>NW_023605305.1:85960868-87448599 GCF_014898055.3 Talpa occidentalis
TAGTTGAGTGCAATATCATACATCTAACAGATTTTTTTCAGTGTTAATGTCTGTTTACTGAAGTTTTTTTTTTTAATGGAGATGTAATGGACATGTATGAAATATAAAACTAAAGATAGATCATATTATTATTTATACAATGCCAGGCACTCTGTTAACATTGATAATAAACTTAGTAAGTGGGTATGTCAATTTTATGGATGATCAAACTAAGCTCAGAGAAGTTAAGAGACTGGCAAAATGTCACATAACAGAATATGGTACAACAAGGATTTGAATGCATGAAGGTAGTTCTTAGAACTAATGTCCTTAAGCACTTCACAGTGTTAAGGAAATGCCACATTGAAAACTGAATCTGAAAATTCAATACTAGAAATGTCTTTCTTCCTTGAATACCTAATGTTTTCTGTGGCAGGAAGTGGTGAAGTCCATGTGTCCACCCACCTGAATCACTGAGCTCACTGGTGACCACTTCTGAGATAAGGCTTTGAGCTGTACATTCAGTGGGCACCTAAGAACCCACACAAACATTTCTCCATGATTTATATGCATAAAAATCACATGATTTGGAGAAGAAAATGGGCAGAAGGCAAGTATAGCAAAGCAAAAATCTGCCTCCTCAAAATATGTCTTTTTGGTAAAAGGCTGATTTTGTGGGAAGAGGGTCTAAAGACTAGGGGGAGGTCGATTTTGAAAAAGATATTTGCATGTAAACTTTGCAAGGGCATGTGTGCCAGGAAGCTCTAGTCACCTCATCTCTTTTCAATGGAGAAGACAGAACTTAATCTGCAAACCTTCATCTGTTGTACCTTCCCCAGTCAATTCCCTACTGACCTTCTCTTTCTCCTCCACAAAGTTCTTTCTTAGCTATCCTGTTTAAGATGTTCTCTGAAACCACTTGGACTAGGTTACTCAATTATGTGGGGTTTCCCCCTTGTGTACAGGAGGTATGTATGTTATTATCAACTTCTCTTTGGGATTTTTCTCCTATCAATCTGTCTGATGCTGGTTTGATTTTTTTTACCAGCCTAGAAGAACCCAGAAGGGTATGGGAAGATTTCCTTTGCACACCAATATAAACTTCCAAGCTCTGGGAAGAAAGAGTTTGCCAAAAAAATTATGATGGGCATAAGATGACCTTAAGTATCAGCTGCGTAAGAAAAGGGGTCTGAAGGAAGTTGGCATTTTTCCAAAATGTGCTTATTTGCAAGATTTCTGCCCACTTGAATGTACTCTGTAATAACCTTTGTTTGCTTTCCCCTATAATCAAGGTGACGGTAATTTTCTCCTTGCCTTTTGGAGAACAGAACCAGTCATTTGAATGACTGGCTCCAAGGCTCTGGAAAGGCTCAAGTGTCACTGAGATTTCTGATTTCTGAGTGGGACTTGCTTCCTTCCCACTGATACTTCTGTCTCTACTGCCTAAAGCTCACTTTCCTCTTTCCAGGGAAAGGAAGTTGCTGCCACCTGAGTTAAATCAGCTTTCTGAAGATTTGAAGGGTTAAGGAGAGAGGTTACTGCAGTTTTCTGCCTCCTCTCCTCTCCTCTCCTCCCCCTTGCCATTTCCTCACACTTTTCTTTTTCCCTCCTAGGAACAAACTCCCCTTCCTGCCACTAGCAGGTGGCTCTTGCACTTCTCTGAAGGTTTGGTGTCATTGACATGCATTCCCCACAGCCACTCAACACCCCAAGAGAGCCTCTCATGGCATTCTTTCAAGAAATGCGGCTTGCTCCCTAAGAGAATTTCTGTAGCATACCACCGAGAATAAATTTTTCCCTACTTGTCACAACCATATGTGCTTGAAAATAGCAAAATCGTGTCTTTTCAAATTCTCTACTTCTTCTCACCAACACAGTAATGCAGTCAACCTGTCTTCTTGGTTACTGAATACTAATTCTTTAAAAGAAAATTATTCTATTCTTAAAAATCACTATGTCTGTAATGTCTGCTCATGACTCTCCCGCCCCCTGCTTATAAAAGGAAGGTAGGAAGGATTTTGCTTAATTTTCTTCAAAATTCACCAGGAAGGTGAATCAGTTAGACATCAGTCTAACTCAGGCCAACACATATATGACAGTAACACCCATGCTCTCTCTTGATGTACTCCATTGCCCTGATGTGTACCCCCCAAACAAATTTAGGAGATCACCAGTTTCACCAGTATAAAGGAACAAAAATATGCTACCCCACATATGTCTTTTTGACATAAGATTAATTGGAGAGGCTCTAAAGCTTGGGTGGAAGTTGCTTTTGAAGATGCTATTCACATGTAAACTTTTATAAGGGGCATGTGCCAGTGGAAGCTAATCTTATCTTTTCAATGGCAAAGGCAGAACTTAATCCACATAATTTTGTCTACTGAACCATCCTTGTAATCTCTCTAACTGACCTTCCCTTCTGCCTCCAAAGTGCTTTCATTGCAGCTATGCTATTCAAGATGGCATCTGCAGTCATGCGGATGGTTAGGCTGGGTCTCTCCATGTGCATAGGAGGTGTACATGTTATTGTTAGACATCTTTTAGGCCTTTTCTCCTATCAATATGTCTGATGTTTGATTTATTATTTGCAGCCTAAAAGAACACAGAGGGGTGAGCAATGATTTCCTTTGCTCCCCAACACAACATGTACTCACCATGGCAAGATCTGCATTTCAGGTCTGGGGCTGGATGCCACCACAAAAAGAGCAAAAGAGCAAAAGAACAAAGATAAATAAACTCTTCATCACCATTAAACTTCCAGGACTTTGGTCAAGAAGGAATGTGCTTTTAATGGAATAGGGTCATTACTACAGCTTACGTAGCTTCCTTTCACTCTTGAGACAAAAGCCAAGCTTCTGAGTGAGCTGGCCTTGCCTTTTATTCTCACCTGAGTTGCCTGCTGTCTCTTTAAATCTCCACAGTTGACTACATTAAATTAAAGAGCTTCTGCACAGCAAAAGAGACAATAACAAAAACAAAGAGAAACCCCACTGACTGGGAGAACATTTTTGCACACAACACTAATGATAAAGGACTGATGACAAAAATCTACAAAGAGCTGATGAGACTCAACAACAACAAAGAAAATAATCCAGTCAAAAAATGGGCAGAAGAGCTAAAAAGAAACTTCTCTGAAGAGGAAATACAAATGGCCAACAGGCATATGAAAAACTGTTCAACATCACTTGTAATCAGGGAAATGCAAATCAAAACTACCATGAGATACCATCTTACACCAGTGAGAATGGCACATATTAAAAAAAACTAGCAACAACAAATGTTGGGGAGGATGTGGAGAAAAAGGGACTCTCCTGCGCTGCTGGTGGGAGTGCAAACTGGTCCAACCACTATGGAGAGCTGTGTGGAGATTCCTCAACCTACTAAAGATAGAGCTTCCATATGATCCAGCAATTCCACTCCTAGGTATTTGCCCAAAGGACACAGAAACATTAATTCCAAAGAGCACCTGCACCCCTATGTTTATAGCAGCACTGTTTACAATAGCTAAGCTTTAGAAACAACCCAAATGCCCAAAAATAGATGACTGGATCAAGAAGATGTGGTACATATACACCATGGAATATTACTCAGCATTCAAAAAAGATAAACACATGCAATTTGCAGCAACATGGATGGAGCTGGACGGGATCATGCTCAGCAAAATAAGCCAGAAGGAAAAAGAAAAATAGCGGGTGGTCTCACTCATAGCAGGAATCTAGAAAACCTAAATAAGGGACCAGGAAAAAGAATAACTATAAGTGAAAATCAAAATCAACAAACAACTATGAACCAGAGACACACTATGCGGGGGGCGGGGAGCGGGGAAAGGAGGGAGTGGGGTCAAAATAAGGGGGTTGTAATTGTATGGGGAATATAAAAATAAAATTAAAAAAAAAAAAATCTTCCCCAGCTGCTCTTCAAATGACCCATGTTACCTTTTGCCCTAGACTCCCCCAGTCATGCCCTTCCTCCTGCTTAAATAAACTACCTCCCTGCCCCACCTGCAACCAATCCACCTAAATCCATGCTTTCAGCTTTTTCTGGTTCTACAGATTTCACTTATTAGTCTCCTTTGAAAAGCCCTTGTCACTGCCTTGTGTTGCAGAGACTGTTCCCCACTTTGCCCTATTTATTGACACTGTGTGAGGCAGGAGAAGGGGCGAGTGAGGCTCAGGAAGCTCCATGATACTGGACACTAACTCAGGCTAATGCCAAATCCTTAAAAAGTAGAAGCTAACATTTTCTCCAGTGGAGATGCCAGGCCAGCTCACTACCCACATTCTGATAGCAACAGTGCCTGTCTCTAAGAAGGAACTCGTCCCTGACCCACACTTTAGATGACATAAAGTTTTCACCACTGACAAACCCTTTAGGCTAACAGCTCTCCAGGCTAGTGACTTGGAATCCATCATGAAGAGGTCACAGGCACAAGGAGATCACATATTTGAGGGATGGAGTGACTTCATGGACAGAAGGGCAGAGTAAGGACACAGCCCTTTAATGACGCTGGGTTAAAACTGCTTAAATAAAGCCTCCCCCTGGGCCTCCCCGGTGGCGCAGCGGTTGAGCACTGGGTTGCGAAGCTGCCTGCAGCCTCTGCAGCGCCGGTTTGATCCCCGGCTGCTCCCCGGCCACTGGAGGAGGGTCCCACATGGCGCGCAGACCTCTCCTGCTGCCCGCTGCTCCCCTCAGCAGTGTACTTCGGTCCTTCTGCCTGCTCTGCTCCCTACTCTGGCTCTGGTGAATTCTCTCACCCTCCCACGCTTCTGACTGTACCCAGTGCTTGTATAAATAAATAAATAAATCTTTAAAAAAAAATAAAGCCTTCCCCTGTTTCCAGGGAGCAGCCTACAGACCGTGTCTCTGCTGCTGACTCCCTTAGGCTGAACTGCAGAAGCTGGAATAAATTCTTGCTTGGTATCTGCAGGATTAGAGTCATTGCTTCTATTTCTCAAAGAACTCAAGAACCCAGAATCGAGTAACAACACAATTTCTTCTGGCCTCTAGCTGCCAGCAGACCTCAGCCAGATCTGAGGCAGGGTTTAGTAAAGTCCCCAGCACATAACAGATTTTGAACAGATAATGTTGAATGAATGTTTGAGCCAGGCAGCATGGAAGCATGTTTCTCATTGCCTGTACTTCGCTGGTTTCTTTGTCCATTCTGCAAAGGCCTGTTAGGCCTCACCTGCTTGTGTGTGTGAAGGGGACCTCAGGTTCCGCTGATGTAGGTCTTGCCATCAATGCTGACCACCAAGCAGGAGGCTGCCTGAGAGGCTCTTTGGGGGCTCATAGACTTGGTCTTGGCCAAACCTTCTTATCTACAACCATCCAAAATCTCCTTAAGTCTGTCCAACACGTTCTAGCCCCAATGCATCGTGATGACCCTTTAAGCTGCCAGGTCAGCAGTATTAAAACAAGCTGGGCTTCCCAGTCCTGCTGCAGTCCCAGTGACTTCCAGGCTCTGGTTTTGCAATTTCCAAAAGGATTGCAAGGACTCTTGGGATTAGTAGCTGAATTTAATCTGTTTGTTTATCACAAACTGAGAAGGCCAGTCTGGCTATTTTCTCCAAAAAGGGAAAACATTTTAAAATCACACTACTACCTTCAGAGCCCAGGCAGCCTGGCTCCTCTCTGGATACTTCCTAAACTAACCTGGCCTATTGTTACTTTTCTTTATTCATTCTCTCTACCTCTCATGTTGTTTCATAAGCAGTGAGGCTTGCATGCATTATATATATATATATATATATATATATGTATGTATATATATATATATACACACATATATATATATAATGTTGTTATTATTTAGCTATTTTAGAGGGCGTGTGTGTGTGTGTGTGTGTGTGTGTGTGTGTGTTCTGTCTCCCCATGGAGTTCCTGGAGGACAAGGACTTGTGTATTTCTGTTATAACACATAACAGAATTAGAGAGGAAATATCCTTCTACCCCTCTGGGGTCTTCTCAAACTGGATAGGCAATCCAATTATCATCAGACAGATAAGTAGAAAAAAAGAATACATTTAGTTACATACATGGATATAGATTCTAAAGTTAAAATAATATGACATATACATATGTAATGTGTGTGTATGATATATATATATATGTATGTGTGTAGATATGTGTACACATGAGGAGGAGAAGCTGACTCATATGACAAGGCCAGTTGCTCTGGTATTAGATGTCTGTCCTACCATCCCAATATATTTCTCTGATGGAAAGGTTATTTCTTTTTTTTTAAGATTTATTTTTATGTAAAATAAAATATTTAAATAAAATCTTTATTTTTATGTAAAATAAAATCTTTATTTTTATGCATGTAAGGACTGAGGTCTAGGCCAGAGGTGGTGGGGGAGGAGGGCGGAGGGTGACAGGATTCACCAGAGACACAGTGGGGAGCAGAGCAGGTGTTTTTACCTAAATACACTGCTGAGGGGAGCAGCAGGCAAGACCCAGGAGAGGTCTGCTGTGCCATGTGGGTTAGCTCCCTGGCTGGGGATCGAACTCATGCCCCAATGGCTGCAATTGCTTGATAGTGCTAAGACTTTAACCTCTGTGCTACCAGAGAGGCCCAAAAGGTTATTTCTAGTTAAAAAAAAATCTTAATTCTGGATGATAATCCCAATTTTCATTCTTCTAATTAGTTAAGGGAATGCTGAACACTTCTTGTGAACATACAGGGCTTCAACTGACCTCAGCTCAAAAATAATCCACTTGCCAATGACAGATCATGGTGATGCCTATCCTTCAAAAGACCCCATAGTGTTACATGGTCCTCAGCATTCCTAAAGAGGTTAAGAATGTAGATCCCAAAATAATATGTCCCCATAAGGGTTCTTTGGAAGCAGACACGGAGCTGGAGTTTGGGTTGCAGGATCTTTGTTAAGGATCCACGCATGTGGAAGGGAGGTGGGAGAAGGGATGGGGCAGATGGAGAAGTCCAACTGGGGTCAGACCAGCAAAGCTACCCTGAGCCCCACCTAGTGCAAACAACAGGGTGCTTGTATCCACCAGCCCTCATTTGGACCTGTCACTGTAGGTGAGGCTCCCCTAAAAGAAACACGCTTGCGTGGCTTTCTAACATCGAAGCAAAGCATGGGGAACTGCTTCCCAGCTTCCACCCTCCATAAAGTAGATGAAACTATTCAACTGAAATGGCTTGTGAGATTAAAGTTTAATAAATACTTGTGGAGAGGGGGCGGAGCAACATGGCGGCGAGGAGACGCTGCGAGTAAGATCTCCCATTAAAAAAAGTTAATAGGGAGGAAAAGCGGCAGGTCCCAGTGAGAACCGGGACACGGAAGATAAACGGGTGACGCCAGCAAACTACCCGAAGAAGAAAGTGGCCATAAAAGAGGACCAGAAGGGAGGGAAGCGCAGAACCCTGCTCCCCTCCCCCGCCCACAGAGGCGGCACTCTCCGACCGGCAGAGAGGAGGGAAACAACAAACCAAAACGGCCCACAAAAACAAACGACGCAGCAAGCGGGACTGTGCGTGGAAAGGAACTATTGCAGCCACCACACCCCGTGAACGGGAGCTGTGGAGAACCCTGCAGGATTCGCCGCGGCGGTGAGCGAACGGCTCCGGGCGCCATTAGAGAAGAACAAAGACCCCGGGAGACGCGCACACAGCCCGGGCTGCCGGTAAGCTTGCGCGGAGAGCGGCGCGCTTGGCAGCGCGCTTCAGGTTCCCCGCGCCTGCGACCTAGGCTTGCGGGGAGACGCACGGAGGCCCTCACGGGGGTGAAAGTCCCTCCCTGAGTGAGCAGGAACCAGGCGCCCAGGCACGGGAGCGGGGTGCAAAAGGCGCCATTCCCGCGCCACTGATCTGGGCTACAGCCCGCGTCCTGGAACTGAGGGCTTTGGAACTGAGACCCGGGGCACGAAATTAGGGGCGTGGGTTCCCCACGACGGTGGGGCACAAGGCAGACACAGCACCCCAAAGCCATTGAGGTATACCCTACCATCCCCGCTCTGCTCCCTGTCCCACGGGGTGGAAAATCAGCTCCCCAAGGGCTCTAGGAGAGATCTCTGGCGCCACCTAGCGACTTGACCCCAGCACAGGCTCCTGAAGGAGCTAGTGGCCAGCTGGGGAGTTAGCCCACGCCGGGCCCCTTCCGACCAGTAGTCTGAGCCCACAGGGAGAGCGAGCACCCACAGCCGGGGCAGACCAAGCGCGCAGAAGAGTGTGCCTGAGACCGGACGCGCAGGGAGTGTGTCATTATAGAATAGGGACATTTCTTCAGTAAAGACTACCTGCAGAAGGCTTCCTCAGGAGCCAGAGGTGAGCGGGGGAAGTTCGCCCACGCCAGACCCCCTCTGGCCTGCAGTCCAAGCCCAAAGGGGGAGCAGGAACCCACCACCGGGGCAGACCAGGCGCACAGGGGAGTGTGTCCCCACATCGGCATTTTAGAACAGGGACCTTTCTCCAGTAAAGACTGCTTGAAACTGACAGATGACTCCTGGAAGAACCAGAGGGGAGCAGAGAAGCCCACCCAAGATGCCGGCCAGTCCCAACAACACAGTGTCCCAACGCATACGGCAAATTAGAAAACAGACAGTAGGGAGGAGAAGAACCACACGCAACCTAGCAACTCTCCAGAGAAAAAGCACACCACAAAAAGAAAACCAGCCCCCAGATTGCAACGACAGTAACTTGGAAGAACTTCTGAGCCTTCCGGAAAGAGAATTTAAAATTGCCGTGATTAAAAAACTGACAGAAGTCATAAAGGAAAACAATGATAAGGGAAAAATAATCAACGATCAGAAGAATGAAATTGAGTCCCTAAAGAGGGAAGTAAAAGAAATGCAGGAGATCAAAGAATTAATGGAAGAACTAAAGAATTCTGGGAAAAGCAATGAAAGCAGAATTGATGAAATGGAAGAACGAATAAGTACTCTTGAAGACACAGAAATAAAAAGAACCAAAACAGAAAAGGAAAGAGAAGTACGAAGGAAAAAGAATGAAGAAAGACTTCGGGAACTATCTGACTCCATGAGGAAAGGAAATATAAGAGTTATAGGAATACCAGAAGAGAGGAGAGAGAAGTAGGAACAGAGAAAATATTCAAAGAGATAATAGAAGAGAACTTCCCAAATGTGAAGAAGGAGCTGAAAATTGATATACAAGAAGCAAGAAGAACACCAAACTTCCACGACAAAAGGAAAAATACAGCAAGACACATAATAGTAAAGCTCCCAAGAATCCAGGACAAGGAAAAAATAATGAAGCTGGCAAGAGGGAAGAAACAGATCACATTCAAAGGAAAGCTAATCAGGCTGACATCAGACTTCTCCGAAGAAACACTATGGGCAAGGAGAGAGTGGAGGGACATAGTCAACAGGCTCCAAGAAAACAGATGCCAACCAAGAATACTCTATCCCGCAAAGCTCTCCTTCCTCTTTGAAGAAAGAATATGGACCTTCCCAGACAAACAGAAACTCCAGAATTTCATTGCAACTAAACCCCCACTCCAAAAAATACTACAAGGAGTCCTAAAGCCAGAACCTCAGAGGGACGAATAACAATGAAAGAAGGCCAAAAAAAAAAAAGTTATTAAAAGAATAAATAAATAAAATCAAAGAAAAGACAAACACAATGGCAAATACAGATGTTAACATATCAATATTAACTCTAAATGTAAATGGACTAAACTCTTCAATAAAAAGACACAGAGTTGCAGCCTGGATTAAGAAACAAAACCCAACCTTTTGCTGTCTCCAGGAAACACATTTAGCTACAAAAGATAAAAATAGGCTCAAAGTCAAAGGATGGAAAACAATCCTACAAGCAAATGGACCAAAAAAGAAAGCAGGAACAGCTATACTTATATCAGATAAAACAGATTTCAAACTCAAAAAGATAAAAAGAGACCCCAATGGTCACTACATTATGATCAAGGGGACAATACTTCAAGAAGAAATAACACTCATTAACATATACTCACCAAACGAAGGAGCACCAAAATATATCAGACAACTGTTGTCCTCTCTGAAAACAGACATCAGAGAAAACACATACGTAGTGGGAGACTTCAACACACCACTATCAACAATGGATAGATCAACAAGACAAAAAATAAGTAAAGAAACCAAAGCTCTAAATAAGGACCTAGAGCAATTGGGCTTAACAGACATCTATAGAACACTAAACCCCAAAAAAACGGAGTACACATTTTTCTCAAGCGCACACGGATCATTCTCCAGGATCGATCACATACTGGGGCACAAGACAATCATCAACAGATACACCAAGATTGAAATCATATCAACCAGCTTTTCTGACCATGAAGGCATCAAACTAGAAATAAACCATAAAAAGAAGGCAAGGAACTTTCCTACCTCATGGAGATTAAAAACCACACTACTGGAAGACCACTGGACTAATGAGGAGATCAAAGAAGAAATTAAAAAATTTTTTGAATTGAACGACAAGGAGGACACCAATATCCTAAATGTATGGGATGCAGCAAAAGCAGTAATAAGAGGAAAATATATAGCAATAGAAGCTCACATCAAGAAACAAGAAAGAACTCAAAGAAACAACCTAATCTCGAAGCTCAAAGATCTAGAAAAGAACAACAAAAAAACCCAAAACCAGTAGAAGAAAAGAAATAATAAAAACCAAAGCAGAAATAAATGAAATTGAAACTAAAAAAACAATCCAAAAGATCAATGAAACCAAGAGCTGGTTCTTTGAAAAAATCAATAAAATAGACAAACCCCTAGCCAGGCTCACAAAGGAAAAAAGGGAGAAAGCACAAATAAACAGGATCATCAATGAAAGAGGAGAAATCACAACGGACACAGCAGAAATCAAAAGAATAATCAGTAACTACTATGAACAGTTATATGGAAACAAGTTTAACAATCTAGAGGAGATGGACAAATTCCTACAACTCTACAATCACCCAAAGCTAGATAAAGAAGAAATAGAGCACCTAAACAGACCAATTACAATTAGCGAAATTGAAATGGTAATCAAAAACCTCCCCAAAAACAAAAGCCCAGGACCTGATGGATTTACAAATGAATTCTACCAAACATTCAGAGACGAATTAGTGCCTATCCTTCACAAACTCTTCCAAAAAATTGAGAAGGAAGGGACAATACCAAACACGTTCTATGAAGCCAACATTACACTAATACCAAAACCGAACAAGGACAACACAAAAAAGGAAAACTACAGGCCAATCTCCCTAATGAACACTGATGCAAAAATCCTCAATAAAATTCTAGCCATCAGAATCCAACAATGTATCCATAAGATAATTCACCACGACCAAGTAGGATTCATTCCAGGGACACAAGGATGGTTTAACATCCGAAAATCAATCAACGTTATCCAACACATCAACAAAAAGAAATATAAAAACCATATGATAATATCAATAGATGCTGAGAAAGCTTTCGACAAAGTGCAACACCCATTCATGATAAAAGCCCTTGAAATTCTTGGGATACAAGGAACATACCTTAACATCATAAAGGCCATCTATGACAAGCCAACAGCCAGTATCATTCTCAATGGTGAAAAGCTGAAAGCAATTCCATTAAGATCTGGAACAAGACAAGGATGTCCACTCTCACCACTGCTTTTCAATATAATACTGGAAGTCCTAGCCAGGGCAATAAGACAAGAGAAAGACATCCAAGGAATCCAAATAGGAAAAGAAGAAGTCAAACTATCACTATTTGCAGACGATATGATATTATACATAGAGAACCCCAAAAACTCCACAGAAAAGCTAATTCAACTCATCAATCAGTTCAGTAAAGTGGCAGGATACAAAATCAACACGCAAAAGTCAGTAGCCTTCCTATACACAAACAATAAATCTGAAGAAGAAGAAATCAAAAAAAACATCCCTTTCGTTATTGAAACAAAAAAAATCAAATATTTGGGAATAAATCTAACAAAAGAGGTAAAGGACCTATACAAAGAAAACTATAAAACACTGTTAAAAGAAATAGAAGAAGACACAAAGAAATGGAGAGACATCCCCTGCTCATGGATTGGAAGAATAAACATTATTAAAATGGCCATCCTTCCAAAAGCAATATACAGATTCAATGCTATTCCAATCAAAATTTCAATGTCATTCTTCAAAGAAATAGAACAATTATTGATGAAATTCATATGGAATCACAAAAAACCCCGGATAGCCAAAGCTCTCCTGAAAAAAAAAGAAGGGAATGGAGGCATCACACTCCCAGACTTCAAACTCTACTACAAAGCCATAATCATCAAAACTGCATGGTATTGGAACAAGAACAGACATACAGACCAATGGAATCGAATAGAAAATCCAGAAATAAACCCACAGATTTATGGTCAACTAATCTTTGACAAAGGAGCAAAGACTATGCATTGGAGCAAAGAAAGTTTGTTCAATAAATGGTGCTGGGAAAACTGGGTCGCTACATGCAAAAGAATGAAGCTTGACCACTACCTCACACCATACACAAAAATCAACTCAAAATGGATTAAAGAACTAGACATAAGACCTGAAACCATAAAATATATAGAAGGAAATATAGGCGAAACACTACGTGATTTGTACATCAAAGACATCTTTACAGACACATCACCCAAAGCAGTGATAGTGAAGGCGAAGATAAATAGATGGAACTTCATCAAATTAAAGAGCTTCTGCACAGCAAAAGAGACAATAACAAAAACAAAGAGAAACCCCACCAACTGGGAGAACATTTTTGCACCCAACACTAATGATAAAGGACTGATCACAAAAATCTGCAAAGAGCTGATGAGACTCAACAACAACAAAGAAAACAATCCAGTCAAAAAATGGGCAGAAGAGCTAAAAAGAAACTTCTCTGAAGAGAAAATGCAAATGGCCAACAGGCATATGAAAAAAATGCTCAACATCACTTGTCATCAAGGAAATGCAAATCAAAACTACCATGAGATACCATCTTACACCAGTGAGAATGGCACATTTTAAAAAAACTAGCAACAAAAAATGTTGGCAAGGGTGTGGAGAAAAAGGAACTCTTCTGCACTGTTGGTGGGAGTGCAAACTGGTCCAACCACTGTGGAGAGCTGTGTGGAGATTTCTGGACCTACTAAACATAGAGCTTCCATATGATCCAGCAATTCCACTCCTAGGAATTTACCCAAAGGACACAGAAACATCAATTCCAAAGAACACCTGCACTCCTATGTTTATAGCAGCACTGTTTACAATAGCTAAGCTTTGGAAACAACCCAAATGCCCAAAAATAGATGACTGGATCAAGAAGATGTGGTACATATATACCATGGAATATTACTCAGCATTCAAAAAAGATAAACACATGCAATTTGCAGCAACATGGATGGCGCTGGAAGGGATCATGCTCAGTGAAATAAGCCAAAAAGAAAAAGAAAAATACCGGATGGTCTCACTCATAGCAGGAATCTAGAAAACTTAAATAAGGGACCAGGAAAATGAATAACTATAAGAAAGTGAAAATCAAAATCAACAAAAAACTATGAACCAGAGACACTTTTAGGGGGGCGGTGGCGGGAGGGGAGGGATTGGGGTCAGAATGGGGGGGCTGCAATTGTATGGGGAATATAACAATAAAATTTATTATCTAATAAAAAAAAAATAAAATACACACATACTGAAGCTACTTCTCTCCTTTCAGATTCTTGAGATTCTCTGATTAGCAAAGTTCTGCCAAGAGTAAAACCCTAAAGAATAAGTGAGAATCAGAGCTTTATGCAGAAGCAAGTGGAATAACATGGAGCTCCAGGGGAAAAAAAAAAAAAAATACTTGTGGAATGAAATTCCATTAACCAGACCCCTGGGTATGCTTAAAGTCCACCCAGTGAACCAGACACTCTACAGCATAAGGAAAAAATAAAAATGCTGCCTGGTCCTGGGATGATATTGGCAGATAATAATGATTACCCCCACAATGTAGAAGGTTGCTGGACACACAGAAAAACTCACATTTCCAAAATCCATGCAGGACTATGCCTCTTTAAGGACAGTTCTAATTCAATGAGTTTTTGGGGGACAGAAATGCTCCTCACTCAACCATGTACTCAACTCAAAATATTTACCCAGCAGTGCCTGACACCTTTGTCACTTTAACATAGATGAAGGCACATACACATCACATGACGTCTAAAAACTTGAGGCAGCACTATCATTTGTTATTGCAAGCCTACTATATACTAGGCATTTTACAAAGCCTGGGCCCCTGGTAAGCACTTTTCCTGGATCATCTTATTTATCATAACATTATAACATACATGCTCTTTCTTCTGTTTTACAGATTAGAAGATTGAAGTTTCCCAGAAGGAAGCAACTAGTGCCAAACCACAAGCTAGCACATTGTAGAACCAGAATTTAATCCAAGGAATTTGACCCTAGGGAGATTTTAAAATTTCTTTATAAGGATACTACTTTCCATTAAAGCACCTAACTATTTTTGAAATAACTTTCATAAGTCCCTTAGGGTTTCAAGACCTCAGGGGTTAGAGCCCAAGGCTCTAGCAGGTAGAAAGTTATTCCACATTATAACAGCAAGGAAAGGAATTTAAGTTCCTCCCTGAAGGGAATGAGATGGATCAGGTAGATGGTCCCATGATGGAAGAAGAGTAAGAAGGAAGTTTCTCTCCATAGAATCTATAGCAGCTCCACTGAATGTCTTTAGGAGAGCAGACAGGGCCTTCCCTGGTGGCGCAGCGGTTGAGCACTGGGCTGTGAAGCTGCCTGCAGCCTCTACAGTGCCGGTTCGATCCCCGGCCGCTGGGCAAGGGTCCCACATGGCGCGCAGACCTCTCCTGCCTGCCCACTGCTCCCCTCAGCAGTGTACTTCAGTCCTTCTGCCAGTTCTGCTCCTTGCTCTGGCTCTGGTGAATTCTCTCACCCTCCCATGCTCCTGACTGTACCCAGTGCTTGTATAAATAAATAAATCTTTAAAAAAAAAAAAAGGAGAGCAGGCAGATGAATTTATGTAACATGAACTTCCTCTTCTATATAATGGAGACTTCAGTGAAATTAACACTATTCATAAAGACACGTGTGTGTGTGTTCTTTAGAGGCATCTGAGGAAGAGCTAGAGCATTCATCCATGGGGGTGCTGACCATCGAGGTGGCCCCTTGAGATGAAGGACCCCCATCGCATGTAGACAACCCATCACTGGGTTTCCCATCAGGTTAACTGATATTTTAATTATTGACTGAATTTATTATTGAAGAAATTGGAGAAAGAGTGACCAGAAAACATTCACTTGCCACGTGTCATTCAGAAAATAAAGTCAAGGCATGTGTCCTCATAAACTATGTCTCACAGGCTGAACTTTTTCTTCTCAGACCTTAAACTGTCATCAGAAGAGGTCAGGGGAAATATCGAAACAAACAAACAAAAAGCTTCCAATATTTTGATGCTTCTCCTTGATATTTTATTTTAATCTTTTTGACCTGAGTAGAAGAAGCCAATTGAAAAGTGAAAGCTATAAATAAGAGCCCTCCTGAGTGATGGATGTATGATGAGAAGGGGCTCTGATAACAGCCATTGCAAATCCACCTCCTTCCTCATGATTGACAGTCACCACCCTATAATGACATGATAGTTCATGGGAGAGATGCAAAGAGCCAGGGGACTTTTAGGACCGGGAGCTGAAGAAGCTACACATTATTGCCCCTCAACATTGGTGACCCTCTTTCTTCTGTGAAGCAGTCATGAAATTTGAATCTGGGGACATTTGCATTCTTTCAGGAGGTCAGCACCTGGCCCTCAAAAGAGCAGTGATGTATAAAAAGGAAACAGGAAACTTGTTATTGTCAGGGAGCAAAGGAAATCATCAGGTGCCCCTCTGGGTTCTTTGAGGCTGGCAAATAATCAAACAAGCATCAAACAAATTGATAAGAGAACAAACCTAAAAACCTAACAACAGCATGTCTACCTCTTGTACTCATGGGTGAGAGCAGCATGAATGAGCATCTTTCCCAGGTGGCTTCACATGACATTTAAGCAACTTAGCGAAGATGGAAGAACTTTGGGTGGGGGAGAAAGAGAAGGTCAGTTAGGAAGGTTACCAGGAAGGCACAGTATGCACAGTATGCAGATTTAAGTGCTGCTTTCTCCAGTGAAAAGAGATAAGGAAATTTGGTCTTCCTAGGAGAGGCCCTACAAAGAGAAGTTACATATAAATATCAAAAGCAACATTCATCTGGCATTTTGAGCTCCTTTGTGAAATCAAAGCTTTTACCAAAAAAGACATATTTTGGGATGATTGATTTTTGCTCCCCTATACTACCAGTGTTACATCCAAACCCAGCTTGAGCAATCTTCCTGGTTTTCTTTTCCAGGAAACCAGGATGGCTACTGGTAGACTTTGTGATCTGGTTGTCCTCATTTGACTCACAGATAGGCAGGAAGAAGCAGCAGACCAACCCTGACACAGGTCTGAACTTTGCACATTTACTCTGCATTTGGTCTCCTGTCTTGGTGCTGGTGACACAAGGGAGAGAAGAGAGATGGACCCATGCCTTTGTGGAGCTTACAATCTAAGGGACAAGATGGTAGGAGACCTGGAATACAAGTCAGGGGGTAAGGGCAGTTCTTAAACTCAGGATCAAGCCTCTGTGGCTCAGATTGAGCTACGAGAGGACTCAGGATAAGAAATAGCAGAAATCATTTTGTAAAAATTGGAACCATTTCTTTCCATGCCCATGGTTTAACAGGTAGGGTAGGGAAAGGCTTTGGGATGGAGTTTGAGGAGCTGTGTTATTCGCTGTGTCCATACCTTTGGGCATGATGACCCGCGCTTGCATATCATTCTTGGGGGGCTTCTTCTGCCATGTTCTTCATGGGGACTTTCCAAAAAATCTCTGCCCCTTTCTTTAATGTTTCCTACCTCTTTGGAAACTTCTATACCAACCACATTTCTAAACTGTTCAGTGTCCCTGTCCCCAGGTGCGCAGATGAACATGAGGACGCTGACTTTAGTGGGTTCATTAGGATGCCAAATTGAGCCCCCCAAACACTACTCTCTGAAAAACACACAGGACCCTCTTGTAGTGCAGGAGGTGAGAATGTCCATGAAGATAGGTGCTGTGGCAGCACCTCACTCATGAAGGTCAGCAGGCTGGGGTCTTAATGAAGGATAATGGGAACATTCCATTCCGTCCAACAGACTATTCGATCTTCTCCCTTCTCCCTTCTGCTTCCTCACTTTCCACTCACAGTACCCACATGTGCTTGCTCTCCATCTCATAGCGCCTGTGCAGATGTGCCATGAACATTCCCCAACGGGATGGCTACCAGCAAAGGAGACACAGCCAGGCCCTTTCCAGACAGAGAGCAGAGTGACATCATCGCTGAGCTCAAACTAGACAGTTTGTCAAATCTACACAGAATAACACCACAGAGAGTAAATTCCTTAGGCGGCTACTGTGATACTAAGCTTTGCCAGCTGGCTCAGATGCCCCACACCCATGCTCCAAACATATACCTTCTATGTGCAAAGTCCCTGCAGGTCTGTCTGTACATTTCAAACACACAAAAACCAATATGTTTAGAAAAGTATTCCCTACCCAAACCATGTCACAGTGGGGATTCACACAACCTCTCTGTAAAATGGAGATTCTTTTCAAATGAAGTTTTATAAAATGACCCATAACCCTGACCTTTTTACCCCCACTTTGAGATTCTTCAGACTGTTTCCCACATGTGCCCTGTCACAAGAGACCCCAAGAGAAGTGTCACCCAAACGAGAATCCTTTGTCCAGGGTGTTGGCTCAGGAAGATGCCCAGGGGTAGACTTAACACACTGAGGCTCCAAAAGTTCAATCAGGATTTTACAAAATAC
This sequence comes from Talpa occidentalis, assembly GCF_014898055.3. NCBI lineage: Eukaryota > Metazoa > Chordata > Mammalia > Eulipotyphla > Talpidae > Talpa > Talpa occidentalis. The sequence goes on from NW_023605305.1 coordinate 85,978,684, forward strand.
TGGAAAAAATGTTAAAAGAAAATGGAATAAAAGAGAATCCATGTGCATGCAAAGATACAAAGATAAGTACAGAAATGTTTAGAGCAGGCTGACTTACCTGTGCTTTGCTCCTGGCTGGGGCACAGGGCTGGGGTGGGATGGCAAACCTTTTCACTCTTCAATTTTCTGACCTAGGATGAGGAAATGAGTACATAAGCTGATGTGGTAGAAACAGAAAGCTGTATGAAAGACATTCATGAAAATGATGTGTATATAGGGAAAATCAATCTGATCAGGAAAACATAACATCAGGCTACCGCAATTGATGCAGAGATGCCAGAACAGGTAAAGACAACAGAACACAGCCCAGGAATCAAGCTCAACACCCACAGACATTTTATGTTGGAAACAGAAGGCATTTCAGAAGTTAACAGTCAATATATTTGGCTGAGGGCCTCCCCTGGTGGCACAGCAGTTGAGCACTGGGCTGCGAAGCTGCCCGCAGCCTCTGCAGTGCCGGTTCGATCCCTGGCTGCCAGCGAGGGTCCCACATGGCATGACAGATCTCTCCTGCCACGCCCGCTGCTCCCCTCAGTAGTGTATTTCGTCAGTCTGCCTCTTCTGTTCCCTGCTCTGGCTCTGGTGAAATCTCTCACTCTCCCACGCTTCTGACTGTACCCAGTGCTTGTATAAATAAATAAATAAATCTTAAAAATATATATATATTTGGCTGAGGAAAATAAGAAAATGAGAAATGAATTTTTATTTTATTTTTTAAGATTTATTTTATTTATACAAGAGCTGGGGTACAGGCCAGATGTGCAGGAGGGTGAGAGGAGTTACCAGAGACAGAGCAGGGAGCAGAACAGGCAGACTGACGAAATACACTGCTGAGGGGAGCAGCGAGCAAGACAAGAGAGGTCTGCTGCGCCATGTGGGATTCTCGTCGGCTGGCTGGGATTGAACCCGTGCTGCAGAGTCTGCGGGCAGCTTCACAGTGCAGCGCTCAACCTCCTGTGCCACCAGGGAGGCCCAAGAAATGGATTTTTAGAAGGATGGAAACCAGGAAGTTAAAATATTCAAAAACATTGGGGCTGTTACTCCAACTTTCTAGGTCAAATTATAATATGGACTCTGATCAAGAGGTTTACTCAGGACAAACCTGAGGACAGCAAGACACAGGATGAGCAGGTATAGACTTGAACCTATGTCTATTTTTGTTTGAGGAGACACAAACATTTTTTTTGTTTGTTTGGGGACATACCTCCTGCCATCCACAAACTTTTTGGCTGTAAGAATTGAATGGGCTCACAGAGCTAAAACATCGTATTGAAGAAAATCATTCAGAGCAGGAATAAATAAATCAGCTATTTCTGTGAGTATTTTATACTTTGCAGACCAAGAATTGCAAAACCAAGGCTATCATGTAGGAGGGAGCTGGAATTTTCAAAGGCAGATTCCCAATGCTTGGTGTAGACCAAAGGCACAATGCCCTTCCCTTGAGTGTGACAGCTTCGTAAATATGATGGCATGTTGCTTTCTCGATTAATTTACATTTTCTGCCAATGGTCCAGAGACGGTCATCATGGTTATGTTATGTTACACAAGGCTGTGTCATAGAAGGCAGCGGATTTGTTGATGGCTTTTGAAGAAGTAGCCAAGTGTTGGTTAGGACCCCAGATCTGTCTTGTGGATCTTAGAGAGACTGCTGATCAGTTAAGAAGAAAACAAAGATCTCAGTGCTACAACCAAGGAATTGAATTCTGTCTGCAAGCTGAAGGAGCTGAGGGCGGGACCATAAACCCATGAGTGCCAATGACTGACACCTAAATGTCATTGGCATGAGAGCCTGGGAAGAAGTCAGTGATACTGTGCCCCAGCTACAGAGCCTTGAGATGATAAATAGGTGCAGTTTTAAGCCTCTAATTTTGTGGTGACTTGTTATGCAGAAACAGAACTCTAATATACTTATTCACCAGGAGAGAAAACAAAATCACATACATTTTTTATTGACAAAATAAAACATATAATAATTAGATAATTTTTTAACATGCATAATAATGAACAGAGTGGACTCGGGGAGGTTTAACATCTCTTCTAATTAGGATCAAAGTGGTATTTCCTGGAGTTGAAATCGATTGTAAATAACCACCTGGTAGTGGCATCTGTAATGCAAGTCCACATATTTCATCTTTGAAAATTTCTTTTCACACAGATGGGTGATAGCAAATGAATACTACCAATCCATGCATATATATATTTGTTTTAAATTGAAATAAAATTCACATAATATAATAACTAACACTTTAAAAGTGACATTTAGTGCATTCACAATATTTTACAACCATCTCTAGTTTCAAACACTTCCTACCTCTAAAGGAAACCCTGCATGTTTAAGAAGCTACTTCCCATTTTTCCCTTACTCAACTCTTTGGCAACTAGCTGTATGTTATAAAACTCTATGGATTTAGCTATTCTGAATATTTTATGTAAATGGAATCACAAAATATGTGAATTTTTTCTGGCATCTTTCACCGAGCATAATGTTTCCAAGGTCATCCACATTGCACCATGTAGCAACATTTTCTTCCTTTGTACTATACACCATAACTTGTTTATTCATTATGGTTTATATTTGATGTGTTTATGATGGATATTCTGGATATTCTGGAATATTCTTGGGGTATTCTGACTATTGTGAATAATATTGCTATTAACACGTGTAATGCATGCATTCGTCTGAGTACCAGTTTTCAAATTGGGGGTAAAATTTCTATCAATGAATAACACAGTGAATAGCCACACACTCTAAATAGCTTGCATTTCCATAAGCCTTGTAAATTTGCCTATAGATTTTTTTCCTTTCCTCATACATTTTTTTTAAAGATTTATTTATTCATGCATACAAGAACCGGGTATACAGGCCAGATGCGCGGGAAGGTGAGAGGATTCACCAGAGACAGAGCAGGGAGCAGAACAGGCAGACTGACTGAAATACACTGCTGAGGGGAGCAGCAGGCGAGACAGGAGAGGTCTGCTGCACCATGTGGGATCCTTGCCGGCCGGCCGGGATCAAACCTGTGTTGCAGAGGCTGTGGACAGCTTCACAGCACTGTGCTCAACCTTCTGCACCACCAGCCTCCCCGTTGGGGAATGAATCCCAGTCTCCCACGTGACAGGTGGGAATACTCACCACTATACTAACAAGAATGGCCGTACATTTTCTACCACCATCAACTATAACACATCTTAGCAGATTCCACATCAAATCTCACTGAATTAGTGTTTGCAAATTATTGACAATATTTTCCTTTAGAGATACACCATGAATATTATTTAAGAGACTCTAGTCACTTCAAAACTCTGCATTGACCCTTCAAAGGGACTACTGAAAACTATTGGTAACACATCAATTAAAGAGCAAGGAAGACGACCAAAATCATTTCCCTTGTTTTTAATCAACTATTATTTCCACTGCTCTCAACATGGGCCACAGTTCTCACTAAAAGGCTAATCATTTCAACAAATTTCTTAGAAATACATTTATTTGGAGGCTACATTCCAATATGATTTAATTAACTCATCATTGGTAAATGGCCTTTCTTTCTTGGCTAACACTTTGGCTGTAGTTTGGTTTATTTTACTTTTTTGGGGTAAAGAAATTTTGTTGAGATAAGTTAATCTCTTTAAGTGATGTCATTTTTGGGATCAATGCTTTCCTATGAGCTTTCTATGATGAGTATTTTGTCTGATGTTGTTGAAATGAACTGTGTTCTCTTAGCACTACTAGTGTCATTGCATGATCAGCCCAATCCCTTGGCATCTGTTGTATTGCCATCTAATACAATAACAAAATAATTACACTCTACTTTGCATTACAAGTTCAACGATCAAGGTACTGTTTTTTTCTTCTTGTTTTGACAAAATGGGTGTGCACTGATTGGTTACAAACTGTGCAGTTTTGCCGTTAATTTTTTAAAATTAATTAAAAAAATAAAGATGTCATTGTATAGTAATACGCAAGACACTGGAAACTGCTGAGTTGTAACTGCGTCACTGTGATTAGCAGTCCCCCACTAGCAGGGTAATGACAGTGCTACAGCAGACTGTATCTCAACTACTCAGCTCTTCCATTTTAGTGTGAAAACAGCTTTATACAATATGTAAACAAATGAGAATGACTGAGTTCCAATAAGGCATTATGAATACTGAAAATTTGAATTTCACATATGATTCATGTATTCCAAATTATTAGCCTTCCTTTAGTGCATTTCCAAAAAATATTTAAAAATAGAAAACTACCCCTCAGCTTGTGGGCAATACGAAAATGGATGATGAGACAGATTTGGTCTACTAGCCTACACTGCTGGTCCCTGTCATAAAGCAACAGATAGCAAAACAGTGAGCTAGAATCTGCAGCTGAACATGGAGAAGATGCACATTTAAATGTTTCTTTTTCACTCGTTTGTAAAATTTGAAGATCCAACAACTGTGGGCCCACATGTTCCCATATGGCAGTAACTGCCTGCTGTAGACAGAATACATCCACTCCATATCAATACTCATGCATGCATTTCAGATTCATCCATCTTGATGCATCTATCAATGCTCATTCCCTCTTATTTCTGAATAGTGGCCCATGGTAGGATACACCCCAGTTTATCCATTCACCAGCTGGTGGTTATTCAGACCATTTGTGCTTCTTAGTTACTATGGATAAGGCTAATATAAACTCCCATGTTCTATTTGAGACTTTATATGGACACATAAAGAGATACCTAGAATGGACTTGGTTGATCATAGAGTAAATTTTTCATCTTAATGATATTTAATCTTCCAATAGCATTTTGCAAACTATTTTTCAAGTTTTTTTTTTTTTAATTGGGCTTCCTTATTCACCTGTTCTTTAAGTATTCTGGAAACAAATGCCTTGTCAGGTGTGATATGAATATATTTTCTTTCAACCTGTAGCTTATTTTCTTATTAAAGGAGTTTTTTGTGAAGTACAAGGGTTCTCAGTTTGATGAAGACCAGTATATTATTCTTTTTTCTATAATGAATTGTTTTTGATGTTGTATCTAGACATTTGGCTAATTTTCAATAGCAAAGATTTTCTTAAGCTTTCTTCTAGAAGTTTTATAATTTTGGATCTTATATTTAGCTCTATGATCCATTTTGAGTAATTTCGTATATAGTTTGAGGTTAGAAGGCTAAAGACATTTTTTGTCCTGTGTGTATGTAACTGTTCCAGAACCATTTGTTGAAAACCTTGAACTTCCTAGGCCCCTTTGTTGAAATCAATAGACTCTAAATGAAAGAGTGTATTCCTAGGTTTTCAATTCTGTTCCATTGATCTATGTATGTATCTTCATGCCAACACCACACTATCTTGATTATTAAACTTCAAGTAAGTTTTGAATTGAGAAACCTGAGCTTTCCAACTTTGTTCTTTCTTTTCAAAATTGTTTTTGTTCTTGTGACCTTTGTACCTCCACATAAATCTTAGGTCAGCTTGTCAATTTCTGCAAAAAAATGCCTGCTGAGATATTGATAAGGGTTGCATTTGATCTACACATCAATTTAGGGATATTTTTTCATCCTAACGACATTTAATCTCCCAATCCATGAACATGGACTGTCTCTCCATTGATTTAGGTCTACTTTAATTGATTTCCATGATGTTGACCTATGGGTTATTTAGAAATGTTTACATTTCCAAATACTCAGGAATTTCCCATAGTTCCTTCTGCTGTTGATTTTTAATTCCATCATGGGAACATACTTTGTATAATCACAGTAATTTTCAATGTATTGCTACTGCTCTGTTAGCATATAGTTTATACTAGAGAATGTTCCACATGCGCTTGAAAAGAACGTGCATTTCTCTGTTGATGACTAGATTGTGAGCTAATGAGCTAATGTCAGTTAGGTAATATTGGCTGATATAATAATATTTTAAGTCTTTTATATTGTTGCTAATTTTCTGTCGAGTTTTTAGATCAACTTTTGAAAGTTTTAAAGTCTCCAATTATTGCTCAATTGTCCATTTCTCACATATTTTGGGACTCCACTGTTATTTACAAATATATTTATAATTGTTATATATTCCCAATTAATATACTATTACACATACCCCTCTGTCTCTACCAACATTTTCCTATCTATGTAATTATACTTTACTAGTGTTTTTTCTTTCCTCAGGGAGAGCTGAATTACTATCTGGTGTCATTTCCTTATAACTTAAAGGATTTCTGTTGGGACTCTTTCATGTCAAGTAAGAAATCATACTTCCCATATTTTCTTTTTATGGAAGTCTTTATTCCACCTTCATTTTAAAAAGGGTAGTTTTGATGGGCGTGGAATTATTTGTTGACTTTTCTTTGGCATGTTGAGTGTTATCTTATTCACCTACAGCTTTTATTGTTTCTGATGAGAAGTAAGCTGTTACTTTTATTGCATTTCCTTCAGGACACTCTACTTGTTTTTGGATTTTAACAGTTAGGGTATGATGTAGCAAGATGCTGAGTTATCATACTTGGAGTTTGTGTTTTTTTTTTTTTTATTGTGTTGGTTAATGTTTCTCCTAAGTTTTGGGAGTTTGTAGCCATTATTTCTTTAAATATATTTTCTTATTCTTTCTGTCTTTCCTTTTCTTCTGAAACTCCTATGGCATAACATTGGGGTTTTTGATGTTTCATTTTCTGTCTTTTCCTCTGTTTTTCAGACTGTATAGGATCTATTTATCTATTGTCAAGTTTGCTGGTTCTTCTGTCAGTTCAAACCCACTGTGCACCCCTACTGTATTTTTTTTTAAATATTTATTTATTTATTTATACAAGCACTGAGTACAGTCAGAAGTGCAGGAGGGTGAGAGAATTCACTAGGGCCAGAGTGGGAAACAGAACAGGCAGACTGATGAAGTACACTGCTGAGAGGAGCAGCGAGCGCAGCAGGAGAGGTCTGTTGCACCATGTGGGACCCTCGCCTGCGGCCAGGGATCAAAACCGGTGCTGCAGAAGCTGCGGGCAGCTTCACAGCCCAGCACTCAACTGCTGTGTCACCAGGGGAGGCCCCCCTACTATATTTTTAAAAAGTTTTAGTTATCATACATTTAACTCAGAATTTCATTTTTGTTCTATTTATATTTTTTATCTCTTTACTTATAGTCTCTATTTGGTGATTTGTTATTATCATATTTTCCTTTAATTCTTTAAACATGGTTTCCTTTATTCCTTTGAACACACTTATTACAATAGCTGCTTGGAAGTCTTTGTCTGATAAAGCAAGTATCTGGATTCACTCAGACAATTTCTATAGATTTTTTTCTGGGTATTGGTTAAACTATTCAATTATGGTGCATTTCTCTCATAATACTGGTATATAATTTGGTATTTTAGATAATACATGGTAGCAGTCTGGAACCTGATTTCTTCACTCCCAGGGGCTGTTGTGGCTGCTTTAGTTGTTTGTTTAGTGCCTTGGCTCTGCTACTTCTGTTGAACCTGCTCCCCTGTATATGTGACCACAAATGTCTCCGCTTATGTTCTTTTTCTTTTTCTTCTTCTTTTTTTAAACTTATAAGCATGATTTTCTTGGGCTTGATCCTGATCAAAATAACTTAGTAGTTCATCAAAATTTGTCTATATACCTTGAGGCTTTCACGTTTTGCAGACGGTGCTATGCGCAGAATGCCTCTCAAGCTAAGACGCTTTAACAGATATGTTCAGCTTTTACATTATGTGTTGTAAGGCCTTTCCTTCACGCAGAGCTGAAGACTGTTAGTCTTGTCTCATCTCTCCTGAGTAGACAGACAGCCTCCCAGACCACAAAAATCACCTGGATTATTATCAGTTCTACGGTGCCTTCCTTGTTGCTTGTATTTCCCTACCATGTTTATAACTAATCTGTTGCCTGTTTTGTCTGTGTTTCAGCCTCAGGCAGCTGCGATGTTTGCCCTCCAAGGTCCGCAGCAAGATTGCTGCTATTTCGACAAAGCTCTTGGGCAAAGACAAAAAAGCTCTCAGCACTCCCCACTCTAGTCCAAATCAAGCCAGCCGTCTGCAGTAATAAAGTTGCCTGTTATCTCCCTCTACCCAGCCAGGGTAGAACTACTTGTTCCAGGGGCTGGAAGTGGCATGAGAACAGTCTCAAAAGTCATTCTCTCATTGTTCTCCTAGGCACCTTATAGCTTTTCTTGAATGAACACTTCATTTACTGTAGACCTCTGATCAATTTTCAGAGTCCCCCAAAGATTTCTTTCAAGGGAGAAGATCTGATAAACCCCTTCTCTGATATTTTGTGGTTCCATGTTTAAACATGCACATTTTCTAAATCAAATTTTCTTATGCATATATATATATATATATATATATATATATGTATAATCAACTTCCAAACTCTTATGAACTATCTAGTAACTCACAACCAAATTTCAGCCTCTTTCTTATCCCCTCTGAAATGTCATGCAAAATATCTACTTGAATAATATCAAGATTCTAAGACAACATCTTTTTTTTCTTTGATCACACATAAGGAGAGAGAAGGGGGAGAAATCTGGATTTGATTCTATTCCCCACATAGCATCATTCCAAATGAGAACCTAGGAGGAAAAGATGGCAGAGTGACCACTGAGCTAAACATCATTTATTCAACTCCCTAATTTTACAGAAGAGAAAACAGCATCCCCAGGGACTAGTTTTGAATTGTTACTTTGTAGAGACTCAGTAATGTGTGTGGTATAGCTGGAAAATAGAGTTGGAGGAGTTAGAGAACTTGTAGAAGCTGCGTGGAAGACAGATGCTGGCTGTTTGGCAGGATAAAAGGACTCCCAGTAATTCCTTTGACTTTCTTCCTAAGAAAAAGAATATGCTTTGTTGTGACAGCAAAGGACTCTTTCTATAGGAAAAGAAAATTCAATTTCTACAGATGCCAGCTCTGCATTTTCTAGCTATGTGGCTAGAAATATGAAATTGAAATAGAATGGTCAAGGATTTGTTTGAGGACTCACTTGGGACAGGACATGAAGAACACACATTGCTTTGCTTCTGTTCTCTCAGTTTAGAAATCAGGTTACTGTTTGGATGACTGGTATAATGTGCAGAGCACCACCACTCCCTAGCATCCCTCAGAGGTTCTGAGCTGAAGTAAGACATCTGTTTCCAGAAGAGAACAAACAGACCTCTTTCAAAGAGGTAGCTATTGCCTGTGTTTGGCCTCCCCTGTACCTGATGGCTGAGACCTGTGCTTAGTGCCTATGCTATGGCTTTGGATATTCTGGTTGGGTTTTGCTACCCTTGGCTCTTGCCTTTGTACCTTTGCACCTTTTGCACCTTCTGTATCAAATATCTTATAGTGGGGTGTATCAAATATCTTATAAACAACCTCTGTAGCACAGAGTTGACTCACCTGTAAAACACTAGGAAACTAAATTTTTAGTCAAAATAACAAGCAGCCTTTAAAGAGAGTGTAGTAATCTTCCACGGTCCTCAGATGGCAGGATTTGACATCACAAGGTTATTGAGGAACGTAGGTACACTTTCACATGGGCTAAATCTTGTGACCTTGACCTCACAACCATCATCCATGGAATTAAAAAAGAGTGAGGTCCTGAGGATGAAGAAAGAGGCAGCAGGATGGAGACAGAAGGAGAGATGAAAAGAGAGGAGGGAAATAAGGAAGAGAAATAAGAAAGCTCAGAGGAAGAAAGTAAGGAAAGCAAAGCAAAATGGAGACAAAGCAAGAAGAAAATCAGCAAAGATAACAAAGGCCTATTATACATCTTAGAACCTGGACCTCAGTATCTACTTAACGAGATCTGTTAATCTCTCTGGGTTTATGTTTTCTCACTCCTGGATGAACGGGCTGAGCTTGTTGACTGTGTAGATCCTTGTCCTGTGAGAACACGGCCAGCCCCATCACAGACTCCTGTTCACTAGGCTTCCATTTGCACCCCCATTGTCCTCATTCACCCTGCTCATTAGAAAGGATGTCCAGCAGTTTCTCCAACATGTGACAGTCACTTGTCAGCCCCTGGGGACCATCTAGCCAGTTGGCATTGCCACTCCTCTCCTTGAAGTGTTCTTCCACCCATTTCCCCAAGTGTATTCTGGTCCACCACATAGATTTCTGCTTAAAGACAGTGTCTTTTGAGAATCCTTCCCCCATCTTCCCACGTTAGGGGGCTCTTACCAGCACCCGCCCCCTCATGTGGTATCCCCTTAGTCACTTACTTGCTGTGTCTTTCTTACTTGCTGTGTTGTATGATAGAGTTGATGAAAATAGATGCATTTACTGTTTTCATTTCCCTCTCTATAAGCAAGGGTTTCATCTCATTTGCTGATGTATCCTTAGCACCAAGGACAGTACCTGTTACACATTACAGTATGCACTCAAATATTTATAGAATAAAGCTGACACCTGGGGTGGGGGGGGTGTAGATCAGTCAGGTTTTAATCTTCCCTTTTTATAGATCAGGACAAAACTGTAAAACAGGGAATCAGGTTTAAAATCCTGTGATTTGGTGGTTATTTTTGTCTTATTCCCTTATCACTCACGCACTTGCCTTGCATTTATACAAGACTTTAGCACTGTACTCTCCCCATATTCTATAACATCCTGCTCTGATTAATAAATTGCAATCAATTGCAATGCCTAATTATCTCCTTAGGAGGCCTGAAATAATGTTGTAGATGGAGCGTGCTTACCTCTCAGCACGCGAAGGGAGCTGTGCTGGGTAACCTAGAAAATAAATGCTTCAAGGAGAAAGAAATAATAAGAGAGCAAATGAAAAGTTGTTCTAGGTAGAAAGAACTGAAATGTGTTTGCTACTTCCAAATATCAAGTTTAATAAAAGTTGTTTGTTTTGATGTCTGGAGTGCTTAAAGCCATGTTTCTCCAAGCACAGGGGACAGAGGTCCTGATTCAGATAAGCCCAAGGCGATTAATAAAAATGCAAGGGCCCAGAAAACTCCAGAATCACTCTCTGAAGGGGTAGTCCAGAAAGCTGCAACTTTGCTTGGGCCCCCGTGGTGTTTTCTGATGGATGCTAGAGTCTGAAATTAAACTGGTTTTATTTTGGTGTTTACAGAGTAATAGGTTTTGATACAGATATCCTTTCCTTTATTGAGCAAAAGCTCTTGCTGAGTCCCTACTATGTCAGAGACACTGTGCTGGGTGCTGGGATAAACAAGTGAATAAGATGTGAGTCTTAGGTAAAGGACTCCGTCTCAAAATCCTTCATAGCTACACTCTGTGAAGGGTATAAAACAAAGTAAACAGGCTCAACACGCTTAGAGAACAAGAAAGACAGATACTATGACTGGATATCTTGCCTCTCCACTGAGTTCTAGACATAGGTTAAAACCTTACATATTTTACTTTTGTCCTTAGAGCTGCCTTAGGATGTGGGTACCACTATCAGCTCCATTTATGGCAGGACTGGATGATATTTTTTTTTTTACTATTAATTTTTTTTATTTTTACATCATTGTTCATTTTTAAACAGTATTTGCTTCCCCCCACCCCCTCAGGTGTAGTCCCCATAGAGCTTCCTTCATCAATGCACCCGTGCACCATCACCTCAGTCCCCTGTGCTCCTCCCTCCCTCCTGATGATATATTAAACCAGTAACCCTTCCAGGAAGAGGAGTACTAGTTTGGAGATTTTGAAATGTTAACATAAAATTATCAGAAGGCTCTGTGAGTCCTTCCTGGGCTGATGTGTACTCGGCTCCCAGACCTTATGTTCAGAACCACTTCTTTGGGACAACCTGCTCACCTTCCCCAGATTAAATCCAGTCTCGTCACCTTCTGCTCCCACGGGACCCTGCAGCTTTCCTTCTCAGCTATTATTCTAGTTGCTGGGAATTATTAGATGGGGGAAGAAATAACTTGAAATCCACTTAATAGATTCAATGTATTCAGCTGAAACTATTCTTCATCATCTGCTATAATGGCATCCTGGTTACTGAACCCTAAATAATTCTGGGGGTACACAGCCCGGAAGAGAAATATGGGATTTCATTTTTAGTATAGACAGAACCTGTCACATAAAAATCTCAAAGGCTCCTGGATCCAGAGTCAGTGCCTTTAAATCCTCCTAAGGTGATCCCTGACTACCCTTCTTTGCTGCTCTTCCTCCTCCACCTCCCCCCCACCATGAGTGCCAGTCAGTGAGCAACTGGCAGCTCATGAGCCTTGCTATGTCTCATTGCCACTGTTTTGCTCACGCTGTTCCTCTGGCTGCTTCCCTGGGTCCTCCCTTTCTCCTTGGATGTCTTTCATGAAGCCACCCCTTGCCCCTTTTGAGCCCCACTTTCTATGCCCCACACAGAATTCTCAAAATCACCAACAATTGGTGTTGCTAGGGCAAGTAACATTTCTCTACCCCCACTTATGTGCAGCCTCCTTGGACTAGCTACTGGGAACCAGGGAGCACTGCTGAGTGGCCAGGTGAAGCTGTATAACACAGAAGGAAGAGAGAGGAAGAGAGTGCATTCTTGCTTTTCTGGCTTTGGATTTGCACCAGGGACTTGGGGAATCGTGGAGAAGAGACATGTGTGGAGGCTGACAATGGCAGCCATTACTTTAATTTGTATTTTTTAATTTTTCCTTTTGTCCCAGATTTGCTAGGTCCCTTTTGCTCCCTTACTGTGGCTCCCCTCAAGAAGGTGCCTTGGGCTGGTGGCAAGGTTTTGGGCCTTAGCAGCTCTGCTTTGATTTGAGCTTGATTGGCTGGGCATTTACCGCAAGGAAAGAAGTAATTTTCAGGGTTTTATTAGGAATAGCCTTTCTTTTCTTCCCTCTACATGCACATTCTATTAAAGTTCTTTCACAGAGTCTTCTCTGCCTCTGTGAACAGATAATTGAATCCTTTTAGAGCATGCAAGTTTGGGGTCCCTGAGTGTCCCTTGGTCACTAGCAACTTAGTTTCACTGAAGGTCCCCCCCAACCACCCATCACCAAAGTCTTCCTGTTAAGGCTAAGACCATAAATATTTCCAATTCTGAAGGTTACACCAATGATGCAGCTCTACTGCTTGAAGCACAACAGCCACCACAGACCACATGTAAACCATTGGGCATGGGTGTATTTCAATAAAACTTGATTTAGCAAAAACAGGTATCCGGTCAAAGGTGGTCCACCATCTGTTGTTTGTCAATCTGTGTTCTAGACTCTTTGGGATACCAACAACAATTTAGAATCTATTTCTAGGTGTCTAGGTGTCAGTGTGATACGTAGCCCTCAGTTCAGAAAACGTTCGCTATCTGAATATGTAATTCTAAATTGGGTAATTTTCCAATCATTATAGAAACTATGTTGTGATCTGAGACAATTTGCCTTCCAAGTAGTATTTAAAAATCCTAATCTTCTCTCTTTCTATCTTGACTTTTACTGTTACTGTTTGACCAAGTGTGTGTGTGTGGGTGGTGGGGGGAGGGGGGAACAGTCAACTTGCATCACTCATAGGATTTTGTAGAGCAAGAATGCACTCTCTGGGCATAGAGCAAAGCACACAAGTGAGGGATTTCAGCTTCTCCGTGAGCTGCCAGACCTACAGTGGGGAGGTTGTCACAGAAATTTAGCCAACAAGGAAATACGCAAATGTGAGTTCAATTTAGCAAGTGAAATTAAAAAGAACATCCCTTGCAGTTAACACAGGAAGATGTAAGGTGCAGGGGACACATGGAGGTGTCAGGAGAAGCATGTGTATCAGTAGCTACACTTTCTTGCTCTCCCCCCACCTCTGCCGGAGCAGCTCCTCCATTTTCCTTATCTGACTCTCAGGCCAGAGCCGGGCACATGGCCATGCTCCCACCACCCAAGAGCTGCTTGCGTTAAGCACCTGTCTGGAACTGAGAATGATTCAAGCCTGTGTCCTTCCAGGAGAGCAGAGGCTGTTCAGCGGAACCATGTCCCTCAGGAAATTCGCTTAGGGGATGTGTGTCTAGTGCAGAGAAAACTAAGGGAACCTGTGGGTCTTAGGCACCTGGGGAAAGACAGACAAGCCGACTCATAAGGTAGGGGAAAAGACACAAAATCTAACTTAGACCATTTAAAATATAATTAGAAACAGACAACGGAAGATAGTAGACTCAGTCCTGACTTTATTCTATCTTTCTCTGAAAAGCCCAAATGCAATCTAGTTTAACTGATATTTGGGACTGCTCATGAAATGGGTCAGTTATGCCCAGGAGGCTATTCTGGAAGGCTTTCTCCATTTAGAATTCCCAGGTTAATCAGTTAATTACCAGATGTTTCCCAATTGTTTACAAACTTACAAACACACTCAGGCCTGTTTTACACTGTTTGGTTTCCATATGATTAGTTGGTTTGCTGGTTTGATTTCCTGCTCTTTGGAAAACTGAACCCAGCTCATCCATCCCTGACTTCTTTGCTCTGCCCAGGGCTGCACAAAAGACACCTGTGGATTGCTGGTGAGATAGATTTGTACCTGGGGTGCTATAAGCAGAGGTTCTCGGTAATTAATGTGGGCAGGACCTGGGCTTTGGTGTATTTTTAAAAATCAGCAGAGAGGATTTCTAATTTTTATGATACTGAAAACAATGGTTAGAACACAGGCTTCTGGGACAGACAGGGATGGTTTTGTGTCCTAGTTCCTCCACTTACTGTGTGACCATCACAAAGGAGCATAGCTTCTCTGTTCCTTGGTTATTTCAGCTTATTTATAGGGGCTATAAATAGTACCTTTTTATAGGGCTGTTATTATAAAGAATGGTAAGATAAAATAACACATGGTAGGTGAGTAATAAATATCACCTGTTTGGACTACTAAATTGTAGCTATTGTAATTTTTGTTCTTATTGGGGTTGCTGTTGCTATGATTATGATTAATGGTCTGACACACACAATTTACTTGCCTAATCCTGGTCCCCAGTGGTTGCTCACAGGCAGAAGAGCAAGTTCATTCTATATTTTTGCATTTCCATTCTATGCCAGGCTAGAGATCAGGGGTCTAGACCTAGAGTTTGGAGACCTATGGTCCAGAACCAAGTTCTGCCATATTCTAGTTACTTGATCTTGCATAGTCATCTGTTTTATCAGTTACTGACAGGGCACAACAGTACATCTATACAAAAGAACAAAGCTCTCCTGGAAAGGTTATAATTCTTTTTGTGCATGCTGTTCCATGAAGGCCACCTGCGATATCTGTTCTTGTGATTCTTCTTCTAGTGTAATCGTTTTCATCCCTTAAGAGTCAGTCAAAATCCTACCTTCTTGCTTAAAAACTTACAGATAACATCAGTTTTATTTTTATGTTCCCACAACACATTATTATTGCTTTTCTGCCATCCCCATTTTACTTTGTCCTAAATTATAACCGATTGTGTCTTTCTCATCTCCCTTACCATGACATCACTGAAAGCCGTTAGTACTTTTTCTCTCTTATTTGTTGGCATTTTCTAGAGGAGAACCTAGCTCATTATATTAATTACATATGACTATAAAACAAACAAGGTCAAACTCTCAGACACAGACACCATAGATACTAAATTCTTGATCATGCTTTGCTAGTCAACTAGGGTCAATACTGAGTCCAACTTCAATTACACAAGCTCTTGTGAAGTAACTGTTTGTGTTGTGTCTGTTACACAACAGTCAAAGCCCATCAGTCAAGACCAAAGTCATCTTTTATGAGAAGAACTGAAGAGTTCCATGGCCAAGGTTATGGGTACAGGAAAGGATGAAGAGTTATAACCAATGATTCCATCTAGCATATGTAGTAGGATTGAGGAGAAAGGCAACAAAAAGTATTTCCATGTAGTAAAGCATGTTTTGGAACTAGGAAAACATTTCCCCCAATTTTTTTTTAAAGATTTATTTATTTATTTATACAAGCATTGGGTACAGTCAGAAGTGCGGGAGGGTGAAAGGATTCACTAGAGACAGAGCGGGGAACAGAACAGGCAGACTGACGAAATACACTGCAGAGGGGAGCGGTGGGCAGTAGGAGAGGTCTGCCCGCCATATGGGACCCTCGCTGGCGGCCGGGGATCGAACTGGTGTGCTGCAGATGCTGCGGGCAGCTTCGCAGCCCAGCGCTCAACTTCTGCACCACCAGGGGAGGTCCTCCTCAAATTTTTTATCCTGGAATCTTCATTTCAGTCATCATGGTAGGTGTTTCATGATAAGGAAGACTAGGGTTGGAAGTCTATAGTAGAAGTGTTCACAGCTAACTGTGGTTTGTTAACTGAGGCATTTTCAGAACTTTGAATTGTGTCTGTGTCATGAATATGCCCAAAGATGATATAATCGATAGCTTTAACAAAACAAAGATGAGCACTAATATAAAGAGATTTTGTTGGACCAGGGCTCTATGGCACCCATTTCAGGATATAGTGCGTGAGGTGATGGGAAGATAATTTTCTTGGTCTTTCTCTTTGAAGGGTTGTTTAGGAAGTTAAAGGATTAAGGCAGACAGGGCAGAAGAATGGCCAATTAGAAAGTTTAATAAATATTTCAACTGATGATCGAAAGTGTGCAGTTGGGCCTCCCTAGTGGCCCAGCAGTTGAGCGCTGGGCTGTGAAGCTGCCGGAAGCCTCTGCAGTGCCGCTTTGATCCCGGCCGCCAGGGAGGGTCCCACATAGTGCGCATACCTCTCCTGCCGCGCCCACTGCTCCCCTCAGAAGTGTACGTCAGTCTGCCTGTTCTGTTCCCCGTTCTGGCTCTGGTGAATTCTCTCACCCTCCCACGCTTCTGACTGTACCCAGTGCTTGCATAAACAAACAAACAAACAAACAAATAAATAAATAAATAAATCTTTTAAAAAAAAGTGTGCAGTCAACTATTTTAAAATCCTGTCGTTGGGTAATTAATTACATATGACTATTAATTAGTAAATTAATTGAGATTGAGAATAATATGAACACCTCCTACACTACAAGTCACTATAATGTCAAAGCAGAATCTGGTGGGTAGAGCAGATAGAGATATAAAATTGCATTTAATTAAATATGAGGAGATATTCCAGCCTGCAAGCTGGAATGCATTCTTGAGTTAAGCACTGAATCTACAGAGTGGGTGGATTACTGGCTTGCAAGGGTCTCTCCTGCTCTCCAGTCCATGCCCATCTTCCCTCTCAGTCCTGTGTCCTGTGCTTCTCTTTCCTGAGCTCTGAGGTTAAGAACATGGAGTCAAAACTTACTTGGCTCTGCTGACAAGTAGCTGATGCACTGACTAGATAGAAGAAACAGACAGAAGCTAAGCTAATGTCAGGAGTGGAATGAGAGTGCAGGTGAGTGCAGAGAGGGAGGGAACTAAGCAAAGAGACACAAAACCGATTTGGCCACGTAGGAGAGCTCGTTCCTCCTGCAGGGGGCCAGGCTGCAGGAAATTTATTTAGATGGGTATGTGAATCAGAAATGAATAATAATCTGAGAGAGGGGTGAGAAGCACAAAATTTGAAGAGGTACCAAGAGCATCAAACTGTCTCTTTGTGACAGTTTCAAAAAGAAATATATATTTAATTTATTCAACCTTCTCATAACTACAAGCTTTATAACCTTTCACAGGAATATGTTGGTGCTGTCTGTCAAGAAGAAAAGTAATGAAGATTACTCATATAGCTGACATGATAGATTCAAGTGACCAGAGAGAGTCTAGGTAGATGGTGGGGATGGCTGATGACCCAAGAGGCATAAGTCCTGTGGACCATGTTAGCCCACCAGAATTGCCAAGTGCTGTTTAAAGAAGACCGTGCATGCACATTGTGTGAATCAATACCTCTTGGGGTAACACCATGTCCCTCAGGAGCCTGTGAGCTCGGCCCTGGAGGACTACAGTAAGGTGAGATGGGGGCTGGCCCTGGAGTCCCATATTTGGACTCGGATGCTAGAGACCTGGATAATTGACTTGCAATTTCCTTAATAATAAGAGGGGTCTGCCAAGACCTAACTCATAGATCTAAGTGGCTTAATAGTTGAAGTCACTAGAGCAAATGTGAACTATCCAACAATATTCTGAAACATAGGTATTTTTAGGAAGAACCATCCAGCTGTGACTACATTTCCTGCCTCTGCCTTACAGACAATGTGGTCTCGTGGGTTCTCAGTAAAGGGCAGAGAACAGAGATGTGGGATTCCCAGCCCACCTCTTTCTCAGGATATTGTCTTGGTGTCCAGAGTTCCTGCCTGTCAGTTAGGTGTAGAGTCATGCAGGGGGCCTCTCTCCAATGGCAAAAGTCCTGGTATGAGGAACATACTGGGAAACCAGAATCTGCTGGAAACAGCAGGCAGATATTTGAATAGAGATAATGTGCTGACCAGTGGGAACAATGGAGCCCCCCAGGCGACAGCCCCTGGTCAGTCAACCCTAGCTTACATTCCCAATAACTGCCTCTTCCAAGAATGTACACTCCCTGCATACCTGCCCCACCTTTGTACTTGATTCTAAATAAATACAAGTGGAGGAGGGCTGTATGACACACGACATCCCTGTGTCACCCCTCTAGGCTTCTCATTGCTTTGCATGGGCTCTGAGTCATCTCTCATCCCACGCTGCTCCCAACACTGCCACCCCGGGAGTCGACACAGGGGAAGGATGTCACTTTTGGATCAAGGATCGCAGGAAGCAGAAGTGCCTTCCTGCTCTGCTGTTTGTCAGCTGAATATATGTGACAGTGAGGGTGACTCAGCGAGGAGACGAAGGAGGCTGGGTCTCAGAATCGGCACGTGGAGAGAAGCCAGTTACCCAGAAGAACAGGCACTTGCGCTGCTGTAAAGTGATCCGTGCACTTTGTTTTGTTGGCACCATTATCCACTGAGAGCCACGGGTCACAGGACTAATAGTACAACCCCGTGCACACAGCGGGTGCCAGGAGAATGTGAGTTCTTCCTGTTGAATTATGCTTATGGTGATGCTCCGTTACCTTCTCCTTTACACCTCTCCTCTGTGCAGTGCTCTCCTAGGCTCCACCTCCACACGCTCCTTCCTCACCACAATTCTTATATTTTAAGGTGCAGAATCAGCCACTCTGAGAGGTGGTGCCACCTAGCTAGCCAGTGGTGGAGTGACAGTGAAAACTGGGTCTGTCTAATGCCACATCTGGGTTCTTTCTTATAAACTCCATGGTCTCCCTGTCCTGGCACTGGAGATGAATGGAGAATAATGGGAAAAAAGATTCTTTATGGTACTGAATACTGTGCTAGAAACTTCTAGTCTCCCCTTCTTTTGCTCTCTCCCTTTCTCTTACCAATAAACAAAGCTTAGAGCTTCAGGAAACATTTTAATAATTTAAAAAGATATGTGTGACTCCCTGCCGGAAGCTAAAAAGTATTTTTGCTTATCCAAATTGGATAAAGGATGTGATTACAAAGAAACTTCACACTGAATTATTCTATGATAATAGTATCAGACTGGACTTGCTCAGCTGCATTTAAGATAAGTGAAGGGAAAAGACCTTTCGATGTGCCAGAGAGAGTATAGTCTAGTTTCAAGGTTACCCGGCATCCCTGGGCCTAGTGGTGTCCAGTACACAAAAGCTTCCTGATTGTGGCTTGGAGGAAGAAGAGGGAGGAAAGGAGGTGCCGAGGGAAGGAGGAAGGGAGTGTAAGTCTGAGGGAGGCAGGCAGACAGGTCCAGCGTCACTCCTTTTAATCATATGGCCCAGCATCACACCTTTTCATCACAATTAGTGACTGTAACTTTGGCTCCCCCTGTATAATCAGGAGATGGGTCAAATTTAAGATTCCTAAAATACTGGGACCCAAAATACTGAGGATGGAAGAAAGAAGGGAGAGAGTAAAGGAGGAAAAGTAAGTGACAAGAAGAAGAGAAGGATCCATACAGACTAGGAAAGGAAGGAGAGGGAGGCAAGGCAGGAGGGAGGGAGGGGAGTAGACAGAGCCTGTCACTAATTTGCACTCTTGTGTTCTATTTTGGCTTGAAGTCCCCTGTGCTTATGGTAACAAGCTGCATACACTCCTAACATAAATTTAGATTTGAAAGTCACCTTGGATAGCTTGTCTGAGCCCTCTCATCAAAAATGAGGGATTTGAGATTCATAGGTTAGATAGACTTTTCAGGGTTTCTCTGCTAGTTGATTAGAGAACCATGATTAGAACCTAGTTCTTCCAGGTAACACTACATTTTAAAATTTTTCACCACACAACTGTTGCGATGATAAATGCAGCAGTGATGGAAGAGACTCCTTGGCAGGGACACCAGCGTAATAAGCACAGAGGTGTATATTCTATGCAGCTTCATTACTCCAAGCCTGTGACTTAGGAACCCAACCTGACTAAATTTCACAGACAAGTTCAGTGAAGTCCCGACTACATTAAAATTTGGAAAATTTAACGGCAGGAACTCGGCAAAGATAATGAGAAGCTGAGAAAAAAAGGAAGAGTTTAAAGAATGCAGGTGACTAACTAGTCCCCCTATTACATCATAAACACTGCTGACATCTGGGGAGCTGGGTGGTGGCAAACCCTCCACTGTCCTCTGGCTCCTCCCCCATCATCTGGCTCCACCCCAAGCTATGACTCCGCCCCACCCTACACTCCTCCACATCTGTGACTCCACCCCTATCCCCGAGGCTCCACCTCCCACCCAGTAAGGGCTCCTCTCCAATAACAAAGACTCTGGTGTTTCCCAAGCAGGGAGCATCCCACTCTGCTGAGTGTTTAGTGTTTAAAGATACATATTTTTCATACAACACTGCCCCTGAATGCAAGCCAGCTCACCACTTCATCTGGTGCTCACTAAAGAAAGAGCAATCTGTTCCCAAATTGGTGCCAACGTAGTCTGTGTTGGATATGCCGAGAGGAGAGTCCATATTATGATCTCCAATGTGGTGCAATGGAAGGATGTGCAAGGAGGGATTTGTGACTCTTTGTGGTGTTTGCTGTAAAAGCTGACTTGAGACTTCAGTTCGCTGTTGAGATGAGAGGTCTCTGCTAATTTCTACAATGTACATTCAGTGTCCGATTTTCCTGCTTCTCTGATCTTAACATGGTCAAGCACCACACCCTTTAATTGCAATTAGTAACAATGTAACCTTGACTCTAACTGTCTGATCAGAAGAATATATGTCTGCATGATGGGCAATACTAGGGACCCATAATAAGACTGAACCTTTAAAACAATATAATATTTAAGAGTCCTCTAGTTGTGAGGATCAAAATCAACTATTCCCCTAAAGTCAGGAATTGTAATAGAATCCGAGAATAGTGGATGGGCGGTCAAAGGTCCTGCGTTTGACTCTTAGACCTCCATTGATAGTGCTGATTTGTACTACTCCATTGATGGCCACTGGCGTGTCACTTACAGTTGCTGGGACTTGATTTCATTGCTTAAAACATGAAGATTGCAGTAATGATTTCTAATGTTGCATCCAGATTTTATATTGTGTCAGTCTATTAAATATGTTTTCCTTTCTTGTGTGCACAAAGGGAATAGAAAATAGTTCTCTAGAATCTGTTTGCCCACCTGCCACTTGGTAGATCAGAAGACAAGGACCAAATTGAAACTCTAATTTGGCTCATTCCCAAATTTCAAGTTTGAAGCTATCTCACTTTCCCTCACAGGATTTTTTGGGGAAAGGGGGTGAGGTATAATCAGTCATTGGATTCAGCTTCAATTTTATAATCAGTACTGAAAATGTGAGAAGCCCTCCATATGGGGCTCATCTTCCTCCCCTTGCAACGTCACCCAGGTGACTGTCATGTGCCCACAGGTCAGGTGCTCCCCTGGACTCTGGCCTGCAGGTAACCAATGTTATCTTAGTTGAAAGCCATTAAAAAGGTTTGCTACCTGAGGGATCCTGTGCACTGCTATCTGATTTGTTGAAGAATTGGTGACCAAGAAGAGTTGATATCCCTTCAAAGTCAAGGAAAAGAACTCTATGCTCTTGACCTTTGTCTTTCCTTTCTGCCAACCAAGAATAGCCAGGAAAGCGTCCATCCCAGTCATAGGCCAAGGCCTGCCACATCCTATCACCTTTCTGAGTTGGATGATGAAAAATTCAGCAAGGGTGGGAGTAAGGTGAGAGGACTCAGACACTAGGGAGCAGGGAGGAAAATCTGAGGGATCAATAGATTTAAGTTTTAAAAAGGAAGACAGCTTTTCATGAATGTACCTCTGCTTTTATTTGAAGAATTCTGAAGAGATAACTGATTGCCACCTGAATGAGATTGGCTGCCTGAGAGAGGAAAGAACTACATACAGGTTTGATTCTAATGTTAAGGGAGAGCAATCCTCAAAGAACATCGTTTTGTTATAAGGTGATGAGAAAAGTGCAAATTGATTTGTGGCTCGGGCCACTGTCTGTGTGGGTCTGCTTGTTCTTCCCTGTGGTGTGCGCTAGGACTCAGCTTCCCTCCAGCCTCCCAAAGACGTGCATGAGAAGTTCACTGATGTGTCCCAATGGTCGCTGTCAGAGTGAATGAAAGTGTGTGTGTGTGTGTGTGTGTGCGCGTGCGCATGTGCACACATGCACACACGTGTGAGGTGCCCTATGGTAGGAGGTGTCTTGTCCAGAGTTGGGTCCCACTTGTGTCCTGAGCTATGGGAATGGACTCTGGCCACCATGACCCTGAACTGGAATAAGTGGGTTGGAAAAAGAATAAAGATGAATCATTTTGACACAATACACATGTCTGGGGTTTTATTTAGACTTTGGTGTTGTTTTGTGGCCAGGCCATAGAAGTTTAATTTGTCTTGATATCAATTAGCCTAGTTCAACTGGTTTCAATATACAACATTTCAATGAAAGTCACAGTTCCTAAGATCCTATCGAGGATGTTAACTGAGGACTTACTGGTCCCGGAGCCTCTTCTGGGTCACTAATATGGTGACTCCTTTCCTCAGGGTCAAGATCTCTCTGTTTTCACTGCTCTCCCCTTAAAAAGACCCCTTTGGTGAAGAATGGATTTGGATGTTCAGCAAGGAATTGAATCTACACCTATATCTATATCTATGCACATACCTCTATCTACATAGGTATCTATGCATATGTCTACCTATATACATACATGTTGATTCTCAGTGATGCACATCTCAAACTTCCATAATGTTGTAATACAATGTTACTTCAATTTTTCGGAAAAGGAATAAATGGCTTATTATAAAAAAAAGGGAAACAGTCTCCTTAGATTTTCTTTGCAAGTACAGAAGAGGAATGGAAGCAAATTGAAACTTAAGAGGTTCTATGAGTGATATATTTATATAGGAGTGGTTTGTTAAGCGTTAAATCCAGAGTACACAAGGGTGATGGCTACAGGGGCTGGGGAGAATTTGCATGTCAGCAATATCTATGTTTGTCACTCACAGTTAGAGGAGAAGCAGGGAAAGAACTTGAGAAGAGGGTGAATACTGTGGGTTGGAGCCTCATGTGGCATTCAACTGCCAGAGGCATGTTTAGAAGAGAACATCTGGGGCCTCCCTGGTGGCACAAGGGGTTAAACACAGCACTAGGAAGCAATTCGCAGCCTCTGCAACATGAGTTCGATCACCAACCAGGGAGCAACCCACATGGTGCAGCAGACCTCTCCTGTCCCACCTGTTGCTCCCCTCAGCAGTGTATTTCAGGAGATCTGCCTCTTCTGTTCCCCACTCTGTCTCTGGTGAATCCTCTCACCTCCCCCCCTGCCCGCCACACCTCTGGCCTGCACCCAAGCTCTTGTATGCTTAAATAAATAAATATATATATATATATTTTAAAAAGAAGAGAACATCCGCAGAACACTGGTTGACTGTGTGGGGTGGGAAGCAGGGGAGGGCAGACATGGTCCCTTCCCTTCCTGAGCCACCGGAGGGCCCAGACCTCCTTCATCCAGCAGGGGGAGCCATGCTCCTGAACAGACCATCTCTGCTGTTTGGCCTCTGGAGGCTGGAGAGGGAAATGAAACACTGTGCCTCTTGAGAAAAAGGGGCTCACTTCTAATACTTATAAGTCTTGATGCTCTAAAGTAATTCATCAGAGAGCACCTCTGCCATGTGATTTTAACAATCAAGCACAAGTGATGTGCTCAGGATGAGGTGGGGGTGGTTATGGTGTTAAAGGGTCATGGATTACTAGGAAATACCTAACTAAACAAAAAGAGAGCCCAAGCATGTTTCTGAAATACTGAGAAGATGCAGATGGTGTGTATTCTCTCAGCGGTCTGAGTTTATCCTCTAACGGGAAGGCAATGAAGAATTTTGCTTGTTCACTCTGGGCCAGACATTTTGCTCAGCACTTTTTTTATGGCATGTTTCATCTAAGTCCCCAACACCATGGTATATTATGGACTATTAATGCAGAAATGATACACAAGGTCCTATAAAACTGCCAATAAGGGCGGAAGTCCACCCCAAACCCAGACAGCCTGAGCTCAGGGTTCATTTTCTGCAGCCCTGTGCATCAGAGTGCACTCTTACTGTGGCAGGTATTGTGTGTTGGATACTTTAAAACTCTCTTGCTTAAATGTCTCCCCACAGAAAATTAAAATTGAGGGACTTTAAGTGATTTGCCTAATTCTACAGAGCTGGTGAGCAGCTGAGACAAGTCTGCTCATAACAAAGCCACATTTTTGACCTAAGACCTGGGAGAATAGAGCAAAGGAAGAAGTTTTGACTTCTCCCACCAGAACCATCTATTTTCTAAAAGAGAGAATACATCAAAAGTTTAATTAAAATTCTGGCTCAAGGTCTGATTCAGCGGTTGACCACTAGGGGCCAGGTGAATGGAAGACAATAGGATGAGATGCCTTAGACCTCTGGGGCTCTGGGGTGGGTTCTGGGATTGGCCAGAAGACTTGTTGGTTTCTCATTTTAATCATCTTCCCATCTATCTCTTTCTTCTCTATGGATCTTAAATAAGCCTCTTGTCTATTTTGAGCAGCATGATGCCATGGCGACGGCTGGGTGTCGGGGAAGCGGGGATAGAAGAAGCATCTGCCCTGGGGTGCCTCCTGAATCCCATTCTGGGGCCAGGGACAGAGCTGGGTGTGGGTGGAGCTGGCCGAGATGCCAGTAGGAGGGAAGGAAAGTCTCAGAAAGGCTATTGAAATGGGAAACCAAGGCTGCCAATTGCATACCTTTCGCCAGAGGAATCTTTTGCAGCACACACTTGCAGAGAAATATATTCTGTGCAGGTGTCTGCAGAAAGCTCGGCCAAGGATGATCATGGGTGAGAAGGAGAATATGTACATATTATATATTTTCATGTTTTTGAGTTTTGCAGAGAAAATAGTAGCTGCTACCTTGTGCTGAGTGTATATTATGTATCAGGTGCTTTGCATTCCAGCTTTCTAGTTCCAGTGATTTCCACTGAACAGGAGGTAGACATGGAGAATTTAAAGAGGCTCAAGTAAAATCATACAGATTGGCCTGAGTCCAAATCCCATGCTTTTTGCCCCAGTACTCTATTGCCCTGCAGGTGCTCCAGGACTTGCACCTTAGCAAGGCACATTTTCAGACAGGCCCCTCCCAGTCTGTCTATGTGATGGCTTCTATATTTGTGTGTGGGAAACGAGCCACAGGAGTGGTAGCTTTGCACACTGAGGCTGAGTCTTCTTGCAAATACAACTGTGAGGTCTCTTCTGGGACAGCTAGGGTAAAACATCAGCTCTGTATCCCCTGCATCTTTGGTGCTACATGTGAGTGACATCTGCTACTGGGCTGCCACAGAACAGCCTGTGGGGCAAGTGGATACTTCTAACCATGCTTGTTAAATACAAGCCCAGGACGGTTCCACGAAATGACAGAAGCATGTGATAAATCAGTTTCTATTTGAGCCAACTAGGGTGAATTCTGTGGCCCGCAACAGCCCTATGACTTATCTGACCCCATTAAACAAATCAGGATCCAGACCCCAAGATATTGTGACTTGTTTACATCATCATTCCTTCCCTCATAAAAGCCCACCAGGGGGAAGGTTGATCTTTAAGAGGCAGGAGCTTAGTCTGTTATGTGACTTTCACCCTTGGTGATTAATCATATGTCATTATTTCTGGGAATACACAGAAAGCTCTTTTCGACATAACTTCAGGGTAAGAATCCTTAAAAAAACACCATACACAGGAAGCAGTAGGTGGCGGGCTGATGAGAAGGATATGGCTGTTTTTGTCTATTCAGCAATGCTTTTCCCTTTTTTTGGTAAGAGCCTTCTACTTTTCGGTAACAGAACTTATTCCAAGGAATTCTGATGGGACTAAATAAAAAAGAACCTCTCCACAGATGGGCATGTGACTTAGAACTGGCCATCTGGGTGAACAGTATGGTTCTCATGAGGATGCAGGACCCCAGACACACAGGCACATATAGCACAGACCCACGCACACAAAGAAATATACAGAAAGAGAGTCAGAGGAACTAGATGCTATTGACATTCAATGATATTATTTGAATTTCTGGAACCATCTATGCCTAATACAGTATCTGTTCATTGGACATCCTGGTTCTAAGAGCCAACACTGTTGGCTCATTTGTTTGGAGTCCCGAAGAGTTCTGACTAAGGATTCCACATTTCCAGTCCCATCTTGATCACTGAGGCAGCTCTGTGAGCTGGTTCTGTTCTAGACTCTCAGGTTTCTCATCTTCAGCAATGATGCCTGCATAACCCATCCCGTATGGTGATAGCTGATAGGATCAAGCTAGGAGAGGGGTTTGGAAGTAAGAAAACAGCTGTGTAGAAACACAGACATCTTCATGGAACACCTAGCCTGGGAAAATTGCTACAGGAGTCTGGCTGTAGTTTTTCATCCTCTGGCTTGCAATGCAGGCAGGGTGGGACAACAGTCCACATGGTGATGCTCTTTGAGGCAACAGAAAGCCACTATCAGAAGCTGTCAGGCATTTTGGGAGCTGATGTATCTAATGGGAAGAAATTTAATTGAGTGGAGATAAATGTTACTTTTAGGGACACCTTAAGGAAGCAACCCAAAAATTAACATGATCCTCTTATGGAAAGTGGTTCTCACATCTTCATTTGCTTTCAGATGAAAAATGTTGCAAGGGTGTGGAATCTCAAATCCATGTTTTACTGATTTTGCAGTTGTGTCCTTGGTTAAAAGGAAATCTATTTCTCTGATTTTGCCCTCATATCTCTCTGAGGGGAGATGCTTTATTTGTGATGTGCTGGTTTCCATTAGCAGCAATACCGCTGTCAGGTATGGTAAAGATATACAAAATACATGGTAGTTAAGAGAAATAGTTGCCTCCTAAAAGCCAACTAAACCTGCTTGGAGGGGAACATTTTAGAAGCATCAATTCACAGAGAACAGTAATATGCCCTGAGCATAGCACAATAACAGAAATGTCATTCAATGCCTTTATTGTTCACGTCCTTCCTGTCCTTCAGTGTTCACATGTGCAGTAGGTATGGAAATACATCTTACAGGTGAGGAAACTGAGTTTCCTCAGACCTGACCATCCATCAGCATCTTCTGAAGAACTTGTTTAAAGAACAGATTCCTTCCAAAGCCCAGATAATTTGATATGTGAGGCCAGGTTTGGGAAACAATGTTTAGTAACTTGGCTAAGATTACACTGCTAGTTAATGGGATTAGTCGTAAAAGCAGAAAGGTTGGAACATGGGCATTTTGTTTATGGACTTCAAGATAGATCCCCACTGCACATCCAGGGGTTTGAGGGACCCTGGTGTTATTGGCTTGGAGGTTTTAGGACTCCCTACATTGTTAAATTGTGTGCTTACACTATAAAATTCCTGCAGCATTATGTTTTCAATCTATCTTTGCAGAATATCAGGACCCTGTGGCCTTCAAAGGAAGAAATAGCAGATTTCAGAATCAAGTTGATTAAGATCAGATTAAAGAACATTCACAGGGGAGAGAAAAATGACTGAAAGTTCCTGACAGACAGCTCACTACAATGCTATACTACCTGTCTCTGGGCAGGACAGTTTAGCTGCACATGTGATGTATAGTGAAGCATGATCACTGGCTGTACAGACACCAGAATGTTCCAGAAGGAGTAATCACACTGTCACAACCAAGATCACTCAACCCCTGACCACTTCTAGCACAACTCAATATAATTTGTTCCTTTGGAGCCACGCAGGGAGGCTCTTAGGCCCAGAGCAATTTCCCTGGAGCTCTGATTCTTGATTTGTTTTGTTTTGTCTTCAAATAAACCTTGTCCCCCTGCCTTTCCAATCAGCATCTCAAATCCATATTTCATTCCTGGCTAGAGTTTTCAAGAGACTAACAGGCTGGTCTGGTATCCAGTAAGATACACCTTAAACCATAACCCCTGGTTCCCAATGAGTCAAACAGCGGGGACAGCAGCTTGCTCAGGCTAACGCACTCACATTGCAGAGGCTGGGTGAAGGGCTAAAAACCTCTCCCTTGACTGAAGGGTCACCAAGACCAGTCTGGTAGCAGTAGTAATCTAGGTCTTCTGAATCGAAGCCCAATATTCTTTTTTTTTTTTTAACAGAAGAATTCTTCCTCCTTTTTTTTTAGATTTATTTATTTATTTATACAAGCACTAGGTACAATCAGAAGCGTGGGAGGGTGAGAGAATTCACCAGAGCCAGAGCGGAGAACAGAACAGGCAGACTGATGAAATACACTGCTGAGGGGAGCAGTGGGCATGGCAGGAGAGGTCTGTTGCACCATGTGAGACCCTCGCCTGCGGCCGGGGGCCGGGGGCCGGGGATAAAACTGGTGCTGCAGAGGCTGCAGGCAGCTCAGCACTCAACCACTGCACCATCAGGGGAGGCCCCCAATATTCTTTGTTTCATCAAATTTATTGATGATCCTTCCAGCTAACTTCAGCCAACACCCAACTACAAATAGCCTTGGTTTTGCTGCCAATACTGAAAAAACAGCATAGGATATCCCAAATCCTATTGAATCTACTCTTCTGGCCAAATGGGAAGGAAGACTATTTCCCCACTACTGATAGTTTTGTCCACTCTAGACCTAACACAGGGCTAATTAAATGCTTACTGTCCTATGCCAGATTTGGTGAGTGACATTGGACTGGTTATCTGCTTGCTGGTGAAATTAAGAGAACAAAACACATTCACTAGAGTGTGGAAGGTCAGCTCTCCTTAATAAAGGGTTTACAGCTATGTGAAATTGGAAAAAAAAATGATGTATTCTGAAGCTATTTTCATCCCATTAGCTGAAGTCAAGAAGAATAAAGGCAAATGAAACTTCAAAGATTAACTTCCAAATCTGATGTGTGTTGTAGGAACTTTGACTTTGTGATTCTACCTCCTTTCTCCCTCTTCCCATAAGCCTGAATATTTGAAAGTGAAATGCTCATAAATGCTGAGAAAGAATATACATGTACTTCTCAGGTTTTTCCACAAAAGGACACATATTTTCCAAGCTCAGGATCTACAAATCTACACATTTTAAGGGAAGGGATGAATCCTGCTTTTACCAAGGTCAGACAGTCCTTCTACCATGTGTCCCTGTTTAGGAAAGAAGCCAAAAAAAAAAAAAAAATGGGACCCTGATGCTGTCCCATATTTGGTTCAGAGGTGGCAGCAAACTTACTTTCATTCAGTGTAATCAAGTTGCTCCAACTGGTCTGTGTTATGATTTGGGACATTCTCTCCGAGCAGTGTTGGCTTCCAGAGACAGCTAAGAAAACTTAGCAAAGACAAGGGAAATTGTACTAGAGAAGGCCTGGTGATAACCAAACACTTTCTCCAAAGAGCAGAGACTGACTCTGACCACAGAAATCCTTTCACCTCATGACACAACTGGGAGAGGCACTTCTAGAGTGTTTCTCTTTTCTATACACACACAAACACACACACACACACACTCTTCATATCTAGACAGTCCTTCTGGTACTCATACTAAAGAGTAATTCAAAACTTTTCGACTATCTCAGATATTCTGAAATAAAGACTGATATTTCAGTCTTTATTTGTCTGGTTCTTCATACAAGAGGAAAATCCAGATCCTCATTAGTCATAAAAATTTCCATAAGAGAAGTTTTTCAACTGGGTTCAACTTGAGTTGCTTTTTTGACCATAGCTACAATCAGCTGTAGCTGAGGGAAAGGGGTCCTAACCCAGATATGGCTTCGAGTACCCACAAGAGTGAGTGTGTGGTATGGAGAAGTGAAGCTCTCAGAAAAAATGCTCACTCATCAGTCAGGCTCCTTTCCTTCTTGATCCTCAGATGACTATGCCCTCTGCTTCTACCTTGTGCACTGAAGGTAAAGGTGCACTTCCTAAAGTGTCTCCCCTGCTCATTAACACAATATTGATCTGTTGAGTGGCCTCCATTACTCAGTGTAATCCAAGAGTTCTTGGAGAACAGGTAATTGGCATCCAAGCAAAGCCAGCCACTTTCCTCTCTTTTCCTCAGCCAAACATTCTCCCCAGGAGCTGTGATTGGGATTCGGGTGCAGAGACAGAAAAGCAGAGTGCTTAGGAGGAATCTGAAGTGCATATACACATTTGCTTAATGCAACATTTCCAGACATCAGTCATTCCTGACCATATTTCAGATTTGGGGTTCTTTCCATTTACTACTGATACTAATATTTACTTTATAATTGTCTTTAAATTACTTTATATATATATATATTTAAAAAGTAACTATCAGGACTTCCAGTTTCTGCTTCAGCTTAGAAATCACTACCTTGTTCTAAAAAAGGGCTAAACAGACTGAAAATTCATCAACTTCTCTTGGACCCAAAAGAGAGGTGAGGACACACTTGCTGGCCCCAAGATAAAGGAGTGAGGCAGAATACAGAGGGTCATAGCTGACCAGGGCAGAGACTCATGAATAGGAAATGCCCCAGGAACAAGTGACAGATGGGAAAGTCTATATAATTAACAAATTGGTGTAGGTTCAGTATGGACAATGCAGCAAGGGTTATAAACACCAGGAGCACCAGTCATGGGGGTTGGCGAAAACACTTTTTTTCAGGTTTCACTTCCTGGACCTCTACTAGGTTGTCACAATAAATGTTGTAGGAAAAGATCCCCTCATGATGACAGCCATGGGGAGGAGAAAATGGACCATTTCCAAAAACATCAGAGCATTCTGTTCTTAGTAAGACCTGCCCTCTGAAGAAATTAGTCAACCAGAGAGTATGCTGCTAAAGTATTATCAAAGTTATTTTATCTAGGAGGTAAATACACACCTGCAGTCAGCTGTAGTCAAGCTCTCCCACCTAAATGGGGAGGAAATTTGAGAAACATGTGAATTCACAGTCCACAGGCCCATGTTCACTAAAAGAATGAGACCCAATCATGGGACTCTAGAACAATTCCCCTCCCCACTACATTATTAAAGACCTCTTTACAGCAGTTCACTTTAACCTTTATATCAGATGCACCTATCAAGAAATATTATAAGACATACCAAAAGGTAAAAGCCAAAATTTGAAAAGAGAGAGCAAGTATCAGAATCAGGTATTACAGGAATGTTGAAATTATCAGACCAGGAACTTAAATAATCATGATTACAATGATGATGTCTTTAATGTAAAAAGCAGACAGCATTCAAGGACAGATGGGTAGTGTAAGCAGAGTGATAGAAATCTTAAAAAGTAAATGAAAAGAAATGCAAGAGAACAAAATTATTGTAACAGAAATGGAGAATGACTTTGAGGAGCTTATTAGTAGACCAGACAGCTGAGAAAAGAAAGTGTGAGCTTGAGGATTTTTCAATGGACACCACCAAAACTGAAAAGCAATGAAAACAAAGAAATTTTTTTTTTAAATAAAGAACAGAATATCAAAGGACTATAGGTCAAGTACAAAAGGTGTAACATACGCATAATGGGAAAAAGGAAGTAATTTAGGAAGGAAGGAAGGAAGATTTGAAACAGCAGTGACAGAATTTCACCCAAACTAATATCAGATGCCAAACCACGATCCAGTAAGCTTAAAATATGCTGATTAGGATAAATATTTAAAAAGTTATACCAAGGCATGTAATTTTCACCTTATGGAAAATCAAAGATAAGAAAAAGCCTGAAATAAGACAGGGAAAAAAATCACCTGACCTAGAGAGGAACAAAGATAAGAATTACATCCAACTTCGCAGAAAATGTGCAAGCAGTAAGAGTGGAGAGAAATATTTAAAATGTTGCAAGAAAAAACAGCAGCATAAAATATGGGGCTCTGTGAAGTTATCCTTCAAAAGTGAAGGAGAAATAAATACTTTCTCAAACAAAGAAAAATTAAGGGACTTTGTTGTCAATAGAGCTACCTACCTTATAAGAAATGTTAAAAGAAGTTCTTTAGAGAGAAAGAAAATAAAATAGCCCAGAAATGTGAACCTACATTAAAAAAGAACATCGAAGATTATTGATGGTAAAATAAACACTTTTTAAATTTTAAATGATCTAACAGTTTGTTTAAAATATTAATGGAAACTATAGATCTATATCTATGAGCATATGTGTATGTGTGTGTGTATATACACACACATGTATATATATTCATAATTGAATTTAATGGCAGCAATAACATAAGGGACAAAGATAGGAATTAATATTATTTTATCATAATGTATCCACATTACTTATGAAGAGGTATAGTGTTATTTGAACATGAACTTGAATTAGTCTTAAGTGTACATTGCAAACTCAAGTGAAAACACTAAAGTAAAATAAAAGTATAATTAAAGTGTCAAGAAGTGAGACATAAGAGTTTATTAAACACATCTTAGATACATAAGACACATACAGATTTAAAAATTAACAGATGGAGAAAAATACACCATACTATCACTAATCAAGAGAAAGCAGAATAGCTACATTAATTTTAAACAATGAAGACTTCAAAGTAAGGACAGTTATCAGGGATAAGGATAGTCACCATATAATGACAAATATGGTATTTCTCCAAGAAGACATAACAATCCTCAATATGGATACATCTTGTAACAAAGTATCAAACTACATGAAGCAAAATCTGATAGAACTGCAAGGGAAAAAAAGCAGATGATCCAATATTAAACTCGAAGACTTCAACACCCCTCTATCAGAAAGCGACAGATCCAGCAGACAGAAAATCAGTAGGGACCTAGTGAAACTTAACAACACTATCAATCAATGGGATATAATGGATGCCTAGAGACTACTTCATCCAACAGCAGAATACGCATTCTTCTTAAGTTCACATGGAACAGTCACCAAAGGGACCACATTCTGAATCATAAAACACACATCAACAAATTTAAAGGAACACAAATCATACAAAGCCTGTTCTCAGACTGCAATAGACTAAATCTATGAATCAGTGACAGGAAAATAATTGGAAAAATCTCCAAATACATGGAAATTAAATATATAATTCTCAATAAGATATGACTTAAAGAAAAAATCAAAAGAGAGATTGAAAATATTTTGAACTAAAAAGAAATAGAAGAAGATACAAAGAAATGGAAAGACATCTCCTACTCATGGATTGGAAGAATAAACATTAAAATGGCCATCCTACCAAAAGCAATATACAGATTCAATGCTATTCCAATCAAAATTTCAATGTCATTCTTCAAAGAAATAGAACAATTATTGATGAAATTCATATGGAATCACCAAAAACCCCGAATAGCCAAAGCTCTCCTGAAAAAAAAAAAAAGAAGGGAATGGAGGCATCACACTTCCAGACTTCAAACTCTACTACAAAGCCATAATCATCAAAACTGCATGGTATTGGAACAAGAACAGACATACAGACCAATGGAATCGAATAGAAAATCCAGAAATAAACCCACAGATTTATGGTTAACTAATCTTTGACAAAGGAGCAAAGACTATGCATTGGAGCAAAGAAAGTTTGTTCAATAAATGGTGCTGGGAAAACTGGGTCGCTACATGCAAAAGAATGAAGCTTGACCACTACCTCACACCATACACAAAAATCAACTCAAAATGGATTAAAGAACTAGACATAAGACCTGAAACCATAAAATACATAGAAGGAAATATAGGTGAAACACTACATGATATGCACATCAAAGACATCTTTACAGACACATCACCCAAAGCAGTGATAGTGAAGGCAAAGATAAACAGCTGGGACTACATTAAATTAAAGAACTTCTGCACAGCAAAAGAGACAATAACAAAAACAAAGAGAAACCCCACCAACTGGGAGAACATTTTTGCACCCAACACTAATGATAAAGGACTGATCACAAAAATCTGCAAAGAGCTGATGAGACTCAACAACAACAAAGAAAATAATCCAGTCAAAAAATGGGCAGAAGAGCTAAAAAGAAACTTCTCTGAAGAGGAAATGCGAATGGCCAACAGGCATATGAAAAAATGTTCAACATCACTTGTAATCAGGGAATGCAAATCAAAACTACCATGAGATACCATCTTACACCAGTGAGAATGGCACATTTTAAAAAAACTAGCAACAACAAATATTGGGGAGGGTGTGGAGAAAAAGGAACTCTTCTGCACTGCTGGTGGGAGTGCAAACTGGTCCAACCACTATGGAGAGCTGTGTGGAGATTTCTGGACCTACTAAACATAGAGCTTCCATATGATCCAGCAATTCCACTCCTAGGTATTTACCCAAAGGACACAGAAACATCAATTCCAAAGAACACCTGCACCCCTATGTTTATAGCAGCACTATTTACAATAGCTAAGCTTTGGAAACAACCCAAATGCCCAAAAATAGATGACTGGATCAAGAAGATGTGGTACATATATACCATGGAATATTACTCAGCATTCAAAAAAGATAAACACATGCAATTTGCAGCAACATGGATGGCGCCGGAAGGGATCATGCTCAGTGAAATAAGCCAAAAAGAAAAAGAAAAATACCGGATGGTCTCACTCATAGCAGGAATCTAGAAAACTTAAATAAGGGACCAGGAAAATGAATAACTATAAGAAAGTGAAAATCAAAATCAACAAAAAACTATGAACCAGAGACACTCTATAGGGGGTAGGGGGCGGGAGGGAAGGGATTGGGGTCAGAACGGGGGGGGGGAGGGGTTGCAATTGTATGGGGAATATAAAAATAAATTTTATTATTAAAAAAAATATTTTGAACTAAATGAAAATAAAAACACAACTTATCAAAATCTGTGGGATGTTGAGAAAGCAATGTCTAGAGGGAAATTTATAGTACTTAATTCATATATTAGAAAAGAAAAAATTCTGGGCCTCCTCGGTGGTGCAGCGATTGAGCGCTGGGTTGCAAAGCTGCCCACAGCCTCTGCAGCACCGGTTTGATCCCGGCAGCCAGGCAAGGGTCCCACATGGCGTGCAGATCTCTTTTGCCGCCCGCTGCTCCCCTCAGCAGTGTACTTTGTCAGTCTGCCTGTTCTGCTCTCCGCTCTGGCTCTGGTGAGTTCTCTCACCCTCCCTTGCTTCTGACTGTACCCAGTGCTTGTATAAATAAACAAATTAAAAAAAAAAGATTTAAAAAAAAAAGAAAAGAAAAAATTTCAAAACCAATTATCTAAGTTTCTATCTAGGAAAATTGGAAAAATAACAAATTAAATTGAAATAAGCAGAAGAAAAGATAGTATAAGAATTAGAGTACAAATTAATGAATTGAAGCTAAGAAATAGAGAAAAATCAATGAAATCAAATCTGGTTCTTTAAAATGATTGATAAAATCAATAACTCTCTACCCATGGTAATATAGAAAAAAAGCAGGAGGACACAAATGACTGACAGATATCAGAAATAAAGAAGGAAATATCATTATAGATCTCCTGAACATTGAAAAGATAATAAATATTATGAACAGTCTACTCCCCCAAATTTGATAACCAAATGATGAAAAATGTCTAAAGGTATGTGGGAACAAAGCCTCACTGTAGACTGAAAGTTTCAGGGAATAACTGATAACCACTCTCAAAGCTACTGGTCTGACTCATGCACTCCAGACAACCGCTTGGAAGTTTCCTGCTTCTGTATCACAGCTAGCTTTATTTATTTTTTAAAAAGATTTATTTATTTATGCATACAAGAGCTGGGGTACAGGCCAGAGATGCAGGGGGTGAGAGGACCCACCAGAGACAGAGTGGGGGACAGAACAGGCAGACTGATGAAATACATTGCTAAGGGGAGCAGCAGCAGGCGGGTGAGTCAGGAGAGGTCTGCTGAGCTATGTGGGTTGCTCCCTGGCTGGCAGGGGATTGAACTCCTGCTGCTGTGGAGGGTGCAGATTGCTTCATAGTGCTGTGCTTAACCCCTTGCTCCCCACAGCTAGTTTTAAAGTGATACTGTATCCCTGCTTTAGGCAATAAATATCCTGTTGCCTAATGGCTCAGAGCTCAGACTTTGGAGTAGGATCTGCTCTGAGCCTGTGGGTGTTAATAAAGAACTCCTGTGTTAATAAAGAACTTCCCTCCTCCCCTCTGAGTACTTCTTGGTTTCCTGATGAAATTTCTGCCATAACACTAAAAGAAATGAATCAATCTTTAAAAAGGCACAATCTGCCAATCCTAAACAAGGACAAATACACAATCTGAACAGGTCTTTACTTAGAAAAGAAGTAAATTAATAATCCTCAAAATAGAGAGCACCAGGCCCAGATGAGTTCACTAATAAATTTCATCAAACATTTAAGAAAAAAAATTCCAATACTCTACAACATCTGCCAGAATTTAGATTCAGAAGGAGTATGTCCTGACTTATTCTATGAGAGCAGCATTACCTAATACCCAAATCAGAAAATCACATTACAAGAAAAACACAAAATCATCTCTCTCATGACATAGAAGCAAAACTGTTCAAAATACTAATAAATCAAGAACAATAATATGTGTATAAAGTGGGCTTTATCCACGGTGTTCAAAGCTGGTTCAACATTCTAGTACCAATTAATATAATCCATCCATCAACAGGTTAAGAAGAAAAATCAATCGATCTTTTCAATAAATGCAGAAAAATCACTTACATAATAAAAAACCTCATTAAAATAGTAAATAGAGCAAATTAAATAGAAATTGAAGAAATTTTTCTCCTTGACAAAAAAATACTAAAAACTGACAATTCATATATATATATGAAAAATATATATACTAAAAACTAAATATAAATACTAAAAACTGACAATTCATATATATATATATATATATATATAAAGAAAGAATCTGAAAGTATTTTCTCAGATTCAGAACAAAAAGAGAATGTTCCCTCTTATCTCTCATTTTCAACATCATAGTTCAAGCCCTCCTTAAGACAAAGAAAGAAAGGCAAGGTTTACAGATTGGAAAGGAAGAAGTAAAATTGTCTTGGTTTGCTTTGTCTACTAAATTCTCATTAACAGTGGGTCTTAGTTTGCCAGAAATAGGCCATAAACTAGGAAAATCAAAACAACAGTAGAATTTCCTACACTTATCTATTCCCTTTAACCTCTGAAGTTATCATATATCAATGCAATTCACAATAGTCTTCCTACTATCAGCAAAACTCTAGATGGTAGAAAGAAAGTAAATAGCAAGCCCAAAACCAAGCTCCCAGCTCACAGGAGAAATTTAAAGGGTTTAATTTCCAACAGTGATATTGTAGCACCCTTACTAGATATATGAGTTACTTAAGGGCAGATATAAGGTCTTATTTATCTTACTTGTATCTTTTGTCATTGGTAGATACTTATTGTTGATACTTATTGTTTGGTACATATAATCTGGTTTAGTTTTTCTTTGGCCCTGTGATTCGTTGGTCTCTGGGCAGTGTTGGTTAGAGTTGAGGAACTTCCTAAAACACACATTTACTTAACCTCACTAGATGCTGAAGATTTATTAATGTTCAGAGCCTTTCCAATTCTTGTTATGATTTCCCTTCCACCTAATGAAGCATCTATTTGTACTTCTCTCAGAACATTTCACAGTGCATTAACATAGATTGGCTCCTTTTTTAAATAGTACATTATTTATAAAAGTACTGTGCAAATAGCAAAATGTAAGTACACATATTAACAATTCTTTTGCTTTGCCAAAGTGAAAATAATTTTCATAAACACTTAATTCCCTTCTTAATTCCTCTTAAACCAAATTCATTAAAAAGTTCTTTCTTCTGCCTTTTCCTGTTTTCTTACCCATTATGTGTTTAACCTTTCCAGTCTGTTTCTGTTAATCCATGGGAGGTGAGGGAGTGGACTGGGAGAAATGATAACCAGAAAATGTTTTTTGTACAAAACTATTTTTTTGGGTCTCCCTCGTGGCACAAGGGGTTAAGCACTCAACTATGAAGCAATCTGCAGTCTCTGTAGCACGAGTTCGATCCTTGGCCGGCCAGAGAGAAACCCACATGGCGCAGCAGACCTCTCCTGTCTCGCCCATTGCTAACCCTCAGCAGTGTATTTCAGTCAGTCTGCCTGTTCTGCTCCCCACTCTGTCTCTGATGAATCCTCTCACCTCCCACCCACTCATCTCTGGCCTGTACTCCAGCTCTTGTATGCATAAATAAGTAAATCTTAAAAAAAAAAAAAAAAAAAAAAAACTATTTCTTTTCATTGCCAGGTTCTTAGGTAATAACTGCCTGCGGACTCAAGACTTTTTATTAGCTTTTGCTATTCACTTGAGCTATTAAAGTATGTGAGATTTTATTCCCCCTCTTGACTATAAAAGACATTTTTAAGGTTCTTTATGGATGAGCCATGGATGGGCAGCATTGGCATCCTCTGGGAACTTGCTAAAATGTCAATTCTCAGGCCCATTGTGGACCTAGTAGAGTGTACATTTTATCACAGTCAAAAATGATTTGTAACAATATGAAAGTTTAAAAAGCACTGCTCTAACCACTGGTTTTCGAACCTGACTGCTCATTGGAATCATCTAAGGTATTTTCAAGAATATTGATGAGATCTTACTCTCAGAATTCTGATTAAATTGGTATGGGTATTGGCATTTCTTAAAAATCCCCAAATGATACTAGTATTCAGTCAGGTTTGAAAATGACTGTCATCACATGTGTTACATTTACAGATATACGTTGATAGCTATCTTTAAATACCTCTAAATCACATGTCTATGTGTTCACAGTAAAACTGGGAGATCGGCTGCTAGGTAATATTAATTAATATTCCCATTTTATTAGTGGAGATAATATGATTCAGGACAGAAAAATTATGCTGGAGGGATAATTATGATGGGTCTGCTTTCTTATTGATATATTGCCACATTTCCTCCTAGGTTAACAAATAAAGCACTAAGCACTACTCTCAAAACTTAGGCTAGGTGTACCACCTGCTTGCTTTTTCAGATTCTTACTGCAAAAGACAACTTGATTTTTCCATGGAGGCTATCCTAGAAAGCTTGTTAAATTGAAATAAAAGACACCAACAGCAACTCATCATTACTTATGTAATTATGTAACTTCACTTGTTATTTTTAAAAATAGAAATCAAAGCTGATGGGTCCCACTAGACAAAAGCCACTAGGAATATCCACATAAAAGTCTGTTTTATTGAGCCTGCTGTAGTTGAGAACCTCTTGCAGAGAACCAGCAGGAGACTCTGAGTATGGGAGAAAGGCTATCGATAGAAGACTTCCTATAAGGATTAGATTTGTGCTGGATGATTCTCATGGCAGATTAATGAAGCAGGGCTGGGCCTGTACTAGTAACTTGCAAGAGGCAGCGATTATGCACTTTAACACATTTTAATGGGGAGTGGGAGGATTGTAGGTGGCTAGAGCCATCATTGGTGAAGAAGCAGCTTACCTGTCAACCAGAGGAAGTGGTGTTTAGTCCTTTGGGATGCAGAGTGACCTTGTCTCTGTGATCTTATTCCCATGCCATGAGATCTCCCAGTCTGGCTACAGACAATTCTTTTTCTCATTTATCAAAAGTGTTCTTTGGCATATCTTTAAGTTCTGGTACTCTTTTGAAGATTCTAAAAGGAAAAGAAAAGAATACAAATATTTATGCTTTTATTATTTCTAAGCCCTGAAAGCAGACATAGCAGGGATTCCTTTTGGAAGTGGATGCAAAAATATTATTATCATCATAAACCAAAAAAAAAAGAAAAAGAAAAAGAAGGAAAAGAAAAAAAAAAAACAATTAATCAGTTACAGACCAATGACATTTTAAATAGGGTGGATTTTGATAGGTGGGAGGTTTTGTTTTTGTTAATGTTCTGTTGATTAATCTTAAATTCTAGGTTAAGTATTCATGGTAGGGTGTTAGAGGAAAAATAATAGAAATCAAGTCTATAATTACCAAAAAGAGGGGAAATGGAGTAGGAAAACAAGTAACTTTCTTACTCAATTAGAGCAAAATTGACAGTGTATGATAAAAGGGTAGAAGTCATTCAAATAAATTACTAATCACAATTAAATAAATTGGATTATATCTGTCAATTATAGGAAAGAGATTATCAGATAACATTTTTAAAAATCCAATTCCGTGATATTTAAAAGACACATATTTAAAACCCAAGACTGTAGGACCATTGAAAGAAAATAGTACAGAAATATGGATGTCAGGCAAGTACAAACCAAGAGAAAGCCAAGTTTTTAGACAAATTACAGTTTTAGAGAAAGAATATAATTAGTCATAGATAAAATGATAGGTCCAATTTACCAAGAAAAGACAATAATTCTAAAATTAAGTATGCCTGATAAAAACATATGATGTAATACATAAAAGATATAATATATATGTATATACACACATAAATATGATGGAACTACATAGGCACACTAATAGTATTACCATCATGATAGAAATTTTATTTCATTTTTTAAAAGATTTATTTATTTATTTATATCTAGAAGAACTAGGGTGCAGGCCAAAGGTGGGGGGGGGGCTCTGGTGGTGGGTATGGTGAAAAAACATATGTGTAGAGATTTGAACTTATAATTCCTAAAACAAATACAGTGTTGTAAGACAACATTTCTTAATAAACATAATTCGCAAAGAAAATTAAATTTATTGTCTTGAAACCCACCTCAAAGGACATCCTCATAGAAATAAAATATACAACTGAATCATCATAAACTCTTGTGATAGACTCATACAATGGATACTATCAGAGTAAAGAAAATTGCAACTGCTATTAGTACTGCTGCTACTTACACTACTACTACCCTATTGCCACTACTAGTGATACTGCAACTATGATTACTGCTACTACTAATGCTACTAATAGATAATTCTGTTATTACTATCAGTAATAATGCAAGTATGATTACTGCTGCTACTCCTATTATTACTACTAATAAATACTCTTATTACAACTGCTATTAAGGCTGCAGCTACTATTGCTACTGCTACTACTGCTAACATAGCTACAAGGGTCACTACTAATGTATTTCTATTTCATTCCTATGTTGTTCAACAATGGGATTATGTTCTGAGAACTATATCATTGACGATCCCATCATTGTGTGAATGTCAGAGTATAACCACAAATCAAAATGGTACAGGTACAAACCTCGGCTCTACAGAAATGCCATCATCAGGAGCATCCTCATATCTGTGGTTCATCATCATTGGCTGGAACATTGTTAAGTGCCATGGGACTGTACTAACCTATAGGGTCCCTGTATTGTCAGACAGATATAACCTGAGTATGACCTTACATGTTGGTGCTGCCATGGTGTCTTGATTTAATGAGTATAAATAAGAACCATAACAATCAGCCTACATAGGCATTGGAGTGGTTTAATGCCTTTGAGGATGTGGAGGACAGTTCACTTCCTTAAGCAGTTCAAACATACCCAGAGCACCATTCACACACACTGGCTATGAAGAATGTTCACTTAATAATGGAGTAATAGCTTCAACATAGCATGCTTGCAATACCCAAATGAATTAAGACTTTAGTATAGAAAAGATACTCAAAATGATGATCTCATTTTGAGGAAGATAAAAAACAAAAACAAAAACCTCTGAGGAATAAATGAGACCATGAAGCCAAAAGTTTAATGTAGTC
The DNA here is from genome assembly GCF_014898055.3 of Talpa occidentalis. Classification (NCBI taxonomy): domain Eukaryota; kingdom Metazoa; phylum Chordata; class Mammalia; order Eulipotyphla; family Talpidae; genus Talpa; species Talpa occidentalis. Next base: position 86,020,472 of record NW_023605305.1, read on the forward strand.
AAAAAGTGCACTTGATGAGGGTATTGGCTCTCCTGGCTAATCTGATTCCATCTTGATTCTGTTAGTTTCTAACTAGGTCACTGGTGGGTAACTTAGAGTAAGAGCCTCAGTTTCTTAATCTATAGAAAGGAGGTAATAAATAAAAGTATCTCATAAGGCTAGTATACATAGTAATCTCTTGGCTTCATGCTTGGATACAGTTCAATTCAAGTTTGAGAGACCTTATAAACATGGTGTACAAAGGACAAGCTTTAAAATCTGCAACAGGTTGAAAAAGTCCTCTTTTCCCCATGATCAAAAATGAAAGCGACTACCACGCTTTTGTTCCTCTTCTGTGCTGGAAATCAGTTTTGGGTTTTGTGTATATTATCTCACTAAATCCTCACAAAGCCCTGCTGATATGGACATTAGTATCCCCTCTTTCAAATAAATAAGCTGGTGTTGTGATAGGGTAGATAACATTTCAAGTCCCCAGCTAGGAGCTTAATTGAAATCACTGGAAGCACAGTACTTTTCCCAGCACAGCCATTGTTTCTTTTTCAGTTCACTATATTATCTCTTTTTTCAACAGACTCTTCTCTTTTGCCACACTGTTTCAGTGGTTCAAATTACAGAAACATTACCACAACTATAATTTGAGTATTAACTTCTGAACTTTTCATCTCTCTTCTGCTAGGCCAACTCTCTTTTTTGGCCAAGAAGTAAGAAATGGTTGCCAATGTGTCTTTCAGGACAGACTTCTCAAAGAGCGTTAAAGAGGTTTTCCTTGCCTGTGTCTTCTTCACCGAAGGACCTAACAGCTACATTTTTTGTGAACATTATACAAAACGCAATTTAAGTGAAGTATGGAGGCCAAAGAGGGGATGGGGGAACAGGCAGGCACACATCAGCAAACTAGAGGACCCAACATGCTTTCTATCTTCCATGGCAGTGATACCTTTCCCCATCTGGAAGTAAAGGGTGTCCTCCACAGTTTATGTGTGAAGCTGCTAGCCCTTGCAATCAGGGAAGTGCAGGTGGTTCTCACCATGAATACACTCTGCAAACTTCCCTCTCTTCTGTTGTTTGTTTCCAAATCTATTTTCTTGCTAGACTGATTGATTATTTTTTTAAAAAAGATTTATTTATGTAGACAAGCACTAGGGCACAGGCCAGAGGTGTGGGAGGTGAGAGGATTCACCAGAGACAGAGTGGGGCACAGAACAGGCAGACTGACTGAAATACACTGCTGAGGGGAGCAGCAGGTGAGTCAGAAGAGGTCTGCTGCACCATGTGGGTAGCTCTCTGGCCAGAAATTGGACACATGCTGCCGTGACTGCGGATAACTTCATAAGTTGTATCTTAACCCCTTGAGCCACCAGGGAGGCCCTGATTGATTACTTTTATTTGAGGTAATGGTTTTTATACAAACTCCACATTGAAACTTTTTTTTTTTTAATACTTCCCAAGTTAAATTACCTATTCCTAATTGAAGGATTAAGTCAAGTAACTTTATACTTAAGTGGAATTAAATAACTGGGAAATAATAAGTGTTTCACCAGTTATAAGACATTGAGGTCCTGGTTCAAGGGTTCCAATTTGGGAAGGTCAGACCCAACAGAGTACTACTTGCCCCCAGCAAGTGCCCCCTATCCCCAGCATAGGCTTGCCTCAAGTTTCCTCACTCCAGCTTACCAGATCTGAGGGAAGATCTAACTACTCTGGCTGCTGGGATATCTGTTCTCTAGCATCTGTGAGCTGTTTGGTCACTGCAGCTGCAGGGTGCTATCTTTAAGCTCCAGCATTTGTTCAGCCTCACATCTGACTCATAGGCTAGAGTCTATCACTCATAATAGTGAAATTGGAAGAAGTGAATTGGTCCATAAAAATGTCAAGCCCATGTGATCCTGGGTGATGTTCAGAGCCATCCACCTAGTTAGCTGATATTCCCTCCACTATTCGTTGGCAGTCACCTAGTTTATGAGTACAAGGGAACCATGCTAACTAGCAGATACTGTTGTTTTATTTTTTACATTATCTATTTATGTTCTTAATGCAAACCTTGAGGCAAGGCTGTTATTCTATTTGCAAGAATGTGAACTTGCAGACACTTGGTGACTGAGTCAAAGTCACTGAGTTTCAGAAACCAGACTCAAATGCACAGATGTTTTCACAATCCCATGCTCTCATCACCACCCAGCCCCGTACTTTACAGTATTGTGATATTCACATAAGTCTTTGAGATAAGTGCTATTCTTATCTCCATTTTACAGATAAAGACACTGTGGTCCAGAGATAGAATGTGCCCATGATGGCAGAGTTTGTTTATGTAAAAACTAAAATTTTCATTCAGCTATGCCTGACTCCCACAAATGATAGTATTAGCAGTGGTGCCTGGCTTTTGGCATTTCCATTTAAGTGACAATCGTCACTGATTTGAAACTTTCTAATTAAAGGTGGGGCCTATGTTATAGGACAGGGAGAGGGGCAGCCCAGACCCCTCAAACCTGCCTATTCTAAATGGGTTCTGCCATCCACCGCATCAACACAAAACATGAGACTTTAATGGGAAGGAACTTTAATACAACTAGGAAACAATACAGGTAAGGCAAAGAATCTAGTTTCTAAATCAAGCACCCAAAGTTACCCGTCCCCTCGTGGGTAAAACTCCATCCAAATGGGATCGGCCCAGAGCAAGGCCCCAAAGCCTGCCACAAGTCTAAAGCATCTTCCAGTGGGGACCCACAGAAAAGGGTCAGAAACAACCAGATAAGCCCGGAAGGAAAAGAGCAAAATCAACATCAAGATAAAAGCTGCCATTGTCACCTCCCCACGGGTCTCATCCACATCTGTGTCACCCAGTCCACGACCAAAAGACAAGCTGTTTCTTCACGTGTCTCTAGGTTCCATCCGCCTCCTCCAGGTCTCCTGGCTCCATCCTGCTTCCTTCCTTCCTCTGTCTCTTCTGCAGCTTCTCCTCTTCCTGCTCAGCTCCACCCTCCCTTGGGTGGGGCAGGGAACCTCCCCCTTTCCTGGGGACCACCCTGTTACACCTAGAGGAGCCACCCACAGTCAGCCTGCCACAAGCATGGAGGGGCAAGGAGTCTCAGAAGGACACTGACTGACCTCTCAGCAAACCTCTTTCTCCTATTGTCTAGCCCACAGGCTAAGAAGCCACCGACTTATTACTTCTTCACAGCTTGATTAAGGCCTAACACATGTAATTGAGTGGTGGAATAATATCACTGAGAAGAACAAACACACCAGAAGGTATCATTTTGCTTACTAACTCAGTACTACTTCTCAAAAAGCATAGCAGTGCTGGGGAAGGGCAAGTAGGGCCTTGGGCAGGGATTGGGAGACTTGACAGTCATTTCTCAGGCTGAGCTGAGATGGGAAACAGGCAAATCTAATTCTGCTGTGCTCCCCACCTGCTGGATGACCCCAGGACAAGTTATTCAAACTCCAGGGGTGTTGTAAAGATTAAATAAGTGTGTGCAGGTGATGTTTTTGGCATAGATCCTGGCTCATAGTCATAAGCACACCATAATTGGCCATTAGTTTATCATTACAGCCTCAGCCAGGGCTGAGGGATGGAGGGGGTTTCCATGTCTCTTAACCATTTCAGTCCAGACTAATGTCTAGGTCAGTTCTTACAGTTGCTGCCCCCTTGCTCTTCATTTTTATAGTCTCTGGGAAAAGCAGAGGGGACTCAGGGAGCCAGAGGAGGGCACCCAGTGTCCCCTTGAGATGCTGCCTGCTACCCTGCATGCAGCCTGCCCTGCAGACCAGGTGTTCCAGCCACCAAATCTTTTGCAGGTATTTAGCAGATCAAAGGCGACAGCAGGAGGCTGTCAGCCTGACATATGATAAACACCCTCTGCAATTTAGCACTTTAACACAGGGAGTCTGCTAGCAGGATGAGTTAATTGCCCAGCTATCCACAGGGCTGAGGTTTCTAGAACACCCTGTAAGCCAGATGAGAACTGTCTAAGAAATTGGGCTTGGAGCAGAGGGAGGTTTCCAGGCCCAAGGGAAAGCTGGGGATGGTCCAGGAGGGGGGTGGCTGTATCAACACAAACTGTATTAACCAAGTCTTGAAAATACGATCACTTACAAGCAGAGAGAATAAACAAAAAAGAACTGGAATCAGAAGGAACCCTAGAAGTACCATAATAAAACCTTTCATTTTATAGGTAGAAAGGAGGGATGAGGAAGGGACTGAAGAGCTAGGTCAGTAACAAAGCCAGCACTGGAATGCTGATCTTTTGAGTCTGAATTCAATTTACCTATAACCATATGGTTTGTTGTCCTTGACTTAACCACTAACATAGCCCCTCCCCACCCCCACCCTGCATTCATAATGGACAACCTGGCCAACAACTCACTCTGTTATCTCTGGCCAATTATTTCATCGTTTTGTGCCTCATTTTCCTTAACTCTACAATGGCCTAATATAAATTAATTCCAAAAGATTATTATGCCACTTAAATGAGACTATGCACGTTAAAAGTTTGAAATATTGTGAAGCTGTTGATAAAATTTGTCTCATATCAATGTTATTACAGGCTCTGTCTTATTGTTCTTGCATGGTGAGGGGACTGGCTGGTGCTTTAGAAATGATGGAGGATGTGACAGAAACATTGACTGTGATCATTGCAACCAACGTCCTCTCTTGCATTTCTTCAACACAGACTGAGGGACCAAAACGACATAGAGTTAAAGGGCTCTGCATGCCTATTTGGGAATATAGTTCTGGTCTCAGTTGAGGATTAATTTCTGCATTAACAGCACATAGTCTGCCTGGCTCCTTTGAGCCTTTTCTCTGTCTGCAAAAGGGGTAACAATGTCGATCCTGTTGTGTTACTGACAGAATAAAATCAGATAATACATGTGGAGTATTTTGTAAAATCCATGTAAGCAAAATATAAGCTTTCATATTTCTTAAGTCAAAAGTTTCAAGACCTCCTTTTCTCTCCTTTCCCTGTTTGTTCCACTGACAAGTCTATTGATTCTACCATTAAAATGTAACTCAACTCCCTCTAGGTACCCACCCCCACGGCCACCATCCTAATCTAACTCATTGTCATTTCTCACAAAGGCACTTTCAATAGCCTCCTAATCCATTTCCTTGTCTTACTCTTCTCCAACTCATTCTCTAGAGAGCAAATTGACATGTCACTGCTTCAAACTGTTCAATGGATAAAATAAAACCTTATCGTGCCCATGAGCCATTAGAAGATGGCCCTTGCCCCCTATTAGCTTCCTCTAGTGATGTGCTCCTTTTCACTCAAGCCTCGCATGTTTTCAGATGCTTGATTCAAAATGCTATCTGTCAAGGGCCTCCCCGGTGGCCCAAAGGTTGAGAGCTGGGCTGCGAAACTGACTGCAGCCTCTGCAGCGCCGGCTCGATCCCCGGTCGCCGGCGAGGGTCCCACATGGTGTGCAGACCTCTCCTGCCGCCTGCTGCTCCCCTCAGCAGTGTACTTCGTCAGTCTGCCTGTTCTGTTCCCCGCTCTGGCTCTGGTGAATTCTCTCAGCCTCCCGCGCTTCTGACTGTACCCAGTGCTTGTGTAAATAAATAAATCTTTAAAAAAATTAAAATATTGAAAAAAAAACAACAAAATGTTATCTGTCAATATTGGAAAAACTCAGTCTTCCAACTCTTGTGACTCTTTACTATCTACACAGAACACATGTGATACTCATGGTCTCCAAACACCTGAGTTTTTTCTTCTCCTCAAGCAATGCTGCAACACCGGCAGAATGTCATACAATTTAAGTCAATTCTCACGGGATCTACTTGGAGATAGAGTTTGGCCATGTAGGTTAAGGGCTTGGTCCCAGGACACTGTCCCTCCTCCCTTCAGACATTATCCACCAGCCCAGTCATCACCTGTCATTCTCACCCACCACTCCCATAATGCCCTCCAGGAGCTCACAAAGTTGAAGGAAACATTTTACTTATCAGATTGCTGGGTTATTATAAAATGCCATAGCTCAGGAATAGCCAGATGGAAGACAAGCAGAGAGCAATGTTGGGGGAAGGACTTGGACCTTCCAAGCTCTCTTTTAGCTCACCATTTCCTTCAAATTTCCAAGTGGTCACAACCTTGAAGACTTTGTGGACTGTGGAGACTTCATTACATACTGTGGTTGATGATCTCATTGGCCATTAGTGATTGAACTCAATCTCTAACCCTTCTCCTCGCTAAGGAGGCCTGGGGGGTGGGACTGGAAGTTTCAACCTCCAACCATGTGGTAAGTTCTCAGACCCCACTCTTAGGTCTCAAGTGACATGACTAACATCATGAAAGACCCTCTTACCATGCTTATCACTTGGGAAATTCCAAGGGTTTTAGGAGCTCTGTGCTAGGCAAGGAGATAAAGGCCAAATATGTATTTCTTACTGTAAGTCACAATATCACAGATTATTGCATAAAATATTTCTTCTGCCTGAAATGATCTTGCCTGTACTCGTTGCTGAAATGATTTCCTGTACTTTAGGTCTCAATTTAATTGTCACCTCAGAGAGGACTGACCTGACCTCTGCAATCTAAATATCTTCCAATCTCTTACCTTATTCTTCTCCTTCACAGCACTCAACTTCTAAAGTTATCTGCAGTTTTGAAAAAATCTATGACTCTCCCAACTGTAAGCTGTATACTGGCAAAGGGAATTGTGTTTGTGTTTTTAAAGATGGAGAACTGGCAAGGAATTGATAGGGGAGTCATAGAGAAATTTTCTGTCTTGAATTCACTGTAGGAATTCATTTTCTAAAAGGGATAAAATAAATAGTAAAAGCCTTTTCTTCCATGCAGAAACCAGACATAACAGAATCAAAGCTGAGAAACAGAACTTTTCAAAGACATTGGAGAGGTATGGAAGTAAAGAGAGACAGAAAAATAAAATTCCTGAAAGGAAAGAACCCCTTCTAGGTGAGCTGAGATCAAACTCCTTTTCTTCTTTTCCTGAAGACATTTGTCAAGTCTAGAGCCTGCCTGTCAGTCTGACTTGCTATTAAAGGGATAATTCTAGGAGAAAGAGAACAAGTGGAGCTTTGGAGGGTCCTATTTGCTTCTGGGGTCATTTGAAATCCAATTCCTATTCCTTGACAACTCTGCTACTAGGATATTTTCCCCCAGCTTTATTGAGGCATGATGAATAAGTAAAAAGTATACATTTTTAAAGGGTGCAATGTTATATTTTGATAAAAGTGTACATTATGGGGCCTCCCCGGTGGTGCAGCGGTTGAGCGCTGGGTTGCGAAGCTGCCCGCAGCCTCTGCAGCGCTGGTTCGATCCCTGGCTGCTCCCCGGCCACCAGAGGAGGGTCCCACATGGTGCGCAGACCTCTCCTGCTGCCCGCTGCACCCCTCAGCAGTGTACTTCGGTCCTTCTGCCTGCTCTGCTCCCCGCTCTGGCTCTGGTGAATTCTCTCACCCTGCCGCGCTTCTGACTGTACCCAGTGCTTGTATAAATAAGTAAGTAAATCTTTAAAAAAAAAAAAAGTGTACATTATGTACCAGGGCCTGCAACTGAGTTAATGTTCATTTCTATCACCTGATTTAGTTACCACTGTATTTATGAGAAAACTTGAGATCTACTCTTTGAGAACATTTCAAGTATGCAATGCAGTGTTATCAACTAGAGTTACCATAGTAGACGTGGGATGCCCAGGACATACTTATAACTGAAAGTTTATACCCTTTTCTCTGACATCACTCTATTGCTGCACCCACCACACCAGCCACTGGTAACCATTATTCTATTAAGAGTTTGGCATCTGAGGGCCTCCCTGGTGGCACAAGGGGTTAAGTCTCAGCACTATGAAGTAATCATCAGCCACTGCAACATAAGTTCGATCCCCAGCTAGGGATTTAACCCACATGGTGCAGCAGACCCCTCCTGTCTCACCCTCTACTTCTCTCAGCATGTATTTCAGTACATCTGCATGTTCTGCTCCCCACTCTGTCTCTGGTGAATCATCTCACCCCCATCCCCAACACACATACACTTCTGGCCTGCATCCCAAACCTTGTATGCATAAATAAATAAATCTTTTTTTAAAAAAAAGTTTGTCTTCTGTAGATTCCACATGTAAGAGTGATTTAAAAATAGTGAAAATACTTTCAACATTACTAGTAATCTTCAAAATAGAAATGCAAACAGCAGATAAAGGTTCTGTATTTGTCAGATATGCAAAGATCAGAAAACGGGTCGATAGTAAGTACTGGCAAGGTTGTTTTGCAAAGCGAACTCCCATACCCAGGCAACACTTTTAATAATATAAATTGCCATAACTACTTTAGAAACAATTTGACAATGCTGTGTGATGCTTCAGAAATACCTATTTATCACAAACCAGTAATTTTATGAGAAATCTTGTTTATGTGTTTGAGGAATTTGGCCCAAATATGCTCATGGCAATGGGGAAGAGAAGGTGGAAACATCTAATCATCCACTGAAAGGAAAATGAAAGCATAGTCTTTAAAATAATTCTGGACAGTACTGAAAATAACTGAACTAACTCAGGTGGTTATGCAAGAGGATAATAGATTGGGCTTACGTATGACTGTTGATGTTTTGACCCCTAAACTGGTGATGGGTATGTGGGGGTGTGACTTATTGTTATTCCAAATCAATTGCACATGTTACACATACTATTTTGGGTAAACATCTGACTTCAAAATAAACAAACAAAAAACCACCCTTTAAAATATATAAGGTTAGATCATATGCTGTTAGATCTCCCCAGAGAGGTCTTGACTACAAACAATTCAGTTAAAAGTACTTCAGTCAAAAAAAAAAAAAAAAAAAGAAGAAGACCACCTGAATCTTGTTGATTCCATAATCATTTTGAAATGTGATAATGTGATATTCACTCTATAGGACAAAAGTTGCCACTATCCTTCTTGGTAGAAGTCTGGGGTTGAAAAGTAATAGTCATATAATTCTATCACCTCAAACTATGATTGGACTTTTCTAAGGCCAATTTAAGAAAACATTTCCACAATTTTCTTTCCAAAAGAAAAAAAGTATTAGTCAATTCTAAAAAGATGCTCTTCCCCTAACCATCAAATGACACATTTCAATGTATACACAACTACAATATACTTTATCAGCTGCTTGGGAGACTGAAGGTTGCCTAATTCTTCCTTAACTATTATTTAAAACAAGATCATAAACACCATCATGATTCTGTCATTTTATAAAGGGGTCTTATCCTTAGAGTGGTGAAGTCTGTAATTATATTAATTTACAGTGATTCATGATAAAGTAATTATTGAAGACATTTCAGGATGACAGATCAGCATGTCAGTGCACATGTGACTGGCTGGGAGCACTGATTGTACATGTGTAGATGAGGTGAGTGTTGACAGGGGAGGTGTATCATGGGAGTAGAGGACTTCAAGGCTTTCTGAGTTCACCGGTGAACTTTGATGCTTGAGTTTCTCTTTGGATTACTTCAGTGTGTACAAAGGACTATTTTAAAATAGTTTAAAATATTCTTTGAATATCAGTCTTTTAAAATATTCAATAATGAAAGACCTCACCTCCTACCCTGTGTAAGCCAGTACAAATCAGCTGATCAATGCAAATAAATTCAGAGATTGAATTTACTTGTTCCTTTTTTTTTCATGAGCACAAAATGCATCCCCACACAAAGAGAAATGAACTAGATTGCATGCTACATTCGTTCAGTTTAACCATCAAGAGAGTCTTACATAATTAATTTATGGAGTAGATAGTTTCTCAAGGCTGAAGTCTGCATACTTCTAATAACAATTGCAAGGCAAAAACAGTAAGAGTTTTTACTGAGCATGAAAAGATTGCAGTGATGACAAACGAGTTTGAACAGAGGAAGAAACCAAGTAGCCATGGAGACAAGTCATTTAAGATTCTTGATTCATTAATATGTGCAGAAAATATATCAGCAAACAAATAAAACTCATAGGTAACTTCTAATCTCTGTCTTAAATGCCCAGATGTACACATGAAACCATGGTCAGAAACTGTTTTTGGAAAGTCTAACCCTGTCTCACAACGAATGGGCAAAGCAGGCTTATTGCTCCCCCTCTGTGTATTTTCTCCTCTTTCTAACAAACTCAAAGATGACAATTTTTTCAAGATCAGCAGAGCCTGACCAGCAGAAACTGGCTGAAGCAGGTTTTAACAGGTTATCAGCAGTTCCTTCTTAGAGTATATCCATAATTCCCAGAAGAAGAAAGACTTCCCAGAAGGCAGCAGTCTTATGATGTCAAACCTAACTCCCCTGTGGAGTACAATCAAAGACCCCCCAAAATAAGCACACCAGCCATAAAGAGGCATGAACAGCCACTACAATAGCCACTACACCTGCATATTAGGAATTTCTCTTCTCTGATCACCCTGACAGATCTAGACACCTCCTACCCTACACTCACCTTTTAAAGGCCCTGCCTTATAAGGGGAAGGGAGACAGATCTGAGCTAGTGCCTGTCTCTATACCTGACCAGTCTTGTAATAAAGCTTTTGCCCTGCTGTAAAAGCTGTTGTCACATAGCTTGTCTATTTGTGCGCATTAGTCAATGTGCCCATGTTAGGTGTGGTTACAGACACACAAACACGCACACATGCACACACACACAGGGGGGTGGGGGGGGCAGGGAAGAGACTGGAGATGTTTTATGAAGCCAAAGTAGGATATCAAAAAACTCAAACCTTCATTAGAGGTGAGTATTTAAACAATGGTGGAGAAAAGTAAGGAGAAAATAATTAGAAGGCACCACACTGCTTCCTACCTCTTCAACCTGTATTTCCAATCCTGATGTTAGGAGAGAAAGGAGGGAGATGTATTTATTCTTGATATTCTAGTGTGACTTCCTGTAATGTCTTCACCAAATGTGTGTGTGTGTGTGTCTGTACATGTGTACAGACACACACACACACAGAGAGACAGAGAGATCTACATCTATCTATCTAATTCTCCATCCACCCACCCATTATCCTCCCTCCCTCCCTCTCTCCATCTATCTTCTTTTGAAGAACATTAGAAATTCACAGTATATATTTAGTTCCTGGGAAGATTCTGATAAGTAGGGTGCAAATCATTAAATCACCTAGTTAAATTAAAATTACCTAGCATAACTGAATCCTCTCTGGAACTTCAGGCAGGTGCTCCATCAAACACAGTATACTGGACACAGCAACAAGTATTTGTTGTCTTACTCACAGGGCAGGGATGATTCAGGAGTCTAACTTTAGAATGAAAATGACAATAAGGCACTCTTTAAGATGAAGGCAGAGCCTCAATTGTTGGGAATTCCCCATGTGGAAAGCATTGCAGCTGCTGTGGATATTTTGACAATAGATTGAATGTGATAAAATAAATAGAATCCAATAAAAAAGAAATCTGAGACACATACATCTTGGTAAATTGCATGAGTGCGATTTTCAAGCAATCGTAATGAATATTTTGAATTTTAAGTAAAATAAATCAGATTTTAAAAAACCTAACAAATTTGGTATCTCACATTCTTCTACAGCTACACTATTAATTTTAATAGCTTTTTATCCATGCTTGCTTGAGTCCTTAATTGCAGTAATTTGGTTTCAAAAGACTGAGAAATTTTTTTAACAAGTGACAATAGCAATGAACATCCATATGAAGATATTTTGTTCTACCTTATTTGTGGATTGTCACAGATTATATAATAATCTATTATCTGGGTACTGAAGAGGGGACATTTTGCTATCTCCATGGTATATATATATTAAAATTTCTATCTCAAGGGTTTGTTTGGATGGCAGGCTGTCGGTGTGATGAATGCATGTGCCTGAAGTTGTTTTCAAGTTTCTGATTTGTGATAATGAGGTTTGTGAAGATCTCCATGCTCATCTCATCCTCAGAGTCACAAAACTCCAGCAAGGACAGGGCTATTTGCTCCAAGTAGTAATTGCAGCTTTGTTGCAGTAAAAACCATAGGCTATCTCATTAAGAGACTGTCAAGATACACCAAAGATGACCAGGGTCTACCTGAAGTTTAAAATCAAGTTTCTCTTCCTTTAGAGGTCACAGTATGGACTGCCAAATGGCTACTACAATAGTGTTTTCAGATCACCTTACAGCAGTTCATGCAACTCTTACAGTGCACACTAGCTTATACTAATATATACCAACCGGCCAAAACAAAAACAAGACAAAAACCAAGTTCATTCTTCCCTACCCTTCCTTAAGCCTGTGCCCTAGAGAGAAGAGGAGGTGAGAGAAGAAATTTTCTATTTGCTCTTAGGTTCCAAATGCCTTTTATATTCAAAGTCACATATTTTTCATACAATATGGCTCTTAAGCCAACTTTCTCCACCTGGTTCACAAGTGAACAGATCTGTCTCAGGACTGGAGGAAAGTCAGCTGTATTGCGCTAACTGGGAGGTGACCACGTTTGCTCTCCTGCAATATACGAGGTAGCCATGCTTGAGCATTGCCAGATAAGATACAGTGCGCCCAACAACACTCCATTGCAGATAAACAAAGAAGCTTTTTAAGTATGTTTTTGTTTGCTAAATTTGGCAACTCTACCATAAATCCTATGTTTTAAGGAATATTTAAAGGATTTTTTCACAGATAAAATCAACTGATCGACTTCAACTGATTTTCACTTCATGTATTTATTTTAGAACCTAGTCCTCATATAAGAGGAGACTATATTACAGGTCGATAAAGCTCATCCATCGCTATGGTCTCATGGGGACTCAAAGGCTGTCTTACACATTCCCATTTTCCAGATAGGAATGTTGCTCAAGGCCATTTGAAGAGTTAAGAGTCAGAGTTTGAACTGCTCTCTGAGATAGCTACCTTCAAACCCTGTGTTTTTGCTTTCACAAACTCAGTTGTAAATGGAAGTGGGTAACAGTTGATTTATCTTACAAATACATTCTCAGTGATTCATGTGTATATAATACCACACACATATGTATATGCAGCATTATATATTTGTATATATGCATACACATTATAACACCAAGCAATAAAGTTGTACAATAATACTCCCTCTTGGATAACATTGTGTCTTAATCAAATCGCTTGCTTTCCTTCAAGCTCCTATATACAGGTGATTTGGGACAGAATAGCTTTCTACTGAGAGATGCAACACCCTAACATTTCACCATATAGAATTACCACCTGCTGAAATTGTTTGGTGGCATAAAAAAAAACATTAGTGCAGGAACTACAGAAAAATATTTGACAACATTTAAATGACTAAAATAATTCGAGGCTCCCCACACATATGTAAGTATTGTTAAAACATACCTGTGAACTTCTCTTGAAATCACTGTCAGATGGCCGAGTTTTATGCCTTCCTTTCATGGTTTCAATTTCTTGGACTAACAGAAGTTATGCTGTGGCACTAAATGCAATCTTCATGCTGTTTTTTTCCACTAAAATGTTCTAGATGTTAGTAAAACATACCAGCACACATGGTCATGGCTGGCACAGTTTTCAACATTGCCATTTCTCTGGAAAATTCCCTTTCTCAATCATTTCAGGTCTTGGTAGGAGAGAGGTGTTAATAGGAATATCAGGGGGAATAAATTCTGAGTAGAGTTTCTTCCATGTTGAAAATGTTCTAAGCAGAATCTTCACAGTATTGTCGATCACTGGCTGCTCAAAACACCATGTTTTTAAAGAATGGAAGAAATGTGTGCCAACCAACAGTGGCTCATCATTGCTCACTGGGTTGGGAAAATCAGGCAGGGGTTCACAAATTTCAGAAAGTGGGGCTGAAATGGCTCTACCCCCATGCATCTGTTAGTGAATGAGTTGATTTTCTGCATTCTTTATCTTTCTCAAGGTTGGTTCATCAGCTTCATTCAGCTAAATTCTCAGTTCTTTATCCAGTAGACAGAGTTCTATTTTTCATTGGGGATGCACAGCAACATGTAAATGCAGAGTGACTTTCATGAAGACATTCAAGGAATCTGGGAATAGAAAAACCAGTAAGAATGAGAGGAGACCTTGGGGGTTCAAGGGAGTCATTAAGGTAGAGGAGAGAGGGCTTATGAGGAAAAAGCAGAAACTGGAACTTTAAGTCCTTTTTTGATAGTAGAAAATGATGCCTTTCCTTGCTCAAAGGAAACAGAAGCCTTTACAAGTTCCTTGGACATCAAATATCATTTTGATACTTGGTACTTCAATGAGCGAGAAACATGTTGCTCAAAGTTCCTTTGAAATCTGCATTTGGTATAACATTCAAGTCTAAAAATATTCTTAGCATAAATGAATTTATAGGTGCCCAACTCTGTAAGAACCTGCAAATAGATCAAAACACAACCCTATAGCACCCCAGTTTTCTCCCTCTTTGCTACTGGCATAGAGAAGATATTTTATTTAAATAAAGGAGCAGTGGCTAAAAAGAGGCATTGAGCATATATTCAAATGAACAGAACTGATGAAGTGGAAATGAATATGCTTGAATTAATCATAATGCTTTAATCAGAGTTTTCTAATGCTAGCTAATTGCATCCACAAAATATAGCACCAAATCAGTTTGGTGAATTGTAAAAGGGAGACTTGGAGACTCCAAATAGGATCTTGTTTTGAACAAGGCTGATGTGGAAAACGAACCAACTGCCACTGCAAATGCTGTGTGCCCCAGTGGCTTAATAATCTTGGCTACTGGTGAACTCAAATGAATGACAGATATAAATTAAACTGATATCAGAAAGCTACCACATGCAATTTCATTGGCTTTCCTAAATAATTGCATTCCCAGGACCCTAGCCATTTCCCATGACTGAACATAAATACACCACCACATCCAGCGTGGCGTTGGACACTGATGTGCTCAATGTGGCTGTGGGCCCCTCTAGCAGAACAGGGGACTCTGTGACCTATTCCCCCAATTTAGATGCATTGTTTTGGCCCCTCTGACAGTTTAAAACATTCTGATCACTAATTCTCTCCTCTGGCTGACCACACAAATGATTTTTATTTTCCCCTGCCTCTGTAATACAGAGGTCTGTTGACAACAGACCATTTCAATAATTGAAACCAATGCTCTTTTCTTATTTCTCAGCAGTACATTCATTCAACTCCACAGTAAAGATCCTCTGGTGAAAATCTGTATCATTAGCATTTATAAGCCACTATGTGTCTGCAACCCATCTCTCCACTGGGTTTGTTACAACCTGAGTTCTGAGAAAAGCCAATTCTCTATTAGGACAACCAATATCTAAGCTCCCTGAATACCTATTAGCCCTAAGCCTTCAACTCTTTGAGGCTGATATTAATGGTTTAATAGCCCAAATTTCAAATATATTGTTTTTTCTTATTTTTTTTTTAAGTCTTTGAGAAACTCATGCAATTCTCTGGTTTGATAATATGGATGGTGACAAGCCCTGAGGGTGAGCAGGCAGGTAACAAAGTTAATTTATTGTGGAGGTAGGTGGGGTGACATGGGGGAAATACATGGTAGGTGGGAACTGTGAAGATAAATTATGCAAACCTCAAGTCTACACACTCACATCTATATTCCCAAACCATTGAGGTTATCGTTGCAAATGTACCCACCTGTTTCATCTCAATAATCATCTAAACGACTGCTTGCTTTTTGTTCATAATTATCTGCTGTGGTTGTGCACTAGTCCTTCAGAGTCAGAATGCTGGCTGACAAGTATCTATTGATTTTGTATTGAACAAATTACTAATTTTGGCAGTGTTACACTGACTCAAATGGTCTGCAAAAGTCTAGCCTCTGTGTTATTGTAAGTGCTTAGTCTCCTCCCAACTAATATATCCCTTTATAAACACAGAGTGGGTTCTAGTCCAATCATGAAGATGCTGGACTACATCTGCTTACTCTTATCTCTTCAATATATTTCTCTGGCTACCTCTCTTCTAAATAGCTAAGAATCTCTCACTGTGGTGCCAAATAGTTTAGGACAGGATTCTGTGAGGGAGAGTACTCCATTAAAGGAGCTGTGAGGAGTAACCTCTTAATCCCTCTATAACTCAGTTTCCTTCTCTGTAAAACATATTTAAAGGCACTTTTTTGCAGGTGAGTGATAAGATCAAAATAAATAAGGTCTTTTCAAAATACATAAGAGTGGACTAGACTAACTCTCTTTTCCATTTCACTCTACCAGTAATAAATGACATGTGTGTGAGGTGGAGTGTTTAAAACATAACTGTAAAAATTCCTCTTATGTTTTTCAATGTGACTTTGATGCTTCCAATTAAGAGGCGAAGCTGACTTTTCCAGTTTCTTATATAGTTGAATATCTGACTTGCTTTGAATGAAAGAATATGGCAGAAGACTTTCAAAGTGGAATCACATGAAGTCTTGCAGATTTTGTGTTCACCCGCTGAATGATTTCCTGGGATCATCATGCTGTGGAGGAGCATGAAGAGAAAGAGAACTGGACACCCCAGCTCTGCCATTGGAGCCTGCCCTTCAACTGATTCCCCAGAAGAATGTCTTCATGAGTTAACCCAAGGGGAGATCTGTAGAAGGTCAACCCAAGCAACACCTGGACTTGTTAGGAATGATAAATTATGTTGGTTTTTAGCCATAAAGCATTAGGGTAAATTTGTTTTTGCAGCTGTATATAACCAATAGAATTATTGTGGCACGCATCAACAGTGAATAGTGGAGAATATCCCTGCTTCATATGATTCTATTCTAGTATCAAAAATGACAGAAATTGTAGCATAATCAAGACACATCTTATATATTGTTTGTTTATACAGCATAGAGAAATGGCATGCGTTTAATGATTTGCTGATGGTTATCTGTGGTGGTTAATGGCTAAATTTGTGAATAGTTACTATATAACAGGCAATGATATGTTTCCAGATGCTAACTCAATGTCCACAGTAACTCTGTGATAGGTACTGTTTCTGTTCCTGTTTTGCATAAAAGGATCCTGACACAGAGGGTAACAGTTTTATCGAAGGTCACATGCATATTAAGTTGGAGTTCCATCTTAAGCAGTGTGGCTCCAAGGGTCTAAACTTTCACTTCCACAAAGAAATGCAGTTATGGTATTTTTAGCTTATTGAACAAATATCAAAAATTGATTTTGGTTTTGCTGTTGTTACTTGCAGAATTCCTAACAGACACAATGAGATTTTAAAACAAAAAACTTTTGGAACACAATCTGACAAAATCTACCAAACTAAGTGGACTAAATGTTGTTATTACAGTTTTATG
Organism: Talpa occidentalis; assembly: GCF_014898055.3. Classification (NCBI taxonomy): domain Eukaryota; kingdom Metazoa; phylum Chordata; class Mammalia; order Eulipotyphla; family Talpidae; genus Talpa; species Talpa occidentalis. Next base: position 86,037,645 of record NW_023605305.1, read on the forward strand.
AATGATGTATAGGAATTTATATATATTTTCATATATTTATAGTCAACATACAAGAAAATTCATTTCAGCATTTTTTGCAATAGCCAAAATTGGAAACAACCTGGATGCTCACCATTAAGGAGGATAGTTAAATAAAACATGGTTACTATGCAGCTATTAAAATAGTGACCTCACACACATAAACACAGAAGGCCCATCAGTGTTCACAGCTAATTTAAAAAATACAGCTAAGAACAATGAAATATACTCCCATGTACATAACAAAAAATATCTATGTACTGTAAAGGTAAACTTGGTACATGAACTTTGACAACTTTTTTTTTTTTTTTTGCATGAAGAAGTATAAGACTTTTGGTGTTCTTTGCAATCCTCAGTACTGTTTGCATCTTGGTCAATGAGCATATAATTTACGTATTAACATGCTAATAAATTTATCCATGTGAAAATGTAAACACTTCATAACAGCTTTAATGTTTACTCTTCCTTTGAGAATTTGAGCTTCAAAGAGTAATTAAAGGAATTAACTGAAATTCCAGGTAAACAAGAGAGAAATATGATATAGCAATGTCTTTGGGCCTTAACATCATATAGAGTAGGTGATCACTTTTTAATTATCTTTGCAACTTAAGTTTCCTCCATGCAAAGCTTGGGGTTAAACAGGTGAAAGAGCTTTAGTAAAAAATGGGAAGCATTTACAAATATATAATTAAAATCTTGCGTCCTAAACCAGAAAGACAATTTAGATAACAGTAGAGACAAGCATTACTCTAAATTATTCTCTTACTCTAATGTTTCTTCTGGACTGTTCAGATCTTGAGTGACAATAGTGTCATTTTCATTGATGCAACATTTTGAGAAATATTATTTAGGGATAGATAACTTTATTTTCATCTTTTTAATGACTGCTAATACCTAGCTGATTAGATGTAATTTATTTCATTTGACTTGCCTATTAATACTTACCACCGCAAATAAAAAAAAATTGGAAAAACTATTAAAGCTATTAAATGTAATAAAAAACTATGAAATGCATTAAGTCACACTTTGATAACTTTGATAATTTATAGATTATAGACATCTAATTATATAACTGTGATGAATATATTGATACATATTTATATTAATTCATTATACTTTATGATTGGACCTATTGATTCCAAATGATATGTGTTCTTTCTTTCATTATTTTTTGTTCATGGGCAGATAACTTTAAAGACATACCAATGGCTGGGTAGGAATAAGTAACTGGGAACAAGGATGGAATCTGACTAGACTGAGCTATCTCTGAAAAAGTGGAGTGATTGGTAGTTCTTCCGTTAGGTGTCATATTCATCATAATTATAATATCTAACATTTATTGAGCACTTACTATGTACTGGTAAGATGATAGTACCTTTACATGCATTTTTCTCATTAAATTCTGAAGATAGCAGGTGCATTCTATTACTTTTCCATTTTACTGACAAAGTAGCTATCACTTAGAGAAATGAAATAAGTTGCCTGAGACCATTCAACTTGTGCAGGATCCAATGCCAGGTCTATGTGACTATGGAATTCTAGTAATCAATTATAATTCTATAGAGACCCCCAAAGGCATTTAGGAATGGACTTGCACATGGCACACACAGGATGGGTCTATATGTGTGTCTCATATTGATATATTGTTTGTTTTGTTCAACACTATATAGCTAAGCCCAGGTATAAAGTTAGGTATTCAATATATACTTGTTGAAGAGGGGAGATATGCATGAATAAAAGGTTAATATTCCAAAGGTAAAATAGAATTAACTCAGTTTTTTTTGAAAATACCAATTCCCTCTCTTGGAATCATTAAGTGATTTCCTTTGGGTATTTGGTTGGTAAGACCTCGAAGATGCCTCCTGTTTAATAATTTTCCTTAGAAATACTATTATCAAAATATCAAGAAATAATACATAGTAGTGAGGATGTAGAGAAGAAGGAACACTCGTGTACTTTTTTGGTTGAATTGGTGTAGTCACTTTGTAAAACAATATAGAGATTCCTCAAAAATGTAAAGGTAGAATTACCATATGCTCCAGTGATCCCATGTCTGGTTATTTACCCAGAAATGATAAAAACACTAATTCAAAAGATATATGCATATCCATGTTCATTGCTGCACTATTTATAATACACAAGATATAGAAAAAAACCTGAGTGTCCCAATGATGGATAAAGGGATAAAGAAGATGTGGTCTATGTACACAATGAATTACTATTCAGTCATAAAAAAAAGATGAAATCTTGCCATTTTTGATAACATGGATGGAACTAGAGGGAATTATGCCTAGTGAAATAAGTCAAAAGGAGAAAGACAAATACTGTATGATTTCTTTCATTTGTGAAATAGAAAGAAAAGCAAAGGCAATCAAACACACAACAAAATGGTGGTTACCAGAGGGATGGGGGACAAAATAACTTTGGGGGAGGGGTACTGGTGGCTGGGCATTTGGTGGTGGGTATGGTATGAAATACACAATTGTGGAAATGAGAAACTATGCATCTGAAAACTATGGAGAGTTGTAAACTAATTTTACCTTAATAAAAAGAAAAAAAAAACATTAAGATATATCGCTTATTGGGGCTAGAGAAATAGCCCCAAGTTGGAGACTTTTTTTTCTTATTTTTGCATAGAAGAACTGCGGTACAGGCCAGAGGGGCAGGGGGTGGGAGGATTCACCAGAGACAGAGTCGGGAACAGAACATGTGGATCTACTGAAATACACTGCTGAGGGGCGCAGTGGGCGAGACAGGAGAGGTCTGCTGCACCATATGTGGGTCAGCTCCCTGGTTGGGATACAACTCAGGGCATAGAAGAGATAGCCCTGAGACTTAACCCGAGGCCCCAAGTTTCAGACTTAACTGAATTTCTCAGTCATGCATGGAGAGAAACCCAGTGGAACAACTTAAAAACCTTGTGTCAACCTTTGCTTCCTCCCCTCCCTGAGTCACAGAGAAACATTCTGAGTGCTGACTTTAAAGAGTTCCCAAGATAGATTTCCTGGCAACCTCTTGGTCACAAGGGCCTGTGATTTTGAAAGGCATAAGTGCCATGGAGAACACAGGCAGGGGATGAATTTCTTTCCCTGATTGGTGCATTATTCTGAGAAGTGCTGATATGGACCCTTCTGCCTCAGAGAGAGGGAGCCTGAGTTCCTGGCGTTGCCTAATTTACAAATCTAAGAACAAGTTAATCTTTTAGCATTCTGCCAAACTTCCCAAACTGAAGAAAGTCAGAATAATTTCCATGTATGTGACAAGCAAATAAGCAAAAGAAAACCTGGAATCTAGATGTGTCGATACCTATCAAGCCCATGGGTTGCATCTGCCTTTAATCTAACCTGCCCACTGTTACAACCAGAATAGTTTTCTTTTTCTTGTTCTGATTTTATTCATTTATTTTTTTTAAACACACTGGAAGGATGAATGGACTAATTATCATATATCCCCATATAAAATGGCAAAGAGGTGAAAAGTATAAGAATATGTTGCACTTAATGTCCTTTCTTTTCCCACTTTCAGTTTGAGAATTGTCAACTTAGTTGAAATTTTCTCAATCTTTCTTTCCTCATCTTGCTTTATACTTTCTGTAAATTCCTTAATGTTATTTTTCCTTTCTCCTCCAACCCCTCTGTACCCCTTCCCTCTTCCTGTCCCCTCCCTCTAAGCCTCAGAGACCTTAGGGCATCTGTTGATGCCCAGTAGATTTTGCAAGTGTTTTGTGTTGTGAAATTGTCTGCTTTATGAATGTTCATATACATCTACATATCAATGCTATATTGTTTTACTGTTACATTTGTTGTGGCTTGTTTTGTTGCATATAGTTTTTTTACAAATTCCCTCCATTTTGTTGAAAGTGATTGCGTTTTTAAAAATTCACTGTTGTGGAAGTTCAATTATTTTACATCCTTGCCAGTGTTTCGACAGTGCAGGACTCACCCTCAGATGTAGTCACCAAAGCCCTCCCACCACCAAAGCACCCAATTGTCTTCCACCACAGTCCATCGTGTTCCTACTCTCTTTCCCAGGTTTTCATCCTTCTCCCTCCCTCTTGCCCTCTAAAAGCCAAATATCTTTGGCCAGTCTTCAAGGGTTGGTTTTAAAATCTGTGTTGGTCTGACCCTTTGTTTTGTTTCCATATGTGACACAATTTCATATTTATACTCCTCTTTCTGGCTTACTTCACTTAGCACAGCCTTTCCAGTTCCATCCATATTGTTGTAAATGGTATCAGTTTGTCTTTTTGGATGGCTGAGGAGTCTCCCGTTGTGTGTCTATACTACATCCTCTTAATCCGCTCCTCTGTTTTGGGCATTTAGGTTATTTCCACATCTTGGTTATTGTAAATAGTGCTTCTATAATCATGGGAGTGAAAGTTTCCTTTTGAATTAGTGTTTTTATTTTTATTTTTTTATTAGATACCTAAGAGTGGGATTTCTGAGTCTATTTTTAGGAAAATGACTGCATTTCATCCTTTTTTGTGGCTATGTAGCATTCCAGGTACAGAGTAGCTTTTCTAGTGCATAGTTAGGGAGAATTTAAGCCATCACTCTGGAAAGCACACCCTGGAAAGCAAGACTTCTACTGTCACAACACCTTAACATGAATTCTGGGCCTCTACTTATCTCTAGCATTAGCTACCACTATTATCCTACATGAATTCTCTGTCCCAGAAAAAATGATTTGTTAGTCCCTATTCTAAAATGAGCTTCAAGCTACATTAACATACAACTTTTATCAACATGTACTATGTGCTAAATATTCTTTAAATGCCTTATGTAGGTATTCTTATTCAACTCATGACTCTGTGAGATAAAATACCATTTCATAAAGATATTGTGGTATAGAGAGGATAAATGATCTAAGGTCATCAAGTTTTAACAGTGAACTGGAATTTGAACTTAGTGGTTTAATTCCCCCATTGTTTTTAACCACTAACTCTTACAGAAATAAATGGTCTAGATCTTTAATCTTATCATTGGTCAACATATATGATCACAGTGACAAGATGAGTAGAATATCCCTTTTCTACATTAAGAGGTTAGATATCAAGATATTATTTGAGTTTGGCTCATTTAGTCACTGAACATGTGCTTATTGAGTTCCTCTTATATGCAGGCATGGCAGATACAGTGGTGAAGAAAACAAACAAAAAACCTTGTCCTCATAGAACTTACATTCTAGAACCTGTCAGTTGCTCACATTTATCAAAAAGGCCCTAATATAAAAGGCCTTGTCACTGGTAAGGGACAAACAACCATGTAACTGACTTTGTGTTATTTTAGGGGTTGATCTTTAAAATCAACGGACATCTGTAGTATCTGGAGGTGAGCATGAGGTTAAATAAGTAGAGATACCAAGCATCTGTATCACAGGAGCCAAACAGGAAGTGGGCCAGGATAGGACTAGGTGTATGGAAGAGCAGTTTTCTGGTCCATAGAAGATGGCCCTTCACAACTCAGAGGGACTCTGATCATGTCAGAATATTGTTTAGTGGCCAAAATTTCAGGGAAAATAGAAATTTCATTTTTTTTTATGTATGATATATTCAATGTTGTAATTTTTGGATGATGAATTCAAAGTAAAAAAATAAATCAAAAAGTCCAAACAAATATGAAAACCTAAATTATGAAAAAAATCTATTTTAAGTTTAAGTACTATTCCATTTTGTATATAATGGACTTTTGTGCAGCTTTTGCTGTGGACTTTTCCACAGCTAGATCATTGTGAAAAATGCTGCAATGAACAATGAATTGTTCTTTGAGATCCTGATTTCTTTTTTTTTTTTTTAAGATTTATTGTACTTATTTATGCATATAAGAGCTGGGGTATAGGCTAGAGGTGCGTGTGTGTGTGTGTGTGTGTGTGTGTGTGTGTATGTGTGGACTCACCAGAGACAGGTGGGGAGCAGAACAGGCAGATCTACTGAAATACACTGCTGAGGGGAGCAGTGCGTGAGACAGGAGAGGCCTGCTATGCCATGTGGGTTAGCTCCCTGGCGGGGGATCAAACTTGTGCTGTTGTGGCTGTTGATAGTTTCATATATTCCACATGCTGCCAAGGAGGCCCAAGATCCTGATTTCTTTTGGCCAAAAATCTAGAAGCAGTATTGCTGGGTCATTTGAGAGTTCTAAAAGAAGGGAATCCTACAATATTTGAGAACATGGATAAGCCTAGAAGACATTGTACAAAGTGCCATAAGCCACTCACAGGACTAATATTGCATGATTCCACTTATGTGACGAATCTAATATGGAGAAACTCAAAGACACAAAGAGTAGAATGGTGGTTGCCAGGGGAAGAGGATGGGAAGGGGCAAGCAGGGAATTACTAATCAGCTGGCATGTGTTAGGCAGTAGAGGAGGTCTGGTGAGGCTCAGGAAACCCCATGATACTGGAACACTAACTCAGGCGGAGGCCAAGTCTTTACAAAGTAGAAGGTCACATTATCTCCACTGGAACGCTAGGCCAGCTCACTACCCACACTCTGATAGCGACTGTGTCTGTCTCTAAGAAGAGAACCCTCCCCAACACATAAGTTAGATAAAATGAAATTTTCACTACTAGCAAACCCTGTAGGCTATTAGCCTACAGGCTAATGACATGGATTACATCATGAAGAGGTCACAGACAGCAGGAGATCATGAGGCTGAGGCATGGAGAGACCTTGTAAAGGGAAGGGCAGAGAAAAGCCTCCAGCTCTTGAATGATGCTGGGTTCAAAATGTTTAAATGGAGTCTCCAATCTGTTTCTTGGGAAGCAGCCTACAGACCCTGTCCCTGATGCTGACTGCCTCATGCTGAATTGCAGAAACTGGAATAAATTCTTACTTGGTACCCGCAGGATTAGAGTCTCATTATTTCTATTTCTTGGAGAGCTCAAGAACCCAGAATCTGGTGGCAGAATAAAAGCCCAATTATGCAAGATGATTATGTTCCAGAGATTTGCTATAAAATGTTCTCTTGATAGTTAACATAGTGAACAATATTGTATTGCACACTTAAAAACTGCTGGACTGAGAGCTTGTTGGCCAGAGCATAGATCTCATGATAAATGTTCTTACCACAATTAAAAAAAATCACATATACCTATCAGAGTTTACCCACATGTTGTCAGTTAAGCTTGTTGTGTGTGTTCATGTGCTGTGTTTGCACACATGTGTGTATGTGCAATGCATGTATGTGCATACATGTGTGCACATGTGTTGAGATAGGATGACTAGAAATACTCCAGCAGTTCGTACCTGGACTGTACTATAGGAACTTAACACCAGAGGCCTCTACTCCAAGCCTTGCTGGATACAGAATGAAGGAGACCAGGAATCATATAAATGATTCTGTCAGAAAAGGAGGAACTAAATCACTAACTGAGGGAGATACAAGGAGAGTTTGACAAAACAATGAGGAGCAATGTCAGAGTCAGCATGTACCTTCCTGCAAAAGCACCACATAAAGATATTTCACCCCATGCCACTTCCCCTCTGGTCCTCTGCAGTTGATTGACTTCCTGTGAGACAGAGAATGGACAGGTCACTTCTTCTCTGTCCTAGAGCTCCAGCAGCAAAAAAGTTTTCCTTTGAAGCTTCAGAGGCAGGAATAAAGGAAGGCAAAGCCTCTCAAAGGACTTTTTTGCATAGGAGATGACATTCTACCCCATCAGCCGGTCCTCCTGCAAGATGTCTCTAGGTATGTGCTGCTCCCCCTTCTCCCCAAGCAAGAACATTTAATGTATCTGTTGTAGAGCAACCCCTATACAAAACGGGGTGCCTGACGGTGGGTCCTCACCCGCACGCTTAAAAGGACTTATCAATGCTCTACTGCAGGCAGGTACACGCAAAAAGTTAATAAAGGTTTATTTACAAGGGAAGGGGAAATGAGGAAATGTACAGCTCAGGGAGAAAAGTGGGAGATAAAGTTTTAAGTGAGTCCTACCCGATCCGCTGATCAGGAATCCCAAAATGGCACTCTGAGAGCTGGCCACAAGCCAGGAGCCGTGAAGCCACGAGGCGAGCGACAGCGAGCCAGCCCAAGGCCCACATGTTTGGTTTTTATATCCAACCTGGCTGCCCAACTCCACCCTCAGGTCCCAGCCACCCTCCCTTTGGTGGTGACGGGATTTATCTTTTCCAATGTCTTGATGGCTTTAGTCTGGAGTGGGAGTGGGGACCACTAAGCCTGTATGGGATTAGCTCAGGACATCATTTCCCCCTAACGTATCTACTCTTTTAATACATTTTCAAGCGAGCAACACAGTGTTGTTGTGTTGTCTTGTGGGGCAGCAGCACTGGAAGTGGCGTGGGATGAGGGAAAGATTACTCAAAGTCCACGTGGAGCAATGTGATGCCCAGCACCAGGAAGCAACATGCAGACCCCATCCAAAGGCAGTTTCATATATTTAGAACCAAGTAAAAGTAGGGCAAGTATGCAGGGCACAGGGCAGGGAGTGTACATGCCTGGGGGAAGCAGTTACTGAGGATGTAAGGTAGGGTGGAGTGACCAGGGGCTATTGCCTGGGGGTCTCCATTGTTCCTGCAGGTCAAAGTGTATTATCTGTATTCTCTATTCTTACCTAACTTTCTGCTAATCTTTATAATAATATCTGCCTGCTGTTTTGAGCACAAACTGTCTTCCAAGTATGTTCATCATACCAGGACTTTTGTCTTTGGTGAGAGGCCTCCCATCTGACTGTATGCCTAGCTGACCAGCAAGAACTCTGGCTACCACAATACACACCCAAAATGAGTTTAAATCAGAATAAAACAGATCTTTCATAGAGTGACAAGTTATGTTTCAGAATTAAGGCCCAGGTGAGCATTCTCTGTCCTCAAAGTGACCTCTCATTGCAAGGAATAAAACATTGCCATAAAACAAAGGAACTGAGGTGGGTGACAGCTCATGGTTAAATGCACAACACTTAGAAGTGAGAGGTGTTCAGTTTTGTTTCATTTCTGGATCTAAACTCAACTTGTGCCATGATTCAAGCAGAAGGCAACAAATCAGATTCTATCGACTTATTTTCTATTTTTCTTGTTCCTTAACCCTTAAATATTACCCAAATCCCTATCCTTGGGGAGACTGGTTTGAGAAACTTGCATCTAGTCTCCTGCAAGCTGACCTTGTAATAAATGATATAGTTCCTCAAAATTTGATGGCACAGTTATTGTCTTCTGTGCCATCAGACAACAGAAACTTCAGCAACAACATACCCACCATTCTATTCTCTGATTCTGCGAGTGTGACTATTTTAGAGACCTCATAGAAGTGGAATCATGCAGTCTTTGTTCTTTGGTAACTGGCTTATTCACAGGGCACAGAATTCTCCAGATTCCTACATAATGTGACAAATCTCCAGGCACATCTAGAGTCATTTTTCTGACTTACACCAGCCATAGGAGAATCTGAATCCACATGCAGAAGATTTATTTTCTAGAATCATTAAGCACAACAGTTTACTCAGAAATAGAATGGGAAATAAAATCCATATGACTTTGACTAACTTTTTAAGTTTAGAGAAGAACTGAGACAGTGAATTCTTCCGTGGCATCTCTGAGTAATCTCCCTTTTCCTCAAAATGGGAAAGCATAGAAAGTGTTTCACTTAGTGTCTGTGATGTGGATAACATCCAACAAAAGTCAAAAATTTTTAACCAATATTACTCAATTCAATAAATGTTTTGTCCCCTATTGCAACTGATGCTAGCATAAGTTTTGTTCGACTTAATTCAAGTGAAATATCAGTAACCAATGTCCCACTGAAATATAAATAATAATTTATGACCATCCAGGGTCTTAACAGATTCCCAGGAAGTTTGTAAAATTCAATGCTTTTAGACCTGAATTTACTACTGCAAGTACATCATTTCTGATATAAATATAGCTGACTGTATTCAAAAGTATCAAAAGGCACATCTGACATCAGCTCAATTTCCCCTATACTCTCCCACCCCCGAGCTGAAGCAAACTTCCATGCTGCTAGCTGTTCCAATGTTTGTCATATTTGAGGTCCACTGAGTATTCTCAAGGATATGAACACACTCAAGCCTTATGAGAGCCTGGCAGGAATACTGTACCTTTTTATGAAAATCAGGGAATTGACTTTGAGGGAAGCTAGAACTTTCCTTGGGCCACATGTCAAAGATAGACCTTGAACTAGTGCTTCTGACTCTAGATTCAGGATTACTCTCACTGGTCTGGGTTATTGTGAAACCTCATTTATCTTTTCAGCCTGGGACACTACCTTTTGCTTGTCATGACATGTAAAGTCACAGTACACTGTGCTATGATAATCATTTTAAAAGTTCTTAATGTGATTTTAAATACTATTGATGGACTTGGGTTGTTTTTTTTTTTACCATCTAGAAGCTAAATGATGAAAATTTAAAAGTCCATAAAGACTTGGTAACGAGGCCAGCATATTTATTGATTATAATTTACTTTGGATATACTATTTGCCAGTCATCTAATCAATAACAAGTATTTAAAATAACTGATTAAGCAATAAACATGTTAGAGTTTTCAACCTTTTCATTGCTTGATCTAGTCTGTGCTTTTGCCCTGGTCATGATGTAGAAATCATTAAAATGCTCACAAAAATTCTGTCAGAAAAAGTATATAATATAGTCTTATGCTTGGAAAAGGAATTATTATTAAAACTTTGGAAAGCAGATTAAGGAGAACTCTTTAAAGTATGAACTCTGGAGTTAGGGGAGACCTGGTTTGAGTCCCAACAAATTCTGATTGAGTCCCAGCTAAATTCTGGATGATTCCCAACAAAATTCTGGTTGAGTTTCAACTAAATTTCCTAGCTTTTAGTATGTCTTTTTCAGTATGTCTTTAGGCACATTGCTTAACCACTAAACCTCTGTGCCCTCATCTGTAACATATAGATAGTAATTCCCCTAACTCAAATGTTTATTGTGGAAATTAACAGCTGATTCAAGTAAATGGATTACAGCATTGACTGGCATATCAAAAATTTTCAGGAAATAAATATTAACTAATATTATGCTTATTATTATCTAGTTAGTGGCTCTAACTTGAGTTCCCTAATATATTTCAGTAATAATATAAACAGTAAAAGGATCCTATCCCACACATTATATTGGTCTTGAAGTTAATGGGATAACGCATAGAAAACCCTTCCTATTCAGCAATTTGCACATGCTAAGCACTCAATGAATACACTATATTGGACAGCTCCTCTGCCCTGTCTCATATTCTCTTAGCCTGCCTTCTACTCCAGTCATTGCTAGGTTACTTAATTCAAGTGTGAGCAGCCTGGTGGCACACCCACCTCTCCACAGCAGCACTGTGCGTCTCAATTTGTGAGCCAGGATCATCTATGTGGCTGAGTTGAGGGATATATATGGAACTCCATTAGCACATGTACAAATGTAGAAATGTGAAGGAGTTAACGCCCCACAGGGACTTTGCACCATGAAAGATGAAGTTGGTATTTAAATGTTCTTTTCTTCTATCCTTTTAGGGTCATGGCAGTTGTATTTTTTTCACAAAAGGGGTCTTTGCAGGATTGAATCCCGTTTGCCAGTAGAAGCGATTGGCTGGTTAACATATCCTTTCTCTCATTCCATATTCCAGTCTTTCAGATTCTCATTCCTGGGTCCTGGGATTACTTCCCAAATAAACTGTCTACACATAGTGCTTCTCTCCACCTCTGCTTTCAGGGAGACTCAGAACATTATAATATGTATCTATGAGTCTAAATGAAGCAAATATGATTTGTCCTTTAGGTTCTATCTCTGAGAGTTATATTAAGGGACATTTATGCCTTCAGAAGATTATTGAAATGGATCTTGAAGGTAATTTATAGTAACCCATTGAATGATTCAGGACACCCCTGTGATGTTTTTAGCCCCAAGGGTGACAAACATTTTATACAAAGAGACTGAGAGTGAATATTTTAGGTGTTGCAGGTCAGGTGGTCTCGGCTGTAATTACTTGACTCTACTGTGGTGGCATGAAACAGTCACAGGTAACAAGGTTGATGATTGGGTGTGACTGTTTCGGTTACTCTATTTACTGGTGACAGATCTAGACTTGCAATGTAGATGTGATGTTTAACCCTAACATTGTCCAGGTAGATATGTTAAAAAGTTACTAATTCTAATTTTATACACTAAAGATGATTTTCTCAAAACAATTACTTTATGTTGGTGAGTGTGTGTGTGGGGGAAACAAACCTTTTGTATACTGCTAGTGGGAATGCAGACTGGTCTCATCCTACAAAAAAAACAGTATGGGTAGTTCTTAAAATATTAAAAATAGATCGATCATATGATCCAGCAATTCCACTTCTAAGTATCTATCAAAGAATGCAAAAACATGAATTCAAAGCGATATCTGAATTCCCGGTTTCACTGCAAAAGTATTTACAATGGCCAAGGTAAGTACTCAACAACAGATGAGTGCATAAAAAGATATGGATACACCATGGAATATTATTCAGCATTCAAAAAAGATAAACACATGCAATTTGCAGCAACATGGATGGCACTGGAAGGGATCATGCTCAGCGAAATAAGCCAGAAAGAAAAAGAAAAATACCAGATGGTCTCACTCATAGCAGGAATCTAGAAAACTTAAATAAGGGACCAGGAAAATAAATAACTATAAGAAAGTGAAAATCAAAATCAACAAACAACTATGAACCAGACACACTCTATGGGGGGTGAGATGCAGGGAGGGGAGGGATTGGGGTCAAAATAAGGGGGTTGCAATTGTATGGGGAATATAAAAATAAAATTTATTTAAAAAAAAAAAGAATTTCCAAACATGTGATCATAAAGACAAGTAGGTAGTCCCCATTATCAAACAAACAAACAAAAAAGATATGGACTACGTACACAATGGAATACTGCTCATCTATAAAAGAAGATGAAATCTTACTATTTGCAACAACATGGATTATACTGGAAGGGATAATGCTATGTGAAATAAGTCAGAAGAAGGAAAAAGACAAAAACCACATTATTTTCTCATTTGTGGACTATAGAGAGATGAAACAAAGGACTAGATGAAACCAAACCAAAACTGATGCTGGGTATCTGAATGCAGATTGATGCTACCAGAGTGGGAGTGGAAGGATAGGGAGCAAAAGGAGGAGGGGGCCTAATGAACTATGGGAGAGGGTTATGGCTGCCTTGGTGGTGGGTGGGACATACATTTGAAGAAGTGTGACCCTCTCCTCCAACTCATATACAGCGTGTACGCAACTGTTTACAATGCTACAATAAAAATAAAAAAAAAATACATATGCTTTATAAGAACCAAATGTCTCCACATATTTCTATTCCTTCTTTCCTCTAATAAAGTTGGACTACACTGACTCCAGGAATGCCCGAAGACCAATGGGATGCTGACAGTTAGCATTCATTGAGTGCCTGCTATGTTCCAGGTTTGCACTAAGTTCTCTACTTGCATTAAACTTACTTATTTCTGATGGACACTGAGGCTAGAGAAGCGAGGGAATTTGCTTACATCCTACAGCAAGTAAGTAGCAGAAGTGAGAATCAAACCCAAAGCCATGCTCCAAAGTACACCCTGAAGACCCTAGGATGGTCTGTGGTGTATCTGATGTTTTTCTTCTATGGCACAGAGGCATATATTCACAGTGTAGTCTAAATCAGGAGTGGAGAAGCAGCTAAAGTGGTGGTCTAAGGAGATACAAAATGGACTAAATAACCAATTCCACAACTTCAAAATTATTGAAACTATGTTGGTGCTGTCATGTTGCACACAATCTTAGTTATGATCTAGTAATTTTTTAAATTATATTGTCATAGTTGGTTCACTGGGATTGGTCCAAGAATGAAGCAGAGACTGAAACATCTAGATGGATATTTAAATCATTCATATACACCCTAAAATATGTTTACAGTGGTTAACTACTGTCACTGAAGCAGCAGCTAATTGGAAGGAAAATAAATTAACAAAAGTAAGAACAAGCCAGGGTTCTGCTTTATAATTCAAGAAGACTTACTTTCACATATAAGTTGTGATATACAAGTCTTTAGAATGTTATAAAAATGCTTTTTTCCAACTAAACAAAGAGAAGCCATTTTTAAACAAAGCAAATTATAGCAAGTTTTACCCACTATAAGAATAAAACAACAACAAAAAAAAGATAGCTTAAAAAAAAAGGAGAAAGAAGATAACTTTAAAAAAGAAGAACAGTCATAAGTCTAAGCTGACAAGTCTTTGGTACTGGATTTCTAATAGAAAATGTCTTCAAACCATGTATTTGTAGACAATAGAGGTGATACAGGTAGGAAGGGAGGCCACAGTTAATTCTAGAAAAACATTGAATTCAATCATAGGACGAGAGTGCGAAGGCAAATGAAGAACAAAGTGGAGTGCTCCTTTGACATTTAACCCTTGACCTTTGAAGAGGAAGGAGGCAAGTTAACCAACTGAAAGACATCTGAAGTTAGATCTGAGCTTAGAGTTTAAACAAACTCCAAATCTCAGAATAACAGCAAAATGAGTGTTTGTCAGGATTCAGTCAAATGTAACCAGGACAGAAGAAAAGGGGTTAAATATCATCTTGATAAAGAATATCCATATCTGGAGATAAATAGTTATCAGGGGAAGATAAATTCATTTGAGGAAATATAGAAGCACGGATAATTTTTCTGTGAAAGACAAGAGTACTTGGAGAGTGCTCTGCCTGCTTAGAAATCATCTCAGCAATAAACTTTGCCATTCCTGTAATTTAAGACTTGCTTCTGGGCCTCCCTGGGGGCTCAGGGATTAAAGACAGCAATATCAAGCTACTGCAAACCACTACAGCACCAGATGGTCAGGGCACAACACACATGGCACGGCCGACCTCTCCTGTCTCACCCGCTGCTCCCTTCAGCAGTGTATCTCAGTAGATCTGCTTGTTCTGCTCCCCACTCTGTCTCTGGTCAATCCTCTCACCCCCTGCACCTCTGGCTTACACCCCAGTTCTCATATGCATAACTAAATAAATCTTAAAAAAAAAAAAAGACTTGCTTCTGTGTGAACTCAATTTTTAATTTAGTCAACAGAAATCCTGAATTTGTCTTCCTTCTTCCTGGCACTTTAAACATTTTCTTTAGTAGACCTGTTCTCCCTGGCACCCATTCCCAGGTAGCATTGGTGGGTTCCCAACCCACCACTGTCCCCTGATTTCAATAATGTCCTGGGTTAGCTTAAGTCAATCAACATGTTCACCTCTCTGAAAACCAAGGCTGATTCAAGGATGGACACATCATATACAAATATAAACAAGAACAAGCTTCTGGGTCAATTGAAGCAGAAGCTCTTTCTCTCCTGTGGGGGCAGCTAGAAAAGATTTTCCATTTCTCCTCCTGCCGTTGTGATAGGAAGATGTGGAGCCTCAAACCACTGAAGCCTTTATGTTACCAAGAGAAGACCCCAGGACCTTGGTGAATTTGTGGGTCTGAAGCACTTCCCCAAAGTCAGAACATAGACTGGACTTTTTTTTTTTTTTATTTTGTGAGTTAATGAACTCTCTTTATTGCTTAAGTCTGTTTAGTTTGGGTTTCTTGTCATCACTTCTTTTCAAGAATCTTTGGTTTTTGTAGAGGGAACAGATATTATGTCAGATTTGTGACAAAAATAATACACAAATAATACACAAGACAAATAATACTATGCCCTGCTATCATGTGACTTCTTAGGTCTTTGAAACATGATCTCAGGGCTACAGGTTGAGGAAGACCTGTTCACTTTCATAGAAGAAACTGGAGCACCAGAAGAACTTTAGCCCAGGGATGGGCTTAAGTTTTCACTAGGGAAGCTAGAAGAGGAAAGAAAAGGAAAAAGTAGTTGGCCAGGAGGACCAAGATATAGGAAATGATAAAAATTTGTGCTGTCCCTGTGTGTACGATGAAGTATGAAACAAAAGATCACCTGGATGTCTGCAAAATTTGATCTGTATGCAAATCAAATCAATCTATGAAAAGTGCATAACTCTCTTAAAAGACTGCAGCACAGAGCAAATTTGGGGGTGTTCATGGTCTTTGGCAGCAAAGAGCATGTTCTTTCCTCCTACAAATAATTGGGAACAAGATGTCTATGTAGAATTAATCAGATTGGTGTCAAGGATGAGTTACAAAGCCAGTAACATCTAAGAGATCAACTGTGTTATCTTTCTCCTTAAGAACAATTTAAGTTGTTAAAAATAGATGGATTGTATTTGAGCTCATAGCTATATTCAATTACAGCCTCTGTCACAGGAAAAGTGGCTGAGATTGTTAACCTTTCTTTTCCAAAAGAGTAAAAGCAGCCTTTGGCATGACCAGGAATGGTTCTTTTTACTTAACACAAATTGAGATTTATGGTGCTGGTTTATATAAAAGAAAAATGGAAATAAATGTATTTGTCTTTTGGCTATAAAGAATGAGCCAGGGTGGATTTAACTTTGGATTCGATAGACAAAATATAGATGCATGATGGAAAACAGCAAGACTCAAACTCTATGTGCATCCAAACCTCATGTGAATCTTGCTGAAAGGCAGATTTGGATTCAGAAGATCTAGGATGGGACCATAGATCAGCACTTTTTACAAGATCTCTGGTGATGTTAGTACTTCCAGATTCATGAGCCACTTTGAGAAGTAAGGATGGAGAAGAAACATTGGCTATGCAGGATTCAGAAGATCTGGATCTAGTTCCACTTATGATAGCTTGCCAATCTCACCAAAACACGAGTACACGTCATTTAAAAATGCTGGGCTTGGACTCAGTCATCTCAATGTCCCTGACAAGTCAATTCACCGGGGGAAAAAGAGACTCACCACATGGTGCATGGTGTTTTAAATATGCACTTTTCCTTGTTCCTTTTCTCTACAGAAAGAGTCATCTACCATGATACCAACATAAATACTGTAGTGGTTCTTCTCTATTCAATCAAGGACCAAGTTTCATCTAATTCTTTCCTCAACAATTCTAGACTCCTGTTGATTTCTTTGTTTCTATTCCCACTGGTAAAAGCTAAAATTCAAGTAACTACTCCTAAAAAATGTTTCTGCCATTTTATTCCCTCTTCCAATCCATTATCACATGGATATCTTTAATAATCTTCTAATCACTTTTTCTTATCTTCCTCTGGGCACAGAGTTTTCCATACACAATAGCACACCTTTCCTTCCTTTCTCTCAGTCATGTGGTCATCCTAATACTGAATTTATATCTAATCATTTCCTGTCCCCTATGTGAAATCCGTTAGCAACTTTCCACTGATATGAATGGCAAGATATAGACTGCAATCTCTTTAGTGCATGGTGTCATCTCCATCCACTCCCTCTTCCCCTCTTGCTCTCACATTGTATTCATAAAGGACTCCAAGCCTTTGAAAGCATCATGGTCTTTCTCATCTCAGCTTCTTTGTACTTGTTACCTTAGACTGGCACAGTCTCTCTCTCCCTGATTCATTGATTCTCCTCTGATGCATTCTTTTTTCAGGGCTCAGTTGAAACATCAATTCCTGATTCCCAAGGTTAATTTAGGGCAGGGCTCTCCAAGATTAAATGTGCCAGAAGTACTTCTTGCTTGACTTCACAATGCTCAGTAACACACTTTAAAGTATTTGTTCTGTGTCTACTTTCCTTTGTAGACCATATGCTTCATGAGGATGTAGAGATTGTCTACTTCACACAGGATTGAGATTGAGAATATTTTCCAGAATAACTAACAGAATTCAAAAAATAATATAGAAACAATCTGGCTTTCTTCACTTTTAATGTCCTGATTTTATAGAATAAACTCTGGTATCTCTACTTCTAATTCCTCCTTTTTTAAAAACTTTTCTGCATACTACTAGCATTTATTTCAAACAAGCTTTCCAATCATCTTACTCCTGTGTCTAAAATAATTTTATGACTTCCTATGTCTATGGAGTAATCCCAAAAGTCATAATATTCATTCAAGTGCCTCCACAGTCTGCCCCAAGAACCTTAGGGACACCATGCACTGCCCATGAAAATATCATAATTTCCCCAAATGGTATAGTAACTGTCTCCTAAGCCACACCCACATTTCCAGGTTGCGTAATATTGTCTTTGATATTTCCTTTCCCTGGAATATTTCCATAGGCATAGTTCAATGTAAATGCTATTTCATTAATACGCTTTTTAATATACCCTATGTTAAAAATGATCTCTTCCTCCTCTATATTCTGTCAGTAGCTCATAAATCCCTTCATGCTAGAGTTTTAAAGAAGCCTGTTCACCCTGGTCCTCTTATTCCAGTTCTACATTTGATCTTAGCCAAAAGGCTGAAAAGTGATTGTTGTTCCAGTTCTAGACACAAAAAGCCAAAAGGGATAATTAATAAATGAGGCTTAAAAGTTCACAAATGACAATGCTTACTGGATTGTTAAACATGGCTTAAACCAAAGACTTCTTTATGCCTCCAACGTTCCTAAATCTACATCTCATGTAGGAAAAGCTTAGTTAACTGAGAAGATGCTTATAGAGTCATCAATTGCTAAATGGTAGCTTTCTTCACAAATTCATTTGGGAAAATGACTTAGAGTAGCGCAGTGAGACAGAAATTTAATGTGAGCTACAAATAGAAGTAAAAATGTTTGTGTAGACACATAAGAATTTAAAAGGGAAAATTTTTAACAATATATTTTCTTTAACTCAACATACCCAATGCACTATCAATTCAGTATGTAATCTATATAAAAATTATTGAGAGATATCTTGCTTTGTTTTTTCTATCTAAATCTGGTATGTATTTTATATATATTGCAAGTACTCTCTAGTCACATATAACTAAAGGCTATTATTCTATTAGACAGACTAGACTAGAGAAATATAGAGGCTAGTTCTGCTATTTAAAAATAACTTTTTAGGGCCTCCCCGGTGGCGCAGCGGTTGAGCGCTGGGTTGTGAGGCTGCCTGCAGTCTCTGCGGTGCCGGTTCGATCCCTGGCTGCTCCCCAGCCACCGGAGGAGGGTCCCACATGGTGCGCAGACCTCTCCTGCCGCCCGCTGCTCCCCTCAGCAGTGTACTTTGGTCCTTCTGCCTGCTCTGCTCCCCGCTCTGGCTCTGGTGAATTCTCTCACCCTGCCGCGCTTCTGACTGTACCCAGTGCATGTATAAACAAAAACAAACTAAATAAATAAATAAAATAAACATGCCTCTCTAAAAAAAAAATAAATAAATAAAATAAAAATAACTTTTTAATTCTGCATGCCTATGTTTATTGCTACAATGTTAACAATAGCTAAGATATGGGAAAAAATCCTAAATACCCCCAGTCAGATGAGTGGATCAAGAAAATGTGGTATATAAACATAATCGAATTCTACTCATACACTTTGTGGCAACATGGATAGGACTGGAAGGGATTATGCTAAAATAAGTCAGAAGGAAAAAAATATCAGATGGTTTCACTTACATGTGGAATATATAGAAACCAAACAAAGTGTCAAGAAAAAGACAAAACTTGCAATCTGACTATAGATCTTAGGTATATAAAGAGGAGGGTGAAGAAGAAGGGTCAAAATGGGAGGGAGGAGCATATGGGACTGTGGTGATGGATCATGGGTGCTATGAGGGTGGGAGAACTATGGGGACTACACCTGAGGGAAGAAATCAAATAAAAAATGAACAATGATGAAAGAAAAAATCATTTAAAATAAAAAATAACTTCTTTTAATATCATATGGAAAGAGAACCCTATAGAATACACTAAACAAACTAAGTCAGTTAAGTGTCAGGCTACAGATCTCAAGTCTCCTTCATCCCTAGATGGAAATAATGAACTATAAGAGAAAGAAATAAGGAAAACAGTCCTATTTATAGTAGCATAAAGTAGCCTTAAATATCTAGGAATAAACCTAACAAAGGAGGTATATGAGGAAAACTATAAGACATTTCTAAAAGAAACAGAAGAAGATACAAGAAAATGGTAAGTTATTCCATGCTCATGTCTAGGAATAATATTGGTAAAAAGGCCATCTTACACTAAACAATATACAGATTCAATGCAAACTTTACCAAAATTTCAATGGCATTCTTCAAAAAAAATAAGACAAACATTACTGAAAATCACATGGAACAACAAAAGCCTCTGAGTTGTGAAAAAAATTCTTGGCAAAAAAAGAAGAGGAATGGAGGTATTACATTTCCAGATGTCAAATTATACTGTAAGCCATTAGTACTCCAAACAGTATAATGTTGGAATAAAAATAGACACATAGACTAATGGAATAGAATTGAAAGCCCAGAAATAAGCCCACATTTACATGGACAGTTAATCTATAAAAAAGGTATCAAAAGTATGTAATGGATAAAGGAAAGTATTTTCACAAATGGTTTGAGGAAAACTGCATAGCCATATGCAGAAAAACAAAACTAAACTCTCACTCTCTCACCCCATATATGAAAATTAACTCAAAATGGATTAAATGCTTGGATGGGATAAAATAGAAACCATAAAATCCATAGGAGAAAATCAAAGGAAAAACACCCCATGACAATGGTTTCAGTGATGTTTTTAGGGACTCAACGTCAACAGCAAGGAAAATAAAAGTGAAAACAAAAAAATGGAACTACATCGAACTAAAGAGCTTCTGTACAATGACAGAAACTGTCATTAAATGAAAAGGCATCCTACTGGATGGGGGGAAATATTTGCACAGTATACATATGACAAGGGGCTAATATCCAAGACCTGCAAAGAATCTATGCAACTAAACAAAAAGAAAACAAAGAATTGAATAAAAAGGGTAGAAAAGTTAGACATTTCTCCCAAGATGACATCCAGATGACCAACAGGTCCATGAAAGAAATGTTCACCATCAATCATCAGGAAACTGATGCCAGTAAGATGCCACCTCACTCCTGTGAAAACAGCTCACATCAAAAAGACCAGAAGCAACAAATTTTGGCTAGGGCATGGAGAAAAGGAGCCCTTATACACTATTGGTAGGAATATAGATTGGTCCAGGCCTGATGGAAAACAGAACTTTCTCAAAATATTAAAAATAGATCTGTTATATGATCTAGCAATTCCATTCCTCAGTAGCTACTCAAATAATGCAAGACTAATTTGAAGGGATATGTATATATCCCCAGTGAACTCTTGTTCACTGCAGCACTATTTATAATAGTCAAGGTAGGGAAACAACCTGTGAACTCAATGAGAGCTGAATGGATTAGGAAGATGTGGTCTAGATACACAATGGGATACTACTCAGCTTAAAGGAGATGAAATCTTACTATTTGCAACAACATAGATAAAACTGGCTGGGATTATGTTAAGCGGAATGTCAGAATGAGATAGACAAATAACAGATGATTTAACATCTGTGGAATACAGAGAAGCAAAACAAAGTAATGGACAAAACCAAACCAAAATAAACCCTAGAAATATGATTGCGGAATTGAGGTGATGGGGACAGAGGTAGGAAATAAGGGGTCAGGGATTAAGGGACTCTGAGTGTTTTTGTTGTGGGTGTGGTATGGTGACATTCTTCTGAGAAGGCGTGAATCTATTCCCTTAAACCATATTCAGAGTTGTAAACTGATGTTACTACAATAAGAACATTTTAAAAATAACTTTCTATATTAAACTAACTGTAGAATCACAAGAAGTTACAAAGAAATAGAGTAAGGTTCCATCAAGTCTTCTATCTTCCCTAATGCTAATATCTTTTATAATTACAGTATAATAAAAATATGGGAAATTATGTTGGTCCAACATCGTCATTAAAAGCAGTAGCCTCTTCCTTTCTACCTGCCCAGATTTATCTGAGATCATCAATGGGTAAATTTATTTCTCCTCAAGGGAAAAATAAATAATGAGATAGAGAGATGGGCTAACATGTTTATTCCAATATTGCTTTCTTCTGGAGAGATCAGATCATCTTCCACTTATGAAAGAACTCTTCCCTCTACTTACCCAAGTATGTTACAGATTTTACAGTTAATTATTTCTAATTCTACTTAGACTGAAGAGGTAATAAGATACTGGGATATTGGGAAACATTCTCTGTCTTCTATCTCTCCCTCTCTCTTACACACACACACACACACACACACACACACACGCACGCACATATGTATAGCAAAGATGCTCAATGAGTATCTATTGAGGTGGTTTCTTGAAATAAAGCAATCGCTATGAGAAACACATTCATTATTCATATTTTCAAGCTGCTCAACTGTTGCTTGCCTAAAAGGGAAATGATATAACCTTTGAATAGGTTTTGATGGATGGCTTTTCTCGGGCAAGAAAGATTTACAGGGCACACAGTAAATTAGCCAGTAGGGAATATTTTATCCATCTAGACATACAAGTCTTTCTTCCCCTTAACTTGATTTTAATTGGAATTAAGTCTTTGAGGATGTGTCATCCATTCTGTGGATAGTTTTATTGAGTTTACTATCTCCCCACTTCAAAAAGAGAAAAGTAGACTTGAAAAGACCTCCCAGGCAAAGTATCTTACGTGATTATTCAGCTAATCATTGCTGCATAGATACAAGCCATTATTTTCTCTAATTTCTACAGTCAAGATGTGTTGAATCAGCTCCAAGAGCTGATTAAAATAGATTAAAACCCAAATGTCTCTGCCATGTAATTAGCCGTATCCCTAGATTCAGCACAAGGCCAGGAACACAGCAGAAATGAAGAAATATATGCTGAAAGAGTGAATGAATGATGTTCTCAATCGTGTCACTTTTGAGTGTGTTTGGGATGTAAGAATAGATTGTCAGAGTTGGAAGGATATTGGGTAACTTACAGGGGATCAGCCAGAAAATGTCATCAGCTCTCAAACTCTCCTGACAGTGGCAGATCAGGGGCTGTGGCAAAAAAACCTGAGCATACCAGGACAGTCACTCTTACTTGCCTTCCTTTTATGCAGGAAGGTATGTATGGTAGTGCTTGGGGTTCTGGTCATGACTCTGTCCTCAGGCTGCTCAGTGTCCACACACTAAACTCCAGCATGTCCTCAGACCCTTACTCACCATCCCTCCAGATATCTCCCACCTGCTAACCTGCCCTCCTTGAGTCTTTAATAGAAACTCAGGCATCTCCTCCCTAGTTCACATATGCCCCTACATCCAATTTCATACCAAATGCTGTTGACTCTGACTTAAAACAATCCTGGAATTTGTCCATTTATTACCCATTCAGGCACAACCCATTTCTGACTTGGAAAGCTGCAGGAGTGGTCAGGGGAAGCTCCACATTTCCACGATTGCAGCTGTCCATTTGAAAGTTGCAACTGTGATCATGACCTGGCTTCAAAGGTCTGGAATGATCTGGAATGATGTGGAACCAGTCCACCTCTCTGGCCTCATCTCTGCTGCCTTCACTTACATTCTGTACTTGAGTCATAGCAGAATTCCTTTGGTCTCTTAAAGTGACACAATTCCCTCTTCACGTCCTTCACCTCTGACTAAAATACTGCCCTTTACCCCACCATCCCATTCTCTTTCATTAGCTGATTCCTATTTGTCCTTCCAATTTCAGTTTATGTAGTACTTCTTCAGGAAGTCTTATCTGACCTGTTAAATAACGTTAGAACTCTGTTTTGTGATTCCATTCACATGTCACACTTCTTTTGACATTCACCATGATAAAAATTTCTTGCTTAATATCCATTTTCCTTGTTCTGTGATTTCCATGAGGCCAGGACTTGGTAGGTACTCAATAATTATTTATCATAGATATAAAGTACAGTCTCATTGTTTTCTTTTTTTTTTTTTTATTTTTTTTATAGAGGCATGTTTTATTTATTTATTTGTTTGTTCGTTTTGTTTCGTTTATACATGCACTGGGTACAGTCAGAAGCACGGGAGGGTGAGAGAATTCACCAGAGCCAGAGCAGGGAGCAGAACAGGCAGAAGGACCGAGGTACACTGCTGAGGGGAGCAGCGGGCGGCAGGAGAGGTCGGCGCGCCATGTGGGACCCTCCTCTGGTGGCCGGGGAGCAGCCGGGGATCGAACCGGCGCCGCAGAGGCTGCGGGCAGCTTCGCAACCCAGCGCTCAACCGCTGCGCCACCGGGGAGGCCCCCAGTCTCATTGTTTTCAATGCTCATGTTCTTCTTTCTTTTACAGACCACATTGCTTCATCCCACAACTCCTCTATCTTCATAACTCTGTTATTAATGATCATCACCTTCATGCACATGACAGTGGGGGATGTGTTATTCCTGGCAGCTGGACGACTTGCCTAGGAAGATGGATTTGTCTAGTATAACAGAGAGGGAGTTAAGACCCCGTTTTTCTTACATTGAGGTAATATTGACTTATAGCATTGTTTAAGTCCTAAGTATATGGTTTTATACTTCATCATCCCCGTTGACATACTCCATGGCACATCTCTTTATAGGCTCACTGTATGAATTGTCTGTCTTCTTTGGAGAAGTACAGATTAGGGGCTTTGGCCCATTTTTTGAATGAGATTGTTTATTTTCTTATTGTTGAGCTGTAAAAGTTCTTTGTGTAATTTGGATAACAGTTCTTTAATAGATGTGTCCTTTGTAAATATCTTCTTCTAGTCAGTATCTATTCTTCTCATTTACTTGACATTGTCTTTTTCAGAGCAGGTTTTTATTTTAATGATGTCCCTAGTATTAACCACTTCTTCCATGGATCACCTTTGGTGTTGTATCTAAAAAGTGTGTAAGTTTGTCTGGGTTTTCTGTTGTTATCCTTTAGAAGTTTTACAGCTTTTGCTTTTTATGTTTAGGTCTATGATCCACATTGAATTAATTATGTTTTTTTAAAGATTCATTTTATTTATTTATGCATATAAGAGCTAGGGTATAGGCCAGAGGTGTGGGGGTGATAGGATTTACCAGAGACAGAGTGGGGAGCAGAACAGGCAGATGTACTGAAATACACTGCTGAGGGGAGCAGCAGGCAAGTCAGGAGAGGTCTGCTGCCCCATGTGGGCTAGCTCCCTGGTCAGGGATTGAATTTGTGCTGCAGTGACTGCACAGAGCTTCATAGTGCTGAGACTTAACCCCCGTGCTACCAGTGAGGCCCGTTGTTGAATTAATTTTGGTGAAGGGTATAGGCCATACCTAGATTCACTTTCTTTCTTTTGTATATGAATATATAGTTGTTTCAACACCATTTATTGAAAAGACAATTTTTGCTTAATTTTATGGTCTTTTCTCCTGTGTCAAAGATTAATTGACCATGTTTATGTATCTATTTCTGGTCTCTACTGTGTTCCAGTGACATATTTGTCTAGTCTTTTGCCAATACCACAATGTCTTGATTGCTGTCTCTTTAAGTAAGTCTTGATGTCAAGAATTAGTGCTTTTTTCATTTAATAGAAACTTATTGAACACCTACCAGGTTCCAGGCAGATATTACAGACATATTGATGGAAAAAAAAACAAATATGTCCAGCGTGGAATTTAAAGTCTAATGAGTGGAGCTAATATCAGCCAAATAATCAGACAATATTAAACACTTGTGAGCAGTGCAGTGACCAGAAATTATTGGGAGAAATTAAATTATGAAAGATATTACATAGAGAATAGATGTCAATCAGAGGTTTCCCCAACATAAGACTGCTTTATTTGAGGTGTAAACAACATAAAGAAGTCAAACTGGATGAAGTTTAGTGTGTGTTTGTGAGTGTGAGAGAGTGAGAGAGAAAGTGTGAGAGAGAGATATTAAGGAAAATGGCTTGTTTTGATGAAGTGAAAGGAAACTCCCTGTTTGGTACATAAACAAGGGAGAGAGGAGTATGAGAAGGTGCAGAGGGAAGCATGGGCTCTACGTCACATTATCACACTAAATACTTTTGTATTTCTGAGAAACCAGAATTGGGAAGCCCTCCTGAGTTTCTAATCAAGATAGGAGATGTGATCAAATTTCTCTTTCTGAACCACCACACTAGCTGACTTGGGAGAGTGGATGACAGATAGCAGGGCAGGCTGCGAGGAATCATTTACAACTTTTCAGACACACTATCAGAGTCCTTTGACTATGACTCGCGGTTTATTACAGCCCAAAGAGATTTGTAAGGCAAGTATCCAGCTCTGCCATTTATGGGTGAGAAAAATTAAGGCCCAGAGGAATTACTAACAGTGCCCAACCTCTACCCTTTGTCAAAGGTCTCCCTCTCTTTTCTCCCCCTTCCCTGTTCCACCTCCTCCACTCCTTTTCCTCTCACCTCCTCTTCCTGCCATCTCCAAGTGCTTGCTCTGTGCTCTGGATCTAGTCCTTTCTCTGCATTACTCCATCCACAGTCATGTGGATCCCCTTGAAAAGACAATGTCTCTGCAAAAAGATGGTGAGGCCATTAAGACTGAAGACTAAGACACGTGTTTCTTGGCATGCCCAGGGCATTGGGGTATTTGCTTGTAAGGACACTCCTTCTAAACCTTTGCAGGATAATGTATGAGATGAAGAGAGACCTCCTAGAAAGTAAACAACTCAGCACAGAACGAATTCATTTTCATTACTCTCGCAGGGGTTCTCTTTCTTAAGGATGATCTATGGCTATAGATAAGCCTGAATTCAGTAACTATTTTAGTGTGAAGGTAGGCAAATCACAACTCAGGACTCACTCGTCAGTGAATGTATGACCTAAGCAAATCCTTTTACTATTCTTTATCAAAAAAACCTGTCAGTATTTTACAGATCATAAACTACAACTATGTGATTTATTGTTTCTTCCCTTATTGTCTATTTTCTCACTGGATTATGAACTCCCTGAGGGTAAGCACCTTGTTGATTTGGCCCCAGCTATTGTCCTGGTGCTTTTAGGTGAATGCATGCATAATGAAATGGTGACATTTTCTCAACATACGTATTCCAGTTTGCTCCCAAAACACCACCATGACACCTGTACCTTATAAGAATGATGTGAGATGAAGTGGTCAAAGCATTCTAGGGAGGAGTCAGAAACCGTTGCCTTCAATTCAGAGATGTTCATCTTTCATGCTTTTTTATAGTTTTCCATTGTACCCTTGGTATCTGCTGATTTTTTGTACTTGCTGATAATAAGCACTGAAGAAGGAATGGGCTTACCTAGATATCTTGGTGTCTAAATCAAAGCTGGGGTCATTCTTCGTGTTCCACTGAAACATGACACCTGAATACTAAAATTATATAGATCCTACATATCAGTCTAAGGTGAAGTTTAAAGCATCCTAAGACAATTATGGTGTATATTCTCCCTAGGAGGCCCAGACAAATATATTAGATAGGACAGAAGACTTAGCATCTTTAAAATAATACTTGGTCCAAAATAAAAAGGGCATTTTTCATCAGAGAATATTTGTCAGCATTGTAGCACCCCAGTTCCTATGGGTCCTTATCTTTTTGTAATTTAAACTCCCAAAAAACTTTCTCTGGCCTCTGTTTATAAATTATGGTGGTATAATTTCCAAGTCATGGAATCAACCTAAATGCCCTTGAACAGACAAATGGATAAAGAATTTGTGGACTACATCCTCGATGGAATACTACACATCTGTGAAAAAGATTAAATACTGGCATTTGGGATAAAATGGTTGACCTCCAAGTGATTTCATTAAGCAAAATAAGTCAAAAATTAAAAGATAAATAGCAAATTGCTTCACTTATCTGTGGAATATAAATAACCAAAAAAAAAAATGCACAGGCAAAATGCAGTAGGAGTAAATCTTAAACTGAGTGAAAGAATATAATGGTTACCAGAGGAAATGGGGAGGGAGGAGAAGATTGGTGACTGAGGCAGATGGGGTATTGGCATCGGTAGTTTGGTGAGGTGAGCAGAACATGCACACACATGAAAGAACAAAAGTGTAACCCCCAAAATTACAATAAAAATTTTAAAAAATGGTGACAGAACTAGACATCACCTGATTCTATATACTAACATTTGGCAAACTTTCCATGCAACTCAGAGTCAAGAGTTCATCCTTGGTCTAGCCTGTCACATGAAGAGCATTGTGGCAGGTTGCTTGCTGTTGCCTCACCAGTCTATGAGCTTTGTAGAGAAACATTCTTTCATTTACCTCTAGCATTCTGGCATTCATTACAATGATTGGCATATAGGAAGTACTCAGATTTTGTCATATTATTAAAACATCTAATTATCCACAGCCTTTTTTAGCTCCTAGTGCTAGCATATATAAGTAATCGATTATTAGGGCCACAGGATGTTACCATTGGAAAGGATTTCTCCACATTTTCTAGTTGAACTCTTTCAATGCATACTTGAATAAATCATGGGACATCTTACTAAGCATCTTGAATAACTGTCTCACACATTCAGGAAATGGTTAATTTGAACTACCATGCTGGTGTTTTGGTCATAAACACCCTAACTTAACAGAATATACTTAAGAATACAATCACAGTGGATATGCTAGGGTCCTTTCTTGGTAATTCTCTGGCCCTGAAAGCTCTTGCCATTTTTCTGGTCCTTGATAGATATAATTTTCATGGAGAGATGTCCCAGTTAATATAAGGTTCTGGGGCTTTAGAAAGTCATATGATAAGAAGCTTGAGTCACATCTGTGGGTAAAAAAAAAATGTCTCTAGTTTGAGATGTAGTCAGATCCTCTGAGTTTAATTGATTAAATAGCTGTGAATGTACTTACTTTGTGCCAGAAACTTTTCAAAGTGCTTATGTGAATTAACTCTTGGCATTCCTATGGCTACCTTGTATGGTAGGGTTTTTTTTACCATTCTCATTTTGCAGGTAAAGAAACTAAGGACAGAAAAGTTAAGTAACTTCCTCAAATCCATACAACTAGTTAGTGGAGGGGTCAGACAATGAAAACATTTAAAGATGACAGAACAAACAATGTCTGTTCTTTCTAGATGGAGGGTAGATCAGGTTCCCTTCCTCATTAGTTTGTCTTCTCATACACAAAATATATTCTTCAACTCTTGAGTTACATGAGTCCATAAATTCTCTATTGTAATTAAGTCTGAGCTGGATTTTCTGTTACTTGCCACCTAACTATTGCTAAGTGATAGTTTCCATTTCCCTTATGTGAACCAATGTATTCAAAGATCTATTCCAGACACCTGGTATGTAGCATGTGTTCATTAACTTGGATCCAATCTTATTCTACCAGGAGATTCTAAGTTTTGCACTATTTCCTTTTCCTGCCTTCATTTCTACCTCCAAGGTGCTTTCTCCGATTGTTCTTCTCCTCAAGGTCACCCACCCTCACCATTTTTTTTTAAAGAGAGATTATGTTGTTCATTTTTAAATTTTTTTTTTTTTGTTGTGAAGTACCACTTTTTTTTAATAATAAATTTTATTTTTATATTCCCCATACAATTGCAACCCCCCCATTCTGACCCCAGTCCCTCCCCTCCCACCCCCCACCCCCCAAAAAGTGTCTCTGGTTCATAGTTTTTTGTTGATTTTGATTTTCACTTTCTTATAGTTATTCATTTTCCTGGTCCCTTATTTAAGTTTTCTAGATTCCTGCTATGAGTGAGACCATCCGGTATTTTTCTTTTTTCTTTCTGGCTTATTTCGCTGAGCATGATCCCTTCCAGCGCCATCCATGTTGCTGCAAATTGCATGTGTTTATCTTTTTTGAATGCTGAGTAATATTCCCTTGTGTATATGTACCACATCTTCTTGATCCAGTCATCTATTTTTGGGCATTTGGGCTGTTTCCAAAGCTTAGCTATTGTAAACAGTGCTGCTATAAACATAGGGGTGCAGGTGCTCTTTGGAATTGATGTTTCTGTGTCCACTTTTTTACCCCCTTAGCAATTTTGTTTGACAATGTAGGATTTCTCCCCTCAGGCGTGGTCACTGTAGCTCTTCCATCACTAAAGCACCCATAGTCCTCCACCATAATCCACTGTGCTCTCCATGCTCCACTCATTTTCACCCCTCCCCACCACTGCAGCCTCAGATCTATGGTCAACATTCAAGGGTTTTTTTAAGGTTTGTCTTTGCCTGATCCTTTGTGTTGTGTCTCTATATTCCACATATAAGTGACACCATCTGGTAATTCTCTTTCTCCTTCTGGGTTGTTTTGTTTAGCATAATCCCTTCCAACTCCATCCATGTTGCCACAAAGGGAATCAGTTTATCTTTTTTGATTGCTAGGTCGTATTCCATTGTGTATCCATACACAGTTTCTTAATCCACTCCTCTGTTTTGGGCCATTTAGGTTGTTTCCATATCTTGGCTATTGTTACTAGTGATGCAATAAACATAGGTGTGCAGGTTTCCTTTCATATTATGAAAAAAAATGTGCATCATCACTTATTATCAGGGAAATGCAGATCAAAACCACAATGAGATTCCACCTCATAGCTGTGACAATGGCCCACATTAAAAAAACAAAAACAAAAACAGAAGCAACAAGTGTTGGCAAGGGTGTGGGGAAAGGAACTCTCTTACACTGTTGGTGGGAATGTGGACAGCTCTAGTCCCCATGGAAAGCAGTGAGGAAGTTTCACAAAAGACTGAAAAATGGATCTGTCATATGATCCAGAAGTCCCATTCTTAGGTATCCACAAAAGAACACAAAAACACTAATTCCAGAGCCCTCTTGATCTACTGAAACCTCACCCACACTTTGTAGCCCACCTCAAATACCTTCTCTTCTGCTCAGACTTTGCCTTGATCCCTGGTAATCTGTCTCAGGCCAGTCTAGTTGATGCTCAGGACCCCAGAGAGCACTTTCTTCCTCCTCATTTAATACTCCACATTATCATTGTTTCTTTGTCTCCCGCTCCCCGAGGGCCAGGCTGTGTTCTATAGCTGCACTCCTTCACAGCTGACAGATGGTAGGTACTCAACCACCACACAAGAGATCAAGTGATGTTTCATGAGGAAAGCTCATCTCAGCGGTGGGGCCCTGGGGGAGGGGAACAGAAGAGCCTCTGGAAGCTTCCCTGGTATATCAGAGTCACATTAATAATTCATCCCCAACAAGCAGAGGGAGAAGAAAGATGAGAAAGCTTTCCTAACTACATGCCTGAAAACCAAGAGGGATTAGTTGACTGGAAGTACTTATACAAGTAGAGTTTATCAGCATCTCTGTTACAGTCTGCAAAATAGCCTAGGTTTTAATTTATCAGGAAAAAAAATGTATCCTTTCATCCACATGCCATAGTCTTAAAACTAATTTTTTAAATATTGTCAAACTGAAAATCCAACCAGAGGTTGGTGACCCACCCACAAAGTCTTCTTTCTTATCATTTTTATCCATGACCTGGTGAATGACTTTAGGGAAGGAAGTGGTGGGGATGGGAATTTGTTGCCTGGTTGCCTCAGAAAGGAGCACTTTAGGCCGGTCATTCCTTTTATGTCCTCACACAGAAAGAGAGCACTTTAGGCCAGACATTCCTTGTATGTCCTCATTTCCACATTTTGTGCAAGGACTGGAGGACTATATCCTCTGCTCTCCAGGAGCAAAACTGCAGTATAGCGCCTCCCTAGTGGCACAAGGGGTTAAGCACAGCACTGGGAAGCTATCCACAGCTTCTGCAACATAAGTTCAATCCCCTGCCAGCTAGGGAGCTGACTCACATGGCCGGCTGCTCCCCTCAGCAGTGTATTTCAGTAGGTCTGCATGTTTTGCTCCCCACTCTGTTTCTGGTGAATCCTTTCACCCCCAGCACTTCTGGCTTATACCTCATTTCTTGTATGCAATAAATCTTTTTTTTAAAAAAACAAAAAAAACAAAACAAAAAAACAAAAAAACTGCAGTATAACAACTAGGATACTCAATTCCAGGGTGATCTAGACTAGAGTTTGGGTTGTGTGCTTGTTTCTTAACCATTATGTGACCTCAATATTACCCATACCATGTTTTCCATGAAGATCAAATGATGTTTCATGCAAGATGTATAAAATAGGTAGTTTCTGGAATATACTAGTTGCATACAGGGAAATGATGGTCATTTCTATCAAATGACGTTTAGATCACATTCTTTCTAGGAAAAAAACTCATTCTCTGGCCCTTGAGCACACACCATTATGTTTTATCCTTCAATCTTCCCCAACCTAATAGTTATTTCTACCAAAGGATGTTTTTCTTTGGATTATGGGCTGTATACTGTATACAAGGCTGTATACAAGTGTGTGGTAGGGGAGGTGGCAGAGGTTCTTGTTGAGGGGGTAGGAGTGGAGGCTGTAAATAATTTAATGAGTAAGAAGATGAAAGAGAAAAAGGTTGAAATTAAGCCCAGGTGCTCTTTACTGGGTCCAGCGGCTATGTGCGTTAAGTGCTGATGGCTTCCAAATGCATGCTAGCCTCTGGAAATTTGTCCTCAGCCAGTAGATGCCATCTTGTTCTACGATGTCCGGAAAGATATGCCAGCACCTCACCCCAGTCAAAGGTCAGCTCTCAGCTAAAAATTAAGAGATACAGAAGATTTAAAGCTCCCTTGTCCCAAGATGGGCTGACTGGGGTGGGGGCACTCCCTCAGTAGGACTTCCATGATACAACTAAGTCTTTGTTCAGTGTCTTATCCCTGATTTTGCTTCCTTACTCCAACAGGGATCTCACCCAAGAGCCTTCCCTCGATGACTCACTACACACACACACACACACACACACACACACACACACACACACAAGAATACCCATTTCAGGGGCTGCTACTATAGACTCTGACCTGAGATAACAACCATTCATGGTAAATTCCATGGAGGAATCTTGGCTGTGGTGAATGATGCCCTCCCTGTGTCCTGTCTGTTAAGTGGAAGGGGCACTCCAGAATCAACCATTTGTTCTGGCTTTCACATGGCAGATGGGAGAATAGATTGCCCCAAAACAATGTAGAACTGACTTACAGCAGCAGAACTGTGAGGATGGGAGGAGAGAGGCAGGTAGAGAGGGAACCAGTGATATTCAGTCTCACACATTATGTTCAAACCTCATAAATATATACTTTATCTTATTTAAATTATAAGCCTGGTATAATGTCCTTCATGTTCATCCACATTGTTGCATGTGCCTTTTTTTTAAAAGATTTATTTATTTATACAAGCACTGGGTACAGTCAGAAGTGCGGGAGGATAAGAGAATACACCAGAGCCAGAGCAGGGAACACAAGAGGCAGACTGACAAAATACACTGCTGAGGGGAGCAGTAGCCGCGGTAGGAGAGGTCTACGCGCCATGTGGTACCCTCGCCGGCGGCTGGGGATCGAACTGCAGCTGCAGAGGCTGCGGGCAGCTTTGCAGCCCAGCACTCAACCGCTGCGCCACCAGGGGAGGCCCACATGTGCCTTTTTTAATACTGAATTATATTCCACTGTATCTATATATAATTAACAATGAAGATATATATACTTAACAATGAAGATGCATTGAGAAATGCATCAAATTAGTTGATGTCATGGTTGCATGTATATCATAGAGTATAATTACATAAATACAGTATAATTACATAAATGGTTAGGCCATTACACATCTAGGTTAGATCGATTACTGGAACCACTGCTGCCATCCTATATCTGGTCTGTCATTGACTGAAATGTTAAGCTACATAAGACTGCTACCTTTTCTTTATCCATGCATCCATTCCTGAACATTTAGTCTGCCTCCAAATATTGGCTAGCGTGAGTGATACCAGGTAAATCTGGAGGATATTATGCTAAGTAACATAAACTAGTCAGAGAAGGAACATATTATATGATTCCATATACAGAAGTTATCTATATCAAACTCAAAGAAATAGAAAGTGGATTGGTAGTTGCTGAGGGGAATTGTAAGGGGGAAAGAGGAAATGCTCTTCAATGGGCAGAAAGGTTTTGTTAGGTGAGTTAAGTAACTTCTAGAGAACTGCTGTGCATCATTCAGTGTAGTTCGCCAGACTGTATATATTAGCAGAGTGGATGTTTTAGTAAGTGTTCTTTAAATATATATATATATATATTTATTATATATATATACACACACAGACACACACGTGTATATATATATGTATATATATACACACATATGTATATGTATATGTATGAATGTGTGTGTATATATTCTCACAGACTTAAAAGGTGGTTTAATATTTATTTTCATTCTCATTTTATAGATGAGTAAATTAAAGCATGGTAAGTAATTCTCCCAAGTCCTATACATGGCAGAAGTGAAAATAAAACCTAATTTAGGTTAAGTTAACAAATTCTTTCTAAATGCTGATGTAACTCTCTTTAAAGACTTACGAGCAGGGGATCATTTTTCTTTACACTTCTTGTTATCACTCAAAACCAAGAACTTAATGGTAAGTTAAGGGGAAAAAAAATTCAGGACAGTAAACCTAGTTAAGAGCCTCTGCTTATCTGGGACATTCTTATCTGAAATTCAGGGTTTTCAGCTATGTTATTTCCAAATCCAGCCTGCATGGTTTCAGAGAAGCCTCGTGATTTGGAATAATTTTATAATATTACCATAGCAACTTATGTGATCACGCAGATACTGAGAATATAAATCCACAGCAAGATTGTTGGGAAGGACATTTTTTTTTAACACCTATAGAGTTAGGATGAAATAAAAACGGTATTGTGCTTTTGCAGGGTGATGGTGCAGGGAGTTTTGAAAATGAATCTTATTTTATGTCTATTTAAATATGAGAAACTCTGCAAGGAAACTTCAATGTAATACAACAGGGGTAAAAAACAATCCTGAAGAAAATAGGGCTTGTGTCACTGTGTAAGACTTGCAGGAAGAGTTTGCATATTAGAAGTACATTGAAAACGTGACATCTGGTGACTATTTCAGAGGCTTGATGAACATCATCAAGACAATGTTATTGGAGCATTCCCTTCCCCCAGCCAGTGTGAAACTTTGAGAGTTTCCAGGCTAGGAAATCAAAGACTATTATAATGGAAAGAGTTTTTAGGGGTCATTTATGATGCTTAATGCTCTCCTGCAAATTTTCCAGCAAATGATATGACAAGAATATTCAGTGGTGGATATGGGCTGTTTTTCTTGCAGTTTCTATTTCTCCTCCTTATAGTAACATATGCTATGATTTTTGGGGGGAACCACCCTCCCCTATTATATCCTATATGTGAATGGGGCTAAATTCCCCTGCTCCTCCAGGCTCCCTGGAAGGACACACAACTCTGGTCATTAGAGCACCTAAGCCCCCAACCACAACCCTGAGATCAAATCTGAGCAAGGACTGAAGTTTCACAGATGAGCGCTCACTCAGAGTTTTATTAGAGCTTTGGGGAAAGATGCTCTTTCTTTCCACTGGACTGGCTACAGTATTAGAATGTAAGCTAAGAGAAGCAGGTATCCCTCTTGGCACAAGCAGGAATGAGCTTGCCAGAGAATGAAGGCAGCATCTAAAAATATTACCGCAAACCTCAAGTGAACCCTTGGCATACTGTGCAATTCTAATATATTTTTCTAGTCAATCTACTCTTTCATTTTCTGAGAGATACACTTCAAATCTTTTTTTTTTTTTTAATTCAAGTAGTGTTGGTTTGGGAGTACAGGACACCTCCCACCTAAATGTTATTGCAACAGTACACCCATCACCAGAGTAGCCATGGTCTACCACCAGAGTAGCCATGTCCACTACCTTAGTCAACTGTGCTCCTTCCCCACCCTGTTCTCGCCCCTTCCACTCCCTTCTCCTCTGGATTCCTCAGTTCTATAGTCAGTTTTCCAGAGTTAGTTTTTTCAGTTTGGTTGTATCTGTTCCTTGGTTTAGTTTTTTTATATCCACTTGTAAGTGTCATCATCTGGCATCTGGTAAGAATGTAGACTGGCTCAGTCCTTATGGAAAACAGTATGGAGGTTATGCAAAAGATTAAAATGCATCTCCTATATGACCCAGCAATCCCAGTTGTAGGTATCTATTCAGAGAACACAAAAACACTAATTTGAAAGGAAACTTGCATTCTCATGTTCATAGCAACTCTAATTATAATCAAAATATGGAAAGAATTTAAATGTCAAAAAAATGGATGAGTGGATCAAGAAGCAGTACTTATATACAATGGGATAATACTCAGCTTGATCAACACTACTCTTTTTTTAAAGATTTATTTATTTATGCATAGAAGACCTGGCTGGGATGTTGGCCAGGTTGGGGGTGGGCAGTGAGAGGATTCACCAGAGACAGAGGAGGGAACAGAACAGGCGGATCTATTGAAATACACTGCTGAGGGGAGCAGCAGGCAAGACAGGAGAGGTCTGTTGCGCCATGTGGGTAGCTCCCTTGCCAGCCTGGGATGGAACTCTTGCTGCAGTGGCTATATATGGCTTCACAGTGCTGAGACTTAACCCCTTGCACCACCAGGAAGGCCCAATATTGCTCTTACTTGATACAAAAACAAAACTTATACTAATGGCAACAACAAGGATGAAACTAGAAGGGATAATGCTAAGTGAAATAAGTCAAAAGGAGAAAGAAAATATTGGAACAGCTTCTTCCTCTTCAAGCTTCCTATACATTCTGCTTGCTGTCCATTTGCACCTGACAAGCCTGATTTTTATTTCAGTGAGAAAATGGAAGCAAATAGAAGTGAACTTCCTGTTTCCTCTGGCAAATCTGTCAGTCACCCCGTTTTTGTAGACCTATGTTCTCCTACTTCACTACAATAGTTTGCATCCCCTGTTTCAATCTTACATCACGCTCTCTCCTCTGCACGTTAAATCCCAAATCTTAGCCCATTCTCCTAGAGGATTTGCTCCTTTATTAACCTCTTGCTCTCCTTCATTATCAGCATTCTTCTCTCTGTGTTATTGTCACCACTTTAAGAAACTTAGAAAAAATACAAACAAAAAACATTCTTTTCTTAAACTCTCCCACCTTCCTTCAAACTCTGCCCTATTCCTCTATTGCTTTTGCAGTGAACTTCCTTCAAATGATCATCAATGCTTCCAGTCTGTGCTTCCTCTTCTCATCTCCTTCTAACTCTCACCTTTCAGAATTGTGACCCCATCATGGCACTGACATCAACCTGGTCATGGTCTCATCCCACTCATCATCTCAGCAGCATTTAGCACTGCTGATCACTCCTTCCTCTTGACAGATGACCTTAGTTGGGTTTTGAGAACATCTGTTTTGCCTTTGTCACTTATTCTTCCTGACTCATTTTTGTGCCTGGATTTCCCTCTTTTACAGTAGAAGTCCATCCTAGATCCTCTTTCTTCTCTGTGCTCATTATCCATGACTTCTGATATCATTTTTCACTCATGGAGGGCTCCCTGGTTTTTACCTTCAGCCCCTACTTCAGTCCTGAGATGGCCTGCATCTCTGGAATCTCGAAATATGTATGCATGGATACTTTCCTGCTCAGGCACCCAAATGTCAGTCATTGTTCACTCTTCTTTTTCTCTCATGAAGCACATCTATTTCCTCACTAGGTCCTGCTGGTCACAGACTAACCATCTCTCTTGACAGTTACAGTCACCATCATTTCTCACCTGGATGTAGTCTCCTAACCAGTTCCCTGCTTCTTTGTGTGTCTTGCTCCAATCAAACAACACTCGCCTTGCAAGGAGATGAGTGCTTTTACTATATACATTAATCATGGCATTTGATTGCCCAAAACCTCCAACAGTTTTGTGTCAGTCCTGTAATAAAATCCTATTACTCTGACTTCAAGATCATATAC
This sequence comes from Talpa occidentalis, assembly GCF_014898055.3. Lineage (NCBI taxonomy): Eukaryota > Metazoa > Chordata > Mammalia > Eulipotyphla > Talpidae > Talpa > Talpa occidentalis. The sequence goes on from NW_023605305.1 coordinate 86,075,210, forward strand.
ACCTGTCCTTTTCCCTCCCAAACTTCTTCCCTACCACTGTCCTCATTCTCTTAGCTCCAACATCTAGATCTGATATGAGAGCATGCTCCCTTTTCAGCACTCATGAACTTGCTATTCTTTTACCTGAGATATTCTCTCAGCCACTTCCATAGTTCAACTCCTGATCATCATCATCACCTCCCTGACTACCCAGTCTGCTGCAGTCCCTCCTTAAGCCACACCATCACTTCTTACTCTTTAGGCTTGCCTTTCTTTGTAGCACTAATCATTTCTGATGCTATTATCTGTCATCAAGTACACTGATTGACTGTTGTCTCCATCACTAGAACTTCAGAAGGGAAGAACTTTATCCCTGTATATGCAGTGCTCAGAAACCTTCCAGAGTGGGTCCCCAATAAATAGATTTGAACAAGTGAATAGATGAATTGATGAATGAAATACCTAAATTCCTGACACAACTTTTGAGCACCCAAAACCAGCAATGCCAAGATGTACCCTGCTTCCCAAACTTCTCAGTTACACAAACCAAAATAGTGTCTCATTTTTCTTTTAAACTTTTACTTAAGTTCAGTTTCTTTTTTTAAAAGATTTATTTATTCATGCATACAAGAACTGGGGTACAGGCCAGAGGGATGGGGGGTGAGAGGATTCACCAGAGAGAGAGCAGGGAACAGAATAGACAGACTGACTGAAACAAACTGCTGAGGGGAGCAGCGGGAGAGACAGGAGAGGTCTGTTGCGCCATGTAGGTAGCTCCCTGTCTAGGGATTGAATTCGTGCTGCAGTGGCTGCGGATAGCTTCACAGTGCTGTGCTTAACCACTTGTGCCACCAGGGAGGCCCAAGTTCAACTTCTTGCACCTGAAAGTGTTCTGACTATAGCCAGTGCAGGGCTAGAGTTGTCTTGCATCACTGTATAAGAATGGAATATGCTTGTTTCTTCTTAGCCCTACTTTTTTTTTTTTTTTAAGATTTATTTATTTATTTATTTATTTATTTATTTATTTGTTTATTTATTTATTTATTTATTTATTTATTTATTTATACAAGCACTGGGTACAGTCAGAAGCACGGGAGGGTGAGAGAATCCACCAGAGCCAGAGCGGGGAGCAGAGCAGGCAGAAGGACCGAAGCACACTGCTGAGGGGAGCAGCGGGCGGCAGGAGAGGTCTGCGCGCCATGTGGGACCCTCCTCCGGTGGCCGGGGAGCAGCCTGGGATCGAAGCGGTGCTGCAGAGGCTGCGGGCAGCTTCACAACCCAGCGCTCAACCGCTGCGCCACCGGGGAGGCCCCTTAGCCCTACTTTTAATGCTACTAGTTTGAAGTCAGGTAAGCTGGGAATATTTACACACTGGAAAAATTCTACAAATCAGGGCTCTCCACAAGTCCCCAAGATCTAGAGTTCAATGTTTGCAGGAGACACCTATGTATGTCTATAGGTAATCTTCAAGTAATTCCGGTAATGGGGTTCTTCTGATCATCAATTCAATGGAGGGTAGCTGTCATTCTCACAAGTCCTCATTTGTAGTGTGGCTTCTGAAATCTGTCTCCTGAGACATCACTTTTAAGATCTCATTCTGCTGTCGGCAGCATCACAGAGCTAACTACTGTTCTATGTGGTTAATACCAACATTTAAGAAAGTTCTTCATACATCATCTTCTCTTGCTCATCATTCCCATATAATTGTAGGCTAAATATCCAAAATTGTCTTCTTTTATTCTTCTTATTGGTCTAACCCTTACACTCATCTTTAAGATATGCCAATTTTTTGCTACCATGGAAATGACTATTTTCTGTTATTAATTTCATCTGCCATTTGCTGGCACTAGATAAATCACTTCAAATAGGATCTCCACCTACTCTGGGCCTTGTTTGCCCCCTGTCAAATCTAGAATGTATCACTCGAACAGCCCAAAGATGAACGATCTGTATGAAAGTTTTCTCATTAAGACATATGAGATTTAGGGCCTCCCCAGTGGTGCAGCGGTTGAGCGCTGGGTTGCAAAGCTGCCCGCAGCCTCTGCAGCACTGGTTCGATCCCCAGCCACCGGGCAAGGGCCCCACATGGCACACAGACCTCTCCTGCTGCCTGCTGCTCCCTTCAGCAGTGTACTTCATCAGTCTGCCTGCTCTGCTCTCCGCTCTGGCTCTGGTGAATTCTCTCACCCTCCCGCACTTCTGACTGTACCCAGTGCTTGTATAAATAAATAAATAAATATTAAAAAAAAAAAAAAGATATATGACATTTAATGAAGCCTACCATTGATTTTTATTTTGCAATTTTTTGGGTGCTCATTCAATCAGCAAATATTTTCTAAGGTTATTTTTACTAGATAATATCCTAAACTCCAAGAGTAAAGGTGTGAATAAGATGAACAAATCTCTGAACAAATCTTAGCTCATAAATTAATGAATTATGGGGAGGAAGCAGACCATAAAGAAGACAAACAGAATTGTGTTAGCAGCAATTCTATTTGCTTGGGGAGGAGTGCAGTGGGAGTGATGTGGTCATAGGAGACTTATCTATGGGGGAGGCTCTAGAACTGAGGCTTCAATGAGGTGAGTAGATGGCCCTACAAAGTCTTGTATGGAAAGAACATTCTGAGCAGAGGATGAAGTGATGGTGAAGCCCCTAAGGTAGGAAGGACTTGTTTTTTCTGAGAACAAGAAGGTAGGCTGATATGGCTCTGAAGTACAAGATGATGTTAGAGAGGAAGTAGGGAGGTCAGATCATGGGCCTTGTGAACAATAGTCTTCTTACATTCCAAGGGCTATGGGAAGCTACTGCGCAGTTATAAGTAATAGAGTAACATGATGTAATACACACACACATATATATATCAATACTTATTGAGCTAACAATAAGTAACTTATTGGTTTGCAATACTGTATATGATTCAGAGGTACTGTATATGATTCAGGTGTATGTGATCTCCCTCACCAGCACGGAGCTGAAAGTCCTCCACCATAGTCCCTTGTGTTCCCTTAAAATATTGTTGATTGCAAGGTAGAGCAGATTGTTGGGATTGAGCATGGGAACAAGGGGCCAGTGGGGAATACTCCAAGAAAGAGATAAAAACTGGTGTTATGAAAAGAAAGAGCTATATTTTGAAGAGCGTATTTTGAGAACTGAAGACACGACTTGAGGATGGATTGCATGAAAGTACTGAGGAAAGAAGAGAAAGAATGATCCCTGATTGAGGATTTGATATTTACCAAAATGGCAATGACAGTGGCAGATGATTATAGTGGAAGTCAAAGAATAAAGTATTGACATTAGGGCCTCCCCTGGTGGTGCAGGTGGTTGAGCTCCGTGCTGAGAAGCTGTCCGCAGACTCTGCAGTCCAGGTTTGACTCTGGCCGGCCGATGAGGGTCCCACAGGGCGCGGCAGACCTCTTCTGTCTAGCCCGCTGCTTCCCTCAGCAGTATTTTGTATTTCCCTCAGTATTTTGTCAGCCTGCCTGTTCTGTTCCCCGCTCTGTTTCTGGTGAATCATGCATCTCATCCTCCCATGCATCTGGCATGTACCCCAGCTTTTGTATAAATAAATCTTTAGGAAAAAAAAAGTATGGACATTAGGAGAACACATGTCTATCACTAAGTCCCTTGTTAATTATATGAATAATCCCAGAATTTTCCCTAAACATGTCCAAAGAAGTATTAGAGTTTTCATTCTTTTTGTAACTGGTTTAGTCTAGATTGTTTCTTGCCAGCCATTCCCTTCTCTGATTTCTAGCAACACCTGTTTCTCCATAGCTCAGCTCTCACAGGGTCCTGTTTTCTCACAAGAAAAAAGTCCCAAAGTCACAGTTGTTCTGTTCCTTGTCCCCTCATTTTCACTTAATTATTTTGCATATTCCTGACTTTGCCAGGCAACAGACCGAACAAAACGTTCATTTGCATTAATTCCCAAGCTTTTTAAGCTGCTGAAGTTCAACCCTTTACTTGAAATCTCTGCTGTCTTCCACTGGGTCTCATCCATGAAGAAGTATGTTAGGAGTATGCATTTTGCTGTGTGTAGGAGGGAAACAAAAGTACTGTGGATCCCTCTCTATTGAGGGTATTTTCTTGCAGTCAAAGTTATTTGAATGAAAGCTACCCAGAAATGGTATAGATAGGCATTTATAACAAAGGAGACTAAAAGTAAACAAAGTAAGAGAGATTAATGTGGCCACCTTTAAGAGTAATGTGCTGCCTGCCTGGAAAAGAACCAAGGTCTGTCGCATCCCATAATGCTTTCATTAATCAAAACCTGGAGGTAAGTGCATAATCAGGCAAAGAAGCTAATAGATATTAGCATATTGCTGTACTTTCTCCTCTGTTTGTAGGAGTGGCAAGTGCCAGGTATGGACCAGGTCATTCTCACGGCCCCAAAATACTGCTGGGGAGAAAGGAATCATGCTACAGCAATTCCTAAAGAGGGTCCTGAGGATCACTCCCCAGCATGGAAAGATGTTCCAAAGATAAGACAGTTTTTCAATTAGTACATGTAGAAAACTTTGCATTCTTGTTATAGAGCAACCCCGATATTAAACGGGTTCCTGGCCGTGGGTCCTCACGCGCACGCTTTAAAGGACTTATGAATACTCTGCTACAGACACACACAAAAGGTTAATAAAAGGTTTATTTACAAGAGAAAAGGAAATAAGGAAAATGTACAACTCCGGGAGAAAATAGGGAAATAAAGTCTTTAATGCGTCCTACCCGATCCGATGACCTGGAAACCCAAAGTCACTCTCAGAGCTGGCCGGACGCTGCGAGCTGGCCGAGAGCCAAAATGGGGATCCCCCAAAGCCCACGTGTCTGCCTTTTATATCCACCTGGCTGCTTAACCCCACCCTCAGGTCCCAGCCACCTTCCCTTTGGTGGTGATGGGATTTGGAGTTCCCAGTGTCTTTGGCTTTGACCTGGGGTGGGGGTGGAGTCCACAAAGCCTGTATGGAATTAGCTTTGGGACATCCTTTTCCCCCTAACATTCTCAACGTGGTGTCTTGGAGATTTGCAAAACATATTACAGAGCCTCAGAGTAGAGAAAGCTGTTTACTTCTGTTGAATGCAAAATTGCTCCAGTTACTTTGCTGACATTATAACAATCTGCATTACACTCCGAAGCAGCAGCAGTGGCTCTCTTTTTTTATAGTCTCTTCCATTTTATTTACTTAATTACTAGAATTTTTCAACGTGGCTCAATAGCCTGGCTTTTCTGCTGTCTTTATCTGGGCACAGTGTCAGGTTCAAAATTTGTGCCAAATCAGTCTAAAAAATATTAGCTTAATTTGAATCTCATTCGGCCTCACATTCTGCCTGTGGTTATATGGACTGTCCACCTCAGATCCAAGAGTGAAGCCATTTTTCCAAAGGCTCACTGATCCACACCTGGAGTGTAATTTCTAGAACATATTTTGAACTAAAACAGAGAGTCATCTTCACAAAAAGTCCAAATATTAAATTCTCAGTCTGCAACACAGAAATGCCTCTAACTTGTTCAAAACCTACAGTGTCTAAGCTTCACAGAATTCTCTCTGGTCTTAATTGTGATCAAGTGTTTATTTGGTTTAGAAGAAAAGCTGCCCTGTGAAGAATTCCAGCTGTTTTCCTAGAAGCTGGCAAATCTTGGAGTAGTTTTCTTTTTTTCTGGGATGAACCCAGTTGGCAAATGAGAAAGGTGGGTCTGCAGCACCTGTGGGCATGGTACACACACCATGGGCCCTGAGCTGAGCTGGGGAGCAAGCTGGTTGATTTCTGTGGCTTCAAAGGGGTCTTTGGGGAGGGAAAGAATGGAATGCAACCACTGTCCTTATGGAGAAGTTACTAGGAATTTCCTGACAAATGACAATGGTTTTAGCTTTCCTTTAAAAAAAAATTATTTACTTATACATACAAGAAGTGGGGTACAGGCCAAAGGTGCAGGGTGGGTGAGAGGATTCACCAGAGACAGAGTGGGGAGCAGAACAGGCAGACTGACTGAAATACACAGCTGAAGGGAGCAGTGGGTGAGTCAGGAGAGGTCTGCTGCGCCATGTGGGTCTCCTCCCTGGCCTAAAAAAAGGTTTTCTATGATGGGACTTCAGGATGAGGGTAGGACATAGATGTGGTGAGGAGAGGCAGTCACAAGGGAAGGCAGGTCTGGCAGAGACCAGCCTGGCATTCCACGGCTCAGGATGCACACAGGGACAAGGTCTGGACCAGAAGTGTCATCTAAAGGGTCCACAATGGGGAGAACACTGTGGAACAGCCACATCACATAAAAGCCCGGCAGATGACACTGGGTGGGGCTAAATCTTGGCAGCCATGCCATGTGGCAGAATTGCAAGTGCCCAAGAGCTCAAACACTGGCCCTTGTAGTAAAAAGACAACATTTCCTAATACTTTCTGTGTGGGAATGGACTAGGCCATTTGGCTTAAGTAAACTCCCAAATGAGTAGCAAATTTATTTATTTATTTATTTATTTATTTAAAGATTTATTTTATTTATACAAGAACCAGGGTACAGGCCAGATGTGCAGGAGGGTGAGAGGATTCACCAGAGACAGAGCGGGAAACGGGAAACAGAACAGGTAGACTGAGTGAAATACACTGCTGAGGGGAGCAGCGGGCAATACAGGAGAGGTCTGCTGTGCCATGTGGGTTGCCCCATGTTAGGTGGGAATCGAACCAGCACTGCAGACTCTGCAGACAGCTTCACATCATTCAATAGCCTGTGCCACCAGGGAGGCCCAGAGTAGCAAATTTAAAGTCAGGAATTGGGGTGATCCATGGGCTTTTAACTAGACCTGTGACTTCATTCTGCACTCATCCATCTTTAGCTTCCAAGTCTTACCACTTTGTCTTTTCTTTGAATTATTGGATGAAGTACCTAGGCATCCATTTCTTAGTCTTTTTTGGGGGGGTGGAGTCGGGTGACACTTCTGAGGAAAAGTGATGTAGCACAAAAAGGAGGATACACTTTTTACTGAAAAACTTCCTTATCTGGTAACAGTGGGGAATTTCTTCAATTCCTGACTCCAGTGTTTAATATAAAACCTTTCTGATTGACTGAAGAATTAATCTATCTTCACCATTTTCTCCAACATCATGTAAAAATCCGTGCCTATGTTAGTTTTTCAAAAGCACCTGCTGGCTGATCAGAGAGTTGGTAATATGGCAGTGATGGGATGATGCTACCCATGAAGGCAAAGGTGAGCCAGCCAAGGCAGGACAGTCTCACACAGTGTCTCTTGGTGCAGGGCCTGTGCTCACTGCTCTTTCACATCTCTGCTCAGAAATTCAGATGACAAAGCCACAAGGAGGCTTTAATATTCCATGAAACACACTAGCAAGCCTACATGGGTACAGAGAGGCAGAGCTGGGACTTTGAAGATAGAGCTATTTAAATCCAGAACTTAAGTTTAGCAACTTCACAATAACACCTCTTTTATAAAAATTGAGATGATCCCTATCTACCTCTTGAAGTGTCTAAATAAAAATTCTTCATTATTGCAAATGGCACGAGTTCATCTTTTTTATAGATGAATGGTAGCCCATCATGGTAACCACATCTTTGTAATCCATTCATATGTGTCATTGGGCTTTCAGGTCATTTCTAGAACATGGATGGGACTGGAGGGGATGATGACAGTGAAATAAGCCAGAGGGAGTAAGACAAATAACAGATGATTTCACTATATGTGGATTATAGAGAAACAAAACAAAGAACAAATGAAACTAAACCAAAAAAAAAAAGTCTAGAAATAAGACTGCAGGGGCCTCCCTAGTGGCGCGAGGGATTAAGACACAGCACTATGAAGCTATCCAAAGCCACTGCAACCTGAGTTTAATCCCCCACCAGGGAGCTGACCCACATAGCACAGCCGACCTCTCCTGTCTCACCCGCTGCTCCCCTCAGCAGTGTATTTCAGTAGATCTGTGTTCTGCTCCACACTCTGTCTCTGGTGACTCTCTCACCCACTGCATCTCTGGCCTGCACCCAAGCTCTTGTATGCATAAATAAATCTTTAAAAAGAAAAGAAATAATATCGAAGAATTGAAGTAAGAGGGAGGCCAGTGGTGGGAACAAAGGTGTGAGGGAGTCCAATGGCAAATGATGAAGGGTTTGGGTGCTTTGGCGGTAGGTGTGGAGTGGTGGTGTACATCTGAGGATGCGTGAGCCTCTTCCTCGGAATCATTTAGAGTGCTGCAAACCAGTGGTCCCTCAACGATAAAAAGAGTAACAAAAATTAAATGTTGTAACATATCATATTTATTTAGATAGAAGCAGATATCAGTATTGTCATATTTTTTAACTCAAGAGAATTCACAACCAGGGCTGGTGTTTAATTCACGACCAACTGGTGGCTGGACATCAGTAGGCAATTGCCATAAATACTTATATGTGGCCTCTCTTTGTGACCACATTGCATGGCCTAGTTAGGGCTTCTTCACTGCGTGGTAACTCAGTTCTCAAAGCAAATGTGCTCAGAGAATAAGAGAAGAAAATGGCATTATGTAATATAGACTCAGAAATCAAAATGTCCATTTAGGTTCAGGGAGACAGCACACAGACTCACCATCCCTTGATGTGACAGGGGAGCTGTTGTGTCATATTTTTAAAATGCCACCTGCCATGATGGCTGAAGGCCTTATACTATCCGACCCCTGCCCACAACGCTGTGCATTGTCCTCACCTGTTTGGAACTCTGTTCTTAGAGGTACTAACCTCTTCCCCATAAATAGTTACTTGCCTCTAGTCTTGCTTACAAGACTATACCATCATGTCCTCCCATCCTCCCACCCGCCCCACCTTCCCAGCTCATGTCCTTCTAGATGTGTTTCCTCACTGCTGACTTCTCCTCCAAATGTGGTTTGCGCCTCTCTTTTCTCACTTCCAGATCATCCAACATAATATTTGGAGGATGGTAAATGCTCAAGAAATATTTGGTGAATGAATGGCTGTTGCTCCCAAATTAAAGACTTACACCAATATATAGTTCACCCTGGTCCTGAGACTAGGACAATGCTGACCCATTGTAGGTGCTCAGAAATATGTGTTGAAAGAACAAAGGACTGTGGTTATTTTTTTATTGTTGTTGTAATTTAGAGAGAATTTTTTGTTTCTTTTTTTGAGAGTTTAGGAATATAGGTAGGGTTCTCTGAATGAGGCTCCACACTGAGCCAGTGGGATATCAACTGTTGCTGACAGAAGTCTGCAGAGCTAAGTCAGTGAGTCTATTGTGTTCATCTATTGTGTGCTTCTTCCAAGTTGTTTCTTGCCACCTCTCACTCAAATCAACACATTCTCCACTCAAAGGAAAGAAGACAAATGGGTCTTATAAGAACCTGCCAAGCAAAGAGTATCTTAAAGTTTCTGCCAGAAATTCTAGCAGGGCTTGAAAGGGAGAAATTAAGTGGGTCTCCCTCTCTCCAGCTGAGTAACAGAGTTCTGTAAGTCTCTTAGTCTTCCTATACACATTGCTATGGTAACTGACAGGTACTTAGCTGTTTATCACACACACAGACAGGCCAACCCCATGGTTTCAAATAGGAGTCTTCTCCCACAATAGTCAGATAACATAAAAAGTAAACAGTTTGCAGACTGCCCTTGCAATTACATTTTTGGAAAGTCTCCCCATTGTAAACCTTCTAGGGAAACAGCAAATTTATGGTATGAACAAGCATTGCTAAATATGATCATGTATTCAACTGTCCCCTAAATGTTCTTCCTTTTGCTCATCTTTTAAAAATAGAATATGGGGCCTCCTGGTGGCGCAAGGGGTTAAGACGCAACCTATGAAGCTGTCCACAGCCACTGCAGCACAAGTTCAATCCCCGGCCAGGAAGCTACCTACATGGTACAGCAGACCTTTCCTGACTCGCCCACTGCTCCTCTCAGCAGTATATTTCAGTCAATCTGCCTGTTCTGTTCCCCACTCTGTCTCTGGTAAGTCCTCTCACCCCCCACATCTCTGGCCTGTACCCAGTTTTTATATGCATGAATAAAATAAATCTTAAAAAAAATAGAATATGTTAAAAAAAAAAAAAATAGAATATGGGCTCAGAGAGCCTCTTGGTTTGAACTGAAGAACTGACAAAGACTGCAAGGCAAGCAGAGAGATAATAATAGCACCACTAATACTGAATACTCCTGTTAAGAAAAACTACAAAGAAATCGAATTTTCTTTCAACTAGAGGTCAAAATAACTATTTTCTTTCTATTCTCTAACAGGCTTCACAGTGCTAATTCAAAAAAAAAAAAAAAGGAATAGATGAGGTAGATAGTATAAGAGCAAGCTGCTGATTTTAATCCTGATTTGTATCATTTTGTGAGAATACTACAGCCTATTGTGTATTTTATTCACATAAGTTTAGAACATATTTGTATATAATAACCTTCCACCCATATGTAATTACATCCTATTTATGCATAATCAAAAGAGGCAGTTGGAAGAAAAACAAGTTCATAATAAGACCTGCAATAGAGATTAAGAAGGGCCTAATTAATATTTTTAAGGCAGAATGCACTCTTTCTCAGTGCACACTTTATAATTATGTTAAGTTTCTTGAATCACAACTTTATGTTGGGTAAAAAAAGCATTTTGAAGCAATTAGCAGAGTTTCTATTTTTTCTAGCTGCAACGAGTGTGGCCACACATGTCTCCAGTGCATGTAGACAGAATCTGAGCTAGACCAATATTTATTAAATGATAACACATATCATAGATCAAATGAGTTTAAAGAGCATACTTTGGAAATGGTGCTAATGTGATTCTCAGCAAGGGGGCCTGTGCTCCTTGATCACTTCTCTCCAGGAAGTAGAGTCTGGTGTGGAGCATTAGCAAGGGGCTGGCTTGGAGAAGTCAAGTCATCAGACAGAGGCAGGAAAGCTACTTTGTAAACTCTTAAAAGCAGTCATGATTGGAAATCTCCATATGTAATAGGCCTCTCAATAAACACTGACTTCCTGGGTTAGTAGAGGTTTCCAGAGGCATACTGGAGAGAAAACAAGCAGGTGTGGCTTCCGCCTCCTGAGCATGACAGAGGAGCATGATCTAGGAGGTAAAGGCAAGAAAGAGGCAACTGTCTCTTGTCCCCAGCCCTTGTCTCCAATGTGATGAGACTGCTCATCTGGGCTTTCTAGGTCCAAATATCTGTGGGGAGGGGACCTCATGGTCCTCTGCAGCAACTCTCATGGCATAAATTTTGGCAGGAAGAGGACACACACACACTCACACACACTCAATATACATATGTACCCATAGCAAGCTGACCTGGACATAACTCTTACTGGGAAGATCAGGTGAAACATGGTTCAGTATCACTTCCGTTTGCCCCTGCCATGGGCAGAATTATATCTCCCCCAATTCATATGCTGAAGCCCTAACCTCCTGACATGACTGTAATGGAGAGAGAGTGATATGGAGGTTATTAGGGTTAAATGAGTGATAAGGGTGAGTCCCCAATCCATCGGGATTAGCGCCATTATAAGAAAAGACACTGGAGAGCTTTCCCCACACCATGCCCACCCACCACTCTCTGAGGTTCATAACTTTGATGCAGGAAAGAACTCATGCTGGAGTCAGTGTAGTGAGTTGGAAAAAAGCCTATAGTAGGTGGTAGTATGCACTCAGGAGTGAGTGCGGGCAGATTCAGAGGAAATCTTGCCTTGTATCTCAATGCTGCTGATATAAATAGGCTTAGTTTGAGGGGGCAGGGCCACAGATGGGATTCTGAATATGTTTTGACAATTTTGCTTAACAAAAGGGACAGGAATTTACAGGTAGTGGTAATAACATTGGCTAATTTGTTTAACAAAACCATCAGGCTCTAACCTCCTGTTCGATAAGAGAGGTGAAGTTTTACAACTAGTGGTGCCCCTGTGTGAGAAAAACTAATAGGGATAGAATTAAACTATAGGTGTCGAGTCATTTGGCTCTGAAATGTGCACAGCTGTCTTTTAGAAATGCTAGATGGGGAAGTGGAAGAGGGTTGCAGCCATTGTGCTGATTTCATTCTACTCCAGTAGGACAAGGCACATGAGCATGCCTCAAGGGGGTGACTGTCCACCTGCAGGCCAGGAAGAGAGCACTTACCAGAAATGGAATCAGCTGGCACCTCAATTAGCTCTTGGGTCTCCCAGCTCACAGAACAGTGAGAAACACATTTCTGTTCCTTAAGTCACCCAATCTGGGGTATTTTGTTAGAGAACTGGCTTGGGTCCTCTAACAGGCTCAAAGGTCCTGGATGGAGCCACAGATGACAACGATACTGTCCATGAATAGGTGGTCTTGCTGGATCTGAGAGCGGCAGTCCTGCCACATTGCGCCCCTGTTACATTTGGGCTTCTGTCAAATAGCACTTCTGATTTGAGTAAGTTTGATGCTTGCTTTCCAGCATTGACCAACAGCTGGTTCTGGAGGGCATAAGGATAGGAGATTGTGCGGAAGGGGAGGTATTAGGGGAGAAAGTATCCCCCAGTTCCCAGAATCCCAGGATGATCTTTGCTTTCAGTTTTTTCACCTCCAGATGACCTTCTTGGACTACCATTCACTCAGGAAAGTTAATCACTTTCCATTGTGATAGTAAAACAAGGACCATTTCTTATCCTGATTGTGGTTCTCATCATACATATATATAGCATCACTAACATCTCTTCCAGTTGAGATCTCTGAGAAGCTCAATTACCCAAGATCACAGGTCCAGAAATAGGATTTGAACCCAAGGTTTCATGGGTTCAGATATTCATGAGAATAAGCACTTGGATGCTTTTTCTCCTCATACCTCACCTACCTTGCCCCGAGGCCTACCACAACCAGGTATTGTTTGATGCAGAGCAAGGATGAGTATGTTTGTAAACTTTCCTCAAATCATAGAGGCTAATTAATTGAAAGAGGCCCAAGTATAAATACTAAGTTTGGTTGACCTTAAAACCTACCCTGTGACTCTAAGACAAGAAATTTATACAAAATGTTCTATGGAGTAGTGATTTTTCAGAATATGCAACCAACCTGGTAAATAAATCTTCACAAAGATTAGCTACTGGTTTACTAAAGTACCCACCTCTGGAAATAATACTAACAACTTAAACACCATGTAGCTATCCTTTCAAGTTGGGTGGTAACTTTTTGGTGTTTATAGTTAGATGTGTAAGAAAGTTTTTCTGTGAGGAAGTATAAAAAGCTAATGGTGATATCTGTGGTTTCTCCAAATCCTGGAGACAAAATTTTACTTTCAAAATTTAGTGCTTTAAAACAGAAAAGACCAAAGTGGTTTACTGTGTTAGGGTTATATGGAATTTTCTTTTCTTAATTCATATAATGTTATTAATTTAAAATAATCTTTATTGAAAATGTATTTAATGCATAGGTAACTCATTTAATTCTTATAACAATCTGTGAATTGATTACTATCAATACATCATTATTTTATAGAAGAGGAAAACTGGGCTAGCTAGGATTTAAAGCCATGTGCTCTTTGTCCAGAGATCATGCGCTGAATTTAACTGGTTTTGAATGATTAAATCTGATGAAAAAGATTCATTGGAGTTAGGGGGTCAAAGAAAGGAGAGGGAGACAGGGAAGCTAAGAAGCTGGACAAAGACCCTGGATACCTGTAGAGAAATCACCTGAAGTGATTTCCACCTCAGAAAGAGGTGGAAGAAAAATATTTGCTCTGTGGTGATCTTCCATCTAATGTTGATATATCATGCTAAATTAGTTCCTAATCCTAAATGAATGAGTGTTTTTACACCCTTATATCTATAGCCATAATAATGAAATTCTAGGGCCTCCCCTGGTGGCGCAGTGGTTGAGCGCTGGGCTGCAAAGCTGCCCGTGGCCTCTGCAGCGCTGGTTCAATCCCCCGGCCACCAGCAAGGGTCCCACATGACGTGGCAGACCTCTCCTGCCACACCCGCTGCTCCCCTCAGCAGTGTATTTCATCAGTCTGCCTGTTCTGTTCTCCACTCTGGCTCTGGTGAATTCTCTCACCCGCCCATGCTTCTGACTGTACCCAGTGCTTGTATAAATAAATAAATCTTGAAAAAAAAATCAAATTCTATGCTTTATTTCACTCATTCTCTCATCACAAATTACAGGTAAATGCCTTTAATGGGTATGTTTTAGCCTCATAATTATCAACCTCACAGTTAACAAATTATTTTTTAGGTAACCCCATCCAGAAAATACAAGGTGCACTATTACAGTGGTCTGCAAATTATAGAAGTGAAATATGTTGCCTAGAAGCCAGGGCATTATGTGATCAGGTCAAGCAAAATGACTTCCTGATATTTTATATTACCCCATTGCCACCTCAAAAATAAACACATAAGCAATATTTCTACTCAACGATGTGTAACAACAACTGCAACACATCACTCTGGAAGAGCAAATGTCCACCCGTAGAGTATTTTAATGGTTACATTCAGGGTAATAAATATCACCTTGCATGAAGAGATATGTTTTGGCAATGTTGCAAGGTCACATTTGATGTGTCTACAAAGAAAAAATAGCAAGCTTATTTATATATATATATCCAATATATTTGGATGCATGAAGGTATATCCAAATATAACTGGATATATCTTCTAGATACCCAAATACTAATTCATCCTTTCATTCTATTTATTCACTCATATAGCTATCTAAATCATTCACCCATTCATCTTTCCTTCCATCCATTCATCCACCTACCCACCTATCTACCCATGCATTCAGCCATCCACCAGTCCATCCATTCATCTATCCATCCACCCACCAATCCATTCATACGTCCATCCATATTCCACAGCCACCCACTAAAATGATGAGTATTTGTTGAGCACCTATACACTCAGTGTACCTCAGTCATGAACTACATATTTGCTACAATGTATTTTACCTAGGCATTGTCTCTTCTTTCACTCCTAGTCCATTATTACTTTTTCTAAGTATAGTCAGTGGACCAAGTGCCTCAGAATCTTGTAAGGGGTCTTATTATAAACACATGATCCAGTCAACCATTATAAACTTAATTCATCAGAATCGCTGGAAGGAATCTTCACTTTTTAAGTTCTAAAAATAAATTCAATCCACTATACTTTTAAGAAATACTAACAATGAACAACTCTGCTTCATAGGAATTCTGCAAAAGTGTTCAGAGAACAGAATCAACTATAGACAGCTATTCAAAGATATTTACTTATTAGTGTCTAGATGCAAAGAAGTGATGGCCTAGTGATAAGGAAGTATGAATAAACAGTGAAGACCTTGAAGGGACTTTTCCAGGACTTGACCTTCTTTTGGCTGGACTCCAGAGGTAAATGCCTAGATTGAGGTAGGGTAAAATAAAAGATGTCTTAGACTCTCAGAGGACCCTGGCCTTTTCTGACTTATGACCACCAATCATGCACTTAAAGAAGCTTGCATACCTGTCTCTCTTTGCTTTGGAATTAGAATCCCAAATTGCTGTATGATCATAGGCAATTCACCTAACTACTCTGATCTTTTAATTCCTTAAATACAGAATGGGAAGCATTCTACCAGTTAACTTTGACACTGACTTTAAACAAATGTTGACTTCCTTCGTTTTGGTTGTGGTCCTGTTTATCATTTACTTATGCTGTAGATGGCTCTCAGCTTCCTAACCAAACTCGACTTACTCATTACTTATTCTTTCCTTCCACTGAACTCTTTTTCCTCCTATCATCTACCTCAAATAACCCACATCTCTCATTTTCACTTAAACTTATTCCAAATATGGAGAGTTGTCTATAGATGTGCCTGCATGCTGTGCTTCCAGAGCTAATAATAGAGCTGTGTCCAAGAAGTTGAATTTTGAATAATTCAGAACGGAATTTTTTCATATATATATATATAGCAGCCAATGTAGAATTTCATAGTAAGTGGCATTGTGAAAAGACCAAAGAGAATTCAGATTAAATAAGAATTCCAGAAAAGTGTCCGAAACCATCACCCAACTATTCAGTTACTTATCTAATCATTTATTTAATTACTTAATGAATTTCCACATGTCATGCAGTATGTGGTGGACTGGGATTTCAGCAATGACCAAGAGTTAGGACACCTGCTTTCATGGAGCCTAGTTGGGGAGCAAATCATATTCTTTCATGGATGAGGACACAAAGACCTTGGAGAATGAAAATTAGTGATGTTCCAACAAATCAATTTTGTCTATCAGTGGAAATTAAACTTGAGTAACTATGTAGACCTATGGGGAATAGAAAAATGATTTTCCAGGGAAAAAACTGGAAAGAGTGGTTTCTATGTTCATAAAAGTACAGGAGATAATTTTAGGACTTTGTCACTGTTTCTCTAAATGTAGAAAGATTATCTTTTCAGGGAGTCAGTACAACACCACCCGAGGCCATGTCCAAAATTCCTTTCATTCACGTAGTCTTTGTACAGCCATGAATGTGGTGCATGACCCCTGAGAGGCTGATCTGTTTGGTGTGCATGCCATGTGTTAGAGAGGAGTAGCCCATGAACTAGGTCTCCTGTTCTGCAGCTAGGTGACAGATACCCTGATATCAAGATTGGGTGGACTGGATGGAAGGTAGCAGTACCCATAAACTGGCCCTCGTTCTATACATAGGCTGTTTCCCAGTAGCACTGGGTACATAAAAGCTGAAAAATGTCAGTTCCAGGACCAGTGAGTTCTCATACACAGAAGAGCAAAGTGCCTTGTCCAAGATCATGAAGCAAGTTGGCAAGAGCGCCAAGGTGAGAGCACATCTCTATTTATACTCTTGTGTATCCATGAAATTTGCACTGCTGTCTAAAGGGCCATCATCCTCTGGGTCTCTCTAGAAGGTGCTGACAAAGAACTCATTTTTCACTGAATATGTAACATGCAAGTGAGAACCCCATACCAGTTGCCCCCATGACCTCAGTAAGCAGCATACCTGTCATTTCCCCTCCCCTGGAGAGGAGGCATTGCAGAGAGTAAGAAGCTCTGAATGTGGGGCCATAGCTCGCTTCAAGAAAGGCTCTACTAGAAAAGCTTGTGCCATGAATCCCACACTGATTATCCTACTCACTGCTGTCAGGGTTAAAATCACCAGCATCACCCACATAGCTAACATTGGTATGCGCCAGCCACTTCACACTGTAAAGAATTCAAATGGCATAATGGCACATATATATTCTTATTTAATATTTATGAGTTCAATTCTGTAGTTTCTTTGCCCTCCCTGACACCCAAAAAGTTGTGTTGGAGAAGATATAGAGGTAGAAAATGAAGACTCAGAGAGAGAGGGAAAAAAAAAGTACATGAAATAATACTGGCAAATTTATCCACTAATTCCCACATGTTTTTGACACTTGGTAGAAATAGTGATTAATTTCAACTATTCAAGATTTCTCTACAGGTAAAACTTTTGTCAAATAGTACATTGCCTGGCATACGAGGAAGCCACTGACAAGGGGCACTGACTTCATGCCAGGTATTCTGTGGCAAGCTCACACACATTGTTCCATTTAATCTTTTCAACAGCCATACAAGCCAACCTGATGCCTTGCATAGCAAGGGTTCTAGAATCATGAGAGAAAAAAATATTTATATGACAACACAAGCTTTCATTTGTGCTAGAATTTATGGTTTCCAAAGCATATCCACAACAATGATCTTACTGGATGCAGTTACTTTACAGATAAGACAATATAATAGTAGGTACAGTGGTTGTCTTTCTGACAAGGATCCTTTCCTTTGATGAACATCTCTTTCCTTCTTTCATGTGTCTTGTGGGGTGTCAATCATGGTGCCTCTAAACAGCTGCTCTGAGCTTACTCTGCCCCCATGCCAATACATAAGGCTAAGCATGTTACCAGTTGGTTCCTTGAGATTTGCTATGTGGAGGAGGGAGAGATGAAGGTTGGAGAGATCGTTCTTCCATTTGGATAGGGAGCTATCCACCATCCTAAAGCTTGGAGCAAACAATGACCATAATATCACATGGAGAGAGACAATATGAGAAGTGTAAGTGAAAAGGGCTAGAGTTTAGATTGGAGACTGAAACTTGCTGTTAATGAGAAGCCCTTGGATTCAGCAATGCCTCGAGTCCTCACCTCCCTTGAAGTTCAGTTATGTAAGCCAATGGCATTCAATCTTACATTAGTTTGATCTGCCTGCCTACAACTTCCAACCAAACAGTCATGACCTAATACACCTAATAGAGAACATGGACCAGAACCAGATCCCATGCTTTTTCTGAGTCCAGTCCTTTTGCACCTACACTATGATGTCCAGGGAAATCAGTGTTTGAGAAATTACCCAGAGAAGGCATATCAGATGGGACAGCAGAAGAGGAAACACTCTGCTTTTAAAGAAAAGAGAAAGAGTAGGTGTAGAACTAATCATTCAAATAGGAAAGGGCAAAATAAAGTGAACTAAGAAGTGAGCACAATGAAAACAAGTATACTTCTTTCCTAGTTTTGCCAGTAGCTATCGCTAAAATTTAAACTCAGCTGCCACCCACTGCTGACTCCAAGCAAGGACCCCTGTCAAGGAATTCACAGCTCCATTACTTAGGCATGGTAACTAAAATGGGGGTGTTTTACCTTTCTTTCCATTTTTTTACACTGTTTTCTACAACTGGGCCTTCTGACCTGCTTAGAATATGTTAATTTACTGAATGTAGTCATTTCCCTTATCAGGCCCTCCAGGCAGTTGGCAAGAAGTATTTTCAGCTACAGACCTTGCAATCAGCCACTCAGACCTGCTGGCTTCCTGTGCCCTGACAGATAGAGCTAATTAGCACTCAGAAGCCTTTATGCATTATCTCTGGCTCCAGAACATCCCCATAAATGAGGGGCAGGCCCATCTCCACCCCTAAGGGACAAGAAGAAAATCTCAGATACTTGGAGGTTAAACAACTTCCTAAAAGTTCCTCTCACTATCTTAGTTCCACTTCTTTAAGTCAGCTCATGTCCCATCTTCTCTGACTACATCAGTCTTTTTATGATATTTTCTTCGTCATGTAGACTTGTACATCATTTTCCTACCATACTATTATCATATACAATGCAAGAGCAGGTGACATAATCCTTATCCACCCATCCACCCACCCACCTACCTATCCAGCCATCCACCCACCATTCCACTCATTCATTCATCCATCCATCCATCCATCCATCCATCCATCCATCCATCCATCCATCCAGTCAACCAGTATTTATTAAGCACTTACTATGTGTCAAACACAAGTGGGGCTTCCTAGAGCCATGCAAAAAGAGAGCTTAATTATATACTGGTTGGGAGAGAAAACAACAGATAATAAAACAAATTAGCAAGGTAATTATTTATCATGATGAAAACAGGATTGAGTGGGTAGGAAAGGCCTCTCTGAGGTGACAAGTAGGCTCAGATAAGAATCATATTCCAGGAAGAAGGCAGCAATAAGAGTAAAAGAAATCGTATGTAAATAAGGCTTGGGTGTTTGAAAAACAGAAGGAAAGTCGTTGGGATGGGAGCCTAATGGGTCAGGAGGATGGCTTGAGTAAAGGTCAGATTCACCCTTTTATGAAATTTCTACTAAATGCAGTGGAAGGTCATTGGAAGGCTTTTGCAGGCACTGATAGAAGGTTTTTAAGATCACTCTGACTGCTAAGTGGAGAATGGTCTACAGGGGCAGAAGCCAAGTGGGCAGAGCAGGGCAGCCTCACCGTGACAGCGCTGAGTGCAAGCCTAGGATGCTTCGAGCACTCTGCTTAGCTCCCTCTTAGATCTCTTTAGAGTCTGAAGAGACATGGACTATTTTTTTGTTTTATTAATAAAGAACCAGTTGGGAACTTCTCCAATATCGTAAGTATTATGTGAGTGAGCTGGGATTTGAACCTACATATAAGTAACTCCAAAGCCTTCCAGCTTAATTGTCTTATTTATTGTATCATATTATGCCCTAGACTCTTGACCTTCATACACTTAATCAAGATCTAGATTAATTTTAGGAAATCCAATGCCCCATGAGATATTCATCTCAATTTTGTAGAAGTGCTCATTCGTGTGTGGTGGGGAGCTGGGAGGCACTTAACAAGTGAGTGCTACTTCCGCCAAGAATATACAGTAACTCTGTAGAATGTCTCTCTAGAGGCTCAGCACATGAAATAGATGGTTCTCCAGGGAACCGCAATTCAGGAGCAATTTTTTCTGATGTATAGAATTAAGAATGTGAAGAGAACATTTTTCAAATATTACTCTTTAGAGGGAATTCAGAATCTATGGAAGTATTTGCAAATAGGGGATTTCTGAGTATCTGCAGATATGTTCCTCAGGATGTCAGGGGTCTGTAGTTACTTCTTTTTTTTAAAAAAAAAAAATTTATTTATGTATACAAGACTGGAGTACAGGCCAGAGTGTGGGGGATGAGAGGATTCACCAGAGATAGAGTGGGGAACAGAACAGGCAGACTAACTGAAATACACTGTTGAGGTGAGAAGTGGGTGAGACAGGAGAGGTCTGCTGCACCATGTGGGTTGCTTCCTGGCTGGCCGTGGATCGAACTCATGCTGCAGAGGCCATGGATAGTTTCACAGTGCTGAGCTTAACCCATTGCAACACCAGGGAGGTCCCTGTAGTTACTTCTACAAATGGAAATTTTAGAATACCCACCATGGGCCTCCCTGGTGGCGCAAGTGGTTAAGCACTGCACTATGAAGCAATCCACAGCCTCTGCAGCGAGTTCGATCCCCAGCCAGCCAGAGAGAAACCCACATGGTGCAGCAGACCTCTCCTGTCTCGCCCACTGCTCCCCTCAGCAGTGTGTTTCAATCAGTCTGCCTGTTCTGTTCCCCACTCTGCCTCTGGTGAATCCTCTCACCTCCCACATCTCTGGCCTGTACCCCAGCTCTTGTATGCATAAATAAATAAATCTTTAAAAAAAAATAGAATACCCACCAACAGGCCCTCCAGTGTGGCGGCCAGGCTTTGTCTCGACACTCTCACTTCTCGTTAACTGATACATTGAAAACCTAATCTGGATGACAGAATTCAATAACTGTGAACTCCATGAAGAAATTAAGTCAATGAAGCCATACAAACATTTGTAATTACTTTCTAATCTGGTACCAAAATCTTGGAGGCATCAAACGATTTGAGAGATGTTTATTAAAAGGAAGAATGGCAAGCTGGGGTGAAGCCCAATGTAGAGGTCATTGGGTAGAAAGAAATACTTTTCCTCGATTTCCAAGGGAAATCACAATGCCAGATTCTAGCCACTCTCCGTAGTTGGATGTGATTGGGAGTATCAACAAATTCAATAGTCTACTACATGAAAACTTAACTAAGTCCTCCCTAAATAGTGGAGTAGCACACTCTGTTCTATTTGTACCTACCCAAGCCTCCTGACCCCTTAAAGTCCTCCTGCATGAGGGCTTTTCCTCTTTGGAGGCCAAGGACTCATTTAATTTTTGCTTATCCATCTCAGAGTATTTATAATCACCCCAGCTAAGTTAATGGCAGGTGTCAGTGATTTTATAGGGGCCAGACTCATCCCAAAGACCCAGATGCTAGGGCCATTCTGTGGGTAAGAAATGTCTGGGTAGTCAGGCTACATGGTTTCCTAACTTTCCTAATTGCTCATGGATGCCAGTTTCTTATTAAGGACCAAAGCACATTAAAAAATTCCAAAAACATGAGTTAGTGACAGACAATAGTTTCTAAAGATGGAAAAATGATATACACAGTTCCAATGTTAGCAAATAGCCTCCTCTTTGCTTCCTGTATTTCATTTTCCAACAATTTTTTATTGAACATCTACTACGCAACAGACACAGTAATAAGCATCTGGGACACACCAATGAACGAAACAGACAACAAGAGTCAGGGGACTCCTATTCACAATAGCCAAGAAGTGGATGCAACCTAAATATGCACAAATGAATGGGTTAAAAAAAAAGGTTGAGTAGATATATTAGCTATACAATGGAATAATGGAATACAGTGTAGCCTTAAAAAGGAAGGTCCACATGGATAGATCTTGAGAACATTATGCTCAATGAAATAAGCCAGTCACAAGAAGGTAAACACTGTATGATTCTACTGACATGAGATACATAAAACAGTCAAGTTCACAGAAACAGAAAGTAGAAGGGTTACCAGGGGCTGGAACAGGGGAGGAAAAAAAGGGGAATTGTTTAATGAGTACAGAGTTTCAGTTCTACAGGATGAAAATGTTCTGGAAATCTGTTCAATATTAAATAAATGGCATATCACACCTTATGAAAGGTAGTATTTGAGAGAAAACTTGGGGTGATTTAGAGCGAGGGCATTTGGGGAGAAGGCAAACATTTCAAGCAAGGGTAAAAAATTAGAGGAGACTTAGTAGGGTAGTGCCGATTATGTTAGAGGGGCTAATATTTGCCCTCGAAGGTACTCAGAATTCCTGGCGGGGGCATTCTGTGTCTTTAGAGGTAGGTGGGAAGAGTTTTGCTCTAGGACACAATTTTTAGTGTGCATGTTTTACTGTTCATCAAGTCCCTACTACTGTGCTAGGGAAGATAAAGTGAGAAGCAAGACAAGCATGTCCTCAGAGAGGAAGGTCAAGGAGAGCATGATTCCACAGCAGTAACGTGGCCAGTGTTTGATGCAGACCTGGAAGGACTATCTTCATCAAAAAGGCACCGTGAAGATGGAATGAACATTCCAGCCACAGTGTCCAGGAGAGGAACAGAACATGAGTAAAGGGTACAGTCCATTCCAGGGGAGAGCAGTGGTGTGTTGAGAGCGTGGGGGCAATAGGACAGAGAACATCTGAGGAAGGGAAGGGAGACTATGGGAAGGGTATGTCATGAGCACAATGAGGGAGGAAGATATTGGGAGTATTGGGAGGCTCTGAGAACTACTTTAAAGAATTTTTAATTTAGAAAAGGGAGTTACAAATGTGTTTTGAATGGTTATTGATATAACCAATTTCACTCTTGTTTTAACTATATAAAACCAGTCTCTTTGTCATCTTTGGCTCCTCATAGTCTCATCATGGACCTGTGCATGATCCTCTTATTATTTCATTATTTTCAATAAAATAGTGACACCATTGAACTCACCACCCATTAGGAGAGCCTCGAGGCTCTGACAATGATCTCTATCTACTTATATGACTTCTTACCATCCTGTTCCATATCTCTGTCCTGCCCAATGTAAAATAACCATTACCCTAAGTTCTGAATCTAACTTTCTCTTTTCTTTTTGCTTAAAGTTTCACAACTACATATTTTTTTCAAATTGGCAAAATTAGGTAAGATTGCCAGCTTAATCATATCTTGTAGTGTGAACTTTAATGTAAGTATATTTGCTCTGCTGTGAAACAGAACTGCAGAATTTGTTTTATCATACAAAACTGAAATGATACCCATTTAGCATCAGCCTTCCATGACCCCTCATTCCCATTCGTCCTTGGTGCCTGAGAATTATCCTTTTCAGGGAGTTTGTCATGAATCGTGGGAACTCATTCTCACCCTGTGAGCTTAGAAGTTCCACATTAGCTGATATCTGCAGAACTCTAAAGGCTAGCAGGGGCAAAAACCCCTAGGCTGCTTCCACTGACCAAAGATTTCCTTCCATATTTTTCCCCAACAGAAAGATCCTTGCATTGAGTAGCAGACACAGAAAGGAGAATTCCTAATAGTTCCTTCCTTTCCTTCTCATTAATTCATACATGACCTCTTTCTGAAACATTGGTGAATAAACAAGACTATAATGGGGTCAGAAAGGATCAAGATGCAGCTATTACAGACAAAGCATTTGGGGAGGGGCATTGGGGGAGGAGAGTCACAGGAAGGAGGGAAAGAATAGTGTGAGGTCACAAACTAGTCATTCAGGGAGATGCAGAATGAAGTATGCAGGGGCTGATACTTACTGGGGCACAGAGCATTGGAAAAGCCACAAAAACAAGTCTGAGAGGAGGGGGGTAGAGCAAGAGAGAGGGCAGAGAAAGGGGAGCAACCAGAGGTGGGAATCAGTCCAATGAACTGGTGCCAACTCCCAGGGAGATTGCTGAGGGGTTCCAACCTGCAGACCCATCTGTCTCCTCGGATTCTAGGGCAAACCTCATTAGTGTGAGGAGGCACCCCACAGCTCAGCCCCTAGCCCTGGACTCACAGCCCCATCTGGCAAACCATGGGAACAAGTGTGCCTGCTCTGCCCTGGCATTTGGATTCACTCACACACTCTTTCTGTGAAGAAAAATGTACTGTTTCCACTATTATTAGTTTTTATTGACTGTTCCTCACTATGTTATTGTTGCCTTAGGAGTCCCACTAACTTGATTTTACGTTGATTTGCTGAAGAAGGCTAATCACTTAACTCTTTGTATAACCTAAGTCAGAAAAGCAAATCTTCCTTCTCGGACCACCGACCTGGCAGTGGTCAAAAACGTGCCCCAGGCTTGGACTCCTGGTTTTCTGGAAGAAGCCAGATGTGCAGAACTGGGGTGCTCAGGAGGTCATTTGAGCATTCAAGGAGATGTTCTATTTCTTTCCAGAAGTAAATGCGAAACATTAGCGGGGCACTGCAAATCTAGAGACTGACATTTCTCTGGGGAAAAATGCCATACAGAAGAACCACAAAGTCCCAAAAAGTAACTGAACTGTACTCAAGAAGCACCCACACACAAAACCAGGCTGTGCTTGAGTATGGCTCCCTGCTCCCACAGGTGGGCGGTGCTCTCCAAAGCAGCAGGTTCAGGCTCACTAGGGGTCACAGGGTTGAAGCCCTCTTTGCTTCTGCTTCCATTATTTATTCAACAAACGTATTATGGGCTCACCCAGTGCCAGACTGGTGATGGGCACTGGGACTACCGTGGTATAAAAGGCAGTTTTTTCCCTTGCCCTTGTGGAGTTTACAAACTCTTCTGATAAGCGAGATGGTATAGGGGAGGATGACTGTCAAGTTCCTCTGCAGAAGCTATAAACACACCTATCCTCTCTGGAAGAGTCACAGACATGACTCCAGATGCCACCCTGCCCTCCATTCACTTAAAAAGCGAGCAAAAGGAGAGAAGGGGGGATGGGAACCTCAATACTTATCTTGCATTACTACCTCCTTTACTTTGCTGGGTGGTTTGGGCTTGTCATGTCACCTCTGTAAGCCCCCACTTCCTTCACCTATAAAATCCCAACCTACAGATGTACATACCTCATAAAATTTCTGTGAAGTTGCAACAAAATCAAACACAGGAAGCACCTGGTGAACCATAAAATATACAGTGAGGTATTCTCTCCTGCCCCTCTTCCCTCAGGTTTGACACCTGGTGGTGGTCAAATCCCCATTTTTCCACATCCATTTACATGGTCCTAGGTGTTTTTATTAGACATTTTCTTTTCTTTTTTTCTTTTTGTATTGTTTGTTATTATTGGGGTAACATTGGCTTACAGCACTGGATATTCTTTGGGGTACAGGTTTACATCTCTTCAGATACATGCTACAACACCACACCTACCACCCAAAGCTCCCATAATCCTCCACCACAGTCCTTAGACTTTCTGAAGCTCTGTTTCCTAATCTGCAAATTGGGTATTTCCTAACTCTTAACACCTATGATTCCACTGCAATGAGTTGAAAAATACATCAATGTAAAAACCCACTCTGCTAGGCACAAACCTAGTTTAATGCATTGTTTCCCTTATGCCCTCCTGTTTTTCACATTTCCCTCTGAAGACCACTAAGGACACAAGATCAAGTTCTTTATATAGGGAAAAGCAAATCCTCCTTCTCGGTCCAAGACTCGGCAGTGGAACCATACTTAAGCACAGTCTGGTTTTGTGTGTGGATGCTTCTTGAATGCATTTCAGTGACTTTTTGGGACTTTGTGGATTCCTCTGTATGCTCAATGATCTTAAACACTTACCATTTTTCTTCTCTGGCAAAGCAGTAGTTATTCTAACAATCAATGAGACAATAATACAAACAGCAGAGTTAACAATGGGGCTAAGCATTTCATGAGATTATCTCACTTAACTCTCCAGTCTTTGAATGAGTTACAAATACCATGAGGAAAATAGGCACAGGGAAGTTAAATGTCTTGTGAACCTGTACCCCTAAACCATATACAGTGTTGTAAACAATATTACTTCAATAAAAATAATATACTTTAAATAAGCTAAAAAATACATATCGAATGAAAGAATGGATGGAGAAATGAAGGTGGAAGGAAAGAAGGAAAGAAGGGAGGTTTATACCTCTTAAAACACAAGGTAGCATAAGGCCTCCCCGGTGGCACAGCGGTTGAGCGCTGGGTTGCGAAGCTGCCCGCAGTCTCTGCAGCGCCCGTTGGATCCCTGGCTGCTCCCCGGCCACCAGAGGAGGGTCCCACATGGCGCGCAGACCTCACCTGCCGCCCGCTGCTCCCCTCAGCAGTGTACTTCGTCAGTCTACCTGCTCTGCTTCCAGCTCTGACTCTGGTGAATTCTCTCACCCTCCCGCGCTTCTGACTGTGCCCAGTGCTTGTATAAATAAATCAATCTTTAAAAAAAAAATAAGGTAGCATAAACCATCTCCATTATGATAAATGACATGTTGTGACAATAAGTATGAATATTTTGAATTTATTTCATGGGCTATATGTCTATTTCAGCAAATACCTGTGATGAATGTTTATTACAAGGTTTCAGTACTGATAGTACCTTTCTCCTGCGCAGGGAAAGCCAGGATAAAAGACATGAGCATTACGTTGGACTATCAGCAGGTAAACCATACACGCCTCTACACCTTTGTTGAAGTTCTTGAGTGGGGAAAGAGCATATTCACGAGAATGTGGCAACATTTCCCTTCTCATCATCTTCGGGTAAATGTGATGCTTTCTTCTCTGTCCTCCTGTGTCGGATAAATCACAGGCATCTGGGAAGCTGTTCAGGAAAGCAGACATGATCCTTGGGAGAAGATGCTGAGAAGGAATTAGGAGTCCGAAAGCTTTATTATACGAGAGAAGGAAAAGCAGCTTCATTGAGCAGAGAAAGCTTCCATCCACAGGGTAGATGCGTAAAAAAAGGCTTGGTCAACACAAAGGAGAGTATTTAGAGCAAATATGTCCCATTGGGGAGTCCTGTGTTGGACAGGGGACTAGTTCTCCACCATGTTCAGCCTTTGAGTGGAGCTGCAGAGGAAGTACTTGACTTCACCTTGAAAAGAGAAGCAGGTTCTGAAGGGAATAGCTAAAAGCTATTCATTGTACATCTTGCACCTAAATGGCAATTTCTCTGTTCAGAAGAGATTCAAGTGGTACCGTCTGTAGCTGGCGCGGTGGCCCAGCAGAGGTCTTCTAATCCTGTTCCCATATGTTACAGTTTAGCTCTGAAATCTCCTCAAGAATTCTCCTGACTCCTGCAGCCTCTTCGACTGCTTTTTATACTTTATTGGATTTTTAAAATGTTGTTGCCTTAGGGAAAATAATATGCATTCTTATTGTTTTATAGTCTACTTAGACATATTACCTCTTCACACAGAATAGAAACTTTGCCATTATATACATCTCTAATTCTAGATCTTTATGTTAGAGTGATTACATATATTTATAAATTACATAAATTTATAAATATATATTTATAACATATATTTATATATTACATATATTTATGGGTATAAATCCCATAAGACAATGTTAAATTTTGCTTTAAGTAGATTTATAATTTACAAAGAAATCATGAGAGCAAGTAAAAAAGAATAAAATATCTTTTGAAACTGAATAAATTTTTACTATTTGAAATTGTCTTCAGTGTGATCTGAGGATCTGAGTTTCCATCTGGTATCATTTCTTTTTAGTCTGTTGAATTATTTTAAGCACATTTGCTGGTAAAGAATTCTCCTTACTTTTCTTTAGTATATGTTTATTCTTGAAGGCTATTTTCCCCCTGAATTTTCTAATTTAGAATTTAAAAAATTCTAACTTATTAAATCTGACATGGTTTTTCTTTCTTTTAATTTTTTTTTTTCCCAGCAAATCGAAAATGTTGCTCCATTCCCTTCTAGTCTCCATGGTTTCTGACTGGGAATCAGATATTACTGTGTCCCTTTTCCCCTATAACTAATGTGTCATTTTCCTTGTTGCTTTCAAGATTTTCTTTTCATCTTTGGTTTTTAATATTTTGACTTTTGACAGCATGTTTATTCTGCCTTGTGTTCAGTAAACCATTTGGTATTTGCAAATTGCTTTAATTATATGTGAGGAACTTTTGGCCATTATTTTTAAAATCCTTTTGTTGTGATAGATTTTTTCCCTCCCAGCTTCTAGGATTCCAACTGATGCATGTCCAACCATTTGTTATTATTTAACAAGCCCTCAAGACTGTCCATTTTACTTCATATAAATTTTTCCTCTTCAAATTAGAGAATTTCTGCTTAACTACCTTCAAGTTAGCATTCCCTCATATTTTGTCTTTTGTTATGTTGCTCTGTGTCTGATTATCCACACATTGTTTAGGGATCAATTAGAGATAAGGGTAGAAAGAATTTAGGGGTCCTTTCCTTTCCCTTCTAATATTGCCACATTTACCTGAGTGTATTTAGTTCCCCCAGTCAGAAAAAAATGCATTTCCCCTACAATAGCCCTCTTGTCTCTTCACATGAACCACAGTAACTGCACTTAGCCTTGGACCAAAGATGGAAAACAGAACTTACTGTGTGGTCCCCTTCTCCCCTGCTTGGCAACTGCACACACACCAATCTGCCTTTTGCTCAGTCTAGTGCCTCAGGGAGTTACACTTTTATTATGTCCAATTTTTATAGCTTTTTTTTTTCCTGCAAGAGAGTCATCAGGTAGGATCTTCCTCTGCCATTTCTAGGTGCTGCTAACCAGTCTTCTTGAAAGGTCTCAGCTATAATTCAATTATATATGACTGACACTTTTTCTCCCTGAATACCTCTTAAATCTGGCCACATCTCTTCAGGTTAATGGCTACCTTACTGGTATTATTACTTCTGTCTGGTCTACCTGGTTTCCATGAAAGTATACTTATGTGGCTGTTCCCAACGACATATTCTCTACATAATTGTTGAGAGATTAAATTACTGTACAAATCTACTATGTTATTCCCCTATTTGAAACTTTAAAGTATCCTTAATACTTTTAGAATAAACTTTGAAATCCTTAGGTGAATAAGACACTGCACAGAATAGCTCTTGCCTATTTGCCTTGCCTATTTGTGTGGAAAGAGGGCCTCTATCCTTGTGTCTGTAAGCGCCAGACACACAGACTCCTTTTTTCTCTTTCAGTGACATTAATTTTCATTATCTTTGCACAGTGGGTATTTTTTTGTATACGACTATTCTTCCATTGTTCTTTGCTGAGGAATTTCAATTCCTTCTTGAGATCTCAGTTAAATATGATTTTCTTCAGGGAAAGTCTTTTACCTTTGAGATAAGGGTGGGTACCTCGTACTGGAATTTCATTGTGGATGATGTTTGACCGTCATCAGTGTATTATCCTGAGTTTTTTCCATTTGAAACATCACCTTCCAATAATAAATTATATGGATTTCATGTTTAGGATTTTGAGCAAAAGTTATTTCTAGATTCTGAGCCATTTACAGTTTTTGTAGATTAAGGCATTTTTTTCATGGGCTGCAGTCTTACTGAAACACTGAAGAAAATGCACATTTTTGTAATTAGGCACTCAAAAGGTCATACTAAATATATTGGCTAATCAGTGTTGTGATCTTGGAAATTCAAACCCCATTCTTGTGTATTCACTCTTGGTAACTTGCAAATATGATCATCATTTAAATTCTGATGATTCTGTACGCTTTCATATGATTCAGGCACAGTGCTAAATTGTCTTTATTTGTATTTTTAAAAAGAAGTTAAAGCATCTTGTTTAGAAAACTAGTTTAAAAAAAACTCAGTTTCAAATTTGGAACTGTGGATGATTAAATTTGCGCAACAAAGCCCTCTGGAAGATAAATGAAATGAAAGAATTGGATTTTAAAAAAAACTTTCTGTTTCTCCTCTGTAGTAGGGAAATAACTTTTTTTGCATCTCTGAAAACAGAGTCAAAGGACTCAGTCACTCAAAGAATGTAATTGATCAAGCTTTCATTTCCTTTGGGAGGATTGAGGATATCTGACTTCTTGGACACATTATTTAGTAGA
Source organism: Talpa occidentalis (assembly GCF_014898055.3). NCBI lineage: Eukaryota > Metazoa > Chordata > Mammalia > Eulipotyphla > Talpidae > Talpa > Talpa occidentalis. The sequence goes on from NW_023605305.1 coordinate 86,105,255, forward strand.
TTCACTTAATAAACAAAAATGAACCTTACAGTAAAATGGAGCCTAATACATTCTTATTCTTTTTGTTTTGTTTTGTTTGCTCTTGTTTTAAAGAAACTAAAGGGGGAAAAGTAAAGGTCTTCTATAAACATGTCATCATAAAAATCTAAAAACACAGAACATACTATACCTTTTTAAAATTAAGCATTTTAAGGTATATGATTTATTGAAATTTGTAATATGCAACTGTCACCTCTATCCATTAATAGTTCCCCAAACTACTTATCACCAGAAAATTAAAAATTATACTCATTAGCTATCATTTCCTCCCCTCTCCCACCTCGCTTGTTGGCTTTATGTCCCTATAGATCTACCTATGAGGGATATTTCATACGAATAGAATTGGTCAACAATATGTGACATTTTGTGGCTGACTTCTTCTTCATTGTGGTATCAGCACTGCATTCTTTTAAAGGATGAGTTATTCCATCATTCATATGTGTGAATGTGTGTGTGTGTATGCATGTTCCCCACTCTGTCTCTGCTAAATCCTCTCACCTGCCCCTTGCATCTCTGGCCTGCACCACAGTTCTTGTATGCATAAATAAATAAATCTTTAAAAATACACACACATATATATACACAAACAAATATACACACATACACATAATATATATTACACAATTTGTTTATCCATTTATTTGTTCCCAATTTTTTTACTATTATGAACATTTGTGTACAAGCTTTTGTTTGAATACCTATTTTCAATTTTTTTGGTTATGTCCTAGGAGTGCAACTGCTACCCACATGGTAACTCTATGTTTAATGCTTTGAAGAGCCATCAAATTTTTTTTCACAATGGAGGTACCATTTTATTTTCCCACTAGCAAGGACTCAAAATAATTTCACTGTTAATAGTGAAGGATTTAATGTAGTAAATACATTGATTCTCAACAACGGACACCTGAAACTTGTATAATGATATAATGCAATGTTACTTTAATAAAAATAAAATAAATACCTAATAAAAAACTTATTACTTCCTATTTTATTATATTGAATTTATAGCCTATTGGTGTGAAGTGGGATTTTATTATGATTTTATTTGCATCCTTAATGACTGAAGATGTTGAACAACATCTCATGTGCTTGTTGGTCTTTGTTAAAAATCTTCCTTGGAAAAACATTTGTTTAATCGCAAGGCAAGTTTTTAAAAGACGAACAATGCTCATCTTTTGACTATTGAATTACAAGAGTTATTTTTCTTTTCTGGATACTACACCTGTATCATATATACAAATTACACTCTCTCTCTCTCCTTTTCCTTCTCTAAATATTGTCTTTTAACTTTCTTGAAATTTGTAATATGCAGCTGTCACCTCTATCTGTTAAATTTGCTAATTTTGTTTTTTTTTTAAAGATGTATTTATTTATGCATATAAGAACTGGGGTGCAGGTCAGAGGTGTGGGGACATGGGTGAGAGGATTTATTAGAGGCAGAGTGGGGAGCAGGACAGGCAGAATGAATGAAATACACTGCTGAGGGAAGCAGCAGGTGAGACAGAGAGGTCTGCTGCACCATGTGGGTCAGCTCCCTGGCCAGGGACCAAAACGTTGCTTCAGTGGCTGCCAATAGCCCGACAGCACTATATCGTCAACTCCTGTGCCACTTGGGAGGCCCAAAGTTGTTAATTTTGATGAAGTCCAATTTATCTGTTTTTCTTTTCTTGCTTGTGCGTTTGGTGTCATATCCAAGTATTTACTGCCAAAACCAAGTTTATGAGGATTTACTCCTATGTTTTTTCTAATGCTGTCAGTTTTAGTTCAGACATTTTAGTTTTTGGTCCATTATGAATTGTTATTTGCTTATGGAATGAGCTATGGGCCTAACTTCATTCTTTTAGATATTCAGTTGTTGAAGTACCATATGTTAAAGATAATATTTTCCCCCACTTACATACTTGTCTATAATCAATTGCCCCTAAATATGTATGTCCCATGCAATCTTTGCCACCAAAGTTTTTATACCTAGAAACATTACTTTGCCCTTGGATAATGGAAACAGATATATTTATTTTAATTTATTTGCATATTTCAATTTGGAAATCATTCTATCTCTGCATTTTACTTGCTAAAGTAAATACAGACTTTCTGTTCTATAATATACTACACTGTTCTTTTGTTTCCCCATTCATTGCTTTCATTATAACATTTTGCTTTCCCCATAGAAATCAAAATTATTGATGGGTTTGGTCTGCACTTTCTATCTTGGGTCCTAAATTTTACGAAATGTCAAAAGAAGTAATTATAACATCAACCATGAATCTTAGTCTATAAAAGCTGGTTAAGATGGATTTTAGGAAATACCATTAAAATCAAACATTTTAAACATATTGAGTAGTTAGTATTTAAACTTTATCCTAAAATTGGTATCTTTAGATTACACTTTATATACTATATTGTTTCTACTCAACACTTATAAGATAAAATGGATTTTCTACTTAAAGTCTATACTAAGGACAAAAAAGTGCCAATTTAATTTTTATATTATGAGACGTGGCCTGTGAATTCTCTCCTTAATTCTAACTCTAGTGAAGAAGTTTTCCTACATATGTGAGAATTTATAATGTAAAAAGTACTGTGAAAAAAATCAGGGAGGTTAATGGAGTCTGTATTTCTAAATGTATAATTTTTGCCTTTATTTTGATTTTTGTTAATATGATTGGCCAGATATCTGATAAGACCCTTCTGCTCTATGTACCTATGTGTGTGAACATACACAAACTCAAACACATACAGACATGCACATGTTATACACACACACACACACACACACAGAGTCATAAATAACATAGACTAGTGAAGACATTTAACAAAAGCAACAAAAATTTATCAGGCAATCGTCAATAAACGATGTTGGAAAAAAACAGACAGCCACATGCAAAAGAATGAAACTAGACCACTATCTCACACCATACACAAAAATCCCCTCAACATGGACAAAAGATTTCGATGTTAGAGCTGAAACCCCAAAATACATAGGCAAAACATAGGTAAAACATGCTATGACAGAAACTTCAGAAATATCATTGAGAATTTGGAATTCCCAGCAGCAAGGGAAAAAGGAAAATATAAGAAATTGGGACAACATTAAACTAAAAATCTTTTGCACAAGTAAAAAAGATAGTAACCAAAATGAGGAGCTGCCCTACTGAATGGGAGAAAATATTTGCTCACTATACATCTCATGTGAGACTTATACTGAAGATCTACAAAGAGCTCATACAACTCAAAAAACAAACAACTTAGTCAAAACAAACAACCCAATCAAAAAACGGACTCAAGTGCACTTTGGAGAAGTGCCTATTTCATGGCCAACAGGCCCATGAGAAAATATCCACCATCACTTATCATCAGGGAATGTAAATCAAAACCACAGTGAGATACCCCCTCAGATCTGTGACAATGGTCCACATTAAAAAGACCAAAAACAAGTGCAGGCAAGGGTGTAGAGACACATACACATACATACACAGTGGAATACTACTCAGCAATCAAAAAAGATAAACTCATGTCATTTGTGGAAACACAGAAGGAGATGGAAGGGAAACAAACCAGAAGGGGAAAGATAAATACTAGATGGTGTCACTTATTTGCGGAATATAGAGAAGCCAAATAAAGGGTCAGACAAAGACAAACTTTAAAAAATCAACCCTTGAAAGCTGACCATGGATCTGAGGCATCCAGAAGAGGAAGGAAGTGGAGGAGTGAGAAGGAGGGAGAGCACAATGGACAATGGTGGAGGCCTGTAGGTTCTTTGGTGGCAGGAGAGCTATGGTGACCATACCTTAAGGGAAAAATCTTGTACTGTCAAAATATTAACAAAGAGGTAAAACAATGATATTCATTAAAAAAAATATATATCAGGGCCTCCCCGGTGGCACAGTGGTTGAGTGCTGGGCTGCGAAGCTGCCCATGGCCTCTGCAGTGCAGGTTTGATCCCCAGCCGCCTGTGAGGGTCCCACATGGTGCGCAGACCTCTCCTGCCACCCGCTGCTCCCCTCAGCAGTGTACTTCAGTCCTTCTGCCTGCTCTGCTCCCTGCTCTGGCTCTGGTGAATCCTCTCACCCTCCCGCGCTTCTGACTACACCGGGTGCTTGTATAAATAAATAAACAAACAAATCTTTAAAAAAAAAATCAGGCAAATCTCAAAGTCACAGGTTGATAAACTGCAGCCTGTGAGAGAAATCTGGGCTGCTTGCTGCCTGTTTGAACAGGGCCCCTAAACTAAGGGTGGTTTCTATAATCTTGAATGGTTGGGAGGGGAAGCATTCTATGAAAATTAAGTGAAACTCAGTTTTCAATGGCCATGAATGAAGTTCCATGGAAACACAGACAGCTCATTTGAGTACCTATCATTAGCAGTTGCTTTGTGCTCCAATGGTAGTTAAGTGGTTGTGAGAGTGATACTAGCTAGGACTTGCCATCCATGCCTAAATTTCCCCTTTACCACAACTGTTTGCTTACCTCTGCTTTAAGTGAAGGCTAGAACCCAAAGCAATGGATGGAAGGTTTTGACCTAAGGTTATGTTAACGTGGATGAATTTGAGCTTCAGTTTTCCAGGGTCTGACCAGCAAAACTGAAAAAGGAGGTTCTGCCAAATTTTACTGTAAAAATGTGTCAGACCAAAGGGCAATACTGTAAGTTCTGAGTCAGTCAGAAACAAATGGCACCTCCAATGTCTATCGCCCACACTGAAGGGCGCCTTGGCACTAAGCAGAGACTTTTGCTTTGAACTAATTTTTGCTTTTTAAAAAATACTAAAAATGGAATACAGAAAGTCATAAAAATCCATCCCCCAGGGCCCCAACTGTGTAACAATACGCCCTTCTCAAAGGGGCTTTAAAGCATGAATAGGTGTCATTTAGGTAGTTCAAAATTCTCTGGTTGCAATTTATTTTAAATTTGTCCCTGAATATTTCTAGGTGCCTGGATAAAGCAAGTTAATATATGAACTTTTATTATTATCTCATTCTTGGCTTATCTTGTCTTATGTTAATGGGTAGATACAAAATAGAATTTAGAAAGTGGACTTGTTCTCTGTTAATTTTCTATTTTATTAATTTCTTTTCTGATGATTAAGTTATCGTTGCTTCTTACTTTGAGGTGGATTTGTTCTTTTTCCTTCATAAGGTAGAAATTTAAATCATTGATTTTTAACCCTTTTTCTAATACAAGTACTGAAATTATAAATTGCTCTAAACTTTAATACAATTTCCTTTTATCAACTTAGAAGCATTTCATAATTTTAAAAAAGACTTTTGCTTTGAACTAATTTTTGCTTTTTAAAAAATACTAAAAATGGAATACAGAAAGTCATAAAAATCCATCCCCCAGGGCCCCTAATGTTAACATCTAATGTAATAGGACAACTTCAAAAACTATCAGTTTATATCACACAGCACTGTTTGTAACAGGGTGGCCCCCAGGAAAGGGGGACTTTCCAGGTTTCCTGCCCCACCCAGAGGAGGGTGGAGCTGAGCAGGAAGGAGAAGAAGCTGGAGAGGAGACAGGAGAAGGAAGGAAGAAGGAGGGAGAGCCAGAAGGAGACCTGGAGGAGGCACATGGAGCTGAGAGACATGTGAAGAAACTGCACTTGCTTCTTGGTCCTGGACTGGTTGAAACAGATGTGGGTGAGAGACCCGTGGGAGGTTAACAATGGCAGCTTTCATCTTGATTTTGATTGTGCTCTTTTCCTCCCAGACTTGTCTGGCTGATTCTGATCCTTTTCTGCGGGTCCCCACTGGAAGGTGCTTGGACTTGAGGCCAGCTTTGGGGCCTTGCTCTGGGCCAATCCCATTTGGGTGGACTTATCCCAGGAGGGGATGGGTAACTTTGGGTGCTTGATTTAGAAACTCTATTCTTTGTCTTTTCTGTATTGTTCACTAATTGTATTAAATTTTCTTTCCATTAAAGTCTTCTATGTTTTGTGTTGATGAGTCAGATGGCAGAAACTATTTAGAGCAGGCAAGTTTGAGGATTCTGGGGTGCCCCTCTCCCAGCCCTGTAGCAGATCGACTAGACAATGGACTTTATCTAAATTTCATCAGTTTTCCAAAATATTTTTGTTCTGTTATTTCCCTTTATTATCCTCCAATCAGTGACAGTTTCCCAATCTTCTTGGTCTTTCATGACATATTTTAAGGATACTGGTCAGTTAATGCAGATAATGCCTGCTCATTTGGGTTTGTTTGCTATTTTCTCATGAATAGAATAAGGTTATTTTTTTTTTTTTTTTGCAAGAGTGCTGCAAAAATGTACTTTCAGTGAAACATATCAAGGGATTTATTTCATTGTCTTATTATTTTTATTTGACCTTGATCATTTCATCTGATATGCTGTACATCCATCATCTTTAGATGGAAATATTTTCTAATAATCTTTGCAATTTCTTCCTTAATCTATGTATCATTTAGAAGTGTGCCTTCTCTTATTTATAAATATTTGGAATTTCTGGATATCTTACTTTGTAAGACTTCAAATTATTTGAAATCAATTGATACTTATTTTTAGCCTGACACAAGGGTTTGGAAAAAATGTGCATCCTATATTTTGTGTGGTCTATAAATGTCAACTAGTTAAAAAAGTTAAAATCTTCAACTTTCTTTATTCCTTTAATTTAATGGTTTTAATCACTTTGTGATTAAGCCTTTATGCAATTATGATTTCATTTTCCTATAAATTGACTGTTTATTATTATGAATTATTCCTTTTTCATCTGTAATATAGTTCTTACCTTTTCTTATGTTAACATAGCCCTTCACCTTTCTATGGCTACAGTTCATTTGGCAATTTTTTCCTATCCTTTTAGTTTTCACCTATCTGTGTCATTATAATTAAAGCAGGTTTCTTTTAGACAGTATATAATTGGTTTTTTTTTTTTTATGAAATGCAACCTAACAGTCATTGTTTAATTGTAGTGTTTAGTCCAATAAAATTTAACTATTGATATGATTAGACTTAACAACCATTTTGCAATTTGTTTTCTATTTTCCTACTAGTTATATGTTCTCTCACCTTCTCTTACTTTCTTAGAGTTAATAAGTATTTTTAATGTATCATTTTAATGCCTCTGTTGATTTTTAGCTAAATTTTAGTATTATTTCAGTGGCTACTGAAGAATGACATATATTCTTATCATAGTGTTCTTAATTTGTATCACATATAGTAAAATATAAGAATGCTCCAATAGTGTATTTTCAATTACTTTCTGGCTTTTGTGCTAATGTTATTTTATATATTAGCATATAATAAATCACATTATATATGTTAAAATTTTTTCTTCAAAAAGTCATAGATCCTTAAAAAATTAAGAAATGAAAAAAAACACATATTTATTAATTCCTATATTTATTCTTTATTTTTATAGGTACAAGCTTCTACATGGCATTTCATTGGTGTCATTCTAACCTTGACAGCTTTATTATTTCTCATAGTACAGTTCAGGTGGTGATAAATTTATTCAAGCTTTTGTTTACTGAATCTTTGTTGATGCCATCAAATTTAGTCAGCAAATTTGTCATTTGCGTATTACACCTTATAACTCTAAAATTTTCCATTTGATTCCTGTAGTCTCCATTTCTACTCTGGGTTTTCACGTGATTTCTCTCATGATAAGCATCTGTTCCTTTAAGTATTTATTTATTTTTTATAATAAATTTTATTTTTATATTCCCCATACAATTTCAACCCCCCCATTTTGACCCCAATCCCTCCCCTCCCTCCACCCCCCCCAAAAGTGTCTCTGGTTCATAGATTTTTGTTGATTTTGATTTTCACTTTCTTATAGTTATTCATTTTCCTGGTCCCTTATTTAAGTTTTCTAGATTCCTGCTATGAGTGAGACCACCTGGTATTTTTCTTTTTCTTTCTGGCTTATTTCGCTGAGCATGATCCCTTCCAGCTCCATCCATCCTGCTACAAATTGCATGTGTTTATCTTTTTTGAATGCTGAGTAATATTCCATGGTGTATATATGTACCACATCTTCTTGATCCAGTCATCTATTTTTGGGCACTTGGGCTGTTTCCAAAGCTTAGCTATTGTAAACAGTGCTGCTATAAACATAGGGGTGCAGGTGTTCTTTGGAATTGATGTTTCTGTGTCCTTTGGGTAAATACCTAGGAGTGGAATTGCTGGATCATATGGAAGCTCTATGTTTAGTAGGTTCCTTAAGTATTTAAGTGTGTCTGAGATAGACTCAGAGAATCCAGACTCTATCTTCCTGTGCTGGGCAGCAGTTGAAACTGCTCAACTTCTTCAGTCTTTCATCTGTTCCTTTACATGAAGAACCTTCAACATCCTGATTTATGAACAATAAGGGATCACCAAAGGATTGGAGTAGAGCTTATTTGTAGATATAGAAGACTTTTTGGCCCCTTCCTTTCCAAAATTGCCACCTTTATTTTTCAAGCTCCCTGACTGTACTAAATTTCAATGTCTGACTCCTTAAGCTAGTAATACTGAGCCTAGTTATGACTTTTCATATTTTCAGTGTTCAATTTTATGAAGTAATAAATCTGTCACATACTAATTTTTCTTTTAAATAAAATTTGAGGGCCTCCCTGGTGGCGCAGCGGTTGAGCGCTGGGTTGCAAAGCTGCCAGCAGCCTCTGCGGTGCCGGTTCGATCCCCAGCTGCTCCCCGGCCACCGGAGGAGGGTCCCACATGGTGCGCAGACCTCTCCTGCCGCCCGCTGCTCCCCTCAGCAGTGTACTTCGGTCCTTCTGCCTGTTCTTCTCCCCGCTCTGGCTCTGGTGAATTCTCTCACCCTCCCGCTCTTCTGACTGTACCCAGTGCTTGTATAAACAAACAAACAAACAAACAAACAAATAAATAAATAAATAATAAATAAATAAAATTTGATTTGATTTTTTGATTCATCTGTTGCAAGTGAAGAAAGACTGACTAAAATAGGAGCTTTTGTTAATTAGCAGACCCTCAGGCAAAAATAGCACTTTTTCTGTGGAGAGTTATAGATTCCTAGCCTATAGACCATGTTAAATTCAAATTAGGTAAAAACATCTATAACTTCACATGGGTACAGTCAAAACTGTAATTCATTTTTTTAATTTCTTTATATTTTGCTAGACTGTGAGCTTCTTCTTGGCAAAGACATCTTATTTGCCATGTATTCCCTGTGTTCAACAATATTTATTGAGTGAATGAATTTTGACATTTGAACTTGGCAACTAAACTTGCAGGTTACTATGTAACCAAGCAGTTATTAAGGCAGGGATTTATTGATCAACCCATTCCCTATACTAAAGACAAGATTATCTATTAAAGCATTAAAGTAAGTCATTTCACACACTAAGACCATCTAATGATTTCCCAATACACTCAAGATAAAATGTAATCTCATTTCCAAGGCCTTGAGAGAGTGCCATATTCTGGCCCCTTCCTCCCTCTCTAATGTCATTTCTTATCACACTTTTCCATTATGCTTCAGCTGGCTGGCTTCTATCTGCTTTAAGAATTTATTTTCTCCAAGCTTATTTCTAGTCTAAATCCTTTTCACTCTGCCTAGAACATTCTCTCACAACTTTTCACATAGCTGTTTCCTCATCATTCAGTTCTCAAAAGCAATCCCTTTCAAAGAACTTTTTCTGATCGCCCCATCTCATATAGTACTTATCTGTGAGCATGCTTCTACCACACAAACTCTCAGTGCATTATTTTATTCTTATTATTTATAGCTTTACTACTTTCCAAAATCATCTCAATTTTCTTCTTTATGGTTTGGCTCATATCAGAAAATATAATTTTCATGAGAGGAAGGCCCTTATCTGCCTTGCTCACGTATCTCTTCAGTGCCTGTAACAGTGCTTGCTGGGTGCATAGAAAGAATTTAATAAATATTTGATGAATAAATGAATTTAATCGTAACATTCAAACCAAGGGTGTTTGAAAATGATCTGATTTTAAAATGGTTATTTCTCTAGAAAAAGAAGTCGAGCTAGTTATTTATAATCATGAGGAAAAACTATCTGCTTCAGCGTGGCTAGGAATGAGGTTAAAAGCCACAGTCCTCATGTGAGAGAAAAAAGCAAAGGCCCAGCCTAAGTTGTTTTATTGCTCTTTCACTTTTTTTGAAGTAGAATTTATATATAAAAATGAGAACAATTAGAGTTAGTGCTCACACACAGTCTGGCCCTATTGATTTTTCTCCACAATTGATCTCATTCATTTTGAGTACTTACTATTTACTAGATATCCATTTAGAGGTAGACACTGACCTCTATATTTATTATGATCATTTTTATTGTTCATTTTTCATATTGGTGCTCCAAATAAACCCGCATGAATGCATTTGGTAGCTTTTACAGTAGGATTTGCCATTTTTTTCTGAGGAAGATTTCTGCTCAGCACATTAATCTATAAGCAGGGTAGCCAGTGTAGCACTGTTTGGGCGTCTATGCTAACAATCATACAATTGTGTATGGAGATAGCAACACTGCCAGGGATTCATTACTGTTATGCAGGGACAGAGAGAGCATAGTTCATGGACGCTTTCTTCTTCCCACTTTCTAGATGTTTACTTCTGGAGTGTTATCCTTCTTCCTTGGATTTCACAACCCATCAAGGTGATTTATGACTGAGTTTGGACAAGTATTACAGAAAGAGCAACATGCTTTCTCCATTTGTTCTGGCTCCCATGTAGAGAATGTCCCATCTCTGTATTTGCATATCTCCTGGATACCATAGCTATCTTTGTCTGCACCACTGCCTGCTTCCTGTAAGCAATACCATGTGCTGTACTACCACCATCATCACTCTTACTGCCAAATAATACCACTACACACTATGGCCCTCAGAGTAACAAAGCCACAGCATTTTTTTTAAAGATTATTTATGCATACAAGAACTGGGGTGTAGGCCATTGGTGCAGGGGGTGAGAGGATTCACCAGGCACAGAGTTGGGAGCAGAACAGGCAGACTGGCTGAAACACACTGCTGAGGGGAGCAACAGGCAAAACAGGAGAGGTCTGCTGCACCATGTGGGTTAGCTCCCTGACCGGGGATAGAACTCCTGCTGCAGTGGCTGGTGATAACTTAATAGCGCTGACTTTTAACCTCTATGCCACCAGGGAGGCCTCAAAGCCACACTATTTCAGGCAGAGGCAGACGGATGGATTCTCCCTTTTTGGTAGCCTCCACCATAGAGGCTGGTATCCTCCAAAGTTTCCTGGTGAGTAGCTTCTGTTTCACTCAAGTTTTGTGACTCTAACCTCTTCCAGATTTTCACACAAATTCACAATGGGATCCATGTACAAGTAGCAATTATGAAATCATTGCATCCCTCCTTTGATAACCAAGTTTTCTAAAAGAACCATGCACATCTGTTGAACTCCATACTATCCACTAACATTTATAGAGCACTGTTCGTGTGCCTGGTATTCTGCTAAATGCTTTACGTCACTTAACCACAGCTAACTCCGATAAAGTGGACACTGCTGTTATTTCCAGGAGGGCATGGAGTTTTGTCTGCTCTGCTCCCTGCTATGTTCCCAACACTTAGAACAGAGTCTACAATAAAATGTTCAAATATTTGGTAGATGAATGAATATTCTTTTCCTTCATAAGACGACTAAGTTTAGACAATCTAACTAAGGTTAGACTGAGGAAGGTTCAATAATTTGCTCAAGCATTTGGCAACCTAGGATTTGAATCGAGGACAATGTGACATCCAGATCTTTACCCAGATTATCCTGTAGATTGCTTGAACTCGGGCAGAGACTTCTGTCTAACCCAACTCACCAGATATACCTATGACTAAGTTTCAGCCAGGAGTGTAAAACAGATTCCAGCAAGGAGGAATACAATATTATTATTAAAGTACACTGCATTTATTATTATTAAAGTACATACAATGCATTTTTCTTTGCATTCTAATATCATGTAATCTTCAGGTGTGCATCATCGAGAATCATCATGAGTATATGCTATATTAAATTAACTGCTAAAATTCCAAATCTGTCTTTCACGATACCATTGTCTTCTTTGTCCTGATTTACCCACCATCCTCCCATTTCCTTCTGGTAACTGCTACTTGGTCTTATAGTCCAACAGTTAATGTTTGTTTTAGGTAGTTGATCTGTTTGTTTGCTTTATCTCTACACCAGTAATTGATATGGAGTTGAATCTTTTTGAGAAATAAACGCCTAGAACTTAATAAAACAGGTTCAACCATTCCTGATTAATCTGTCCCTTCTTTCAGTGTAAGTTTCTGTGCTATCGACCTGGGCTCAAAAAAAAAAGGGGGGGGGGCGTCAAAACAACAAAACCAGAAAACTGTCTTCTAGAAGGCTGTTCTCCTTCCCCTCTACCTAAATCCTTTCCATCCTCAATGGGAACTCTAAAATCATCTTGCCAGTTCTATCTTGACTACGTGGGTGAGAAGTTAGCGCTCTTTTCTAATTGAGCTTAGTCATTGTTTGTCCAAGGTTATTGTGACACTGCTGCATAAACAGTAGCTATTTATATTGAGTAGAGCAAATTGAATAGCTGGAGTTGAGTGGATTTATTGTATCACTTGTTTGTTAATTGCATGCTACCTTGAATTTTAATTGTGCACATGTCTTTTCTCTTCAGCTGGATCTCATGAACCTTGAGGATCTGCGTCCTATTTTGCTTCACTCTGCACACACAAAGGAGACTATTGGTAGACTCAAATTGTTTTTGCCAGTGACTAGATGATTGGCAGATCTGGTGATTGCAGCTGGGCAAGGTCTTGGCAAATGGCAGTAGGTCTTTGGCATCAGCATGCGTAAGCACTGTTGTGTTGATTCTCAAGGTCTACACAACTCAGAGTACAGTCAGAGTTTTACAATCAGATGGCTTTATTTACTTGATATTTTGATTTCTGGTGAGGACATTAGTTTTTCAGTTGTTAGTAGGCTAAGCAGTTTGTGAGTGACTGTGGATAGGCTTTTTGAAGGAGAGAAAACATGTAGGCAGGGATTTTATCCAAGGGACTCTTGATAGAGATTGTTTTCTTCCCTGGGTGAGGATTTGTTTTTACTTAACCGATCTCAGCTCAAGAATCAGAAGAGCTTAGTATATGTCCATATCCCCTGGAAAGAAGTTCCCATACCGCTAATTTAGGTTCTTCCTGAATGGTGATATAACTCACTACACTGGGTTTTTCTCAAGTCCAACATGACTGCCCCCTGCAGGAAGTGCCATCAACATCAAAAACCAATGCCCAGTGAAAGGTAGGATAAGATATGTTGCATCCCCACGATGCAGGATAGTTCTATATCCTTAATTAGAATAAACATAAATTAAAGTATTTGCACATTAGTATAGGTTTTTCCAAATAATCAATAACATATCTGAGTGCTCAGGCCTGTACTGACATGTAGAAATCTGAAAAGGCACGTAATATCTGTTAATCTTTTACATCAGTGATCTGTTTCAGATAAAGCAATTCTTTTTTGAGGTAACACTGGTTTACATCAGTTTACGTTTTGGAGATCTACAATCTCCCCCTTCAGGTGTCATTACTAACCAAGCCCACCACCAAACTACCGACAGTCCATCCATATTGTCCACTGTGCTCCCTTCCCTCTTTGTTTTTGTCCCTTCCCACCTCTGGTAGCTTCAGTTATACAATCTGTTTTCTAGGGTTAGTTCTTAGCTTGGCTTTATCTGACGCTTTGTTTGGTTTATCTTTAAAAGTGACAGCATCTGGTCCCTCTGAGTTATTTTATTTAGCACAATTTCTGGCTCCATCCATGTTATCACAACTTTTTTGATAGCTGAGTAGTATTCCATTGTTTATATACCACCATATTCCTTGATAACTCATCTGTATTTAGGCAGTTAGGTTGTTTCTGTAGCTTGGTTACTGTAACTAGCTAAAGCAATTATTTTTCTTTCCATATTTTCTTTTTTTAAAAAAGATTTATTTATTTATGCATAAAAGAGCTAGAGTACAGGCCAGAGGTGTGGGGGGTGAGAGGATTCACCAGAGACAGAGCAGAGAACAGAACAGGCAGACTGACCGAAACACACTGCTGAGGGGAGCAGATGATGAGACAGGAGAGGTCTGCTGCACCATATGGGTAGCTCCCTGGCCAGCCGGGGATCCAACTCGTGCTGCAGAGGCTGCAGATAGTGCGGTGCTTAACCTCTTGCGCCACCAGGGAAGCACCTTTTTCCATATTTTCAATAAGAGCATGGAGTTCTTAGTTCATGGATTACCTGGGTAATTGGCAATTTTTCTAAATTACTTTGTTTTGAGCCATGTCAAAGGTGAGAAAATATATTTTTATTAATTTTCTTACATCTTTGTTAATTTTGGGATAGTATTTGATTTCCCCTCTCTGGTGCAGTCCCTGTAGTTCTCCCACCACCACAACACCTGTGATCCACCACCATAGTCCCTTGTGCTCTTACCTCCCCTGCTAGACACCACTCCCTACTCCAGCCCTCCTGAATGCCTCAGATCTAATGTCAGCTTGTAAGTTCTATCTTTTTTTTTACCTTTTTTTGTTTGTTTGTTTTCTCTATATTTCACATGTAAGTTAAACCATCTGATATTTATCTTTTTCCTTCTGACTTATTTCACTTAGCATAATTCTTTCCAACCCCATCCATTTTGATTGCTAAATAGTATTCCATTGTGTATATATACCATATCTTCTTGATCCAGTCATCTGTTTTGGGGCATTTAGGTTGTTTCTATATGCTGGCTACTGTAAATATGCTTCCATAAATATAGGAGTTCAAATTAGTGCTTTGTGTCCTTGGGTAGGGTCCCAGGAGTAGGTCAAATGGTAGATCAATTTTTAGGGTTTTGATGAACTCCATATAGCTTTCCATAGTGGCTGGACCAGTTTGCATTCCCAGCAGCTTAAACAGATTCCTTTTTCACCACAGCTTCAACTGCATTTGCTGCTTCTGGTTTATCAATATCGGCCATTCTCACAGGTGTGAAGTGGTAGCTCACTGTTGTTTTGATTTGCATTTCCCCCGAAAGCAATATTGAACATTTTCTTATATGCCTGTTGGCTATCTGTGTATTTTTTCTGGAGAAGTGCCTATTTAGCTGTTCTGCCCCTTTTTTTGATTGAGTTGTTTTTGCTGAGATGTGTAAGCTCTTTGTAGATTTTTGATGTGAGTCCCTTATTAGATGTATGGTATGCAGATATTTTCTCCCACTCAGTAGGGTGTCTCTTTATTTTGATTGCTGTCTCTTTTACTGTACAGAAGCTTTTTAGAAACTAAGAAAAATAAATCCCTGAATTTCTATAGGATGTGACCTTAACCAGGATTTGGGGTCTATAAATGACTTTTTGAAGTTACAATTCTTGGCTGCCAGCAGCACAGACCTTAATCTCAAATTGCATCATCCCAAGACATCCTAAAAAGCCACCTGCCCCTCAATGGCAGTTCTGAAATAATACACTTGGAAGCAGAAAAAAATGAGTTACCCAGAGCAGATTGCCTCCGACAGGACCCAGGAGCAGAAACACAGATTGAAAATTCAATGACAAATGCAGACATACACAAAGATGCTAAAGAAAAAGCACATGTCTAGACCCCAGGTAGACTTCTAAGCATCCAACCATGGCAATCATATAGTATAAAATACCCAGAATTTACAACCTACCTTAAACCTTATGTATTTCCTAAAACATACTACAGCTTACAAATATATTTTCAATATCTATTCTATTTCAAATGCTATTCTATTTGATCTTTCCAATCAAAATATAAAGCTTTCAGGATCTGCTATATCTGTGTCATGATGTGGAAAATGAAATACAGACAACTGAGATTGGTATTGGGAACTTGGTTTGAGCTCTGGCTCTGCCAGGGACACCCTCCAGCCATTAAGTCAGGTCAAGATAGGTCAATCTCATGGACCACAGATTCTTTATCTATTCAATGAGGACAATAACCTGATTGTGGTAAGAAGTAAATGAGTTAAATGTGCAAAGTGCTTACGAAACACAATTTTTGTCCCATAGCACGTGACCTGGCATTATTGATATTTTCAAGGTTACTAAGCTAATAAGTCAGAGCCAGGTCCAAGACATCAATCATATTGAGAAATAAATAGACTAGATATTGAAACTCAGTATAATATTATCTGTACATTTGCCCTTGACAACTTTTTTGAAATTGATGTCAGTGACTTCCATAACATGGACGATGCCATAGCTGGCTCCTTGCATTTCCATTGCATTTGCTATTTTCTTCAAGACACTCAGTTCTATTCCTAGTCCTATTCTTTGTCTATGGTATCCAGTGGCTCAGTAATGGGGCTGGATGATACCGTGGAAATGTGGCGTTTTTTCTTAGTGCCTCTGCAAATCTCAGATTGTGATTCGATAGACTCACCCTCTTCCCTTTATCTTCTTGCTACCTGGAGGTAAATATTTTGGATTCTGCTTTTGAAGGGATTATCACATCCACCTACTTCTCTATCCAGGTCAGAACCCTGTACAAACCATGATCTCCTGCCGGGTTTCCTGCAATGCCCACCTATGTGGATTTCTACTCTTATTCTTATTCCCCCCAAATTCGTGTGTCTTGTACCAAGCGACAAACTTTAAAGGTACATCACAATAGGTGCCATACTTCACTTCCCATGCTTACAAATTCAAAGAGTGAGCTAGAAAATTTCAGTATGACTTTGAAGACTCAGCCAGATATGCAGCCAGGGATCTTATTCCTGTCTCAGGTGATTCTCCTTCTGACTCACCCCACTCCAGACACATTAGCTGATGTTTTCTCTCTTCGATTTAGCAAATTCCATCTCAGTCTTTGCAAATGACCTTCCCTCTCCTAAAATTCACATTCTCCCAGCACCAACTGCACATCCACATGACGTGGCTGCTGCTTTCAATCTTTTGACCTTGGCATATCAATGCCTTTCACAGAATGACTGTCTTCTCTCCCTGATTCCTGATTCCTCCCTGCCCTCCATTCCTAGTATTTGTCATGATTTATAGTTTATCTCTAGTTATTATCTGTTATCAGGCATTTCCATTAGACTGAAAATTCCTTGAGAGCAAGAACCAAACTTGTTTGGTTCCTCCATGTTTCTCTGGTACCTATCAGTACCTTCCCCTGTAGATCATTGAAGCATACTGCATAAATGAATCAATTAGTATGCACTTGTTTGCTGGGCCACACATTCATTCTTAGTCCCCAAAGAGGGCAGAGGAACCACGAGTGACTTTCAAACTGTACTCTTAGGAGTTCTTCTGGTTTAATATCTGTGCCATCCTTATTTTAGTAGTTTTATTTTATTAAGATCAGATTCATGGTTCTACATTTATTAATTGTATCATCTTTTAATTGAAGTTACACTGACTTACAACACTGAACATGACTTACAGGCAGTGGTTCAGACTTCTTAATATGTGCATTACCACGTAAACCAATGTTATCTCAATAAAAAATTAAATATATATGAATAAAAGGGGAAAATAAAAAGATGAATGTTACTGCATCAAACCCATCACCAAAGCACCAATAATCCTCTACCATAGTCTACTCGAAACCCTCCTCCCTTTTCTTTTCATGTCCCCCCTCCCCACCTACCCATCTGGTAGTCCCAGATCTGTAGTTAGAGATCAAGATTTGCTTGGGTTTAGTTTGCTGTTTTTTTTTTTTTTTTGCTTTGTTTCTTTATTTTCCACATTTTAGTGATGCTATCCATTATCTGTCTTTCTCCTTCTGACTTAGTTTGCTTAGCATTATGCCTTCCAGTTCCACCCATGTTGTCGCAAATGACAAGATCTCATCTTTTTTATAGCTGAATAGTATTCCATTGTGTATATAAGGCACATCTTCCTAATCCACTCTCAATGTCTGTCTTACAGCGGAGCTGATGTCTACCTAGGGTACAATCCAGTGGCCTCAGCTGTGCTCCAATTGTTGCCCCACCAGCCTTCAAGTGGCCTCGGTGAGCACTAATTAGAACTGTTGGCTTTCCATCTGTTATGCCAGCAGTCTGTCCATTTGCCTTAGTAATCTAGACAAACATTAGCTCCTGTGCATGCCAGGAAGTGAAGAGGTTGCCTTTACACTGGCTCAAGTTTAAGGTGAGAAAAGTAAAGGAGGAGTATAGGTTGGGATGGAGGTGATCTCTCTTGCTCTCCACTGCTGCCTCATCCCTACTTTCCACTGGATCATTTTCTTTTTTATACAAATAAGTCTGCTCAATAAATTACATTTGAAAAAGATACTTAACAGGGCCTCCCTTTTTTGCAAATAAGGGAACTAAGGCAAGTGATCCTCTGGGCTTACCTGGCTTTATCCTTTACTTCCTCTCATAAGACTTTCTAAGGCAGTGGTTCTCAGTCTGAAGGGCTAAATCTGAAACCAAAGAATTTCCCTGGGAACTTAAAAAAAAAAAACAAAACAATACTCTATTTACATTCAGCCTAATGAAATCAGAATTTTTGGAAGGGAGACCCAGACGTGAGATCTGATTAAAAATAAACAATTGTCAAGATTCTTCATAAAATAAATATACTTAAATCTTTGACTCTGCCTCTCACTAGTGACTAAGGTTTTAAAGACTATGTGGAAAACAACAAGAAAGCTACGAAATAGTTTATGAATTTGCTTAAGGTTCTTTTTTCAAGAATAGTTCTAAAAGTTGGGAAAATGGTCATTTTCTTTTGACAGTGCCAGAGTTCTGTAGCTGAAAACTGATAGCTGGAGAAAGAAAGCACCTGCTAAGTTCAGCTGCTTGTTGTCTAATTGGAGATGACTGCTAGCCTCTTTCCTTGCAGGCAATGGTGAATTTTCTCAGGTTTGATAATGGGGATCTGGCACATTGTAGAGGCGAGAGTAAATGACACCAAGTTCAGAGTCACAGGGAGTGCTTCCTAATCCTGTTATCACGCTGTGATCCTCAGTAAGGCTCTATTGTAGGTATGTTTGTTAGAAAAAAGGTAATAAAGAATACCACAGTTTCCTTGTAGAACTGTTCATGTCTCTAGTGGGGAAAAGAAAGAATTCACTTGTGGGAGGAAACATATTTTCATTAAATGCTATCATTCTTTTCAAAAATTGTTATTTATTGCTCTACAAATACATTTTTAAAATTTGTTAACAAAAGGATTAGTCAATTAAAATTTGATAAAGTAAAATCCTTTCTAAAACATTTTATCAAGGTAATGGTTTACAATACTGTATGATTTGGGGGTATAGGTCACCCCTCTTCAAATGTGTATTACCACTCCATATCCACTATCAAAGGAAGCATGATCATCTACCACAGTCCACTGGGTCTCCTCTGCTCTCTACTCCCCTCTAGTAACCTCAGTTTGGCAGTCAGATCTCTAGAGTTAGTTTTGCTTTGTTTTGGTTTTGTCTGTACTTTTGTTTGCTTTCTTTAAATTCCACAAATGAGTTAAATCATCCTGTATTTGTCTTTCCTCTTCTGACTTACTGCACTTAGCATAATTCCTTCCAGTTCCATCCACATTGTTGCACATGGCAAGATTTTTCCACTGTGTATGTATACTACATCTTTACCAATCCCACTCATCTGTCATTGGGCACCTAGTTTCAAAATATTAAAAATGGATCTACTAGATGATCCACAATTCTATTCCTAAGTATACAGCAAAGAATACTAAGACACTACTTCAAAGAGATACATGCACTCTCTTGTTCATTGTAGCACTATTTCCAATACCCAAGTTATGAACACAAATACATTTTCTAAAACTGAACCACAGTCACATTGAGAACAGTCTTTCCTGATTTTCAGAGTCCAGATAAATAACTCAATCTAGCTTTTCTCAGACATAAATGATATCATTCTTTCAATCATGTTTGTTCTTTTGTTACTCACAATTTAAAAGCCAGGATATCTTAAAATACCTTTCTAGCACACTAAAAATTTCTATAGCCAGTTCTCAACACCCAGGGTGCAGTTCCCCATCCTAACATATAAATTGTTACTGTACTCTCAAATACTCACTTGATTTATTAAATAAGTGAATGTTCAGAAGAGAGCCAAATTCAGGAATCTTCCTAACTGATTACCTGGCTGAGATGCTCAATTTTTCACTAATTTTTCACTTATATGGAAAGTACTAGAAATAATATACACATTATTCTTATTCCTGTATGCTTGGAAAAACTCTTATTGATTCCTCCACTGAACTTTTAGAGTGAGGAGATTGGGAGTATTTCACACTTAGTAGAGATAATGTGAAAAAGGAGGATACTGATCTGTCTTTAAATTACAGATCACAGCACAGCACTATTACCTTACGGGGCTCAACATTCAATGGAAAGCACAAAATCAGGGGACACAATGGTTAAGTGGTTTAAAAGCATTAACTACTCTTGCTGCCTGGACACATCTATAGAAAGACATATATTTAAATGTCCAGATAGTAAGAAAAAGTATATTAAACTGATACATCAACAGAAGAGCAACAAATAAATGGTGCCATGCTGTGCAGTGAGGCATCATTAGGAAGATGTAGTTCAGTGGAGAAAATGTGGTCTTGCAATTGGACATCTTAATTCTAAATGACATAATGTGCATTTGTATACCAGATTCATCACACTGAGTAAGAATCCAGGAGCTGGAGGGACCAGTCTGTACTGACCTGAATTCCACCCCCTACTAAGCAGAGTCATCTCTCTCACACATCCACTTTGTTCCCCTCTCATCTTTTTTCTTTCCCTCCTTCCCAATGATCAGCTGTCAGTTTGTGGGAAACACAGCCAGCAGCCTTCAAACAAGTGGGTACACCTTTCACTGCCCCTTGAACTAAGCAGGCTCCCCTGGAAAGAACAATAGACATACGACTTTTTTCAGTTTCAGCAGTTACAGAAAGCATCTCTTAAAGTGTCCACTGGGATATTTCTACCTGATGTTGTGGAGACATTCAATTAATGATGGCAAATTTTAGTTTCTCCAAAGATCATCTCCCCTCCTGAATCATGCGTCCCCTTTTTATTCACTCTCAACAAAGGGTAACACTCAGGATATAGGAAACAGTTCCAGAATAATTTAAGTCAAGTCTCCAATGATGACAAGCATCTCTTTCTGCGATTTTCTTTCCAAATATCATTAATAAAAGGAATTCAGATCTAATTCTCCTCTGGGCAATGAAGGGAGAGTCTTGAGAAGAAAGGAATCTTTCCTCTCAACATTAGTTGTATAAACACTTGATCTCCATTACCAAGTAACTTTGAAATTTAAAAGAGCTGAGCTCTCTCCTACATGACAGGAACCAGTTACAGTGTAGAAGATGTGCTCATGTGTCACTTAAGCCAATCTTTTTTTGACAACCCACTATGTGCAGGGAACCATTTCAAGTAGAATATATGAAAAAGACTAACACCATATGATTTCCCTCATATGTGGTACATGAAGAAAACGAATGAATGGATGAATGAATGAATGAACTAATCAAACAAAAATAAACTTTTAGACTGTAAAACGAGCTGGTGGTTACCAGAAGGGAAGGAGGAAGGGAAGGTGGGTAAGTTGGGCAACAAAGGCAAAGTGTAAGGTGGAGGACAGGATTAGACTGCTAGTGGTGAACTTAATGCAGTATCTACAGATACGATTTATAATGACACCTGAAGCCTTACAATGTTATAAGCCAATGTGATTTCAATAAAACTTATTTTTTAACTGTATTAATTCTGACTGAGGTAACTGGTATACAATTCCATCTATGAATCAGAGGTCCAGATTCATACCTCTTCAGATGCACCATGTCCCCCAACAAGGAAACAAAACTTTTGAAAGAAAAGAATAAAGACACAGATTTCCTTCAGGAGATAATGCTCTAAGCATGCATCCAGGATGAGCACAAAGTGTTGCAGAAGAGCACGGGGTTAGGTAGCTAGAAACATCCATACAGAAGGCCATAGAAATCCATCCACAAACACCAGCGTCCTGCTTGCTTTTGAAGGTGGGGTAGCTTGCAGGCCTTTGTGCAACTAATATTTGCCTTTGAGCAATAATTATGTACTAGGCCCTCAGTGTAGAAACCAGAGCTTATTATTTATTGGAGACACTAAGAGATAAAGAGACAAATAATTACAAAATGTGATAAAGGTGATGGTAGGAAAGAACAGGGTAGTATGAGGCAGATATCTTCGGGGACCTACTTTAAGTGGGAGGCAGGGTCAGATGGGATCTAGAAAGGCTTGTCTGAGTAGATACCAGTGAAGTTTAGACCAAAAGCAAGGGAATGGCACAGTCAAGAAGGGGTGGGGAGGATGCAGCTGAGTTGAGGTGGTGTGTGAGCTCCCTCAGGAAGACTCATATTGGCGGGTTAGAGGAAATGAATGGTCACATGGTTGGAATAAAGAGCAATATAGGGGCTATGAATTTGGAGAGACTGGCTGATCTGACAAAGCCTTGCAGGACATTGCATGGAGTTTTAGTTGGGTAAGACTGAAAATTAGCCAGGTATATTATAGCTTCTCTTTTATCTAGCTTGCAATAAATTAATGATTATTGATGGGGCAGAGTGCCAGGCACTGCTTCATGGCAAAGTGAAATAAGAGGACTTCAGATGAGTGCTCTTGCAATGGGTTGCTGTTGCTCATCGATAAGGGAGACCCAGGGCTTGGCTGAGAAGGCAACATCTTCTCTCTCAAGACCAGTCTTCATCCTTGGTCTCATTAAAAGCAATTGGAGATAAGAACAGCCTCATCTATTCACTGCTCATTATCAGTAAAATGAAATTACAAAAAGGGGAAAATGCCTTCATCAGAAGAAACTTCTTTAATCTAGCTCTAACTAGATAATGTTTTACATCTGCTTCAGAGGCATCCCAAAGGGAGACCTTTTATTATTAGCATTCGCCTCACCACAGCTACGCGAAGTCTGCCGCATGCCAAATGCCTTGGAAAATCCCACTGACAGCCAGGGCTGTGGTGATGGTTGGAAATTGCAAGCAGTTATTGATAAGACGTCAAGAGTCCCACCTGCTCCATCGAGTTGGAAGAGGCAAAAATAGGACTTGGAAGATAATAAGTGTGAAGACGAGCATGCAGTTTTTACCTGATGTCCTGAGAGTGGGGAGGGAAAGCTCTACAAATATTTCAGTAGCAGCCATTTCTCCTGGGCTGTTACATTCTAAAGGCCTGGGAGAGCAGAGTACAATGTGGGTTTCTCCAGCCAGCTAGAATCTCTGCAGAGTCTGTCCGACTCTAAGGGCCTGTGGTTCATCTGGAGAGCTTGTGAAGAGACAGATGTTGCCTCTGTCAGTTTTAGGAGGGGCCTGACACACTGTGGTTCTGAGAACATTCTAGGGGTGCAGGAGAATGGCAGTCCATGGGCCAAAGTGCCTAAGGAGCTACATTATTGTCTCAGAAGCAGGGTGACTTGGAGCTGTTAAGAGATACTAGCAAGACAACTTTGTCCTAAATATATTTTCCACCTTAGGAGTGAAGCCAGTGTGTGCTGCTAACTTAGCCCTTGAACCCCAACAGGTTCTTGTCCCATGAAGCCATAAAAAGGAATTCACAGACATTTTAGATAAGGAAGCAGAGAGAAGCAAAATTCATTCAAGAAAGTAAAGTTTATTTAGAGGAAAAAAAACAAAAAACAAAAGCAAAGACTCCAAGGTAGTAATGCCAAGGAGGGGCAAAAGACACCATATGGGCCCGTGTCTAGGGGATATTTAAACTTTTTTTCACTATTCCAAAATCTGGCCATTCTCTCTGTGATTGGCTTTCTCTCAGCGGCCATACTTCTTTGAGTAGTTTTGTCCAGCTTTACAGCTCTTATAAGTCTTTCTTTCACTGCCCCTGTTCTCTTAACAGTTCTCTTAAAATTTACTCTGTTAGTCTTAAAATTTACTGTCCTCATTAGCCCTCCTGGATTTCTCTGCCTTTATCTCAGAAGCCTCTAACTTTCCTGAATTCCCTACCTGCACTGTCCCTGAAGCTGCCTACTTAACCCTAACTTGCCCTGGGGCTCAAGAGTCTTGGAGTCCTAACTTGCCCTGGGGCTCAAGAGTCTTGGAGTCCGGGGTGTCCACACAGGCTATCACCTCCTGCGTGTTTTCATCTTGTTTTCTTCCCAAAACACAAACACTTCATGAGATAACATGCACGAACTTTACCAAATGCTGCTGAGTCTACTTCCTACTGTCACAGCCTCTTAATTTTCCATGTCACATTTCTCAAGTCCTTACCATTTCCCCTCAGGATTGTTCTAAGAGCATCTTAAAAAGACATCTTTCCTCTTGTCTCCATTATGCTTTTTCATATTAAAATCAGAACTATTTTTCTAAAATGCAAATCTTATGTCATGACCTATCCTCAAATCTTTCAAGGGCTCTATATTTCAAGCTATTTCAACATGTCTTCAAATTTCAAGATCAAATTGACAGGATCCTAAGAGGAATGTTTCCTGTTCTTCTGAGCATAGTAAGACCCAAACTTGAGGATAAGAGGCACTAAACTTCTCACATCCCAAATTCAAATAGCTGCTGTAGAGCTTAACAGGATATGGATAGATAAAAGAATTTTTAACAGGTAATTGGCTTTAAGCAATCATGGGAGCTGGTTAAGCACTCTCTGTAATGCTGCTGTCTTTGTTGAAGACAAAAGGCAGACATTTGTAAAGTGGGGGAGATTCAGAGTAAGCTGGAACCCACCTTGAGCTGCAACCCACAAGACAGACTGGAACCCTGTCAGTTCTTGTCTCTGACCTTGGCCCTAAGATTGTCCTGCTGGAGCCAGGTTGTTCATCACAGAATTACACACACACCTTATCTTGGCAACAGAGGGCTGAGAAGGGTCCTGGGGAGGACAAAAATGGTTTCAGGTCCAGCTCCTGTTTCATGAAAACCAGTGAGTCAGCACATCTGTGAAGGTGTGCATGAGCTAAATCCTGGATCCTGCTTCCTGTCCACCCTCCTCGCTCCCAGCAATCTCGTCAGGCACTCCCTATCTGGAGGGACAGGTGGAAAGGAATACTGGCAAATTTAGTTCAGCCTGGTCAACTGAACATATCACAAAGTTGTCACAGTGAGACCATTTACAAACATACATGGGACCCTCTTCCTTTTTAGAGTACTTGTCTTAGAACTTGAAAATGTATTTGTCCTTCTCTAGGCAATGAGCCTCATATGGCAGAAGACTCAGCTTTGCTGCCCACTATATTCTTATTGGCCAATGGAAGGCCACTCATGTAGACACTCATGTCTACTGAAGAGAGGGATGCGGGTGAATAAAAGCCAGTAACAGTATAGGAATGAAGATTTTGGCTTATGTCAGGTGTCTGAAATGGGGAAGTCAGAAAGAGCCCTTTTCAGATGAAAACTGTTTTCATATATATAGTTTTCATGAAAACTATAGTGGTATTCTATTTAGCTTCTCATCTCAAAAATAAAACTAAAAAAGTATGCGAAACAACAGTTTTCAAGACACTAAGCACCAGCAATGAGAAGCGGTTACCTCTGAGAGAGAAGAGGCAAATGAGGTGAAGCTGGTGGCTGCCTCTGCTTATGGTTTTGAGAGAATTTGCCAGTCATGATGCAGGAGGAGGAAGCACAGGGAGAAACCAACAGGACCCTGAACTGAAGGCACCAAGGTGAGAAACCAAGCAAACTAAGACAAGAGTTCAATGGCACAGAGCAGTGGGGAAGAGATGCGTGTCCAGAGAAGCAATAGAAGAGACCTGCATGGGGTCTTCCCACAGCAGGCAGCAGAGTGGGAGGAAATGACCCGAGAGAGAGAGGGATGGCAGCCCAGTGCCTGACACTCAGGGCTGGGAGTAGCAACAGTTTTTAAATGATCAGATGAGGTCATACAACAGTAACTGTAACTGTATGATTTCCAAAGTTAAGGGGAGACAAAAAATACCCCCCCAAAAAAAGCAATGCAATTGAACTTCAAGAAATGAGAACAATGATTCAAATGAAAAATGAATTTATAGCAGATGAAATACTTCCATCTGTGAGGAAACTTGAAGATATATCAATAGAACCACTCCCAGAGGAAACACAATAAGAAAAGAATAGAAAATTAGTAAATTATTGTGTCTGTGAGTAGTGAGATACAGAGAGTTAGAGAATCTGAAGGAAAGGAGGGATCAGGCACAGAAAAATTATATCAGCAAACAATAACGGTGACACAACCAAATACACAAAGAAACAGAACAGATGGATGCTTGCCAGAGAGGGTATGGCAATGGGAGAATTGGGTGAAGAGGTCAAGAGGAACAAACTTCCAGGTAGGAGACGAATAAGTCTTGGGGGGTTCCATGTCCAACAGGGTGAGTATAGTTAACATCACTAGATTGTAGAGAGTTGAGATCTTAAAAGTGCTCTTCATGAGGAAAAAAAAAAACAAAACTATGTATGGTGATGGATGGTAACTAAACTTACCATCATAATCATTTTGCAATATAAAAAAAAGTAATTAGGTGAGCTGTAGGGGTCTGGGTTCAGAATATAGCACAGTTTGCTTTTATATCATGACCCTGACTCATTTGTCTTATAAAAAGCTGCTGAAATTTGCAACTGGGTAAATATAGCTGGCACATTTATCCACAGTAAATTATCTCCACTCCCCCATTGAAAAGAACAAACAGAAATTTATCCAGAACGTTCCAAATAAACAAAATTGTAAACACACAGATCCCTGATAACACAGGTACTACAATAACCTCAAGCACAGAAATATGAAAAGAAGTGCACTGAGAAATATCATAATCAAATTGCTTGAAACTAGTAATAGAGAAAGTCTTATGTATAGAGCACAAAGTTGCAGATAGCACCCGAAACAATGCAATCGTGCAGGTGAGAAGACAGCTCTGAAGTGCTAAAGGGAGACTGTTCCTCCAGAAATGTATATCCAGAGAAACTGTCTGCTAAAAAATGAAGATGAAATAAAAAGGATTATAAGGGGAAACCAGGAATATTGTACATCAACAAATGAGAGAGCCTAGAGAAAATGGACAAATTCTTAGAAAGATGCAAACTACTGAAACAAACTAAGACAAGAAATAGAGGTGCCTCCCTGGTGGCACAAGTAGTTAAGACATAGCGCTTATGAACCTATCCGCAGCCACTGCAGCACAAGTTCAATCCTGGGAGCCTCCCCGGTGGCGCAGCGGTTGAACACTGGGTTGCGAAGCTGCCCACAGCCTCTGTGGCGCCAGTTTGATCCTGGGCTGCTCCCCGTCCACCGAAGGAGTGTCCCGCATGGCGCGCAGACCTTTCCTGCCGCCCGCTGCTCCCCTCAGCAGTGTACTTCGGTCCTTCTGCCTGCTCTGCTCCCCGCTCTGGCTCTGGTGAATTCTCTCACCCTCCTGCGCTTCTGACTGTACCCAGTGCTTGTATAAATAAATAAATAAATCTTTAAAAAAAAAATTCAATCCCGGGCCAGGGAGGTGACCCACATGGCAAAGCAGACCTCTTCTGCCTCGCCCACTGCTCCTCTCAGCAGTGTACTTCAGTATTATCTGCCTGTTCTGCTCCCCACTCTGTCTCTGTTGAATCCTCTTACCCACTGCATCTCTGGCCTGCATCCCATCTCTTGTATGCATAAATAAATAAATCTTTGGGCCTCCCTGGTGGCACAGCGGTTGAGCTCTGAGTTGCGAAGCTGCCTGCAGCCTCTGCAGTGCTGGTTCTATCCCCGGCTGATGGCAAGGGTCCCACATGGCGTGCAGACCTCTCCTGCCGCCTGCTGCTCCCCTCAGCAGTGTACTTCATCGGTCTGCCTGTTCTGTTCCCCGCTCTGGCTCTGGTGAATTCTCTCACCCTCCTGAGCTTCTGACTATACCCAGTGCTTGTATAAATAAATAAGTAAATCTTTAAAACAAATAATTAAATAAATAAATCTTTAAAAAAATAGGAAACTGAATACAGATGATAAAAGATTGAATTAGTAATCCATTTATGTCCCACAAAGCAAAACCAACAATTAGATGACTTCACTGGTAAATTCTGATAAATATTTAAAGATGAAATAACATCATATATACCTTTATAAATGCCTCCAAAACAATCTAAGAGGAGGGACTATTCCCCACCTCAATCTATAAGGAGATTCTTACCCTGATACCAAAGGAGATCAGAAAAGGAAACTACAGACAAATATCCTTTATCAATATAGACTCAAAACCGGGCCTCCCCTGGTGGTGTAGGTGGTTGAGTGCAGTGCTGTGAAGCTGTCCACAGCCTCTGCAGCACCGGTTCAATCCTGGCCAGCCAGCAAGTGTCCCACATGGTGCAGCAGACCTCTCCTGTCTCACCCGCTGCTCCCTTCAACAGTGTATTTTGTCAGTCTGCCTGTTCTGTTCCCCACTCTGTCTCTGGTGAATCCTCTCACCCTCCCGCGCATCTGGCCTATACCCCAGTTCTTGTATAAATAAATAAATAAATCTTTAAAAAAATTTTAAAAAGATACAGACTCAAAACCCCTCAAACATTTTAAGAAATCTAGCAACAGGAAAAAGGATTGTATACCATCACCAAATAATGTTTATACACACATGCAAAGTTTCTTCAATATATAAAAATCAATGTAATATACCATATTAATAGACTATTAATGGAATATACCATAGAATATCAATGGACAAAAACCACACGATCATCTCATTTGCTCTCATGATCAAGAATTTGAAAACAATACAACCCCTTCTCAGGATAAAAACATTTAACAAACTAGAAAGAGGAGTGTATTTCCACAGCCTGATAAAGGGAATCAATGAAAATCCCTTCCAAGAGCAGCATGCTTAAAGGTAAAAAAGACTGAAATCTTTCCCCAGAAGATTAGGAATAAGACACTATTGCCTACTCTTGCCTCTTCTATTCAACATAGCAACTGGAGATCCAGTCAGGGTAACAAGGGCAAGAAAAAGAAATAAAAGGCATCTGGACTAGAAAGGAAGAAGTAAAATGATCTCCATTTACAGATGATCTTATAGCAATAAAATCCTAAGAAATAACACAAAAAAACATTAGAATAATAAGTATCTTCAGTAAGTTTACAGGATACAAGGCTGACAACAAAAATTAATCATAAAGCTATACACTAGCAATGAATACTCTGACAATAACATTATGAAATAATTCTATTTATAACAGAATCAAAAGGAAAAATACCCAGATATAAATATGGATTAGAAGATTTAATCTTATTGTGGCAATAATCGCCCTTCTCCTCTCCAGTGAAATCTATACTTTCAACATAACCTATATCAAAATCTCATGAGGTTCCTTTGCAGAACTTGACAAAGTGATCCTAAAATTTGCATGGAAATTCAAGAGACCAGCAATAGCCAACAATATTGAAAAAGAACAATTTGAAGCTCACTATAAAGCTACAGTAATCAAGACAGTGAGGTTTTTCATCATAAGCAAAATAAATACACATAAACAAACCCACACATGTGAATAGCTGATTATTAAGTGGTACAGAGGCAACTTACTGGAGAAATGACATCTTTTTCCCCCCACAAATTTGTGCTTAAATAACTGGATATTGGTATGCTAAAAAAGTGAACATTGATCCATAACTCACATCATATATGGAAACTTGCCTCAAATGGACCACCAATGAAATGTAGAAACTGAATTTTTAAAACTTTAGAAGAAAATGTGGGAGAACGTTTTTGTGACCTTGAGTTGGTCAAAGATTTCTCAGATAAAACATCAAAAGCATAATTCATAAGAAGATTAAATTTTTAAATCGCACATCAAAAGAAAAGAAAACTTTTGCTCTTCAAAAGAATCTGTTAAGAGAATGATAAAAAAAAAAAAGCCACTGGGGAAAATGTTTTGTAAAGAACTTTTATCCAGAACATATATAGAAATCAAGAAACTCAGTAAGAAATATACAGAAATCTAAAAACTCAGTAAGATAGAAAACATCCCAACTTTTAAAACTGGGCAGAAATCTCCCAACTCAATTTTATCCCAATTGATTCAACACACATGAAAAGATGTTCAATGGCTGCAGGCATTATGGAAATGGAAATTAAAAGCAAACTGGAAAACTACTACACACCTTTCAAAATATGGCCAAAGTTAAAAAGATTGATTATACCAAGAGTTAGCAAGCATGTGGACAAGCCACATATGGATGCTGGAATTGTAAAATAGTACAATCACTTTGGAAAACAGTTTACATTTTTTTTTAAAGTTGAACACGGTGGGCCTCCCTGGTGGCACAAGGGGTTAAGACACAACCTATGAAGCTAACCGCAGCCACTGCAGCACAAGTTCAATCCCTGCTGGAGCTACCCACATGGCCCAGCAGACCTCTACTGACTCTCCCACTGTTCCCCTTGCTTGTAGCTCAAGCAAGCTATTTGTATTTCAGTCAATCTGCCTGTTCTGCTCCTCACTCTGTCTCTGGTGAATCCTCTCACCCCCACACCTCTGGCCTGTACCCCAGTTCTTGTATAAATAAATAAATCTTAAAAAAAATAAAAGTTGAATATGGGCCTCCCTAGTGGCACACGGGTTAAGTCTCAGCCCTGTCAAGATGTCGCCAGCTACTGCAACATGAGTTCAATCCCTGACCAGGGAGCTAGCCCACATTGCCCAGCAGACCTCTCCTGTCTCTCCCACTGCTCCCCTCAGCAGTGTATTTCAGTCAATCTGCCCATTCTGCTCCCCACTTTGTCTCTGGTGAATCCTCTCACCCTCTCACCTCTGGCTTACATCCCAGTTCTTTTATGTATAAATAAATCAAATAGGGCCTCCCCAGTGGTGCAGTGGTTGAGCGCTGGGTTGCGAAGCTGCCCGCAGCCTCTGCAGTGCCGGTTGGATCCCCGGCTGCTCCCCGGCCACCAGAGGAGGGTCCCACATGGCGTGCAGACCTCTCCTGCCCACCTGCTGCTCCCCTCAGCAGTGTACTTCAGTCCTTCTGCCTGCTCTGCTTCTGGCTCTGGTGAATTCTCTCACCCTCCCACGCTTCTGACTGTACCTAGTGCTTGTACAAATAAATAAATAAATCTTAAAAAAAATCAAATAAATCTTTAAAAAATAAAAAGTTAAACATATTATTAACCTATGCACTAACTATTCCACTCCTAAGTATTTACCCAACACAAATAAAAGGAAATGCGCCTATAAATATTTATGTACTAAACTTCAGAGCAGCTATATCTATAATGACTCCAAATTGGAAATATTGAAATGTCCACTAGTGGGTAGGAAAATAGTCAAATTACAAAATATTCATATATGAATTCTACTCTGCATTAAATGGGGATGAATAATATACACAACCAGAATGAATCTCAATTTTGCTGAATGAAGGGATAGGTAAAAACAAAGTTCTATGCTGGATGATTCTGTGATTGAATTGGGAAATTCACACCAAGTTATGGTGACATTCAACAGTTTAGTTATTGCCTGGGGGAGGAGTGCAATGAGGGTGGGAATAAGGGATTGCAAGGGGCCATAAGTAACCTTTCGAAGATGCTGCCTATATTCATTATCTTGATTTCTGTGACAATTTTTTTTTTATTTATAGAGGCATGTTTTTTATTTATTTATTTGTTTGTTTGTTTGTTTATACAAGCACTGGGTACAGTCAGAAGCAAGGGAGGGTGAGAGAATTCATCAGAGACAGAGCGGGGAGCAGAGCAGGCAGAAGGACCAAAGGACACTGCTGAGGGGAGCAGCGGGCGGCAGGAGAGGTCTGCGCGCCATGTGGGACCCTTGCCCGGTGGCCTGGTATCAAACCGGCCCTGCAGAGGCTGCGGGCAGCTTTGCAACCCAGCACTCAACCGCTGCGCCACCCAGGAGGCCCCGATTTCTGTGACAATTTCATTGATGTGTAGATATGTCAAAACTTAAGAAATTATATACTTTAACTATGTGTCATATAAGCATGGCAATTGTAGCTCAAGCAAGCTGTTTGTATAAAGATCTAGTTTCTCTTTCCAGGCACCACAAATTGAGTGTGATTCTAACTCTGTCATTTGATTCAGCCAAAAACCTTTAAATCAACATTAGGATTGACACTAAGTGAAATAGAACTCAAACATTTTTGATGTCTGATTATCTGCTGCTTACAGAATTCAAGAAGGCAGTTCATGCAAGTGCAGTCAGCTCCCCTTAAAAGTTTTTGTATTCAAGCTAAAACTTTGAAATTTTTATTTTCATAAGAACACAAATAGGTTTGTATACCAAGAGGACATTTTATACTGTGCTCTCTGGATTTAGTGTGTGACCTAAGTGACAGGATTTCTTGTGTAGGTATATATTTATTAGAGGTCACCATTTTATGGACAATGAAAAGATTAGAGCATGATCAAATGTACAATTATATGGCATATAAATTTTCCGTCTTCAAAAAATGTGTTTACAAGCTTCAAGTGCGGTTTAAAAATGAGAAAAATATCTTAAGAGTTTTTTATTCAGTTAAATGACTTTCCTTTTTTCCCCCCACTGAAGTCAGGAGCCAAAACGGGCAAGGATTTGGAAGGTTGTTAAAATGTATTGCTGCAACTCCATTTTCAGTCTTTGTGCCTGTTTGAAGCTCTTTCCCAATTTACATTTAAATCCAAAGGTTTCCATATCATATTTTGCACAATATCTATTAATTTCTCATGAGCTATTATTTGAATGATTGGAGCATTACAAATATCATTAAAATAATGGGGACGTTATGGCTGCATCACTGCACAAGATTTATATTTGTATACATTAGAAACTCGAGTTTTTCCTATTACCAAGCCAGTCCCGTACTTTTGTGAATTTTCTAAAAGTGAACAACAGAAAGCAGCCAGTAAGATCCTGTTTTCTGCAGCAGGCCAGGCTCAGTAAAAAGATGAAATGGTTGTCCCCCATAGAAATAACCGTGATGGTGCCATTCGTCAATATGCTAGTCTTTAAGTTGATCTATGTTTATTGCTTCCATACCTGGTCAAGGTGATTTATTGTACAATCCCCACTTTTTATTATCTTGTCTCATACATTTTTCTATAAAGGACTGGCCATATTTCCTTCAGTCACACTAACAACAAAAGAAGACTATTAAGGATAGCTTTCCCTGGAGGCCATTTAAAGCTCATCATACCTGGATAACGTCAGTGATTTGTGGATTGCAAGTTATGGTGGAAACCCTGAAGAAAAGTTTCCAATTGGAAGTTTCAGAGGTAGATAAGGCTGCCTTGTTAACACACCATGATCTCAGCTAATTCACAGAGATCTTGAGACAGGGATTGAAAAGTAGTAAGTCTGAAGGAGAGAGAGCAAAAGAAGTGCATTCTGACATTGCAGCAGTCTTAGAGTTTAAGATTTTACCTACTTTTTTCTACCTTTATATGATTTAAACAAAAGCCAGATTTGTTCCTTTGTTGGTATAATTTTCATGATATGTATTCATTAATTTACTTATCAAGTATTTATAAGAAACTGCATTTTACTAAGTGCTCAAAATATAGCAATGAACAAATTAGATAAAATCCCTGTCAAGAAGTCACCACATACCAGAGAGTAAGACTAAAACTGCCTAGGGACTTCTGTCTTGGAGAAAAATTGTTGTAAGATTACATGACTCAGGGTCCTCCCTGGTGGCACAGGGTTAAGTCTCAGCACTGTCACCTCTATGGTCTGAGTTCAATCCCCAGCCAGGGAGCTGACCCACATGTCACAGCAGACCTCTCTTGTCTTACCCCCTGCTTCCCTCAGCAGTGTATTTCAGTAGATCTGCCTGTTCTGCTCCCCACTCTGTCTCTGGTGAATCCTCTCACTCCCGGCACCTCTGGCCTACATCCCAGTCCCTGTACCCAAATATAAAATAAGTCTTTTTTTTTTAAAGAGAATATATGATGCATATTCTCATTTCTATCCCTTCCCTCCCTCCATTTCATTCTCTTCTCTCCTTCTCTCCCTCTCTTTCTCTGATGAATGGAGATCTCGTCTCAGCTTATGTTCCTAATTGGGTGTTATTTTTTCCCCAATAAATAGTGGAAATCAACCCTTTCTGTGAGAAAGACAACATAATCACCAGACTGTCAGATTTGTAGACAAAACTGCATCAATAAAAAGCCATTCCTGAGTAAAAATAAGTGAATAGTTAGGGTTTTGTGGAACAGAGATATAGAGGAAAAAGTAAAAAAAAAAAAATGCTATATACATGATACATATTGTTATCTAGGGATTTTGAGTAATATCATAAATGTATGAGTTGGGGATTACATGGAATTAGATTCTAGTGCCAGTGTTAAGGCATCCACACATTTCACTACATCCTACCCCACTCCTTCTCTGTCATCAGATCCCACCAAACTTCATCCTGAGCTGTGAGGCTACAGGAATTTACTTAATCTCTTGGAATTTAAGTTCTCTCTCTTTAACTTCACAGATGTTGTGTGTACTGAATCAAATGACCCAGGCAAAGTACTTGACTCTGTGCTTAACACTTAGTAAACTCAAAAAATATTTACTGGGGCCTCCCCAGTGGCGCAGCGGTTGAGCGCTGGGTTGCGAAGCTGCCCGCAGCCTCTGCAACACCAGTTCGATCCCCGGCTGCTCCCCGGCCACCAGAGGAGGGTCCCACATGGCGTGCAGACCTCTCCTGCCGCCTGCTGCTCCCCTCAGCAGTGTACTTCGGTCCTTCTGCCTGCTCTGCTCCCCGCTCTGGCTCTGGTGAATTCTCTCATCCTCCCGCACTTCTGACTGTACACAGTGCTTGTATAAATAAATAAATAAATCTTCAAAAAAAAAAATACTGAATGTATGGTCAGTATGTGTTTGAACAGTCATACAAAGATGAGTAACAAATATAGAACACCAGGGCATTTCATTCTGTCAACATAGACTCTCTGTAGATATGTTAATAGGTATCACATATATCCTATAGCATATATGTAAATATCTATATGTAAATACTGCAACCAATATGTAAAATATACTTCCTTTTCAAGCAAAGACGGGAGTGACAAACATAAATGAGTTTTGGGCTATCTATTAAATCACAACACATTTTTAAAAATTAAAAGCATTGTTATGGATATAGTGAATTGTGCCAGAGGAAACTTACTAAAGATACACAGAAATTTCAAATTCAAGAAATATACTTCTAAATAATCTACAGGTTTAATATTAAATTTTAATAGAAGTTAGAAAGTACTTTCAAATGAATGATGAAAGTATTCATTAAAATGTGCAGGATGGGGCCTCCCTCTTGTCACAAGGGGTTAAGCACAGCATTATGAAGCTATCCGTAGCCTCTGCAGCATGAGTTCCATCCCCAGCTGGCCAGGGAGCTACCTACACGGCACAACAGAACTCTCCCGTCTTGCCTGCTGCTTCCCTCAGCAGTGTATTCCAGTCTGCCTGTTCTGCTTCCCACTCTGTCTCTGGTGAATCCTCTCAATGCCTCCCCACCCCGACCCTGCACCTCTGGCCTTTACCCCACCTCTGACCTGTATGCAAAATAACTAAATCTTTCTAAAAAATGTGCATGATGGCCTTTATATGGTACTTAAAGTAAAATTTAAAGTTTAAATTCATAAGACAAAAGAAGGCTGAAAATTCATGAACCAAGCATTCACCTTAGGAATTTAGGGGGAAAAAAAGCATTAAAGTAAACCCAAGAGACATAGTAAAAAAAGATTATGAGCAGAAATTCAACAACAACAAACAACAACAACAAAAACCATAATATAGGATCAACTAAAACAAAAGTTGTTTCTTTGAAAATATGATTGATAAGCCTTTAGGTAAAACCCATTACAGCACACTAAACTTCAAGGATGAAAAAGGAGATCGCATTACTAATTCTATAGACACTTCAAAAAAATCATGACATAAAATATAGAACTCGAAAATCTAAAGAAAAGGGGAAAATTCTTAGTAAATCATAATTTACCAACAGAGATAACAAGAAAAAAAATGGCATGGCTAGGAAGGACAACAGGCAGACAATCTATCAAAAAAGTGGTGCCCTCATTACTTAAGTAATCTCAAGATTTGATATGTTTTGAAAGTGCATGTAACGGAAAAGGGCATGAGACTGTTTACTTTTAATGCAAAGGGTGAGAGCTTCAGAAAGAATGGAAATCACTGACATGCATGTCCTAAAGGCTTCTTGCAATGGGGCTATTTATGAGGCTGACTTAAAAATTCTATGTCTAAAGTAGCAAAGGTATATACACAAAGGTTAAATGACTGACTGAGAAGACCCCTTGCACCAGATAAGATAGACCACGTGGCAAATAATAACATTAGCTCATTCTTAGTAGTTATTTCTTGATTCTTTTTTGCAATCCAGTGTTTAGGGGAACTGAGACTCAGAGAGGCAGGAATCCTATCCAAACTCTCACAACTAGTCTATGGTGGGGCCACCTCTCAGATAGCCTTGTTTGCTAATAAGCCCAATATTCTTTTTATTTGTTGCTTAAATTCATTCACTTCATTAATACACAGTTATGGTCCTTCTGTTGTCTTAGATTAGGGAATTGAATGAAATTAACTTGAGTTTGTAAAATTAATTTGTGTTTTTAATTTTGCAAGTTTCCTTTTTTCAAACAATTTATAGACTTACATATGACCTATTTATGACTCCTATTCAGGACTAATTTTGCATCAGTTTGGTTCATCTTTCATAGTTCTTCATTTCTTGCATGATACATGAAAGCTAGTTTTCAGTTGGGAGGGACACTAATATTATTCTAGCTCCTTCTAGCTGGTATAACAGGGACAAGTAAAACAGGTTTAACTGGGATTGTCTTACTTCCAGGCTAAATGGCTTGAACGGTATTATGGTGTTTGTTTTCTTTCCTTTTGAACATATTCCTATTTTCACATGGTTCATAAATTCCATTTTCAAAATACACATTATTCTACATGCTAACATACAAAATGGTTTATGGAAAAGACCTCAATTCCCAGCCTACCAAGTAGCATAAGCAAGAAGAACTGATTTCAAACATTCTGTGGTAAGAAATAGAATGAGTGTCCAACTCCTAAATGGTAAAAAGACTAGAGTGTTTATCTCTGCTATGCAGTGAAATGAAGGTGATTTTTCAAAAAGACAGGAGCAAACAACACAACTAGGAATTTAGGAGTGGGCTTGCCTGAGACCAAACAAACATCGTTCACTCAACAAATATTTGTTGATCCATAACTATGTGTCCAGCCTTGGCTTAGTCATTGGAATTCAGCAGAGAAGAAAACAGAATAGTTTGCTTGTGAGGCTTATATTTTACGGAGAAAGTCAAATAAATAAACACACACACACACACACACACACACACACAGTCAAATACAACCAAGAAATAAAGCAGAGGGAGGGGCAGGGAGTGAACACGGGATGATGCCAATCACACTGGCCCAGGAACACTTTCCTTGTGCATCTCCTTCAGGTGTGTCAGAAAAATAAGGTGAATCATATAATTATCATGTGCAATACTGTTCAAGTCAGAGGAAAGGGAAAGTGCAAAGACCCTGAGGTAGAAAACGGATGGACATATTCAAAGAAAGCTTAGGGCCGGAATAGGGGACCCAAGGAAACAGGGTTCAAGCTCAATCTAAGTGTCTGAGCCTCTTGTGACATGGATTAGGATGGAAGACTTCCAAAGGCATTTTTATTTATAAAATATTTATTTATTTATTTATACAAGCACTGGGTTCAGTCAGAAGCGTGGGAGGGTGAGAGAATTCACCAGAGCCAGAGCAGGGAACAGAACAGGCAGAAGGACCGAAGTACACTGCTGAGGGGAGCAGCAAACGCTGCAGTAGAGGTCTGGCGCCATGTGGGGACCCTTGCTGGTGGCCCGGGATTGAACCGGCGCTGCAGAGACTGCAGGCAGCTTTGCGACCTAGTGCTCAACCACTGCGCCACCAGAGGAGGCCCCCAAAGGCTATTTAAACAAAGCAATACTTTTAATAAACAATAGCAAGTACAGAATATGTTTTAAAATGATTTAAAGTGAGACTATTCTGGTTCATGTAAAATTTTAGGTTATTTGTAGTTTTTACTATTACAAATGATTGCTACCATGAACCTTGACTTGTGGATAGATTTTTTTTTTTTTCATTTGTGGGAGCTTGCTTTATTAGTCTTAAGTATTACTTTCCAATGGAAGGGAAAAATAAAGTATTTTTCAAAGAAACCAATCTTCTACACATTGAAAAGAAAAAAAATACCTACAGTATACCATCTTTAAGGTTGATGGCTACAATAGCCCTAGAATCAATTTATCACACCCCCTCCCCAGCATTTAATGAAAATCTATTAGGACAACAGATCCTTTGGGATCTGATTGAAATCTGATTAAAAACAAATGGCCTCTGGTATCTCAGGCTTTTATAGCGTACTGATCATTATTAAAAGGTGATCCCTGTATACTAGAAATTGGAGCTAAATTACTTATAATTATTTTAGGATTGTATTAGTTTTTTATTAATTATAAATTTATAATTTGAATTCCACTAGAATCAAAAGAGCTGGGTTCAATTCCAGAACCAATGTCACAGTACTAGACCTTGAGCAGTTCAGTTCTGTTTTCTTGTGAAATGAGGCTAATAATAACTTCCATGGTTATTTTGTGAAGTTTGGAAACAGGAACAGGATAACATAAGATACAGTAACCAGAAATTAAGTTTTGCAAGGAGCGAGGAAGTGGAATGAGATGATCAATTTCACTAAAATAGTTAACATGTCCAGTGCTAGGGCTGGGGAAGGGTCACTGTGGGTTCTAACAATTACAACACACCACTCAGGCTTAGGGTGCAACAACAATGGGATTTTCTAAAAAACGGGAGATTGGAAGAAAGAAAAGAGTTGGTAAGGCCACAGGTGGCCGCTATCTTACCTGAGTGTCCGCAGTGTCCCATAGTTAGTCCCAAAGCCACTGCTCAAGATGGCGCCATCCTCCTAGGAGGCCCTGGAGTCTCGCCGGCCTGTGGGGCCCACATTCCACCCACGGTGGAGGATGGAGTTGCTCACAGGTGGCGCTGCTGAGGGGGCACCATGGCCGCCAGTAAGGCCTATTCCAAGGCCAGGGCTTGCTGGTGTCAGAGGCACTAGCACCAGGAGGTAGTGCAAGGGGACGGTCATCCCCTTGGGTCTGAACATCCATAGGTCTGGGTCCAAGGTCTGAGCAGTTCCAGCCCACTGGCACCTTGTCTAATATCCCCTGCCTGCCAAGCCTGATTGGTCCATTTTTCAAGTCCTGTGCCATTTCAAAAGAGGAATGCTGGTCTGTGTATCTGGACCCTATCCTTGGTGAAGTCAGGGAGGGCTTGTACGTGTGCACTCAGGGAAGCCTGAGTGGTGGGGCCGGGCTCTTGTCCTAGCCCCCAAGTCAGGCCCAGGCTGCGGGTGCTGGGGTTGGCCCACAGACTGCATGTGCGCCAGCCCTTAAACCAGTTTGTGTGTTGTAGTGGTAGCAGTGGCCTTGAGGCCCCTATTTTCTCACTGCAAATATTAGCATTCCAGCTCCAGTTTTATCAAAAGTAAACTCAGGGTGAACAGGGTACCTACCCCTAGTTCTCAGAATTGTTGAAAGACCATCTTAGCTGGAAGACTTGTCTGAGATCGTGCCCACGCAGTGTTTCTGGGGTGCTTGGATACCTGAAAGGCACAGGAACATTTATTTAGCTATTAAAGATGAGGAAGATGATAAAGTTGCTTATTGTGGGGTTCACAGTCTATAGAGATCACTTCTGGCAGATATAAGTGGAAAATTAATTTATTGAACTATAGAGGCAGTCCACAAAGGCACAGGATAAAGGGGCAGAAAATCAGGTTCTGAAAAC
The DNA here is from genome assembly GCF_014898055.3 of Talpa occidentalis. Lineage (NCBI taxonomy): Eukaryota > Metazoa > Chordata > Mammalia > Eulipotyphla > Talpidae > Talpa > Talpa occidentalis. The sequence continues at coordinate 86,145,005 of NW_023605305.1, forward strand.
ACAGCAAGGTGCTCCAGATAACCAACATCACAGGCACAATCACACCGACAGGGCCAGGTGGCAGGACAGCACTGAACACCAGGCACACCTTGGCCTGAAGCCACAGAGAGGACAGCAAACCCTTGGTTGCTGCTATTGTCTCTTGTCCTGTTACAGCGCAGAGAGAGGGGCACCCCAGACCCCACAAACCTGCCTGCTGTAAATAGGTTCTGCCATGTGCCGCATCAACACAAAACATGTGAGACTTTAATGAAAAGGAACTTTAATACAATTAGTAAACAATATAGGAAAGGCAAAGAATATAGTTTCTAAATCAAGCACCCAAAGTTGCCCATCCCTTCATGGGTAAAAGTCCAACCAAACAGGATTGGCCCAGAGCAAGGCCCCAAAGCCCGCCACAAGTCCTAAGTACCTTTCAGTGGGGACCTACAGAAAAGGCTCAGAAACAACCAGACAAGTCTAGAAGGAAAGAGCAAAATCAAGATAAAAAGATGCCATTGTCACCTCCCCATGGGTCTCTCACCCACATCTGCGTCACCCAGTCCACAATCAAAAGGCAAGCACAGTTCTTCATGTGTCTCTCTGCTCCATGTGCCTCCTCCAGGGCTCCTTCTGGCTCTCCCTCCTGCTTCCTCCCTTCCTCGGGCCCTTCTCCAGCTGCTTCTTCTCCCTGCTCAGCTCCACCCTCCTTTGGGTGGGGCAGGAATCCTGAAACCTCTTCTTTACCTGGGGACCACACTGTTACAGTTCCTCTTTCTTGGAGTCACCAGATTTGGTTTTAGGTTATTGCTTTAGACAAGCAAAGCCTAAGTCACATGTTTGTGCCTAAGCTACAAAGGTTCTGCAAAGCTTTCAAGACCTTGCTTCTCCCACAAAGGGTCATAATATGGAAAAATTCTTACAACTCAGCGCAGAGTTTCCCCCCAAAAGGAAAATGTCCACTGAAATATTGGGGATCAGAAATAGTGAAGATGACCGATCCCCATGGCTTTAGAGGTGACCTCACATGGGAGCAGCTATGAACCACTTGTTGGAACTCAGCCTGCTGTTGTTTGACCCTGGCCTGGCCAATGCTTTCTGCTCCTGCTCCCCTAGGATCATGTTGTAAATATTCAGATGTGAAGCCTTTGAATGCTCTGTGAACCCTGTGCTATTCTCTTGTGACAGCAGATAGCAAGGAAGGAGCTCCTCCATATAAATCATCACTTATGGAGAGTATTATCATTTGACAGAATTCAGGACAGCAGAACAAGCAGCACATCTCTGCTTAATAGCTAATTTCAGAGGATATGATTTTAAAAGTCAAAAAAGCCTTACTCTTGGACACTGCTTTCATGTGAAGAGTAAGCTTCTTTTTTTAAAGATTTATTTATGCATACAAGAACTGGGGTACAGACCAGAGGTGTGGGGGGTGAGAGGATTCACCAGAGACAGAGTGGAGGGCAGAAAGGCAGACTGACTGAAATATACTGCTGAGGGGAGCAACGGGTGAGACAGGAGAGGTCTTCTGTGCCATGTGAGTAGCTCCCTGGCTGGCAGGGGATCGAACTCCTGCTGTAGTGGCTGAGGATAGCTTCACAGTGCTGTTATTAACCCCTTGCGCCACCAGGGAGGCACAAAAGGGTAAACTTCTTGAAATGTTTGGGACATGACGACATTGCCCATAAAATTCTCCACTGGATCCTAGACATCTTGTAGCTGCCCACAGTGTTCCCTTGCCTGCCTTTTACAACTCCCAGAAGAGCTACCCTCCATGTGTAACTCAGCATTACTATTTAGAAGGGGCCACAAGGAGCTCTTAGTCTCTGAGTGAGGTGAGCAGCTACCAAAGTACATCATTTGGCAAAACAAACAAACAAACAAAAATTCTGATATTTTGCAAGTATTTTTCTTGTCCTGGAAAGAGAAAGATAAGTCTAAATAACATGTGCCAAAAATATATCTTAAAAGTAAATGAGCAAAATTTGCAAATCCCAAGTATATATGCTTTGAATAATTAAAATTTTTTTTGGGGAGGTGGTAAAAGGGAGCAATTCCATGTGATGGATGGAAATTAGATTTTCACTTGTAGACATAATAATAAATACAGATGAACTTTGCACTGTCATGAAGACAGGAGTTGACTTATAAGGCTGAATACCTGAAAAACTATATGATGCTATAAGCCAATGTTACTTTGATTAAAAAATATTTATAAAAAGTGTTATTTTAACCTGTTATACATTTTTTCTGCTAGCACATTTCCTTACATTAATCAGTGTAGTGTCTGGGCTGTTCTAGGTTTTTTTGTTTGTTTGCTTGGTTAGTTTGATTTGGGTATTTTCTGATTCCAGAGTTATCATTGGGAGGCTGAAACCTGCTTTGACAACCTAATAGAATAGGATAACAGGAAGTGGAATCAAAGACCTCCCAGCTACGGCCCATCATTTCAGGAAGGGTCTCAGGAGACTGGCAAATTAAATAGCCTTTCACAGCTATTGCAGCTCAGAATAGGTTGGTCTCAATTCCTGAAATCTGACTGAGGTGAGTCCAGTATGCCAATGCCCCCAAGTATCCTGGAGAATAAATCCTCCTAGGCATATGTAAACCTCTCTAAAGACAATATATTCCTTGAGCTCAAATCATTTCTACAAATACTTTCTCAAATACTACCTAGCACACACTGTAAAGCAGCAAGACACATTGGTAGACCATATAATATTATAGACACCATAGGAATACAGAAAATGTAAACAGACCCATAGATTCTGCAGTTAATAGGAGTCTTGGAATATAGACATAGTGATAAATAGACTCTATATACAAAAAGAGATCAGAAATTGATACTTTTTGTAAATAACCATAAACTATAAAATTTGAAATGCAAGAATCAAACATAAATTATATAAACTAAAGGCTTGAAAGGATGAGGTAAAACCTGAATTAAGACAATCACAAAAGAAATCAGGAGATACATAAAAGTAATAACTAGAGGGCCTCCCCGGTGGCTCAGCAGTTGAGCACTGGGTTGTGAAGCTGCCCACAGCCTCTGCAGCACCAGTTTGATCCCCGGCTGCTCCCCGGCCTCCCGGAGGAGGGTCCCACATGGCGCGCAAACCTCTCCTGCCGCCCGCTGCTCCCCTCAGAAGTGTACTTCAGTCCTGCCTGCTCTGCTCCCCGCGCTGGCTCTGGTGAATTCTCTCACCCTCCCGCACTTCTGATTGTACCCAGTGTTTGTATAAAATAAATAAATAAATAAATAAATAAAGTAATGTTTTTTAAAAATAGTAATAACTAGAATGAAAAAAAAGACAAAAAAGATTGAAAGGAGGTAAGAGAATCTCAATTATATGTGTTATGAATGTTCCAGGAGAGATGAAAATAGGACAAAATATTTGCGAACATAGTGGTTGAAATTTTCTAAAAATAGTAGACTAGTAAGCCACAAAATAAGAAAAAGTCTAGGATTTATTCAAGAAAAATAAAGTACATGTCTATGAAAAGACATGACTTACACATTTGGGGGCTTTGTAATCACTCTAACCTGAAAAGAGAAATACCTTAATGTCCTTAAACAGCTGAATGGGTAAATAATTTATGGTAATCTGTAGTCTTACAATGGACTGCTACCAAGCAATAAAAAGGCATGAACCATAGATACATACAATAGCATGAGTTAATCCCCAAATCATATTCTGAGCTAAAAAATATGAATGGTTTGATGTCACTTATATAGAATTGTTGGAAACAAGCATTTGTAATGACAGAAAAATCAGTGGTTGCTTGCAGACAAAGAAGCATGAGAAGAATTTTATGGTTGTAGAAATGTTCATTACCTTAATTATGGTGATACACATTTTATGTGCCCTTTATATGGCAATTATACTTCAATAAACTGCTCTCTTTCTCTCGCTCTCTGAGTTGATATAGCTATATTCATATCAGATAGTAAATTTAAAAGCAAAAAGCATTATCAGAGCTGCATCCAAAGTATTTCCTAGTGATAAAATAAACGTTCAACTCACCAGGAAAATAGATCAATTCAAAACTGAATTCAAAATTTGCCAGATAAAACAAGAAATAGCCAAATCTACAATCATTGTGGGACATATCTCATCACTTGCATCAGTGGCATAAAAAGCTCACAAAAATCACAAAGAAATTGGAATATTTGAATAGCAGAATCAGCAAACACAGCCAACGGACATATGGAACAGAATGATCAAGCCACACTCCAAAAAACAAAAGGATGATTTCAAAAACCGACCAAAAGCAAGTTTTAAAATCTTTGAAGGGATTCACAAAAATAAACAACTGGGACTACATCAAGCTAAAAAGGAAACACCACCAACACAAAAAGGCAACCTATGGACTGGGAGAAGATATTTTCACATCAGGCATCCAACAAGAGGATAATTTCCAAAATATATCAGGAACTCATACAACTCAACAACAAAATAGGCCACCCAATCAAAAAAGAGTGAAATACCTAAAAAGACACTTCTGCAAACATCCAGATGGTCTACCTTCATGTGAAGAAATGTTTCAATATCACTTATTATCGACGGAATGCCTCACCCCTGTGAGAATGACCTACAGCAAGGAGACGGCAAATTACAAATGTTGACAAGGACTAGGAAAAAAGGGAACACACGTCCATTGTTGAGGGGAGTAGCATTTGGAGCAGCCTCTTTGGAAAATGGTATAGAGATTCCTCAAAAAGGTAAAAATGGAAAAATTATTTGATCCAGCAATACCACTGCTAGATAATAACCCAAAGAATATGAAAAAACTAATACAAGTAGATTTATGCATGCCCCATACTCACAGCAGCATTATTCAGAAAAGACAAGTAACAGAACCAACTTAAATGTCCAGCAGCAGATATCTGGATCAAGAAATTCTGGGATATATATTAAATGGAATACTACTCATTTATTAATAAAGTAGCACCTTTTTTTTTTTTTTTGACAATATGGAAGGATCTTGAGGTAATTGTGCCAAGTGAAATAAGTCAGAAGGTGAAAGACCACACCAGGTGATTTTACTCATTTGTGGAATTTATTTTTTTTGTATTTATTTTTTAAAAGATTTATTTATGCATGCAAGAACTGGGGTACATGTCAGAGGTAAGGGAGGAGGCACGGTGAGATGATTCACCAGAGACAGTGGGGAGCAGAACAGGCAGACTGACTGAAACACACTGCTGAGGGGAGCAGCAGGTGAGGCAGGAGAGGTCTGCTAAGCCATGTGGGTAGCTCCCTGGCCAGCTGGGGACCAAACATGTGTTGCAGAGGCTGCAGACAGCTTCAGAGTGCTGTGCTTAACCCCTGCAGCATCAGGGAGGCCCTCATTTGTGGATTTTTAAATTCCTTTGGTTAAAGGAAACAAACTGACAAAGCACCAAAAAAAATCTTAGAATCTGAGAAAAATATACTGGATACTAGAGTGGAGACAGGGCAGGAGATGGGGTTGAGGAAATAATATGATTGGGTGTTGGTACTGGAGTTTTGGTGTGTGGTGAGTGAGGCATGTGCACATACAGAGGTGTGACGTACCTCCCAGATTATAAAGGTAGGTAAATGGTTGGCAAATTAATAAAATATGAGGAAAAAATTTCTAGGGATTTAAATTTATACTAATGTTTTATGGCCACAATGCAATGAGAAATTGTAGGTAACAATACCTCACATGACTGAAAATTAAAAAAAAATAATTCCAATATTAAAGCAGAAGTGATAAAATATAATTTTATTTTGAGTTGTATGAGATCAAATATACCACATATTAAAATTTGTGAGTAGTTTAAGCCATGCTTACAGAGAAAATAATGACTTAACAAAGGTAAAAGTATATGGCTATGGAAGAAAATCAACAAAGACGTATCCACTCTAGGATGTAAAACACAAAAGAAAACAGCAAACTTAAACTCAGAATGAGTAGAAGGAAGAAAATGATAAACAAAACAATAGAAATTAAAAAAAAAATTAAAGAGTAAATTAACATAATTAAAAGTAGGTTGTTTAAAGAGACTAACAACTTGGGTAAATTCCAGATGGGAGTAAATGAGAAATTCCTGTGATATTTTTGCTTTAATTTCCACTTAGTGTTTTACTTTTTAGCTCATGTGTATTTAATGATACTCAAAAATGAAACAAAACAAAAATACTCTGTGATCATCATTAGGATACTCTAGGAAACAAATTATTTCGAACATGGAAAATAAGCATTTTCTAAACACAAAATTCAATAGTAGTCAAATAGATGCATTGTGGAAGTTTATCTTTATAAATGTAAAATCCAGATAAAAAATGATTGAAATTGAATATGAGCATTTCAAAAGCTCTAATGACATAGTAACTCTGATTACAATTATCAGTGGTCATACAGTCACTGTAAGGGAACGAAAACCAGGCATGGGGCCTCACAAAATATAGAACTCCAGCCATGAGTTATTCTTTACAGAGAATCAAACCCCCAGTGTTATTTTGAATATGTGCTTTGTTTTTATTTTATTCTTGGTTTTTGCCTGTTTGTTTTGATTGTAGGTATAGTTTTTTGTGATTTGTTTTAATTTTAATCATTTTATTAATTTCTAAATTTATTATATGGTGATCAGAGAAATATTTGTATTATATTTGGGGGGAAATGTATTGAGATTAATTTGTGTCATAATATGCAATCAATTTTCACATATTTTCTATATGCAGTTGCTAAGTTATAGTTTCTATTATCAGGTTCATATTTTCACTTATACCTACGATATCTACTTGCTGATTTTGCTGTTTGACTTTCTGTATGCTTAGTAGTTTCTCCACTTGAATGTCTTGAAGGGTAAGTGAAAGCTAAAACTACTATTTGTTTCCTAGATCTCTTTGCATTGTCTATTGCTTCCTTTTTTTTAATGAAATTTATGAGTTTATTATTCTGTGCATAGTTACTAGATATTATTTTATCTTCTTCATAGAGTGTGTTCCTCAGTATCATAAAATATTCCTCTTTACCTGACTTAATGTTGGGTCTGATTTATGTCTTGGTTAAAAGCCAGCTAATAATGACTCCTGCTTTCTTTTTCATATGAATTTGCTTAGTATATTGCTGAGATCCTTTCATTCTAATTTATTTGGCTTCTCTTCATTTAAGTTACACATCTTATGCTCAACAACAAGTTATAGTTTGCTTTGTTGGTCAATTTGAAATTAGTTTTATTTTATTTTATTTTTTTAAAGCATTTATTTATTTATTTCTAAGATTTATTTATTTATTAATTTATTTATACAAGCACTGGGTACAGTCAGAACCACGGGAGGGTGAGAGAATTCACCAGAGCCAGAGCAGAACAGACAGACTGCCGAAATATACTGCGAAAGGGAGCAGCAGGCATGGCAAGAGAGGTCTGCGTGCCATGTGGGACTCTCGCCTGGTGGCCGGGGATTGAACTGGTGCTGCAGAAGCTGCGGGCAGCTTCACAACCCAGTGCTCAACTGCTGCGCCACCGGGGAGGCCCAGAAATTAGTTTTATTTTAATGATAGGGGAACCCATTATACACACATAAGAATTTTTTTTGGTTCTGAACTATTTTTTTTGGTTCTGAAATTTTTTAATGGTTTACTTAGAATATACATAGTCTTTTACTATGGTCTATTTTCCTTTGAAAAACATTTTCATAGGAAATTTTGCATTTTTATTTTCTTTATTTTCTTACTTTCCCTTTAATCTTAATACATTCTGTAGTTTTCTACTCTAAGAAAAAGTGAGGTTAATTAATAACCATTCTTTCTTCTACTAACTAAGGATGAGATAATTTTGGTATTAAAAGGAATGATGATGGGAAGTATTTTTTGTAGCTGCTCATAGCAATTAAGCCAGCAAAATCCAAGCGTGGGAAAAACTATAAGACTTAAAAGCTAGTTTCTGAAATTAAAAATAAAAATCAAAGAAAGAGATAAAGGGAATCTCAAAATTAAAAGAAAATTAGGAGATATAGCAAACAATTACAATGGTTTGACCTTCTTCCATTCCAGCTGAAACAAAACAAACACACACATTTATAAGAATTCAGGAAATGTGAATGTGATGATTTTGAAATATTATAATAATGATTGTAATAAAGGTAGTGTGAGGGGGCCTCCTTGGTGGCGCAAGGGGTTAAGATGTAACCTATGAAGCTATCCACAGCCAATGCAGCATGAGTTCTATCCCTGGCCAGGGAGCTACCCACATGGCGCAGCAGACCTCTCCTGTCTCACCTGCTGCTCCCCTCAGCAGTGTATTTTCAGTCAATCTGCCTGTTCTGTTCCACACTCTGTCTCTGGTGAATCCTCTTACGCCCGACACCTCTGGCCTGTACCCCAGTTCTTGTATGTGTAAATAAATAAGTCTTAAAAAAAAAAGGTAGTGTGAACAAATTTTGATTTGAATTAGTATCTTTTTGAAACTTGGGGATAGGTATGTAGATTCACTATTTACTATTCTCTTAATAATTATATACATTTGAAGTTTTCAATATGAAGCAGTTATAAAAAAAGAATTACAGTTGCACCCACAAGAAAACTTACATACACTTAAAAAAGGCATACATTCATAAGACCTACATGCCCCCCTCATAGGGGGTGTGTGTGTTCAAGTCAATGGGCACCACTGAAGATTGCTTGCATAATAGCCACCATCCTGTACATTGATAATTAAAGGAAAATAAGTATTTTTTAAGATTTATTTATATTTATATATGCATAGAAGAACTAGGGTATAGGCCAGAGATTGCAGGGGGTGAGAGGATTCACTAGAAAAGTAGTGGAGCAGAACAGGCAGATCTACTGAAATACACTGCTGAGGGGAGCAGTGGGCGACACAGGAGAGGCCTGCTGTGCCATGTGGGTCACCTCCCTGGCCAGGGATTGAACTCAGGCCGTAGAGGTGATATCACTGACACCTAACCCCTAGGCCACCAGGAAGGTCCAAAAATAAATATTTATCTTACTTTTTCCTTATGAAAACTACCTTCCCCTGGAGGGTTAAATATTCCTGGTAAATAAGGGAAATATCTTTTACAAATAATTCCAACCAATAAATGCACAAGTTAGAAAAAAAACATTTTTTCAATCCATGTTACTCAAGTAATGGTCATCCAACAAAGGTAATGCATTAAATGAAAGCCTAATGAGGAACTTTATAATCAAAGACTCAGACTGCCATTTCCTATAATCAGAATTAATATTAGTGTCTCTGAAAATGAGATATGTGCCCCCACATACCATATAATACCATGGTGATGGCTTGAAAATTCAAATGATTCCAGAATTTTCAGGTGTTAGTTGTATACCAGACTGTGCAAAAAGGTAGCCGTGATTAATAATTTCATCCATAGTGTAAAGAAACAATCTGTAAGATCCAGAATGTAGGCTCACACCATTTAGCTGCATTCTTCAATCAATCTGTGCCCTAAAAAACAGCTTAATTTTAATTTTAGTGTTAATACTTAGTTATCAACAACTTAATACCGTTAATGGACACTGCTAAATACTAATGTGAACAAACCAAGTGGAAACAAACTTCATTAGAGTGGAATAAAGACTTGGTATTCAGCGACATTAAGCAACTGAAGTTGATTTTATTCTGTGTGAATATGGCAGTGTGATATGTAAGAGTGTTATTTTTGACTTGCACAGTAAAATATCTTAGAGAAAATACTCTATCTGACATTTGCTATAAAATAGTCCAGAAAAAACTCACAGGATTAGGTAAATCAAGAATGCAAAAATATTGATGGTTGTTAAAAGTTGGGTGATTGGTAGATAGGGCTGGTTTGCATTTCCTGTTTGGGGATTATGTTCAGAAATTTCCATAATAAACAGTTTAAACAACTACTGACATAAAATCTGCCTGATATGATGCAGAAACAACAAGCAATAGCTGAGGCAGATATAAAATCAATCTATAACCAATGAGTTATTGATCCTCACACTCACACCCAATGCTTAACACAACACACACACATAAACACACACACACAACCCAGGGCTGTGTGCTCCTCTTTTGGAGTATTTATCTCTACCAATTTTACCAGTTCATCAAAGTTGACAGGAAAGTAAATCATACCTGCCCCAGGGCAAGTGTTTTGAAACTTGACATTTGGTGATAAAGAATAAGCAGGGAGTCAGGAAATACATGCCCTAAAAGACTTTTGTTTTCCTCCACATAAACCTGATTTATACAATAAAAAAGAAAGAGAACCTTCTCAACGACCTAAAATATACAAGTGAAAACAAGTGCAGGCACAGCAGAATAGTGTGACTCATGGCAATAATGGATTTCCAAGTAAGCAACGTTTTTAGAAATTCAGGCAGAAATCCAGGGGCAACCACATCTATGTAAATTCTTTCTCAATTTCCTAATGTGCTAAAACAATGATGATTTTGTCAAGTTTTGAAGTCACTGTGCAAGCAACACCTCCATCACTGGATGAGCTGGGACAGGGGGTGGGGAGTTATCTCACCATACAGCAGTCAAGGGGTCCTGGAATACCATGATTCTGACCCAAATTCTAACCTGCCTTCTGCTTTACGAGGTTTCCAACAGAACTACAAATGTTAAGCATGAAAACCAAATATCCCTCTGAGTTTTTGCTGAGATTAAGCTTTGTAGTGAGCTTAACCATGGGCATGGCTAACCTTTTTGTCACAAGGCATAAACCTTACAGTACAGGGTGACACCCCTCCTTTCTGATGCCTAAAAGATATCCTAGAACCTGACCAATCAAATTATCTTCTCTTCTTGGTTTAGAAAGGATCCCCTTGAGGTTGGAAAAAGTGGAAAATGTTTTTCTCCCTTCACCCCCCCCTCCATTGTACCCCCACTATCAGCCTTCACCAACAAGGAACAGGAAACACACATGCCACCTCAGTTCAGTGCATCTTCATTGATCTTAATGCTCTGATTTTTCAGTAACTTCTCTTACCAGTGAAAAGGGAATGAGGGTGATTAGACACAAGCATGGGCAAAATATGCCAGGCAGTAAGATACAGATTTTGAAATAGCTTACATAATAGGTAGGCATGGAGAAATAATTTCTCATGCTGTATTTTAATACTTAATGTACTCTGGGAAGCTGCAAAAAAGCCACTCTCTGGGAGGCAATGTTATTTTGAGGTTCCATTCCTAATATTGTATGTGATTAATAAGCACAGAGAAATTCAATTCAAACAAAGTGCTTTGCATATTAAAAATGAGGCCTACACATATACCATGGAAATGAGTTTTAAATGAGACAGTTACCACCAACTAAGTTTGTAAATGAATTATTACTACCAAATGGAAGGTTTTTAAGGGTCCTTATTGTTAGATTGGTTGGCTTTAAAAGGAATATTAAGGATGTAAAAATATGTTCATGAAAACTGCACAACCAAAAGATGCTATTGAATTTTATTTCTATGTCATGCATACATTCATAGGGCTAAAATTTGATTACTAAACTGGCCCAGGGCGGAGCAGAGAAGTGAAAGAAATTAAATTTGGGGAGCTCTTGGTCTCTTCTTTCTGAATTTTTTGTCCTCTTTATGGCATTGAATTCTTGTCTTTCTCCTTGCTGATTATAATCTACCCTTGGGAAAAGCTCTAAAATAAGTCATTTTCAGGTAGTTTAAATTTTATTCCCTTTATTTCCTGCCCCAGGGGATTTTTCTGTCTTTGGAGATTTTGGCTTTATAGCTTATTCATAACTTCAAACACCTAAAAGGAGATGGAGGGGATTTTCTTAGATATAAGGGTCTTCTTACAAAAATATTTAAATAAAAATCAGGGGCACTTTTCAGGGTCCTTGTTTCAGTCTTGCTGGTATAACCAAAGTATTTTCAAGTTGCACCTCCAAGCCACACATGACCTCAGAGTAACAAGATAGTAACTTCACATTTTTATATCCTTATTGGAGAAATAATGAGTAGATAAAACCCTAACAACAGATTTTTCAATGACCTTATAAACAGCACAGACTCCTGAGCCCCCCTGGCAAGTTACTTTATTCAGAGTTCAGGGGGCCCTATGGCAGAGGGAATAACTATGATGGGGCAGGCATCAGCACACCCAACCTCAACTCATTTCCTCCATCCTGATGAAATGGATTACACAGTCTACACCAAAGTGTTAGAGGCAATGGGTTTGTGTCATCTCACCTTGTTAATGATTTTTGCCATCCTTGGTTACATGACTGCGCCCAGAAACAGGAATTTGTTTCCTCTTTATTTTTGCCAAATTCCAAGACATGTTTTAGTTCCTAGGTTCCAGAGTCCTTTGACAAAATAATTGCTTGTGTTTAGCCAGTGAAGCTCAAATAATTTATGTTTCTTGGACACAGTTGTTAAAAATGATCTTAATCAATGAAACCACTAAATCAGCAAACAAGTTGTCATAAATTAGCAAGCAACCATTGTCAGTGCTCCATTTTGTAATCCATTACGCATATCCTATTTTCTATCATTCTGAGTTCCTGGAGGGGAAAAAAAAAGGCACCTTCTGGACCTACCAGCACTTATCTTGAGGCTTGGGGGTTATTTTACAAATGCTCCAGGTAATTAGTTTCCAATTGAGTATCCCCATGTGACAGTCCCAGAGGCAACACAGGCACACATTATATTATCTGGCAGCCAGGAAGTGGTGAGAGCATATGCTTGGGGCAAAGCAAGTATTGCTTCAACTTCTAATTTCCTATATTAGCTGCATGCATTGCTTAAGGTAACACAGCTGCCATATTAACAAATCCCCCAATCTTGGGGGGTTAATACTGAGTCATAGGGCAAGCAGAGTGCTCCTAGGGTCAGAATAGAATAGGAAAAGCCTCAGAGAAGTAAAGAAGGCTTCAGAGATAAGGGTAACAAACTTTACAGGGGACTAGTCAAACACCCCAGGACTAGGGGCAACAGGACCTACCAGAAAAGGATGTGAGTAAGGCCACCAAGAACTAACCAATCACAAAGAGACTGATGGAGCTTTAGAATAATTAGGGAAAGAAGGTGTATATTCCCTGAGGCATGACACCATTTCCGCTTCCTTGGCCCTCCCGGGCCTAATTCCACCAGCCTGGGAGTCCCACTTTCTTTCTTTATTTCCTTTTCTCCTTAATAAACTTATTCTTTCTCTAAAGACAAATATGCCTCTTTTCCACTTGCTTGTCCAAGTGTCAGCAAAGTTCCTGCTGTGGCTTCATGATGAGACACAGGGCAAGCTAGAAATTAGGCAGTTTCAGGGACAGTGCAGGAGGGGACCTCTGAAGAATTTAGGGAGGCTTCAGAGATAAGGACAACCACGGGAATGTAACCAATTCCACTAGGAAAAACAAACATCTCAGGACCAAGGACAACATTGTTAAAGCTGGTCCTGGTTTCCTTCAGGTGGTAAAGGGAGGCGGAAATTGGAGAAATGGAGAGTGGTTTAATTTATGGACAACTTAGAAGGGCAGCTGTTTAACTTCAATGCAGGGATGTTCATCCAGAGGACTGGGCCATAAATATAAAGATGCAACAAATGGGGAAAGAGAAAGCTGTTAGATAAGGAATGTGAAGATTCCCCACTCAGTAGCAAATTAAGTGAGACAGACAAGAACTAACCAATCACAAAGAGACTGGTGGAGCTTTAGAATAATGAGGGAAAAAAGGAATATATTCCCTGAGACACGACTCCACTTTGGCTTCCTTGCCCCTCCCAGGCCTGGTTCCCTGGCCTGGGAGTCCCACTTTATTTCTGCTCTTTTTCTCAGTAAACTTTTTCTTTCTCTAAACAAACCTACCTCTTCTTGCTTGCTTGCCTGAGCGTCTGCGAAGTTCCTGCTGTGGCTTCGTGAGACACCAACCCGTGGGGGTCTAGTGGCTGGGGCTCAGCACTGCCCTGCAGCCTGAGATCCATTCCTGGCTGACAGACTAGGCCTGACAATTCCGGTATCAATGAGACACCAACCCATGGTTGTCTCGTGGCCTGGACTCAGCACTGGCTGCCACTGCAGTCTGGGGTCCATTCCTGGCTAAGAAACTGATCTGAAAATCTGAAATTATGGTATCACTTACCGTTCTCTTACTTAAAACAATTACTGCTGATTGGTAGTGCCTCCAAAGAGTAATCCAAGGTCCCAGGCTCATCCACCTTTTGAGTTTGCTATTTTCAGAGAGCTCCCACTGTAACAGGGTGGTTCCCAGGAAAGGGGGAGGTTCCAGGTTTCCTGCCCCACCCAAAGAAGGGTGGAGCTGACCAGGGAGAAGAAGCAGCTGGAGAGGAGACAGGAGGAAGGAAGGAAGGAGCATGGAGAGCCGGAAGGAGACCTGGAGGAGGCACATGGAGCAGAGAGACATGTGAAGAAACTGCATTTGTTTCTTGGTCCCGGACTGGTTGAAACAGATGTGGGTGATTATCTTGAATTTAATTTTGCTCTTTTCCTCCCAAACTTTCTGACCCTTTTCTGTGGGTCCCCACTGAAAGGTGCTTTAGACTTATGACAGGCTTTTTCGGGCCTTGTTCTGGGCCAATCTTGTTTGGGTGGACTTTTACCCACAAGGGGATGGGTAACGTTGGGTGCTTGATTTAGAAACTATATTCTTTGCAGTTCCTGTATTGTTTACTAATTTTATTAAAGTTCCTTTTCATTAAGGTCTCATATGTTTTGTGTTGATGCAGCAGATGGCAGAACCTATTTAGAGCAGGCAGGTTTGTAGGATCTGGAGTGCCCCTCTCCCTGCCCTGTAACCCTACCATTTGAATGGAAAGGGAGAGGAAGCATGGAAGACTGAAGTTGGGCTATTATGAGCTAACCCTGCAAGTGGCGCTGCTCATTGTGTTCAAGTACTCTGTCTGGAACTCAGTGATCTAACAGGGTGGTCCCCAGGAAAAGGGGAGGTGGGGCAAGGGAACCTGGACCTGGAACCTCCCCTTTCCTGGGGACCACCCTGTTAGAATAACATTGCCGCAGTCAGCTCAATAGGAAAGCCAATCTACTCTGAATGTATTTGTAGAAAGAAGAAATACTACATGGGGTTAGAGGTAGCCATGCTCTGCTAGTCTGAGTGACCTGTGCCAATACTTCATCTCTCTCTGCATGATTTTTCCTCATTTACAAATGGCATTAAAAATGCCATTCTGTAACAGGGTGGTCCCCAGGAAAGGGGGAGGTTCCAGGTTCCCTGCCCCACCCAAGGGAGGGTGGAGCTGAGGAGGAAGAGGAGAAGCTGGAGAAGAGACTGAGGAAGGAAGGAAGCAGAATGGAACAAGGAGACCTGGAGGAGGCACATGGAGCCTAGAGACACGTGAAAAAACTGCGCTTGTCTTTTGGTCGTGGACTGGGTGACACAGATGTGGGTGAGACCCGTGGGGAGGTGACAATGGCAGCTTTTATCTTGATGTTGATTTTGCTCTTTTCCTTCCGGGCTTGTCTGGTTGTTTGTGACCCTTTTCTGTGGGTCCCCACTGGAAGATGCTTTAGACTTGTGGCAGGCTTTGGGGCCTTGTTCTGGACCAATCCCATTTGGATGGACTTTTACCCACGAGGGGACGGGTAACTTTGGGTGCTTCATTTAGAAACTAGACTCTTTGCCTTTCCTGTATTGTTTCCTAGTTTTATTAAAGTTCCTTTTCATTAAAGTCTCATATGTTTTGTGTTGATGCGGCGGATGGCAGAACCCATTTAGAATAGGCAGGTTTGCGGGGTTTGGGCTGCCCCTCTTCCTGTCCTATAACAATTCTCTACTGGTTTGTTATAAGAAGTTTATCACAGGGATTTGTAAATAGGTGCAACTGCTATTATAACTAGCAGTAACATTTCACTGAACATTTCCTCTATGTTGAGAAAGGTTTATTAATTTCCTTTTTTTGGACAATCCAACATAAAACACTTATTCACCATCAAAACACATTATTGGGATGAATGATTCCTTTATCCCCGGCCTAACTAAATTCAAGAAAAGCAAGCAATCTGAAAATGTGCATAGCATTCATAAAAATTCAAATCAAATGTAGTAGAAGGAAGAAAAGTTTTGAGGTTGGTTAAATAGTATACTCTTGCTATGATCCAAGAATGAAGAAAACTTGAACAATTTTGCTGAAATTTTCTATTACCTACTTCTAAGAGGCATAGTAAAGATGCTGCTCAGAGAAAATCAAAATGCTTTTGTTAGAATTTCTCTCTCCACTTCTAACCTTTATATATTATCCCTGTGATAATATATAAAAATTCGACATTGTTAATTGTGGATATCAGAGAATTACTAGACTTTAAAAAAATTATATACAGGGCCTCCCTGGTGGCACAGGGGTTAAGTCCCAGCACTATGACACAATCCAAAGCAGGAGTTCAATCCCCCGCCAGGGAGCTGATCCTCAGGGTACAGCAGACCTCTCCTGTTTCACCCGCTGCTCCTCTCAGCAGTATCATTTCAGTAGATCTGCCTCCTGTGCTCTACAAGCTGGTGTATCCTCTCACCCTCCCCACCTCTGGACTACACCCCAACTCTTGTATGCATAAAGAAAATAAATCTTTAAAAAACTTAAAAATATATACAATCAGGTCAAACGTATTTTTTTTAAAGATTTATTTATTCATGCGTACAAGAACCGGGGTACAGGCCAGATGTGTGGGAGGGTGAGAGGATTCACCAGAGAGGGAACAGAACAGGCAGACTGACTGAAATACACTGCTGAGGGGAGCAGCGGGCGAGGCAGGAGAGGTCTGCCTCGCAATGTGGGATTATCGCAGGCCGGCCAGGATCGAACCCGCGCTTTAGAGGCTGCAGACAGCTTCACAGTGCTGCGCTCAACCCGCTGCGCCACCAGGGGAGGCCCTCAAATGTATTTCATTGAACCCCTCAGATGTTGGAATCATTTTTATTGATTAAAAACAACCCCACATTATCTAAAATAGTTCAAAATGGCTACCAGGGGCCTCCCTGGTGGCTCAAGGAGTTAAGCACTGCACTATGAAGCAATCTGCAGCCTCTGCAGCATCAATTGAATCCCTGGCCAGCCAGGGAGAAACCCAAATGGCAAGGCAGACCTTTCCTGTCTGGCCCACTGCTCCCCTCAGCAATGTGTTTCAGACTATCTGTTCTGTTCCCTGCTCTGTCTCTGGTGAATCCTCTCACCCCCGCCCACCCCCCCCCCATCTCTGGCCTGTGCCCCATCTCTTGTATGCATAAATAAATCAATCTTCAAAATGGCTACCAGTTAATCTGATTTTTAAATTGTGAAAGGATATAACTGTAGGATCTTCTGCACCAGGCCAGAATTCTGCATTCTGATAGTTATGTAAACAGTTATGTTTTCTTTAGGGCATGCTTTATTTCAACTTACATCAGAGTTATTCTTGTCTGTGGCTGCTTTTTTTGTATGGATGATTTGCACTGTCCTTTGGGACAGAATTTTCAGTGATCAGGGCAGATTGGGAGATAATACTTTACCAAGTATGACACAGCCACAGTACAGTAAGAATGGAAAACACTGGAAAGCCATATTTGCACATCGAGAGGAAAATGTTTCTGATTGTGGTATGGAGGTGTTAAAACAAACCAGTGTAGCTATTGAAGTTTGATGGTATGACTCTAGACTAGATATATGGATGGCTTCATAAAATCTATCTGATACCGAAACACTGAGCACAACTAACCCACAAGGAGTATGTCTCTGCTGGATGGCAGAGACATAAATATGTTGAGTATATCCATCATCCCACACTTAATTTTAGTGGGGGTACCAGGGACTTTATGACATAGTTACTGTTTTTTGTTCCATCACTATCTTTTTCCTTTCCTTCCATTGACATCCAAACACCTACTAGACTGAAGTGATTGCAATTCCATATTTCTACCTTATTTCTTTATTACTGCATTGATCCTTTTTGAAGCACAGCCCAATTCCTTCCTTCTTCCCCTGGCTAACTCCTATGCATCCACCAGATCTTAGCTCAGCTGGTGCTATTTTACAGGTGACCTATAACTATCTGCGTGACTTATGTGTTCTCTTTATTTTTACCCATTTTATCAGTGATTAGGGTAACAGTTATAAGTTGTCTGTATGCCTTCATTACTTTTTGTACTCCTGGAGGTTAACATATAACTGCCTACTCCCAGTATCTTGCTTTGTACATAGTGTATCTCCATAATTTGTTGAGTGAATAAATGACAAACAATAAGACCTGCTCTACCATTTGCCTTAGGAATGTAACTTGGTTGCTATGCCTTGTTGAAGTTCTGTTCTATGTTGGACCCATTGCTTTTGCTGAAGACTAGCTTATTTTAATTAAAACTTGATCACTTGGGCCTCCCTTGTGGCGCAGTGGTTAAAGACTCAGTGCTATCAAGCTATCGCCGGTCACTGCAACATGTGATCGATCCCCGGCCAGGGAGCTAACCCACACGGCTCAGCAGACCTCTCTTGTCTCACCCATTGCTCCCCTCAGTAGTGTATTTCAGTAGATCTGCCTGTTCTGCTCCCCACTCTGTCTCTGGTGAATCCTTTCACTACCCCCACCCCCACACCCCTAGTTTACACCCCAGTTCTTGTATGCATAAATAAATAAATCTTTAAAAAACATACAAAAACTTGAACTCTTTTGAGGCTTTCCTAAAAGTGACAGATAAATTAGTCTGAAATACCAAGGACTATCTAATGATTTGGTGCTTATTTGGCTTGAGGAAAAGAGTTATTCTCTACTCCCAATCACCATCACTAGTTCAGAAGAGTACTTTTGTCTCTTTATTACTTATTCCTCAGAAACTATTCTTATCCCAATCATGCAAAGTATACATGATGTTTATAAAAAAAAACAAACACGCTGTAATCTAGAGATGTGAACTGCTATATAAATGGAAAATTCTGTTATTAGCTCTATCCACCTTTGGAAATTTTGCTTCTGAAAAGCATCAGTTTTAAAATCAAATTATGCTCCATTTCTTGTTTCTACTCATGATTAAAACAATGTTTGGGCCAGTAGTTTTTCCATTCACACCACCCTTGTGTACAAGCGGCTGCCTGGCCTTCTATCTAAATAATCCTATACAGAGATGAAAGGTTAATTACCAACTGTTCTAATGATTTGTTGCTATTGATTTTAATGCTCCATTTATCTCAATCACATTTTTATGACTTTATGCTACAAAAATTTTCATTAACCCTCTAAAGAAAGTACAGTTCCCCTATCAAATATTTTCTAAAGGTCTAAGGCAAAGTTGGGGAGGGGGGGAGAGAGAGAAAGCAAAAACACATTGGAAAACTCTCTCATTAGAAAATCTCCCATGGTGTGTGAATGCTCCTCATCCCATATGGTGAAAAAATGTCAACAAGATTAAGTATATACTACCATTACTTGCATTTTCATTCTCAAAACAAGACCATGCACAGTCAAATTTCAATTTTACACTTGAGAAAAGTGGGGAGATGGAAGTCAGATAATTGTCCTTGTCTAGTGGAAAACTAAGGTTAAATGCAAAAGTGTAATTTTGGTCTTGAGTATTTCTTTTGAACATTTTCCCATCTATATAACACACACACACATACACACCTGGGAACCCTTTTAACCATTGAGACAAACATTGCACATACTTTACAATATTTTTTTTGTTGGTTTTTTTGTTTGTTTGCTTATTACCAAAGCAGATAAACCTTAACTTCAAGAAATAATGTTGGGGAAATGCTTCAGAATAAGCAAAATTCCCCTTTCCTATTTTTTTTTTTTTTTTAGGTTGGAAAATAAGTTTTGAAAAAATCATGAAATACTCTCTAGTAGATCTTCTCAAGGAAAAGAATGACGGTCTGGGGGACCCAGAAAATTTACAAGTTTTCACACATAGGTGTGGGGTCTTAGGCTTTGAAATGTCTTTTTCTGCCAGTCCCTTTTTTATTTACCATCAGGATATCTAACGAAAACCCATTTAAATGTACCAGGTGCCATCTGATCTCCTGGTCTTCCATCTGTGTCTACATTGTAATGATAAATTAACAATTGGTGCTTGAAAGCTGACAAGAGAACTGAAGCATCCAGAGGGGAGATGGGGGTGTGAGAGAGCAGAAAGAACAAAGAGGGAAGGAAGCACAACAGATTATGGTGGTGGACTATGGGGGATTTGGTGGTGTTGGGTGCATTACAGTGTCAATAACTGATGGGAGTATCCTAATATTACTGCAATTAAAAATTAAATTAAAAATAAAAGTCTTTTTCAATGCCTTGAGATTCAATCAAATCTTTGTCTTGGTCAATTACATTTGGCTTCAAGTGAGGGCAATCCACTCAAGTTATATTAAGTCAAGAGAACACTAGGAAGACATCAGATCATAAGTGACTGGAAGGTTGGGCAGTCAAGTCTTAACAAGGGTGAAGCAAGCAAGCATGGCAGTCAGCACCCACATTCATCTGTGTAGCTGTCTCTACTCTCTGGAGCCCTCACTTTCCATTCCTGCTACTGTCCTTTGTCTCTTTCACTCTTTTCTCTTGGTAGGTGGACTTCCTCTTTTGCCACCAATGGTGCAAAATGTCTGCCCTAGACATCTGTAACTATTATCTCCTTGATTCAAGAAGAATGGATGGTGAGCATCTGGAAATGCTAATTCCAAACATCTAGCACAGGAATTGGAATTAGCCCACATGGTCACACATGTACTTGGTGCAATAACTTCTGGGAGAGCGGATTGACACAATCCGAATATGACGTTAACACCACCCTCTGCCTCCTCCCCCCACTATGGTCAGGGTCCATTTTTCAAGAAGTATAAAGTGTGTTATGGGCTGATACAGGGAAACCGAAATGGCTCCATGTTGATTTGTCTCCATCTTAGGCGCATGACTGACGATTGCCCTGCCCTGAGAATATATCCAATTTCCCCTTTGATTCTTTCATATGTATTACCTGTATTCATGATACATACGCATTTCTATTAATACTAGTAGAACACAAATATATATGCTATGTCTTCCCAGATATATGGTGTCAATAATCTTGCATAAGAATGGCTATACATACAAAGCAGGGTATAAGAAGATTCCTGTCAGGGTGGGGGATGTGGATTCTGCCTTAACCAGAAGACCTGTCTACCAGCTCTGGCTTCTGATGCCAAGGTTCCCTGTAAGTAAGTTGCCCTTAATTAACTTTAATTGTGATTAAAGGATGTGCCTGCTTTGTTCTTCAGACTCAAATTAGCTTCTTGATTTAGAGAAACTTTTTTGTTCCCACAGGTGCACAACTGAGAAACACCCTGTATGGCACCTACCACCCTGTCCCCCAATTTGAAAAGGTCATTTGCCATCCACATTCTTCCCTAAGAAGCTCTTCCCATTATTATTAACTCAGGGAGAATGTCGAAGAGGGTAAGTCCTGCCAAGTGGTGCCAGTGCTAGTTACATTTCCAAAGACAAATGAAGACACCATAGCTAATCTCTGGGAGACTTCCTGCACAGCTAGATGCTGCCCAATGAAGAAATCAATTCAGTTAAAACAAAACCAGCAGCCTTGCAGCTCACTGGCATCTCAGACACTGATCAGCCTCTCACTGTGTTTTCGTTTTCAACAGTTGTTCTGACTCTGTGGGAAAGGTCAAGGCCCTATTTTGGTTGGTATCAGCTCTCATCTGATATAAACACAAACACACCCCATGCCCATTACACAGATGCTTCTAAGAATGTAGATCGTAGAATCAAACAAACAAAACAACTGGCACGCTAGCAAAACTTCTGTTATTGAACAGAACCTTGTCAGTGTTTATTAGGTGTTGTCTGGGACTAAAGAAGCTGTGGCTCAGAGTTCCATTGAGGAAATGAAGGGTAGGAGTTGAATCAGAAACAAATGTTTACCTAATACTTACTGTGTACCAGGCATTGTTCTAGGCACTGGAAATGTAACAATGAACAAAAAACCCTAAAACATCTGCCCTATGAAAGCTATAAACATGTAAAGAAATGGTAAAAGCTTTTACTCACCTCAGGAGTACCTGAAGTAACACAGTTACAAATCCACAATTGCTGAAGCCACAAGAAACAAGAGTAGAGAACCACACATGCATGTCTAACTGTGTGTGCATGCACACACACATGCACACGCGCACACACACACAGACACACACAGTGGGTAAACAAAGAATCCTTGGACTTTCCTAACATAAATCTAAACCAGCTGATCCCTTCACTGAGCGCACCCTGAACACCAAGAACTGAGAATCTTTAAGATACTGCTCTGCAGAATTACTCAGAAAACAAGTTAATCAACACCAGAGCTGTGTGTGCTTCTCAGGCACCTCATTCACCATCAGGGAACTTAGGAGCTTGTATTCCTTCCCTCTCCAAACCCTTCTTCATCATGCTGGACTTCCTTTTATGAAGAAAACTGCAGAAGTTACCCAAGAGATATTGTCAGAGCAGTGCCTTAGACCATGGTGGGAATCCCAGGCATGATCTCTTCAAAGCATCTTCAATCCTTATCCAATAACCAGAATGGCTTGTCATCAAGCCCAAGCTAGGGCTGGGTTTGCATGTCTGCTGCTGGCTCATGGAGGACCAGGAGGGAGCTCCACAGGGATAGGGGCTGTGAGAGGCTCATCCAAATTTTGTTCACCACTGATAAAAAAAACTTTTGAGACTCTGCTGGCATAGACACAGTTCTACCGGGAAGATGCAACAGGACCCGGGGTAAGGACTGTTCCATTAGAGAGATCAGAGTTTAGTGGGAGGGACAGCTCAACAAATAGGGAGATGTTCAGATGCAGCAAATGAGTTTTCATATGGAAGGACAGATGACTTTGGAAAAAGTTTTTCTGTGTTAAGACCTGAAGGTAGAGAGGAAGGAAGTAAAAATGGTCAGTTGAAAGTGTCTATTCATTAAGCCAATGGTTATATGCAAGGCTTTGAGCTACTGTCAGTGGTGACCAGTTGACACAGACTCTGAATGTTCAATTGAATTGGGGAAGCACAAGAATCAACAAAATATCAGATATGCTTATAAATGATGAGTCACAGCAAGGAAGAAGACTTTAAAAAATCACCTCATCAGATGATGGAGATGACTTGTCTTATTTATGCTTATTTAGCTAAAGCAAGACTAGAGTTAGCAGACAAAGGGGGAGGAAGGATGTGTACTTAGGAGTGGGTGTGAGTGGAAGGGGGAGCTCAGCATGCAAGATGAGGTGGAAATGTGGGTAACAAGCCAATCACACAGGGACCTGTGGGTCACATGAAGGATGTGGGCTCCAACCTAGTTCAAGAAAGTTCCACCGAGGTTTAGTGAGGCAGGGTGTTGAAATGACTGCATTAGATTTGTAAAATCATCACCCTGACCACTGCAGAGATCATATGAATGGTTGGGGGTGATGAAGATCAAAATACAGATTTAAGGAACTAAAACCAGTCAGTCTGATTAGAAGTCGAAATTGGCGTGGTTGGGGAATGCTAAGATGTGAGGCTGGAGAGGTAAATAGGAGGAGAGCAGAGAGTCTATTGCAGTCATATAGGAAAACAGATCATCTAGGATCAACAGTGACAGACTCTTTGGACTACCATAATAAAATTCCACAAACTGCCTGGTTTTTAAACAACAGAAATAAAATTTCTCATCATTCCAGGGGCTACAGCATCTGAGATCAAGGTCAGGCAGACCTCATTTTCTGGTGAGGGATCTCTTCCTGGCTTGTAGATGACCACTTCCACTGTGTGTGCACATGGGCTTTCCTCCATATGGGAGGTGGTGGAGTGAGGGATGGAGAGGTGTAGGGAGAGAGCCAGTTTCCTAATGTTGCTTTTTGTAAGCACACAAATCCTACTGGATCAGGGTCATAACTGTAGCACCTCATTAGCTTTAAACATCTCCAAAAGTTCTTATCTCCAAGAACTTTTGTCTGCAACATGAACTTGATGGGGGTGAACCATTTAGTTCACAGTACCCTGCATGGTCAGTCCTTCTAAATTTCCCAAGATTTTTTCAGTTTATAAAGCTAGCCCTTTGACTACAGCGAATATCCCCTTTCCACCAGACCAAACTAAGAAAAGGGGGCCTTATAAAAAAAAAAAAGCTAGAGTCCAGAAGAGTACCTTTGACTATAAATCTCACAAAACAGCTAACCCCAAGTGATTTGCCTTTTCATCCCTATCTTTTAATGCCTAGCTTTGTCATTGTAATTATGATCCATTTCATAAGATAAATGTTTCCAGAAACTAATATCACATTTGTACTTGCATTAATTATTCTGATTACATGTTCTCTTGAAAAAAATTCCACCAAAATGTCTGAGAGTCTTCCGCCTTATTCTAGCTTGTTTGTTAGGAGCTCAGAGCCAGTGTCAAATCAATACCATTTCTCAGCTGACATAAGTTATTTAGACATAACATTCTCTATGATGCACCCTGGAAGAGAGTTGAGTTCAATGCAAGAGTTTTCCAAAAATGGTGCCTTCCCCATTTCTGAGCATGTTTAAGCAGCCCCTGGAAGATTACCTGGGGGCATGAAAAGGGAAATGGATGCACTAGAATAAATGACCTTAAAAAATCCCTCCTGACCATTGTTCTCCATGATTTATTGTCAGGCCTCTGCACCCAAAGATCTATCTTTATTTTTGTTCTTAGGCTTCATAAATCTCAAGAAACTTACTTTTCTACTTACAGTTATTTATCTCTACTTGCAGAATCTGACAAGGCTATTGTACTTATCTTGTTCATCCTGTCTATCCAAAGTGGATTTTATTTACTGAGAATCAGATGAGGTTCCTTTTGACTAGCATAATGTGTGCTTTGTCAAGGCAGTTGCCAGAGGGTGTTGAGTTTCTGTTTGTCCAAAATTATGTTTCTAGATGGGACCTCAATCTCTTGTTTTGCAGAAGAAGAAAAGGAGTTTTTTGAGTTTTAAATAAGGTCTACAGAAATATTCTCAACTCTCTGAATCTTCCCAAGGCCATGCCCCAACAGAAAGTGAATAGATTTTGGAGAAAGGGGAATTTAAAGCTAAGCTCTGACATTTACGGTTTAGCCTTGGTAAGTTATTGACTCTCTCAGAGTCTCCACTTCTTCATGTCTAAAAAATAGATACTGTACTTCTCAGTGTTAGGGACAAATCATGAGTCGTCTTGGCATGTGGTAGGCACTCAAAATGGAAGCCACTCCGCCACTGACGTCTCACTCCCCAGCGACAGCCATTCCTCTGTTGCATCTCCCTTTCTCTTCTCCCTTCTCTCTGTCTCACATTACCTGGGGTTCTCTTTTTCAACTTGTCTCTGCTTGTAATCTCATTCCAACTCCGGCCAGGACAAGGCCTGCAGGCCCAGAACTGGAAGAGGTAGCAGGGGAGACAACATTCTGCTGATGAAATATGCAAGGCACCAGCCACTTCCCTCTCACTCCGCTCCTGTCCCCAGTTACTGGGTCCCAACAGTTACACTTGGCAGCCTGACAACCAGTATCTTCCTGTGGAGATGGATGAAACCTCTTCCATTCTTTGACTATAAAGATTATGAAGTGGTTATTCCTCAAAAATTAAGAATCAAATCAAATCAAATCATGTAAAGACAGTGGCAGCAGGTAAGGCAGTATATAAACACCCCGGCCCCCACTCTCCGCCTCTCCACAAAGCCCCTCCACAAAGATACACACATTCTATTTGCACCGCAGTGCAACCCTGGTCACTGAAGGAAGCAGCAAAGTCAGGACCACAGGGGACTTAAAGCAAGTTTTCTAAACACTTAGTCTATGACTCTTTCTCCAAGAGTCACCAAGTCCTCACTCCCTAAATGATATTCTCATGAAGAATTTGAATCAACTCATTTTTATTTTTTAACTTAAACACAGTAAACACTCAATTTCCTGCACTGTTGGAGAGAATAATTTACAGTGACTGCTGGAATACATGGTAAAGTGGGTGTTCGTTTTCTGCAGATATGCTTTCCTAATTACATTCAGCTGAAGGCAGCACAGTGCACGATGGGCCGCACACAGTATAGGTGTCAGATGTCAGAGTTGTTATTTTGTATACCCTGTCTACAGCATCTACCATTTGACCTTGAGATGACAACTCGTTTCTCAAGGACCCTGAACATTTTCCCTTTGTTTTTCTGCCTACCCAGAGAAATGAGCCGAATTGCCAAGAAGGAATTTAATAGAAGTTCAAATGATGTGTAACCCCAGCAGGTTTCACAGAACCTGGCACAAAATAGATATTCAGCGTAAACTTATCATGTAAAAGAGCTTTTGCCCCTGCCACTGCCTCATAAATCTCATTTCTAGATCTGTTTCTTCTTCTGCTCAATGGGAATGTCAGACCTTCCCGATCTAATTGCTAGCAGGCAAAACTTCCAGAGCACCCAAGTCTTTGAATATTTCTTGCTTTGTCTCATCTGCTCGAATAGTTGTTACACAGCAGGCATCCCATGGACTTCGTTTTACAGATGAAGACATGGAGGCGCAAAGGATTTCAGTAAGTAGCCACGTCTGTCTGCAGACCATTATGAAAGAAATGATTGGACCACACCCTTGGATTTTCAGATTTCAGATTTTCTCACAAGGCTTTTCATCCTTGGATCCCATCTGAGAAGACAGAGCATTAGAAGCTGAGTGTCCCTTCCATGTGTCCTCCAGAGGGGGAGCAGAGAGTATTATCAGATGCAGGAAACTAGAAGTTTCAGATGCAGAGAACTAGAAGGCAAGTGTGTCAGCCCCGAGGGTAAGCAGAGATGGTAAAAAAAAAAAAAAAAAAAAAAAATTAGAGTCAGGGCCTCCCTGATGGTGCAAGGAGTTAATATGCAACCTATGAAGCTATCTGTAGCCACTGCAGCATGAGTTTGAGCTCCAGCCAGGGAGATACCCACATGGCACAGCAGACCTCTCCTGTCTCACCTTCTGCTCCCCTCAGCAGTGTATTTCAGTCAATCTGCCTGTTCTGCTCCCCACTCTGTCTCTGGTGAATCCTCTCATCCCCCACACCTCTGGCCTATACCCCTGTACTTGTATGCATAAATAAATAAATATTTAAAAAAAATTAGAGTCAGCTGAGATGTGTGAGGCAGGAGCAGGGCTTCAGAGAAGCAGCAAGGTGAAATGGAGGTGTGCATGCTTAGACAGTGTGAGGGCCGTGTGGATGGCAGTACAGGCTGGGAGCGAATCTCCACTCTTTACCAGATTATCTGGGAGCCTGAACAAGTTTCTGAACCTCTCTAAGTCTCCTTTCCTCCTTTGAATATGGGTGATTAGAGCACTGAGCTTCCTCAGGGCTTGTAGGTGGGATGACGGATTGCAAAGAAAACCCTTGGTCCAAAGCTGGGTGCTCAGCAGAGTGATTAGTTTGTGGGGTGATGGAGTCACACCCACGTTGCTACAAACGAACCAGGGGCTGTGCTAAGCAGTGCACACTGCAGAGAGACATCCCTGTGCTCATTCTGCTGTGTTTTATTTCAGTTGCTGCAAGGCATTCTTTGGAGGGATACCTAGAGCCAGTGCTCACTGGCTTCTGGATAATGATGTAACCTACTATAAAGGTTTCCCTTCAGGATCATATATATAACATGTTGGTGACAGTGGATTAAGTTAGATGATCGTGATATCTTAGTTCTGAAAGCTTCTAAGAGAATCTGTGCTGCCTGGGTTAGCCTATGTAATAGCTCAACTGACTACACTTCCCCACCTCCCATGATCCCTGCCACTCTTCCCTCAGTTTCCCTTACCATCTTCTGTCCTTTTATCCTTTGGATTTCTCCCTGAGGGATTCAACTGACTGGATCTTCAATCCAACATGCATTATAGAAATACGGATGAGAAAGGAGAAATTCTATTTTGAGGGGTGAGTGCTAGTGAGAAAAGCAAGGTCATTGGTGGAGAGAAGAGGGAAGAATAATCTATCTCCCATGAGTGGAGTTCAGGCAAAGAAACCACTGCCTTGAAAACAAGGGGCTTTGTGGGTAAGAACTAAAAGTACTCATTTCTTCAGCAAGTGTCATCTCTCAACAGCCCATAAGGAGTATATGAACCCCATCCAATACAGAGCTTCAGGAAATCTATCAGTTTCTCTGCCCTATTCTTTCCAAGTCGTCCTGCAAATCCTGTGAACATGACGATATTTTCTGACATTACATTCTGCCTGTCTCTTGCTACCTATCACTTTGCTCTATTCCTCTGAAGATTGTGGCCATTAGCCACTCTGGTCTGTTCACCCCACTATGAACCAAACACCTCATTTCCCCACTAAGCATGGTCTTCAGTCATCAGTAAGACTGATACTCGTTATGTTTACTTAACCCAATTGTACCAAAGACTTAAGTATTACATAAGAATTTAAATGCAGAAAAGGAAATTTCAAACTTTCTAGCTACTTATCAAATATCACCATTCCCAATGGAATATTATTCAGCAATCAAAAAAGATAAACTCATGCCATTCGCAGCAACATGAATGGAGCTAGAAGGATTTATGCTCATAGTGAAATAAGTCAGAAGGAAAAAGAAAAATGTCAGATGGTTTCACTTATAGCAGGAATATAGGGGAACCAAATAAGGCATCAGGATAAAAAATAGTAACAGTACAAAACACAACAAAGCAAAAACAGACAATTACAAACCAGAGACATCCTGCAGGGGAGGAGGAGGGAGAGGGATCAGAGGGAGAGAGGGAGGAGCACAGGGGACTGAGGTGATGGTGCACGGGTGCATTGGTGAAGGAAACTCTATGGGGACTATACCTGAGGGGGTAGGGGGAAGCAAATATTGTTTACAAATGAACAATGATGTAAAAATATATTAAATTAATAAACAAATACCACCATTCCAGGGTCTACTGACTTCAGGTCAGGGAGCACCCACCACCCTTTGCCAGATATATACAAACTGCCTTCTTTTGATCCTTGGCCCAGTCCAGGGTCCTCTGTAGACAGAGGAAGCACAACTAAAAATCAAAATAATTCACATAGTGTTATACTCTGTTGCCAGTGTAGACAGATTCCAGGCTCCACATACCCCAAGCCCTTCCTTCCAGGGTAGGTCCTCAGCTTGACTTTGGAAAACCAACATGTTCTAGTGACCTTTCTCCCAAACCAAAGAAATATGACCTTCACCATCAAGTGACTCCGTGGGATTGGATAAAGTCTTAATAAAGTTTGAAATGTAATTTTTTTAAGCTTCAGTCTGAGGTCTATTTCTCAGAAGGATTCAAGTTCAAGGTACCTGGAGTTTCTTTCAGAGTGAACTCAGCAGGTGGTGAGCTTTTTTGCCGGTGCGGGGTGATGGTGACAGGTAGAATGGGGTAGATCTTCCAGTTGCTTTCAGAACAAAGCTTAGGTACCTCAGATTTATTTTTCCAAATAATAATATAATATTCTAACACTTTTTCTTGGGCATGGATAGTACAGTGCTAATAAGGGCAACCAAGAACTCCTTCAGAAGAACACCTCAGTTACACTTTCTGGCTGTTCATTGGATCCTTTCCAAGTGTTTGAGGGAGTGAAAAGATCTGAAGAGTAAATGCATCAGTTTTCCTGCACAAATGCCCCTGAGGTGCTGTGTGGATCAGCAGGTGCCATTCACCATGTTTCTTATCTAGAACCTCTTACTCAAGGTGTCTCAGACATTTTACATGGAGAAAGATAGGGAAGGAGACAACAGTGGCTGGCAATTGGGAATCACTGCAGCTGGGGAAACAACAAAATATGCAGAGCAATTTGTAGAGAGGGAGAGAAACAAGGAGTAGAAGGAATCGGTGGGTTTAGAACACCTTCTTGCTGTGACTTGCTCATGTGATATCTAGGGGAGATAAGAAGGAAAGGGTCCCGATATATCAGAAAATACCTATGACTCTACATGGTTTGGGGGCAGAACTGACAGTGATCAGGATGTGACTTTACAGATCATGAAGCCTGGGCGTGGGGAGCAGGAACAAGTCTTTATTAAGAGGGAGCAGGAGATACACGGGCAGCGACAGTGGCAGAAAACAGCAGCAGCAGCTCCCCCAGGCACCGGCTGCATTAGTGGCTCCGTGTCCCTAAGTAGCCAGTGAGAGGCCCCCCAGAGGAGCCCTATTCTTTTATATGAGTGGACAAAGTTCGCAGAGCCAAGTTTACACCAATGCAAGGTAAATAATTGTCAGGCTTGTCTGCCCTCCCCCCATTAGGATTACGATGGATCCCTGCCTGATGGCGGGCACCTGGAGTAGGGTGTGGGCCTACATAGGTGGGATTCACCAGGGCTGAGATGGGGCTTATGTGGGCGGCGGTGCAGAAACAGACCACCAGAAGAACTGGTGAGAGGAGGAGGTTTGAGAATGTGGTTTGAAGGAAGGACGAGAAGGCCAGAGAGCCTAGAAAGAGTAAAGATTTGCCAGGGCTGGGAGGCCTACCAGCCTCCCAGCCCCCCAGCACCCCTGCCTGCCATGAACCTGGTGAACCCAATAAAACCCTGAAAAAGCCAGCGAGGGCTCCAGGACTCCTCCTTCAACCATCTGCTCCAATCATAGAGATCCTGCACTGTGTGTTTCTGCTGCTAGAGCCTAGTTACAGAAAGGTGTGCCTGCGCATGTGAATTATACATCAAGGTCACATATTACTAGGCTATCTGTGCTGGAAGGTCATGATGAAAAACACTTAGAAACTCAGGGAGAAGGGGCCTCCCCGGTGGCGCAGTGGTTAAGCCCTGGGTTGCGAAGCTGCCCGCAGCCTCTGCAGCGCTGGTTCGATCCCCAGCTGCTCCCCGGCCACCAGAGGAGGGTCCCGCATGGCGCGCAGACCTCTCCTGCCGCCCGCTGCTCCCCCCAGCAGTGTCCTTCTGCCTGCTCTGCTCCCCGCTCTGGTGAATTCTCTCACCCTCCCGTGCTTCTGACTGTACCCAGTGCTTGTATAAATAAAATAAATAAATAAAATAAATAAATCTTTAAAAAAAAAAAAAAAAAGAAACTCAGGGAGAAAACTGTTTTCCAATGGGCCCTACATAGTCCACTCCAGACTTTGGGGAGGCCTAGGCCTCACACAGTAGGTGAAAAGGCTGCTGTTCTGAAGGCCTAAGTGCTTAACCCGCTTGGCAGTGGACCTTCCTGCAGGAGGAACTTCAGGGACGCACAAAAAGAGGCGGTGCCAATGGATGAACCCCACCCAGACCCTGGTGTATTTACTTGTATTATGTTGCCCTGGGAGGGGGCTGGTAAAACTGTTTTTTGGATACGAGCTGTGCTGGCTTGCTCTTTATTGCTCTCTGACCTTCACCACCCTGTTGCACGCAGTTTAGCGATGAGGACTGAGAATGAGAGAGAATTATAACCACCTGAAACCCCAGACACTAGGGATTGGTTTAGCTGGGAACAATTAGGCCATTGTTGGAAACCTTGATTAACAAAGAGAGCTAAGGAGGCACCGGGCATTTACAAAGTGGAATTAGATATAGAATTTACCATCACCTGGAGATCACACACCATGGAGCGTGCTGGAGTGCGGGGGTCAGAGATTTCGAGTTAGTTCTGCTCCTGTCACATTGAATTTATGTGGCTTGGGAGATGTTTTTAACCTTCTTGAGACTCCCTACTCTTATCTGTAAAATGAGTTTTGCTTGTTTACTGGTATGGAGGTGAAATTTTGCAGTTTCTGTGCAAACCCCGTGGCTTTGATTACCTGTTCTGCGTGTATTTTGAGGGTGTCTGAGTGATTGATACCACATCTCTGTTCTTTTACTCTAATGAGCCTCCAGTAAATATTAACCAGTGTTATATACATTACCTAGCATTATATATGTATGTGTCCTGATCAAAACACATAACTAGGAAATGCATAAGTTAACAAAAGCAAGAAATAGAAACCAACTCAAATTTCCAACAGAGACTATTAGAAGTATGGCCATACCTCCAGAAATGAGTGCCACGGTACTTCACCAGGACAGCTGCCAAGAACAAAGCAATTTCCTCTTCCTATTTTCCTTTTCCCTCAACCCTTCTTTCTTCAGACATCTGCTTAATGCTCTTCTCTTGAAGACCAACTTTTCTGTCCACTCTTGCACATGCACAAGCAGCTCTGGACACACGCGAAGCTCCTGAAGCCTCCGTGATTCTCGTGTGGGCTGTCCCTGGTGAACTGCGTCTGTCTCTGCAACTCGATTCTCAGTGCCCAAGCAAAAGCACCTGCTGGACATTTGTTCAAATGTAAACCCACATCCAGTGAGCTGTGGGTAGAGGCTCCTGGTGAGAGTAAGGCTGGCTTTTAGGCTACTGTAGCGGCAAGAAGGGCACAGTGCAGGTTATCTATGACCCAAGCGGGTGGGGTAAAGGAGGAGAGAGTCCTCAAGCCCTCAGTGGCTTTTCAGGCTTTTATTGGGATTTACCAGGTTCACGGCAGCAGAGGTCCTGGGAGGCCGGGAGGCTGGCAGGCCTCCCAGCTCCTAGCAAGTCTTCACTCTTTCTGGGCTCTCCGGTGTTCTCTGGTGGCCTCTGCTTCTCTGCTCTCTGCTTCTCTCATGGTTCTGCTGGCGTCTCCATGATGCCGCCCTTATAAGCGCAGTATGAGCCCACATGTACCCACTACGCATGCCCACACCCTACTCCAGGTGCCCGCCATCAGGCATGCATTCAGGAGCGCAGATACATCATCAGTCCTAATGGTGGGAGGGCAGAAAAGCCTGAGACTTTTTTTACCTTACCCTACAGCTATAATGGGACATTTCTCCCCCGCCTTTTTTTTTAATTGAAGTCCCTGCATTATAACATTATATTCATTTCAGGTGTGCATTATGGAAAACCAACATGTTGATATAACATTAGATTTATCATTAAAAAGTCTAGCTCTGGGAACTCCCCTGGTGGTGCAGTGGTTGAGCGCTGGGCTGCGAAGCTGCCCACAGCCTCTGCAGCGCTGGTTCGATCCCCGGCCACCGTCAAGGGTCCCAAATGGCGCGCAGACCTCTCCTGGCCCTGCCTGCTGCTCCCTTCAGCAGTATACTTCGTCAGTCTGCCTGCTCTGCTCCCCGCTCTGGCTCTGGTGAATTCTCTCACCCTCCCGCGCTTCTGACTGTACCCAGTGCTCGTATAAATAAATCTTTAAAAAAAAAAAAAAAGTCTAGCTCTGTCCTTTTCCCAAATGTACCCTCCCCTTTCCTTCCCTGTAATCACTTATTGATCTTACAGTCTAAACATTTATTTTTGTTTAATTTAGTTCACCCATTTGTTTGCTTTTTCTGCATATCACATAGGAGTGAAATCATCTAGCATTTGACTTTTTCCTTCTGACTTATTTTACTAGGTGTTATATACTCTAGGTCCATCTAGGTAATTGCAAATGCCAGGGTTTCATCATATTTATCTCTGAGTAATGTTCCATTGTGTATACAGATCACATCTTCTTCATCTCCGTCTGTCAAAGGCACTTAGGTTGTTTCCAGGACTTGGTCTTGGTTTCCAGGTCTTCATACCATAATAAACATGAGGGTGGATATATTTCTTCAAACTAGTGTTTTTATATTTTTCTGTAAATATCCAGAAATATGACAACTGGACTATGTGGCATTTTTATTTTTCATTTTTTTGGTGATCATTGATGGGAGATTTTTTTACAAGAGGGCAGCATGGGTGAGAATGATGGTGGTTGTCATTCCCCTCTGTCAGCACCATGTATTTCTTGAGATAAATTGAAAATATTTTTCATGTAGCACCTTTCAAGAGTTGAATGTTCCTTGGAGAGCCAAGGATAAAGATGGAGGAAAGTATGTGACTTTTCCCAATATTACTTAACTATAATTGGTTCTAATTAGGGCATTGAGGAAAGACCAAATGTCATTAAGAGCCATGATAAGAAAGGATAATAGACAGTATGCCTCAAAAAAGAGATCCTCCCAGGTAACTTCTGAGGCTATTATGCATTGATTATGATGGAAATTTTCTTTTGGGGTTACTGAAAGCTCGTAGACCAGTGAACTCAAAAGGCAGATATGTGGACTCACTATTTCTCCTGACACCTGTAGAGAAATCGCTGCCCCCAATTTGATTTAATCAGCCATTAAGCCCCTAACATTTAAAATAGATAGGCGAATGATTTCTTTAAGGATCATAAAATCCCTTTGTCTCCATTGGCAAATCCATTATTTAAAATAGGACAATCATGGCAGTGTTTAAAAGTTGAGTTCTGCTCCAGGACATGGGCTTCTTGCCAAAGTGCAATAACTTAGAAAAGGCTAATAACTGTGAAATGTTATTACATTATTTGGACACTGTTCTGAGAGCCACTAATAGCAGTGACTAGAATGCGTGAACTGCCAGGCTATAGAAGCAAAGAACGGGATTTTGGTCCATCAGTGTCTCCACGGAAAGCAGATGTCAGTTTCCTTGTGTGTGGGCCTCACCATAAATACAGGCTTTTGGATTGTCCCCCAAAAAACTGCTATTAACTTCTGCATGTCTCTCTGCTTTCCTAGGCAAGAGCACTGATTCTTTTTGTGCTAGAAGTGTTTAGATTATTAGGACTGATTCTTTGAAATGCTTTGAGGAAAAAATGCATGGGTTATTCTGAGAAAGAAGGGTAAGAATAAGAAATCATCATGGGGTGTGTCTACAGACAGCTTTGGGGTGAACAAATCAACCCCATCCTCTCTGACAAATTCCAGCAGCAGTCACCTTACTAGACCCTAGACCCGATCTTTCTGGACCAGAAAAATAACATAACTATGCTTTGTCATCGCATTCTCTCTTGAGAGTTTAGAACTGGTATTCAAAGATATTAGTTAGATTCTTATATATTATAATTTATTATTTTTTGTTGGCTTACAATGCTGTATTTTGGGGTATAGGTTCATACTCTTTGAATGTGTGTTATCACACCTCATCCACCACTGGGTTGCTCCACACTTTGTTTCCCACATCCCCCGCCCCCTGCTAGTCTAAGTCTATAGACAGATTCCAAGGGTTTGTGTGGTTCTAGTTTTGTCTGTTCCTTTGTTTTTTATCTTCATATTTCATATATGAATGAAATCATCTGGTATTTGTCTTTCTCCTGACTTATTTTAGTCAGCATCATCCCCTCCAGCTCCATACACATTGTGTAGCTACTTTTAGTATATGAACTCAGAGAGCAATTAAAATTGGCCACTGAAGAGGTTGTCCTTGTAAATTATGTTTACAAAACAACAGAAGATGAGAGAGACAGAGAGAAACAGAGAGAGAGAGAGAGAGAGAGAGAGAGAGAGAGAGAGAGAAGACAGAGTATAGAAAGAGAAGCAGAGAAGTTTATGAGTTGAGAGAAAGGTTGAGTGTGGCCACACAGCTTCCTGATAGTTTTCCCTGTGATAAAGCATTTCAGCCTTTGGGTTCTGAGAATGAAACTCAAAATCTTGAAATAGCAATAGGAGCTAAGCTATTCATAAGTGTGTCAGTTTGAGTGGGCTTCTATATGCAACCAAAGTAACTTTTTGTTTTAAATTGATGTAAGATTGGTTTACAAGACTGTGTGTGATTCAGAGGTATAGGATCACATCCCTTCAGATGTTTGTCACCACACCACACACACCACCAAGGTAGCCATAGTCCTGCACCAGCGTCCACTGGGCACCGCCTAACACACACACCCTCTTTTTCACTCTTCCTTCTTCCCTGGCAGCCTCAATTCTACAGTCAGACTTCTAAGGTTTGTTACTGGTTTGGTTCTCTCTGACCCATATATTCCACATATAAGTGATTTTGGATAAGAGTAACTTTTTAAGCCAAGGAGAAGTGAGAAATAATGAGAGAATGAGAAAATCAGTTGAAGAACTCTTTTACAAGGTTCAAGATTTTAGCACTTAATTTTCTTTGTTTTTGAAGAAAAGGCTTTAAATCCCTCTTCTAGAAGACAGGAAGTCAAGTGAGATAAAGAATTGTCTAGTCAATTTCCCTTCACCAATCTGATTATTGCGAAGACAGGAATTTAGGGTGAAAAAATTCTTTGAGTAACTTGAAAAACACTTACACAATTAATACTTGAATAGAGCAGACCTCTTCACTGGCAGCCCCTGCAAGTGAGAATGTGAGAAAAATATTTCACAACAGAGCCCAAGCTCTTAACCAGAACTAACATGGCCCAAGGAAGCTATTCATTTCACTTTTGCTGGGTTATGGTCCTATTAGCCGTTTTCTGTAATAAGTAGGAAGAGATGAGTTGGCCAATCCACTACTTACTAAGAAGAGACACACAGTCAAGAGTATGAGTTGTACCAGACACATTAAATAGAGAACCATCACCCCCTAAGGTAACTGGAAGGAACATTGATGGCTGATGTGGTTTCTCATGCAAAATCAGGGAAGTCTCAGATGGGGTGAGAAAGATTCAATAGCTCTCAGCACCAAAATGGGGGCGTGGTATGACTGGCAAAAGTTATTGTTTTTAGGTTTTTATTTATTTATTTTTTGAGAGGGGAGTTGTAGGGAACAGAGGTGGAGGGAGGGTGGCAAGGGAGGGATGGAGGTGGGGTATGGCCCAGGTGGTTTGGTGGAGGGCAGAAGAACCTGTGTACATAAGGTGGAGCAAAAATGTAACCCCAGAATGAAATAAAAAGAAGTTAGAAAAAAATTAACAAATAAGAGAGTTATACAATTCTGTGAATTTGCAAAAAATTTGCTAAACTGTATATTTCCACAGGATTTTATGGTAAAATGACTATATCTCAATAAAGCTATATTATAAAAATACATGTACTTTTACCAAACAGTATAAATGATTGAAAATGTTAATGATAATGACACAATTAAAATGTATTAGAGTATTAAAATGAGATCAAAGTTAGCCTAATGACAGGAATATCTGCTAACTCTTTTATTTAATTTGATCTGGAATTTTTACAAGCATTCCCTAGGTTTTGAGACAGTTTTTGAGGCCCAAGGGAGAGAATAGATTATTGCTTATTGCTTCCTGAAATAACTTCACAACCCATAAAATCTTCCGGAAGTCAATATGCAACATGCTGGGAGGTAAATCTGACACTGTTTATAACCCGAGGAGCAGAGCTCCACAGATTAAGTACGGGGGAGAGAGGAACTCGATTCCTTTCTACCTTCCTGCAAAAATATCCTGAGGGACTCAGAGAAGAAATTAATAAGATGGTGTCCTTTGCCAGTGATTGCTTGCATCCCCAACTATAGGAAAGACAGTTTTACTTAAAAAAAAAACACACATACACACAAAAAAACCCAAACAAACGAAAAACAGATGACTTCCCAGTTTGTTACTGAACCACACATGACTTTGTCTACATCCTTTTTCTACAGAGAACCAACTGGACAGAGGCAGAACTTTTTCTGTGGTAGTTGAACTCCATTATGTGCAAAGCACGACTTTCTGACTTTCTGAAGGTCAAACTTGAGGTAAATCTGAAAAGCTCCCTTGGGAAACCTAACAATGTGAATGACATATTTAGGTTCTTGAAACTTCAGAAAGTAGATGACAGATTAGTGAATCACAATACATAATACATGGTATTTTTAACATTTAACATATGAAATAGCATGTACATGTAACAAAAAAAACTCAGAAAATAAATCTCCAGAGAGATTTCATATGCAGACAAAGTATGGAGATCTGGTAGATAATTTCAACAAATTATGAGAGTTTTTTAGTGAACATTTTTTTCTTTTCTTTTTTTTTTTAAAGATTTATTTATTTATGCAAGCACTGGGTACAGTCAGAAGCGCAGGAGAGTGAGAGAATTCACCAGAGTCAGAGCGGAGAGCAGAACAGGCAGAAGGACCAAAGCACACTGCTGAGAGGAGCAGCAGGAGGCAGGAGAGGTCTGCGTGCCATGTGGGACCCTTATCAGGCAGCCGGCGGCTGGGGATCGAACCTGTGCTGCAGAGGCTGTGGGCAGCTTCGCAACCCAGCGCTCAACTGCTGCACCACCGGGGAGGCCCTGAACATTTTTTTCTTAAACATGGTGGAGGACTATGGTATGGAAACAATCTAGGTGCCCATCAGCACTTAGTTATACACACACACACACACACACACACACACACACGATAACTGTCATCATTTCACAGTATAGTCTCTGGGAAACTAAGAACAGACAAGGTCAAGTGACTCATAGTTTCATGATTTTTGTTGATTTAGCTCCTTCTACCACAAAGCTAAACACAGAAGTTTCTGGATAACATTAATTAGCTTTAATAGTCGTTTAAGGAATGTGTCATTTTTCACTCTGGGACATTTTACCTTCTATGCTCAAAGATCTCACATACCTGACATCTACAGTCACACAATGCCAGCACTTTACCATCTGTTAAAGAGATGAGGAAACAGGCTAAAACAGAAGAACTGACTTGACCCAAATAAGAAGTTACTTATGTATTTAGTCATTGAATAGTCCTCTGAATTTTAATAGAGACTTTTTAAAATCATCATTGTATTTTTAATATCTACTACTATAACACTGCAGAGTCCCATAAATGATGAAAGAAGCAAAAACAGAGAGGGAAAAAGGTAAATCAAATTGGAAACCCAGGTCCATTACATTTTGAAAGTTAATCTCACTGTGTTGTCATCATGTCTTGCAATCCAAATCCTCCTGAGGATTACTGACTAGATTCCAGTGACCTGGGAGGTCATTTCTGACCTAAAGAGATTCCAGAATAGGGGAGACAGAGGTAGGAGGAAAGAAACAGCCTGGAAGCTGCCACTTGGAGTGGCAGCCAAGAGGGTGCTTTGCCTATTCAATGGAGAAGGTCCAACCATATTGTGAGTCATCATTTGATTGTGGAAAAAGATGGATTCAATTTAAATTGTAGACAAGCTTTACAGCAAATCTCTGACTCCATTCCATTGGATGTATGGGTTGAGGCTTCTCCCTTGAGAATCCCATCCTCAAGGAAGGATGGGGATATAAATGTGAAGCCTATGCCTTCTAGGCCCCCTGGATCTCAAACTTGTTTGCAAACCTATTTCTCTATCTCCTTTTCTGGTAGATTCTCACTGCTGCTGGGCCAGCTGCTCACACAATATGCTTGTAGCAGCATTCCTGGCAGGCTCTTTCTCAGAAAGCCAGTCTTGTTTATGGACTTCCCAGATGACAGCCTGCTCTAAAGCTTACCGGGTCTTCAGAATCAGGAGGATACATGCTCCTGTAGATATGCAGCTCCAGAATCAGGTTCACATTACTGGGATAAACAGTTATGACATTCTCAGCTTCATAGTCACATAAGGACAGTAACAACAACAACAGCAGCAATAACAGCATCTTGGAATATTTACTTCAAATGCTTAAAAAAAGCAAGCAGTTACTGAAGACCACTGAGTTAGCTGGCAGAATCAAGGGGTAGGAGAGGATACAGTAGCTTCCAGTTCTTTCTAGCCCAATCTCTTAGATCAGTGGCATTAGATTCTAATGGAAGAGGTCAAGTTGGCTGGAGAATAAAAAGCCGATTTATTTGACTCATGTTACTGAAAAGTTCTAGACATTTAAAATGGCGAAACACAGGTACTGAACAAATTCATCAGGAATCTCTCTCTCTCTCTCTCTCTCTCTCTCTCTTGCTTTGTCTCTGTCTCTGTCTCTCTCTCTCTCCCCTCTGCTTGAGAAAGAACAGGTTTTGACCATATCACATATCAATCTTCCCAAAGGGACTCTATGTGGTGCACCATGGGTAACATATCCACCCCAGTACAAATCATTGAGTTTAGAGTAATTGACTGATGGTCTCACAAATGGTAGTCACATCTGGACACAAGGACTAAGGCTGATGGGCCTTAGTCCTGATGGGCCCATTCAGTTGTTTATTCAAAGGCAGAAAACCAGATGGTTAAGCTGGGTTTCATAGATTCATTTGATTTGCATTGCAGTGCAGGGTTTCCATCCAGAACCAGGGTTTAGTCCTAAAATATTTTCTACCACTTCTGCCTCCCAAAGCAAGGTACTTTCTCTGTCCTTTTCTTTCATGCTTTGTTACGAGGGAGAAGCTTATGTTTTATTGGTTTCTCATTCCTAGGACCCATTCATCATGAACAGTGACTTCCTTTTTATTGGATAAACTGATTAATCTTTCCTAGTGAAAGGAAGGTTAGTAATGCCATGAAAACAATTTGAGATTAAGAACTTGCTTCTTAACCTGGAAAGTTGATTATAGAACTGAACTACCAGAGGGAGAGAGGGAGCAAAAAAGAAGGGGTGAGAACAGAGAGGCAAGAGAGCATAAGCTACTTTAGGATGGAGCCTAGGTGCTTTGCTGGTGGGTGGTGCATAGAAACAATGTCTAGAGGGTGAGAGCCTGTACTCCTGAAACACAAGTCATGATGTAAACCAGTGCTAACTCAATTTAAAAAAAGTTTTTCTTCCAACTTTTCTTGTGTTATCTGAGAAGAAGAAAAACAATTCAAGTATATTCCTCTTTTTTCATTTTTTTCATGTAATAAAACAATAACTAGAGCATTCAGGTTTAATACTGTATTAAATAAGTAGATGCTACTGACAAAACCTCACTGCTCTATGTTATACCCTGTCCTTTAGGGTTGGTCATTGTGTATACATTTTTGATTATTTCCTACCTTTGACCTTATTGAGTATTTACTGACTGCAAGGGGCATTAAAAATAATTACAAGGAATAATAAGCATTAGCTTCAAATAAGGTAATAATAAGTATTAGCTTCTGGTATTAGCTTCATTAGGTAATGAAACTGAAGAATAAATGTTTAGATGGTTAAAACAAGGCCACAGATCTAGTGAGGAGAGGAGCTAAAATTCCTACCCAGACCTGTTTAGCTCCAAGCACATCCACCTAGCTCTCAGGATACCACATTGTTTATGCATAAAGCACTGTGCTCCTTATCAATTGTCTTTCAGTTGACTAACTCTTATTGAAAGAGAAGTGAAGGTTCTGTTAAGTAAGGAATGCATTATTTGTTGGTAAGACTGGGGAATAATACTCATCCAAATTTTCTGGATCATTAATAATTTGTTTCTGCAACCTGGGTATCTCACATCAGTTTTTTTCCTTTCTCTCACTCTCCTTAGATTAATGAGTGAATTAAAATGAGCAGTGAATAAACACCACTACAAAATCTATGAGAAACTAAAATCAAATTAGAGTCCATACTAATGGCGGTCCTCAAAAGAAAGGGAGACATTAATGAATTATACATGAGAACAGTATGCCACAGAGTAACCTCAGGCTATTAATGGAAAATGGAGCTTCTTCAGTTTCCAATTCCAGACACGATACTTCAGGAGATCAGGAATGGGACCAGTGCAGACCATTTACAGCAGGCAACATTTTGGAAGACCTTGGTCTAGCAACACAAGGATTAAACTGATTCTTATTAGATGTTATGCTATCTCATCCCTTTGCCCATTGTTTCATTGATGTTTGGTTCTATCTATTGATATAATTGTTAGGTTACATCAGATAAGACATGATATAATGATCACAAACTAGATCAATTGCCAGGAGACTTGGTTTCTAATGTTCTCATTGTCTTAGTTTTCTTTTCTTTTTTTTTTTTTTTAAAGATTTATTTATTTATTTATACAAGCACTGGGTACAGTCAGAAGCGCGGGAGGGTGAGAGAATTCACCAAGCCAGAGCAGGGAACAGAACAGGCAGAAGGACCGAAGTACACTGCTGAGGGGAGCAGCGGGGAGCAGGAGAGGTCTGCGCGCCATGGGGACCCTCCTCCGGTGGCCTGGGAGCAGCCGGGGGATCGAACCGGCGCTGCAGAGGCTGCAGGCAGCTTCGCAACCCAGCGCTCAACCGCTGCGCCACCGGGGAGGCCCTGTCTTAGTTTTCTGCATCCATAAAAGTACCATGAGGACATTAAGTAGAATACGTCAGAAGGAGAAAAACAAATACCAGGTGGTTTCATTTACATGTGGAATATAGATGAGCAAAACAAAAGGCCAGAAAAAAAACAACCAATAGTAAACTCTAGAAATGTGACTGTAAAATTGAGGCTACCAGAGAGGGAGTTGCAACTGAAAAACAGGATGTGGAAGGGGTCCAGTAGACTATGGTGGAGGATTATGACTGTCTTGATGGTGGTGGGTGTGGTAACATACATCTGAAGAGGTGTGATCCTAAACCTTTGAATCATATACAGTGTTGTAAAGCAAAGCAAAAAGTAAAGATAAATAAATACACTATACAAATTCTAAGATTTTTCCTGAGAGGTAACAGAGAAGCTGGCATCTAGAACTACATAATTTACAAAGGTACATTGAACATAATCTTTATTCTGCATTGAGCAACAACAGTGAGACTTGTAACTTAATTCCCTCTGGGATCAATAGTGTTCAGGTTTGCCTGACTGTGGGATTTCTTCTGAAAAAAGTTTGATAGTAACCTAAGTCTGTTTGCACAGTTTCTTCTAATATACAGAAATCCAATGTAAGGGTTTCAGGGTCCTCAGATATATACCTATAATATGTACACAAAAGTCACTGGGAACAGAAAAATAACAGAACACTGATTAACAAAGAGAGTGCTATATTCTTAGAGACATTCATTAGTAGAAGAAAAGCAAAGAACTTACTCAGAGGGAATAGGAAGAACACATATTTTCAAAAGCCTTCAGGAAAGGTCATTTGAGATTACTGTTTCCATTATAAGCTCTAGAATTTTACTGAGATCATTGTTGTTTAATCTGTTAACCTTGAAATATATTTTTTCAAATTGTAATTTCTAGGTATTTCACAAAAGATGAGATGAAAATGGTCAACAAACATGATAATATTTGACCTTATTGACCAAGAGAGAATAAAACATTGGTTGTCTTTTCATGAACTGCAAATTAGAAAATGTCTTAAGATGAGCAAACATAACTGTGTTGGAAAGAACTGGGAAAATAGGTATTCTTAGATACTGATGTTAAGAAATACAATGTGACAATGAGTATAACATTTTCAAAAATGTTCATATAATTTGACTCAGCAGTTCCTTTTATTGTAAAGTACTGCAAATGAGAGTAAGCACTTAACTAGTCCAAGACTGACCTTCTAAAGGCTAAGGTGCCACTGAGGTAAGAATATGTCACCAAGGAGAGTTGCATAGAAAAGGTCATAGACACAGTTCTGGCTCAGTGCTTAAAGTAATCAGTCCTGGACAACCACAGGCTGGACCCCCAGGCCTTGATCATGCCATAAGGGACAAGGAGTTTTCCCACTCACAGACAATGGATGTGGCAAATTCTGCCACATTCCTTGCTAACCACACAGTTTCAAAACTATAAAATACAATATTAGGAGAAGGATTTGATAGGAATATAACAAGTCATGGTTTCCCTCTGAACTGTACATTTCTCCAGGGCAAGGAAATGGATTTGAGATTTTGACCTTTTAACTTATAGTTCCTTGCAGACGATAGACAAATGATGAAGTTAATGATGTTAAGGTTATATTTACTAATTTTTCACCAGAAAATGTGTTAGAAATTCCACATTCACTTTTGTCAATAAGATCTAACACTTTTTAAAAGGAAAATGTAGTTGACTCCTTTGTGATAGAATTCTTTCTTGTTTTGACTTAAATTTATTGGTTGTGTTGGGGGTGGGGGCTTTACTGAGTTTGCAAACAATTAGTTCACATCCTCTTAGCAATAAATTACAACATAGCAAACTATAAAATTGATGTGGGTTTTACTTCTCCAAACCAAAATACCTTACTGCTTCACTATTTTATGACGTTTTGAACTACGGCATCTTTTCCTTCTGATTCTCCTTTATCTTTTTCACTGCTATCACACACCTGCTTCCTGCATAATAACTCAGATAGAAAGTATACTGCATCGTAATCTCGCACATTGGGGCCTCCCTGATTGTGCAGGGGTTAAAGACCAGTGACTGCAGCATGAGTTCAATCTCTAGCCAAGAAGGTGAACCCCATGGTACAGCAAACCTCTCCCGTCTTACTTGCTGCTCCCCTCAGCAGTGTATTTCAGTAGATCCGCCTGTTCTGCTTCCCACTGTGTCTCTGGTGAATCCTCTCACACATACCCTTCCCTCTGCACCTCTGGTCTACACTCCAGTTCTTGTATGCATAAATAAATATAAATCTTTAAAAAAACAAAGAAAATCATAGTACTCTTGCACATCATTAAACATGTCCCTTTACTATTTCCCAATTTGGGTTAATGTTTCAATTCTTCTGTTTCTTTACTGTAAATAGACGGTGAGCTAAAATCAGGTTGGAAAGTGGAGAAATCAAGGGGATCAAAAGAATCTCTCCCCATTATAGATGTTCCCCTTATCTGAAAGCAGAGTATTTTTATGAAACTTTTTGAGGTTAAAATGGAATTTTTTCTATGGAAAAAATCTGAACATTCCTAGACTCAAAATATGACCTACCAAATCTTAACAAACAACACATAAAACCTAAAATCACACTAATATCTAGTAAGAGCAGGAATAATGTGTTACATACCCATCCTGTATAAAGGCAGTTCCTGAAGAAGGATGCTGCTGCCTCATGGAGGTTGCTACAAAATCAAGGCTGAATGCTGGTTTCACTTTCCCACTTGTGTTGTGAGAACAAAAATCTTCTTCAGATTTCTTTCTGTTAGTGAAAACAGATACTAATGTAGGTATTTTGTAAAAGCAAAATAGCAAAATACAAACTTTTGAAAAGTGGGGGATACCTGTACCTACATATGCATATCAATTATTTTTTTCACTTGAGGTAATTTGAATCAGGTTTCTGTTACTTGTGTCTTAAAGAGTCCTATCTACTAGAGATTATTAAAAGCTCTAAGAAGGGGCCTCCCTGGTGGCACAAAGTGTTAAA
This sequence comes from Talpa occidentalis, assembly GCF_014898055.3. Lineage (NCBI taxonomy): Eukaryota > Metazoa > Chordata > Mammalia > Eulipotyphla > Talpidae > Talpa > Talpa occidentalis. The sequence continues at coordinate 86,189,650 of NW_023605305.1, forward strand.
ACACAACCTATGAAGCTCTTCGCAGCCACTGCAGCACAAGTTCAATCCCTGGCCAGTGAGCTACCCACATGGCACAGCAGACCTCTCCTGACTTGCCCGCTGCTCCCCTCAGCAGTGTATTTCAGTCAATCCATCTGTTCTGTTCCCTACTCTGTCTCTGGTGAATCCTCTCACTCCCACACCTCTGGCCTGTATCCCCGTTCTTGTATGCGTAAATAAATAAATCTTTTTTAAAAAGCTCTAAGAAGAATGAGTAACAAACAAAGCGATTAGGACAACTCTTTAACTGTCAAAAGGGTAAATTAGTGAGGAGAACAAAAGAGAAAATAAATGAGGCATAAACTTTATTATAACAATTAATAGCAACAAGAATAATAAGAGTAGGTAGCATTAACTCAGTGTTCACTTAGTGCTAACTGTCCTGAGACAATTAAGTCTCATCAAGAAAGTCACCAGATTAGTATTATTATTTATCAACCCTTGTCTACATATGAGGAAAAGAAAAGAAGGGATGATTAGGGAATTTGTCCAGAGACCTACATACTAGGCCTAGAGTGGATTTCAAATCTAGGAACTGTCATGCTAACACCCTGACATTTTACTTTTGTTGAAAATATTTTATATCCCTTTCCTATCTTTACATCTGAAATTCTGGCAATTCCATAGAATCCCTTTCATTTGAATAGCCAATTTTAGAATTTTTTCCATATATCTTCTAAAATGAATACCTTTAACATTTTCATTTGTTTTCTGTCATAAAATGCAAGTGAAAGCATACTCATCTGCCATTCACACATATCTCTACTAATAACTGGTTAAGTTCTTGCCTTGTGTAAGACAATGCTAAGTGCCAAGGATGCACACAGAACCCAAATCTTTTTCATTGTTGCTATGGTTACTTCTGCCAAAGATCATATTCTTTAAGATAAATACATTTTCATGAAAAAAAATTAAGCGTATGAGATATTTTCTCATGAGGAATGTTGTCATACATCTTTAGGAAAATATTCTATCCAAGTAATCGGAAGTGAGAGATTATGAACAGTTTAGGTATCTAGAACAGGAAGTTGGATTACAAGGTGCAGAGAAAAAAATGACTATCTGATAAAATTACTTCTGGGAAGAATAGATAAAACAAAAAGTAGATGACCAGGGAGAATGAAAGTTGAAAAGCCAAAGGATACACTAGGCCAATGTAATATACTTTTTAAAGTTGCAAAGGAGCAAATAACTCAATGGCAACATTTTCTCTCTGGTGTAGCTCTGCTAGAAAAGTTGATCTCAACCCACTCCTTTCCTTTGATTTTACAGATCATTAAGTTCCCTTTCTCATAGTAGATGGCAGGGACACATCCCGAATGAAAGTTTTAAGAGGGGATCCTTCCTTTCTTCCTCACTTCTAGTAGTTGCCAGCCATCCTTGGCATTCCTAGGATGGTAGCAATGTATCTCCAGCCTCTGCCTCCATCTTAACAATTCTGTGTCCAAGTTTCTTTTGATAAGGACATCAATCATTGAATTAGGGCCCTTCCTAACCCAGTTTGATCTGGTTTTTTCATTTCAAATATAATCTCTCTTCTTCTATCTCCTAGACTTTGTAATAACTCAGACTATTTCTCATGTGTGAGATATACCTCTGTTTCTCTGCTAGTCAAATACTACTTCAAGGTCTAACTCATACATTTGCATTCTCTATGACAATCTATAATCATTTGAACTAGGGTGAAGACTTGATTGCTGCCACATTTTCTATACTACTTGCCATTTTGTGGGTAGTCAAAACAGTTAGTTGAATTTATTTTGAGGAAAAAATAGTTCAGTGATTTCTCTGGTGTAGAACCAGTGGTGCTGAATAGCAGTCATAAGAATTTCACCCTCTGCTATAATGTGCAGGGAAGCATGCCCTTCCCTAGGATAAGAGATTAAAGAGGGATGATACTGAAATAAAGACTTCCTATTTAGAATTCTAATAAATTATGCTATTAGGGGTGATTTTCTGAAGAGCTCTCTAATTGGAGTCAAGCCTAATTCAGAAGTGATTAAAGGTGTCATTTAGGCAAAAAAATCGAAATTCTCTCTTTGATTACATCTGTAATTATAATGCATTAACAGAACAACTGTAAATACCAAAGCCTTATGTGTTTTTGACATCCAAATGCAGTTGTAAAAGCATTAAAAATGACTGAGATACTGTGGCAGTCAAAGTCATGTTAATTACCCAAGGGTTTCCATATTATCAATCCAGTGTCATGATGTGTCACAGACACAGTGTTTCGTGTGGTTAATTTATATGTTTTGACAGGTGATTCAAAGTCCTTCTATTTTCAAATTTGGACCCATTTCCAAAATTTTCCATCCTGTATCAAGGTGTGCCTGAGTGATGCTTGGAAACTTTTGGAATGAGGAGGAATTATCCAGCAATGAACTTTTTTACTTTCTCTCATTTTGGAGCTGGTGAAACTGAGGCTCAGAAGTGAATTGAAACTAGAACTCAGGGCCCTTTTGCTGATTGGGCCACATTACATATTTTACTTCTGACATGAACTAACCCTCACCCTCATGTCTCCCAGAATAAATCAATTTCTTTAGCAAGACTTCTGCCTCAGTGATCTTCTGGATAGAAGTGGCAGAACCCATATCACACTGTCTTGGGGCTTCCAGTTTCAGAGGTGTCTCCCCATGAGCCTGTGATGCATGTGACGTGTCTCAATTCCCAGGCAGATGCTCTCCTTGAAGGGCAGGCTGACTTCCAGGGGAGCCACAGTTATGTCCTTCCTACCCTCAAATCAGCTGCAAAAAAAGAGATTTCCCACTCACCACTCATAGGAGTCTCAGAGACACAAGCTATTGACTGAACTGACTTCATTAGTTACTTATCTTCCAGTAAATCACTGTGGTCAGGTGGGATAGAGGAGGTCAATCGGCCAGGACTGGGCCTGGTGCTCACTCTGTCGCCCCTCTACCCTAGTAAATGGCAGAGATTAAGTGTAGGAGGGGCAGTTCCCAAGGTGGAGGTGGGGCAATGGAAGGAGACTAGCCCAGGGGGTGGAGGGGGCGTAGAATTTTCTCTCTGGCTTTACTAGCATTGCGGACTTAGAGTGATAATAAAAAACAGGACAACTTTTAGTCAATTTTACTACTATTTTTCACTTCTTTTCAGATACTGGGTCCCCTCAGTTAGAGCCCATAGTTACAGCCATATGGGCTATTTACTGGGACTACTTCAGGCCAAATCAAGACCCTGAGAGTTTTTGAAACCTATGCTGGTCATGACAATACTGACTGCCTGTGAAAAATAAAAGTCACTGGGCCCCATCCCCAAACTTACTAATGTAGACACTTTGGTTGAGACTTAGGCAATATTCTTTCAATAAGCTCTCCAATACTTGGATTTATGCTTTGAAAGATATTGGTCCTTCTCTTATATACTGCTAGTGGGAGTGCAAACTGGCCCAATCACTATGGAAAACTGTGTGGAGTTCCTCAAACTATTAAAAATGCAGCTACAATAGGACCTAGCAATTCCACTCCTAGTAATCTACCCAAAGGACACAAAAACAAATTTAAAAAGATACCTGCACCCCTATGTATATTGCAACACTATTTACAATAGATAAGCTATGGAAACAACCCAAATGCCCCAAAATAGATGACTGGATCAAGAAGATGTGATACACACACACACACACACACACACACACAATGGAATACTATTCAGCAATCAAAAAAGATAAACTCATGTCATTCACAACAACATGGATTAAGCTAGTAGGGATCATGCTTAGTGAAATAAGTCAGAAGGAAAAAGAAAAATATCAAATGGTTTCACTTATATCAGGAATATAGTGTACCTGAAAAGGGGATCAGGGAAAAACAACAACAACAATAATAATAACAACAAAATTAGCAGGCAACCATAAATCAGAGACATTCTGTGAGGGAGGGGGAGGAAAAGGGATGGAAACAGGGGTGAGAAAGCACAAGGGACTATGGTGATGGTTCATGGGTGAATTGGTGGTGGGAATTTTACAGGGAATGCACAATGATGTAAAAGAAATAAAATAAATAAATACAAAAGGAAAAAAGTTTTTCCTTATATCTATTTCTCTAAAAAAATAGAAAAGATATCTGATTCTTATAGTCTCTCTTATTCTCATTCAATAACTATAAAATGCTACACATACTTTATATATATGTATACACACACACACACACACACATATATATATATATATATATATATATATATATATATGTAATTATTTTTTTAACATTGGGAAACACTTTCCCCCACTGGGAAAAAAAGTCAGCACCCATATATTTTACATATAGATATATATATAATATATATATATATAAATATATATATATTTAAAATATACAAATATATATAAATATAAATATATAAATATAAACATATATAATATATAAATATATATTTTACATATAGAGACACAGATGATATAGACTAAGCAGTCAACTATCTAATGTAATGTAATGGAAAAACTATAAAGTAGAGTAGGGTGATTGGGTCAGGAGTAGCCGGGTGATGTGGTTAGGGAGTAGGAGGCATGTAGCAATGTTAAATCAGATAGTAAGGGCAGGACTTACTAGAATGCTGGAAAGCAATGAGGGATTTACTCTTGCAGATTCTGGGGAAGATAGTTCCAGGCAGAGGGAACAGTGATAGAGTCCTGGGCAGGAACAGATATGACTTCATTGAAGTGGAGCAAGGGGGTGGGTGGGCTTGGAGCTTGGGGGTGGGGGAGAGAGAGAGAGAGAGAGAGAGAGATCACAATGAGGTTGGGTGTGGGCTTGGTAATTGTAGAAGCCAGGCAGTGTCTGGACTTCAAAACAGTTTTATAAAAGTTAACATTTACTGTGATTGAAATGGAGAGCATCAATTAATTGAGCAGAGAAATCACATGTTCTGCCTTGCCTGGTTCTTTTGTTGACAGCAGCCTGTAGGGAGCAAGGATAACCAGCTAGGGGGGACCAGCTAAGAGGACCAGGTAGGAGGACAAGCTAAGAGACCAAGTGAAAGGTTTTCAGAGCTTATTTTTTGGTAAGAGTGTTCCCTGATGCCCCCAAATAACCTGCCAAATCATACCAAATAGGAACACTCTACTTTTGAATGGCAGGGGAAACCTGTACCCAGAAAAAAAAATGAAAACGAATTAGTAAGGAAGAGAGTTTGGGTGAAGAAGAAACAGGAGGTGCAGAGCCAGAGAGGCAAGGCAGTGAAGAGACTCTGTGGTACTGAAGTACATCCGGGGACAGAAGGACAGGATGGAGACAGTAAGGTTGAGAAGCAAGCAACAAGCAAACCACACAGGACTTTGATCACCATCATGAATTTGGACTTTTCCTAAGGGCAGAGAAGGAACTTTGGAGGGTTTTAAGAAGGGAAGTGAGGCTAGATTTATGTTGGAAACTTAACCTTGGCTGTGTTACAAGGCAAGGGCTGGTGTCATGGCTAATTTCATGGCAGCTTGACTAGAGCGTGAAGCCTAGATATGGGGTCAGCTATTCCAGTGTCGCTGTGAGGGGGATGGGTGAGGTTAATGTTTAAATCAGTGACTTACAGAAAGAAAAAGAAAAATACCGGATGGTCTCACTCATAGCAGGAATTTAGAAAACCTAAATCAGGGACCAGGAAAAAGACTAATTAATACAAAGTAAAAATCAAAATCAACAAGCAACTATAAATCAGAGACACACTACTGGGGGTGGGGGGAGGGAAGGGGAGAGGAAGGACTAGGGTCAAAATAAGGGGGGGTGCAATTGTATGGGGGATATAACCAAAATGAAAATGCATACATTGTGCAAAAATGAAAAATGATGTAAGAATTATATAAAATAAAATATTAATTTAAAAATAAATAAATAAATCAGTGGACTTTGAGTCCAGAAACCTGCCCTCTAAAATTTGGGTGGGTGGGCTGCAGCCAATTGGTTGAAGGCCTAAACACAACAAAAGCTCTCCCCTGAGCAAGAAGAAATCCTGCCAAGCAGACAGACTTAGACCACAACATTGGATTTCTCTTGGTCTCCAACCTGAGGGCCTTTAGACTTGAAGTGACAACATCAGCTCTTCCCTGAGTCTTCATCCTACTGGTCCACCTTTGCAGAATTTTGGACATGCTAGCCTCCATAATGCAATGAGAAAATTCCTTAAAATAAGTCTCTATTTATATACACACATCATATTGGCTCTGTTTCTCTGGAGAACACTGATGAACACAGCTGGGGAGCGGAGATTGAAAGCAGGAGATCCCACCAGGCTCTGCATATGCTGTGTGAGGTTGGGAAGCTCCCCACCCCCTCCAGGCCAGGGATCCCACAGAGGCCACCCTGAGTGCTCCGGGACCACTCCTGGAACAAGAGCCAGAACCAGGAGCCAGCATCCTTACTACCTGCCAAAGCTGAAATGGGAAAAGCTCACTTCAAACTGGCAAACGTCCCCCTACCCCGTGATTTAATTTTAAATTAAGCTCCTTCAACATTTAAAAGTTTTTATTTATTAATCAGCTTGTGCTTTGTATGCATCCATCGTTTCCTCTTAAATACGGAGAGAGGTTCTCTAAATGTTCAAACGAATTCCTGGCAAGTGGAATGAGAAGTAAGAATGAATAAATAAAGATTTGGCAAGTCACTGCTGAAAGGTTGCCAACCTCAAATGGATCTTCTATCTCCCCAAGTATGTTTCGAAGGCTGTAAAGAAAGTGAGGTGAAGACGGAATCTCTCCATTTTTTCAGTCAGGTCTACTCTGAGAATGAATAAAGTAGCTCAACCTTGGCCTCGCCAACTATGGCTGTTCCCAGAACTTCAGTGTCTCCTGCCACGAATCTCGCCCAGCTTCAAGAGCACTGATCCGCCTGCATATTCAGAAACTCTCTGGGGAAATGTCAGGCCACTCGCTCCTTTTCCTCATGTCTAATCCAGTTGACCAGTTGACCAGAGAGCCGTGCTTTCTTCTCTGCTGTCCTGGCCATGGCAAAAAGCTTAACCTTTACTTTAGGACATAAAACCAGAGCAACATCAGCTTTCACACTGAGAAGAATTTAAAATCTATAAACAAAAAAGGGAAATCAAAACATAAATCCTTATTCCCTGTAGTCCCCTCAAACATCTGGCCTTGTTTCTAGCTTTATTTTCCAAAATGACTTATTTTCAAAAGCTACACTAAAGTTATATCTATTTGCATAGGACAGAAGTAAAGGGGTTAAATGCATAGGGTTTGGAGTTGGCCAGAAATGCCAGTCATTGTCATTTTATACCCTCTGTAACACGACATAGGACAGCTCATAGTTCCCATGTTGTTTTTGTCAATAAAACTCACATCCCCTTCTGGGTGTATGAGATGCTGAAAATGTTTGTGAAGTGCTTCTTTCCCTCTTCCCTGTATTTCTTGCTGTTCCCTTCCCTTTCTTTTTCCTTCTCTCCTTCCCCAGGCACAGCAAGGGTGGGAGTAGGGTTGAGCAATTTCCACACTATTTTATCAACTCTATGCCTTTATAATTGTAACTACAACATTTCTCCTTTCCATGTATAGTTCCCCTCTTCTGCAATAGTTGCTTCTCCTTGGAAATGCCTGGTTACTTTAGATCATTGTTCACTTCAGCTTTATTTACTAAACTCCTGTCTACATAGGGTCTTGGGATGGTGGAATTTGTGAGTAGCTTCTGTTGCCCACATGACTTGTGTCCTGTGCTTCATTTCTGGAGTCACTGTTGTACTTAAGAGTCTTCAAGGCCATGGCGCCACACCTTAAGGGATGAAGTCTTCAGGAACTTCTACCTGTGCTTCTATCTGTGCCTCTTCCTTGATCCTTGCACCTCACCAAAGTCCCTCCTCAAGTGTTACCCTCAGTCAAACCCACGTCACTGCCTGACATATCCATAAGAGGCTTCTGATTCAGAGGAAGGGGGGAAAAAAGACAAAGACCCTCAAAGTCAGAGGACTCACATCATGAAAATGTCTGCTTGCAATTTTCTGTAACCATGCATGGTAAATAGTCTATTTTTCTTGTCATGAGAGAGCACATCAAGCTTTGATTACAGTAATAAGGTATCAGCTTTGTGGCACAAAAAAGATGAGAGTTTCAGTGTCTCTCTGCATATACTTTGCCAGTCCAGAATGGAAGAGATTCAGAGCTCTGATGCTGGGATTCAGTGCTCTGTTTCTGGGATTCTAAGAATCTGGCAACAGTGGACTCACCACATTAGTGACTGCCTCTGTAGAAAGAGCTTATCCTCCCAGTGACTCATAGTCCCCACCACTCCCTAGAGTGTTACACCAATCCTGTATTATTTGCTTACAATTCCTATTACGGAACTGTAAAGCCTTCTGTATGCATTTGAGTTTCCAAGATATAACATAATCAATGTGAAATATGAATTCTGTAGCCAAATTTTGCATCTCTTACTAACATTCTAATTTTTGGAAAAGGAGATGTTTTCATCTCCTTCAGATTTAATTCTTAGTAATAGTAAATTACTGATCCAATATCTAATCCATCCTGCAGTTTCTCATATCACTTCCCGGGGTGGAGGGACCAAGGACTCTCTAGGTCCCAGGCAGTAGTGCAGTGATGCACCTAATTTCTTAAAAGAAGCTGAAGAGGAAAATCAACATTTCTTTTCTACTGAATTGTCTAGTCGGTTTGACTTTTCACTGTGGACATGTGACTCCTGCTCTAGAGGTGCTCCTGGCGCAGTGCCAGGACATGGACTCCTAAGCCCCATTGTGCCATATGCTCTGAGGTCTGCCATTCCTCGGGTCACTATTATTGAAGAAGTTAGTCTCTGCTGGCATGGATACTGCTGTCTTCTCCTTTCCAGTCTTGGGAAATTGTTCTCTCTCCTTACACTTCAAGACATTCATTTAGGAGCCTCCCCTGTGGCCTAGGGATTAAGTCTCAGCACTATCACCATGACGGCCTGAGTTGAATCCCTGACCAGGGAGCTACCCCACATATGTCACAGCAGACCTCTCCTGTCTCAAACACTGCTCCTCTTAGGAATGTATTCCAGTTAATCTGCCTGCTCTACTCCCCACTCTGTCTCTGGTAAATCCTCTCACATCTCCCCCTTCCCCTGCACCTCTGGCCTATACCTCAGTTCTTCTACATAAAATAAATAAAATAAAAAAATCTTTTAAAAAAAGACACTCATTTATTTTTGTACCTACGAAATATTAAATCTCATCTTTGGATATGTTCCATACTTTCTCCATTCTTACCAGTAAAAAATCTCTCAAGTGTAAAGACAAACATAAATACCAATAGCCTAGTGATCCACTTGAAACAGAAGAAAAGAATATGCACAGATCTATTGAAAAGAAAACCCAACAAGGACTGTAGACAGGTCTAGACCATATGGAAAACAGTATGAAGTTTTCTAAAAATATTAAAAATAGATCTACCATATGATCCAACAATTCTACTCCTAAGTATCTATCCCTAAAATACCAAAACATTAATTTGAAGGGATAAATGCATGCCTATGTTTGCTGCACCACTATTCACAATAGCCAAGCTATGGAAACAACCTAAATGCCCAAAGACAAATGAGTAGATTTAGACATGACCTATATGCTATATGGAATACTACTCAGCTATTAAAAAAGATGAACTTTTCCCATTTGCACTAACTTGGCTGGAACTGGATGGGATTATGCTAAGTGAAATAAGGAGAATGAAATATCAGATGATTTCACTCACATATGGAATATGGAGAAACAAAGGAATATCCAACTAAACCAAAGCAAACCCTAGAAATCAGTCTGTAGAGTTGAGGCTACCAGATGGGGAATGTGCAGGGTGGAAGAAAGAGATCAAGAGTCCAAAGGATTATGGTGAAGAATGGCAGGTACTGAGGTGGTGGGTGGGGTGTGGTGACCCTGCACCTCTGAATTATTTTTGGTGTTGTAAAATAATCTTTCTCAAAATATGATACATGATGTTCTTAAAGAAATACATGATGTTCTTAAAGAAATAATACAAAAATTGGGCCTCCCTGGTAGCACAGCGGGTTGAGCGCAGTGCTGTGAGCTGTCTGCAGCCTCTGCAGTGCAGGTTCGATTCCCAGCCGGCCAGAGAGAGACCCACATGGCGCAGCAGACCTCTCCTGTCTCGCCCGCTGCTCCCCTTAGCGGTGTCTTCCGGCCGTCTGTGTGTTCTCTCCCCACTCTGTCTCTGGTGAATCCTCTCACCCTCCCATGCCTCTGGCCTGTACCCCAGTTCTTATATAAATAAATAACTCTTTAAAAAATACAAAAGTTGTCTTCTGTTTTAGATTTAAAGGAGTAGAAAATATACATGAAACTCTACTTCTCCATATATGATTCCAACAAAGATCACTTATATTGCAACAATTGAAAAATAAGTTGACACTAAATGTTCTCAGTGCACGGGCACAAATCCCCAACCAAGAAGCTGAAATACTTGGAAACTTTTTGGAAGCTGCTATCTCAGAATTCACCCTGGTTTCTGTCTGCATGGTGGTGATGCCATAGGGAGGGTGGAAGTGGACTGCACATGTGGCTAATGCTCAGGCACAGATTTTAGGGGACTGCTACCTGCTTTTGGAAATCGAGGATTCTGGCCTGCTTGTGTCTAATTGTCATTTCTGAGAATTATATTTACCAAACTGGCATTCATCTGGGAAGGTGGATTTTACTGTTTAGAAAAATGTTACGGATGAAAAATATCATCTGCCTTTTTAGAATTGGAACAAGTTTCAGAAGAGAGCAAAGATTTCTAAAGGGTTCACTTCAGGAAATTACAATACAGTAAGCCCTCACTTAACATTATTGATAGGTTCTTAGAAACTGCTACTTTAAGGGAAATGATGCATAGCAAAACCAATTTGACTCAAGGCTAATTGATATCAGCAAGAATTTAGTTCCTACAGCTGATTATGGTGACAAAAACATCACCAAACTTCTAAATAAAGATTAACACACTTCTAATATTCACTAATCATTTGCATTCATTCATTCATTAATTCATTCACTTTCCAATCTGCTTATTCCAGTTCAGAGTCTCAGGTGGTCAGAACCCATCCAGAAAGCTCAGGAAGCAAGCAGGAAATCAACCCTGGGCAGGATGCCCTTCCACCACAGGGCACATCACACACACCCACATTCATGCCCACAGGGATAATTGAGAGGCCAGTGAATCTCACATGCACATCTTGGGACATGGGAGGAAATTGGGGTACTCAGAAAACTCACACAAATATAGAGAGGAGAACGTGCAAACCCACAGAGAGTAACCTGGCCAGGATTTGATTTTTTTTTTTAAAGATTTATGTATGTATGCATGTATGTATTTATTTATTTTATTTACTTATATAAGCACTGGGTACAGTCAGAAGCGTGGGAGGGTGAGAGGATTCACCAGAGCCAGAGCGGGGAGCAGAGCAGGCAGAAGGACCAAAGTACACTGCTGAGGGGAGCAGCGGGTGGCAGGAGAGGTCTGCGTGCCATGTGGGACCCTCCTCCGGTGGCTGGGGAGTAGCCAGGGATCGAACTGGTGCCGCAGAGGCTGTGGGCAGCTTCGCAACCCAGTGCTCAACCGCTGCGCCACTGGGAAAGCCTCTGATTATTTTTCTTATCAACATTATAACTAAATAACATTTAATGAACTGATGCTATGGGAGGATCTGTGATTGTAATATGACTGTGGGAATTTTCTCAAGACCAATTGATGAGTTCTTCTGGTGGGAAATATTTAGGAATATTCCCTTCCCAAAGTAAGAAACCATAATCTCACTTATGGGAGCAATTCCTATTGTCCTTCTCCACCTCTCTCCATCTACGTGGGCTCACACATACACACACACACACACACACACCACCCTTTATATGAACATGCTCATTATTTGAACATATATCTGTTCTCTTCTGGACAGAAATGCTGCAAGTTAGCATATGGATGTTAAATGTAAACGCAAATGTAATTACTATAAGTTTCTAAATTACACAACTTGCAGTTTATAACGTAAGCTGAGCAGAACTGCATATCTACTCCTCCCACGGGGAGTGTGCATTCTTGGTAACTAGAGGTGCCATTCAGTCATGGCCTTATTGGACAATAGTGTGCTGACAGACTCCCCCCCACCCCCACACAGGCAGCACTGTGAGGTGCTGTTTGACTTTCCAAGGGTGAGAGACACTGGGCTGGTCACCGATTGATTCACTGGCCTCAGGACAGGGCCAGAGCTGCCACATCACCTGAGTGGATGGGGCTGTGGACACTTTTTCTGGGACTAGCAACAGGTCTTGCAGATGTGGCCTCTCAGCAAATGCTTCTTGAGAAATGACTAGAATGAATGAGCACTGAACAATGCAAAGGTGGACAGGACTAGCCAAGATGTTGGGGATGACTCCAACCTGTGTGGGAATCCAAGTTCCTCCACTCTCATGGGCAAGGTATTTATTCTGTCTTGAGTTTGTTCTTTCAAGAATGTGTCATTTGCAGCAACATGGATGGAGCTGGAAGGGATTATGCTCAGTGAAATAAGCCAGAGAGAAAAAGAAATATATTGGGTGGTTATACTCATAGGAGGAATGTAGAGGAACCAAGTAAGGGATCAGGAAAAAAAAGTAATTATAATAAATAAAAAATCAAAATCAATACGCAACTATAAATCAGAGACATTCTGCAGGGGAAGAGGAGAGAGAGGGCTCAAAACAGGGGAGGGAAGAGCACAAGGGACTACGGTGATGGGTCACGGGTGAATTGGTGGTGGGAATTTCACGGGGACTACACCTGAGAGAAAGCGTACATTGTACAAAGATGAAGAATGCTGTAAAAAATATATAAAATTAATAAAAAACAATGTGGTAAGGATCAAATATTACACTTGTAAAGTGCTTACATTATGTTCTCAGCAGGTATATGATGAATGCTAAATGAATGAGTACCTTTTATTTCTATATCATGTTTAGATGATTGAAAACATCTTTTTTTTTTTTTTTAAGATTTGTTTATTTATTTATACAAGCACTGGGTACAGTCAGAAGCGCGGGAGGGTGAGAGAATTCACCAGAGCCAGAGCGGGGAGCAGAGCAGGCAGAAGGACCAAAGTACACTGCTGAGGGGAGCAGCGGGCACGGCAGGAGAGGTCTGTCGCGCCATGTGGGACCCTCACCCGGTGGCAGGGGATTGAACAGGCGCTGCAGAGGCTGCGGGCAGCTTCGCAAGCCAGCGCTCAACCGCTGCGCCACCAGGGAGGCCCGAAAACATCTTTTATTTAAGTACCCTTAATCTGAAATATAACCTGAGAGATCATTAAATAGTTACCAGAAAGTTTTAGATATATTAATGAATTAAAGATCTGTGCTGAATAGTCTAGTCATGATGTTAATTAACAGTGGTGACCACAGCATTTACTGTTCTCACTGACTCACTGTGCATCTTGTCTGGTACTCGGGACCTGTCATGGATTGCTTCATTGCTTTTACAACAGCTTGGTGAGGGACGTGCATTACACCTTTGCTTTACAGGCAAGGAAACTGAGAGTCAGGGTCCTGGTGGCGCAAGGGGTTAAGCATTAGCGCTATGACGCTGTCCACAACACTGCAGCACGAGTTCGAGTTCATTCCCCTGCCAGGGAGTTAACCCACATGGCGTGTCAGACCTCTCCCGTCTTGCCTGCTGCTCCCCTCAGCAGTGTATTTCAGTCAGTCTGCCTGTTCTGTTCCCCATTCTGTCTCTGGTGAATCCTCTCACCCCCCACACCATTGACCTGCACCCCAGCTTTTGTATGCATAAATAAATCTTTAAAAAAAAAAAGAAAACAGTCAGACAAATTAAGGGGCTGTGCAATCATACACCTTACATATGACAAGTCAAAGCTCAAACTCAAGTCTTCCCCATCACAGACACCAAGTTGCCAAACTTTTCACTGCTTTCCACAAAATCATAACTTTGAACCCAAGGAAACCACACATAAACACACATCTTTTTATGTTTTATTTGGATTTCTTGGTTCAAGAATTACACACTAGCCAACATTATTATATATTTACATGCTGGAACTGGTTGTAATAAGTTTAAATTCAAGAAAATAATTCTTATGTGCTACTCATTTATAATCCTCATTTTTTACTATCTCGTGTATCCCAGAGATTTTAGTAGTCCTGTTTTTAGAAAGACATGAAAATAGATGCAATGATATCCACTTGTGGTCTGCATTTTCTAGCCATTGGAAAATGTGCATTATGTGCATATTAAGAAAGGCTACAAGGTAATTAGTAAGGCTGATAATCACTACATTGTGAAGAAACTCCAATATCACTTTTTTAGAAAAAGACAATTGAGAACTGTGCAGGGACAATATTCATAACAGAACTATTTAAACACCCATGCAAATAAAAATTTTAAAAAGTTATGGAATTTAAATCATTTGCAACTTTGAATTATGTTAAAAAGAACCCTGGTTGAACTCGAATTTTGAACTGAAAGGGAAAAGAAACAGCTGATCAGACTGCTGACTTGCTTCGGATAGAGAAGGACACACAGGGCTGTCGGTCACTGGACATGGGCGAGGAGAGAGACATTTGGTTTTGAAAGCTAAGAAACAGAAAGTTTTCTTTTTCATCACTTTGAAACATATTTATTTTACCACACACACAAAAATTCTCAAAGCAAATGAAAATTTGATGTCATAATTGTGTATATATCTACAGAAATGTGTTATTTCAATTTCCAAATAACTAACATTTAAGAGTGCTGTTGCTTTTTGAAAAATTATTTCTTCAGGGCTGTACCATAATTACCATTCTGTTGGTTCCTTACTAAATTTTACAATGTCCCTAGTGTATTTGGAAAATATTTTTAAACCTTTGGTGTGAAGCAGTGTCTTTATTTTTTCCCCCATTCTAGAGTCTTTGGTTGAAAGGAACAATACTACCTAAGGACAAAATGCTATTTTGTTTTTTTAAAAAAAAAGATCTTCTACTATGTATCATGTGTAGCTAATTCCTGGAGCAAGTGTGAATAATAAGCATTTTTATTTCCTGTAGTGCCATAATTATAAATTTTTACTCTTTGAAAATTGAGATTTAATTTACAACCTGTGGTCTCTTGAACTGACATATAAAAAACTTTTTGTCGGTGATCATTTCTGCTTTTCCAAATTGCCATTCCTCAGGCTATATTTTGATTGTTACATGGACTACATAAGTTGTTACATAAGCACTACCGAGTTTCCATAGAGGGGTTGAGAGTGAAAGAGCAGGCAAGTGAGGGTGTGTGTGTTTGTGAGTGTGTGTGTATGTATGTGAGAGAATGTGTGTGTGATAACAAATTGAAACCCTTCTGTCTGGGATCCCAAATCACTGATGCAAAAGGGTGTTTAAATTACTCTGCTGGGGCACTGCAGTAACTGTACTTAGTAAAAAATAAATAAAAATGAAGAATGAGAAAACGAAAACAATTATTTGTGTCTACTTACTATTCCTTTACAGCATATTTGACTATTTACATAATATTATAACACATCAACGTAAGCCATAAACAGAATTAGCACATTGCCTTACCATAAAATACAAATTAGAAGTTAAAAATATTTAAGAAATCTGTTTTAGTATTTACACACGCTCGGAGAAAGTCATGGCTGCTCACGTTACGTAGACTCTGTACACTTAGCAAAATGGCACGGCTGCTACAATGGAGAGCATTTGCCCAGACCAACATGGTGGGCTTTGGATTTTTTTTTCCTTTTCCTAGGATGATTTTTTTTTTTACATAATTTTTTATTTCCTTAAGACATTTTAGTTTTTAAATCACCAATAGACAATGTTGTTTCATTGAAAAAGAGAGCAAGTAGACAAGCAATGGGAGAGCTAGTTAATTTCTGACGTTCTGAGGTACAGTAACTAATGTGGCGTCGAACTGCACGGTGGTCCATAAGAACGGTAGGCATTGAGTTGCTGATAGAGAAATGTTCAGTACCCTGTATTACTTGTTCCATTATGTTGATCTGTTGGTCGCCAAATTAAAAAGGCTCATACACTGTTTAATGAAGGAAATAAAACATATTAGCTTATTCCTTTTATTTTCCAACATATGAACGCATATATATGTATGTCTGTTTTATGGACCTGTATATACACATATATACATTAGATATGTTGTAAGACCTGTTGTTTGTTGATTGTTCTGCTGTTTTTGTTGATGAGCATGAAGTTCATCATAAAACTGGAACACAGTTACCTATAGAAAATGGAAATTGTCTTAGATGCCAATTTAATGCAGGTCTTTCTTGAAATAAACATGATTTATTTCCCCATTATGTAGTCCACTGAACTTTCTCTATGTGTTGTGCTTTTGTTGGCTGACAGATTTTTTTTTGTTTGTTTGTGTGTGTGAATGTTCCTAATGCTAGAATGCAAAGTCTTTTGGTTCATAAACCATTTTTATTATTTTTTTACTTAGCACTGCTTTTGAAGAAATGAGAATAGGTCTAGATGGCACTGCTTAAGTCTTGTCCCTGTTATTAAATTGCAGTAGAAAGAATTGTAACATTCCTTATGCAAACACATGATTATGTTGCATGAGTTTTCAATTCTGAGAATGCATTTCATACCTACTAGCAGTCATGTACAATATATATACATATTTAGATCAAAGGTTTCATTTAGACTGTGCATTTTAGAGTCAGAATTTGCCTATGAATTTCACAAAGATGAAAAAACACCTTAATTGCTGGCTATCTGGCTACTTTATAATAAAAAGAAAAAACTCTACATATATGTATAAATTGATAGCAATACCATATCAGAATTGCCAAAACACACTTTTGTGGTCCTTAATTTTAACCACTGGCTATCCAGCTGACTGGTCACTTACATAATCTAGCACCCTTCCAGGGCCCTCCCCCGACGTGGTGACTACAATGCAATTCAACTACAGTAAACACAGAGCATAAGAATAAATTCTACATCAACTGTTATCTCTAGGCAGGATGAGTGAGCTGTTTCTACCTACATGGTTACTGAATGCCATGTTCCAAGGTCCCATTCCAGCACATCTGTTCCAAGGTCCCATTTTTCTTTTATATTTTTTCCTTATCACCGAGAAAAGAAATAAAGCCTATGTCATATGCTTTTGAGATTCATGCTACAAAGTTGCTTCTTTCCACATTGAGCTAAATTACTGACTTTCCGGGACATCAGAATTTTGTTGTAACCATAAATGACAATATCAAGGATTTTTATGGCTTTTACGATAATCGCAAATAAGAGCCCACTTCTATAGAACTGGGCTCTGAGTTGTCTCCAGAAAAGACCTTTCCAGAATGGCATTTGGGAATTGTGCACCTGAGTTATTGATATGCTCTTGTCTGATGTTTTCTATTTAAACTTGACCTCCTGACAAGGGCAAGGCGCTTTTATTAGTGTGATGCCCATGTACTTGCCTAGGAGAAAGAGTGTCCCTAGAGAAACTGGAGGAATTTCTACTCTAAGCCCATGGGTAGAAACTCAGCTGGATTCTGCCCAAAGAGCATCTATTCAGAGGTGTTCAAGTGCATTAATGTAACACAAGGGCCATAGTTTCCTAAGCTGGTGAACAACAAAATACTATCCCATATTGGGACAAATTCAAGAAACTGAGTGTTAAACCTTTTAGATGTTGTTGTGCTCTAAAAGTTGGAATGGAATAGCAGGATTCCATCACATTCCAAGCTACTAAATTATCAGGGGAAGAAAAACATACCTTTATTCACAGGCAAATACTGGCCATACTTACTTTGCCCAGTTAAGGAAGCTACTCTAAAGTGTGATTGCTTTTTTTTTTTTAATAGATAGCAAAGTCATCTTCTGAGAAAAAGTTTCAGCAAATCTAATTTAAGGAAATTTGAGCAATTTGTTATTTTCTTCAAGTAAAGCAAAATATGAACCTTACACCAATAGAAATATATTAGCTTATTCTCTTTTCTGCCCAACATGTGAATGCATCTGTCTGATTAGTATAGATAGAAACATGAAGACATCATTGAAAAAACAGAGTAAGAACCATATATCAATGCCTGCCTGGTGATCAGTCATATAATTTTCTGCATTGTCAATGGAGGCTCGTCACAGACATCACGTTAATGTGGCCTTGTAGTCATCCTATGTTCTACTAGTTTCCATGCTTCCCTTCCTTAGGCAGACTGTGGAACCACAAGCAGCACACCCCTGAAAATGCTAACCCAACAAACCCACAAACTGACTTGTGAACATCATCCTTGAAGTCTTGTTTGCTATGCAAAAGACTAAGGTGAATTTCCTTGCACATAAAGCAATACAGCTCACTCTGCCTTACTTAGTCTGTCAACCAAGAATATAAACAGAATTTTAGCAGGAAGAAAAGGTGGACAGGACCATTAAAACCTTAAAGGAACAAATTCTTCTTTTAACATGTCCTATTAAATTAATAAATAAACTTAAGAGGGAAAGGTTGCAGAGACAGCTGGTGTCGTCTAAAAAAAGCAACCTGTTTGTTAGTGTCATCTGTGGTCTGCATTAGTCTAGTTGAATGACTTCCAATGTAGCCAACATCAAACACACTTCTAATTTTTCTAGCTACTATTATTTTTTTTGGGTTTTGTTTGTTTAGTAAACAATGAAATATTATTTAGCATGCTTGTGAGGTTGGAAGTAAAAAAAAAAAAAAGAACTGTCTCCTTCTACCTTTGCCACTGAACACAGTATGAAAAGACCAGAAGCATGGGGCTGAGAAGGGTGGTACTGCTGGCTTGTTCAAGTTTGTCACAACAGTCCTTTCTGGATTTCCCAATCTGCCCTGGGTTGTTAACCTTTATTTCAACCACCCAGAAAACAGCTTGTTAGAAAAACTTCTTTGGCCACCATTCATGATACCATTCAGAAGTCTCCCCATCTCTAAATGCCAAAATGGAAAATGTCATGGGCTTAGGCAAACAGAGACAGGTCAAACTGGTTTCCTGAGTCTCGGTCTGGATATTCCCTGTCCTGTGTGATCTACATGAGAACCTTCTAGAATCCAGTGGGAATTATCTTCCTGTCATGCCATCATCACCGTAACAAGATGGGTCTAGAGCAGCCTCAGCAAGTATGGTAGATAGTGCCTTATAAGCACAGTGCCATCTCAATAGCAGCCGACCTTGAGAATAAAGATGGTAAGGATCTGGACATGTCCACTTCTCAGTGAAATGACTGACCATGCTACTGAGCCTTCTAAGAATAGCTTGAAATAATCCCTTTCTCCCCAGGCTGCCTACTAAGCAGACATATGCTCAGATTCCGTCTTGCCTGCACGTGCGCCAATCACTTGCATGGTAACTGGAATGCCACAAGGACCTGAGTGTATCTGTTACTTAGCAGAAGCAACCCAAATGGTATGGAATGGACCAGAGGATAGGCCAGCAACTAAGGTATTTTAGCATCCCTTTTGTCCTGGATGAATGTGTTTTCCAAGTCCTACATCAGGCTGTACAACTGATTTGAGGAGGAATCCAGTCCTTGCTTCCCAGGGGAGGCTATGTTTTAGTTCACATAGTAAAGCCAATAGACGATGTTGAAGAAGGAAAAAACCACCGGGAAGAATATGCGGGACCACCGGTCTATGGCGTTCACATCAGTCAAGTCGGGGATGGTGATTTTCAGCTGGGAGGCGCGTCTCCGCAGGCGGCTTTTCTTCTGTGCCATGTGTCGTTCTAGAGCGTTTCGGCCAAAACTGTGCCTGGGCAGCCCGGCTTTCCGGTACTGGATGCTGGAGGCATCGTAGGCTAGCATGGTGCTCCTGGGGTCTCCAAGCCCCATCACCGCCTCCGAAGTGGCCATCTCATTCTTTATCTCCAGGGTGCTCAGCAAGATGTTCTCATGAGGGTCCATCTGTGAGGGAGAAGAATCGAATCAGACAATCAAAAGAGGAAGTTGATTTATTTACTTATTTTTAATTGAAACGCTGGTTTACAACACTGTACATGATTCAGAGGTATAGGGTCACACATTTTTACATGCTTCATTTCTCTCATCTTACATAATTCCTTACATCTTTTTTTAAAAAAATTGAAGTAGAGTTGACATACTACTTTATAGTAGTTTCAGGTGTAAGACATAATGATTTGACATTTTTGTCAATGCAAAATGATGGCCATGGTGTAAGTCTCTGTCCCACGTATTCTCAGTCGGTTTTTAAATTGGCGATCCAACATGACTGCCTCTGGACACCATGTGCACACCACATTCCTGCGACTTATTTATTTTATAGCTGGAATTGTGAACCTCCTCGTTCCTTCTACCCATTTTACCCCCCATCCCTCCTCTCTGGTAACCCCCAATCTGTTCTCTGGATAGCTGAGACTATAAAACAATAAGCCTTTCTTGGTCCTTTTTTTCCATTTTTATTGTTTGTTAGAATTTATTTATTTTTTATTTTTGTAATTTTTTAATGAAGGAACATTGCATTATAACATTATAAGGCTTTCAGGTATGCATCATTCAAAACCAACCTGTGTACACGCTGCCTTAAGGTCACCATTACAAGTCCGAGTCTAGCTTTCCTCGTATCATTGTTCCCTTTGTCTTGATTTCCTCATCCCTCTTCCCTTTCTCCTCTGGAACCACTCATTTCGTCTCACAGTGTAAAAGCTTGTGTTTTTTTTTTTTTATTTACTTCATTCATTTGGCTTCTTTGTATACCCCTTAAAAGTGAAAGCACATGGTGTTCATGCTTCTGTCTGACTTTCTCACGATGTGTAATATCCTCTAGGTCCATCCAGGTTGTTGCAAATGGCAGAATTTCATCTATTTTTCTTTATATAGCTGATTAGTTTTCCATTGTATAGACATTTCACCTCTCTTTATCCCATCATCTGTTAATGAGCACTTGGGTTGTTTCTAGTCCCTGGCTATTGTCAACAGTGCTATCATAAATATGGGGGTGCACATATCTTTCCAAATTGCTGCCTTTCTAATTTTTTTGATAAATATCTTAAAGTGGGATAACTGGATCATATGGAATTTCTCTTTTTAACTTTTTGAGTACACTTCAGATTGGTCTCCTGTTGGCACATATGCACAGGGCACTATCGCATGTGGTTGAAGTAGTGTCCACTCAGTGGTTAAGAGAACTCTCTTTGCAGTCAGTTATCTAAATCTGAATTATGACTCTGCCACAAAAGCTATGTGAATTTCAGTTTCTTCATTTAGTAAATGAACATAAAAATCCAACCCCATAGGAATTGCTGTAATTATAACAGACCATTCCAAGTACCTTTTCTATTATTTCTACTTAGGATATGCAGGTAATAGATCATAGGATATACAGTCTTGTAAGGTTGGCCTGGGTTCAAGCCCCATCACACTGGTCAAGTCTATCAAATTCCGTAAGTCTGTTTGCTCACTCAGGGCTACTGTCAGGATGACATGAGACGATACTCAGGAAAACTGCACAAGGACTCTTCTCAGTAAGCTTTCAATAAAACGTTTTCTTAGTGAAGTTAGTCAGTTCATAACTTGATATAAACAAATAATAATTAAACTCTATTAGGTATGAAATAGTTTTAGGGGATTAATTACTGATCTATGCCCACAATTGTCATCTAATTACAATGACTTAATGATGAAACTAGATCTAAAAACAGTAGGTAACATTTATTAAACACATACTACATGGTTTTCTCTATATACCATATATTCTCTTTATATTTGTGATATATACCAGAAACCTTTATTTAATCACATCATTTAATGAATGCTTAAATGTGCAGGGTCAATATAATAAGGTGTAAGCATTCTGAACACAAGGGAGGGAAGAAAACAAGGGACTACAGCAGTGGTTCACGGATGATATGGTGATGAGGGAAATAAGGTGACTACACCTGAGGGAGAAACTAATTACTATAAAAAATGAACAATGATTAAGAAAATAAGTGTAGAAAAAAAGAATAGTTTTGAATAACATATATGTAGGCAATATGTGACCTGTCAAAATGCAGTAGAATTTGAAAGTAACACATGGACAGACTGTGGACGTGGAGGGGTGAGTGGGTGAGAGACTGACTGGAGAGGGAAGAAAAGAAGACAGAACTAGCAAGAGAGCTTTCTGATACCGGGGAGGGGTCTGTGGTGGCCAGGCGCATAGGGCGACCCTTTCTCTCTTAGATGATGCTTCTTGGCAATTAAAACTAAAGGATAAATGCTGGTATTATGAGTGTAATTATTGAATGATTATGTATTGTTTTTTGTTTTATTAAGAAGGAAAGATTTGTGTGTCTTGTTTTTAAAAGGCCACAATTGCTATAGATAATAAAACCTAGCTGTAACACATTATCATTAATAAGAGAGTATATTTATTTTGGTAGAGTCAGGATATACCAATTACCAGTAAATTATTAAATAAAGGAAAAGATAACCAATGATGAGTGCTGAAGATATATGGAAGCAAGCACTATAACCAAACACTTAATTGGGAGATACAATACTTTAAGCTTTATGAATTATGCAGAAGGCAAAAAAGAATGTTGCTAAGATTATATATTAACAATTAGCTTTCAGATGTGCTTTAATGACCCTGTATTATAAATTCAAATCTAACATGTTTTTGAGAAATAGAAGCTATAAAATATGCTGGGACATAATAATTGACCAATTAATCTCTACCCACGAATCGGACATTGTGTCTGTTTGGTTTATGGTAGCATTTTGCTTAGTAGAAATATTAAACAAGTATATCTTTAAGATTAATTTTAAAAGTGGGTAAGATTTAGAAGTGAACCCCCATAAATGTTGAAACACTTCTATCAAGGAAGAGGCAGGAAACAGCTCTGCTGATGGGTTCAGTGGCCCCCATGAGGAAAACAAATATTTCATGTCATCTATTGTGTGTTAGTGCCTTGCAGAAACTGACTCACTGAAGGCTCACAACCATCCTTTGAGAAGGAATCTATTCCCTAGGCTGTAGGTGAGGGTTTTACCAAATATCCCAAAGTCACATACTTACAAAATGGTGGAGTGTTATTTATGGGGGGCGTGGGGGGCAGGGGTGTGATTTTCCAACATTATGAAAAAGCAGAGCTCGTGGAAGTGAGAACCCTCTCATCCCCTGTTATTTCATAATTGTAATTTCTGGTTCTGCTCTGAGTGGTTGCCAAAAATTTAACTACTCAGGAATTAGCATTTTGGCAAAAATTTCCTGGACCACTCTGTGTGACGATGACCAGGATATTTGCCTTTCTGTTGAGCAAATGTAATAAGGACAGTTAGGAATATACACCTGACCTGACTGAGTTAAAATCAGAAACCAATGGCAAACATAATAAATGTAATGGACCGAGCTAGTAGTAAGAGAACCTGTTCTAAATTT
Source organism: Talpa occidentalis (assembly GCF_014898055.3). NCBI lineage: Eukaryota > Metazoa > Chordata > Mammalia > Eulipotyphla > Talpidae > Talpa > Talpa occidentalis. The sequence continues at coordinate 86,212,997 of NW_023605305.1, forward strand.
AGAACAAATGATTCTTGGATAATTCACATTTTCTTTGTGGTTTTTATTTCCTATGAAATTCAAGATTTGAAAGATCATCCCTGAAACCTTTATATTTATTTATTTATTTATTTGTTTGTTTGTTTGTTTGTTTATTTTACCTCACAACTGGAAACAGGTATTGATTGGGAATCATTGTGTATCTATGCTGGGTCAAATAGCATGACCAAAGTGGTGAGGGAGGTGGTGTGTCTACTGGTTTCCATGACACTCACAGTTTCCAGAAAGGTTATTGGATTTGGAGCCAAGAGGTTGGATTCTACCTCCTCCCTTGTTATTTCTGACCTTGGAAAAGGGAGTCAGTTCCTGTAAATCTTGGTTTCTTTGACTGTAGCAATCGGGTTTGGAGAAATTAATGGAGATTGAATAAATGGGAAGAACTTGGGAAAGCAAAGCCCTATGAACACTGGTGGCTTGGCATGCTATGAATCCAGCAGAGTAAATACAGACTTGTATGATGGTAAAACACAATTAGTACCTATGCCCCAAGGAGGAGGAAGTTGGTTGCTCTTGTAGTATCTGAGTGGATATGGGTGATGAGCTTTCTGTGGGTGAGCATGCTCATCTTAAGACCAGTGGGGATAGATATTTAGAGGCTGAAGTAGAGAGTGCAATGGGGGTGAGGTATACTGAACCTCTGTATCCATTTATGAAGCACTACTCCTGGGTATCTATCTTATTGCCTCAGGACACTTCATTTTCAAAATAGGATACTCAAACAGTCTCATTTCTAATAATTACTAGTCAAGGAATAAACTAACCTGATAAACTAATAAAAAATTTAATAACGTTTTCTCAAAGGTCCCATAACCATGCAGCTGTGCAGTGAAAAGGGACAAAGTATATCCATCTTTATTTCTCATTTTCCTCTCACTTAACAGAGACATGGAGAAGGCTCAGTCTGGCTGTGGCTTACTGGTTGTATATCAGAGTGAAAACCTGAGGTACTCCTCTCATTGTCCTGCCCTGTTCTTCACTGAAGGACCAGTGTTCTACATCTTTGTCTTATCTTCTTCCTACAAAGTCTCCCACATATGCCAACCTTCTTTACAAACCTCCCCAAAGGTTAGTTGGATCCTTCCCCTGACAACTGTTTATTTTGGAAGTTTACAATAGTGGTGGAATTAGCATCTGGGACTATGTCTGTCTTCCTGTTAGAGGAGGAACGATATCATGCCTACTTGTTCTGATTCTTCTTTTTTTTTTTTTTAAGATTTATTTATTTATTTATACATGCACTGGGTACAGTCAGAGCCACGGGAGGACGAGAGACTTCACCAGAGCCAGAGCAGGGAGCAGAGCAGGCAGAAGGACCAAGTACACTGCTGAGGGGAGCAGCGGGCGGCAGGAGAGATCTGCTCGCCATGTGGGACCCTTACCCAGTGGCCAGGGGTGGAACTGGTGCTGCGGAGGCTGCGGGCAGCTTCGCAACCCAGTGCTCACCCGCTAAGCCAGCAGGGAGGCCCTTTGTTCTGATTCTTGACTCAAGACTATACAGGTTTTGGCTCTAGGTTGAATCACTCACTGAGACCTTGGGCTAATCATTCAACCTGTCTGAGTTCAGTTTTCTTGTCTATAAAGTGGGAGAAAACACCAACTCCAGTTTCTTAAGGTTGTTTGAGAGGATTAAATAAGTCAGCACATGGAAAGCACTTAGCAGGGTTCTGCACATAGTAAGCATTCAAAAAAGAAATAATTGATCTTGTTATAAAAAGCAACAAATAGTCATTAAATGAAAAAAATCTGCTCTTTTCTTTCTTCCCAGTTCCCATGCTAACATCTTATCTAATAAAACAAGCAACATGCTTGTTTAAATGAGTTCCATTTGGCTTAAATGATATTACATTAAGCAATGAAGCAAAGTTGTTTTTGTTTTTATTTTTCCAATTATGTATATTGAAATAGTGTTGGTTTATAACACCATATTTTAGGTTCAAACCTCTAAAAATATGTTTTTTTACCACACTTCCCACCTAAGCTCCAGTACTCCATACTCCACTGGACTCCTTCCTTCCCTTGTTCCCTTTCTGGTTACCTCAGTTTTGCAGTCAGATGCCATGGGTTTGTCACTGGTTTTATTTTGTCTGACCTTTTGTTTTGTTTTTTTCTATTTCTCATATAAGTGAAATAGTGTAGTGTATGTCTTACTCTGTCTGACTTATTTACTTCCCATTACCTCCTCCAGTCCCCTCAATGTTATCACAAATGGCAAGAGTTTACCTTTTTTATAGCTGAGTAGTATTCCATTTCATACATAGACTACAGCTTCCTAATCCACTTGTATGTCTTTGTACTCTTAGGCTGTTTCCTTAGGTTGGCTATTGTAAATAATGCTTCAATGAACACAGGAGTATATATATCCCTTCCAATTAGTGTTTTTGCATTCTTTGGGTAGAAACCTAGGATTAGAATTGCTGATTCATAGGGTAGATCTAGTTTTAATATTTGAGGGCCTTAATATTTTTATAGTAATAGTTAAGTCAAGTATTCAGATATTTGCCTCTTTCTATACACCTTCCTCTTTGATAGGTGTGTGCACAGATATCCGTGTCCTGCTGTCATACACAGAAAAACAAGTCATATTCCTTAGCAGCCCAGAAGCTGCACACACTTACATTGGGAAGGGAGAATAGGGAGATTACAAATTCCAAATAACCACTCATATCATCAGGAGAAGGGTGAGAGATTACAAAAATCCAAGAAATCCTAACTTTGCAATTTCCAATTAAAGTGGCTAGAGTGTGGGTAGGAGGTCTTGTTTTATCTTCCATGAAATGACATTGTGCCCTGAGTGACTTGAAATGCTAAGGCAATGAACAGTGAACCCCTCTGGAATCTCCAAAATACTCTTTTCAAGTGCAAAGACCTCTGAAACTTCCTACCATGCACTCAGAATTCTTAGAGGTGAAAGATAGGTCACCCAACTTGAATAGAAAATGGAGATTCCAGGAGAGCAACAGAAAACCAGCAACATCTTTCCTTTTTGAATCCTTTGACCAAAATAAATGAGAAGTAGCAACCAAATGTGTACACACAGAATGCTCTGTAATACTTAAGGATCTGCCAGAGGGTGGTCGTTTTTAATAAAAGCTAGTAAGAAAAAAAGGGCTGAGATTATTTTTACTGTCTTTTTGGCTTCTATTATGCCATGGCAAATACCTTAATTCTCACAATCATAAGTGTGGGATGGAATTAGCGCTATCAGCATTTTATAAACAATCTTTGCCATCCTTCCATCAAAAGCTAGAAGAAGCACGTGGATACCTGGGGACAAGTTAAGTGGTAATGGAATAACTTATGTTTGTAGATTTAAACTTTGAGCTCTTTCAACACAATATTTTCACTAGGGCATGAAATGCCCATGAAGCAGACACTCTAAGACTTGAGCAGTATGGTTGTTTTGATTTTTCCATTCCTGTGGGTAGATCACTGAGAGTCTCTTTAGGTTTTCTTAGTAACCTGGTCCCTTAATGAGGAATCACAGGAATGAATCCAACTCTGTGGATCGGCAACCTGTGTGGCCTACTCTATCATCATCACCAGGTGATAGATACTGCTCTCCCTTTCCTCCCACACACATTCATTTGGCCAAGTGGATGTATCAACTGAACTTGTTAAGGTTTTAAGTCATTGGTACTCATGATAGTGAAGTTTTTAGAGGACAGAAGAGGTGGACCTCAGGAACACAAAGGAATTATGATTTTCTCTTCAGGGCCTCCCTGGTGGCGCAGGGGTTAAGCAACGCACTATGAAGCAATCTGCAGCCTCTGTAGCATGAGTTCGATCCCCGGCCAGCCAGGGAGCAACCCACGTGGCGCAGTAGACCTCTCCTGGCTAGCCTGCTGCTCCCCTCAGCAGTGTATTTCAGTCAGTCTGCTTGTTCTGTTCCCCACTCTGTCTCTCGTGAGTCCTCTCACCCCCTGCATCTCTGGCCTGTACCCCAGCTCTTGTATGCATAAATAAATAAATCTTAAAAAAAAAAAAGATTTTCTCTTCAATGTAACCCCAAAACAGATTTTCATGAAAGTTATGGTTCATGCAGACTCAGTAGTGAGAAAACACTCCCCAAGGATGAGCTGTGCAGTGAGCTGACATCCTGCTCTACTTGACATATCTCACAGGGGTCCCTGCATTTTTCGATACCCAAAGGCAGAGCAGAAAGAAACTGACTTCAGAAAGGAGAGCTGGTGCTAACCCTGGTGGACTATGGGTCTTGGAATTCCTCATCTAGGAAATCCAGGGGTGCTTATGGAAGTCTTAGCTAACATACCCACCAGGTTAAATCCTCCTGCTTTGACCCCACCTAGGTAGACCTGTTTTCTGTGGCTTAGGTATTACCAGTGCAGACCATCACTGTTGATAAACAATAAGTATTAAAAATAAAGCCTGCTAGGGCCTCCCCTGGTGGCGCAGCAGTTGAGCACTGGGCTGCGAAGATGCCTGCAGCCTCTGCAGCGCCGGTTCGATTCCAGGTCGCTGGGGAGGGTCCCACATGGTGTGCAGACCTCTCCTGTCTCCCACTGCTCCCTTCAGCAGTCTATGTCGTCAGTCTGCCTGTTCTGTACCCCACTCTGGCTCTGGTGAATTCTCTCTGACTGTACCCAGTGCTTGTATAAATAAATAAATAAATCTTAAAAAAAAAAAAAAGCCTGCTAAATTATTGAGATGGATAAATTAGGTTTAGGATCACACTTCCTTTTCAGGTTAGAAAGATCATATTAACACATGAAACTGGTGTAATGGAGAACAGGAGGACGTTGGCTGAGTAGTGAACTAAATTATATAGGCCTGCCTAAAAGACATTAAAATCCAAATTTTTAAACATCACTGCAGGGATTAAAATCTCATCTCAGGGCTCAGCTCACAAGCTGCTGTATCAATTGCTGTTAGATTTAATTTATTAAAAGTTTGCTTTTCATTTCCATTTTAATCTATAATTACTAACTGCTTTTCAAAGGAAAAAATATATTGAAAATACAGAAATGATAGAGAAGATTCACTAGCAAAAAGTCTACAGTCCTCAGGCCTCCCTGGTGGTGCAAGGGGTTAAGACACAGCCTTTGAAGCTGTTCAAAGCCTCTGCAGAACAAGTTCGATCCCCAGCCTGCCAAGGAGCAAACCACATGGCACAGCAGACTTCTGATTCACCTGCTGCACCCCTCAGCAGTGTACTTCGGTCGATCTGCCTGTTCTGTTCCCTGCTCTGTCTCTGGTGAATCCTCTCACCCCCCACATCTCTGGCCTGTACCCCAGCTTAAATAAAAATACCTTTAATAAAAAAACATAAAAAAAGCCAACAGTCCTAGAATTCCTTGTAATCTGTGATGTTGAAACAGTGCTAATATTTCTTTTCCCAGTCATGTGGGACCTTGCTGTGGCTAATTCTGCAGTGTCTCTCTGTACTCGAACTCTGTAAGTAGACATCCTGATTTGGGATGGCATAATCTCTTCTATTCTTTTACTCTCACATAATTGAGTTCATTTCTCTTAGAAATAATTCCTTTCTAGGTGTGTGCTAATTTATGTTGAACTCATTCATAATGATCTAAAAGTTACAGGTCACTGACTTTTTAAATAATCCTATGTGGATTGAGATAGAAAGATGAATGCTAAATTTGTGGAAAAGGAGAATATTTTCAAATGACTACATTTAATAATAATAAAGCATAATTAATCAAAAACATGGTGAGTGGAAGTCTTTTTTTTTTTTTTTTTTTTTTTAGAAAGACGGGAGAACTCTTTCTGGGTTTCTCTTTCTAATGTAATAAAGTACAAGCTACTAGTTTCAATTAAAGTTGAAAGGCAGGAACAATTTTAATTGTATGAAAAAATAAGAGATTGGGATCAGACTGAAATCCCCTGAAGGAGAAAAAAATGAAGGAAAATGTATTCACAATGTATTAATTTCAATGGACATTTCTCTCATCCAAAGGAGAGACCTGCTTTATATTATCACAGGTCTTCAGGACATGTGGAATGGAACCAGCTTTGTCCTATTTTGAAAATTTTCAGAAGCTGACATGAGAATCTGCCTACTCAATCTTGGTAACGCGGAGAAGTTTCAACACCCAGGAGGTCACATCCTGAGAGGTGCAGCTTGCTCTCATTCAATTTTCATCAGACTTATTGACTCAAGTCCCAAGCTGGAGAGGGCCCATTGATCTATTCTTTTCATTACCTGGTTTGCACAACTCAAAGCATTATGGGGGATGACTTGCTAAAGATTTTTATACATACCATGTAATGTGTATTCACAACATCCTGATCCATTTTTAAATATTACTATGGAGGATCTGTGGTTCCTTTCTGCAAGGCTGAAAGCATCCCAGCCAAAGGTTCTAACACACAGGGGTGGTGGGAGGGGGAAAGCCGGTGACTTAGTAGAGGAGATGGTATGATCTTTGACTAGTACTTAAACATTGCCTAGGGGAATGACAGTGCACATTGCTAAGAGGATGTCATCATCTTCCAACTCCCAGGCCAGTGAGTTATAAATGTGGCAGCTGATCGATCAGGCCAGGTCAAATTTGAAGACTAACTGGCAGGTCATGATTGACTTAAAGGTTGTAATACAAATCATCTCAGATTATTGGGAGATTCATGTATTCCTGGTTTCTGGGTTTTGAAACTGTCCCAACCTTGTCCTCCAAGCTAATGAGCATGGAATTGGACACATAGAACTACCCCTTGCCAGTATTCTGGGTCTGAGGGAAATTACTACCTGCCACTCAACTTCAGCTAGAAGCAAACAGCCAAGGCTTGGTTTCTGTACTCTTTAGTCAAGATCCTGATGTTTTAATGCATCTAAAAATCTGACAATTCCTTTCCCCATGGATAATATTAACTCAAAGAAAGACAAAGAGTTTCTCAGCTGACAGAGTTCAAAACCCCCCAGTGAGTCTCTAATCAGCTCCACTCACATGTATTAGAGACACATACTCTATCCACAGAAACTTCCCTACCTTCTGCCTCCTTTTGTTTTTCATTAAATGTGCCTAAGGAACCAAGGAAGCTCATCTATTGCAGACCCTCCCTCTGGGCAGGGCATGCGACAAAGGTTAAAGGAAAGAAGCAGCAGCCTTCCCTCCCCTAGAGACTTCAGTTTCTATGGATTCAGAATTCAGTTTTGCTCTCGAATGTCCAGCAGTGTAAGGTGGTGCTGAACGGAACTCTTGAAAAAGGAGGGCTGGTGGTGGTGGTGGGGGGGGGGGCAGTGTGGATTCACACTGACTACTGAATTCTGTGACACATGTTTATTGTATTGACTAGCACTGGGTCTGGAGGTTGTTCTTAAACACGGCACTGGTGAAAACTGAATCAGCAGAAATTTTTAAAAATATGGTCAAAATAGCAAAGGCAGAAGAATTGATGTTAAGGGCAGTGTCATTATAACAAATACAAGTGACAAATAAGTAATTACAATAACAAGATTTATAAGCTCCAGATAACTTCTTAATAGGACATCGCAGGCACTGAATAATATAGCCCCATTTGAATAGGGCCAAGGAATTTCTAACCTTGACTTCGTCGATAGGGAGGAGGAAGGTGCCCAATCATGGTTCCTTTCTCTTATGAATCTTGCATCTTTCAGACCTCAGTTCAAATGCACCTTCTATCAGAGAGTGACTCCCCCCCCCCATATATGTGCTCATGAGCAATTATCCCCATTTATAATTATATGTTCTGTTTAGGTATTTGATTAAACTGTATCATCCCCTAGAGACAGGATGAGGTCTCTGTGAGGACATGGGCCATATTTGATAGGAATCCAAGAAGTATCTGTTGAACTTGCAGGCACTTCCGTGGAATAATATTTGTGGGCATACATAGTACATTCCAGATTCACTTCTAAACACTCTACGCAGATTACTGCACCTGTCCCTCACCACAATCCTTTGAGGATTAGCTTTCGTTTCACAGGGGAGCAAGCTGAGTTCCTGAAAAACTAAATCACATGCTGAAAGTAAACACAATGAGAAATTAAGAAGGCTGAGATTTGAACCCATAAAGTTTCATTGCACAGTCTCACACTAAAGGTTGGGGCTACACTGGGGTCTATTTATTACAAGACCTTTGATAGAGCCAAGTTCCCTATTGTTTTTGAGGGAAAGATATTCAGGAAAAAAGAACATACACATGCAGCTTAAGGAACAGTGACAAGAATATGGGGGCAGAAACAGTGGGCAGTGGGTAGGTCATAGGGCAGGGGAAGGTAAAGGAGGCTCAGGGGTTTCTTGAGGGTCAGAAGAAACGTATGATGGTTATGATGAATAAGCTGGTGGGGAGAGAGAAAGGAAGAGGTGGAGGAGGGAGGAGCCAGTAGAAGGAGGAGGAAGAGGAAATAGGAGAAGGAGGTACATAGGAGACCCCCACACCTTTGTGCACACGACATTCTATTCAGTAAATGCCCAGTCAGACAACTTGAAGGATCTTCTCTGCTCACCTTGGTCTGACTATATTTTCAGAAGAACCAGCTTGTGAAATAGAGACACCTAAGTTAGATTTTAAAACAGGTACCACAAGTCTCTAGACTCTTTTCCTCTAGACTGTGGGAAGTCTCAGGGTGAACCTGTTTGCCCTCCATTGGGCCAAAGCAGTGGTGGTGAGTTTGAGCATGGGTGCTGAGTGGGGCTGCTTGGGTGAAAGGCCCACTGGATTGAAGGCTAGGACACAAAGTTCTGTGACCTTAAGCAAATATTGAATCTCTCTGTGTCTTGGATTTCTCCACTGTAAAAGCATCTACATTATTGGGGAGGATTAAATGAGAGAAAGCACCTATAAGAGTGCCCTCCATGAGAAACTCAAAGAATAGCAACTTTGAAGAGGTAGCTGGTGCTACATTAGGATCGGGAGAGGCCTGGGATGGTAAATCAACTCACACCTTAAACAACTGAGGACATGTTGACAGGCAACAAATAGAGGCTGTTTAATTGCTCTACGAACAAATAAATCCCTCAGTACACTGTGATTCTCTCTGCAACAGCCCTCAGGCAAGCAGCTCCTTGCAGGTTTGGGCTGTGTGAATCTTCTGCTTCAGTCTCCCAGGAATACATCTAATGTTGAAAGCTTATTATTCACAGACCTAAGGAAAAAAAACTGTGAATAATGGTTCTTTCCCAAGCTTAATTTGGGGACATTGTTTGTTTCTTTGTGCTTACAGTAGGCAAAAACAAGAGTGACACAAAACATCCCATTTTGTCATTTGCCAAAGGATTAATAAGTCACGAAAAGAAGGAGTTTGCACCTTTAGTGAAACGAAGTTTTCAGATTTGTTTCTAGCTTCACTTATTTATGGGAAATATGTCTCTCTTCCTCCAAATTAAATGCATCTATAAGGGGAGTTTCATTATGATGATAATGATAATATGAAATTACATTTAACAGATCATCTTTGTACAGCAGCATTTTAAACTCTGGTGTCGATCCAAAACATATCCACAGTTAATTAGATCTTACAGACTTAAGTTCGGGAATTAGCTTTAAATTTTAGCTTTTCTACTGAGAGCTGTGTGACCTTGGGTGAGTTCCATTGCTTATCTGAGTTTCAGTCTCATCTTTAACATGAACATATGCCATCTCATCTTTGAAAATAAGCCACATTACACAAGGGACTATTTTGAGATTGAGATATGTTATATAAGGGGATGACTATCAGGTCTGGTACAGTTAGTTGTGCAGCAAAGGGAACCAATGCTAGGACAGGATAATTCTTTATATTTTCTATCTGACTCCTTGCTGGAGATGCCAAGATTGAATCCAACCCACCCACAGGAACAATGGTAGAAACAGACATCTGTTCCAGATGTGGACCTGCTTATTACTCTAGGCTAGTCCTGGTATTTCTCCTCCACCTACTAGAGATTGGTTATAGACTGGAACATCCAAGTCACTGAGCCAATGAACAGAAAAGAAAGGTTTGTCTGAAGGTTTTGAATTAAAAAAGAAAAATTCAAGAGACTAAATATGCAACCTTGTTGCTAAGGTTCCATCTCATCATGGAACAAAGTTGGCAAGATTTTGGCTGGTGTAGGGGAGCAAAAATCTGCCACCGCCAAATATGACTTTTTGATGAGAGGTTGCTCTTATGGGAGGGGTTCAGAAGACTGAGTGGAGGTTGATTTTGAAAAAGATATTCACATACATCTTTAAAGTGTATACAGAAAGGCATGTACAGAAAGACCTAGCCTCCTTATCTGTTTCCCATGGAGAAGGTAGAAGTTAAATCTACATATTTTCATCTACCATGCCTTTCCTGGTAAGCTCCCTAAATGGCCTTCCTCTTTCTTCCCCCAACTTCCCTTGACTCAGCTGAGCTATTTTAAGGTGGAGTTCAGAGCCACGTGGGCGAGTTATTCAGTTACACTGGGTCTCTCCCATGTAGACAGGAGGTATGTTATTAATAAACATCCTTTGCATTTTTTTCTTATCAATCTATCTGATGTCTGTTTGATTATTTGCTAGCCTATAGGAACCCAGAGGGCTGAGAGATGATTTCCTTTGTGACCCAAAACTAGTTTGCTCAACCATTCTCCTTCCCTTCCTTCATGCCTTTATGCATGCTTTGCATAGATCATACATTAAAACTGGGTAGTAAATCACTAAGACCTCATTAATAAAATTCAAACAGCAGTTTTCAATCTTTTCAGATAAAATTCAGTCTAGGACAATGGCAAGATCATGAATAATTTATAGTTGTAATTATAAAAAAGTTCTTTTCCATGATCTTTTCCAAAATCTTCTGAGAAAAGCTTGATGTTCTCCTATAGCAATTTTCATAAAAATTCCCTCACTTATTTAAATCACTTAGGTTTCACAAATGGTCTTCCTATCTTTTATCTCATGGCCCTCTACAACAGAATGAACTTGGGCTACCTTATCTCATAGGTATCAAAATGACAGCCCAGAGTAATTCTCTTCCCCAGAGTTACAGAACTTTACAGAGGTTGAGTGTCTGGCTTCTTAAATTCAAATTGCATTGATTGGTTCTGTCAATTATAGAACTGAGGAAAGAGATTTTAAAACAGCATCATATGCAGCCTGGTATGAAAGTATGTAACTCAGAGAAATACAGTTTTACATTTCAGCTTTCTTTTTCCCCGCCTCTACTACTAACTAACTTATAGACCCTAAACAAACCACTGACATTTCTGGGTTTCAGTGCCTGCATATTAAAATGAGACTTTCTTGAGATGAGGTTTACTTCCTAATCCTGTGGGAGGTGCTGCTCCCCGCATTACTACAGAATCGCAGAGTAGGTACAAGCACTGGTGGCTCAGGGTTGGCACTCAAGGTGTAACTCGCCATCTTAAATAGCTCAGCTAAGAGAAGGGAGGGTTGGGGGAAGTAAGAGGAAGGCCATCATAGGGATTTACCAGGGAAGACACAGTAGACAAAAATATACAGATTGAAGGCCTCCCTTCTCCAGCTGTGTTCCCTGGGCTTGGGCTCTCTTCAGTGGGGCCCACAGATCAGCAGCTTTGGCCTCACAGAGAATTTGTTAGAAATGCACACTCAGAGGTTAGAGAAGATGTGGTATATATACACAATGGAACACTATTCAGCTACAAAAAAGACAAACTCTTGCAATTTGTGAAAACATGGTTGAAGTGGGAGAGATTATGCTAAGCAAAAGAAATCAGAAGGAGAAAGACAAATATCGATGGTGTCTTTTATCTGTGGAATACAGAGAAACCAAAGAAAGGGTCAGATAAAGTCAAACTTAAAAACTAACCCTTGGGCCTCCCCTGCTGGTGCAGCGGTTGAGCGTTGGGCTGTGAGGCTATCTGCAACCTCTGCAGCGCTGGTTTGTTCCCCCGCCACAAGCGAGGGTCGCACCAAACAAACAAACAAACAAACAAACTAACTAACTAACTCTTGAAAGCTGACTATAGAACTGCAGCATCCAGAGCAGGAAGAGAGAAAGGGGAGAGAACAAAGTGGGGTGGTGGGAGGAACTGTGGTGGTGAGCTACAGGTGCTTGGGTGGTGGGTGCAGTATGGCAACACCAGAAAGGGGTGGAGGAATCCTCTTACACTTCCCTAAAATACAAATAATGTAAACCAGAAATACCTCCATAAAAAAATACTTTTTAAAAATGTAGACTCACCCTAATGTACATTAAGGTTGGCAACCACTGGTTTACATGATCCCTTGGATGCCCTGAAGTTATAAAAGTCAATGACTGCTGGAATTTGTTCTTATTTTTTACAAATTGGAATTTTCCAAAAGCCTAGGGTAGCTCTCTAAGCTTGATAAAAGGACTCTTCATCCTCCAGATGGAAAATGGTGGAGGAGTTCATGCTTTTCATGCGCCCCTTCAGGATGCTGAATTAATCACCATCAAAGTACCTGCCAAACCCTCAGGGGGGACACTGAGCTGAAGACTGAGCCATAAAATCTACTCCAGCTAGGGAGCCCACAGACAGCTGTGGTCTGATGATTTCTGTGTGTTTAGCCAATTACATGGTGAATCACCTCAGTGAATATTTACCAAATGCCCTAGCCATGGACTCCCCATTGTGCTGAAGGGGACAACCAGTCATCTGTCCCCGACTTGTCAAACATCTCTCTCTCCTTTCTAATACCCGATGGCCCTGAGATCTGCAGATGAAATCAGAGAAAGAGGCTAAACTTCACAAACACGAGCTGCAGATTGAGTGAGGGGATGAAGAAAATGAAGAATTTAAGAAGACAGGAAAGAATATCAAATCCAGTGGTCAATCTGATGCTTTGCTGAATAATTCTACGTATCAGCAGGATGCTATCTGATCCTGAAAACTCTCAAAGAAAATAAAAATGACCTGAGTTCATATCCCAGACTGATTACTTATTATCTCTGTGACTGAATGCTACTGCTTTTGGGCCCTATGTTATTGTCATCTCCACAGTCTCAGAGGATTGTCAAAGCCAGCACATCAGCAAATTTCAACCTTTCTTGAGTTTCAGAATCATTTTGGAAATTTGACAATATTTATATTCTTGGGCCACGAGAAATTCTGATTCAATGGATCCAGAATAGGGTTGGGCATTTATACTGCTTAGAGTGTTGGTCAATCAGTGGATGCTGTGTCCTGAGGGTGAGCCCCTACACATTGCTGCTAGGAGGCAGGCAGTGGCTGGAAAGAGATCATTCAAGCACAGAACTTGTAAGTTCTTGATAAATGTTAGCTCTGAAAACATTAGTAGTGGTGCAGGTGGGGGTGTGGCCCATCTCAATGTTGCACAGTGGTTAGGAATAGGGATAGGATGGTTTCCTAACAATTCTAAGAGTCCCAAAGTTCTAAGTGCAAGGGACTGTGGAAACATGCAGGCCAAATTATGATGTATTATGAAGGCCAAGAATAAAGGCACTGCTGCCCTGCAGGCCAGTCAGGCCAGGGAACTGGGGTCTTTGTTATTTAAGTGCTGTGTGTCCTTGGATTATTCACTCTCCCTCTCTGGCTATTCATTTCTTCACTTGTAAAATGAGGGGCTCTTTTGATGTACTTTCAAGGGTTAAAGCATGTTTATATTTTAAACCCCAGCCAAATTGGTATGAGGGATGCTGGCAGGAGAAAAAAAAGAAAAAGAATTGAAAATATATCAAAAAAAAAAAAAGATTAGCAATCTGCCAAATGATTTGGTATCCTAAATTTATTAAATTTAGAAAAATGTCTCATTTATGTAAGTTAGAGATATTCCTTATCCCCAGGAACCCTTTAATTTTCCCACATATGATGTGTCAACTAACAAGAAAGACACTGGCCCAAGAAAAAAAAAATACTATTGTTCCTTCATAGCCATGTGCCTCCAGGCCGGGCATAACAGCTGGATTTTGCTGTGAAGGGATGTGTCCTGTGCTCAGTGAGGCCCTTTTTGAACACGCATCTGAAGGAAACATCTCCTTCCCTGAAACGTGGAGGTCTGCATGGTCCTGGGTGCTGAGTGCCAGTTGCTGAGATTTTCTTGTGTTTGTTAGCTGACTTATGGGGCAGTGGACCCACCCATCAGACTGAGAAAGACGATGCTTCCGGATTTAGGAACGGATCTCAGAAACAGGAAGAGTCAAGTTGTGCCCTGAGGGTCCTTTCCTGAGAGACACTGACTTCAGTTATCACTTATGTAACTCTTATTGCCAGCCAGGCATTCTCCATGTCCTTTCTCACGCAGTCCCCAAAACCATCTTTTGAGGGTGGAACTATAAGCCCACTTCACAAATGAGGCCCAGAAAGTCTTCCCATGCTTACATAGCTAGTCAGGGAGAATCTTGGATCTTGAACACAGGGCTGACTCTAATTCCAAATTAAGTGGATGGGGTAGGATTAAGCTTGGCCTGTCTGTGCTTTTAATCATCACACTCTTCTCCAGGAGCAATAGTTTGATAAGTATTTGTTGAATGATGCCCACATATGGAATGTTCCTGCCAACTCTTGTTTCATGTTCTCCTGTGGGGGCTATGAAGAGGGCAAAGTGAAGCTGTAAGACTCAGAGGCTTGCCGTCCAGGACTCAGAAATGCTTGGCCCCCTGGGGGTTGTCCCCAGGTACCCTGGACCTCAGAAAAGGAAACCTACTCTGGGACCCTAGAAATCAGTCTAGCTTCCAGCAAATTCTCGCAGCTGAAGCTAGCAGTAGTGTGGAGAGGCAGAGAAAGATCATTTATGGCTGAGGGAGATTTCAAACTGTGTTGGGGTCCATTCTTGTTATGTCTCCCTAGATGCCCTTTACCAAAATTTAACAAGCACCAAGCAATCCTGCAAACCTCTTCTCAGCAGAGGCCATAAAAAATTCTTTAGGATTGCAAGGCTTGTTAAAGGTACTGTATTTTTTTTTTCCTCTTTACAAAATAATTTAATATTAATAGAAAGTTGGTTAGTAAAAATTTAATACCAGAACTTGATTCCCAAAGCTACTTATGGAAAAGATTTTTTTCTTTCTTTTTCCAACAAACAATCTTTCCAGAGTTTCTTCAGTAATAATTATATTGCTGATACTAGAACAGCTACCCCATTTCTTAGGATCTGAGATTTCATCAACTGCAAAATACAACATCAATTTATTGACAGGTACATACAAAGGAGAAAAGGACATAAGTGTTTATAGTATAAATAAGTGTCACACTAATGTCAGGAATTTCCAAAGGTAAATTTTGGCCTTGAATTTGAAAACTATTGTGTGCTTTTTCTTAAAGACTATGTGAATGAAAAGTGGGTTTGATTTCTGATATTGAATTAACAACATGGTATCAGTGCTGTTGTATTTGAAATTCTAGAATAAATCAAATACCTAAAGAGACAAAGTATTACTAGCTAGTCTGAAAAACTACAAAGTATTACAGATATTTATTAAGTGCTGTTCATTAATTATTGAGTGGTGAACTGGGTAGCCTAACAGAATGAATATATTTCAAAATTAATTTTTTGGGTTGTAATTCTCAATCTAGGAAGAAAAAAAAAGCAACTAACTGTTAATAAGTCTTTGCCTCTTGGCAGGACAGGAGACGACCAGGTTCACTGAATCAGAAGAGTTGTGAAAATTGACCTTTTGATGGAAAATAACATGGCAGGGAGGCTCAGGTGACTTTGTTCCTGGATTTTTTCCCAGGTGCTTCCTAGGTGTCTGTTCCAATTACTCATGTAGGACTGGGCAGTCTATCTACCCTCTAAGATTCTGATGATTTTTGATATACTTAAATGAGGCACCATAGGAGGCACACCGGGAAAGTATAAATACACCAGGACACCATATGATCTATGGGACCTGTCTACTTGGTACTTACTATACACTCTATATTTAACTACCTAGCTAAATAACTATAATTTACCCAAGGTAAACAGTCTACCTTTTCAGATGCACCATTTTTGGGATAGGAGATGGGACCAAAGTACTTTAAGTTGTTCCTAACATAGGAAATTATTGCATGACATTTCTCTCCATAGACAATTTCATGTTTTTTTTCCAAAAGTAAATGTGTTCAAATGGTTTTTAAGTGACACTATGATATATACTTTATACATTTTAAATTCAGTAGCAAATCTTGTAGCAGAAATAAATGATAGTAGGGTTAACTGAAAGGAGACTATGGGACTAGTGAATTTCAGGTTGGAACATTCAGTAAACATTCTCGAAGTATATGATCCTTAAGGGGACTACGATCCTGGTGACCACATCCCTATTCTGCAAAATAAGTTGACTTGTCTTATGTAATTGTTAGGGGGAAAGGGATGTCCTAAAGCTAATTCCATACAGACTTTGTGGACTCCACCCTCACTCCAGACCAAAGCCAAAAGACACTGGGAACTCCAAATCCCATTACCACCACAGGGAAGGTGGCTGGGACCTGAGGGTGGGGTTAAGCAGCCAGGTTTGGTATAAAGGCCAGACACGTGGTCTTTGGAGGGGATTCCCCCATTTTGGCTCTTTGCCAGCTTGCAGCATTCGGCCAGCTCTGAGAGTGCCTTTGGGTTTCTAGGTTGGCTGATCAGGTAGGACGCATTAAAGACTTTATTTCCCTATTTTCTCCCTGAGTTGTACATTTCCTTAATTCCCTTTCCCTTGTAAATAAACCTTTTATTAACCTTTGTGTGTGTGCCTATAGTGGAGTATTAATAAGTCCCTTTTAAGCACACGGGTGAGGACCCACAGCCAGGCAACACGTTTTTATATCGGGGTTGTCCCATAACATTACCAGTACAGTTCATTAAATAACAGTGTTGACACTGGAATCCTGAGTCTCCTGCATTTTAGTCTCGTACACTGACTTAGGGAATTAAAGCTCCCTGCCCCGGCCTTAGGAATTTTTAGTGCAGAAGGGCTGGAGTGGTATTGCTGTAGGTGTATCTAGAGTTGGGGGAAAAAAAAATCAGGGGTCTCTGTTCAATTGTCCCTGGAATCGTGAATCTCTGGTGGCAACATGGACAAGAAAGCTAGTCAGCATGGGCTTGAACGCTCTCAGGGCAGAGCAGGGACTGACCCGCCGAGACCCTTGTCCTTTTATCCTCTCTTCTTCCCTCTTTCTCTCCCTCCCTCCCTCCTTTCTTTCCTTCCTTCCTTCATTTTCTCTTTCTGATAACAATAATTGTTAGAATACAATATAAACAATAATTTTTAGAAATTAGCATGATTATTTAGATGTTATTATCTTGGATTATTCTAGTTAAGTGATAAATGAAGAACTGGGAAAAGTAGAACTGATGTTGGTGGTTTATTTGCATATGGGTGTGGTAGACATGGTGTGTGTATGTGCTTGTGAGTGAGTGTGAGTTTGTGAGACACGAGTGAGAGAGAATATATAAAGATCATAGGTTCAAACTTCCAAATCAGGTGAGAATGTGTACACACACACACGCACAGGCACACACAAGCACATTCTTAAAAATTTAAAGGTAATAAATACTCATGGTAACAATTCAAACACTGCAGAAAGATATAAAGTGAAAAAGAGTCCCTAGTATCCCACCTACTTTGCAAATGTAACTAGTAGGAAAAGAAATTTATTTATTTATTTATTTATTTATTTTTTATTATTTTTTTTTTTAGAGGCATGTTTTTTATTTATTTATTTGTTTGTTTGGTTTATACATGCACCGGGTACAGTCAGAAGCGCGGGAGGGTGAGAGAATTCACCAGAGCCAGAGCGGGGAGCAGAGCAGGCAGAAGGACCGAAGTACGCTGCTGAGGGGAGCAGCGGGCGGCAGGAGAGGTCTGCGCGCCATGTGGGACCCTCCTCCGGTGGCCGGGGAGCTGCCGGGGATCGAACCGGCGCCGCAGAGGCCGCGGGCAGCTTCGCAACCCAGCGCTCAACCGCTGCGCCACCGGGGAGGCCCAGGAAAAGAAATTTTTAAAAATGTTTATGCTATTGGTTCTACCCCTGGAAAAACATCAAGTTGAACATTGTCTTGCACTGACAATAATATATTATTTATGATGGAGTAAATATAAAACATGAAGCAACAAATAATAATATAAATAAAAATTCTCAAGAAAAGTTAGAAAACTGTATGCTTAACCTAGAGTTTCAAGAGCAATTTTTATCCATTCCAGAAAATCCAGAAATTACTGAAGTTTAAATAAATATAAAAATTGAAAACTTGTTATGGCATGAATGAGAGCACAGGGAAAATATTTACAACGAACATATATAACATATAAACAAGAAGTATATAAATATGATGTATGTACATATAAAACACATATGGTAAATGCTTAATATCTTTCTTAGAAGACTTAAAACCAAAACAAAGAAAAACAAGTAAGAATCAGAATAGAACATTCATAGGAAAGTCAATTTAAATAGCACATAAATGTGTGAAAAGATGTTCAATTGTTTAAGAAATCTGAGAGATACAAGTTAACTATAAGATAAATTTAAAATAATACAGCCATTACAATTTGTGAGGAGCAATCAATAATGCTGAAGGGAAAAAAATTATCTATTTAGGTAGAAGCATTTTTGGAGTAATAAATATATAAAAATGATTACAAAATAGTGGAGTTTTTTTTTCCTTCATCAAAAATGGCTTTTCCTTTCTTATATTTAATGATCATGAAAATAACTAATGTGCTTTAAGAATATATTTAGAACAAAGACAAAAATGTTCATTGTGGAAAGAAAAGTTTGATCAGAATGACAAAAACAAGAAGACAGAGAAATTAAACAATTTTATAAGGGCAAACATTTTATCATTATTTCCTAGATTCTGTATTTTCTGTTTTGGTTTACCTAATCCACATTTTTCAAGCATTTTGTGCATGATTTTTTGCCTTTTACATACTTATTCTTCTTTTTAAAATATTTGTATACTTGACTTCTAGAAATGAGTCTGGAGGAAGGGCTGGGATACACACATGGAAATACATTTAAATACTCCCAATGGCAAGGCCTCCCTGGTGGTGCAAGGGGTTAAGATGCAACCTATGAAGCAAACCACAGACACTGCAGCAGGAGTTCAATCCCTGACCAGGGAGCTACCTGCATGGCACAGCAGACCTCTCCTGTCTCACCCGCTGCTCCCCTCAGCAGTGTACTTCAGTTAGTCTGCCTGTTCTGTTCCCCACTCTATCTCTGGTGAACACACCTCTGGTCTATACCCCAGTTCTTGTATGCATAAATAAATAAACCTTTAAAATAAATAAATAAATATTCCCAGTGGCCATCCAGTTGTTCATTGCTGTTTGTTAATTAATTCACATGTTTCTAATGACATGAAATGATACTTTGGCTAAAACTTAATTTTTTGTTATGTCTATAAGTCAATTTCTGTTCTATCTAGAGAAGACTGGTTCAATGCTATTCTGCAATAATCACTATGATTCTCTGGGTTCTCTCAAATTTCTAGTAGCGCTACTGTTTTTCTCATTATTTTTCATTTTCCTGGTTCTTCATACATACATCATTTTCCTTTACCATAAACTTTAGAAGAAATATGTCAAATTTCTAAACCAAAAGACCAAAGAAACAAAAACCCAAAATAAAGTCCATTGGTCATCCATGAGTAGTTTAGAAAAAAAAAAACAAATTCCTCTAACATGTTGCTTCTTTAAAAAAAGCAAAGTTTCCTATTTTTAAATATTATATTAA
This sequence comes from Talpa occidentalis, assembly GCF_014898055.3. Lineage (NCBI taxonomy): Eukaryota > Metazoa > Chordata > Mammalia > Eulipotyphla > Talpidae > Talpa > Talpa occidentalis. Next base: position 86,232,592 of record NW_023605305.1, read on the forward strand.
TGGTAAAGGGCTCTTTTCTTCCTTATCATTATTCTTTAGTGTCTTATAGAAGCTTTTCACATAGTAAATATTCCTAACTTATTGTTTTTAAGAGTTTTCCCCAGTTTATTCTCTTGATCTTTGCTTGAGTAAAAGCATAATTTTTGTTAAATATTCCTTATTTATTCTTATGTAATTTTACTGGCTAATCAGTTTGTAAAAGTTAAATAATAGTAAGGATGGTGACCACCCTTTTATTGTTCCTGCCCTAACTGCTCCATCCTATGAGGCAAGAGATAGAGTTTTTGGTGAAAAAGGGGTAGAGAAACCTATAGCAAGGAAATATTCATTGTTGCCTTGTTCCAAAGCAATTGTGAGTTTATAACCAGAATGTATGCTGAATTTTTATTATCTTTTTAGTATCTCCTGACAGGATTGAAACCTTTTCACCCTTTTAATTTATTAATATGGCAAACGTGGGGCCTCCCCGGTGGCGCTGCAGTTGAGTACTGGGCTGCGAAGCTGCCCGCAGCCTCTGCAGCGCTAGTTCGATCCCCGGCCACTGGCGAGGGTCCCACATGGCACGCAGACCTCTACTGCTGCGCCCACTGCTCCCCTCATCAGTGTATTCCGTCAGTCTGTCTGTTCTGCTCCCCGCTCTGATGAATTTTCTCACCCTCCTGCTCTTGTGACTGTACCCAGTGCTTGTATAAATAAATAAATAAATCTTAAAAAAAAATAACATGGCAAATGATATTCTTTCATTTTGACAAGACATGATGTGGTGATGTTACCTTTTGCTTATCTCTGGATTCAGCTGGATAAGTTTCTTTAGCGATTTTACCCGTTATACACATTAGTGAAGTTTTCTTCACTTACTTTTAAATTTTAGACATGGTTTTGGCACCTTATGGATGTTTATGCTACTTTCTAAATCATTTGGAAGGTTTTTCTTCTTTTGGCTAGGACCTGCAATAGTTTAAATACCACGGGAACTATCTGCTATTTAATGTTTGACAGGATTTATTGTTGAAACCTTTTGGACCAGCTGCTCTTTTGAAGTAGGAATTAGTTTTTTCTGTCACCTTTCTTTGTTTTATCTCAGGTAATTGGGCTGTTTTTGTTTTCTCCCTCTCCTATGGTCAGTCGTGCTAATTTATATTTTCCAAAGCTGTCATGTATTTCATTCACATTTTCTAAGGTGTTCGTATAATTTTCTTTTAAATTAAGCTTTCTATATCATAAATACGCTTTAAAAAATTCTACTTTGGTGTAGAATTTTGGCTCCCTTTTCCTTCTTCAACAGCTTTTCTTTGATCAATTATTTCCCTATTTTAACTTAACTTCTTTGAAGAATTTAATCTGACTTATGATTTTCTAATTTAACTCATAATTGCTTTTGATTATTTTCTTCTGCTAAAGGGTTTTGTTGCTCTTTTTTCTGTAACTTTGAGAATTATACATTTAATTCATGTAAAAAATTACTACCAAGAAAATTGGGCCTCCCCTGGTGGTGCAGCAGTTGAGTGCTGGGCTGCAAAGCTGCCTGCAGCCTCTGCAGCACCGGTTCGATCCCCGGCCACCAGTGAGGATCTCACATGGCGCGCAGACCTCTCCTGCCATGCCTGCTGCTTCCTTCAGCAGTGTATTTCGTCATTCTGCCTGTTCTGTTCCCTGCTCTGGCTCTGGTGAATTCTCTCACCCTCCCGCACTTCTGACTGTACCCAGTACTTGTATAAATAAATAAAAAAAAATCTTAAAAAAAAAATGACTACCAAGAAATGTATTTGAAGCAATACCTTCTCCACTATTAACTAGTCTAACTCCATTCCTTAGGATTATGTAGTTCTGTAAATTGCTATTATTTTCTAAATGTACCTCAATTTAATTTTTATTGCCTTTGATGCATGAGTTATAACAAATGAGCTCATATAAATAATAAACTTTATTAAATGCACTACTTAGGTAACATTTCTGTCATTTTTTCCCTTTTTATTTCCTATTACACTATTTAGATGATATTTCACTTTGAATGATATAAAGTATACATTAATTAATAATCAATGAGTACATGTTTTGGGTTACCATTATAAAATATGTCTTAATACTTTATCTTAATATTCTTCAGATTTTTATTTGCCTCATTTTTTGCTTTTACTTAGACTATTTTCCAAGATCTTAACTTTAAAAGAATCTAATAAATAGCATTTTGTTGGGTTTGGTTGCTTGATTCAATCTGAGAATCTTATTCTTTTGACAGATGAGTACTCCAGTTGTAATAGATAAGACAAGCTTGGTCTTAATTCTATCATCCTCCTTTCTGCTCTTCTTTTGCTTTTAACTTGTTCCTACTCTTCTTTCTGATATCTAGCCTTAGCTACATTACCTGCATATTACTTTACTTCTTCTTTTATGTAAGGTTTTTAGAAGATGTGTTGTCAGTGTTGGATTCATTTACTGCAGTGGCCCTCAGGCTTTCCTGCTTTTGTATGTAATACAAAGATCAGTGAGATTAAAAATGCAGATTCCTGGGGCTTCCTGGTGGCACAAGCATAGCACTGTGAGGCTATCAGCAGCCACTGTAGCACGTGAGTTCAATCCCAGCTGGCCAGGGAGCTACCCAACATGGCGCAGCACACCTCTCGTGTCTCCCCGCTACAACCCTTAGCAGTGTATTTCAGTCAGTCTGCCTGTTCTGTTTCCCAGTCTGTATCTGGTGAATCCTCTCAACCCCCACACCTCTGGCCTGTACCCCAGTTCTTGTGTGCATAAATAAGTGTTTAAAGAAATGCAGATTCCTCCATTTTCCCATGGATGACTGTGGTTTATTACATCTCAATGGTATCGATTTGTAAGCAAGAATCCAGGAGATTCTACAGTAGATGCTTTGAGAAACCCTGTCATAATTACCTATGTTAATTTTAAATATATTCTTACTATTCAAGTTATTGATTTATGAACTGTAAAAATAAGAGGAAATATTGATTTCTATAAATTAGAAAACACTTTCTCCCTCCTTGATCTGAACCATTTATAATTTTGATTTACATTATTAGATTATTGTCTTGATTTTTTAACATATCTTCATTATCTAGTTTAAAAATATATCAATTATGTTTTATTCTATATCCTTAATTTCTAGAGTTGTTTGACTTAAATGGTAAGAATGTTCTTTTTGAATGCTTTTGTTAGTTCTAAATGCTAGCATGCCTACAGGCTTTCCTTATTCTAAAGTTATTAGTTTATACCTTTTTGGGCTAGATTGTTCAACTAGGCTATTATTTAAAAAATAAGGACTCATTACTGCAATGTTCCCTAAGACTTTGCACCTTGGGGATTAAGTCTTTCTTTTCTGTTCCATATCAATAATATTCTCAGGTTGTATATTCTCCCCCTCATAAACCGATAACTTTTTTTCATTGTCTTATAAAATTTAATAAAGCTGTGGAGTGGATGGAGGCCAATCTTTTTCCTTGTAGATCATTCAGTTTTTTTGACTGGAAGTAATTTCAGAAGGATATAGTAAAGTGGTGATGAGACTGTATCATTTTGATCTTGAAAACCAGTATATCCTTTTGGCTTACTGATTCATTTCATTACAGCTATATATAAATATATAATGCACAGCAATGCAGCTAACAGAGTAGCCTCTAGTCATAATTTTGGTTCAACTATTTCCTAGCTGTCTAACCTCAAGCAAATTAATTATGCTCACTGGAACTCAACTAATCATCTATAAAATTATAATTACTGCAATAAGAATTCCAGTCACTACAATAAGGATTCCAGATATTATATATGTAAAGTGTCTAGGTGCAGAGTAGTTACTCAAACAGTATTTATTATAAGTAGTATAAGTTACTGACATCAGATACGAATAGTTTTGCTATTCTATACCTCACTAACACACCTCTGTATGCTAAGTGCATTGTCCCTGTTCCATATATTTATAACAGTTCTCTAACTGGTTTTCAGCTATTGATCTCTTCAGCCATTTCTCCCTTTTTCCTTTATATGATTTTCTGTAGCTTGAACTTTGTGTTACTGCCTTGCATTTTTTTGCCACACTGATTTTCTCTTCTACTGTTTTAGATTCAAGTGGTCCTATGAAGATTGCTTTGCTTTCATTTTTGCCTTTTAAATCACCTCTTATTTACCATCTCATACTTGATCATTTGTTGCATACTCTCAAAATTTTGGTGAGAGAAACAAATTTTTATAATAGATTTTTTAAATTTATTCTTATCCTAAAGTTAATTGTTGTTGTTTTTTTCCCCAATAAGGGAGTCACTGTCTGTTCTTTGCAAGCTGAGTCCTCCCCAACCCCCACCGGTAGTTTCCCTTCATTGTTGCCACACAATTTCTTTGTTCAGATGGTCCATCTTGATAAAGATCTGGCTATTGGGTTATCCCAATTTGCTCAAGATAGTGGTGGAAAATTCTCTGAATTTCACTTGTCCGGATATTGTCTCTGCTTGCATGCTGCCCAGGCTCAGTATGAACTGGGGGTTGTTTTATATCATTTTTCTATGGTTATTTTAGTCTCCCTGAGTCTGGCATGGAAAGGAGAGAAACTGCACTGGGATGTTCGGATTTTCCTGACTCCATGCCTCTAACACGTTTCACAATTGGGCACAGATAAATATTATTTTTCTGTTTCTTCATCATTTTAAGGGCTGGGTGATATTCGTGAGATCACATGTACACATGTGTACATGTGTATGTGTTTGAGTGTGTGTGTGTGTGTGTATTGCCACACTCTCATACATGTTAGTAGGCGTGTAACCAACAGCAGAACTTGCTAGGAACCAGTTGCAATATGTCACCATTTTAAAGGGACATCCTTTTGACCCAGAAATTCATTTTAAGAGAACTATCAGGAATCAATGGTGTGCAAACGTGTCCACAATGGGATTCCTTTTTAAAATTGTTCATAATGGAAATCCACTTAAATACAAGGTAAATATTTAACGGTGGTAGATTTAATGCATTCAGTAAGATGCCTTGTAATTATACAGTCATTATATACTACAAACATATGTAAAAATATAAGCTAAGTGGAAAATAGTAATGTTCATAATAGTAGAGCCTAATTATTTATATAAAAATAGGTCACTGAGTGTGAATGAAAGCAGTGTTATCAATGATTATGTTGGAGCCTGGGGGTATAGGTGAATTTTATTGTCTTTTGCCCAGTTTTTAAAAAATGATCATGAACTGGATTATAATTAGAAAAATAATACTAGAGCTAAAATTCAAAAAAGAAAAACAAAAAGATACACACTCCCTGGTATCATCTCCAAAATAATAGCAATGATTTCTTAAGTGCTCTTTGCCTGGCACTATATAAAGTTCTTAACATAATTATCTCATTTAATTCTCTCATAGGCTCCATTAAACAAAATTAGTGTTTCAGTTTTCAGCTGAGGAACCTGAAGGATGGGAAGGTTAAACATGTATAATGCTACCCAGCTCATAAAAGACCAGGCCTGAGTGTCCAGGTCAATCTAATTCTAAAGCCAGCATCTCCCCCAGAGTCTCTGAGCTTTATCACATATTCTGGTGCTTAATAAAGGACAGGCTTGGGCCTCCCTGGTGGCGCAAGGGGTTAAGCACCGCACTGTGAAGCAAGTCACAGCCTCTGCAGCACAAGTTCCATCCCCAGCTGGCCAGGGAGCAACCCACATAGAGCAGCAGACCTCTCCTGACTCGCCTGCTGCTCCCCTCAGCAGTGTATTTCAGTCAGTCTGCCTGTTCTGTGTTCCACTCTGTCTCTGGTGAATCCTCTCAACCCCCATATCTCTGGCCTGTATACCAGCTCTTACATGCATAAATAAATCTTTAAAAAATAAAATAAAATAAAGGTTTGATCAATGCTCATTACCTGAACTGCTGAATACCAGCCCTTACTTCACACTCTAAATTTGAACGTACAAGAGAATTAAGAGAATAGAATAGAGACATACCCAATCCCCCCAAAAAAACCTACCAAAACAGAAGACATTAAAGATTTATATTTCAATAGAAACCAGTGAGCATTCTCTTTCACAGCATGTTTTATGAAATAGAGTTCCTGACAAATGTGAGCTCAGGTCATGCCATCAGAGACTATCATTGACTCAAGACATTAACTGAAAGTTTAATGGACCAAAGAAACACATGTTCTTTAAAATATCCCCATGATCTCAGAATTTTCCTGGAACAATGCTTAGTCATTATACCAATCATATAGTATACTTAGACTTTGATTTAAAAAAAATACAACATTCTTCAATCATATTCATCATTAACCCAGACTCCAACTATCAAATATCTCTTCTTCTAAATGATTAGCATTCCACCCAGAATCTTGCATAGCCAAATCAGTCTACTTCAATTTCAACAAATGGAGTAAAGTTAAAAACAAAAACAGCAGGAACCATATAAATGAGATTGTCTGAGAGAGCAGACATTAGAGGATTAGGACTAAAATAGTGATTAAGAAAGTCTCAAATATATCTTCCTGGAATCCACCTAAAACCACTTATCAGACCATGTTCACTTTATAACACAAGAAGTTAAAAAGAAACCTAAAATACCAAAACAAAGTAGCAATTTGATAGGTTTATCACATCTGTCCCCCACTCCAACAGTATTAGAAATTAGTTATCAAGGAATTTAAGATCTGTACCAAAAAAATAAGAAAGAGAATAATACTTAAGCATCAAGTCCTCATAGGAAAGAGTCACAAGTGTTGAATACTATTTATTGCCTTCCCAAGAAATACAAATTAAGAAAAAAAAATCTGGAGTTGCACAAGTAATGGATGATAAAATAGATGAGTGACAATTATCATCCTTATCTTCCATTTCCTCCTCTCCCTCTCCAATTTGAAGGGCAATATGTGTAACAACTTGCCAGTTAGGAATTTCATACACACGAAGATTCAGATTCACAAGTGTTAGTCAAAAATAGCCTTTGTTTGGAATTCATTTAAGTCAAGAGTTTCCATAGGGGATAGTCTCAATTATTGCCGCTTACTTATCATTATTATTGTGCTGGATCTGTCAAAACAACACTTATCTGTAAAATAAATAACAATAAACAAGGACTTGATGCGAACATAATCTTCTTTGACACAAATAATCTAAGCCAGCAAATGCAGGTTTCTGAGTTTTGAGCAAACCAACAGAAGAACTTTCCACTTACTCCGTTAACTGAAAGAAACAAACAGGAAAACTAAGAAAAGCCAGAGCATATAATGACACACTATCCTGTCAATGCAAATGAAAAGGAATCGCAAAGTATGATCTGTTTGGTTTCTTTCTCTTGCAGAACAATGACTGAATGGAACACTGACATTTAGGTTTGTCAAAGCTATATTAAAAAACAAACCCAGGAAAACCTCACGAGGAGAGCCTTATGAAAACATTGGACTTATCCCCAAGACTCTCAGGATACAAATCTATTGGTTATCAGTAAAGACGCCATACAATCTTTTCAAGGGAACAGCTAAACAAAATGGTTCCAACAGAAATACAAGAAAATGGATTAAAAGCTGGCTATCTAACCGTATACAGAGAGAAATCGTAATTGGTAGTCCGTCTAGTTGGGGAGAGGTTTCCAGTAGGGTCCCACAAGGATCGATATTGGGTCCCATTTTGTTTAATATCTTTATAAAAAATCTGGAAGACAAAGTAGAGAATGTGCTAATTAAGTCGACAGATGCCACTAGATTAGGATTGGTGGTTAAAGTTAAATGGATATAGATAAATGCTATTTGCCTTTAGTAGGACTGATGCTAATAGAGAACAGGATTTCTAATTACTTTTATCTTCTTAATATATCATTAAAAAATCTAATTCCAAGAACTAGAAATAAGTAGACTTAAGTTCTTAGTGGCTTTGCATAACAGAAAATTCAGCACAAAGAATAGAGACAACACTGATACTTGCATATCCTTGAAAGCAGAATAAAGGGTGCCCCCAGATCTTTTTGGTGCAGCTTTACTTGGAGAAATGGTGGTTTGGGGACTCTGAACATATTAAGGACATTGGAAACATTTCAGATATGCCAGATCAAGGTGGTGAAAAGACAAGAATAACTAAATTCTCAAACATGTATATACTTAGTTACTGGCAGAAAAATGAACAAGGAGACACAACTTAAAAGATAAATGGAGAGTTGAAAACCTGACAGCTTGAGCAAGAAAACTGGGTGAAATTACTCAAGAGCAGATTCTATGAGGACACACATACACACAAATAGAAGAATGCAAGAGATGATAGGAAGGAATCTCTTCATGCTAGGATAATGATCATATAGTTTGGAACTACTTAGAAGACATTTGGGAAAAAGTATTCAATAGATATCTTATTTGTTTGCGGATTATTTTTCAAGATTTAATTTTATTTACAAGTTATCACATGAAGACAACTGATAACATAGCCTCTCCTTTGTAGATAAGTGGGTGGTTTTTCAGGTGAAATCAACTGAACTGAAAATATGGACTAATGAGGAATGATTTAAAAATTTTTATCTTATACTTTCACCTGCTAGCACAGTGGAACATATATCAGATACGAAAATGAAGTTAGATCATCTCTGAAATTTTGTCAGTTTTACTTTACAATCTTGGATATTTTACTGTCTTTAAGAGTCGTAGGTTTTGATTCAGCTAAATGGTAGGATAAGATTGTTTTAAGAGTTGCAGTTACTATGGTTAAATTAAATGCATGGAAAATGAATAGAGATAAGAGATTGGAAATTTGTAAATAAGGCAGGGACACAGCACTGAGCTCACCCTCCTCCCAGACCATGCTGCCCATTTTCTCTCTTCCTGACCTCAGGACAGAGCACAGTATAAAAATCACTATAGTCGACCTGACAGACTGCTTCTGTCTCAGGAAACTATCACAGGAAGGTAAAAAAGTCAATTCCTCTCCTAGTGACTAATTTTCTTTGAGCTGCCAACAATGCTTGGTTGATTATACCGGCCTGATCTTTGAAAAAAAAAAAAAAAAAAAAAAAAACCAACTTTAGAATTCATAGTTGAAAAGAAGGGACACTTTTGATAAAAAAAGAGAGTGCATTATTCATGATACTAATACAAAAGAAAACCATTGCAATCATATCTCCTTTAACCTTCCATGCCGGCTTCAAAAGGAAACTGTGGGCAACCAGGATGTTACAGGATCACCTTTTAGTTTTAATCTAATCCAGATGACTGCAAGTATTTTGGTCTGAGCAATAGTTTATCAAGTTTAAAGTAGTTGGTTTACTATAGATTTTACAGCAGAGACCAGTGGAAAATCATTTGGACTTTACAATTTCTGCCTTGAAACATTTCTCTGTGGGTAATACTTGCTTTAGGAATGGGATTGCATCCTAAGTGGTGAAGCACATAAAATACAGAAGCAAGCATCATTGACAGATGTGAAGACTGTATTTTAAAGGGTAATAATGCCTATCAATAATAGTGTGATACTTTATTAATATTTACCACTTACATACCTGCCCTGGAGACTGTGTTATCCTTTCCACACATCTCACAAATAATAGTCACAATAACTTTACGAGAGAGGAAACCAGCTCATTTTTTAGATGAGGAAACGGAAGGGCCAGGGAGGGTGATTTTTTGTGGCTATGTCCACACAACCATTAAGTGGAAGGTAATGTTGAAACTGACTCACTCCAAAATAACTGTTCAGAAACATACTAAATTCTAATTCCTGCTTTCTTGTTGTCATGCATGCTAGCCAAAGAAAGCAGAAGAAATACTTGCTTAAAGAATTTAAGAGTAGGCCTCAGTTTATCATTGTTGAAAACAGGGAACTGGGTAAGAGGTTTTTTTTTAAGCATGTTATTTATTTGTTTTTGCATAGAAGAACTGGGGTGCAGGCCGGAAGTGTGCAGGGGTGGGGGGGGTGAGAGGATTCACCAGAGACAGAGTGGGGAGCAGAACAGGTGAATTTACTGAAACACACTGCTGAGGGGAACAGTGGGTGAGACAGGGGAGGTCTGCTGTGCCAAGTGGGTCAGTTCCCTGGCCAGGGATCAAGCTCAGGCCACTGAACTCAGGCTGCCACGATGGTAGTGCTGAGACTTAACCCCTAGGCCACCGTGGAGGCCCCAGAGCGGAGTTTTTTAGCTTCACCAATTCTGGCACTTGGGGCTGGATAGTTCTTTGTTATGGAGAGGCTGATCAATGCACCATGGGATCTTCAGCAGCATCCCTGCCCTCTGCCCACTAGACATCTTTAGCAATTCCCTTCTTCTGGTTTTGACAACCACAAACATCTAGACATTGCCAGAGATCCTCTGAGGGGCAAAACTGCCTGTGTTTTGAGAGCCCCTGCACTAGAAGAACTCGAGGCATCTTTTCTGTTCTCTTGTATTCTGTGCTGGGAATTGTGGCTCCAACCTTCACAGCCATGGGGCGACTGCCTAGTGAACCATTCTTCACCACCATCTCAATACAGTGACTTTCAAATAATCTGAAGCTCTTCAGGTTCAGTTTGCTATAAAGCCACAACTTGCTGGGCCTTAAATTTATCATTTAATTGTAAATTAGTATGAAAAAAACAGAGTAGATGAAAGTGAAAAGGGATCAGAATATTATCTTATTAAGTCAGCTTTGCATCAGTCAACTGATTTGGACACGTTTCAAAGGGCATCCTACAAGAGGGTTTATTTATGTGTGTGTGCATATATATATATATATATATATATATATATATGTGTGTGTGTGTGTGTGTGTATTGCTTATTTTCTCTTTTTTACTAAGGATACCATATCAGGAAAATCATAAAATGGGTTTAAAAAGCATCCTCTCAGTTGGTAAACTCAGAGAGTCAAAATGCTATTGATAGATTTCAAGAGGTGAAAACTTAAATTAAGCATTGGAAATAGAACACAATATCCGAGACCTGGGTTCATAGATTTTCAAGGGCATATTTAAAACTGGCAGATTACAAACATTTTCTCCTGGGAATGGATTGGAGACTAGAGATTAGAGCCTTGGATTAGAGAATGGTCCAGAATCAAGTACCAGTCCTATGGACATGTGGGAAAGTTTAGCAAATCAGAAGCTTTCCTGGGGTTTGCTCCCAATAAAATTCAATGGTAGAAAATATTTATGATATGCTATCATTGGAATTTGGTCAAAGTTAGAAACACTAAAATGTCAATGAAATAATTATTGTGATGGTTAATCGACTTTACAAACACTAGAGATATTTAAAAGATCTTGTATTCTTTGTGTATTATGAAAGGTCTGAATATGAACTATGAGAAAATCATATGCAAATATTCTGTTTCACACAGAAAGTTCTATAATGAAAACCAGGAGAAGGCACATTTGGGGAGTAAAGAGAAGTGGGACCCTTGTCTCTGGGACCCTTGTCAAAAGTCTCAAGGTGGATATTCTAAATTGTGGCTGCAAATTAGAATAACCTTTGGAGAAATTAAAAAAGTATGATGCCCCTGGTAAACCTCAGAATCGCTCAGCCTGAATTTCTGGGGAAGGGCCCCAGGGCTCATTATTATTTAATGTTTTCCCTGTAATTTAGTAGGCACCTGGTTGAGAAATCTTGTCTTAAAGAACAAGAACTTGAAGAACTTAAAGAACTGGTTGTGTGGGACTGGTCCTGTGTGCCCCTGGAGAGTCAAAAGCTTCCATAATTTTAAGAGGTACACATGCAAGGTTTAAGTACTATTTTGTCACCTAAATAGAATGCCCTTCTTTTCCCCTCTACTTCTCTTTGATCTTTCTGATTTCTTCCAGGAAAAATTCTCAGTTGGTAGCTGGTGGGCCTTTGATACATCTCTGTATGTGTCTATCTCCTTTTAAAATCAAAGAGAATATAGACCTCAGATCCAAGACCTTTGTCTAGCATTAATTAGCATGGTTTTTCTTTAGTTATTTCTATTTAAGATTATTTTCCAGGATGGGGTATAGCTTTAAGTGATATGAAATTCAATTTTAAAAGGAGTGAATAAATGTAAAGGAAATTAGCTTTTTAACATTTCAATTAATTGTAAATGTAAATTAAAATTTAAAGTAAATGATAGTATACATCATACTGATATCTGAGGAAGGCAAGGAGGGGGTTCTAGATGACTATGGTTTGGCCAACCCCGTTAATGAAATGGGCACTCTGATGTTCTGTTGTTAGTTTGGGCACTACATGTGCCTCCGATGCTAATTATCTGTAGGATTTGGAGAAAGGATCTGTTTCCTTCCCGGGGCCTTGGTTTCCTCATCTGTTAAACAAGATTGTTAGCCTATATTGCTCGCATTCTTCTATGAGTTTAAGAAGCAAGGACTGCAAGGCTTCTGAATTTACCTTGTTGACATCCAGGCGCATCTTCTCATTGTTGACACTCGCAGCCTTCTCAGCTGCTTTCTTTTGGCGTTGGGGTCCCCTCCCAAAGAAGATGTAGTTGACCAAAGCATATTCCAGAAGGGCCATGAAAACAAAGACAAAGCACCCCATCAGGTACATATCAATGGCCTTCACATAGGGAATTTTCGGGAGTGTCTCCCGGAGGTGGGTGTTAATAGTGGTCATCGTGAGCACAGTTGTGATTCCTGAAAAAAATGAGAGACTCTGAGTAATAACATTCCCATTTCCACATTGCACTTGAAGGTAAATAGGTTAATCGACCTCTTGTTCATCCATAAATGCCCCCAAATACTTACTGGATACTTATAAACCAGTCCTGTGGTGGGCCCTGGAGAGATGCGTAAATCATCAATCCACAGTCAACAACATCATGGGGGAACAGTTCCTTAAAGATATATTTACATTTACAGTTTTATATTGTGAGGGGGGACTAGACATGTGAATCAGAGGTGGTGGAAGATGTGGTGTGTTGGGTGAGTGTTAAGAAGATGCCAGTTCAGCCTAGTAAGTTAGCAGGGAAGTGAGCAGGAAGTGGACACAGCAGAGTTGAGTCCAGAAGGGTGAGTGGGAGCTGCCCAAGCAACCAAGGACATGCAATCAAGAGTGATGGTGGACCTGGGGCCTCCCTGGTGGCACAAGGGGTTAGGCACAGCACTACGAAGCTATCCACAGCCTCTGAAGCTCAAGTTCAATCCCTGGCCAGGGAGCTACCCACATGGCACAGCAGACCTCTCCTATCTTGCCCGCTGTTCCCCTCAGCAGTATATTTCAGTAAATCTGCCTGTTGTGTTCCCCACTCTGTCTCTGATGAATCCTCTCACCCCCTACACCTCTGGCCTGTACACCAGTTCTTGTATGCATAAATAAATCTTAAAAAAAGAAGAGTGATGGTGGGCCTAAGTGGTAGAAAGAGCTTTCCATAAAAAAGGTGGACAGTACATTAGCCCATTAAAAGAATCTCAAGGTAATCAATGTGGGTACATTATGGGATAAGATGGCAATGATGGTGGGGAAAGGGAAGATTACATAAGAGCTGCATAATGGAGAGCCATCAACATGGAACCTAACGGTCTAATGAATTTAAAACTGAAGACAATGTGGAGCCAATGCTTCAAGCAGGGAGAAAATATTTTTAGGATAATTATTTGATAGCAGTGTGGTTGAAAGGAATTATACAATACAGGAATAAACCAGCTAAATTTTTTCTTTCAGAATAATCTAAGTAAATTCTGAAGGGGAAAATAAACAAAACTACCTTTTAATAGCCTCAAAATCATTGAATGCATTACATAGATGATGTGGACAAATGATTTTAAAAATTAGGAAACTGGCGGGCCTCCCCTGGTGGTGCAGTGGTTGAATGCTGGGCTGCGAAGCTGCCCACAGTCTCTGCAGTGCTGGTTTGATCCCCGGCCCCCGGTAAGGGTCCCACATGGCGCACAGACCTCTCCTGCTGGACCCACTGCTCCGCTCAGCAGTGTATTTCATCATTCTGCCTCTTCTGTTCCCAGCTCTGGCTCTGGTGAATCCTCTCGCCCTCCCGCGCTTCTGACTGTACCCAGTGCTTGTATAAATGAATGAATGAATGAATGAATGAATAAATAAATGAATGAATAAATGAATAAATCTTTAAAAAAATTAGGAAACTGGAGATGGAAGTTACAGAGAAGCAATAATTTGGACTGGGCAACTAGGCGTATAATGTATAGATGATTATGATAGAAGAATTCTAAGATTCTGTACCGGACATGCCACACTAGGTCAGGTTATAATTGTTCCAACTGAGTGAGCATGTATAACAGTGAGGAGTTCTAAGCTGTAAAGGTAAAGGGGTAGACAGAGATCTGCTGGGGTAAGCACTGGGAATCTGGCATCCTGTGCATGATGAGGTACAGCTTTATACCAAAGAGAATGATGTGAAAGTAGAGCTCAGAGGTCAAGATCACCCAGATGGGAAGTTATAGATTTAGCATTTGAACTGGGATCTTACTGATTCAGAAACCTGTGTCCTTAAACCCCACCCAATAACTCATCCCAGAAGTTAAGTTTTATTTCTATGACTTTTTTTGGATCATGGTTTTCTGATTAAATTTTACCTAATCAGACCATAATTCTTGTTTTGTTCTTATACATACTCATAAAACAATAAACTTGAGCAACTGAGGGTGAGCATGTCCAGAGAAAGCCTGATCTTTCTATAGATCTAGGTGTCTCTCAATTCTGCAATCTTTATTTTTCATAGTATTAGTCATTTTGAAAGGTTTCCTAATTTCACTATTTTGACCACAGATTATTCTGTACAACATATAGCTCACGAAACTAACAAAGCTGGTTTTGCCATTTATCTTCTAAGTTTCACTTTAAGGTATTTCTAACCTAGTCATAAATTGTTCACATAAAGACTTTTTGTTGTTTTTTGAAGATATTTTCAAAAATTTCTTTTCAAAAGTACATAAATTCTTTATTATTCCTGTAATAGACATAAAATAGAGAACAGATTTTCACTTGGGCATGATAAAGTATTACAAACTCCATTTCTTTTTAAAATTTATTTTATTGATTTATTATTATTATTTAATTTTATATGTTTTTTAAATCATTTTCCATTTTTGCACAATGTAGCTATTTTCATCTTGGTTATAGTCCCCATACAATTCCCACCCCCTTATTTTGACCCTAATCCCGCCTTATCCCCCCTCCCCCACCCCCCTAGTAGTGTGTCTCTGGTGTATAGTTGCTTGTTGATTTTGATTTTTACTTTATTATAATTAGTCTTTTTCCTGGTCCCTTATTTAGGTTTTCTAAATTCCTGCTATGAGTGAGACCATCCGGTATTTTTCTTTTTCTTTCTGGATTATTTCTCTGAGCATGATCCCTTTCAGCTCCAATCATGTTGCTGCAAATGGAATGAGTTTATCTTTTTTGATTATTGAGTAATATTCCATTATGTATATGAACCATATCTTCTTGATCCAGTCATCTATTTTTGGACATTTGGGTTGTTTCCATGGCTTGGCTATTGTAAATAGTGCTGCTATAAACATAGGGGTGCAGGTGCCCTTTTAAATTAATGATTCTGTGTCCTCTGGCTAAATACCTAGGAGTGGAATTGCTGGATCATATGGAAGCTCCATCGTTAGCAGGTTGAGGAGTCTCCACACAGCTTTCCATAGTGGTTGGACCATTTTGCACTCCCACCAGCAGTGCAGGAGAGTCCCTTTTTCTCCATATCCTCGCCAACATTTGTTGCAGCTAGTTTTTTTAATATGTGCCATTCTCACTGGTGTGAGATGGTATCTCATGGTAGTTTTGGTTTGCATTTTTCTGATTGCAAGTGATGTTGAACATTTTTTCATATGCCTGTTGGCCCTTTGCATTTCCTCTTTGGAGAAGTTCCTTTTTAGCTCTTCTGCCCATTTTTTGACTGGATTATTTTCTTTGTTTTTGCTGACTCTCATCAGAGAGTCAGCTCTTTGTAGATTTTTGTGATCAGTCCTTTATCATTAGTGTTGTGTGCAAGAATTTTCTCCCAATAGTTGGGGTGTCTCTTTGTTTGGTTACTGTCTCTTTTGTTGTACAGAAGTTCTTTAATTTCATGTAGTCCCAGCTGTTTATCTTTGTCTTCACCATCACTGCTTTGGGTGATGAGTCTTTAAAGATGTTACTGAAGTATATGTCATGAAGTGTTTCACCTATATTGCCTTCTATTTTTTTTTATGGTTTCAGGTCTTATGTCTAGTTCTTTAATCCATTTTGAGTTGGTTTTTGTGCATGGTATGAGGTAATAGTCAAGCTTCACTCTTTTCCATGTAGTGACCCAGTTTTCCCAGCACCAATTATTAAACAAACTTTCTTTGCTCCATTGCATATTCTTTGTTCCTTTGTCAAAGATCAGTTGACCGTAAATCTGTGGGTTTATTTCTGGATTTTCTATTTGGTTCCATTGGTCCATGTGTCTGATCTTGTTCCAGTACCATGTGGTTTTGATCATTATGGCTTTTTAGTATAGTTTGAAGTCTGGGTGTGTGATACCTCCATTCCCTTCTCTTTTTTTTTCAGGAGAACTTTGGCTATTCAGAGTTTTTGGTGGCTCCATATGAATTTCATCAATATTTGTTCTATTTTTTTTTTTTAAGATTTATTTATTTATACAAGAACCACGGTACAGGCCAGATGTGCAGGAGGGTGAGAGGATTCAACAGAAAGATAGTGGTGAACAGAACAGGCAGACTGATGAAATACACTGCTGAGGGGAGCAGCAGGTGAGACAGAAGAGGTCTGCTTCGCCATGTGGGAATCTTGCCAGCTGGCCGGGATCGAACCCGTGCTGCAGAGGCTGCGGACAATTTCACAGTGTGGCGCTCAATTATCTGCACCACCAGGGAGGCCCTATTTGTTCTATTTCTTTGAAGAATGTAATTTAAATTTTTATTGGAATAGCACTGAATCTGTATATTGCTTTTGGGAGGATAGCCATTTTGATAATGTTAATTCTTCCAACCCATGAGCAGGGGATGTCTTTCCATTTCTTTGTGTGTTCATCTATTTATTTTAACAGTGTTTTATAGTTTTCTTTGTACAGGTCCTTTACCTCTTTTGTTAGGTTTATTCCCAAGTATTTGTTTTTTGGTTTTTGTTTCAATAACAAAGGGGATAGTTTTCTTGATTTCTTCTTCTTCAGATTTATTGTTTGTGTATAAGGCTACCAACTTTTGTGTGTTGATTTTGTATCCTGCTACTTTACTAAACTTATTGATTAGTTTGATTAGTCTTTCTGTGGAGTTTTTGGGGTTCCCTATGTATCTGCAAATAGTGGTATCATATCATCTGCAAATAGTGATAATTTGACCTCTTCCTTCCCTATTTGGATTCCTTGTATGTCTTTGTCTTGTCTTATTGCTTTAGCTACGACTTCCAGAATCATATTGAAAAGCAGTGGTGAGAGTGGACATCCTTGTCTTGTTCCAGATCTTAATGGAAATGCTTTTAACTTTTCACCATTGAGAATGATATTGGCTATGGGCTTGTCATATATGGGAACTTTACTATTATGTGTCTTGCTGTTCTCTTAATTGAAGTTCTCTTCAATTATTTCCTTGACTATTTCCTCTGTTCCTATGTCTCTCTCCTCTCCTTCTGGGATTCCTATAATCTTGTATTTCCTTTCCTCATGGAGTCAGATAGTTCCCAAAGCCTTTCTTCATTCTTTTTCCTTTGTACTTCCCTTTCCTTTTCTGTTTTGGTTCTTTTTATTTCTGTGTCTTTGAGAGTAGTTATTTGTGCTTCCATTTCATCTATTCTGCTTTCATTGCTTTTCTGAGAGTTCTTTAGCTCCTCCCTTAATCCTTTGAGCTCCTGCATTTCTTTCACTTCCCTCTTTAGGGACTCAATTTTATTCTTGTGGTCATTGACTATTTTTCCCATATCGTTGATTATTTTTCTGTATCATTTTCTACTTCTTTCAGTTTTTTAATCACAGTGACTTTAAATTCTCTATCAGGAAGACTCGTAAGTTCCTCTAAGTCACTATGTTGCAGTCTGGTGTTTGATTGTCTTTTTGTGGTGTGTCTTTTCCCTGGGGATATGCTCGGTTGCTTGTAATTTTTCTTCTCCCTGCTGTTAGTTTTCTAATTTGTCCTGTGTGTTGGGACACTGTGTTGCTGGTGCTGGGCGGCATCTCTTTGGTGTGCTCTTTCTGGATGTCAGAAACTAGTGGTCCAATCGAGTCCAGTGCTGCTATGCCAGAAGTCTGTAGGGCAGTGGTACTATGGATATGTTAATGGTCACAGTCCCAGAAAATCTCCTCCTTATTTGTTTAATTCCAGAGGTATGTCTTAAGGTCCCACAGACTGCCCTGGCTGTGGCTGGATCACCCAGTGGGCTCCAAATCACTGGATCCCCCTCTGGGCTCCAACTCTCTGCCAGGTGGGGCCTGGCTTACGGAGGTCTTCAGCTCACCTCTGGCTGTGGGGACAGCCCTTTCCCAGTTCCACACAGTCTAGGCGGGTTCCAGATGCAGAGATCCCTGTTCTCCATTCATTTCTTTATTCAGCAAATACTTACTGAACACACTTCACTTGCTGTGTTAAAACACTATAGATGTAATAATAAAGCAAAATTAGTTAGGGACCTTTCTTCAGTTGATCTTTCCACACCTTCAGGAAAAGGATTTGGTTGATAATAATCAACTAAATAAATATAAACTATACCTGAAACTGGTACACAGGGGGAGCTCTATGCTATTTTAAGACACTATATCACAGGGGACCTGGCTGGGCCCGGGAGATCATTACTTCTCTCCATCCTGCAACCCCCACAATTGAATCTCAATACAGCAGCTGACATGATCCATTTAAAACTGAAATCAAATCATGCTACTTTGTTCAATGATACTCTAATTTCACATGGAATAAAAGCACAGTCTTTATCAGGGCCCCTGAACTGCTTCAGAATCCTGTCCCTTCTCCCTGTAATTACCTTTCCTCCTGAACTCATCATGCACATTTCTACTGGCCCCCTTGCCATGCTTGGCACATTCTGACCTCAGGGCTGTGTCATGGCCTGGAATATTCACACCCAGATATCTCTGTGGTTCTTTATCTTCTTCACGTCTTTGTTCTGTTGACAGTTCAGAATGAGGTCTACCCTTGTGAGTCTAAACTAAAGTCCCCGGAACTTCCAACCCCCTGACCTGGCTTATTTTCCACTATAGACTTGCCATATTATATAATGTGTATGTGTATGAAAGCTATTGCTCATTTTTAACAGCCAGAATATAACTTTCAGAAGAACAATGCTTTACTTCCAGTGCCTAGCATGTTTGGGGAACAGAAGGTATTCTGAAAGTATTTGCTGAATAAATAAATGAATGACTTCACTAAGCAAGTAATGACAGAATTGAGATCTCACAGTGGGAGAGTTAACGATTCAACATTTTTAAAGGGTTAGTCAGAACTGAAAATAATAGAAATTGTACAAAGGTCATAATTTACTATATCTAGCATTAGTAACATAAAAAGTGTTCATGAAAATAATTTATGTTCTTTCTCTGATGTTTTAACAGATAAAATCAACCAGAAGATAAGCAAATCTATGGATAAAATTTCCCAACATTCTTTGTTTTCTCTTTCCCTCAGCCATGCAACTCCAAAGTCCTAAGACTTTAGAATCCTGTCTGCTTCTCCACTTGGTACACAATGCATTTCCTTATTTCCTTTTTTGAAGACAAAAAGGTAGAAGAGGAGTCTTCCCAGGTAAGTAAGTATGGATACAAACAGAATAATTATCAGGGAGGATGGCATGAAATATGTTTCAATAAAAATATCAAACTGATGGAACTAATTTCATTACCAACAGCTATACAGTTCACTAATTTTGACAGGAAAGAATGTTAATATGTGTTTAATTGATTTAATGCTGAATCAGAACACTCAAGTCTCTCAGACAAATTCTTGTAATGGATGTGGTCCAGTATCACCAGGCATCTCAAATTGCAGGGTAAGAAAAGTATGTGCACAAGTGCGTGCACGCACACGTGCACATGCACATACACACACACACACACACACATAGATAAAGCTTCACAAATAGTTACAGAATGACCTACCTAATGCCACTCTTGCAGCTGAAGCATCATAATTAATCCAGAAGGAGACCCAGGAGAGGATAGTGATGAGGATGGAAGGCATGTACGTTTGCAGGATAAAGTAACCAATGTTTCTCTTAAGCTTAAAGCTGAGGGACAACCTGGGATAGGAACCTAAAAAGACAATTTTAGAACATCATCATTATCAAGAAATAGTTACATGTTACTGTCTTTTAAAGGCCCATACAGTTTCCCTTCCTTCCCTATATTCTATTTTATCTCTTCTGCAAAAGAAGCCTTAGAATACCCAGTTTTTAATTGCTCAGTTTTGAATATACTCAAGGTTTTCACGAGACTGTTTCTCTTTTTAATTTCATTATTCCCATCAAGGTTCTAAAGAGACCTCTGCATGGCAAAAGGTGGAGAACCACTGATCCTTACTAATTGGTGGGAGATAAAACTGCAGGGTTAGACCTTGAAGCTGGGTCCACTGAATGTGGTGATCTGAGGAATTTCTCTTTAAATGAGGTAGGTAAAGAACATAGTCTTAGAACATAAAAGATTCAACTTAATGAAGCATGTGGGGGAGATAGCTTACTAATTGAAAGAAAATCTAGCCCAGCCTTCTTGGGCAAAACCAAGTATTTTAATATTAAAATAAAGAAGTTTTGTGTAGGGATTCAAAGCATCTTGGGGATTCAGAAGAACTCAAGTTTAGAAAAGTTTGGGTTGTTATTCTTTTTATAAAGCTGGAGTCTACTTTGTATTCCATGTCATACAATTCTTGCTTTAAGTAGTTTTTTCAGGGACAAGAAGTACCTGAATCCTTAGCAGCAGGACAATTCAAAATCTTGAGTTACAGGACTAGCAATTTCTGTGTGGTGAATTCATTTCAATATGAAAAATAGGAAGAGGAATATTCCTGGGGACTTACTATTTTTTCTCTTCATGAGTATGTAGCAAATAACTACTTTCCTGGACTTTTGGTTAAAAATTTGTGTTAAGAAAACTTAAAGCCTCTGCAGTGGAAGAGAAAGGTAGGTGAAAGCAGCAGGGTGATCTCAACACCTGGAAGGAGGTCTAGCTCCCAAGTAAGAGATAAGGCCGCAGAAGGAAATTCCTACCCTGGAAGGAAAAGTGGAAATTCTTCCATCCCACTGTCTTTAGAGAATTGCAGTCTGGTGAGACTAGCATGGACTGTGATAAAGCTATCCCCACCATGCATCAAAGGATCATGAGCAATTTTGTAAGAAGCATAAAATTGGGAGGATGTTTCTAGGTCATCATTTCTCTTCCTGTAATCTGTCTCTAACAACTAGTCCCTTCTCTTGCAAATGAGAGACCTATAGTTTAACTGTCTCAACTAGCTGTGTTGCCTTGTGGAAAATAATCCAATAGGTTCCAAATGAGTGTTAGGCTTGAGGGGCAGCAGAGACCTTTTCATGGATATATATTCTAGAGTCACCATCCCTTCCTGAGACCTGATCCTGATAAAAATAAATCCTCTTGACAAAATGTGATTGAAGACCCATTTCCCTTAACCCTCTTCCCTGACACAAACCTGTAGAAAAAACGACCTTCTTTGTGATGAGTTTGTAATCTACAATAGAGAACTGTGGAAGCTCAATCTTCGTTACTCCTGTGACAGCATTATCATCCCCACGCCAGTAAAATTCAATGTCATCAGTGGTGTATCCATCTGTAAAAGGAAGAATACAGACAGACAGACAGACAGATACACAAAACAGAAAACACACAAATGAAACAGAAAGAATACCTGTTTAGAAAATGAACTGTGTCAGTGATAACAGTTACAGCTAGAGGCTATTATGGGTTAGGTATCATGCTAAGTGCTGAAAGTATATAAATATATTGAATCCTCTCAAAGTTCCCACCAGGGAAGTATAATTAATTATAACCCCATGACGCCACAGAGGTTTAGAGAAGAGAGCAGCTTGCATGACACCTTGTAACTAGGAAGTGGTGTTGGTAAGGTTTGAACCTAGGTTTATTTGATTATAAATCTCCTTTTACATATTGTCATGTTACCACACAACCCTGGACTGTACTCGATGAGAATGCAAAGGAAGATAAAAATCATTTAAGATATCAGTACAGAACTGAATTCAATTAAACCCCCCTCCACTCCATGTATAGCTGGGTTTCAAGTGATTATGAAGAAGTGCATTATCACTTTGTGATATACATTGCTGGACTTGCCAAATCTGATGGCCTGACATTTATTTTCAAAAACCATATCCAAAGCATCAATACCAATAATTAAGAAGTACAAATGTATTGTATAGGTTATAAATGCTCAGTGCATTTAGGAGGAGCTTTCTTTCTGTTCATTCTACTTATGTAACAGTCCGGCAAAGTACCTGAACTCTCTCTGTTCTCTATTTTTCTCATCCATGAATTGAGATAATACCAACTATTACTTCACATGAGTAGTTTTGCATGAAAAATGAGGTGTTACTTGTAAAATGCCTAGAACAATACACCTGGTAGGTGCTCAGAAAGGGTAGCTAATACTTGTTTTTTCAATAAGAATTACTTAAAATGATGAGTCTCTTCAGCTCTTCGTAGACTTTTGTGATCAGTCCTTTATTATTAGTGTTGTGTGCATAAGTTTTCTCCCAGTCAGTGGGGTGTCTCTTTGTTTTGGTTACTGTCTCTTTTGCTGTACAGAAGCTCTTTAATTTGATGTAGTCCCAGCTGTTTATCTTTGCCTTTGCTATCACTGCTTTGGGTGATGAGTCTTTAAAGATGTTGCTGAGGTGTATGTCATGTAGTGTTTGTCAAAAAATGGACAGAAGAGCTAAAAAGGAACTTCTTCAAAGAGGAAATGCAAATGGCCAACAGCATATGAAAAACTGTTCTACATCACTTGTAATCAGGGAAATGCAAATCAAAACTACAATGAGATACCATCTCACACCAGTGAGAATGGCACATATTAAAAAAACTAGCTACAACAAATGTTGGCGAGGATGTGGAGAAAAAGGAACTCTCCTGCACTGCTGGTAGGAGTCCAAACTGGTCCAACCACTATGGAAAGCTGTGTGGAGATTCCTCAACCTGCTAAAGATGGAGCTTCCATATGATCCAGCAATTCTACTCCTAGGTATTTACCCAGAAGATACAGAATCATCAATTCAAAAGGGCACCTGCACCTCTCTGTTTATAGCAGCACTATTTACAATAGCTAAGTTATAGAAACAACCCACATGTCCAAAAATAGATGACTGGATCAAGAAGATGTGGTACATATACACAATGGAATATTACTCAGCAGTCAAAAAAGATAAACTCATGCAATTTGCAGCAACATGGATGGAACTGGAAGGGATCATGCTCAATAAAATAAGCCAGAAAGAAAAAGAAAAATACCAGATGGTCTCACTCATAGCAGGAATTTAGAAAACCTAAATAAGGGACCAGGAAAAAGACTAATTATAATAAAGTAAAAATCAAAATCAACAAGCAACTGTAAACCAGAGACACACAACAGGGGGTGGGGTGGAGAGGAGGGATTAGGGTCAGAAAAAGGGGGTGGGAATTGTATGGGGACTATAACCAAGATGAAAATGCATACATTGTGAAAAAATGAAAAAATGACGTAAAAAAGATATAAAATAATTACTTAAAATGATTTAAAAACTTGTATTTCCTACATATCACTTTCCTGCTATTGCACAAACACAGAGGACATTTGCACAGTGAGAAACTGAACTGTTCAGCCACACTGAAGGAGGTCTCCCAAGTGTTTGGAATTGAGTAATAAATCATTTGAATATGATTTTGATGTATGAGATTTTGGAATTAGAACACAATCTGAGCCAACATCTTGGCTACTGTTCATCTGAAAAAACCCTAATTTTCTTAACTTCATTTTGGGTTATCCAAGTATAGAAAAGCAAAGGCTGCTCTCACATCACTGATATCTGAAGATGAAAGATTAACAACCCAAGACAACACCAGGGTGGCCACATGCAAAGGACAGATAAATATGTATGTAAGATTAGCTTAAAGCAGACCTAGTTTGCTCCTTTTTCTTTGAATCATCTCTAAAGTAATATTTAGCAGTCTTTCAAAGTGATTAAAAAATAAAAGAAAACATATGCAAATATATATGACCTGACTTTTACAGCTTTCATAATAATGAGTAAGAATAATTAGATATCTTTTAAAAGATATCAGAAGGAGGAGATGCACAAGAGCTCCTCATTAATGGCTTGCAAATTAAATTCATCTTTTATATTTTATTCATAAGATTCCAGAAACTGAGTCATTAAATTATATTGCTTTGTTATCATTAAAAATATAACCCACATACATTCAGAGGGCCTATGAATAAAACAAAATACAAATTTATTGGCATTTACCTGGAGGAATTAAAACTTGATGAAATGTAACAAGTCCCTGGTCAAAAAGGATAAAGACGTACAGGATAGACATGCTCACTTTCAAATATTGGCTCAAATGTGAACTATATGAGATTTATGGAGTAAAAAATGCCATTTAAAAAACATTCACATAATAACCAAATAATTGGGTTATCAATTTATTGGGAAAAAAGGCTTTTTAAAAGGTTCTTTTTTCTATTTACTGTTGGTCTACATTTCTATTTTATTATCTACTAAATATTTCATTTTGGGATTTTTGTGTGTAAAATGTATGAATCCATACTAAGATATTAAATTGTGGGGTCAGTGAGAACATAGACAAAAATTGAATTATCAATGCTGCCTTTTTTTTCCATAGTGGAAAATTAAAGTAACTCATTGTTTTATTGTTACTTATTTAAACTTATCCCTCAATTGGACTTTTTTTTTAATTGAAGAAACATTGTGATATAATATTTTCTAAGTTTCAGGTGTGGAACACTGTAAATCAACATGGGCTGTCAATTATTTTACAGCCATTCTCGATTTCTATCTTCTGGTGTTTCCAACATAACAAAAGTAAGATAGTATTTGCTTCTGTTTTCATTTTCAAGCATCACAACCAATTGGTGAGGACTGAGAATTAATGGGCTCGTGTTATTGGGTTGATTCACACTTATCATTGGTGGTTTCCATTTTTAAGAACTGTCTCACTCAAATTTTCTGTCCTTAATGTGTCTGTCATAGCCCTTTAATACATATTTTTTAACTGAACATCACACTGTAGAAAAAAAAAATTAGCATGCTACTCCATGTGAGCATATAACACTTTATGTGGTTTCCTATTATCAGTTTATAAGTTAACTATCAGTAAAACATAGTTGATGTTCTGAGGACCCTTATTCTTGGGACATGGTTTATGGAAAGGACTTCATTGTATTTGGGGGTCACTGCACATTTTGGTCCCCTCTTACAGCCACAAATATTGATCATGGTGAAGTTGAGGAAATCCTGCAGTAAAGACCCTGTTTAATTTTATTTACCCTGATATTTCCCAAAATTAGTTTGTTATATGGCATAAAGGAAGGACACCAGGGCTAACAAGAAGCAGGCTTATTGCACCGGTGCTGCCTCTGGATTCATATCCGAAGGCTGAACCCTCTTTATAGGAAGTCAGCGGTTTATATACAGTTTTAGTTTCTACAAGGTTCTGGATGGGTTTGCACTGGCAGCTGTACATGGTCAGATATGACATGGCTACAAACTAGGAAGTGAGTTGTATAGCTGCATACCAAGGAGTGAGTAAAGGGTAAGTAGTCATGGGACGCCCCCCAGTTCCACTCTGCCTCATGGCAGTGCCTGATCTAACAGGAAGCAGGAGTCATACCAGCAACTAAGTTGCATGCCAGGAACTGAGCAAAAGGTTGTTACTCAAGACCCCCAGCTGCTTGTCTCAGGTCACCACGCTTCAAGTTGACCAGATGCCTTTGTTTTTAGGATGTAATAAATGCCCACATAGGTGTGATGATTTCATAAAATTCTGGGGTTATTCACACATTTTGGGACACTTCACAAATATTCCCTCAAATGTAAGGTAAGTGCTTGAGAAGGCACAGTGTCCCTTGGAACCATATCTTGCTGCTTTACTGGGTTAAACCTTTTCTTTCATGAACAAATGTTTCCAGGAGAGAAGAAAGGCATTTGCAATAACAAAGAGACCAAATTGTCTTTTAATGAGGCAAGGCAGAAAAGGTTTCATGGAAGCAGCAGGACTGAATGGTCAGGAGAAGGCAAGCAGCATTCTTCATGTGTCTGGCTCAGATACCACAATTAGAAGACTCGACATCCAAATTAGAATGGACTCTGCTCCAGGCAGGGGCTCCTGTGTTTGCAAAGGCACAGACAGAGTACCGTCAATGCCAATTAAGTCAAGGGTGTTTTTCAAGAGGGAGAGATAGATATATCTATCAGTCACAACTCTCTAAACTTGGCAATGCAGGTGTTCCAAAACCTCCCTGAACGATTGCTCTGATTCCTTAATTGTGTGTTATTCTTTCCTCTGCTCTTTAGATGGGCTACTAGATACAAATGTTCCACCATCAAATCAATTCTAGGCCTTGAGCAGCTCAAAATAATTGGTGTGGTAGGTCAGACTGGGGACCCAGTGGCATTTTAATAAGAACCCCAACAGCTCATGATTCATGTTCACCCCACATGAAAATTAACCTCCTTTTTGATGTATCATGTTCAAAAGCAGATGAAGTAAAAGAATAAGAAATCAATGCACATCAAGTAAGATATCAGAATTTGTACTTTAAAGATCATGTCTCTATATGGATTTCAATGCAAAACTCAGATGTGTTTGAGAGAGTGGAGTGTGGAGTGTGGATCACACTAGGAGAGTGGAGTGTGATCTAGCTGTTTCTACAATTTTAGTTCCATGGTGTGTTTAAGCAGTCTTTCTTATGTTTAGAGAGCTAAAGCGATTGAGTTAATGGTCCAGATAACAGAAATCAATTAAAAATAATAATCAGTAAAAACAAACCACCACAATAATAGCAGCTATCATTTACAGAGCCTGAATTACTGACTGAAACTCTCTATATAGCTCTGTCTCCACAGGGCCAGCAGACTGGATTATGCTGGTACCAGGATTCCTCCCTGCTCTTCTGCTGGTTCCACACACATGAGCCCTAGGTCCTGCAGTAATAAGGAAAAGGTAGAGCATTTTTGCCTAAAAGGATAGGCTGCTTCTAAAATTCTTGTTTTTGATATTCAAACTTAACTTCATTTAATATTGTGGTTTTTTTTTTCTTGCAGTCTTAGAAATCTCTTTTCTATCCACAGATGTTTGGTTTCTATCTTGTTTTCTTAACAGTCTATATTGTACTACACATACAATAGCTGTATATTTTCATCCTATGCAGTTTATAGCATGCATTTGGAAATTTTGTGAAAATGCAAACTCTAAGTAGGTGGAATCTAGAATTGGGTGTTGTTAATAAACTCCCAGGTGATGCTGATGTTCTTTGTGCCTTTGGGTAGCAAATAATGAGCGGCTGTTTTTAGAGCAAAAGTCTTTTCCTTGGCCTAAGAGTCCAGCCAGGAATGTCTTCTATTTAGGCTGATTCTGAGAAGAATAATGTTTCTTCTGAACAAACGTTTTCTAAGTGCCCAGTGAAAATGTCTTCTGCAGTTCTCCCTCTCTCAAAAGGGACAAGAGATATTACTGATGGTGCCTCTATTCAGGGGTCTCATTTTCTTAGCAATCCATGACCTACATCACCAACAGGCAGAGAACAGGAGATGGTGCTATGTCTAAAAGTTTTCTGCCAATTTGTTTCCATGCCAGTTTTTTTGAATATTTAGCCTCATTAGAACTAAGAATATTCCACTCTGCATCTTTTATTTATACTCCTCAACAGACCAGTGAACAACATTTTACCATCTCTTCTTCTAATCTTTGCTACACATGCTGCCATTATTTGTTTAAAAACAGGTTGAATGTGTCATTTCTGTGCCTTAAAAAAAGAAAATGAAGTAAAAAGAAAAATGCAGAAAACTTCTTGATGGCTTCCCCACTAGGTTTAGGAATAAATGCAAATTCTTCAGTCAGGCATTCCAAACTCTACTGTGGAGTTTCTATCTTTCTCAGATCTCACCTTCTGGTACACATCTTCTTTTCCAAAGTTCCCATCTTCTATCCCTAGTCATCACCCATAATCCTTTGAACTCTAGACCTTGGTTCATGTTTGTTTTGAGTTCTTTTATATGGTTTTCCTTCTTACATCACATTTCTGCATACTTTATTTTTTTTAAAGATTTATTTATTTATACAAGAACTGGGGTACAGGCCAGATTTGTGAGGACTGAGAGGAGTCACCAGAGTCAGAGTGGGGAACAGAACAGGCAGACTGATGAAATACACTGCTGAGGGGAGCAGCAGGCGAGACAGGAGAGGTCTGCCTCGCCATGTGGGCATCTCTTGATCCCATGTGGGCTCAAATCTGTGCTGCAGAGACTGCAGACAGCTTCACAGAGCTGCGTTCAACCACCTGCACCCCCAGGGGAGGCCCACATTTCTGCATACCTCAAGGGTGCCTCTCAACTTCCACCTTTCCAAGCCATTGTCTCATTTTCCCTGCACTGGTTTCCTCTCTTCCCCTCCTTGATGTCTCCATAGCTCTCTTCGAATCTCTACTCATGTAGTTTTCAAGTCAGTTTTGCATGAGGGGAACTCTAGATGTGTTGGTCTTGGAGAGTGAAGAACCATGTGTGATACTTCTCAGTATTCCTTCTCCTCAGTCCAGGTCTTCCCTAGTGGTGCTTACACACCATCATTTTTTCACCATATGCCCCTTCCTGTGGCTCAGAAGAGCTCCCTTCTGAGACTATATGAGCAGATACCATTGGTTATATCGCATGGAGGTAGATGGCATACCTGAGCATCATTATCATCTCAAAATATGGAATTCCCATTCACCACGAGTCATTACAAGAAGTCACTGTCACTGGTGCCAGTTGTTGAAAGGGAGCTAGGGCACTGAAGCAAAGGCTGCAAGGAAATGTCCTGAAGCTGCTGACTCTCATCACACCTTGTCACTGGCAGGTGAGTTAAGTATCATTGGGTGTACATGGACCTCTCGTAATGACTTTTTCTGTGTTGACAGATTTTGGAAACCGATTTGCAATAATTGCCAGTGGGGAGTAACTGAAACCTATAGCTTAAAGAGAATAATGCTCCCAAGAAAGAATTTCTTAATTCAGGAGTGATAATGGGGCATGTGGAAATTAACAAGACCAACTGAACACCTAGGAGATATGCACAGCTGTGTCATAAAATGCCAGCTACTGTTCCGACCCATCTGTTTTCTTTTCTTTTTTTTTTAAGATTTATTTATGTATACATACAAGAACCGGGGTACAGGCCAGAGGTGTGGGAAGGTGAGAGGATTCACTAGAGACAGAGTAGGGAGCAGAGCAGGTAGATTCACTGAAAATCAAGGCTGAGGGGAACAGCGGGCGAGTCAAGAGAGGTCTGCTACGCCAAGTGGGTTGCTCCCTGTCTGGCTGGGGATCGAACTCATGCTGCAGATGCTTCTTGATAATTTCATAGTGCTGTGCTTAATCCCTTGCACCACCAGGGAGGCCCCCATCTGTTTTCTAATAAGGGGTGGCAGGGAAGTGGGAGGTGGCCTAGGCTTCTCCCCCTTCACCAGTTCTTCCCATCATTATTGCTAGGATGGGGGGTCAGCTAATGACAGACAAGGTCAAGATGCTTGTGCATAAGAATTTTTGAACTAGAAGAGTAACTTGTAGGAGATACAGATCGTTGGCAAGTGTCAACTAACAAGAGGAAATTTCATACTATTTTTCAACTGCAGACACAGCAGCCCTTCTTCTGTGCTTACATAATATCCTCTATTAGTACTCAATATACTTAATTTAAATGATCTGGTAAGAAATTTATCTCCTGTAGCTGGTTATGAGTTCTTATTTAAACATAGAGCATACACTCTTCAATTTGGTCGCCGTCGCTTGGAGTAGAAAGGCGGTATGTATCGGTTATTTAGTAAATTTGCTAAGAAGGGCTGGAATTGTGTTGGGGGAGAGCTCGGGCTTATGTGAACAGCAGGAAGGAGGCCCAGGAGGCTGAGGCAGGCAAGCTCTCTGGCAGACACAGATGCACAGCATAAAGTGCCTTGGTACTTTTGTTTGGGGAGTCAGGAAGAATTCACTGAGCTGAGCAAACACAGGGAGTTTTTAAATTGCCACTAGTTAATAAGTTGCAAGCATTTCCAATACGGAGCCAAGAGTTTCACAGGCATCACTTCATTTAATCCACTTGAGGTGGGCACTGTTATCCCCATTTTACAGATGGAGGAATTCAATTTAAAGAAAATAAGTGACATGCCCAAGTGTCAGACGTGGTTATTGAGCAAAATCTTCTTGAACACTCAAATACAATTCCTCAGTCACTTTTTTCCCCCAAATCACACTTCTATTCAAAGCATATTTTTGAATTATTCTGTAATGACACATAAATTCATCAATAATCATTTTCCTTGTTGCTTCTGCACCCCCTGGTGATGGGACCTTGCAGTTCCTCCCAAGAAGAGGTAGAGCATTTCCCTACACTTTGAAACTGAGCTGCACTTGTCACTCATTTTAAGCAAAGAAGTAGGGTTGAGCCAGTTCTGAACTTGGGCTACTGGAAGCTTGGCAACTTCAACTCATTGGAATCCTGCTGCTGTCATGAAAACAGGCTGTGACTAGCCTACAGATGCTTCTCATCTGTTCCCTCAATTACCCCATCACAGCAGTGAGCCAGCCCCCAGCCACCCACCTGAAGAACACGCACACGTGCACTCATGTGTGAATCTGGCTCAGCTCAGCAGCACTCCAGCTGGCAGGTAGTCTCTTGAAGAGCAGTAAATGGATTTGGTTTCAATCCACAAGGTTTTGGTGTAGACTGTTTTGCAGCAAAAGCTAATGATGAACACTAGGTTCCATAGAAAACAGTAAAACAAACATTTTCTCCATGCTGTGTTTCCAGAATAACGTTCATGGTCACACTGTGCATTGTTTCAGTGAATCTCCAGCTGGATTCCAGAATCTCAAAGGCTGAGCCATATGGCATTAAACTTATCAGGAGGTTTGCTGAGATTCCCAGCATAGTCCTGCTATGTATGAACCGCAGAATTTGGGGCAGATCATATACTCTATTTAGATCTTAGTTTCTATAACTGCCAAGATGTTTTAAAATAGCAATCCACAAAGTTTTGATCTCAGAACCTCTTTATACTTGAAAAATTATTGAGGATGCCCCAAAGTTTTTGTTTGTGTAGGTTACTTATTGATATTTATATCACATTAGAAATTAAAACTAAGATACAAACTATTAACTTATTTAAAATAACAATGATCCTATTACATTAGTATAAGCTTTTTATGAATAATAATTTCCAAAACAAAAGAAATATTAAGAAGAGTGGCACTGGGTTATATTTTTGCAAGTCTCTTTAATCTTGACTTAACAGAACACATAATTCTCATATTTGCTCCTGTATTCAGTGGTTGTGATAACTGGCTCCATGTAACT
This sequence comes from Talpa occidentalis, assembly GCF_014898055.3. Lineage (NCBI taxonomy): Eukaryota > Metazoa > Chordata > Mammalia > Eulipotyphla > Talpidae > Talpa > Talpa occidentalis. Next base: position 86,264,032 of record NW_023605305.1, read on the forward strand.
TCTGGAAAATTTGGCCATGCATTGAGAAGGAATGAAAACACAGAGGGCAGACAAAGTTGGCATCAGGAAGAAAACTTTGACCTTGAGGATATCCTGCAAAGGTCATGTAACAGGGTGGTCCCCAGGAAAGAGAGAGGTTCCAGGTTCCCTGACCCACACAAGGGAGGGTAGAGCTGAGCAGGGAGAAGAAAAAGCTGGAGGGGAGACTGAGAAGGAAGGAAGCAGAAGGGAAAGCCAGAAGGAGAACTGGAGGAGGCACATGGAGCAGACAGACATGTGAAGAAACTGCGCTTGCCTTTTGGTCGTGGACTGGTTGGAACAGATGTGGGTGAGAGACCTGTGGGGAGGTGACAATGGCAACTTTTATCTTGGTTTTGATTTTGCTCTTTTCCTCCCAAACTTGTCTGGCTGTTTCTGATCCTTTTCTGTGGGTCCCCACTGAAAGGTGCTTTAGATCTGTGGCAGGATTTCGGGTCTTGCTCTGGGGTAATCTTGTTTGGGTGGACGTTTACCCATGAGTGGATGGGTAATTTTGGGTGCTTGATTTAGAAACTATATTCTTTGCCATTCCTATATTGTTTACTAAGTGTAAGAAAGTTCCTTTTCATTAAAGTCTCATAAGATTTTAGGGCCTCTCCGGTGGTACAGCAGGTTGAACATAGTGCTGTGAAGCTGTCCACAGGCTTTGGGCACCGGTTCAATTCCCAGCTGGCCAGGGAGATTCCTACATGGTGCGGCAGACATCTTCTGTCTCGCCTGCTGCTCCCCTCAACAGTGTATTTCACTTGGTCCGCCTGTTCTGCTCCCCGTTCTGTCTCTGGTGAATCCTCTCATCCTCCCGTGCCTCTGGCCTGTACCCCAGCTCTTGTGTAAAAATAAATAAATCTTTAAAAAAAAAGTTTCATATGTTTTTGTGTTGATGTGGCAGATGGCAGAACCTATTTAGAGCAGGCAGGTTTGTGGGGTCTGGGGTGGGGTGCCCCTTTCCCTGCCCTGTAACAGTCATAAGGACCATCCCCACCTCCCAGGAATATCCATGTCACCCTTTGAGAATCATTGTTTTAGAGCATCTCTCATATTAAATTTTGTGATTTAAGGAGAATGCTAAACAATTCATTAATTTAAATTATCAAGAATTACCAAAAATTAGCAATCTTTTTTCCTCTAGTATAAATAAAAGTAATTCCCTTTTAACTGGATCTTTTGAGGTAATTTTTACTATATAGACTATGTTTATAATTATATATATTTGAAATTCTAAAAATTAAGTGTAAATCCTTTGGCTCTTCTTTGGCGAAATAGGAAACTAATGTATTTGTATATAACAGATTCTACTGTCCATCCATATTAGACTATGATTGGCCCTGAGGAACATATACATATGTAAATAAATAACTATGCAAATTATTTCACATAAGCAAGCTTATGAAAGTGATTTCATTAGTGTAGGTCAAGAAAATCAACATTTGGGGCTTCTCACAAGGAACAAAACATTTCCATCTTTTAAAAATAAGTTCTGTAGAAAACAACTCCAGTAAAGCCTAAAGCCTTAACCAATGTTTATGCAAATTTGCACTTTTCTAAATTATTGATTATATTCCTAACTTAAGGAAAAAAATCATTCCTTAAATAGAACTTTTCAAAAATTTTGACACCAAAAACATTTGCAAGATATGGAAAACAAATTATTCAGATACGTGCCAAATTCATTCAAGTGCATCTTCTCTATCTGTATATTGTTCTTATACTCAAATTGTAAAAATAATTAGCATGATGTGGTGATTTTAAAGAAATACCCACAAATTTTTTGCTATTCTTTTTTTTAAAAGAAAGATTTATTTATTTATACATACAAGAGCTGGGGTACAGGCCAGAGGTATGTGGGAGCATGAGAGGATTCACCAGAGACAGAGTGGGGAACAAAACAGGCAGCTCAACTGAAATACACTGCTGAGGGGGAGCAGTGGGCGAGACAGGAGAGGTCTGCTGTGCCATGTTGGTAGCTCCCTGGCAGGGGATTGAACTCGTGCTGCAGCAGCTGCAGATAGCTTCATAGGTTGCTTCTTAACCCCTTGTGCCACCAGGGAGGACCTTCTTTGCTATTCTCACCCACAAATGTGGAGTTAATTCCCCTCCCCTGGACTGTGGGCTTGATACCTGTCATACAGAATATGGCAGAATTGCTAAGGTTACTTCTGAGATTAGGTTATAAAAGACCCAGTTTCTGTTTTGGAAGTACTCTCTCACTCTCACTGTAGTTGTGCACTCCTCCAAGTTGTGTGCTGAGGGAGTTTTTCAGCAAACAGGCAGAGGAATGAAAGCCTGTTTCAACTTGTGAGTGCATTTAAATTTGATCCCAACCAACTGAGCATCTACTACTGTCTACAATGGTTTCCAACATTGTACATGATTCAGAGAACTAGGCTGACACTTCCTCAGATGTATATTGAAACACCACACCCATTACCAAAACACCCATAGTCCTTTACACTATGCCAAGGGGCACCCTACCCCTGAATTCCCACTTTCCCTCTACATCCCCTTCTGTTACCTTGATTCTGCCATCATATTTCAAAGGATTGTTTTTGTTTATTTTTGTCAGTTCCTTTGTTTTGTTTCTCTGTAGACCACAGGTGAGTGAAATCATTCAGTATTTATCTTTCTCCTTCAGACTTATTTCACTTAGCATAATCCCCTCCAGGTCTATCAATATCAACACAAATGGGGAGGGTTTTTTTTTTTTTTTTAGAGTTGAGTAGTATGCCATTGTGCATATATACCCAATCTTCTTGATCCACTTCTCTTTCTAGCTGAACCTTCAGATGAGACCACAGCCCTGACCAACAGCTTGATTACAACCTCATGCAAAACCTTGAGCTGAAATCAACTAGCTAAACCACTCAATTCTGCATGCTCAGAAATTGTGATAATAAATGTCTGCTGTTTTAAGCTGCTAAGCTTTAGCATAATTTGTTACCCAGCAAAAAATAACTCTTAAACCTGCTATCTTGGAATTGCACATGGTCTAGTAGAACAAACACAGATGGGTTTTCATCCAAATACTGCATATTTCCTACAATGTCTCCAAAGCGTAACTGCTCTAAAAAAGTCAAAATGCCACCTATATTTTCCATGTTGTTCCAAGAACTAGAGAAAATGCTTGCAAAGCAATTAGCACAGTGGTTTCATGATTACTGGTTATTTTTATTCTGAATATTGACGTCTATAGTTAAAGCAAAGATTTTAATTTCCAATTTTTATATAATTTAAAAAGCAAGCTTACAAATGCAACCATTAGGTTCAGCTCAAGTTAGAAATGGTTGTTTACTGACTGTGCAAAACTATTAACTTCTCATTCTGAGGGATGCAGAACTGGACTATTTTCAGTAAATTCTAAGCATACACTTAGATACACGATAGACTAATGTTCCTTCCTGAGCATTGTCTGAACAGAGTAGCAAAACTCAGGAGAATTGATTTGATGGTTATTGGTTTCACAATACCAGAACCTGGGTTAAAATACTTGGTGGTCAGGGACTAAGGCTCTCATGTTTCAGGGGCCAACCAGATCAGGTACTCTGTAAGTCCACATGGCAGTGGGAAACTGAAGAATGCATCCCTGTCTGAAATTACTCAGATTTAAGCACATCAGAAACCACAATTTTGTGCTAGCCAAAGCATCAAAAAAGAACAAAAAAAGCACATTATGGATAAATCATTGATCTGAATCCACACATTCACATTCTAAAAATGACAGAAGTACATTTCCATATTCTTATGGTGATATGACAGTCACCTCTGCCATCATATTGCTTTTCTGAGGTGGGTAAAATGAATCTGGTCATCTGTGTGGACAACCCTTTCCTCCACTTTTTGCAATGAACAGACACAGGAGCCTTGTTCTTATCCTACCTAAATGATTAGGTCAGTGATTTAAAATCAATATATACAAAAAGCAAACTCAAGGTTGTTAAGATAGTGGGCGTGCAGGTGATTTGCGCAGGCTATCACCAGTCTCCAGGATGGCAGCTCTCACATTTGCACTTGGAAAAATGTTTGCAGTCCAGCTCGTTAGAGACAGGTTGCCTGAATATTTAAAAAATAATTAAGGCCCTACCTTTGATTCTGCAGTAGGTAAACCCAGTGTGCCTGGTGCTCCCTACTGACTCTACCAACACAAACCAACATTTTTTTTTTTTTATCATAATTTTTCTACACAGAACTTGGCTATTCTTTAGTGCCCAACATTAGAGCAAAGATTTAATAAATGAAGATTAAAAAAAAAAAAAACCCTCAAACTACTAAAACTTATTACCTGAGTCCCTAAGGATTGTGGAATTGCAGATAATAAGGCAATTTTCTGACTGAAGAAAATTCAATTGATTTTCAATTTCAAGGGATAGTTTTCTTCAAGCAACATTATCTTTATAGAACTACGATTTTACAGCAAAAATGGTTTCTATGTTGTGAGGGAGGAAAAGTAAAGGTCTGATAATACTAACACAGAAAACTGGTATTTAAAATAATAGCCCAGCATTTAAAGAATGATCCACCATTGCAGTTTCTTTAAATTTTCATGAGCTAGGAAGTCATCTTCAGAATCTGTGAAATGTGCTTCTTGCTGGGTTCTACCTACAGAGACCCTACCTGTGCAGGCACACGATTACTTGTCCCAACTGATTCTGTGTCAAGAACCACAATTTTATCCATGAAGAAGATCCCGGCTCTAGAGTTTGAAAATTGCCTTTAAAAAATTAGGAATGGCCCAGGATATCCATACATTTATAGTTTCTTAGATCTGGGGTTTCCTGTGGACTCTCTTATTATGGGATTATATGTAAGATAATGGACATCTCCAGTGATATAAGCCATGTATCTATAAATTTGTCACTTCCTTTTGCCCAAAATAAAACTCTAACATGTTCTGTGGGTTCCACCTTTAAAATATATTATCTCACTCTATTTCCCACCACTATAATGTAGATCATGATTACATCAGGACAAGCCTAAAAAGTGGTTGTAGTCATGTAATTACTTCTCAGCTTCAACTTTCATCCTCATACACTCTATAGTAGGCAGTGAGCTTTAAGAGAATAACTCTGAACCTGTCATTCTGTTCACAGTCTTCCAATGGCTTGCCATTTGCCTTATAAATAACATAAACAAGCCTCCTTACATGATCTGATTCTGGTCCTGCAAATTCCAAGAAATCGTCCTCCACTATTTTTCCCTTGTTCATTTAGCCAAACTCCACCAGCCCTCTCTTTGCCCTTTTAACACAAAAGCTCATTCCTGTCTTAAGGTCTTGGCACTTGCCTTGTACTCTCTTCAGAAAGGTCCTCACATTCTTGATTGTTAGACCTGCTTCAATGCCCTCGAGAAACCTGGTCCCCTTCTCACCTGCTGAGCTAGCACCCAGATTCCTCACAACAGAGGCCTTCTACAGTGTGCCCTTGTTTAAATTGCTTGGTTATGTGCCATTCCTATATGAGCTCTGTTTTTTCCACCATCTCCCTACACTATCAGGTACACTCCTGTAGGTCAGGACAATGTCTATTTTGTCCACTGTGCTACATAAAACATCTGGAAAATTTCTTGATACAGAGGAGGTGCTGAGTAAATGTTTTTGAATAAATAAATCTTGCTGACTTATGTATATAAATATATGTAATATAGATGGTTATTCAAGCATATAAGATTATAGAGATATTGATTAAAATCTCAGCATGCACATATGTTCAAATAAACCACAAACGTCTTAATTAGGTATGAAGTCTAAGATGAATCAGATTGATAAGTGATTAAAAAAAAGGATTGAACTCAATTGAGTTATACACCGCCCCCGCCCTGCACACACATATATATTTAACCAAACATGAAGATACGTGAATGGTTTTTATTAAATGGGAGTTTTTCCATTCTGTAATATGTTTGAGAATATTCAGAAGGTTTATTTAGTATTCATATACAAAATAATTGGTCCTTTCAGTTCAAGCTTCATACAGTGATGAATCTTTTATAAAGTATCTTATAAAGTCTGGCTTATAACTCAAATGTCTTACTTAAAAATAGACTTCTGTTACTAATTTGTTGTTATACTACTTTAGTTATCCTTCCTTATTATGTTGTCAACTTCAAGTTTCTCCCACAAAATGAGACACATTGGTGATAGATGGCCTTTACAAACAAAAGGACCAGAGATGAGGTAAATAAAATTTGAAACCAGAGTTAAGGGTCAAACATATAACACAAATAGGATCAGGTAAAGGTAAAGCAAGACTGACATTTTGTTATTCTTTTTTCATATGTGGAAGCCTACCTAAATTTAAACAAATTAGATTGTTGAGTAACTGTGTACACATTGTGAAATGTGTTGCAACAAAGAACCATCAGCATGATCTGATATATTTAAAAGTGTTGGTCTACGGACCTAATGATCTGAATATGGCTCCTGTCTTCACCAACTGACTTTAGAGTAATGACATATTAAAAAGCATGTCTGTAGTGGATAAATTTGGGCTTCCTTGCCAAACCAAAACTAAAAATGATTGGAAATTGCTCCATACACAGCCCCTATTGAACCTGGAACCTATCCTCATCCCCCGTCATGGCTGATTATATCTGGGATTTCTGACCTAGGCTAGAATAATCATATTATTTTTGTTAAAAATCTGGATTGAAAATATTGAGAAAATTGGCCCTCCCTGGTAGTGCAGGGGTTAAAGTCTCAGCACTAACAAGCTGTCACCAGCCACTGTGTCATGAGTTCTATCCCCAGCCAGGGAGCTGACCCACATGGCATAGCAGACCTCTCCTGTCTCACCTGCTGCTCCCCTCAGCAGTGTATTTCAGTCAATCTGCCTGTTGTGTTCCCCACTCTGTCTGGTGAATCCTCTCACCTCCACACCTCTGGCCTATACCCCAGTTCTTGTATGTGCAAATAAAAAAAATCATTTTAAAAAAGAAAAGAAAATATTGAGAAAATGAATCTGTATATGACCAGTGAGACTTAGAAAGGTTATGATTTGGAGAGGGAATATAGGAAAGTAGAGGAAGTAAATATACAGAGACAAAACATTGAAGCACAGCTACTATAGGCAAAGGTACATGGGGGTCCACAGACTATCAAAGAGAGACATGGACTCTGGATCTTAAAGCCTTTGAGTTTAGATCCTGATTCCCAAAGAATCCTGGATACTCTTGGAATTCTGGATATTACCAAATAATCTTGGACATTCTTTTCTGGGATATCTCTGAGACTGCTTCTTATTCACACATATTTATTGAATACCTACCATGTACAGGTATAGTTCTCAGCATTTAGTGTACAGTGGTTAAAAAAAGATAAGAACACCTGCTCTTACTGAGAGTATGGAATGCATTTAGAAGGGAAAGACCAACAATAGGTAATAGGTTTAGTGAACAGGTGAAATATATTCTACCTAAGAAAGTAATTTGGTGTGTGGGTGTGTGCATGTGTGTGCGCATGTACAATGGAAAAATACAGAAGTAAAATAAGGAAAGAAGTATCTGAAGTCTTAGGAGGGTACTTAGAGGCCAGCCTTAAATAGGTGGTCAGTGCAAGCCTCATTGGAAAGATAACACATGGGCAAAGACTTAAACTGATAAAGACTTTAGCCAAGAGTCTATATGTAGAAGTGGGTTTCAAGTAGAAAGAACAGAAAATGCAAAGATGCAGCTTTAGGATGAGATCTGGTATACTACAAGCACAATGAAAAGTCCAATATGACTGGAGCAGAATGGACAAGAAGGATGGATAGGAGATGAGGCAGGGGGCCTATGATACAGAATCATGCAGACTTTTGTTTGGAACTTGGTTTATATTCTGAGTGAGGGCTTTGAACAAATAAATTAAAAGATCTGGCATATGTATATGAAGATTGTTCCAGCTCCTATGTAGAAAGTGTTTATGTGGGGGTTGATAAAATTTAAAGAAGGGGATCCAGTCAGAAAACTCTTGTATTAATCAAATAAGAGATAATGGAACTTTAGAGCATGGTAGAGCAAAAGAGGTAGTGGGAAATGGTAGAATTGTAGAATTATTTTGAAGTTATAGCTAATAGTATTTCTTCTAGCATGCGAAAGAGAGTGGACTACATGCAGGTTTTGGAAAAAAGATAAGGAGTTCAGTGTTGTACATATAGTTATATATATAAAGACTGGTGTTTGGGAGAAAACTCTGGAGAAGAGATATTCAAATATTTTTTGAGCAACAGCATTCTAATAATATTCCAAGCCCAGAAACTTTATGAGATAATATAAAGAAGTAAAGAGTGGAAGAACAGTTCTGGAGTACTCTTGTATTATTAATTCAGTTTGAAGTAAAAATCAGAAGTTAAATAAGGAAGTCTAGAGAGAATGCAGTCGGTGATATCACAGAAGGAAAGGAGAAGGGGATAATCAACCCTGCTGTGGTAGGTCACATAAGATGACATCTTAATAGTGCTGAGTCAGTCAGCAATGTGTAGGTCATTGACAACTATGTCAAAAGCAGTTTTGGTGGTAGAGTGGAAGGAAAAGGCACACTGGAATGGTTTTAAGATAAATAAGATTATCTCATTTACAACTTACTAGGAGTAAACTTAACGAAGGTGGTGAGGTTAGCGATTCTTGAAAACTATAGGCTGTTGTTAAAAGAAATAGAAGAAGACAGAGATGGAAAGGTAATCCCCGCTCATGGGCAAGAAAAATTGATGCTGTTAAAATGGCCAACTTACATATATATATATATATATATATATATATATATATATATATGTATTTAATGCATTCATTGTCAATACTTCAATGACATTCTTTAAAGCAATAAAACATACATTATTGAAATGTATATGGAACCACAAATAGCTGCCCTGACAAAAAAGAGGAAGAACAGGGGTATCATCTTCACAGACTTTGAATTATACTAAAAGCTACAGTAATCAAAATAGTTTGGTACTGAAATAAAAGTAGACATGCAGATCTATGGAATGGAAATGAGACCCCAGAAATAAACCCACACTTGTATGGAGAGCTGATCTAGTGAGAAAAGAGAGTCTATTCAACAAATGGTGTTTTAAACACTGGACAACCACAGCAAAAATAATTAAACTAGATATCATTAGAAATCACATACAAAATTAACTAAAAATGGATTTAAATGTAAGAACTGAAATCATAACAAACATAAAAGAAAACATAGGCAAAACATTCTAAGACACTGGCTTCAGGGCAGTTTTGGGGGGCTAATCCACCAGCAAGGGAAACAAAAGCAATGATAATCAAATGGGATTACATAAAACTAAAATGATTCTTTAGAGTGAAAGAAACTATCATTAAAAATAAAAGATACCTTCCCAGATGGGAGAAAATATTTGCACATCATAAAACTGACAAGGGACTAACATGTAAGATATATAAGCAACTCAAAAAAAAAAAATAAAAATGGGTAGAAGAGCTAAAATAGACACTTCCCCAAAGAAGACATACAGATTATCAATAGGCATATGAAAAAATGCTCATCATCATTTATTATCAGGAAAATGTGAATCAAAAGCACAGTGAGATACTATCTTACATTTGTGAGAATGACCATATCAAAAAGACCAGAAATTCAAGTGCTGGCAAGGATACAGAGAAAAAAGAACACATATACAGTGTGTGGATATAGACTGGTCTAGTCCCATGAAAAACATTATAGAGTTTTCTCAAAATATTAAAAATAGTTATACCATGTGATCCAGCAATTTTGCTCCTAGGTATTTATCCAAAGAATGCAAAAAAAAAAAAAAAACCAACTAATTCATAGTGATATATGCACTCCTATGTTCATTACAACACTATTTTCAATAGCCACACTGTGGAAACAACCTAAGTGCCCAAGGATAGGTGTGTGGATTTAGAAGATATGGCATATATAAGAAGGATGTGGCTAAATGAGAAGTATATACCATGGAATACTACTCAACTTAAAAAAAAAAAAAAAAAGATGAACTCTTGCCACTTGTAGCAACATAGCTGAAACTGGACAATAGGGTCATGCAGTGTGAAATAGGTCAGAAGGATAAAGACAAGTACCGGTGATGTCACGCACATGTGGAATACAGAGACACAAAATAAAGTAACAAATTAAACCAAACGAAAACAAATCCTAGAACTGTGTCTGCAGAATTGAGGCTACCAAAGCTGGAGAGGAAGAGTGGAGAGCAGGGTGTGGAGGGAGACCTATAGTCTATGGTGAGGATCATGGGTGCCTCTGCATGGGCGTGGTGTGGTAACATGCATCTTATAACTGAATTCCTATTCTTGGAATCACATGCTGCATTGTAAACCAACGTGATCTCAATAAAATAATCATAATAATATAAAAGAGAAAGACTCTTAGAGACTCAAGGTAACTAAAGGCATTTTGCTACAAAAGGGAACAAAGAAGTGATATGGTAGCAACGAGGAACAGGGTTCACTGAGTAACAGGAAGGTCTAGTTGTGTTTTGCTTGAATTTGGAAGAAATAGCGGCAGCAGGCTTATAATATTAATGGGACTGATTGGGAGAGTACTGAACACTAAAGCTATGAGGGAGAGAGGGCGTACTGCTAGAGTCAACCCCTGAGTGGGCAAGATGAAATTATATTTAGATGGGAGCCTGGTAACAGCAGGGGCAGAGTGTGTGGGTGTGGACGCTGGTGGGTGTCCTAGTGGGGGGAGCATGCTAAGTTCTCTTCTGATGATTCACTTTCTTAGTGAGGTGGGAACAAGGTCCTCTGCTGAGAGGGAGAGCAGGGAGGAGGTGTTGAGAAAGTCAGAGGACAGGGGAGAAGGTATGAAGTCGCTGTTTTGGAGAGAGGGAGAATGAATGAATCAGGTGAAATAATATTATCTGTCAGTATTAAAGACTTACTGGAAGTTTGGTCATGAATTTAAAGGTAGAGCAGTCCATGTCCTTCACTTGAGCTAGCTGGAATGGGATTTTTCTCTGTATCCAAAAAGTTTTGGCTAGATTATAGAATCCCATGGAAACAGTTTGCCTTCTGGGAAATCTGTGGGTGGCAACTTTTTATTTTGATATTTCAGTAATGAAAACTAGGGCATCATTATGTGTTACTCTCTCTTTTTTTGTATCACAGGGGAAAAAAAAAAAAAAACCTAACTCATCTTAGCACAGCTTAGCAAACTTAGTCCAAACCATTAAGGATTCACAAGTTCAATCTGGAATAAAATATGTTTTCAAAACTCAAAAAAACAATTGTTGAACTATATTTGCTGTTTTGCATTGCCTGTCATTTCCAGCCCTTCAATAGGATGCAGTGCTGACAATATAATGCCTAGTTGTAGGACCTTTGCAGAACCACGCTGATAAGCTTCTATAAACACCACATTTGTTTCATTATTTTATTTTTTTAAAGATTTATTTATTTATGTATACAATAACTGGAGTATAGGCCAGAGGTGTGGGGGATGAGAGGATTGACCAGAGACAGAGTGGGGAACAGAACAGGCATATTGACTGAAATACACTGCTGAGGGGAGCAGCGGGCAAGACAGGAGAGGTCTGCTGTGCCATATGGGCCACCTCCCTGGCCAGGGATCGAACTTATGCTGCAGTGGCTGCAGATAGCTTCATAGTGCTTTGACTTAATTCCTTGCACCACCAGGGAGGTCCCTGCTTCATTGTTTTAAATAGCATGATTTAGTTTGAAATGAAATACCCTTTAAGAGCACAAGATTGCTTCCTGCCATAGACTGAATGCTGTGCCCCAGCAAATACATGACAGCATCCTTATAATGTAAACAGAAGTGACCATCAGAACTGAAAATTGAAGCTGTAGGAGAGTGTGGACTTCCCTCTCCCTAATAGTCTAGCTTTGGAAGGTAAAAAGGGCATGAAGATGGAGACCTCATGATGGGATTAGTGTCTTTATCAGTGATGCCACAGAATCTCTAGTCCCTTCTACCAGGTGAGAAACAGCAAGAAGATGGCCATCTACAAGGCAGGAAGTGGCCTCTCATCAGACACCATATCTTCTGATAGCTTGATCTTGGACTTCTGGTTTCCAGAATCGTGAAATGAAGATTTTTGTTCTTTATAAGCCATCTGGTATATTATGTTAGAGCAGTTCAAGGGGACTAAGACAGACAGACACACACATACACACACAACACAAACACATTTCTGAAGACACAAGACTTTTCTCAGGGTATACAGGTAGCAGGAGAAATAGGTATGCCTTTACTAGAATATTGATGATGATGATAAATGATAATGATATTTATGATAAGTTTGTCATTTGCCAAACACTATGAAATAGTTTAAATGGTCTCTTTATATTCAGAGTAACCCTAAGAATGGATTATTTGATCAAGAAAGCCTTTCTGGGTTTGAGTAGAAGATGCTTTCATAATTAAGTGTCTCTCCTATAAATTTTCCTCAGTTCTTCGGTCATTATTAAAAGTAGGTGCTTTTCCAAAGAATAAATCTTTAGCTATGTTTAGCCGAATGATCAAGACTAAGGGAAGCTCAGAGAAGGGAAAGTGGAGAAGAGTGAGCAGGCTGTCCCTGACCTCGGAGGAGTTAGCCTTGCTTTGTATCTAGGTTTGCCTGGTCCTAAAATATATTCCATTTGAATGGAATCAAGATTGTCTGAGTCTCTAAATGTCTTTATAAACATGAGATGGCTTCTTATAAGAAGGCTTTATAGCTCTAGTCCATCTTAAATCCCTCTATCCTGAACAATTTGAAGACAATCTTTGGCATATTTATGAAGTTTTCCAATTTTTTATTTGATCATGACTTCATACCTGTTTGCCTTATTTTCTGAAATGCCTCTTAATGCAGCAGTGTTACATGTTTGACTCCTAATACACATGGCATGACCTCATTATATATATTCCATGATGGCTACTACCACCACTACCATCACCATAACTTAATAACCTCTAGTGTGCTAGGAATTTTTTAGACACATTAGATAATCCTCTTGGGGAAAACAGTAGTATCACAGTTTTATAGATGAAGAACTGGAGATAGAGAGAGGTTGAGATACCTATTTCAATCAACTAGTCAGTAGCAGATTTGGAATTGTCTTGTTTTCCTATCGCCAAAGTATCTTCTTCATTACACTTTGAGGCATCTTATTATATTATATTAAGTTATTATAATAACTGCCTTGTTCAAATGAGATCCACAAGAGACTCTCAGAGCAGTGTGATGAAGATGAGAATTTGCGATGTTGTCACTTTATTTTCATTCTTGTTGCAAAGTGTGAGTGAATCCCACTGTATTTGGGATCTGACTGGGGTTATGGTAGGTGAACCACTGGGCCACACCTATTAGGTATTACATACTCCAGGTGTCCAAAGAGCTGGCCCTTAAAGTTCTCAACTCATCTAGAAAGAGTTCTATAATGCTAGCTCAGTTGGCACTTTCATGGCAGGGAGTGTTTTGTTCTGCCCAACTCCCCAGAGACTCAATGTTATAAAAAGTAACCTAGATTCTAAAGAATACAATAAACCATTTTGAAAGGAAATGACAGTCATAGAAAGGGAATCTCTTTCAAAACTGCATCTAAATTGAAAAGTCTGACGGGCCCAGCTAGTGCCAAGGCAGGATGCTGCTGATGAAGCGATGACCAAAGAATAGCTATTATCTCGCCAGTATCTAGGGTTCCTATGTTTCCATTGCTCCTAGCTGTGAAACAGGCTAGTGATTGTTCTCCACATTTGGATACTTGAATCTCATTCAAGTAAATGTGCAGAAAGGACTATAAATTTAGAGCCAATCATTTGACATTATCTGAACAAAATCAGCAGAGATCTAATTTAACCAAAGAAAACTTTCTATCCAAATGTCAGTCATCTGGGTAACCTTGAGAGGATGCATTCATCACATGCTACTGAGCACATGGTAAGTGTTCAATTAATTCTTAACTTTTAGAATGTATATATGTGTGCATAAAGAGGGTGTTCCCCCTTTTAATTGAAATATTAGGACATGGGTATTACCAGAAAAATTGGGTCATTATGCACTCTGTTGTTACAAAGATTGCCAAGACATTGTTTAAAGAAAAATCTACTCTTTTAGAAATTCAGATGGCACTTTAAGACATATTCTACTGGTAAGGAAAAAAAAATCTGTGAGAAACTATAAACATATTTTCTAATGTATTAATCTTTCAAATTCTTGGTTAGGAAATCTCTTGATGGTAATGGGCCAAGCTAACTTCTCCATTCTTTGAACTTTCTGACCTCAGATTTTAGCATTTATTTTATTTATTGTTGCTGTTGAAAATGCAAATAAAATGCAAAGAAATCCAATCACTTATTTTGAGTTTGCTAAAATATGATAGCATGCTTTTTTCCTCCAAAAGCAGTGACTAGGAATTATCATCGTCTTTAAATCTTCTCCAATTTTTATGCAGGAATCTCTGGTCTGTGTGTTGAGTCAATTCTTATCCCCCCACACCCCACATACATATTTTCCCTTACAGCACAACTCAAGTGTACATAAGCATATAAGTGTAAGAATCTTCCTCAGTTTCATTATATACAGCCTATTTTTTGTTATCTTCAAAACATTCCAAGAAACGTCCCATTGAAACTCAGAAAATATTACAACAGATTTCATAGTTCTGTAGGATTTACTTGTACATCCAAAGATCAAGTTTAGCTTCAAAACACTAATACCAGGACGTAGTCAATAGGATTTCACGGCATAGTCTCCTGCAGAGATGAGGCAATTTAATGGGAAATTATCAAGATTCATTCAGACTCAAGTCTGTGGAATGAAACTCCACAGTCCAAGATAGTCAGGCAACTTAGCAGAGCAAGTCAGAGCAACTTAGCAGTCCAAGATAGTCAGGCAACTTCAGTTCATTGCACACAGCACCCCAAATAAGACACCCCAAATTGACTAATGTGCATGGGTAAGTCCAAGTTCTCCCCAAAACTGTGCTTTGACTTCATGACCTCATTTCACACAAATATCCTATTTATGATCCAATTCTCACATGTACAACCCTCCCCACTTCATGTCACATTTCTAGCTCCTAAAGTATTTATTTATTTTATCTTTTTAAATCATTATTCATTTTTAAACAATATTTGCTTCCCCCCACCCCCTCAGGTGTAGTCCCCATAGAGTTTCCTTCACCAAAGTATTTAAAGTGAAAGTACACAGAAAAAATTTATTTGGAAAAGAAGAAAACTCAGAGCTCTCTTAGCTGAAGACAAATATTTCCACAGTTACAATACTTTTCTAGGAATTAGTTGCTGAAAATTCTATTCAATTTACTTGACAGTGGATGGCCAAGGTGGTTTGGTGACAAACCTCTATGTCACTATGTTAGGTATTACAAGGATGGGATGATGTGACAGTGCCTGCACAGAATTGGTAGAGATTTTTACTAGAATTGGGGAAATCTGTGCATTACTTGATCAGATCTATGGCTCTAGACAGGCCACCATCTCTCTTAGATACCCTTCCTCACAAATAAAACTGAGATCGTAGCACTGGTCCCTACTCCCATGGCTACTGAAAACATTAAAGAAAAACTGCATGGGAAAGGGAATAGTATTAATGTTATGATGTCTCCCACACAGTAAGTGAGGTGAGCTGTCTTTTAAATGAATGCATTGCTAGACTACAGAGAGAGTGGTCAGTCTCATAATCTACCAAATCCTGAGACTTATGCTAAGTAAATTTTACTTTCTCCCCCAAATTCACTAATACCTTCTAACTCTATTGGGTTTTCTACTTGTTCTGAATTTCCCAATATATCAGTTCAAAGTTTTCTTGCCCAGTCTAGGGGAAGCATTGACTATGCTTATTAAATTAATGCCCAACCCTATATCATACCAATTATCCGAAAGTCATACCACACAACTAACCAGGAACTACCAAATGCAATTGATGATGTCACCTTTCAACTTGAAAGCCTCTCATGGGTTCTTAGTCACTTATTGGATAAATTCCAAATACTTAAAATGAAAATTGGACACAACATCTGGAGAATTGGAACAGTTTCTGGTAGATATGGTAGGCCATGAAAATGCTCTTAAGTTCTTGAGCACTAAGATAGGATAAAAAACATGGTTTTAGAAAGATTTTAGACAGATTTTGGAAAGATTCATCTAGCAAAGTTTGAGATATTATAAGGGAATATAGAAGAATCTAAGAGCAGGTAGCTCTAGGGTCAGAAAGTACCAACAATCAACCTACAGGTCTGGTTTAACCTACAGACAGTACTCATTGAGGCTGGGAGATTTCTGATGTCTTAACGAAAAAAATCTAGATCTGATGACAATAAACTCCAGAAGTTGAGTGGAGGCTGCCTGCTACTAATGTTCCAGATGCTCTTGCTGGTCTGATTGACTTATGCATACAACCTACCAGGTTTTGGAAGGATTTCATTTTGCACTACCTAAAAGCTACAGTGGCCAAGGAAGATGTGATGAAGGCTTAGACCTGAGCAGTGCATGTGGGGTGGGGCAAGGGTAGAAGCTCAGTGACAAACTGAAGAAAGACTTGCAGAACCTGTTATAGATTCAGGAGAAAGAGTGAGGTAGCATAATTTTCATTAATAAAATTTTCAATAATTTTCATTAATAAAATTTTCAGATTTCTGGGTTGATGGACTGCTGTTTATTCCCTATCTATTGGAGGTCAACTTTTCATATTTAGAAATGAGCTTGAAAATACAATGTAGGGTCCTATGCATCAACTTCTATGTTTAGAGTCCTCATATCTATTTTTTTTTTTTAAAGACAAGGTAGAAACTGACCCAATTAAAAATGCTGACAAGTAATGCCTATGGGTCCCACAGGACCTGTGGTTCTACATTTGGCAACTTCTAACACTGGGAATGCCTGCCTTCTGATTTTTTTTTTTTTTTTTAGTTTTATTGTTAGAACAACTGGTCTTAGAATTCTGATAAAGTTTTTATCTTCTCTTGTGTGACCATGAACAGATTAGCAAACCCAAAGCTAAGCTGCGAAATAGATTTCTGCAGGGAAACTGGCAGATCCTGCTGAGAGACGAGTGAATTGTTCTCAATTAAGGGGCTTTAAGAACAACATTTTTTTCTAAAAATAAGATTTTGAATAGCAGTTCTATTTTTAGAACATGTGGAGAAGAGAAGGAATCTAAGTATGCACACATAGTACAGATTTCTCACACACCCCTCCCCTTTCTTTGTAAAAATAAAACTTATATGAGACAGAATTGAACATTGCCTTTAAAATGGAAAGACAAATGATTTAGTTTGATCATTTGAATAGCATGCATTAAAAATTTAATTAATGATGGGGAAGCTGCAACTTCTCTCTGCCTCTTTCTCTAAGAAAGAGGGGGGGAGGGGGGAAGGTGAGAGAGAATAGAAAATGCAATATTTTCCTTGACATAGGACAATTAAATTTATCAAGACACCATTAGAAATTAGCTGAAAAAAATAAATAAGTGGGAGTACAAAAACTAAAAAAAACCCCAAACTTCTGTAAAGGAACCCATCAATAAAATGAAAAGGCAACCTACAGAGTGTGAGAAATTATTTGCAAAACATCTATCTGATAAGGGGTGGATAACCAAAAGGTATGAAGAACTCATACAATGCAACAGCAAAAAATACCAGGCAATCCTATCAAAAAATGGGCAGAGAAATTGATAGACATTTTTCAACATGACAACATACAAATGGCCAACAGACTCAGGAAAATGTGCTAAACATCACTATTTATCTGGGAAATGCAAATTGTAACCACAATGAGATATTTCCTCATAGAATTCCATTAAAATGGCTATTACCAAAAAGACAAAAGATAAGAAGTGAAAGGGGAACCCCAGTGAACTGCTGATAGAAATGTAAATTGGAAAACAGTATGAATGATCCTCAAAAAATTAAAAATAGAGCTACCTGGTGGCCCAGAGGTTAAGTCTTAGCACTGTCACCATTAAGACCTGAGTTTGATCCCCAGCCAGGGTGCCTACCCACATATGGCACAGCAGACCCCTCCTGTCTCGCCCTCTGCTCCACTTAGCAGTGTATTTCAGTAAATCCACTTGTTCTGCTCCCCTGTCTCTGGTGAATCCTCTCACCCCCTGCACCTCTGGCCTACATCCAGGTCTTCTACACAAAAATTTAAAAAAAAAAAAATGAGCTACCACATGACTGAGCAGGTTTACTTTTGGATATATATCCTAAGCGGGGGAGGGGAGTGGGTGAAATGGGTTAAGGGATCAAAAGGTATAAACTTGTAGTCATAAGACTAGTAAGTTCTGGAGAGATGATGTACAGCATGGTGAATATAGTTTTATCACTGTTTTGCAAATTTGACAGTTAAAAGAGAGGAGAGAACCTTGCATCACAAGAAAGAAAAAATACAACTCTGTGAGGTAACACATTTTAACCAAATTTACTATGATAATCATTTGGCAATGTATACAATATATATATATATATACATATCAAATTATGCTATATACCTTGAATCAATACAGTGCTACATGTCAATTATATCTTTTTTTTTTAAAGATTTATTTATTTATTTATACAAGCACTGGGTACACTCAGAAGCACAGGAGGTGAGAGAATTCACCAGAACCAGAGCAGGGAGCAGAACAGGCAGAAGGACCAAAGTACACTGCTGAGGGGAGCAGCGGGCAGCAGGAGAGGTCTGCATGCCATGTGGGACCCTCCCTGGCTGCCGGGGATGGAACCAGCCTTGCAGAGGCTGCAGGCAGCTTCATAGTCCAGCATTCAACCGCTGCGCCACAGGGGAAGCCCCGTCAATTATATATTAATAAATCTGGAATAAAGGAAATTATACTGCTAATATTCTTGGGGGAAAGTTTCCTTTTTGCCCTTGGGAATGGATTTGCCAAAATTACAATGTAGAACTTTCATTTTAAGTTAGCAATATTTTCCTAGAACTAGAATTCAACCGTGCTAATATTGACCTGACACCTTTAAAACAATATTCTTTTGATGCATTTGTTTCATCTTTGATGCATTTGTAAGCTTTCTCTGATATCTTATTTGTCCTCTTATTTGTCTTCAGAATTCAATATTAAATAGTGGCTTTCTTATAGTGCACCTAGCTTGGGAAGGTAATTAGTGATGTTAACGGGACTTCTAACTGGTCTCTTTAAATCTTTCCTTTTGTTATAAACTAAACCATTTCTGGTTGCCAAGCTCTTCCTTCCAACCAAATGAACAGCAACTGATGCCAAGAATTCTCCAGCAAGTCCTGTCTTCCTTCCTTCCTTCCTCCCTTAGTGATAGATAAAGCTCAATACAAAGATGTTACCAGCAGAATTAAAAATCTGAGTGCTAATTATTAAGAAGAAAAAGCAAGGGCAGGGTAGGTGTCTGGTGTCTGCATGAGAGCATGGGTGGAGTGTGAGTGAGTCATGTCATACAGAGGGGGATGTTGTGCTCCCAAAATTGTATAGCTATAGAAATGATTGGCAAATCAATAAATTTCAAGGGGCAGGGGAAAGAAAACCAAAGATGAGAACTAGTTCAATAGTGTGCAGCACTGGAATATATTCTTTTCAGAAAGGTACTTCCTTTTGAAAAATGAACAAAGGAAAAGTACCATGTTGCATACAAGAGACTGACTGAACGATTTACTAAGGAGAAATACAGTGAGTTGGAACAAATGTCACTTGGTTTCTTACCCTTTTGGTGAGCAGTAGGTAGGATTAGCTCATATCTCAGTCACAATGTGGATAAATTTGAACTTAACTGCAGTTTTGAGAGATCTGGCTTGAATGAAAACAGAGTTGAAAATATTAGAATATGTGATTTGGGATGGTCTATCTGGAAAGAGGAATGTGAGTAACTCTATAATCTCCATTTCTAATAATGTGCTGGGGACTTTGCAGCCACATTTTATAACTCTCATTTCATATTGGCATTGACTGTGGATCATCTAGAAACTCTGCAGCTCCGTCTTCTCCTCCAACATTCAATTTTGGCAAGACCAGGTACTCAGTGTCTTTCAGCAGGGGAGTTTAATCTCCTACTACTTGTAAATAATAATAATAATAATAATAATAATAATAATAATAATAATAATTTAGCAGCCCACACACTTCATGAATCCTGCTGCCAGGGAGATGGTAGTGGAACTGAAGTTAGTGAGCAACAGCCATCTTTATTACTCACTAGAAAATTTTACTGGGAAGAGTGGACATAGGGTCACTCAACAAGTCCCCCTGATGACCAAATTGGTAGAAGTAGGATTGATGTGAGCAAGAAACACCTGCCTTCAGCTTTTGGGAAGGTCAGAATGGACTTCACTATGGATGTCCTAGAGAGCAGGAATTAACATTCCCAGACTGACTTCAGAAAACTCTTGTAACAGTAAGTTATTATTTAAGAGTATTCCTATACTTTTTCTCACCTCTTCTTCCTTTTAGCCCTCAGCTGATCATACTGAGTGCCGAGAGTATGCTAAGCTGTATTCCTGTCTCCATCCCCTTCTCTGATATAAGAATCAATTTCTAGAATATGAAAGAGTGGATACTGTTATTATTAGACAATTCTTTGCTTCTTTGCCATGATCTGGACAGAAACTTTCTTGGAAGTACACTTTTAGAATACCTCCAAGTTAAAGTACAAAGTAAAAATAATGATCATTCATAGTAGCATATATTTAAATCACAGATAAAGAATTGCCTTGTGATAACAATAACTATATAATTCTCTCTATTCTGTCTATCTGTCCATCTTTCTATCTACATACTTATCTGGGTCATTTCTAAATTTCTTTTTTTTTTTTAAGATTTATTTATTTATTTATACAAGCACTGGTCAGAAGCGCGGGAGGGTGAGAGAATTCACCAGAGCCAGAGTGGAGAGCAGAGCAGGCAGAAGGACTGAGGTACACTGCTGAGGGGAGCAGCGGGCGGCAGGAGAGGTCTGCGCGCCATGTGGGACCCTCCTCCGGTGGCAGGGGAGCAGCCGGGGATTGAACTGGCGCTGCAGAGGCTGCGGGCAGCTTCGCAACCCAGCACTCAACCGCTGCGCCACCGGGGAGGCCCATTTCTAAATTTCTAAGTATTTCTAAATTTCTAAAGCTAAAGAGAAGACAAGGACATTGAATATTTCAATGACCTTTAACATGTCCCATGTACTAGAAATCTGTAAAGCCCACTGGTTTGAATTTCTATGAAAAGAAAGTGCTGATGAGATGATGCAAAATTGAAGTACAATCAGTCTACACAGCAGAATCTTATTCTAGAATTGGTTTTCAGAGACAAGGGTAAGATCAGGTAATAATGGTTTAATAAGATATTAAAGAGTAAACCTAAATATCAATGCCAAACCCTGCTGCCAGGAGGGGTCCAAAAAGTTGTTGCTTGACCCAAAAGAGAGCCAAATATATGACATAAAAATGTTTTGTATCGAGATGAATTCAGTGATTAAAATGATTGAAGTATTTCTTGTCCAGTGAATTTTTGTTATTGTCATTTTATCCAGACCTGACAAACAGAAATAACCGTGGAGAGCTGTTATTTTGGACCACCTCAACCTTTAAAAAAATTTAAGTCACTTCCCAGATATGTCATATGTGCATTCCTGCAGAGAGGGTTCCTGTGTGGCCAGAAGCACCTACAGCTGCAGCACCTGCCCCCTTCTGGGGGCAAAGGATGCACACTTTTCTCATAGTCTCCATCACCCCCTTTGTTGGCATGCAAGGTCAGTTTTGTGTAGTTTTGTAATCTTTTTAACCTCCCTAAGTTCCCTAGATTTAAGATTATGGTACCTACTTTGGATCCTTTCTAAAATATGTCCTTCAGTCTAGGAAACATCCCACTTAATGCACCCCGAGAGTAAAGATAACATCCACGGCATACAATATCTTCATGGTTCCATCTTTTCACATACTTCTTCTTATAGGGAATGTGTTCATGCACTTGCCTTCCTTCTCTCAACCTCATTTGGTTATTCATAATAGTAAAAGCTTTCAGTATTTATTGAATGTTTACTCTGCTCAAGATACTATTTTAAGAGTTTTTGCATGGTTCACTCATTCATTTAAAATTCAGGCCCGGGCCTCCCCTGGTGGTGCAAGCAGTTGAGCGCAGCGCTGTCCGCAGCCTCTACAGTACAGGTTCGATCCTGGTCAGCAAGAATCCCACATGGCAGGGCAGACCTCTTCTGTCACGCCTGCTGCTCCCCTCAGCAGTGTATTTCGGTCAGTCTTCCTGTTCTGTTCCCTGCTCTGTCTCTGGTGAATCCTCTCACCCTCCTGCACATCTGGCCTGTACCCCAGTTCTTGTATGCATGAATAAATAAATCTTTAAAAAAATAAAAAAATGAATAAAATTCAGGCCAATTCTAAATGGGGATTATAATCTCCTCTTGAGAGAGCATGCAATGAAAGTAGTAGTAATCAGGATCTGTACCTGGAAAGTGTAGCTGCGGAGCCTAAATTCCACTTCCCTTGGCTGAAAGCTCTGAGCTCTGCAGCATTAAAATCATTGCAACAGTATCCCTCCTCTTGGAATGGGCAGCTCCTGGCATGTTTAGAACACTTATTTATGGGGAGAGTCAAAACTCACCAACATTCCAACCTCACATTATCATTCTCTAGGTGGATGCTTATACTCTCTTCTTTTTGGAAATTCTAATGCAAATTGGAATTCCATATGCAAATGTCAGTAACATAAAGACATGAAGCCATCCATGGGGCTTTCCAGTGCAATCACTATGGGTATTGATATGCAGCCTCTGCAGTGCCAGTTCAATCCCCAGCACCAGTGAGGGTCCCACTAAATAAATAAATAAATAAATAAATAAATAAATAAATAATAAATAAATAAATAAATAAATAAATGAAAAGATCCAAGTAATGTAATGCTCCATTCTCATCTCAAACAGCAGAGTAACAGCAGTCACAGACACTCAAGTTCTGCCTTTCTGTCCCCACAAGTTCCTAGATTCCATGACTTAAAGAAGCATTTCAAATAGACAAACCATTTCAAGGGAATCAACCTCAGTAATATTCATAAAACTAAGACAATAAAACAATAGATAATATACCTGCCAGCACCAGTATCTATATTAATTTTGGGACTACACTCCTTTGGGGCTCAGTTCCAAGGAGAACCTCATTTGAAAAATTTATCTCTCACCTGCTGTACCATTTATGGCACTTTTTATCAGTCATTGTATACCTACCCTTTCTACTTTCATTCTGGGGCATCCTCCCTCTCTCCATCCTGAACACCTTTCTTCACCCCTGCATCTGTCTCTTTCTTTCCCTTTCTCTCAATATACAGTCTTTGGAGTTGATTCCCATATCTTGGGTAAAAAAAAAAAAAAAAAAAGATAGGAGACAGAATTTCTGACTCTTGCTCTGCTATTTATTCTCACCTCTAGCCTGTCTGCATGCCAGGGCTCCACTCCCTCAAACTGCACATATATTTCAGTTTCTCCTCTTTGATTCATCTGAAAAAATGTGGGAGCTGCTTAGTGATTTTTTTCAGATCAGAAGCATAACTTTGTAGGGGAGCAAAAACCTGAAACTCCAAAAGAAGCCTTTTGGAGAAAAGATTAATTTCATGGGAGGGTCTCTGAAGGCTGGGTGTAGCTTACCTTTGATATTTATATGTAAACTTCTCCCTGTATGGAGGTAATCTCCTTTTCTTTTTGAGGAAAAGGTAGAACCAAATCTGTGTAATTTTTGTTTGCTATGACTTCCTTGAAAAACTCCTAACTGACCTTCCCCTCTTTGCCCAGGGTCCCCTGTCTTGGCCAACCTATTTCAGATGGTTTTTGAAACAAAGTGGGCAAGTTACACAGTCCTGCTGGGTCTCTCCCATGTATAAGAAGTATGCACGTTATTATTAAACTTATTTTTGGCTTTTTCTCTTATTAACCTGCCTGCTGCTGGTTTGATTATTTTCCAACCTCAAATCACCCAGAGGGGCACAGGATGAGTTTCTTTGTGCTCCAACACCTTCCTTCTCTGAAGACCACAGTCTCTCAAGTCTGTGCTACTTACTCTGGCCCCTTCTTTCATCCCCTTTTTCATGCTGCCATCCCTCGCTCAGTCTTATCTTCTGAGCTTTAACTGTTGCAGAGCAGGACCCCCAAAACTGCAAGCTCTAAGTGGGTTCTGCCATTCACCACATCAAAACAAAACATATTCTAGTGCATAAGACTTACAATGGAACGACACTACTATACAATTAAGAGAAGGGAAATAATAGTTAAAATAGATTTCACATGAAACAAGCAAAAGTGCCTTAGACTTGTGGCAAGCTTTTAGGCCAACCCCTAAAAGCTTGCCACTAGTCTAAGGCACTTTCTGGTAGGGAACCAAAGGACGGGGCAGAAGGAGCCAGGCAAGCCTGTAAGAAAAGAAGTAAATCAAAATTGAAGTCAAGATAAAGGCTGCTATTATCAGCCTCTCCATGGGTCTCTCACCCACGTCTCTGTCTCTTTCAATCCCTGATACAAATCCATGTCCCCCCCCAATCCCTGGTACAATTCCAAGGCTGAGAAGCAAGCATGATTTCTTCATTATGTCTCTGTTCTACATGCCTTCGCCAAGGGTCCTTCCTCATGGTTCCCTTCCTTTCTTTTCCCAGTCTTCTCCAGCTTCTCCTCCCTGCTCTGCTCCACAGTCACTTGGGTAGGGCAGGGAATCTCCTTTTTCCCCGGGGATTGCCCTCTTACACAATCTCTTGTGTCTAAGTATCTCCTTGTCACTTCATTCAGACCTGAATATCTGGAGGCACCTCAACTTTCACATCTTCCAAATGGAACTCTTACTTTCTACCCAAAACCCTTTTTCACACATTGAAGTCCTCGCTTCAGTCAATGAAGCTGTCTTTCCTCCGATTGTTAATTCATCCTTGACTCCTCACTTCTCTCAGGCTCTCTATTGGACCCATTAGCACACATGCCAGTATTTTCTACTAAATATACCAAAGATCCAATCATTTCACACAAAGTCCACCTTTGTCTAAGCTATCAAATCTCTTCTCATAAGAACCTGCGAATGGTTTCCCTAGGGTCTTAGAACTTATTTTACTTCTTAGGGATCTTTAGTCAGTAACACATGACTCAATCCCTAACTTCTGTTCAAATGTCACCTATTGGCATGACCTTTATTAATTACCATGTATAAATTAGCAACCCTTTTCTCATTTCTCTATTCTCTAACTTGCATTATGATCTTCATAGCACATAACACACCTCCCACATTACACATTTACTGGATGTTTTCTCCAGTAGAATTTAATGTCAAGGACAAGAATTTTTTTTCCATCCCCCAGCCCCAGGCAAGAATTTTTTTAATTGCTTATCTCCAGGCCTTAGGACAGTACTTGGTTCAGAATAGATACTTAAGATCTGTGAATAGATAAATGATTGAATACTTCTAGTACACAAAAGCCATCTTTTATATGTTTTACCATTCCTTACAATATCTAGGTCAGCCTGAAATAACAAAAAGAAGATTTACAAACTTACTGTTTCTCATATCCTTCATTATTCAGGAAGCTACTTGAGTGCATGGGCTGAGCCATTTTTTAGACACTGGCATAAATCGTAGTCCACAGTCAAAATTCAATAACTATTTGTCAAACAAATGACTTCAAAATACCAAGCAGAAAGAGATCAAGTTTAAATCTTCAGAACAGAGGTTACAAACTGTTGGGTAGTGTACTAATATGTAAGTTTTGCTTAAAAAAAAAAAAATTAGGGCCTCCCCTGGTGGTGCAGAGGTTGAGCGCTGGGTTGCGAAGCTGCCCGCAGCCTCTGCAGCACCGGTTTGATCCCCAGCAGCTGGCGAGGGTCCCGCATGGCGCGCAGACCTCTTCTGCCATGCCCGCTGCTCCCTTCAGCAGTGTATTTTGTCTGTCTGCTTGTTCTGTTTCCCACTCTGGCTCTGGTGAATTCTCTCACCCTCCCATGCTTCTGACTGTACCCAGTGTTTGTATAAATAAAAAAATAAATCTTTAAAAAAAGAAAAAAAAATCAGGTATCTAATTTCCCTTGAAAAATCAGCTCAAACAATACTAATTTGGTGTTCATCTCTTAAAAGCCATCATGCAGAGTTTAGAGGATCTCCTGGCTTTGGAAAGGGGACTGGAACCTGGGATGTTGCCTCCTGGCCTCCATATTGATTGGTCTTTGTGATTCTGCCTGAGCACAGACAATAATCCTCACCAGTCCATAGCTAAAATTTGCTTCTGGAAAACAATGTTACAGCAAAGATAAAACCAAGGGTTTTTAGTCCAACTGACTTAGTTCCCAGTATCAGCCTCAGCACTGTGGAGCTAGAAAAACTTGAGTTCTTAAATCCCAGATTTCTCATATGTAAACAGAGACAACACAAGGAAAACATAAGGTTTAAATAAGACAATATCCTTAAATATCCTGACATACAAAGGATATATGCACTCCTGTGTTCACTATAGCACCATTCACAATAGCCAAGTTACAGAAACAACCTAAATGTACCCTAAGCATACTATGACAGATGAGTAGATGAAGATATGGTATATATATATACACAGTGGAATACCCTCAGCTATAAAAACGATAAACTCTTGACTTTTGTGACAACATAAATGGAACTGGAAGGCTTTATGCTAGGCAAAATGAGTCAGGAGGAGAAAGACAAATACTGTATGGTCTCACTTATATGTAAAATATCGAGAAGCAAGACAAAGGTCAGAGAAAACCAAACAGTAGCAAACCCTAGAAACTTGACTATAGAATTGATGCTACAAGAGGGGGATTAAGGGAAGGGAGAGAAGAGGGAGGAGAAGGAGACCTATTGGACAGAACTATGGGTGCCTTGGTGCGGGGGTGGCTTGGTAACACATCCTGAAGGGTGTGATCCTACTAACGCTAAATCATATACAATGTTGTAAACCAATGTTGCCTCAATAGAAATATACAATAAAATACTAATGAGTATTAGCTATGAGGAAATAAGTATTTATAACACATATCAGAATGTTTAAAAGAGTAACCTGATATATAGTAAGGAGAATTTATATATGAAAATTATACACAAGGAACAGGGAAATGAAGAAATAACAGAGATAGAAGAATAAAAGGGAAGATTCTAAAACAGTTATTTAAACATATGTGCTCCAGTAATAACACTGAAAGCTTTATCTAAAATAAGGAAAATTTTATTTTGACATACCACTCCATATCTGAAATAAACATTCTTTTTTTTTTATTTTTTTTTAATTTATTGTTATATTCCCCATACAATTGCAGCCCCCCAATTCTGACCCCAATCCCTGAAATAAACATTCTTATTTTTCATTTTAATTCATGATTTTAAGCTCTGAAGTTTCAATAAATAATCTTTTTAAAATGCATATAGTCATAAACATCACTTAGTGGATTTTTAGTGTCTAAAGGGTTGGTATGTATGTGGGTTGATATTAGTGTTTAAAAAGCCTTCATAGCCAACTAATATTACGTAAAAAAATCTAAGAACAACGGGGTTCTATGCTTAGAATGTACCTTTTTAAGTAAATAATCATGGCTCATCTTCAAGAATTAGTCATAAACCTCTAAAGTAAGCTTTTCATTTTTACAGAGGATATTTACTGAGGGAGAAATGTAAGCTATGATACCATTACTGAGAGATTAAACCCAAATCACTAAAAAGCATATTCTTAGCAATAAATATATTTGGAATCATTCTACCTGACAAGAATTTATATTTAGATATTTAAAGTCTTTATAAAAAGGCAAAAAAATAGAGTCCCTCCAACTCCTAAAAAGAAACAAATGAGAATTGTTTTAAACAGCAAGTTCTTTGATAACAGAGGCTACTTTTAACTGGAAAGCAACTTACATAATGTCCCAAGTTCTCAGTGTGTTATTAATTGGCTAAGTTATGTGTGGTTTGTGAGCCCAGAGTTGCCTATCTATTTTTCTCATTACAGAAATCAATTACATTATCAAATGTATAAAGAAGTTATTTGGTATGCAAATCTTAGTTCCCTACATTAAATATATTAAAGTTGCTCCATTTACGTATCAGCTCACAAAATTCTTTTTAACTCATATTTTGTCTGAATATTATATTAAAGATATGCTAAGTATCTACCATGTATATTGCTATTTAGATTGGAAAGCCAGTTAAAATTCCTCTTTAAGATTCCAATTTCAAGTGTTAATCTATCCTCTATTTTGTTGAGATTGAGACCTTTGAGAACCTAGATATTTAAGAAACCAGGCTCACTAGCTTTATGTCCTTGCAAAACTTATTTAACCTTTTGGATCTTATGTTTCATCATCTGTAAGCTGGAGCTAATAGGAAGTTGTTGTATGGCTTTAGTAAGTTAAATTATGCAACTCGGCAGCACATAATAAGTGTTCATAAAAGTTGCTATTACTAATAATGAAAGTAAAACTATTTAGCCTTAAGTGTACTGCAATATGAACTTCTTGAGGAAAGAGGCCATTATTCGAACTTTAATCTTAATTTCCTACAATACTTGTCATTAAATGTATTCCCAACAATCCCACTCTGGTCATTAAAATAAGCTCAGGACCAGGCATAGAAGCACAGAGGTCGTGCACTATGTATATATTAAGTTCTGGAAGCAAACATGTTTTCACCAACTGGTACCACTCTGACTTTCAGAACTTGGTGGTGTGTTCACTATGTTGGATATGGGAAAAGGCAGCGATGAGGATTTTTGAGAATGAATAAAAGACATTTCCTTAAACTAGCCCTAGTTTGCTAATAATAAAATGTGATGAAAGTGGTTACAATTACTCTGGTTTGAGCGATACAGCCATTAGAAGTAAAATACCACACACCCATAAGTCCCAATAGCACAATATGTAACATACTTGAAAAGCACAAATTAAATTTTAAAGCAAACTTGGGAGCTATTAAAATGGAACCAATTATTGCTTTACTCCAGGCAAAGTGCCTGATGGATTTTAACCTAAGTGCAGGGCCACCCACTTAGGTCATAGGACAGCTGGTCCAATGGACTCATGTTGAAGATTAGGCAATCCAGATAACAGTCTTTTATACTCACTTGGCTAGACTAGAAACCCTCATTCTCACCACAATTCACTAAACCACCCTCTATTACTTCTTAGTTTAAAATACCTTACTATCATTTGAAATAAAACATACCTTTAGTCTCTCACAAAACATGTACCTGGCCTCCTTCTATATCTACCTTAAGGGAGAAGGGAATAAAAGAATTACTAAATAAAAAAGGTGCAGTCTGCAAGAGCTGGTACCCAGTCCAAGAGTTTTTTAAAACATACACTCCTTATGGTTGTCTTAGCATATGTTACGTGTCGAGGCTAAACACCAGCAAAAGCAAATGGCAGTAGCTTGGGTCTTGACACTCATTGCCACATTGTGGAAATTATAATGTGCTTCATGCATACTTTCTTGATATTTCAAGAATCACTACTGCATGGGATCTGCTTGTGTGTGTGTTCAATTTTCAGGGTTTAATGATCTTTGCCTTTTTGCTGAGATATGTGCTTGTATTTGTAAACCTTTCACATATTTAAGGCAAAAAAAAAACCAGACCAAAATAAATAAATAAATAACAGAGCAATAAACCTACAAGAGGACTTACATTAAGAAAGTCAAATAGGGCCTCCCCTGGTGGCACAGGCAGTTGAGTGCAGCACTGTGAAACTGTCCACAGCCTCTGCAGCGCCGGTCAATCCCGGCCGGCCGGAGAATCTCACACGACACGCAGACCTCTCCTGTTTCTCCCACTGCTCCCCTCAGCAGTATATTTTGTCAGTCTGCCTGTTCTGTTCCCCACTCTGTCTCTGGTGAATCCTCTAATCCTCCCGCGCATCCTACCTGTATCCCAGTTCTTGTATGCATGAATAAAAAAATAAATCTTAAAAAAAAGAAAAGAAAAGCCAAATAGACACACTCAAATTTCAATCCATTCCTGTTAGATAAGTTCTCCCCTCCCTGTGTTAAAATATTCCAGATGAGGAGTCAACAGTCTCTGACCATGGAGCAGACTTTCATATGTTATTTCTAGTATCCACCAAAATAAAACTTACTACTCACTCCTTCCATTTATCTCCTTTCCCTGACTCATCATAAATGGCACCATTAGTGTTTCACTCCTGTGACTGAAATAAAGCTTCAAGTTAAACACAGGTTAGATTTAAATGTTGCTCCCAGGAAAGGTAGCCCTTAAAACCATTGTCAGGTGTTTGTGCCACTATGTGAAAATATTGACTATATTCTTGCTAGAGAACGAATGTGATTTTTAGGGGGGTTGGGAAGGAGCCTGAAGTAGGAAAGGGGCAAGAAGCAAAAAAAGAGAGACAAAAGACATAATCCACTAAAGTAATAGATAAGGAAAGCCTTAAACCTGCTAACTTTCTAATTTTTTTAAAGAGTTATTTATTTATGAATATAAGAACTGGGGTACAGGCCAGAGGTGTGGGGGGGTAAGAGGATTCACCAGAGACAGAGTGGGGAACAGAAATGATGGACTGACAAATACACTGCTGAGGGGAGCAGGGGGTGAGTCAGGAGAGGTCTGCTGTACCATGTGGGTAGCTCCCTGGCAGGGGATGCTGCAGTGGCTGTGGATAGCTTCAGAGTGCTGTGTCTTAACCTCTTGCGCCACCAGGGAGGCCCAACTTTCTAGGGTTTATCTCATTTCATTACCTTATAGATGACTTTTCTATTTGCCCTTCAGGCTTTCACTTAGAGTTGCATCTCTATAGAATGTACTTCATTAAAGTTGGGTCCAGTTCCTACATTTTAAGTAAGTATCCCAAGTCATTTTGATGCAAGGGGTTTGAGAACCACGCATTGACAATATGCCTTTGGGGACCGAATCTATTATTTCTGGAATCAAATCTACCTTATTCTACAACTCTACAAAGAAAAACATTTCCTTGCCCAAATTTTACCTCCTTAGAAACTGAATTTACCATTGAGATTAGGAATTGTCACCTGGGAGATGGACAGCACTTTTATTTTATGAAAAGCAAACTCACCTTCCCTGCAGCTTATCAAAATTCTGGACTTTACAAATTCCTTTCTCTTTCTTTTTCTTAATCCCATGTGCAAATGTTCTTTGTCTCTATTTGGAGCCTAATTTTGCCAGTTTTGCACCCAATTGCATTTTCAAGTAACAACTTCTGACACAGGGAGTTGAAAATTGAACTGCATTGCGACGGTCGTGGGGAATTAGGTTCCTGTGCAAAGTTTCAGGAACAATGCTGAGTCACTAACCTTTCCCTTCAGGACATGCAATGCTCCTGTTAAAAAGGAATCTGACTGCTGAAAATGAGAGAACAGAGTTTCAAGAGCAAAGATCAATCAAAATGTAAGTAAAACAGAAGCTTTTGACAACACAACGCTATAAACGTGAGGGTGAACACAACCTTACCACGTAAAACCAGAAGACAGTGCAATGTGGAAACAGAGGCATGCATTGGAATATAACACGATGAGAGATAGACTGTTCTAGATAGTTCATGATGGGAAAAAGAAATGAGCTCTACTGAATGCTGAGGGTGAGTAAGAAGGGGTCAAAGGAAAGATATAAAAATAAACAGACTTCACTGGTGTTCCCACAAAACTTCAGAACAAGACAAGATGGTCAAACACAAATGATTGTACCCAAAGACCCTCCTCCCTGTGCATATTCTTATTTCCCTTTTAATTTTTTCAGTAGAAGAGACATGAACTTTGGAACCAGGCAGTGGTAGGCTCAAATCCCAGTGTGTGCACTTAGCAGGTTGCGTGAACTTGGGCAAATTACATAGTCTTGAGAGCCCCCATGTCTCCAATGTGAAAGGGAGGTCATAGTGTCTGCTGTAGGTACTATTGGCAATCTGCCAAGCACTGCGTGCCAAGCTCCTTGGATAGGGGGTATATAATAACTGGAAGTCAGCACCATTAGCAATGCAACCAAGAGACATCATCATCATAAAGATTTAGGATGAAGAAGGACATGAAATGAACTTGAGTTGTCCTCCACAGATAAGGCAAGAGAGGTACCCAGGGTGGGAGATAGATCTACACATGACTTGTGTGAATAATCCATTTATTATTTGCAGAGATATATTTGGATATGGTTGACTGGTTGAGGTTTAATGATGAAGCCACATTCCTCTGGGAGGGGATGGGCTTTCTTCTGAAGGATATTCAGTGAGCTCTTTACAAAAGGAAAAATGTCCTTTGACATTTGGAGGGGGGAGGGGGATAACCCCCAGGAATCTTCAAACCAAAGATGAAATAGCGAAATGCATTGAAGTGGTTAGCGCCATGAACTTTTGAACAGGCAGATTCAGTTTCAAGCGCAGTCTTTGCTACTTTTTAACTCTGTCATTTAGGCTGAAAATTTAACCTCAGTTTTCTCATATGTTATCTGAATGGCTACAGTTATCTATTCCATAAATCTGGTGTTTCAAACCACTAAAATAATATTCATCAATACAGTAAGAATTGGCGAGGCATATTTTCAATACACGTGACTCTATTGATATTATTGATGCCTAATCTGGCTGCACATTAGAATGCATATTCAATTATGTCTTGATATTGTCATCTTCACTGAAGTGTTATTCAAAGGGTCTATTTCTTCCTTGCTGTGCTGACTTAAAAAAAAAAAAATGTCTCTTGGTCTCTGGTGGTGCAGGGGTTAAGTGACAGTGCTATCAAGCTATATTGCCACCCACTGAAGCATGAGTTCAATCCCTCGCCTGGGAGTTTACCCACATGGCACAGCAGACCTCTCCTCTCTTACCTGCTGCTCCCCTCAACAGTGTATTTCAGTAGATCGCCTGTTCTGCTTCCCGCTCTGTCTTTGGCAAATCCTCTCACTCCTGCACCTCTTGCCTATACCCCAGCTCATGTATGCATAAATAAATATTTTAAAAAATGTCTCTTATCTCTACTTGATCCAAAACATTGAAAAGAAGGGTAACAGAGAAAGGAGAGAAGAGGGAAGGAGAGAGAAGAAACTACAAGTGGCTTAGCACCCTCATCCCCAGCAAAAGCTCCATGAACTTCAAGTATCTAGACAGTAGGCTGTGATGGCATACAAAAGAATTTCACCACTTTCCTGGAGTTAAAGGATACTTCTCAGATGGAGACAGGATAGAATTGAAGCCCCCTCCCTCCACTGCTACCTGCTTCCATCTATATCCCATTGTTTCCACCATTCATAGGCTGAACATTTACAATCCTCTCAGTGGGTAGATGAACATTTAGATATCACTCTGATTCCAGGTGTCCTTTTCTGTAGGTCTTGCTCATCCCTAGTTATGTTAACTGGCATCTGAATTGACTCCCGAGGACCTACATCCCACTCTATGGTTTAGAACCTTGTAGTTGACATCACATGCTATGTTTCTGTCTCCTATACATATTAAGAATCCCATTGCTCATTTTAAAATAACTGCTTCACATTCACCCTACATTATGGCCACATGAACAATTCTTCGCTTTCACAAACCAAGCTTCCATTTTCCTCTCAATCAACTCTGTATATGCCCAGAGCCTTTCAGGGCAGCCATGCACCCTTTTGTCTAGTTTCTTGGCAACCTCTTCTAAGAAAAGGCTGCCAAGAATCTAACAAAACTCTGCTCTGGATGGACATCACCAGAATAATGCTTTAAAGACTTATTTTTTTCCCTTTCCTTTTGTCTATTCAAGTGGATTTATTTTTACTTGTACCATTTTAATTGAGGTAACACTGGTTTACAACACTATATATGATTTAGGGGGACAGAGTCACACCCCTTCAGGTGTACGTTACTACACCACCCTCACCAAAAAAGTATCCATAATCCAATTCTAATTTGTTTTTTTGGGAGTGGAGGTATTAGCAGGGAAGTGGAATCTGTAGTGCCTGTTGACCTGGGCTCTGGAATCACAGGGTCAGGGTCCATATCTTTCTAATCTACTCGTCTGTCCTTGGGCATTTAGGCTGTTTCCATAGCTTGGCTATTATAAATGGTGCTGCAATGAACACAGGAGTGCATATGTTCCTTTGAATAATGTGTTTGCATCTTCAGGTAGATACCTAGGAGTGGAATTGCTGGATTATATGCTAGATCTATTTTTATATTTTGAGAAACCTCCAAACTGTTCTACATAGAGACTGGACTGATCTATATTCCCACCAACAGAGTAGGAAGGCTCTTTTTCTTCACACCCTCACCAGCACTATTTTTTCCTGATCTTTTTAATATGGACCATTCTCACAGGTGTGAGTTAATACCTCATTGTTATTGGATTGACATTTTCATGATAAGTGATGACAAACTTTTTTTCATATTCTGCCAACAGTTTAAATAGTGACATAATTTCCCTCACAAAATCATTCCATCTGAAGATGCTTATTTTAATTTAATGCTATAGGAACAGCTTAAATAATGTTTAATATTATTCAGACATCTCCTCAATGAAGATAGCCCACATGCTAAACTATGAAATTAAATTGGCCTACTAATACATTACACTTCTGTTAAATGTGGATTGCCAACTCCTTCCATTCCTTTGATGAAGAGAACATAGGTCTTATTCCTGATACATCTTGGGAGGGTGAGTGGCATTTCAACAAAGAACTTGGGCCTCCCTGGTGGTGCAAGGGTTAAGAAGCAACCTATGAAGCAATCCACAACCACTGCAGCATGAGTTCAATTCCTGGCCAACCAGGGAGCAGCCCACTGGTGCAGCAGACCCTTCCTGACTCGCCCGCTGTTCCCCTCAGCAGTGTATTTTGGTCAATCTGCCTGTTCCGTTCCCCACTCTGTCTCTGGTGAATCCTCTCACCACCCCCACCTCTGGCCTATACCCCAGCTCTTGTATGCTGGGGGTAATAAATAAACCTTAAAAAATAAAGAAAGAAAGAACTTAGAGTATTCAACTTGTTATAGAAATACTGGGTTATGCAAATATATTGGAATAATTTATAAGAACATAAAGGAAATGATTTTAATATTTGGGGGAAACAGATATGATAAGAAAAACTCAAAATCTCAAAGTAAAAAAATTAAAAGACCAAGTAACTAGATCACATAAAAAGGGCAACTTCTCTATGAAAAAAATTGTCATGGTTATTCCTGGAGAGTGAGAGGGAGGGATGGAAAACAATTTTAGACTTTATTATGCATATTTAGGTTTATATATCTTGATCAAGTACAAATGTGATAGCTTGTAATCAAAAGAAAAGTCCTTTTTCTAATCCTTTGGTAGGGGTTGAATGGGCTTGCCATGCTCCTTTTGTACCCAGCCTGTGATTCACTAACTGAACATACTTATAGACTGGTCCTCTAACAACATATGCCAACTCTGTTGGAGTGGTTAGGATATGAGGTTCCTTTATGACCATGCCACTCAGGACCCCTGTGTATGAGCTGTCTTTCCTCTAAGATAGGCAAAGTAACGGCACTGCCACACTTCTCTTGGAGAACAGAGACCGAGACAATTCTCAGTCTGCTGTCTCCTACTTCACTCTGTTGAGAATATATGCTTTGAGGTTATCCGAAAAACTTGAAACAATACTATGATTTATGTGTCAATATTTTAATTTTTTTGTCAAACCCAATCCTGTGAAGGATTGCACAGAATCACAGAGCATGTGTATAAAAATCATTGGTTCAAGTGATCTGTGTAGAGAGTTTAAAGTCTACTAAATAGAATCCATCTACTACCTAAAGCCAATAATTGCTTATGTTTTGTTTCTATACTGAAATTGGTAATTAACCCCATGCATTAGATGTAAGTGATGCTGTTTTTCAAGTCAACCATTTCACTTTAGTAAAGAATTACTATATGTAGTTAAAACTGAGTACTTAAACCTGGGAAGTCAAAAAACCAAATGTAATATTACATAAGAAACTTTGAATACAGTTAATCTACTAACACATCTAGAGATTTTTAAATGTTAAGCTGTCTAAAAAATGAACATAAACAGATACAATTAAATTAGGATATGTTAATACATAAGTCCTAACTAGTTTAAGAATGTAATTTTTTTAAACTAAACCTCACAAAGCTGACATAAAAAGCCAAAAACAGGATTTGAAAGACAAAATCCAAAGAAGAGGTATGTCCGAACATGGACAATAGAACTATGATTTGAGGATGTGAGACCTGGAGCCATGAAATAAACAGAAGCAAACAGAGGTGATGTGCTCCATGACATCAGCCTTACAGATGTGTCTGGAGACACTACCCCTACAGCAAAGGACACAAAAACAAAAATAAATACATGGAAGTGCATCTAGCAAAAAGCTTTTGCACAGTGAAGGAAACATCAAAATGTAAATATGTCCTACTGTATGGGACAAGCTGTTTGCCCATCTTATGTCTGACATGGGGCTAATATTCAAAATATAAAAAGAACTCACAGAATTCAACAATTAAAAAATGGGCAGAGGATTTGAATAGACATTTTTCCAGAAAGTATGGCATCTGTATGTCAAAGAAGATAGACAAATCACCAACAGACACATGAAAAGATGTTCAACATCATTATTAGGGAAACACAAATCAAAAACTCAATAAGTTATCACCTCACACCTGTGAGAATGCCTGTAATCCACAAAAACAGAACCAACAAGCATTGGGAAGGTTGCAGAGAGAAGGGAATGGAAACTGGTGAAATTATTATGGAAAGTAGTATGGAAATTCCTCAAAAAATAGTAACTAGAAATTCCAAACAGTCCAGTTATCCCGCTTCTGGGCATTTACCCCAAAATGACAAAGACACTAATTTGAAAAGATATATACATGTACCTATGTTTACTGCAATGTCATTTATAATAGCTATTATTTAAAATAGTTAAGAGTGTATAACCTAAATGCTCACTGACAGACACATGGATAAAGAAGATTTAGTGTGTATACACACACACACACACACACACACATACACACATACCATGGAGTATTATCAGTGATAAATATGATGAAATCCAGGCATTTGAAACAACACCGATAGACAAACACTCTGTGATTTTACTCATATGTGCAATATAAACAAACAAATGAATGGGCTAAATTAAACAAAAATAATTCCTGGACTATAGGATCATTGGGTGGTTACCAGAAGGCTCTTAGGTAAAATGATTCAATTTTATGGTGAAGGGTAGAAAAGGACATTTAGTGGTGAATTTAATTTACCATATTTATGTTGATTCTCAAGGACATACTCCTAAAGTTGACATAACGTTATAAAGCAATGTTCATTATTTTTTAAAAAAAGAAAAACAAAATTGTAATTTGGGATCACAAACTAAGAATACGTATCATTCAATTTAAAGTTGTTATTAGTCCACTAGCAGCAAACACGCTGCCTCTAGTTCTAAGAGGAGGATTCTCAGAGGATATGAGATGGTGTAAAATTCTGTTTTAATACATATTCCTCGAAGATGATTTATAAAATGCATAAAGTATCAATAGATGTCATATAGATGAGTTGTTTTCAACTTGTGAAAATTATTTCAGAAAAATTCAGCAAAAAAGATTTTCAAGGGCCTCCCCAGTGGCATAGCGGTTGAGCGCTGGGTTGTGAAGCTGCCCGCAGCCTCTGCAGCGCCGGTTCGATCCCCGGCCACAGAGGAGGGTCCCATATGGCGCACAGACCTCTCCTGCCGCCCGCTGCTCCCCTCAGCAGTGTATTTCGTCAGTCTGCCTGTTCTACTCTCCACTCTGGCTCTGGTGAATTCTCTCACTCTTCCGTGCCTCTGACTGTACCCAGTGCTTGTGTAAATAAATAAATAAATCTTAAAAAAAAAAAAAGATTTTCAAAACATCATTCATCAAAGATGTCAACAGATTATTAAAAATTAGTAATCTTAGCAAAATTCATTTAAAAGATGAATCTATTGATTCATTTAAAATGATATATTTAAAGATGCATCATTCCACACACTTATTATTTATAGCCTTTCTACATATTTAAAACTGAGAGGTATAATCTACTTGTGATGCTGACTGTTTATTATACAAACCACATTTTTGTTGGCATGAAACTTGCCTAATGGAAATAAATTACACTCTTAATTAACTCTAGAAGAAAGATGATATATAGAGCCCATTATGCATTTAGTCATTCTCATATCGTGCAACATCCTCCATAAAATCAGATGACATTTAGATTTTTGAAAAATATTTTTATGGTCAATTAAATAGTGAATAAAATTGTAAAGTATTTCCAATTCTTTAGCCATACTTAAATTCCCTTTGGTCTTCAGTACCAACACACTGATTAATTACTATAATCCAAAGACATAAATATCGCTTTGCTTTACTTTTGTAAGGAAATAAAATCACAATGTAATATTCACATTATGTATTATACGACTTAGATAATTTTCCCTTATAAAAATATGTGCAAAATAAATATAATTAGAAAGCTTTATTTTCATCAATTCCTAAATTTTTTTCAGGATCACAGAAAGTCAAGGAGGAAAAGATATATAATACAGATGCTCTAGCTCTGATTCTGTCATTAACTAGATTAATGACCTTGAAAATATTGACTACTTATCTGTAAAAGTGAATTTTTGATTGAGACAATATGTATCTCTCAATTCGTGCACTTTCTAACAGTGACAGATTATGGGAACATAGCAGAATTTGATGTGTCCAAGTTAATGCTTGAACCATTAGAAGTCACAGTTTGAATAGTTTGTAATTATCTACATCTTTCAATTTAGGATGCATGATATGAAAACTATAGGTAATTAAGCATCTAAAATATACTCCTGAAAGTCCTTCTTAAACTGACTCATATTAAAAATGTGAAATAAAATGGGTGTTGACTAATATTCTCTTGATATTGAAGCATAATTTCACCAATTAATGAGATTTGTTTTGAAAATGTTCCTCATATATTTAATATTCACTATTTATTACATTTTCATATAAATACATAGATAGGTAGGTAGATAGGCTGTGACAGATTTCAGATAGATTATAGGTTGCTGGATATACACATTACAACATATGACATTATATACAATGTGTGTATATAGAGGAGGAAAGGCAGATGGAGGGAGGGAGGAAGAGAGGTGAGGATTGAAAAAAGGAAAAGAAGGTACAGGAGATGGTGAAAGGAGGTGCTGGGTGGGGTGGATTAATGGGTTGTTTTAAAGTATGTTTTTACCAACATCCAATGAAAATCACCTTTTCATAAAAGTTTTTATCAAATAATATCAGTATCTGGGATAACTCAATTAAAAACTTACAGAATACATCTTGATTATAATATTTATGTGGACTTAGAGAAGAAGAAATTGCAGAGTGCCTATATTTTTATTTTTTAATGAATAAATAGTATGGACTGCTACAGTCAGAAAACTGTAAGTCTAAGTTTGCATTCCAATATTGTGCTGTGCTACCAGGAATGTTACTAAGTATTTTTCTGAGTTAAATTTCTTCAAATTCATAACAAGGATAATGACAATAGTGTTGATGACGATCTTGATAACAATAATGGTAACTCTGTTAGTATAGTAATAATGACACTAAGTAATTAAGAGTTCCTTGAAAAAAATAATACAATACAAAACACAACAAAACAAAAACAGACAATTATAAACTGGAGACATTCTGCAGGGAAGGAGGAGGAAGAGGGATCAGAGGGAGGAGGGAGGAGCACAGGGGACTATGGTGATGGTACACGGGTGCATTGGTGAAGGAAATTCTATGGGGACTACACTTGAGGGGGTGGGGGGAAGCAAATATTGTTTAAAAATGAACAATGATCTTTCTTGACATTCAAATTAGGTAACACATATAAAACACAGTGCCTGACACATATCTCCCCATGTTGTCAGCTTTGCTGGATCTTACGTACTTTTTTTTTAAAGAGCCAGCAGTCTTCAAGCCAGTTTTTTTTTTTTTTTAAAGATTTATTTATTTATTTATACAAGCACAGGGTACAGTCAGAATTGCGGGACTGACGAAATACAGTGCTGAGGAGAGCAGCGGGCGTGGCAGAAGAGGTCTGTCGTGCCATGTGGGACCCTCGCCTGTGGCCAGGGATCGAACCGGTGCTGCAGAGGCTGTGGGCAGCTTTGCAGCCCAGCGCTCAACCGCTGCGCCACCAGGGAAGGCCCTCTTACGTACTTTCCTAAGCAAGTAAATTAAGCATTTGGGTGGATCAGCATAATCATGAGACAGTGTCAATCACACATGTGTTGAGGAACACCCTGAACCTTCCAATGTGTCAAGGTCACGACACAGAAAGTTTGAGAAGCTGTCACTTGACAGTAGTCTAGCAAGACAAGTAAGAACAAAGTTCAGGTGGGATCCTCACACCGGAAAAGGCCAGAGGAACAACAATCTCAACAAAGTTTGGCATAGTCAATGGGACTTTAGCAATGTTAGCTGCTTAGTTTTGATAAC
The DNA here is from genome assembly GCF_014898055.3 of Talpa occidentalis. Classification (NCBI taxonomy): domain Eukaryota; kingdom Metazoa; phylum Chordata; class Mammalia; order Eulipotyphla; family Talpidae; genus Talpa; species Talpa occidentalis. The sequence goes on from NW_023605305.1 coordinate 86,304,410, forward strand.
TGCTCCATGGTTATGAATACACTTCACATTAAGAGAAACTGGGAGACAAACCTCAGGAACCCTGCACTATCTTTGCAACACTTCTATAAACCTAAAGCTATTTCAAAATTAAAAAAAAACAAAAAAAAACAAAAAAACAACCCTAAAAAAAAGGTTGGAGTGGAATCTGAGAGAGTCAATACTTCCCAGAAATGGTCAGGCCTTTTTCTTGGTCTCTCTTTCCTTTGTCCCAAACCTTTACCTCAAGACTTAACCCATCACAGAAGGTTCTCTGCTCTCTCTGGACCTCACCTATGTTCTTGCATCTGAGGGAAATGATCAGAGATATTATTCCCACATTTAACATGTGCATCTTTCAGGCTTCAAGTGTCAAAAATAGAAAATAAATGGTTCAAGGGCCGCCAGCATAGTTGGACAGGATTTATTCAAGCTAAGGTGTAAGAGCACAATATCTTTTTATTACTCTAATAAATTAACCAGCAATGACAGTTTCATGGCAATTAGGTTATATAAACTTCTTACCATTAAGACACATCATTAGGTTATATTTTTAAACTTCCATATGTCACCCAAATTTAGGCAGAAAGAAACATGTAATGCAATCTTCATGACAGATTTCCCTAAATTCACCAGTTTTCCCATTTTCCTTGACATTTTGTTGAAATTTTAATACTCTACACTTTGGCATTTGACAGGTTTGCTTCAACCAACTTTGTCAAGCAAGAGCATATGTTATAAAATGGCAAACCATGCCCTCTTTTTAATTTTTTTTTTCTGAAAATGGTGGTTTAATTTAACAAGGCAGGTTTTTAAATAAACCTGTGATATTAGATGGGCATTAATAGGTTATGCATTTTGTGAAACAACTTTTATGTAGTTTCTCTAATCACAGAGATATTCTCCCAAGTGGAATGGCAGGAGTAAAAGTAAGTTCAATGTGAAATAGTTTCACAGAGTAGGCAAAGACTTTATTCTACTTTAAATATAAACTCTGAATTCTCATATGACATAGAGAATTTAACAGCCAACAAAAACATATACCACTGACATTGGGAATCATGCTCAGAGAGAAATGGGGGCAACACATTAAAAAATATCTTGTTTGGTCCTCCCTGGTGGTGCAAGGGGTTAAGCACAGCACTGTGAAGCTATTCACAGCCTCTGTAGCATAAGCTCGATCCCCAGCCAGGGATGGTTATGCAGACCACATGGTGCAGCAGACCTCTCCTGTCTTGCCCACTGCTCCCCTCAGCAGTGTATTTCCATCGATCTGCCTGTTCTGCTCCCTACTCTGTCTCTGGTGAATCCACTCACCCCCTGAACCTCTGGCCTGTATCCCAGTTCTTGTATGAATAAATAAATCTTAAAAAAAAAAAAAAGAAATATCTTGTTCTTTCTCTTTGCATATGCAAGATAGAAGTAACCATGCTTCATTATTTTTCCAATTAGAAAGCTAAAACAGGGACTGACCCACAGAACTTGGCCACAGGTACCAACAAGACATTATGGGAAATTTTGTATTCCAGAGTCTAAATGGCAAGAAACAATAGAGAATGGATCGTCAAACCAAGAAGCTCAGCATTCACTGATGGCTCATTCATGATCTCCAAGAAGAGACTGAGTTTTAGTTCATGTTACCTTCTTAGTGTTAGGACAGGTACAATGTTCCTGACTCCATCTAAGGACAGGTGTAACTGAGTGGCTAGGTGAAGCTATACAACAAGGAAGGCAGATGGGCTCAGGGGGAGAGAGGGGGAGAAAAAGGGCATGCTTTCCTCTCAGCTTTGGCCTGGCACTGGTGAGTTGAAGAAGACAAGTAGAAGAGACACACGTGGAGACATGGGAGAGGCACGTGGTCCTTGGCTTCCTTCCAAGGCTTGTCCACATGTTTCTTTTCTAGACCTAATTTCTGGTATTTTAAGCTTTTTGATTACCCATCTATACCTCATAAAACAAACAAAAAATATCTGAGAACAATTCCTGAAGCACAGTATGATATAAAACCAGCTAGTGTCTGAAATTCCCATACAAAAAAAAAAAATCCCTGATAATTTTCTCTTTTTGTTTTGGCTATGGAATGCATGAAGAAGGGATCCAAGATGAGAATCTTTACTTGAGCATTTTTTTCTGGACTTTCACAAGTTCCCCAAAGAAGATGCTTTACTATTCCATGCAAATTTCCCCTTCTGTAAAATAGGGTTGACATTGTGCCTAACCAAGGAGACCAAGGAAACTAATTAAGACCATGAAGGACTTCATTAAAATATCCAGCACAAAATGACAAAATGACACTCCAAGTGGTAGCTAGTACTAGTGTTAATTGGAATATACTTCTTCAAACCTTAAAAGCATCTCTTTCTTACACTTTAAGGAATGTTTTGCTAATGTGTCTTCTCAACCAGAAAATTGTCGTCAGTTAGCATGACCTTTATTTACTAAAAGCACTAAGAAGAGTAGCAACTGGAATAACATACTGAATAACAACTATTTTGCACATACAAGTAATTTATAATACTGTCTTTTGCACATATACTAAATGATCCTGATATAATTATAATTCAGATCAGCCACAATTATTCAACTCAAGGCGAGCTCATCCTTAATGTATTTTGCCCATTCTGTCTACCCACCCTTACCATTTGCCAGTAAATTTGATTACATTTTGACTTAAGTAGTACTTTATGTCAAAGGTTTGAGTACAAACAAAATGCTTTAGAATACATATCCATAATAAATATTTATTTTTAAAATGGAAAAATGGGACATTTGAAATCAATTAATCTAACAATAAGAGTGGTTTTTAGGGATAAATAAATCTTTTAAAAAGTTTCCTGTTTATCAAAAAAAAAATTAGAGAAACAAAGTGACCAGCAATGACTTACAAGATACTTGACGCATTTATGAATATGAAGATGCCAAGGTCCACATACTAATAGAGAAGAAGTATTCCCTGAATTATAAGGCCTGAAGGGACAGGAGCAATGTCCTAAGTTAACATAGCTGAGCAGTTTAACTCCAGTTCCACTATTAGTAGTCATGATTTGATTTTAAAGCAGCTGTAGCTCAGTAGTATGCTGGCTGAGGGAGATCTCTAGGGATGGACTGTCTGGGATTCAGCCCTGACTCCATGCCTCATGATGTGACCCTTATGTAATCTCTTATTTCTTTATTATAGGTATAACGAAATGAGACAATGAATGTAAGACACTTACACTAAGTTAGTGCTCAATAAATTCTATCTATCTATCTATCTATCTATCTATCTATCTATCTATCTATCTATCTATCTATCTTTCTGGATCTGGGTTCAAATCTCAGCTTGATTTTTCTGTTTAATTCTGAGTACTGATTTCTACGGTCCCCAGGCTCACTTGTATCTATGGTCCCAAATGGGATCCATGCCAATCAGATGAACTTGCTGGAGATCTGAATCCAGAATGGAATGAGGTGGAAAGAAAGGTATGAAGTGATACATCGATTTTTTCAGCACAAATTCCAAGGAATGGTATGTTTTGGGTCTAGCAGATGCTCACTTTTTTCAGCAGCACTCACAATACCCCTGGTAGGAGCAGAAACAGCCTGCCAGCACAGGGCAAGGCTGTGATTTGGGGGATCCTAGCTAAAAGCATAGCTTAGAGTCTGTTTCTTCAGTCCTCCCAAGAATTTTGTTATCCAACTCAGCCTCCTTCCAATTTAAGTAGCCACATGGTATTTTATTTTCTTCCCCTAGACATCTACTTAGTAGCCTGCATGACCTTGTGTAAGTTGCATAACTTCTCTTAGGCACCAGGTCCTCATTTTTAGAGAGGAAATAGGGTGAGTAGGTGCCATCTGGAAGGCTGAAGTGAGCTCGTATCTATGATACCAGCAGGACATCAGCACAGCGTAAACCTTTACTCAATGCTCACAAGTATTCCACTCATTTCTCCAGCTGCAGGGGAGGTGGGGCAGAAAAGATGGTGGGCTCTGGAGGCCATCACAAGAAAGGGATATTGACTGGCAATACCAAATCAACAGTTTTGAAAGTTTACTGAAAGGAACACATCTTTAAATGGTAACAGGGAGAAAAGCCTGCCTGGGTTGCAACTCACTGGGCTGCAAGTATCCAACACAAACAAGAAGAATCTTCTAGAAAAGCTGTGGGGAAGGTATGTGGGTGTATTTATGCCTCTGGCTTATGATGTTCATATCAGGTTTCACCGAGTGCTCTTCAGCCTTCACTGAAAATGCTAAGAAAGCCACCAGTGTGGAATTTTCACTTAATTAGGATCGAGTATAACATGAAGCCTAGCCAAGAGGAGACGGTGCTTGCAGGATGATGGCATTGCTGGCACGCTTCCTGGGCTTGAGCCTAAAGGAAAATTAAGTAAACAAGTTTATACACCCACTGCCCTCCGCTCATGAGATTTGCCATGGAAAAATTTATAATGTACAGTGAGTGCATAAGCTGTATTTGTAGCTCTGGTGGGTAATTTCCAAGCCAGAGGAAAAAAAAAATGTTCTAGCAATTTAAAAGAAGAGGCCCTTACCCTCAAACCTTCAAAACAATATGAAGCAGGGTTCTGAACAGAGCCACATCCATACTCAGTGTCCCCAGGGACTCAGCCCCTTATTCAGTCTGTAAGAAAATGCTTCACCTCTAAAAACCCATATGGGCCATCAGGGTTCCTGTCCTTGCTCTTCTCTGAATTCATGCTGATCCCTGTGCCAACACCATCTTGAGCTTCAGGGCAGTGCTGACACTCTGGTCAAAGGGTGAGCAACTCCTGGGTTCTGGGATCATTTCATTACCAAGTAAGCTCGGTCACGAAGGTGAAAGATGGAAGCCAGTGCATTCAATTTACCCAGGGTTTGTACAACATTTACACCAATGTCCTTTCCTTGTCAAGAGGGCAAAAATTTAATAAGGGGCTGTGTCATCTGCTAAAAGGTTTCTCCCCAGGACCTCCCCAGTGGTGCAGCGGTTGAGTGCTGGGTTGGGAAGCTGCCTGCAGCCTCTGCAGCTCTGGTTCGATCCCAGCCACTGGGCGAGGGTCCCACATGGCGCACAGACCTCTCCTGCCACCCGCTGCTCCCCTCAGCATTGTATTTCGTTGGTCTGCCTGTTCTGCTCTCCGCTCTGGCTCTGGTGAATTCTCTCACCCTCCCCTGCTTCTGACTGTACCCCAGTACTTGTAAAAAATAAATAAATCTTTAAAAAAAAGGTTTCTCCCTAAATTCTCTTTACCTAAAAATCCAGGTGTCAAAGGTATCTGTTGATTCACAGCTGAGATAATATAGTCTACTCACACTCTACCCTTGGAGCTAGCAGTTACTGTGGTCCACATATATTTCATAAGCCGCTTCATCTTCACACCGTGTCACAAACAGCCTAATGGAACCTTCAGGGAAATGAACCAAGCAGGCAGATTTCCACCTGTGAGCCTGGGAGATAATAATTTGATAATACTATGACTTGTGCTTCTTTTTGACTTGCCCTCTTAAGAATAATAAAAGAATGGTTTCCTTTAAAAGTAAGAATAGAACTATACTTCAATTGTAACGCACTTAAGTTTTCTTTTACATTTCGGTATTTCTGAAATCAGGAAATATTAACTAAGAGATGAGTGCATTCAAAGTAGAATTTTATTATTCTTATTACTTGTTATTTGCCAGATCTGATAAAATAGGTATCTTATAAAACAGGTGACTTGTATTGTTTTCCAATTGGCTCAAGGCTGACCTATCATGCACAGTAATTCTAGTCCTCCTTAAGTATTTAAATCCATTTTCCCTTTATTCATTTTTCATTAGAATAAACGCAAGTTGCACAGGATGCCACCATAGATGTGAACCAAGTGTGAAGAAAACGCTCATCCTAGATGTTTAAATGGGTACATTTACTATAAATCCATACAAGACACTCAATTTCATATTTTCTGAGTTGTAGCTGTTTTATGAATTTGTCTTCTATACTGGTGTCAGTTGGACTTATTCTAAAATGATGGAAATGTTCTATATATTTGCAATGCACAATGTATTGTCTGAAACTTGTTCCATGTGGCTACTGAGCACTTGAAATAAGCCAATTGAATGCTAGGAACTGAAGTTTTAGCTTAATTTTAATGAATTAAAATTTAACATTATATATTAAACAGGACAGAGGAACCACAAGTATTCACGTGTGTATATATAAATAAAAATAATCATGATTAATAACATAGCTTCAATCGTAAAATATTATAACATTATTTAAAACAGCAACACAGTAGAAGAATGCCCTATAGTATTATAGGTTAAATAAATTAGATATTGGACATGCACTCTGAATTTTTTAAGAAGGTTGAAATTACATATACTATTAAAAGATGACTACTATGTGCATGAAAAAGGAGAGCTCCAATTTAACTTCTTTGCCCAACTCAAAACTCACAGAAATAACTGTAAAAGAAAGGAAGAGTGAAAATGCATAATGATACTAAAACTGGGCCTGTACTTTGAAAAAGGTACCCATGGGCCTGTATACTTGGAAAAAGGTACGGAAGTTAGAATGTAGATGAGGATATGCAGTTAAAGAAAACCAAAGAAACCAGTTTTGCATGGGGAAGTGTAAAGAGAGCCCTTTGTCTCCCCCACTAAAATCCTAGACAGTGACCTTCAGGGTGGGATCCCTGCACCTGTGGTATCAGCATAACCAGAGAATGTGAGAAATGCAGATTCTCAGGCACCACACTGGTACCACTAACTCAGATCCCTTGGGGGCTGGAATTTGTGTCAGCCAGTCCTCCTTGGACATTTTTCTGCCCAATCAGTATGAGAATGCCCTAGAGAGCTCCTTCTCAACTTTGACTTCTCCTTGTCATCACCTACAGAGCTCAAATGACTGATTAAATAGACCTATTCCAGAAGACAGAAATCTACAAACATTAATTCAAAGGCAAGTTAGGTAGATGTAGAAGATCCAAGATGTTTCTAGTGGGAGATTGAAGGAGTAGAGACTATATATAGAGAACACGAAAATATATATAAAAATAAAAGTTTTTTTTTTTTTTATTCAGGGGAAAAAGCCTTCAGCATTCACTATTTTCATACTAATATGAAGATGAGCCCTTTTATCTAAGTCTACTTTGTAAAGAAGGGAGAACTGCAAGGGCAGAAGTCTTCATGTCCAGGTATGCATGAAGGTCACAAATACATCGGCATGAAGTGCCAGAGGTTCTGAATACAACGCCTGCCACTTGTCACCAGGGACTAACAATTGTTAGAGGAAGTTGTAATTCCAACACAGTACCCTCAGACAACCTCCTGCCCACCTTCCAATAATGCTAGATACAATTCAAGAAAATGTGGAACTAGGAGAGCAAAACATACTAAATTTTTATGCAGTGATACCATGGAACATTTTCAATCTTTTTTTACTTGATTCTTGATAAATAATTATAAGTAAGTCTCACTAGAATGTTACAGGAGTATTTTTATAATTTGAAATAATTCAAGGATCACTTAAAATACATGATAGGTCCATTATCTAACATCACCATCCCTATAAGCATGCATGCTTGCACCTGCAAATTCTCTCAACTTGCTACGATCCTTAAAGTCTTAAGGAGCTCAAATACCCTGAAGGGAGTGCTAGGTTATTTAGAACAACAGGAAAATGTGGGGGTCTTTGCCTTGCTCCTCATAGAGACAACTGTAAAATGATTCCTGTGAGGAAAATCTGAGAAAAATAGAGATGGCTAGTTAAATAACCACACACAAGGTTCTACTTCAGATCTTAGCAGGGAAATGACTTCCATCACTTCCTAAAAGAATTGTTCCCAGAAGTAAACGCCTATGGGACCTGCATCCTCATATAACCCAGGGCTCACCTAATTGTCCTTTACCTAAGGCCCCACATATTTTTGCCGGTGCCAAGTAACTATTTACTCAGAGATTCTTAAAAATCAAACAATTCCTTTATTGCCCAATGTAATTCTTTCTTTCCCAGAAAATAGTGTTATGATATCAACAACTTACCAGATTTCCACCAGCTGTGCTATGAACATTTATTTAAAAAAAAAAACAAAACCAAAACCCCAGAAATCATTCTGCCCCAAATTGACTTTTGGCATCCTTTACAATTAGTCTAGTTTTGCCATTAGGGTGGACAGCTCTGATCTTTCAAGAGGAAATTTTGTGGTTACCTGAAAATAGTATCTGATTCAAATACTGCTCCCCTCCTTCCCTAAGTTCCCTTTCTCAGTGTAAATGCCCTCCTTCCTCCCACTCATTTTATTTTCCTGTGGGTTCTTCATACTCCATGACTTATTATTATTCACATTTTGGCTTTCTGATTCCTAAATCTTTCTTAAAATTCTGTGATCTTACTGACCACCATACTCAAGTATAACTGCATAAGTAAAGCAGCTGCTACTTATGGAAGTATCAGTACAGAGCACTGCAAAGTATCAGTACAGAGCACTGCAAAGCACTGTCTTAACTCATTACTAATTAGGTATCACAATATGGCACAGATGGGGAACTACAGTCAGGAGAAGCTAAGTGACTGGTTCACTAAGTTTGAGGCATTCAGTCCTGTCAGCCACCTGTGTTCAAGGAGAGTTCTCCCATTTACTATACCACACCAGCATAGACCCTGCCTGACCACAACATTCTCTAGCACAGACATTGTGAAATCTACTGATATACTCTGAGGCAGCTACCACTTTCACCTTAGGAGTGAAGGAACGCACTGCACTCAATGTTCTTAAAAATACTATCTGTAAATCTACTGAAGTATTAGCAAGTAGATAGCACAACCTGGGCCCAAAATATTAACCCTGTGCCATAGTAAACTTGGATTAAAAATTTCAATCTGATTCAATGTATCCATCTACACTGACTTATGTACAAGCACTATTAAGAATGAAATTGTGGAAAAGAAACAGCACCTTAGTTCCATGATCATCTAATAGAAAGTTGTTTGCATATGACATCTAAATTGGAATCCAATCAGATGACAAGCACTCTTCTGTCTTCTGCTTTCCTAAAGTGAGCTGAATGTCTCTAGGAAGACGTGTGCTTCCATTCTCACACACTCACAAGGACCTTCCACTACCCTGAATATAGGGGCTTTAGATGGCTGGCTGGTGATCATTATCATCTTCAGTTAGTTTCAATGTTAACAAAACCATAAATGGATTAGTATAAAAGTGGAATGTCCTTTACACTTCATCTAAGCAGAGATGTCAAAGAGCTTTACATCTCCTTCTTTGTATTGTTTTTATAATTAATTCTTTATCCTTTGGCAGATGTAAAAAAATAATTTGCATTTTATATTGTAGGCACAGCTGGTTGAGGCAGTCTATGAAGATGTGGAAAGCCCTACTGACAGAGACTTATTTGGAATGTAACAGCCAGGGCCAGAAACAAAATCTACAAAAGCTGAGAAGGATATGCTGTGATTTGGTTTCTCCTTGACTGGATTTATTAGTTCTTTTATATTTAGGGCAAATCTGTGGCACTATGGGGCTTTTAAGATATACAATAAAAATGAAAGTTATTATAACAATAATTATTATCAAAATCACTGTTTATTCGATACCTACACTGTGAAAAAGTGCTAGAATCTTTACTTGAATTAGTTAATCTAAACCTCATGACAAACTCATGCAGTAAATAGTCTTACCCTTATTTTACAGATGAGGAAACAGAGGCATTTTCCCCACCATACAGATAATCAGTGACTCAAGAGTCAGGGCAAGAACAGATTTCTGTTGCTTCCACAAAGAAGCAGAGACCCTACTGGATGTGTCAGCAAATCCTTGACCTAGCCCTGTGAAGATGCCTGTTGGCTAATCCTTTATTCCACTGTAGAGAACACTAATGTTGAGAATGACTGAGAAACCAACATTGAGAATCAGAGCACTGACCTTAGTCTCCTAGACAGAGGCTGCTCCATACACAGGTGAGACAAAATACACAAACAAGTGTGGAAAATAGGAACCTCTGTCTTAAGTAGTATGAGCAGCCTGTCAATGGGTCTAGTTGAGAGAATTCCATATTCCCATTTAGACAAATACTTTACCTAATCCATGAGAGTCTGGAACCTGGTTGAAGACTTTAAAACAGTCTTACCTTTGTGAAAAGGGAAGGTGGGCCATATAGCTGATATTGGTACTAGAAAGCATTTCTGGCTCAATAATAGAGCTATTCCCAATTCAAAGGTATAGTAATCCCTTCACATTTCCCCCTTTATTTTAAAAACCACTTTTCATTTCTGGATAGAGCAAGCCAAATGACCTGTAGTGTAATTATATATTATATCCTCATATTGTGATTTGAACTTAATATAGATGTTTTTAAAAAAGGGGGAGTTTTTTGACTTGTCCTGAAATTCTACTTGTCAGCATTCCATTTCAAATCATGCCCACACCTGGGACAATTCATTACTTCTATATTATACTTCATCATATTCCTAAGTAGTGAGAACACTCGAAAGAGCTTTGTTTATATTGGCAAGTGCATCACTTTGTTGTCATTTAGTATTTTAGGGAGATATTTCCCTAGAAATACAAATGAACATTCTACTGTCGTTTTTCCAACTTGACCTAAAGTTTGGAGGCAAGATACATACAAGTTATGGATGTGAATGTAGACATAGTGTGATTAATTGCTTTCAAACACACAGATAACAGAAGCATGTAAGTAAAAGGTGAGAAGTGGGTGGTAAGTAAAAGAACTGAAATATTTGGGACTATATTTCCACTTTTTATTGGCAATTAAGGACCTAGTTATTGTCTGCATAAAATAGTTGGTCCATTGGGTTCAGCAAATCCCATTAATTTTACAGAACTTCTCCATTCCCTAAATTTAAGAAAAACTATGTAGTAAGCATAGTGTATACTGACTACCTAGAATCTTCAATACTTTATTTCAAGACTTGCTCTATTCTTTCTTTAACATCTTAAGAACTAAATGTTTCATCTAGGAGGTACTTTTCACTAACACAATTTTATATTCATTTTCCCAATACATAATTACATCATTCATTTACTTAGATAATATCAATCTCCCTCATCAAAATAAAGGACAAGTATATTGTCTACTTCTATTCACCATTATATCTCGAGATTATTTTAATACCTGTTAAATAATTAGTTCAATAAATATTTAAAGAATGAGCAAATTCTTGAATGAATCAATATACTCATGAATGAAGACTGTGCTCGATTCTGATATTCTCCTACTCCAAACTGCCCAGAATCAAGTTATATTATCCTCTTTGAAATCAACACAATATAAAAATTGTTGTTAGGGAGACAAGATGATAGTGGCTTAGCGACCCACTATTAGGATCATTTACAATTGAGAGAGAGAGAGGAACAACAGGAAGTAAAGCAGGGTAGCAAGGAGGAAAGAAGCAAAGATAAAGGAGAAGGAGAGGAAGGGAATTGTGACATGATGGAGAGAGAAGGAGAATGAGATTAAATGCACAACTGGAGTTTGCCTACCAGGAAGGAATGTATGAATAAGGTAGAATGTCATGCATCAACTTCAAAGTTAGTTGTTTGAGGTAGGGGAGTAGAAACTCATTTTAATACACTTAGTTAATGACCTACTTGGAATATAGGGACCAGATATTAGCATATTTTTAGTGTGACACCATATTTCATTCTCTATAACAATGAATTGCTGCCTTACTAAAAACACACAAGCTTCCCCCAACCCTTGCAGGGTTTTTTTTTTTTTTTTTTGCAAGGACAGGCTAATATCCTAATTTTTTGAAAAGGGATCTTTACTGTTAATCTAGTCTTTCTGATATTAGTAGCATTATCAATATAAGTCAGTCCTCAATTATGACATGAGCACAGAATCAGTGTCACTCAGTGGCTACAAATCTTAGTAATAACTTTACCTTTTGAATCTGTTTCCCCAGCTGAAAAGACAGAAATAACATCTACCCTGTAGACTTCAAGGTAAAAATGCTCAGAGACAAATATAGTTATTATATAACAATAAAGGGATAAATTGACTAAGAAGGTCAATAAATATGTTTGCATTCAACACTGGAATGTATATTCCAGAACTAGGAAGAGAATTAAATAGCAATAAATATAATAGTAGTTAGGGACTTCTAACAATGGATAGCTCATCTAGACAAAGAATCAGTAAGGAAGTAGCAGATCTGAACAGCACTCTAAATGGACCTATACAGAACATTCCATCCAACAGTAACAGAACACACATTTTTCTTGGCCACATGTAGATTAGTTATATATTATGCCACAAAACAAGTCCCTAAAAATTCAAGAAGGTAAAAATTAAATCAAGTGTATTTTATGACCACACTGGTATAAAACTAGATATCAGCAACTGGGGTAAAGTTGGAAAATTCTCAGATGAAAATAAAATAATACAATTCTGAGTAACAAATAGAAGAAAGAAAACAAAAGGGAAATTAACATATTGAGGCAAGTGAAATGGAAACATGTTGCCAAAACTTATGGGATGCATCAAAAGCAGTTAATAGGAAAAGTTATAGTGACAGACATAGATATCAAAAAAAAAAAAAGTAAAAACCTAGCATTAAACAAAAGGAAATAGGAAAAGAAGTACAAACTAAATCCAAAGTTTATAAAGATCAGAACAGAAATAAATCAGAGAAAAGAATATAGGGAAGGATTTCTTTTTTTTTTTTTAAGATAAAACTGACATACCGCAAGCTAGACTAATCAAAAAGAAAAGCAACAAATTGGGTATAGAAGGAAGGTACTTCAACATAATTAAGGCCATAATGGCTAACATCATACTCAATGGTGAAAGGTTGAAAGATTTTCCTCTCAGATCAGAACTAAAACAATAAAACCCAAACTCACCCTCCTATTCAACACAGTACCGAAGTCCTAGCCAGTGCAGTCAGACAAGACAGAAATAAAAGACATCTAAATCAGAAAGGAAAGAGTAAAATTTCCTTTGCTTGTAGATGACATGATCTTGTATAGAGAAAACCCTAAAAACTGCCAAGAAACTGTTATAAATAATAAATGAATTCAATAAACTCACAAGACACAAAATTCAGTTGCATTTATATACCCTGCCAATGTACTCTCTGGAATAAAATAAAGAAAACAATACCATTCATAATTGTACTAAAAATAATAAAATTCTTAGATAGAAATTTAACCAAGCAGGTGAAAGATCTGTACACTGAAAACTGTAAGACTTTGATGAAAATAGCTGAGGAACACACAAATAAATAGATATTCCATTTCCTAGAACAGAATTGATATTATTTAAATTTCCATATTTTCCAAATCATTTATAGATTCAATGCAATCCTTATCAAAATTGAAAAGGCATTTTTTTACAGAAATATAAAGAAAAAACCCTGAAATGTGTGCAGAGCCACAAGAGAGACTGAATAGACAGCAATTTTGAATAAGAATAACAAAGCTGGAGGAATCATATTTTCTGATTTTACACTATACTTCAAATCTATAATAATCAAAAAAATTATGGTACTGACATAAAATCAAACATGATTTATAGAACAAATTATTGGGAGTTCAGAAATTCTCAAATATATGATTAACTAAGAGCGGATGAGGGAGTCAGGAATACTCAGTGGAGAAAGACAGTCTCTTAAATGGTGCTAGGAAAACTTCAGTATCCACAAGCCAAAATTAAATTTGGTCCATATGCTACATACTCACAAAAATTAACTTGTAATAGATTAAAGACTTAAAGAGTGAAAACCATAAAATTCCTAGAAAGAGCAAAGGGAAAAGGCTAATATTTTTCCATATAAACACTAAAAACACAAGCAAAAATAAACTCATGAGCCTGTTATCTAAACGTTATGTTAAGGGGCTCCCTGGAGCAAGGGGTTAAGACGCAGCCTATGAAGCTATCTACAGCCACTGCAGCAAGGGGTTTGATCCCTGGCAGGCCAGGGAGCAACCCACATGGCACAGCAGACTTCTCCTGCCTTGCCTGCTGCTCCCCTCAGCAGAGCACTTCAGTCAGTCTCAGTCCACCTGTTCTGATCACCCCTCTGTCCCTGATTAATCCTCTCACCCCCCACACCTCTGGCCTGTACCCCAGTTCTTGTATGCATATATAAATAAATCTTTAAAAAATAAAATTTATGTTAAAAAAACTATTTAGGTGATAGATATGTTAACTAACCTTATTGTGGTGATTATTTAGCAATGCATACATACATCAAAACACCACAAAGTCCTTATACATGTCAGTTATATTTCAATAAAGCTCAAGCCCCCCACCCCACCCTAACAATTCTACCTCATACATAAGTGTAATTGTGGAGTAAAATGAGATATGTAAAAGTTCCTTTATAAAACTTAAACTCTGGGTCTAAAGGATTATCATGTTAATTATTAAACATTCATGTCAGAATTATAATTACATAAAACCCAGTGCTGCTAATGTCTTTCATCATCAATTCTTTACATATATAGGCATTATTTACCCATCTGAGAGTACTGTGGAAAGTTCATATGAAATCACATCAGTGCAAGTATTTTAACCAGTACGATTATTTAAAAATCCGATCAAATTCTACCACAAAAAAAATCAGTCTCCAGCACAAAATTTATAAGTGTCATAAAACAATGCACTTTCCCCAAAATATCCTTACATCAAAAATTTGAAACCACCAAAGAATCTGGACTTTGAAGAAATCATTCCACACTCTCAAGACTATCAGAAGTTATGAAAACACAAAGTTATCCCAAATATAGTTACAAAAATAATCATAAAAATCTTTTAGGTCAATTTCACTAAATAGTTTTATCTGACAAGAAATCGAATGTGAATATAATGATGATTTGGAAATTAAAGTATGGAAGCTATTTCTTTTACAGCAATTAATTAGCCCTAGAAACTATTTTTTTTATGGGCAAAAATATCAGCAATGTGTCATAAATGCCATATTTCTGCTCTGAGCAGTGATTTAAGTAATGCTGTTTGCCTCAGCTAGAGCTACTTGTGATGGCTTAGAGTATTCTCACAGCAGTTGTTACTCGTTATCAAAATGCTGGATATAAAATCATCATCCAATTGTTTGGTGGAGGCATGATAACATGGCAAGAACTTGATCAAGAAAAGAAATAAAAAAATTATCTTCTACTTCAAACAACCTCCCTGTGTGACCTGGTTATAAAATCAATGTTTTCACCCACTGCACAGGGTAGGGGATAGAACTGTCACGAAGGATACTGAAACTATGGCCTAGAAAATTAACAGTAGTGCAAAACAGGTCAGCCCAGGAAAGAGAACACACACACATACACTAGTCTTGCTTCTCATATTGCCTTTGGCAAGAATATGAAAAAAAAAAATTAGATCCTGAAAATAGTCTCTTGGGGGGAAGGGAAACATTCCATCAATCCTCTATGAATGTATAATGAATCCAGAAGGCTACATTCATTTTAAAATTGCAAGAGATAGCGTGCAGGAGAGGCAAAGACAATTAGGGCATCTCAGGTCAGCCTGCTGGCACCGCCATCTATTCTCGAAGCTTGTTGAAGCTCTTTGCCCCAACTCCATACTTTAAATGCCTAGAATAGCCCTTGCTCTTCCAAGCCCTTTGCTTTGTCATTTTATTGCTGGATTACTTCTTTCCTGTTCATGTAACCCAGGGACTAAGGGATGGGACTAAGAGAGTCACAATAGCATTGAGAGAATAGATACCCCCACACCAAGCTCTGTGCAGAAACCTTGCTGAACCCGTGGTTTGGATATGAACCGGGGGAAGAGGCCTCAGCCTAAGGAGAACCTCCAAGCCTAAGGAGAACCTCCAAGCTGAGACAGTCAGTTTAGCTAGATCTTCAGAAAGACTTACAGCTTTCGATTTCCAAGGTGCAGTTTTGTTCATCCAGTGGGTATCGCCTTAGGTCCATCATGCAAGCAGCTGTGGTTGTGATTCTAGGAGAGAAATAATGATAGATTAACTGGAATGTAGCTGAAATTGGAAAAATTAAACCCAAGTATTAAAGCGGACAGACTGAATCTCATGAAGAGTGATTACAAAAAAATCATCACAACCTTGGATACCTATTTTTTTCTTTCTGAGCTTTACGCTGATTTGCAAAATGAAGAGACTAAATCAGTATTGTCCCAAAACGTGAACCATTACCCGCTTGTACCAAAATTACCTTTCCTTGTTAAACAGGCAGTTCCGTGTTCCTCAATGGTTTGGTGGGCAGGAGCAATTCCATTATTCTAGTTTACATGCATTCCAAGGGATTGAGAATACTGGTGTTGATACTCCTCTTCTGCTCATGTTTGTTTCCTCTTCCCTTTCTCAGGACTCTACAGACCTAATCTCCCATCAGACTTCACTTAGATCTATCACTTTATCCCATCTCCTCACAGTCTAGCGCTCTGCAAATGCTTTAACACAACACAAAATCACCTTTCATCTACTACCTGTTTTGCTCTGTGCTCACTACTCTCATATCCCCATGATTTCTTACAGCTTCCTATTATGAGCTAGCAGAATTCTTTCTTTAGACCACTTAGTATCTGTATTATTTTATCAGAGAGAAATGAATGTCTATTTCCCTTTATGTTTTCTAGTTCTTTATACTACACTAATCTATACTAATCTCTCTACTAGAAAAAGACACAAACAAAAAAAAACCACACATACAGCCCTAAATGATTTATCAGTATATGTTTCTGATCAATGAGACAGCATTAAAGTATGAAAAACTGCAAGGATTAAAACACAACCTAGGTATTCTAATTCTGCCACACTGACGGTAATATCAAGATTTCTGTAAGAATTGATAATTCCAAGAGAATATTAAAAATAATATAAATGCAATATATTAGAAGAAATATACTAAAGAACATAAAATTTTAGAGGGCAGAAATGACATTGAGTTTGACCAACCTGATCTATTCTATTCTGAGGGTCATTGTATTTTTTGAGGGACAGAGAAAAAGACCCCAGCCCCTGCTTGGGAGAAGTAGTCCACATCTAGACCTTTTCATTAGAAAGGCTATGGGAAAAGCTTAGACAAGGAATCCAGTGGATAGAGTAGAGGGAATTCCTTAGGCAGTAGAGAGTCCCACTGCTCAGCTATAGGGAGGAAGGAATAAGTGATGGACTTCATGTAAGTAGTTTTTGCTGCCTAATTTGATCACTGCTCCATTAAGAATCCTAGAGCCCACTCTCATTCTTGGTTCCTTGCTTTCCTTCACCAAGTCCTGTTGGCTACTCTGACTCACCTCTTTGGATGCCTGTTGTGCCCTCTCCAAGTCACAACAGCTGCTTTGTCTCCCTGCCTCTGCATGGCATACAGTACTATCCACACAACAGCCAGAAATCTTTAAAAAATGTAGATCAGATTGTATTACTCCTCTGCTTAAAAATGTGTTGTGACTCTTCCAATAAAATCCTAAGTATTGGCTTTGGCCAACTCTGGCCTGAATAATTCAACCCTTTCTCTCTCATACTGTAGTCACTACCATCCAGAATTTTAATGTATTCTCTTTGCCTAGAATATATGCCACCCTGATCTTTACTGAGTCCTCTTTCCTGATCCCTTGACTCGAAAATACCTCCTTTGACAGGCCTTTCCTAAGTAACTAACCCAAAGTGGTTATTTTAGCTAATACTCACTCCTTCTTATTTGTGTATTTCCTTCAAGCAATCAGCACAATCTGAATTAACTTGCTTATTTTTCTTTTAGGAACAGCATTTCTTCCAATAAACTTAAGTTATTTAAAGGTATAGACTCTGTTCTATTTACTCTAAGGCAGCCAATGGATAAATTATAGAGGTAAGCAGTTGATTTTGCTAATAAAAAATCTTTATGCCTTTTTTGTCTTCCTTTATTTTCTTAAAATTATAATATGTCTTAGGTTTGTAGGGATTCTTTTTTATATTTTTAACAGTGACTAAAGTTTAATCCACTTAATTAACATTAAATAAATATGATCAGCAGTTACATTACAAAAAGGAACACTTCTACTTTTAGTGGGACTTATCAAAGATTTTATATTGATACATTCTATATTTGATCCATTTATTTTATACATTGTATATTTCATATTTATACATTCTATATTTTAAATTCTATACTTAGTTTCATACACTCTACAAACTTTCATACATTCTATAAAAATGAACTTTCAAATATGATTCTTTGCTCAGGATTAAAATATGACGATTCATGTTGACTATGTGCTACCTGACTGGATTCTCGTTGGTCCACAATACTTTTTAACATGTAGATGCAATATGAACTGCCACTAATGGGCAGAAATCTGTATTATGCAGAAGAGAAATTTTCAAATGACGGGCATACCTAACTCCCATGCTATTTATGTAAAATAGCAGAAGTGATCCTAGTCTTGAGAGAGCAGAGAACACTAATTTCATCTGACAGAATGAAGACAAAGGACATAAAAGGTACAAGGGCACACTTAGGATAGGAAAGGAGAGAGCCATAAACAGATGCCCAACTGTGTAAATGAGGTGAAGTCTGTAATTGCTACTATAGGTTGTGGTTCACACATTCTGCTGATCCATATTCATGGAAGCCAACATCTGTGAGCTAGTGCTATGAACACTAATGCTGTGAGCATGAGAAATGAACTGACTAATGCTATTGCAGAAGCAATGAGCTTCTATTCATGCTTTAAAAATAAATTAGAAGTGGTTTAGCTAGCATTCATATTTTCACCAGTGCTCTACTTCTTTTTGATGCTATAATACACTCCATAAAACTAAGTGTATATATAGATGTTTGCTAGTCCATGTTTACCAGGAATTTGTATCTCCCACTGAATTAAAGCAGAGAATCTGTAGCCAAAACATTCCATTTGGAATCCTGTTTATATAGATCAGGATGAGTGACCTGGAACAAGTCATTTAAATTCTCCAACACTTGGTTTCCCTTGAAAATTTGAATTAAAAACTTGCCTTCCTAATTTGTTTTGAGATGATAAAAGTAGAATGAGATCTGTAACAAATAAAATGCATTGCAACTTTTGTTATACTTATTACTATCTGCTGGTAAGTAAGATACAGTGATAGCTTAAGTGACCTGACCAGTGTTTTTTTTTTTTGGTAGTATCACATGTATGTATCTGTATACATGAAGAAATGTAAAATGTTCTCACAATGATTCCAAACATACACACTTATATCTGCTAATAGATATTGTTACATATAATCTATATTCAAAATACATATTTAGCATTTGCTAAATATATACTTACACTAAAAGGTAGTGTAAATAGCTTCTTAATAAAAAAAAATTACTCTGTATGAGTACATGAAACTCTACTTGACAGATCAAAGTACAGACAAATATAACAAACCTGAGACTTTTTCAATGTGCTTTCTGAGAATTAGAACCACTCATGTTTTTGTCGAATTTGTATTTCAAGCACTTTTCCCAGTGCCTGGTACATGCTACCAACCCAAGATTAAAAATCATCATCAAAAAGAAGAACGTCATGATAATTAACATTGCCAAAATGAGATTTTAGAGCAATTCTCTAAGTACCTGATTTAATTTATGCAAAAATTTTTTAGACATATTTGAAAGTCAAAATCATCTTTACAGAAGACTCTTACTCAGAAATGTTCAGTGATAAGCATCAAAATCTATTCTATAGGACACTGATTTATAACAGGGCTAAGTTTCTTCAAGAATAAGTCAATACAACAAATATACTTACTGGGCTCTTTATTTACATGAATCCTAATAAACATTCCAAATGAACCTTACATGACTCAACCCCACTACCAAGAGCCTTTGAAAGGAGGCTAGTAACTCATCAGGCAGGCATACTTGTGAAGTTTCAGGACAACTGTGAAACATAGGAAGACAGTTCTGTCTTCAAACCAAGCACACAGTCAGTGAGGCTACCAGAATGTATCTGACTTACCTGAGGACAATCTTCTCAAGTTAAAGGAGAAAATGTGCCTTCTTACATAAAGAAAGCCATCTCTTTGGAGTCCCAATACTCCAACTGGTTCAGAAGCTCTTTGGATATTTTTATTCCTTAGCCACTAGACACTATCAACCAAAAAATGACTTGTGTCATAAAATACCGACATGATGCAAGCAAACTAAACAACTGACATAGCCTAAGGTTGTCACTAAAAGCATCTATCAAATCAAAATATTACAACAGCAATACCAGCATTTTGTACCAAAGTCATAATGGATGTTTTATTGGTCATTAGCTGAGATATTGTGACGCCACCATATCATTGCAAGTTTAGTGTTTGCTTCAGCAGCACATATACTAAAAAGTGGAATCAAGTTTAAAGATGACACAAGATAGTTATTAAGTAATACTAGATTCTGTTGCCCCTTAGCTAATAGCCAATAGGAAATATCATAGAATCATGACCAATGTCAAATGCTATGGGTCTGTCAGCAAATTCTTTGAAGGAGCTAGGATGTATGATTAAATAAGTGTCTTATCATATGAGAAACTACAATTTCAACCAGAGATTATTATAACAAAGTGACTTCGGACTTCTACTTTGATTTCTTTATCTAAACAACCATCCACTTTTTCCACACAAAATTTTTTTTTCAACATCTGTACGTTTTTGAAGAAAAGCAATGTCTTATCCCCAACTCTATTCAAGATATTGTTCTAATTCACAGCATGCCTTTATTTGTTCTGCTTTTGTTTTGTTCAAAACACACATTTACTCAAAAGCATGACTTCTAATTATAAACTATAGTATTAGTAGGCACCATTACTGGAGAAAAATTAAGATGGTAAAAAATTAATTCTCAAAGAATAATATATATATGTGTAGTTATAAAACCAAATAAAAACATCAGCTGGGCAAAATACAACTACAAAATTGAAGCATTAGAATATGAACTAAAAAAAAATAAAGAATATGAACTAAAATTTTAAAGAACTCATCTAAATCACCAGATAATTAATTTTTTTTTTGCTTTTATATGTCTAAGTTTTGATGTTTTTTGTGCCTCATAATAATTTTAGTTTGGAAACTAATGTTTCACACCCATCCCTCTTGTAATAATATGCTCTTGCTTTTTGTAGAGTAGGCAGAACATCAATGAAGAAGTTGGATGACTTCATATATCTTGTTATTAAGAAGTATATTTCACATTAATTGATAATCTACTAAGTTCCAAACACTATCTAGTGTTATTGAAAGGTATCATCTCGATTAATAGGATAAATACTATTGTGATTATTCTAATACCCAATTTTATAGATGAGAAAACTGAGCCACAGAAAGGTAAAATGAGACTCTCCAAAAGCCAGAAATGGGAGATTTGAGATTTGAATCTAGAGTGCTGGATTTCAGAGTCCAGATACTAACTATTCTGCTGTAAATAACTAGCCAGTAGACCTTAATAAAATCATTGAGTGTCTCTAGAGGACTGGTCAATTTCTTATATCCCAAATGAGCTGGGATATTCTATAAACTTATGAAAATACATGACATGTTCTGTGACCCTGTAGTTTTTGTAATTTTGTTGTACCCACACATTCAAATGCTGTATTTCACAGCTGTTCATTCTGTTTTAGTCAATTATGTAGATTAGCCCACCCCAGACAAGCAAATACAGGCCTCTCCCCCAGGAGTCCCACTTAATATTCTCCTCTGATTGAAGGTCTCCCTCAGCACTTTTCTTCTAGCCTCTACTCTTGATTTACCTCCACAGAGACCTTTTGCTTAAATTAAAATCTCCAATACTCATGCATAATTGTTTTAAAAGCTCTTTACAAGTCCTCATAGAGAGTCACATGCACTACTATGCTCAACTTTGTAATCACCAAAAAAAGTAAGATTGCCAGCAATCATGTTCCCATTGGCTATATCGTGCATTTCAGATTAGAGCTATTTGTACTCTTCTGCAGCTGTTTGGCCTTCTGTGACTCTGCTCTTCTAGAATCTTATTCACTGTAAAGAGAATGGTTCACAGGTCATAAAGGCAACACAGACCTGCTACAATTTCAGGTACTATTATGGAAGTCATTCTCTTTAGCCATATGCCTGTAGAATCCAAACAGCAGAATCTAACATGATTTCATTTGGGGAGCAAATAAATCCTATTCAATCCAAAGTATCCATAGATATTGGCATACCAATCTACGCCTTTGTATTCTTCTGCAGTCAGTCATTTCTCTACCATTCTCCCCCAGATTACAGTTTTGGTGGCCTCA
Source organism: Talpa occidentalis (assembly GCF_014898055.3). Classification (NCBI taxonomy): domain Eukaryota; kingdom Metazoa; phylum Chordata; class Mammalia; order Eulipotyphla; family Talpidae; genus Talpa; species Talpa occidentalis. The sequence continues at coordinate 86,326,586 of NW_023605305.1, forward strand.
CCTACAAATCTGGTGCTTTTCTCAGGAATGAAACCACCCTCTTTTCTAAGTTATGTCTTCAGGAAGTCAGAGACCCTAAGGAAAAGTAATCATTCATTTTTTTATCTGAACACATTTATTTTCTAGCAATGAAACTTTTCTTTTTATTATTTATTTCTCATTGTGTGAAGATTGGTTTACAACACTGGGTGATTCAGAGGCACAGGGTCCTCCCTTTAGGTGTACCAGGCACCCACAGCCTCCACCATATTCCATCATCCCTCTTGCTTGTCTCTCCTCTCCCTCCTCCTCTGGTAGCCTCAACTCTACAGTCAAATTTCTAGGATGTGTTACTGGTTTGGTTTGATTTGACCCTTAGATTTGTTTCCCTGTATTCCACATGTGAGTGACGCCATCCAATATCTGTCTTTCCTTTTCGGGCTTTTTTCCACTCAGCATAATCCCCACTAGTGCCACCATTTTTTTCGACTCAAAATAAGGGACCAGGAGAAAGACTAATTATAATAAAGTAAAAATCAAAATCAACAAGCAACTATAAGCCAACTACAAGCCAGAGACACACTACCGGGGGGTGGGGGTAGAAGGGATTACAGTCAAAGTAAGAAGGGTGGGAATTGTATGGGACTATGTCAAGATGAAAAAGCATACATTGTGCAAAAAAGAAAAGTGATATAAAATATATAAAATAAAATATACGCTAAAAAAAACTAAGAACTACAATCTGACTTCAGATCACTATGAGAGATTTAATTAGAGTAAGTAGCTTACTGACTAGAGAGATATAGAGCTGGGCCTCTCTGTTTTTTTCACAGAGATTTGTTTTCACAACTTAAAACAATGTTTATCCAACAGAAAGCAAAGAGAAAGGACCTAATATATAGCTTTGAAGATATCACCTTATATAATAGCCTAAAGAGAACAATTACTAAGAGTTTTACATTTCTCTATTTTCTTAGTTGAATTTACTAAGCCATTTTGATTGAAGAAATAAAATAACATTAAAACATAAATAAAACAATGCTTAACCATACTAGATATTTTTGCTGCACTCATTAAAATATATTTAAAATATTTACTTTCAAGGTGTAACATCTTTGTGTCCTATTATTTCAGTATATGTTCATAAATTTTATTCCAACCTCAATTTCTTTTTTTTATAATATATGAAACAAGTGGCTCAAAGATACTGATTTATAGCTAGCCAGTGACAGGCAGGTTACTGCCTCTGTTGGGTCTGTCACTTCTTCCAAGTGCCATCCAATGTTGGGGACCTTGCTTTGCCACCCCAGCCTCACCCTTAGCCAATAAGCTCAGTGGTCCTTAAGGTTGGTCTGTTTGGACTTTAGACACTGCTTCTCTGGTTCTCTGGCTTCAGGCTGGATGTGGCTGATGAGGAGCAGAGCCAGATTTGGGGGACAGAGGGGTAGGAGATCAGGATACTGACCCAGGTACCTCCTGTGGGATGTGTGTCCAAGTTCCTGGACCACTCCCTCCTTTTATGTTTCCAAGTCTGGGATACAGGACACATTGGTCCTATGTCTAAGCGAAAGGGGACACTGTTTTATCTCTTTGCCCTTTTACTATATTCTCCTGAAATTATCCCATTCTCAGTATACCATCTGTTTCCTGTTGGGCCCCGAACTGATAGAATATTTAATAGAAATGTATTTAAATTCGGAGGCTTTTCTCAAATTAATAGAACTGCCAAAAAATGAGAGGCAGTTCATTTCTGGGATTTTAGGGATGAGGAAAGGATGGGTCCTTCTATCTTAAAAATGTACTGCCTCATTCCTACTGGGCCAGTCTGATTTCATCTGTGCCCATCTGCAGAGCTTCCCCACTGCCCTGGCTAACATAGCCCCACCTCCACTGCCTCTGACCTCTGTCTCATACTTTCTATTTTCTATTGAATATGTGGCACTATCTGAAATGATCCCATTTCTACATTTGCTTAGTTGTTACTTTCCATCTCCCTAGTAGACTCAGAGCCTAGTTCATGTGAGGCTTTCCAGATGCAGACCCTGAAGGATGTTCAGGAGAGATCATCACCTGGGAAAGCAGCAGCAGGTTAGGAGAAAGGGAGATGCCCAGGCAACATGCAGCCCCGTTTCATGGGCCTCCTGGGAAGGGGGGTAGTGCCTTCAGAGTAACCCCTGTGGTACTGAATTGGCTTTCAAAACACCCTCACCACACACCTTCCTGGTACAACGGTTTGGGAGTCCTGCAGCAAAGATCTATCTGGAGAATTTTCCTGCCTCTCTTGAGATAGAGTGGGCCTGGTGGGGAGTTCAGGGGCAGCTTCATCTCTGGTTGGTCCTGCCTGTAGCATGCCCTCCCTCTGCCTTTCCCTGCAGGGCAGGGTTGCAACTGTGATAACCACAACCAGTGAAGTAAAATAGGTTTTACTCTTGTTGTTACTGTTGCTGTTATTTTTTAAACACAAAAAATAAATTACTCACAGCTGCATCCTGTCACAGACTGGAACTCAGCTTGTCCTTCTGACTCAAACAAAATCCATAAGCCCTGCGGTCTCAAGCCTTTCTGCTGCTCTGACCTCTCATGGCAAAAGATTTTAATCAGCATGGCATTTTACTGCTTAAGAGTTGCCTTTTACATAAAATAGGCACCAGATACATAGGAACATTTTATGAAACCACACATATGTATAAAAAGTTACAAATTAAAACATGAGGGTTATTGCTTATCCAATTGACAAATATTTTAATATCTAAGAAATTTATATTTTGTAGAGAAATATATCTATATAGTAAAAGAAATCATAATATCTAGTGCTATAGATTTGATAGAAAAACAGATCCATTATTCAGGCTGCCAGTAGAATTATAAGTAGAATTGTAACTTTCTGGATGGTAATTTGACAATATTAATCAAAATGCACCAAATGTGCACAATTTTGTCCCTGAATTGCACTCTAAGAAATTAATGTGAAACCAAAATAATGTAAAACTACGTACTAGGGTGCTATGTACACATTTATAACTGTACAAAAATGGAAAGATTCCATATCCCTAACATATCAGGATATTTAAATGAAATTTTATTTTAGGCACACAATGCAATAAAAAAGATACTTTGTGAAGAGTGTTTGAGAGCAAGAAAAGTGCTCTTGGTTTTCTTTTCAGAGAAAAAAAGTATATTAGGAAGTGCAGTACAATTTCACATTTAATTTCAAAAGGTGTATTGAATGCACTGTTAAAAGATTGGAAGTATACTAAAATAAGCAATGGAAATAAAGTCGGTTTTTATTTTCTTATATTAGCTGCAGTTTTGCTGTTTCTAAGATGAATGTGTATTGCTTGTCTCCCTGAAAAATGTTATTAAGATAATTTTCCCTGTCTGCTTGTGTCTCCACCAAGACTATTCATTGCTACCCGCTTATTCTATTTGCAGTAGCATTTGTTCTGTATATGAGAACATTTGATGATGCACAGGATATTTACATTCCACGGGCTGGAAATGTTGATCAGTCTGATTAACTGTGTCAAAGGTACAATTTAATAATTTAAAATGTCAGTGGAAATGTCATCATTTGATTATGGACCTCAAGGTAGGAAAGACAATTAAATAATATATACACAAATATCTTTCAGTTGACAAAATTCCTTCCATAAGATCTCTACAATAATTGTTCTAACTTGAATCTCTCCAGTGACTTGAACTCTCTTCTGATAGGAGCTATTCTATTTCATCTTTGGAAAGCAAAGATTATCAGTAAATTTTTCCCCTATTTTTAGTAGCAGTTATAATTTCTTTAATTATAAATTGTTTATTCATGTACCTTGGGCAGTTTTTTCTTACATATTGATTCATTTGGGTTTTTGATATTATTATGTGTCAACAAATCTATTTCCACTTCCATTTTTGTTTCTTAAATGAGTTTATGTTTAGAAAAATCCTTCTCTAACCTGGAGGAGATAAAGGTTTCACTATATTTCTATCTGCTTCATGGTTTCAAACTTTATAGTAATTCTTATATTTACCTGGGATTAATTTTGACATGTTGCATACACTGAGGACATACCCTAAATTTTCGTGAAGAAAATGGGGTAAGATGCTTTGCCTAACAAATGGTTGACTGCAAAAAGGCAATCACAATGCTAATTATCATTTATCATCAGGGAAATGCACATCAAAATCATGATGAGTTACCACCTCACACCTATGAGAATGGCCAGTATCAAAATGACCAGGAACAACAAGTATTAATTAGGATGTGTAGGAAAAGGGACACTTGTACATTTTTGGTGGGAGTGTAAACTGGAAAACAATATGAGGTTTCTCAAAATATTAAAAATATATCTATTATATACCAGCAATCCACTCCTAGGTGTATACCTGAAGAATACAAACAGAAACACTAAATTGAAGGAATATATGCACTCTTATATTCATTACAGCCCTATTTACATAGCCAAGTTATGGAAACAACCTGTGTCTAAGGACAGACGATATATACGTGCGCGTGCGCACGCGTGCACACACACACACACACACACACACACACTGGAATACTACTCAGCTGTTAAAACAAGATAAATTCTTGCCATTTATGACAAGATGGATGGAAATGGAGGGGAGAATGCCAGACAAAATTAGTCAGAAGGAGAAAGACAACTTCTACATAGTGTCATTTATGTATTGAATTAACAAAACAAAGGGTCAGACAGAACCAAACCAATAACAAACCTTAGAAATCTGACTACAGAATTGAGTCTACCCCAGTGGGAAGAGGAGAGACAACTTCATTGTTTTGCCATCCTAGTTTCTCTGTCTACCAGTATCTTGCTCTAGGGGAAAAAAAATAAAAACAACAAACAGAAATGGCTTCATAATTCAGTAAAATACCTTGGGTATTAAACCCTGAAAATTAATTGTTTAAGAAATGGCTGGAGAGCTCCGCTATGATAGCTGGAGAAGAGAGTGTAGACTGATAGATGTAATAGCCGCCCTATTTATATGGAGGGCTCAAGGGAGAGATAATTTGCTGCCCACATTTTCTGCTATGGACCAAATAGGAAGCTACGGTCGTAAATTCCAACACGAAGGACATGGAGGATTTAGGTTAAATAGAAAGATGACTTGGCTGATAGTGAAGGCTATAAAATAATGAAATGGCTCCCCAGGGGAGATGGTAGATTTCCGTTTCTGGAGATGATGTGTAAAAAATAGCTCATCTGTCAGGGTGATGTAGGGGGGCACTAACCCAGCATGAGGATGGTCTCAGGGCTGGTCTGTACTTTCTGGTTCACTAAAGCCGCCTTGATCCTTAATTTCCAGCAATGGAAGCAAATGCCTAATTTCTCTGCAACCTCAGTACACCTTTGCTAATTTGGCTTGTAATGGATTTTAACATAATAAAACAGACAATAACTTGAGGAGTCGCTAAATGTAATTAAAGAACTAAAGGGTTGTAATTCAGCCTATACACATTAAAGCATCCCAGTGCATGCTTGATGACAACCAGGGCTAGGTGCAGATATTTTTCTGTCAGGCAATTATTAACAAAATCATTTAGGACTGTTCTCAGTGTACCAGCATGCAACGTTAAATGTGGGTTCTCATTTCCATGCTCAGTGTTCCTATTAGTTAAGGTATTTATGGCTATTTATGGTGGTGTGACACTCTATCGTTGCTAATGAGTAAGTATTTTTGGAGCAATTATTTTTAAGTGATTAAGATGCATTGTATCATTCTGACACCTCTGTCTTCATACTTGCTTTCCAGTAGCCTTCTATCTTCTCCAACCCTCCCCTTTCCAAAGAATATTAGATTGTCCTTTCCTGACAGGAAAAGAATAGTCTAGTAATTACCCAACACATTCCATTCCTGTGAAAGAATGCAACAAGCTAAGTCTGCTAATTCTTAAGTTACGATTAGGGAGTTAAAGAGAATATAAGGATTTGAGTTAGATAATATATAAAGCTACAAACCTAAAATATACAGTTTATAACAGCTTGGTAAGTGAATCTGAGAAAGGTACAAAGTCCTTGAATTGTAATACACCTGGACAAAAGAGTTGACCAATGCGAATCTCTTTCCCCTTATAGCCCACATTCTGCATGATACTAAGCCCTCTAGAAAATATTTTTTTAAATTATCAAAATGAAGGTTTGGGCTGTAAGAAATTTAAAATCAAAGCCCAGATATAAGGTAAGCTGATCTAGAAAGATACTATCTTTTTAAACTTGGATATGTTATTTAACTTCTTTGAGTGTCAAATTTAAGAACAGCATGATGACAAGAAAAGCATCTACCTCTTAGTTTGGCTGTAAGGACTTAATGCATAGGGATCATTTAGCACGGAATAAGCATCCTTACAAACTAGAGTTACAAACACAAAATAACTGCATTTATTTTATGTATAATTATTATGATTAGTCATATATGGTAGGCATTTTGTAATATATGATCTGCAAAAAGGAAGTTGATTGGAAGTTGAAGCAATCATAGCAGAGAAAATGAACTATCATTCAAGTGATGAAGGATGGACAATATTTTGCTAGTTGGGAGGGTTTTCCAATCAGCATGCAGCAAAATTCTCAGGCTAAGAGCCAGGACATATAGGAAAAGTAGGTAGAGTGACTTGAATGATGAGTGAATTTGTTGAGATTTATACCTGATGAAAAATTGGAAGATAGCAAACAGTGGTTGACCTTAAATTCTAAGATAATAAGTTTATATTTTACCCATTGAAAATCTGCAGAGCATGGTATGACAGAATATAAATTGAAGGGCTAATATGAGATAGTTAAATCTGATCTAGATGCTTAGAGTGTTCAACTTATAAACATTATACTCTGGAGTATCAAGAATCGCCTCAATAAAAGACAGTAGGGGTGGAGACTGTGATTAACTGAAGAAAACACAACATATGAAAAAGGTACCAATTACTCAGTTTTAGTTGATTATTGTCATATGGGAATTAACACCCAGTGTTTCCAAAATTTAGATTGTTTTTAAAAGACATTTAGGAAAAAAATACATTTTACAATGTTCTAAATCTCGAAAGTACCATGTTGGTCAAATAAAATGCTTTCATGAATTGAATCTATCCTGAGGGCTGATGGCAGGCAGTCTTTAATCTGTAATTTTATGAACAAGGAAATCAAGTCAGTGAGACAATATGTGATTCACCTTAATTTACATAGAGTTAAGTCAGATTCAGGTTGGGATCTGAACCAACAGCAATTGTATCTGAAATTAAACTGAAGATTACTGGAGGTTAAGAATTTACTGTAGACAGTAGGAAGCGGTGTGAACACACGTGGGGTTCAGGATAGCCCCGAGATTTCACTGCCACATTCATTTTATTAATACCAATCTTCAAATTTAAATTATTTTGTATTTGAGCTCCAAAGTAAAGAATATAGCAAGTGATAACAGGCCAAAATGAAAATTTAAAAAGGAAGTGTGAACATTCTATTTTATTGGTATCAGTGGAACAGAGAAGAACATGCATTCAGCCATTTGGAGTTGGGCTCAAATACCAGAGCTTGCATTTGCTATAGAGGTCACTTGATGAGGTCCTGCCTGTCTTTAAAATGGAACTAATGGTGCCCAACACAGAGTTGCTGGAGGATGATACGGAACTGTATAACATGATGACCTGCTCTCATTCCACTTGAGTGATAATGTCATGAGCCTTGGTTTTTAAAACATTGCTTTAATAAAGTCACGAATGGAAAAAAAATGACTTAAGGATTGGAAATGTTCTGATAAAAAATTTATGGTCAAATTTCCTGGAAAGTGTGATTAAAAACTCAGCAATGATAATAGTCAATTAAGTTACTAATAAGTGACTATACCATTCATCTAATATGGGTTGGTGAAAAATCCAGACCATGTTAAAGCGGAAGTAAGGAAGGGTAACATATATTGTTATTGAGATTAATTACCTTTATAATGCATTACAGGATAGAAGAATCATTGAGTTATAGTCAATTTTCACAGTTAGAGGAAATGAGCTGAGTTACTGTACATTTTCCAGAAAATTGATGAATTGAGGAAATAAGCAAGATTTACAATAGAACAAGAAAGTTCTGAATTTACAGTTGTGATTCCAAAAGACATTGAATTTGCAATTTTGGAAAAGAGGCTGATATTTGGAAGTAATTCTGGATTTAAATCTGGACCTGATGGTTCTAGCTCTATAACACCAAGGTGAGTTTTAAATTCTCTAACTCTCAGTTTCTTTTCCTAAGAAATGTGGATAAAATGCCTACTTAAAGCTGTGCCAGTGAAAAATCAAACAATATGATGTGTAAGAAGCACGTAGTGTCATCACTTACACATCCTGTGGGTTCATTACATGGTAACTGTGCTTATTATCACTGCTATCATCTATTTTAAGACTATGAATGAGGTCAAGAGGAAAATGACAGGATATTTTTCAAAGAGAAAAAAAAGAAAGATAAGAACAATCAAAAATACTATTGCAAAAATAATGTAATTAATATTTTGAACATATGAATGGTATGGCGTTTCTTGTTTTAAAAGCAGTATAATTTATGTCAAGTCCAGAAGAACAAATTCCTGTTTATGCCTTCCTTTTACATAACTGGCAGAAATGTTCCATCTTCAAACTTTGACAACAGAAAACACACATGTATTGGTTTTGGTCCTAACAATGAAAAAATATCGAACAAAAACTATGTAGGCAAAGCCCTTAACAATAAACTGCAGTCTTTATACCTCTTTTGGAATGGGAGTTTACATAGTCTTTATACATCTTTCTGAAAAAAAAAATGTTAAAGAAGAGATGCACAGCAATGAGAAATACAGCACGTCCTGCCTCAGATTAATTTAACAATAAATATTCAAGATTAGTAATGTCCTAAAGTGATTTTTAAATCAGTTTTTCCATTGGTTAAAAATATTTTATATTTTAGCATAATTAGGGTAATATTTTATTTCAGTAAATATAGATGTAGCCACATTTATAAGATTTATATTTGTGAATTATGAAATGTTCAATAAAATTTTTGAAAGTGCTTTATCTGAAGGACTGGGTCTTGTGCTCTATTAAGAGAACAAATTATATAAAGATGATAACTTTGGAGGTGTCAACTACTAGAACATAGGTTGAATTTTACAAACAACTTATTGTCATGGTCAGCATATGAGTCTGACTGCCTGTAAGGAGTACAAGCACTGGCCAGCTGCCAGGAGCCCATCCTTCCTTATTGCTCCTGCCCAGATTGTCCTCACTCGATAACCACACAGTCCTGGCAGATGTCTGACTCTGTGCTCCTAGCTCACAGATACTCCTCTGCCCCATGACTGATAGAAGTCCAAGAGTGAGCCATAACAAGCTTTCAGATGTACTGATCCAATCACTGATCTTTCCCATATGAATATGAGTCTGCAGGAATGAGATGAACCCAATTTACACTGAAGAGCCTATTCCATTTTTGAGTGAAATAACTCTTTATCAAGTCAAATGGATACATGTATGAGTTATGGGTGCAATGAACAATCAAGTAAGGTTAAATACAGTGCCTGTCACAGAGAGGGACTGTGACAGGCACCTGACATTTCAAGAGCCATTGCGTGCTATCTAGGAGCCAATTCGACCACATGTTATTAAATCTACAAAAGGGGGCATATTTTTTAAAACTTACTTTGTATTGATTAACACTGGTTTACAACACTGTATATGATTTAGGGTACAGGTTCACACATCTTCAAATGCATATCACTACACCACACCCACCATCTCCCCCACAGTCCACTGGGCCCACTCCTCCATTTGTTCCTACCTCCATTTTTCCCCTTGGCAGCCTCAATTCTGCAGTTGACGTCTAGGATTTGTTATGGTTTAGTTGTGTCTTTTCAAAATGGTGCATACTTTAACACTTTATTGAATTTGAACCTTTTAAAGCATTTATGGAAACATCTCACCAGAAAACTACTCAATGCATAAGCATATAGTTTGATGAATTTGGGGGAAACACCCCTGAGTCACAGCATCCTGATGAAGATGTAGATTACTTTCAGGACCCCAGAAGTCCTCTTCATGGATCTCAAGGTACTACACCCCCAGCCTCCCAAGGTAACCACTCCCTGACATCTCTCCCCTGAGATTAGTTTTCCTGGCTAATGAACTTCATATCAAAGGAATATGAAGATGTGTTCTATTTTGTGTGTGGTTTTTGGGGAGGGGAGTTCACCATGAAATTCATACTTATACTTTGTAGGTTCAGGGTAAAAACATCATCTGACTTCTGTGCCAGTGGCTCTAATGAGGATTCTCACAAGGACTTTCCCTATGCCCCTCATGGATGTGGGGTAACATGGAGGAAGACACAGTGCAAGTTGGAAAATAAGAAAATATATACATAGAAGTCATAACAGGTATATGTACAAAGTTCTTCAGGGAGAAACATCAAGCATTTCTTGCTAATAGATTTATATATTAGTAAAACATCCAAAATGTTAAAGCAAAAATCACTTTTATCAAATTATTGAATTGTCAGTAATTCTTTGACAGATGTTGCCTTTGGCCACAAGGTAACAATATGATTTTACTCATTATTATTTTCCTTAATTATCCACTTCTCTTCACTTCTTGAAAATTTACCAATTAAGCACATCTTGACTTTATGAAAATTGTTCCTAGTTATACTTCGTTATGATATACATTATTTTCTTGTTTATGTATAGAACTGAGTGTAGGCCAGAGGTATGGCAGGTGAGAGGATTCACCAGAGACAGAGTGGGGAGCAGAACAGGTGGATCTACTGAAATATACTGCTGAGGGGAGCAGTGGGCAAGACAGGTGAGGTCTGCTGCACCACATGTGGCTTAGCTCCCTGGCTGGGGATCAGATTGAACTCAGGCCATAGAGGGGACAGCAATGAGACTTAACCCCTAGGCTACCAGGGAGACCCCTAGATTATTTTTTATTAGAAGGACCCTGCAGGATATTTTTCTTCCAATATCCAAATATTAAAAAAGTACTTATAAAACAGTAATTTATCTGCCTCTACGTTTAAATAAAAATATTATTAATTTATTTGTATTTTATAAAAATCAGATTATATTTTCTATTTAAGATTTCCTTAAAACATATATTAAGTCTCTGTACAAATGTTTGACATTTAGTATGAGAAAACTATTACTGAGCCATCTCAACCACCTTTTCCTATGTATTTAAATTGTAGTATGATATTTTACAATAAAGAATCTCAATGCAAAAATTTATTAAATATTAGGAAATGCAGCTTGGATTTAGATAAGAAGTAGCATCCAGATTTCCCTCTGAACTAAGACAAATTTAACATTAAACCATAAAAATGCTTACACTTATAATTTTATCAATTAGTGTTTTATAAGCAACATTTTAGTGCAAAAATAAATGCTATTTGCAGTCAAATTCTTAGACTTCCAAAACATAAATTGTGTTCTGAATCATAAAAAAGGATGATTAAATGTAAATTAGGTTGTCCACTCCCCTGATTAAAATTCTCAATGGCTTCCTTTGTCTTAATTAATATCCAAACTCCCAAATAGTACCAACAATAAACCTTTCTTTCTTCTCCAGCTGGTCTCACTTATGACCCTACCTCCTAGTCCATGCTCAGGTCTTCTGAAATGCTTTGACTTACCCTTAGTCCTTTGCTTCTATTCCTCCTACATGCTGTTCCCTTTACCTGGAAACCCTTCCCTCTGCACTTCCCCACACTCTGTTCCACCTGTTTAACACCCTTAGGTGTCAGTTTACAAGTTACTCTCTGCTCCCAACACACACATGCACACGCACACACACAAACACACCTGAAGTTAATTACTTAGAAAACTGTTTTCTAAAAATCATCTGTTAGGAACAAGGTGCTAGGGTAGCGATACGCCCTAAAAGCAGATATGGTTTTATAACCACTTTACAAAGTAGGCAAGAGAGTCCCAGTGAAATCAGATGGCTTTGCAAAAGGGTACTAGAAATCTGGTTGGTTATCGGCCATTACATCCAGAGCAGCACAGATTTCTCTCCATATTAACTGATCTAGTTTGATCAACAGATATGTCCATCCCCAAACTGAATTAGGGCTTAGATTATCATCACACAGCACAATTATGAAGACATTATAACTTAAGAGCCTAAGCATGCTCATACATTTGACTCAGTAATACCAAATCTAGTTATTGCAGTTTCTCTTCCTAAAAGTTGCACTGCACTTTGCCTATCAAAGGTATACATAATTATTTTTGAAAATCCATTAGAGAAAATTATAATTAAAAAATGAAAAATTATCTGAAAAGGCGTGAACTTATACCCCTAAATCACATACAGTGTTGTAAAACAATTTTACGTCAATAAAAAAATACAATTTGGTTTTTGAAATGGAAAAACTAACATAAAAGAGTAAATGAGAACAATGAAACAGTAAGAAATTGAAATCCACGTAAATATTCCAAAATAGAGGGTTGGGGCAACATCTAGTGTTATCCACAAGTATGCAAGACTATGGTCCTTAAAAAAACCATATAGCAAAAAAATGAAGGAATGCCTCACTCATTACATAATGTTAAGTGAACAAAGGAATTATAAAATGGGCATATGACATAATAAATGTTTTATATGAAAAAATACTCAAAGCATACAGAAGGAACTACTTAACCTGGTAGTGATGGGTATCTCAAAGTATTCTTGCTTTTAACACTGATACATTTTTATGACTTTATCTTCCAAATTTTCTATGACTATTATTATATGTACTGTTTATATAACCAGAAAACATACTCAAAACTTTTATTAACAGAATCTAAGAGAGGGAAAGGAGAGGGAAGAGAAATGACATTTGTTGAATACAACCATGGGCAGAGGACCAGATAACTTTTGATACCTCCAAGTGCCTCATTACTTTACAAACACATGATTTTGCAACAAAGACAATCAAGATGCTGCAAATTCTGTCAATATAGGCCATAGATGGAGCTCTGATGTGCTCAACTGAATCATCTTAAAGAAAAACCTCTTATCTACAAAACATATGGTTGGAATTTAAATTTGTGATATTTCCTTCCTATAACATAGGAGCTATAGGTAAGAAAGTAAATGATTCACCCCTTATATATCCTCGAATATGACTGATTTTTAATAAATTATCAGAAATCATGTTTGCATTGAAAGGTAAAGGGGGACAATAAAGAATAATTCTCACCATTTTTGGAATTTCAGAAGTAAAATAAGCTGGGATCCAATATTCAAAAGTATCATTATCAGCTATGTGACTCTGGCCTATTGCTTAACATCTCTGGCGTTCACCTTTTCCTTGTTTAAAATGCCTGTCTCTTGGAGTAGAAGCATACAATGCATTTAATACAGTGGGCCTGGCACAACATAATTACTCAATAAGCAGGCATTAAAATGAACAAATATGCAAATGAGTGAATGTTTAAAAAAGAAACATGGAATAAATAAAATATCATTAGCCAAATATGGAATAAATAAAATATCATGAACTGGGTCTACTTGGGGCATATGTGTCTTAGTGGTATATACAATCTCATGGAGAATCTTCTAGCACCTGTACACAAAGGCAGTCATTTTGCTGGCCAGTGGCCACATGGAAAACTCCATAGATACAACACCCAGCTATGCACTGTGAGAAATGTTTCCCTCAGAGTACCAACAGGCTCCTCCCATCAACACAGACAGAAAAAAGGAGGTGTGTGCCCATTCCCAGGGGCTGCCCACGGCATCTGCGGCACACACAGGACATTTCTATCCAGGGACCCTTGGGTACCACAGATGACAGACACTCTGTGACCATCTTTTGGGTGAGATTGCCAAGAATTCCCAGCCACTGACACCCATCTGCTCCACCCTGCCATCAAATTCCCTTTGCATTATCTCTTCTCTTTTTTTGAACTTGGAGTCCCCCTCCAGCCCTGTGACATGCTTCCCCATCTGTTCATGCAGATGGTGGTAACCGGAAAGTCTGGTGTCCCCAAATCCCTTCTGATTCAATCAGTTCTCTGTAACACAGAGCAGTGGGGGAAATAAAGGAGGAATCAAAAGCCACATTCTCAAGCAATGTAAGGTCGTGGTTGATATAAGCAATGTACACATGTTCAGGATCTGGTTTGAAGAGAGTACTGTCTACACAGCTAAGCCCTTCCTTGGCATTCTCCTGAGTAAAGCTGTGTCTGCAATAGCTCATAACATCCAGAAAATGGAATATATGTTTCCCTGGACTCTCCAATTCTGAGCAGATCTTAGCAGTCAGCAACTAATGATCTATTGGTGCTAAGGCTATTGTATACCTTTTTCTACCTGTGCCTACAAAAACTGAAAACTTGCAAGAACAAAACAACTAGTAAATGTGTTTCCTTTGTCTCCACATAGTAGTCTTCCTTCATTTCTTCCAACTCCTTCCTTTACCTCCTAACACAAGCAGAAATCATGCATGTGCATCCACATGCATGCATCCACAGGCACACACACTCACTCTGAAGTACACACAAGACAGTCCTAATAACATAGAGACTTACTCTGTGATAACCAAAGAATATGATAGCTGTGCCCTGCAATCAGTGGGAAGCTATACACATTTCTACTCATAAAGCATTTGGTGATGATGAATAAAAGAGAACATTCCCCCTTGAACTCAACTGTAATGAATTTTCTGAGGCATATGTCTGAAGAGCGCCAGCTCTCATTTGAAAGTGCTTTCTCATTGACTCACTGCGTGGTAGAGGCTAATGTGGGTCACCTACATTCCACCTTGATGCAATTCTCTCCACCTCCACGTCACTTTGTGTCTCTTAAAATACTGCACTGATTGCAAATGATGAGAAAATATCAACAAACCCTGTGCCAATTGGGAACCCCTCCACAGTCACCTCATATTTACATTTTAGTCATAATATGGGGAGCCAAATTCATGGCAATTGCTGATCCTGTCTTGATTTTCAAAATGCTTTCTTCTGGTATGTTGAAACTGACATCGCCTTAAGCCTGGTCTCAATGCTAATATAGATCTCTTGGCTCATAAATAGGAAAGGTAAGTAGGACAGATTTTTTTCACCTCATTCAAACATAATCATTTTCTAAAAAATTCTATCCATTTGATTTGAAGCTTCTCTTCACTCCTTGTGTTTTACCTCAATGTGCAAATCTACTGTTTAAAAATTTAGTAACAACTGCACCTGAGACACCTGCATTGGGATAGAATGATAACAGGGTTTGAGATAAATCCTGCAGAGACCCTGGAGCCATTCGTCTGGTCCACAGAGCAGCACTGTGGAGAAATGGCAAAGGCTTATTCATTCCCATTCATACAACAATTACTTTCCAATGACTCTTTGCAAACAGACACTGTTTGAGGTGCAAGGATCCAGTGTGAAATACAAGTGTTCCTGATTTTGGGGTGCTTATATTCTAATGGGGAGAAAATAGAGGAATAATACACTTGTTTATGAAAATTAAATGCAGTCATGTGGAACAGAAAACACAATAGCTAAGATACGGAAAAAACCAAAAGTCCCAAAGCAGATGAATGGATTAAGAAGATTTGGTATAAATACACCACGGAATACTACTCAATGAACAAAAGGGATAAACTCATGCCATTTGCAGCAACATGGATGGAGATGAAAGGGATTATATTAATCAAAATAAGTCAGAAGGAAAAAGACAAATATTGTATGATTCACTTGTTTTTAAGAGGATACAGAAATTGAACAAAGGGTCAGGAAAAGATAAAACTTGCAAGCTGGCCATAGATTGGAGGCACACATCAGGGAAGGGGAGGAAAGAAGGATCATAACAGGGAAGTGAAGAGCAAAAAGGACTATGGTGATGGATCACAGGGGGGCTATGATGGTGGAAGAAGTGTGAGGACTATACCTCAGGGGAGAAATCAAATATTGTACAAAAATGAACAATATTGTAAGAAAATAAATAAGGAAATTTAATTAAAAAGTTCTTTATTGGGTACCCACTTGGTGCCAGGGGCTCTGCAAGAGTCATGTTAGTTAATTTTTACCATATTTTTATAAACTAAATGCTATTATTTTCAACTTAGAGTTGTTAGGTAACTTCTTGAAAAAAACCACAAAGTCTGTAAAAAAGAAACTCCAGAATTTCCCTTTTACCCACTAACCTATCCGTCCTCTCTCCCTCTCTCTATTACACATCTTCAACCTCCACTAACCTCCACGTTTTGAGGTTCAGTTTTGGGCTGCCTCATTTGTCTGTGTGTCACCCCAGCACCTGGTACTATGTTGGTAACCACTAAGCATTTACCACTGCCATTCCCTCTGGCCAAATATCATCCATGCTACTCAAGACAGGAAATCACAAAATAGGTCAAAGTTAGACACATGGAGTGATCCTAATAAAAGCAATACATCCTTATAAATAATGTGATGTATGCCAAACACTTCACTATATGTTTTATAAGTATTCATCCAAATAGTCCCCTCAATAATCTTACAGGTACTATTTTGCTGATGATGGAGTTGAATCTCAGAAAATGGAGCACAACTAGTTAGTGACAGAGAAAGGACTGAAATAAGGCAGTCAAATGCACATCCATGCTCCTGACATCTGCATGTCTGCTTCTCCAGTGGGCTGTGTCCTATTCCCTGCAACACAATGATGTAAAATGCAGGGAGACACCCCAGTTTTCTGATGCCAGAAGCAGCTTTGTTCTTTTTCCTGATCTTTTTTCAGTAGTTTCCGGTCAACTTGTTACAACTGCTGGAATATAAAGTCTTAATTATTTTTCTCTATTATGGCTAGTGGGAATAATCCAGCATGGTATTAGCATTTTCCTCTAAAGATTTATGAGCATTTAGCATTTAGCTGCCTTTTATTCTGTCCATATGAATGCAGATAATGAGCTGCTTCTGAGATGCAAAACTGCTTCAGCTTTTCATAATATGGTGACTGTGATTTGTGTCATTAACTTACTATCTTCTGGTTCCCAAAGGGAAGGCTTGCTTTATTTGTGACCTCCAGAATAATGAGATAAGGAGTGACTAGAATCTTCCATTACTCCTATTTAGCAAATCAGGTAATTAATATTTTACTGAGAGTCTTTTAACCAAAAATGTTTGGATATATTTTCCATAGTTTGGGTAATTCTTTATCTTCTTCCATTTTTTTTTTCCCCATGGGGAAGAAGGCTGAAAATAAATCTTTTTAACATGTTCCAGAAAATAGAGATTTTCTCCAGTGTACAATGGACTCTTCCCCAATAGTCTGGTAAACAAACGTACTTTTCCAGTTGTCTGGTGATTGGAAGCATGGCTAATACAGGCTAATACTTCCCTGCTGCATTGGACCAGCATTGATTTTATAGTTAGGGTCGAGAATCTCAAAGAGAGAATATTTGTAAATCCTCCACAGAAAATGTACTCCTTCCTCACGTAGTTGCCTCCTGGATGATGTAGTATAAGAAATGAATTTCTTCAATCCAGCTGAGAAGCCCGTGGATGAGGTATCTCTCGGAGCTTTTGGAAGCCACGGAACCATGTGGTCTACAGGCTTCCACTAAACTTTCATATATTTGGTTAGTTAAACTGAGATGTAATCTAATCTTACAGTGATTGTTTTCCTCTAGACTGCAATCTTACTGAAGCTGCAAATCATGGTGTATGGTTTTGAAATAGAAGAGTTTCCAAATCTCTAGAAAACAAACGATAATGCACATTGCTCTTTCTTGAATTAGATTATTGAGAAAAGTCAAACCAAAATGACTTTCTCATTTCCATTGTAGGAACCCTATCAAGATGAAGAGTAGTGGTGATATTAAGTCATACCTCAGGAATATTTTGTACATGATCGATGTATGGGAATAGGATAGATTAGCCAAAGTCAGTGGATAGGCCCCCATTGGGGAGTGCTATTAAAGACTGACAGTCTACTCATCTATTTGTGAATAATGACTATGAAATTTTTTAGGGGTACAGTGACATAAGAAGTTCTTTTTAGGGACTCCCTGGTGGTGTAGGGATTAAGTCTCAGCGCTATCATGATATCACCCCTGTGACCTGAGTTCAATCCCCAGCCAGGGAGCTAACCCACGTATGGCGTAGCAGACCTCTCCTGTTTTGCCTGCTGCTCCCCTAAGCAGTGTATTTCAGTAGATCTGCCTGTTCTCCCCACTCTATCCCTGGTGAGTCCTCTTACCCCCATCCCTCCCCCTCACCTCTAGCCTATACTGAGTCCTTCTATGCATAGATAGATCTTTTCAAAAGAAAAGACATTCTTTTTAGCAACCTCGAATATTCAGAGTAGTCTCCTTTTTTTTTTTTTTTTAAGATTTATTTATTTATTTATATAAGCACTGGGTACAGTCAGAAGTGCAAGAGGGTGAGAGAATTCACCAGAGCCAGAGTGGAGAGCAGAGCAGGCAGACTGACAAAATACAATGCTGGGGGGAGCAGCGGGCAGCAGGGGAGGTCTGTGCGCCATGTGGGACCCTCACCTGGTAGCCAGGGATCGAGCCGGCGCTGCAGAGGCTGCAGTCTGCTTTGCAACCCACCACTCAACCACTGCGCCATCGGGGAGGCCCTCCATTTTTTTTATACCAATGTTTTTAATAGTTGCTTTCACCAAGTGTCTTTCATATCCACCTACCTGGACAGGGACTGCATTCTCTCAGGCTCTCAGATGGGCTTTGAGTTCAATTCTGAGTCCTGGAACTCACTAGCAAGTTATTTACTTCCCCAAAGCCTCCATTTCCTCAGCTATAAAATGGAGAAAAATGTAGCCTGTTTCACAGGACTGTTTCATGTTGAAACTTCAAAGCTTGGCATATAGAAAGTTCTCAAAAACAGTTCTTACCACTGCTACCACCACTACTACCACTTTCTCATTATGCCAGTGTTAATTTATATTTGCTTTCAAGAGGTCTTTGTCTAATTAAAACTCTATCATGAGTGATCTCATTACAGAGACTATCTAGTCTAACTCTGTATTTTCCTTATTTGCCAAGCAAATTTGCTGCTTTTATGAAATCAGTGTGGTGTAAAAGGTGTTACAGACGTGATTAGACTCATCATTAAATGAACACTGCAGACAACGTGCATTGCTTCAAAGTTTCATCTATGGATGTCCCTTTGGCTGCTGTTTAGTGTTAACACAAATATCAACTGAAGAAAAAGTGTATGCTTGTAAAATTTTTGCTTTTGTATACAAGTTTGTGTGTGTGTCTGTCTACAGGTATAAACAGACATATATTAGTTTGTAGGTAAGTATGTGTACATGTGCATATATGTGTATGTATGTATATATCTCTCTGTGTAGAAATACATATTTTTCTTCCTTATATCACAGATAAATATATACATACACATATAATCTATACACATACATACACATATATATGCATATATACATATATGTCTATTAGTAGGTATAAGTATATTTATAAATAAACTCCTACCCACAACAGACACACACATAGCAATTTAAATCATCCACTTGGAAATAGTTTATTCACATAAATTAGCACAAGATGAAATGAAATAAAATGAAGATCTGGCTACTCTCCATGATAACAGTATTTTCTGGACCCATTCTGGAATGTGTCAATACTTCCATCAGAATATACTTAAGTGTAGCTTTGCTGTCTGTAGATACATTCATGAGCCTATGAATAATAGTGTGACCAAGAAATAAGGTAACAAAATCAGGAGGACCAATACTCTTAATAAAAACTCTGTTGCTCTACATGACAAAACACATTTACTCATTTCCATGAGAATGAATTGAGCCAGTTAGGAAATACAAGTTAAAAAATGGACATATTAATGTTTGCTAGACACCATTGTAGTGTGCGATAGTTATTCGCTGTGATAAAACTTTAGGAGAAGAGGTAAAAGACAAAGTTAATAAAAGACTGCCTGTCTAAATTCATTACAGGCTAACATTATCCTTTGCCATTTTCCCAATGACAGAACATGCATAGCAAGAGATGGTTAAATTGCCTTCTGCTTCCTGCTGGATCTTTAAGAATGTGAACCTTTAATAAGAAGTGACGTGTTGTTTCTGATCTAATGCTACATATGGGAAGTGTGTAGAATAGGCAGTCAAGGACAGCCCCTGACTTCAAAGACATCTATTTTCAGATGGGTCAGTGACCACTGAAAGTGTAAGATAGCCTTTCTTTTCATAAGAACTGTCCTCATAAAATCGGCCTCAGTACTTCTCCTGAGACATTAATCAGTGAGACTACAAATTACAACATAACTATATTATAAGTCATGCTACTAATAGTTTTGTCTGCTTGTCACTAAAATATTAAGTTTTATATAGCAAATCCCTATATGCTACATTGGATTAAAAAAAAACCTATCCCAACTACTCCCTATAATGGTGAAAGAACTATGGTGAGACCATGACAAAGTATGTTACAAAGTGACACCATGACAAAGTATGATACATTGATTGGTATAGAAAAAAATAAGATCACAAAATATTATGTATAATGTGAGCCTTTTTATGAAAAACTACCTATATCACTTCTTACTAGAAAAATATCTGAAAGAATACAAAGCAAGGCACAGAGAGTGCTTACCTCTGGTAACTTAATTTTCAATATTTTATATTGAAATTATAAAACATTTATAAATTTTAATAATAACTACTTATCAGCTAATATTAGAAAAGTGTTTTAATTGTGCTTATTGGAGTTTTTAAAAATGTGATTAAAAAGCTATCATATAATGTTATGATGGCATAAGTAATATGAAGTCCACTTTGGGTTTAGTTTCTATATTTTAATAAAATACAAAATGTTATGTTAAAAAAGTCACCAATTGATAATTTGGGTTTTCTTATACACCTGAATATAATGATTCTAGTTTGCTTTCTTAATTACTTAATCAGAAGAGTTTTCAGAATGTCTAACTGCTGAGGCACTAAAATGTCATGGTAAATATACTGAAGTGGAAGTCCTAATAGTATATATGCTATACATTATCAAAGTTACAGTGATATGGGATTTTTTAAGCGATAATAAAATTTAGAAATCATTAGGGTCAGTAATTATAAGAACCATTAATAGTAGACTAGAATATGGGTCTCTTGATTACTTTGTCCAGTGTAAATATTCATAAGCTTTTGAAATCTAAGAAGTGTCTCCTAAGTAACAGTCTATATTTAGAAGCCTGATTTTTACCTGCAAATTTTTTAGCTGGTTTCATTATCAGAGATTCTATATTTTTGCATCATTTCTACCTGAAGTGTTCTGAAAATGATTTGACTGTGCCAATTTCATTTTGGAACAAATTTAGTTGATCTGTTATATATATGTGTGTATGTATGTGTGTGTATATATATATATATATATATATATATATATATATTGCTAGGAATTCTTCTGCTTTGTCAATTGAACTCCAAAGAAAATATTTTTCCCCTGATGGAATTATCTCCTGACAGAAATCTCCAGTGTATCATAAAAGACAAGAGTTTGATTTTATAATCAACTTTATTTGACTGTGCTATCAACCAGCCAAGAGTAAGGGGACAATCTACATGTAAGGATGGCAGTATTCTTTAGTCACTATCTGCATATATTGGCTTGGGAAAAAAAAAAGTGTTATTCATAACCTTCCTTAATTTTTCCTTGAGATTTTTAAACCAATTTGAGAAAATAGATGTGTGATAAGGCATAATGAAAATAAAAGGAAAGGCTTGGTTTCAGAGAAACCATACAACATGTGATTACATGGAAATCACTGAGTGCACGCACCAAATGAGGTCCTGGCCTTGGTCTATAGAATGATCTTTCAAGGCCAGGTGTCCTTGAAAGCATCTTGATCTCAGGCTGCCAAACATCACAACTGGGAGTAACTGGTTCTACCGTAAGTCTGTGTCCTTAACATATTTGACAATCCTGTAAGTTTTCTTTACTGATTCCCCTTATTTTATTCCAGATATACTTGGCCAAACCCTTCCCCATTTACTTGGATCCACTATCTCCCTCCCACTCTTTTTATTCTAGACAGAGGGACTCATGTCTCACTTCACAGAATCATGGAAAGTTAACTGGGGTAAAATGCTGTAACATAGAATTACTGCTCTGGTATTTAAAGTTTTCTGTGGTCTAGCCTTCCATTTACTTATCTACTATCTCCAGCATCCCCTTATTTATCAAATATTAAGTAACCTTAAGCATTCAGTATTCACCCATAGTTACACTATGCCAGACACATAATTTCATTTTCTAGCCTAAAATGAAATAAGAATTTGTTTTTGGGTTCACTGATCATTGCTTTAGAGGGTGACTGGGTTGTAAAAAAAAAATTAAAATTGATATCACCTGATTCATCTTTCCTTTTTATATAGGTGGCAATTAAAATCTGGAGAAGGATCATATCAAAAGTCCAAACTGATTTCCATTGTCATTATACTTTGTTAAGGAACTTGGTGCTCTTGCCCATTTGTGTGCATTTATATACCTACACAGCATTAGAACTATGTTTCCTGATGATTATCAACCTGAAGAGCAACAGGATGACTGATTGTAAATTGCTAATATGTGTGTTTAGTGATGGGGAAACAAAAAATAAATAAGAATCAAAATAGTTAAAACTTAGCCTAAGATATGTTCTGTATTTCTAAATCTCAAGCTCCATTTTCTGAACTTTCTAAGGCCACTGTAACTTTTCATGGAAGCTTGATAAGAAGCTGGGTGCTATCCTTAAACTCCTGCTGTTCAAAACTGATATCACAGCACATGTAGACAGAGAGGTCCTGCTGTGTATGGTCAGAAGCAACAGGCTGGTTGCAGGAGAATGAGCTATAGTCATCCACTCTGGGTTATGGGTTAGTCTGTGTTTGTGGCCATGGATCCCCCTGTCTGTGGTCACGGATCTCACTGTCAGAGCTGCACATTACTCAGATGAGATGACCTCATTTTCAGACACAGCAACTGAAAGTATAGATGAGTCTCAACTGCCAAGAGATCAGAAATAGCATTCCTTGGGTGCAGGCTTTTAAATCTTGGAGATACTTCCTAGAGAACAGAACGAGATTCCTAGGCCTCCAGAGTATCACAATTTTTTTTTCTTTTAAAATTTTAGCCTGAAAATTTCAAACATGCAGACAACTTGAAATGATACCACAACATGCACTTACCTATCTACCCACCATGAAAGCCAACAAGCACTGACATTTTACATACCACTTTATCTGTAATATGTTTTAATGCCTAAGAAATGCACTGAAGGAAACCCAATAAGAGAAGCTTATTCAGATCCTGTGAAGGCCTCCCCACCTGGCACCTCATTCCTGCCAATCTTTTTGGATTTTAGGAAGGGAGCTCAGATTCTTAGATTTTGCCTTGAACATGCCTAAAATTCAGCTCAGAGGTGTTTTTCTACCTGATTTCTTTGTCAGTGCCTCTATTTAAAGTTTTTCCAGTCTAGGTTTCTACTGCTGCCTTTCAATGTTCCTTCCTGAGACTTATTTGTCACTATCAAGTTCTTGACAATGATGTTTCCCTGTGCTTCAAGAAGCCACACAGCAAAAGTCACCTCTTAGTGAAAGGGAGTGGGGTCAGAGTAGAGCCAGAACTTGTCATTTGCTGGTTCTCTCACTTCATTCACTGCCCCGTGGGGAGTGTATTTCTGTGCCTCCTTCTGTCTTTTCAGGATCTGACTGTTCCTGTTACTCTTAAAAATCTTGCACACTTTTCATCTGCTATCCCCTCTCCAGCCCACATGGCCATCCTCTCAAGGCCTCTGACACCTCGTTTTATAGGTGACTCTGAGTAGGAGGCTTAGCATACTTTATCTGATACCACAGTTCTCTGCAGTAGTAGTTCAAAGCCCACCACTCAAACTCTTTCCAGACTTAGCCAGTCAGCTTATTTTATCTCTCCTGTTTCCCCTGAGTTGCATTTATAAGCTGGACCTGTGTCTGATTCATCACTTCTCCTCTAGTTGTGGCTGACACCAAATATAAACACACTCTCTGCCTTCCCCTTCCCCTCTCTCCCATCCCTCAATAGTCAAATGCCATTTTCTCTACAGAGATGATCAACAAAGAAGCAGGTTTCCCAGACAATGATATAGGCCTGATGCATGGTATATAACAGATAATGAAAATGAGCTACAGATAGAAAGAACAGGTACAGAAAACGTGGGCTTGAGAAGTCTCCTAGTGCAGAGGTGAAGAGCTCTGACTCTGAACTTGGAATGTAATTTGAATCCCATTTTCATAGCTTAATGTCTTTGTGATCTTAGGCCAGTTCCATCAGCCTCTGTTTCTTCATTTGACAATAAAGATCACAACAGTGACTAACTTCTGAGGTGTTATAATTAACTATAATAATGAGTGGAAAGCATTTAGCTCAATATCTGACCCCTAACAAGTGTTCAAACACACACACAAAGTACCCTTGTCATTATCATCATTCTCATGACAGGGCAGTCATCTATTTCTGTAAAACAGAAAAGAACAGAGGCAACTGAACACTTTAGAATTTAGAGTCTCTTCCCCTATCAAGCAGCAGAATACTTTCTATAATACTGTTTTCTGAGTTAGATAGATATATTTTTTTCATCATTTCCCTCCAGGAAACCATCTACTGCTTCTAATATAAAATAAACTGTAGAAAGAAGAAACTCATCTAATTTTGCAAGTCATCCTCACCCAAGGAGCACAGAACCCCAACTGTTCTTGACATAATACATTTACTAGTGAAAATTCATTATTAATAAGCATGAGATAACGACTTCATTTATTTGCAAGTGTGATTGCTCCTTGGAGGGCGAGAGGGCAGAGGAGCCTTCCGTCGTCAGAGTATCAGGCTCAATTCACACAGCTCAGGAGCAGTTGTTGAAACAGAGCATCTTCCACATTCAAACAAGTATGTGTCATTCATCATTTTCTTCCATTATGTGGAAGCCCTACGTCGCAGCTATTTTGACATTGTTCATCCCTGCTCCTTAGGGAAAGCAGCTTTAGGATTGGCTGCTGATATAAAAAGATAATTCACCAAAAAACTCAGACTTAGCTGGGGATAAGTCCCTTTGTAAACATGCTACTCTAAAGCTCTCAGCTGTCCACTGGACAGGAGGTTTAAGTGCTTAGCAGCAGAACTGAAGAAGTAAATAGCATACCATTTCCCTACAATGAAAAATCATGACTGCTTCATTCAGGAAAGGTTACGTTTTGAAATAAAATTACAGACCTGAGGCCATACAGGACTGTCCCATCTGGATGTAAGCGGATCATGCGGTTCTTGACAGTCACCCCGTGCACGAAAGACTTCTTGTCATTCAGAAAGTAAGTATCTGGCACCCAGAGCTGGTCTGCCACTCGATTGTCCAGAGTCAAGTTTAAAGGTATTACATTATAGGACAGCCGCTTATCTCTCCAGGCTTGCTGAAAGTACATTGTCAACGTATAATCCTGTGAAGGGAAGAAGGAAAAGAAGGTGAGTTTGTATCCAAATGGACTTGAGAGCTAGACCAATCCTTTAGCATTCATGAGAAAACAAAATATATTCAGCCATACACTATAACCACACATTATAAACATATGTAGACAAGAAATAATGACTAAGCCCATTCCTACAGAGGGCGTACTAGAGGCACTATAAATGTAGAAGTGAGGAGACTATATCCTTGTGAAGAACGACGGTAGGGGATAATAATTTAATAATTTGTCTTTCCCAATACGGGGAATTAACACAGGATTGTTTTAGGTGGAACATCACAACATTTTTCTTTTTATTGAGGTAACACTGGTTTACAATAATCTATATGATTCAGACATATCTCTGAATCACATCCCTTAGGTGTATGTCACCAAACCACACCCACCACCAAGGCCTCCACCATAGTTCACTGCATCCCATTCCTAGTATGCTCTTTCTCCTCCTCTTCCCAATTCACAGTCTCAGTTCTACAGTCAGATTTCTAGGGTTAGCTATTGGATTGGTTTTATCTTTGTTTTGTTTCCCTAAATTCCACATGTAAGTGAAACCATCCAGTATTTGTCTTTCTCCTTCTGAGTTATTTCACTGAGCACTCTCCCTTCTAGTTCCAACCATGTTGTTGTAAATGACAGGGGTTTACTGTTAACATACTGGAATAAAATTGATAAATAAGACAGTTCATATGACTACTCTCACAGAATTTATAAACAAAGCACAGATATGGATGATTAATATCAAATAATGCTTGCTACATTCTATGAAGAAAATAAGGCAAATAATGAAATTTTTAGATGGAATGGAAAAGAAAAACTTCTCTAAGCTGTTGGCATTTGTGCTGAGAACAGATAAAGAGCCCAAGCCACTGGCTGTGAGATGAACACCCAGGGCAGATGGAAACCTGCAATGACCCTGAGGTGAGAATGAGCTAGGCATGTTCCAGGAACAGGAAGGGCACCCGCTTGTTAAACTCCAAGGATTCATAAGGAGAATGGAGACAAGTTCAGCCTTGTGCACTTCACAGTTAGCAAGGAATACACATTTAAAAGCATTAGTTGGAAGGCTTTTAATTCATGACGTTAGTAACTGTGAGTCTGTCAATGAATCTTAATTGATCTAATCAAGTGGGGTTTGCCTGGCAAGGTATCACTGGCACTGAAGACTCAATATTTCTTGAGACTGAGTCCCAGGCTAAGCTCCAGCTGTTAAGAAACAGTAGATTATGATACAGTGGGCACTGGGCTGGGAGCCCCAGGTCAAGCATTCCTCAACTGTTTCTATGAATGGGAAATATGAAACTTCTTTTTGCTTTCCTTCCATTAACTATAAATGGAGCTTTCAATACATGCCCAATCTAACCAGAAAACAATAAAAATTAAATGTACAACTCAAATGCAATTTGCAAACTACAAAAAGCAATACAGTATGAATAAGACATTTACATATATAGTGTGATGTGTTTTATCTATTAGAGACCTATAGTTACAATGCAATTGCTCTATCACCCTCATTTGAATGACTAAGTGAAGGCCCACATATTCATTTGAAAAAGTTAATTACAATTCTATTTTAAAATCAGTTCACAATGCCCTACTTGAGGGCGTTTTAAAACAACTAGAATCATGTGTTAATCATTTCTGTAACCTGAGACTCTAGCAAGGTCTTAGGGCACAGATATTGAATGAATAAATGTCCGGGAAGATATGTTGGTTGGACTTCTGCAAACCCCCATACTTTTTTTGCAGAGAAGAAGCACACTTCAAGCCCTATGAAGTCCCTGAATTTTTCCAACCCATGTTGAGATTTATACATCCTAATTTGGTTATGTAATTGTAAAATAAGATGAGTATGATATCATTTGCTAAAAACATTAAAGTTTTCACAGAAGTATTATCCCTTTGCAAAAAATTTAAATATTTTACCTTGTTTCACATATACATAAGCACATAATATGCAGGTGTATGTGTGTTCATCCGTATAGGACTGTCTTCTGAATGACAAGTGCAGAATCAAATTCTAGTCTAATAAAAAAAAATTAATATCCTAAAAGTATATCAAATAATTACAGATAAAATTTTTTTGTAGTGGGATACCTTAATAAGTGCTCTGAACTATGCTGTAACACTGTGCTTTAGTAAAGAATTAGACTGCAGAGTCTCTAGAATAGCATTGATATATAATAAAAGCAACCTTGAAGACTCATGAATTATATAACTAGAAAGCTGAAAAAAGACCAAGTACATTTTTGCATGTGCCTCTGTTACAACAGACTAAAAATACAAATAGACTAAGAAATAGGACATAAGATAGGCAATTTATATTGTGCTTGAGAGAACATGTTTAGTCATTTCCAATTCTTACAGATATGATGAAAATGTGATTACTACCCCTACTGGAATATAAAGTCTCCTTAAGATTCTTTGATAATAAGCCTTCGTAAGATATAGGGAAGATAATACTGTTTGGAAGGTGCTAGGGTTTATCAGTCAGCTGAGATGTGTTTGGACACAGGAAATTGTATTCTCTTTTGGGCTAAATAAATGGTGATATTGTGAGATCCTGCATCACATGTTAACTCTTGTTATTTGTCAGCAAGACAGTGCCTACTAAGAAATGTTCTCAGACAGTGATTCTGCTAACTGTCAAATCAATTTTCATTTCATTTATTTCTAAGTGACACATCCTGACACTGTCAAGAAAGGAATAAGTTCCTGGATCTGAATAAATGCTATTGGGCAATAAAGGAAATGATTTTGAGTACCCCCTTTGTCCTAAGCTTTCATCTAAACAAGAGGAGTCCTTTGAACTTTCATATAGAGATCATAGTGTTTGCAGTTATCAATCCCACCTTTAGGAAACTGTCTCAAAATTGGTTTATTCAAACTGAAAGATATGCAGATAAGTCACTTAGAGGGTGCTCCATAATCCACAGCATCACCATGCAAGAAGAATTTAGATGACTAAAACTTAAACCAATTGACTTTCAAGTCAAACAAGATGAAATTAACCCATTAATCTTTCCCATTGATTACAACTAAACATGCTGAAAAGACTAAAAAGCAACTACTTTAGGACCACACAATGTAAAATAAAAAACAAAAATAGGCAGATTGGAGAGGGGATCAAAATGTTAAGAAAGAGCACTACCTTACACATATACAGTCAGTCAAAAATATACATAAATGGAGAAATATGCCATGTTTTTCAATTTAAAAAGTTAATATGTTTAAAATGTCTACTCTCCCTGTTGATCTATAGATGAAATTTGATCCCAGTCAAAATCTGAGCAGAATTTTTTAAATAGTTATCAACATTCTGGGCCTCACCTAGTGGTACAGTGGCTGAGCGCAGGGCTGTGAGGCTGCCTGCAGCCTCTGCAGTGCTGGTTCGATCCCCGGCCACTGGCCAGGATCCCACATGGCGTGCAGACCTCTCCTGCCACCCGCTGCTCCCCTCAGCAGTGGATTTCATCAGTCTGCCTGTTCTGTTCCCTACTCTGGCTCTGGTGAATTCTCTCACCCTCCCACGCTTCTGACTGTACCCAGTGCTTGTATAAATAAATAAATAACTCTTTTAAAAAATAGTTATCAACATTCTGACTTTAAAATTTACATGGAAAGCAAAGGACAAGAATAACCAAAACAATTTTGAAAGGGAAAAAAAATTTGGAGGCACTCATACTGATTTCAAAACTTAATATTAAGCTATACTAATACAGTATGCTAGTATGGTACTGATAGAAACATAGATCAATACAAAAATCTAAAAATTAACCCACATAAAAATGTTTAATGACTTTTGATAAATGTAAAAACTGGTAGATTGGAGAAAGCATAATCTTCTTAAAAAATGGTCTGGATCAACTACAGCATCCCTATTCAAATACATACATGCATGCATGCATGCACACAGACATGCATGGAAATCTCAACCCATACTTTACACATGATATAAAAGAAGCATAGAATGTGTCATAGCCTTAAAAGTAAATTTTAAAACTTTGTGAAGAAAATATAGGAAAAATTCTCTATAACTTTGGGTTAGCCAAAGACTTCTGAGATATAAACTGAAAGGAAAAAGAGTAAAACAAAAATGGGTAAATTGAACCTCAAAAAATTTAAAAACTGTTCTATGAAAGACATTCTAAGACAGTGAAATGACAAACCAAAAACAATCGAAAAATCCTTGCAAATCATATCTGACAAATCCAAAATGAATAAACATTAAATTAACTATCAAAAATCAAAAATAGGCATAAGATGTGAACACTTAACCAATGAAATGTGAACATTTAACCAAATATGAATGGCAAATAAGCACATGAAATGATATCCAACACTACAATACATCATGGAAAATGAATTAAAAGCTAAAATGAGATCCTATTAGGTTTCTATTAGAGAAACTAAAAAAAATCTGGGAAAAAACTGACAATTCCAAGTGTTGATGAGGATAAAGAGCAACTGAAATTCATACACTGTAGGTGGGAAAACAAGGTATCAAATACTGGGAAAAACAGTTGGATAGCTTCTTATAAAGACAATAAACATTTGGGATATGACATAGCAGTGTGCAAACAATTACAGCAGCTCTATTTTAATTGCCAGAGCTGGAAGCCATCTGGATGAATGCTGTTGAGCAGATGAAGAAACTTGAAATAGAATAATACTCAGCAATTAGAAAGAACAAACTATAGATGTGACATCAAATACAGAGTTAAGTAAAAGAAGCCTGATACTATATGATTACATTCATATGACATTCCAGAAAAGGTAAAACTACAGGGACATTTCCCAGTGGTTTCCTGGGACTTCTACCCTGATAAGGTAGAAGCTGATGACCATGGGTGAGAACCAGGGGATGATTTTGGATAATTGAACTAGTCTGCATCGTCTCTGAGGTGGTAGAAATGTGACTATAGACATTTGTCAATACTCATAGAACTGTACAGCATAATATGCTTATTATTCTGTGTATAAATAAACAACTAAATTTAAAAAGTGCTTCAAAGAACAAAAACATGGTCTCTAAGGTCAGATGCACCAAGGTTCATATCCTAGTACTTTCATGTCCCTCTACTGTGGCCCTAGATGATACCTCTCAAGTCTCTGTATCTGCTTCTGACTCAAAAGAATAATGAAAGCTAATCAGTTTAGGAATTAGGATAAACAAGAGCTACTTTGACATCTGGGACAAGGAAAGTAGAATGAAGCTACAAATAAATCTCCATGCATTTGGGTGACATGTGGTCCCATCAGGAACAACTGACAAGATCACTGCTGAATGGTTATAGGTTCACAATTGTGCTCTGGTACAATGAGGTAAGTGAATAAGGGAGTTTCCAAGGTCACTTTTAGGAGTAAAATCCTGAGACTAAAATTCTGAGAAATGCTGTGCTGACTTTGAATTAAAATATGCTTTGTAATTTCAAACTCTTCCAAATATCTAAAACACTTGTTGGAATTTTTTTCCTGTTTTAGCAATTTGTTTTCTAATACCAAGACTCAAACTTTGCTTGTTTCTTTGGCTCAGTATCCTAGAAAATATATAATGTGAAATGATTGTATGTTTTTCTATTAATTAAATCACAGATCTTATTAACATGCCACCCTCTTAGTCACTAATGACATTTTTCTGTTCCAGAATCTGAACTAAGATCCCACTTGGACTGAGTTCTTAAGAGCCTTGGCATCCTTCTATCTGGAACAGTTCTCCTCAATCTTTCCTTGTCTCGGTGATATTAAGCTTTCGAAGAGTACTGGTCATTTACTTGTTCTGGGTTTGTCTCCTGATTAGATTGAGTTGATAGTTTGGCTGTAATATCACACAAGAAACATTGTATTCACCATGTAAGGGGTATATGAAACCAGTATGTCTTATTCCTGGTGCTATTAATCTCAAACTGTTGGTTAAATTGCATCTTCCAGGTTTTTCCACTGAGAAGCCACTATTTTCTTTGTCATTAATAACTATCTTGAGGGTGATACTTTAGGATTATGGAAACAAAATTATTTGGCTGATTTTGATCATTACTATGTTTCTGTTTTTCACTTATTGTCCAAGTTTCTCTCTCTCTTCATTCATCCCACTTTGGATCAACATATTCAGTGAACATCTTTTAAGTACTAATATGACCAATCAAAAGAAATATATATTTATTTGTTAAAAAAAATAAGCCTTTGAAAGTGTTATCCTTCTGTCTGCCTACTCTGTTCATAGATGAGTGACATTGCTCTGGCCACAGGTGGTTCTGGCTTAGTCATGGAATCCACTTGGAATCTGCGGTACAGCTTGTTATCCTGGTGTCAAGACTGCTGGCTGCACTAGTGTGTCGATTTTCACACTTGCACTTGAATTTTCTCATCCACAAAGCTGCACCACTCCCCCAAACCCTTCATTTACCTCAATTGCTCCCCATACGCTTTTGGTTTCTCTGGAGACCTTACTATTTCTTATCTATGCAGCTTTCCCCTTTTTTCAAAGAACAGCTACCTATGTGGGGAACATTATAAATATGATGATGTCATTCTCCCTATTTTTCTGTATTTTTTCTTATTTCTCTGTTTTAGGAAGATGGTGGTAGGTTTCACATTTATTTGGTCTGCTGTTTGATGATTTCAAGACACCAAACAGTTTATTATTAATGACCTGAATTTAAAGTTTATTGTCATAAGTGATAGTGTGTGGATTGTTTAATTTGATGTATCTATTGGAACTACACTCTCTGAGCTTTGAAAATAACTATGCTAAAATCTTGAGCTTTGCAGATTAATGGTTTCATCTTTAAAATTAAATTGATTTTTCCAAGAAATCTCTCTCTCGTGTTCTCTCCCTCTCTCTCTAGTTCCTTTTCTCTCTCTCCCTCTCTCACTTGTTCTCTCTCTCTCTCTTGCCTGTCAGATTTTATAATTTTGAAGAAAAATAAGTTAAAAATTTATCTTCATTCTAATTACTCCTTTCTGAAATAACAACTGTGTCTAATATCCTATTATATCCTATTTTTCTTTAACTTATGCCAGATCAAAATTGAGGTTCTGAGATGAGAATATGACCTTCTGACTTTTGTAAGACAGGGTTGATGTGTTCAAGGAAATAAAACCTGTGATTCAAGAACTGGAATTGCAAGTTTAATTTAATTTAAATGTAATACAAATTTCATGTGAGAAAAACTCTGTCATAGTTTATTCAACATATCACACACACAGCTTTTACTATCATTTTGGGCACAGTCTTTTAATTTGGATGGTGTTTAGAAAAGTCTTTGTTTCTATTTGTTATTTCCATTTTTAAAGTATGGGGCATAGGAGGGCTGGATTCCAAAGATTAGAAATGCCATGTCACTTCTCCAATTAAAATCTTTTGCTTTTCTTTTTTTTTTCTCTTTCATGGAAACAAAAGACATTGCATCTAATGTAGAAATGGTCACCTTCATAAATACTATAGCAAGTAAATGAAAAGTATATTTAGTAAGTTCATTACTATGTTCATTACTTTAGTAAGTTCATTCTCTATATCACAGGCTGTAACCTCCTTGAGAGCCAAGATTGTTCCTTTTTTTCTGTGTAACATACATCATAGTGCCTATTTTTTGTTAAATGGCAACAACTTTTATTTCTTGTTAAATGGTTCAAATTTCCCTGTGAACACTTGCAAATATGTACAGAGGTCTCTAAACTGTGTTTTACTCTTTGCTCTGATATTTGCTTTCCAAGGGATATTTGTGGAAAATAATTAAGCAGTACTTTTGATTGCATTATCTCTAAATATTGCCACAAGTCTCTTTTCTCTATCTTCAGTTCTAACCATCTCGTTGAAGACACGATTATTTGTCAATGATTATAAAGTCATTATAACGATCTCCTTGTTTTGCCCATTGCTTCACATGGTAGTAGAAGAATAAAGCAGGTCACATCTTCCTTACTTAATACCATCCAAAGGCTTTTCATTGCTTTTGGAATAAAGCCAAACAAACTATCTTGATGACCTGGACTCTGTTTTCCTCTTTAATATCAGTTTCCATTACCTCCTGTCTTCCCTCATCTTGACTCAGCTCATCCACACAGACCTTTTTTCCTGATTTACAAATACTTCAAGGTCCTTCATCCTTAGAAACTTTGTCTCAATAACTGACTTTCTGGTCCCCAAGTATGATTGATTCTTTCTTTGGACTCTGAGCTCATCTCAAAAGTTAAAGCTTTGTCAATCCAGTGGTTTCTACCATATGCCACACTTACATTGTGCTCACTGAACTTACCATTTCTTTTACTAACCATATTCACTTGTTTAGTTTTTATTTTTCATGTCTCCAACCAGAAGGTAAGTTCCATGAAAATAACTTGCTTCTCATTGTATCCCCAAGTCTAAATGAGTTTATCACAGAATAGCAATAAAAATATGTCTACTGAAAAATATGAGAGAATGATTGAGAAGTAATGCACATTCACCCCCATCAAAGTAAATATTTGCTATATTAGTGATACAATAAAAAATCATTAAAGACCTAAGTGTTCATCAATATGAAATTGAATGAACACAACATAGTATATAATATATAATGGAATATTTGCCTACATTAAAATATTTTAAGAAATAGCTATTGACAAAAATATGTGTTACATATATTACTTATATTTTATCTCTTTAAAAAGCTGCAAAAGCAATAATGATATGATTCTATGTTTTTGAATAATACAGATAAATATTAGGAAAATGTCTCATAAATATAACAGTGGTATCTCCAAGGTGAGATAAATGATTTTCAGCTCTTTTTTTGTTAATCTGTATTTTTGCTACATGCTTTATGAATATAAATGGTTTCTGCAACAAAAACTATTTAAGCAAATAATTCCTTTCTGAATTAAATAATAAAAATAGAGTTTTCCATTACACTATATCATCACTGTGTATGTAAGGACAAGGAAGATAGTCACACATAATGAGAAACCTCTGACCTTTAGCTTAGTCATTGACAACACACCTCTTCTTTGTTTTGACCAAGCCGTTTAGCTAGTCACACAAGAAGAAAGAAAGATGTAAAAAATATATAAAAGAAAAAAGAAAAAAGAAGAACTTTAAGCAACCAAGTGTTTTCCTTTTCCAAGAAAGTTAATCATTTAAACCATTATTGATATGACCTATCAGCTCTATTTTTTTCTCCTGAACAACAAAAAAAGGTGATCCAGAACATTTTGCTACTCTAACTTCAGTGTCCTTGACTCTCATTGTAAGGGAATTTTTATTTCTAGCTTAATCTTTTACCTGTGCCTATATTCCTTATTTAATTCTAAGGGGACACACATACAAACACACACACACACATGCACACACACACATCCCTAGTCAGTCTACTTTCAGTTCTAATAATGCCTTCTGTATGGCAATGAAGTTTGAGTCATTGGCTTCGTCCACAAAAGCTTTCAACAGACTGTATTGCTTGAAAAGTCCAAACTCCTGGGGCCTTCCTAGTGGTGCAGCGGTTGAGTGCCGCTCTGCGAAGCTGTCCTCAGCCTCTGTAGTGCTGGTTTGATTCCCGCCCGGCCAGGGAGAACCCCACATAGCGCAGCAGACCTCTCCTGCCTCGCCTGCTGCTCCCCTCAACAGAGTCTTTGCTCCATCTGCCTGTTCTGTACCCCGCTCTGGCTCTGGTGAATTCTCACACCCTCCAGCGCTTCTGACCTGTACCCCAGTTCTTGTATAAAAAAAAGTCCAAACTCCTTAGAAGGCCCTTCAATCTCTTCTACTCACATCACTCTTTGTTTCTTCAGCCAGTGTGAGTGAACTGAGAAAGAGCGGATGAGCCCGCTGAGTTCTCAGATGTCCTAGGGTTCTACATCACTCCTTTTTATCTTCAACTAGTCATCTCCCTGAAACTTGTGTGTGAACTGAACTTTTTTTATATTTCCTCAACAAATCCTCTCATTTTGCTTATTCTTTTCCCCATGCCCTCCTTCTCTTTCCACCAAATCCCACCCAGCTCCAGACATCAGAGCTTCTTCCACTTCTTCCATCGCCACAGCCCATGGTCATCCTCTGAGTCCATCAGTGGGGTGGTCAGCACATCCTCTGTGTCATTGAATTGAAATGTTCACCTCTGTTACTTTGAGGAGCAGTAATCTCAGCAAGTAAACCTTACATGCTCTTTAAAATCAGGGACCATGTAGCCATTTTGTTACAAAGTCATCCAAGCATCTTCTCTTTAATGTAGTAATAAGCCACGGCTAACATATATTCATGGATGCACTCCAACTTGTTCTAACTTCTTCACTCTTACCCCAAGGTTTTCAAAATTCCATTATTTAAATTCTGTTGCTAATCACTGCTCATGAAAGCACTGGGGAATCTGCCATCCCCATCCACTGTCATTTGACAGCGAGTTTGCAGCTTAACCTTTCCCACATGTTTCAAGTTCCCTCAGAGCTCCGGGTGTTCTCTCAGTTTTTCATCACTTCTCTGATTCTACTAGCAAAGTCCCAAGGGCTGGCATGAGGGTTTCTGAAGGACACACTCATTTATCCAAAGCAAAAAATAACTTCGAGAGAAGGACAAACATCCCCCCAAAGCCCTATCACATCCCTCACTTTTTAAAATCCTCTCCTCTTTCACATCCAAGTCCATAAATTGCTGATCCAATTATATAGGTCATGGTAATATTCAAACAGTCTCAACCTCCCAAACTACTATGTGAAGGAGTAAAACTCAGAAGTTATCCCACCAGACGTTCAATTGCAGCGTATAGGAAGAAGCACATGGTAGCCTCGCTGACTAATTACTACAGACACATTCAGGACATGAGAGCTGCACCTAGGATCACTCATAAGGGAAATGCAAGTTCAAGACTGACTGATTATAGTCTTGTAAGTGAAATGAAAATGCACATGGTCAAGGCAATGACCTCTTCCACTATTTTGCTTAGCTCATTTTGCATTTTATTACAGATTTACTTTCTCTGTCATAATGGGACTAGTTCTAAAGATTTCTTAAAACTCAGTCAGTACAACTGGTTATCTCTGGCCCTAATCATTTTTTAAATTAGTTTTTTATATTATTAATCTGATTGTGGAGTCCATGCTCTTACTTCTATACTGAGCTGCCTCCAGAATACCCACATTGCTGCTAGTTTGCATTTTGACACATCATTTCCCAAAAATGCTCATTTTCGGGCCTCCCCTGGTGGCACAGCGGTTGAGTGCTGGGCTGTGAAGCTGCCCACAGCCTCCGCAGCGCCAGTTCAATCCCCGGCCACAGGGTGAGGGTCCCACATGGTGCACAGACCTCTCCTGCTGCCTGTTGCTCCCCTCAGCAGTGTATTTCATCAGTCTGCCTGTTCTGCTCCTGCTCTGACTCTGGTGAATTCTCTCACTCTCCCACACTTCTGACTGTACTCAGTGCTTGTATAAAAAAATAAATAAATAAATATTTTAAAAAATGCTTATTTTCCTGCACCTCCTCCAAAAAATGACAGGAAATTTATCTATCTATCTATCTATCTATCTATCTATCTATCTATCTATCTATCTATCTATCTTTCTATATCTCTGTTTATTCTAACAGCTGCAAACAACAAGAACAACAAACAATTTTGAGCGCACATAAAATAAATTTCTTTCTTGAGGGGGATAGGGAAAGTGAATGCTGATCCCCAAGCAGTGTCTGTGATTTGAATACTGCTGTTGTATGTACATTAGATATGTTGTATGTACCTTGAATACACATACAGACACCCAATTTTACACAAAAGGTAACCACATCAACTCACTCTGATCCGGCAAATGATTAAAATATTACTGGTTTGGGGCAGAGTGCACAACTTCTTACTGAGAAACCCTAAGTAACAAGAGGGGCTGCTGGGCACTGTCTGCTGTAATGCATTTATTCAGAAGTAATTCAATTAGAAAGATACATAATCATCTTATGTTCATACCATTTCAAGAATGTTTTTCAGCAGAACAATGGAAAATACTCCTTAACTTACATTGAATAACAGGAAATTTGACATTTTTTCGTGAGTTAAAAAATTTTAACTCATGGCTGTCATGAAAAATTTCAGGTACTAAATGACTAGAAATGTACAGCCACACAAAATAATTTTCTAAAATAAAAAGCCCATTTTTATAATTGTTTTTTTAACTGTCTTGGAAATTGGTGTTCAGAGTAATAGGGAAATTCATTATTTTTTTTTTAATAGAGGCATGTTTTATTTATTTATTTGTTTGTTTGTTTTTGTTAATACAAGCAGTGAGTACAGTCAGAAGCGTGGGAGGGTGAGAGAATTCACCAGAGCCAGAGCGGGGAGCAGAGCAGGCAGAAGGACCGAAGTACACTGCTGAGGGGAGCAGCGGGCGGCAGAGGGGTCTGCGCGCTATGCGGGACCCTCCTCTGGTGGCCGGGGAGCAGCCGGGGATAGAACCGGCACCGCAGAGGCCGCGGGCAGCTTCGCAACCCAGCCCTCAACTGCTGTGCCACCGGGGAGGCCCCAGATTATATTTTAATCCCTAGTGAATTTACCAAATTTTCTGCTGAATAAAGTAACAATACCAAAATTGAATGTATCCATCCTAAAGAGAAACTCAGCTTATTTTTTTAAATAATATGAAGTTTACTAAACTTCTTACAAAATACTGGAAGCCAGGCATTATTTCAAGATTTAAGCTGAGAGAAAAAAAAAAAGTATAGAAAATAGGAGATAAATAGAAAATACAACTGAATTAAAAAGTAAACATTTTTTTTTCCTCCCAAGAGCACAGGAACAAAAGTTAAAAGATTTCATTTATTTCATGTATAAAACATCAAATTGTGAATAATTTGGGTTGAAGGAAAAAAAACACATTCGAATGGGAATTTGCTCTCACTTAAAAATTAAATTTAGTTTAGCTGTCTAATTCTTAGGAAAAAGAGCATCACCTGCCTCTCTCCTGCTGACCTTCCCCAAATTCTACTGACACATTTTACCATGTGTAGAAAAGTATTTGAATGCATTACTTTTAGATACTACAGGTCCTTTAGCATTACTGCAGTTGCCAAGTGACACTTCATCTTGTGACTTTATGAGATGTGGATTAAAATACAATTTACTGTGTATCCATTATGGGCTGGGAAATGTGCTCAGGGCTAGGTAGATCATGGTTCAAGCAGATTATGTCCCTGCTTTCCCACAACATCAGTCTGGTTGAAGAAAAATGACTATGAAGAAGTACACAAATATCAGCAAGGATTGGGGAAAGGCAGTCATTATTGCTTTTGGGTGGGGAGGGGGCTAAAACCATAAACAAGAGAATTCTCTTTTGCTATTTTTTAATATAAGGAGATATCAAAATTTAGCTTTTTATATGCTCCAGAATGCTGTGATTTTTAGAACAATGCCAATTTTGTATGCAAGAGGTAACATTATAACTTTTTAATTTTTAAAATCAGTCTGAAAGAAATATTCTCAGAACAAGTGACTGTACAGTCACCTATTCCCCTTTTGCTATTTTTGCTATATCTTAAAATCATTTAGTGATTCCTGGAAAGAGCTTCGTTTTGAAGAAAAATTATAAACTAAAAAGCTATATATTACTGTACAGCAAACTATATTAGAGTTCATTATTTCATTTCTGTCTTGTTCCCTACCTACATTTCAAATGAACTGTTTTCAAATATGCTGACATCTACATGATGTAGTCAACTATTTGTCCAAAAATACTTTTTTCTTAGCAGTTAATGTCATATCCCTAGGCTCACTATTATAAAAGCCCTCTTACTGAGATGCTTCTGAGTAACTCTGAGATCTGGGAGCTATTGACTAAGAGTTGGCTAGTAAACTTCATGCTGATTTCTGTAATACGCTCAGAGAAAACAAAGTGTCTATTAATTAGCTGGAGAGGGTCAGAGGGCACGTTGGAAAGAACACTGAATTAGAAAGGAGACATGTTTGGGGATGCTTTTGTTACTTATCACGTGATGGTCTACAGACATAGCTTAATCTCTAAATTCCAGTTTTTGCTTCTATGAAGTGGGATTAACACTACCTGTGTAATGTGCACCTTGAAACATTACTCTGAGACCCACATCAAATTCCTTAATGTTGGTACACAGAAAGGCAGCATCCTATTATTTAAGTACATGGTATCTGAAGTCTAGCAGGCTGGTTTGAAATTATAGCTCTGTCACATACTACGTGGATAAGAAGAACCCAGTTTAATATGCCCAAATATCAGGTTTTTCTCAGCTATAAAAATAATATTTTAAAAAGTATTTGCTATCTCACTGACTAATGGCAGGAATAAAATAAAAAAAAATAAATCCAAACCCAAAGGATAGTAGCACTCAATAATAGGCTGAATGTACCTTAAGAGATTAATTTAACACTACTGACATATTAACTATTCATGAAAAGTTTAAAAAGTAAGAAGAGTGGTTTTTGCTAACTTTGCTTACAAAGATAAAATGTGATGTTATCCACCACTTTAAAATTGAAGAATGATAATTGTCATATGTAAACAGGGTGATACAAAGGATTATTAGGGATCTCCCCCAAAAAGAAAAACCCAAGATCCAATGGCTTACTAGTGAATTCTATCTAATGTTTAAAGAAGAATTAACACAAATCTCCCCAAACTCTTTCCAAAAATAGTGGAGAAGGAAAATTTCCAAACCCATCCTTGGCAACCAGTGTTACCTTAATACCAAAGCCAGACAAAGACACCACAAGGAAAGAAATCTACAGGCCAGTAATAATGATGAATATAAGTACAAAAATTCTCAACAAAATACTAGCAAATCTGAATTTCATAACTTATCTAAAGAATTATAAGTAGTCACCAAGTGGGATCTATTCCTGCAATGCTAGGATGGTTCAACATATAAAACTCAACCATATGATTACTTCAATTGATACAAAAAGTATTATACAAAACGTAAAATTAGTTCAAGCTAAATATACTAGCAAACTAAGAATAAAAGGAAACTACCTCTACATAATAAAGGCCACATACAAAATGATAGACTGAAAATTTTTCTCTAAGATCAGGAACAAGACAGGATGCCAACTCTAACTACTCTGATTCAACTTAATGCAGTGTTAAATTAATCCTTATGGAAATCTTAACAGTGATTTTTACAGATATAGAAAATTGTATTTTAAAATTCATAAAGTTGTATCAAGTGGCTGGATAAACAAAACAATATTGAAAAAAAAACCAAATCAAATGGCCTCACATCTCCTAATTTCCTAGTTTATTGCAAATCTAAATAGCATCAAAACAGATATTAAGAGCAATGAATTAGAATGAAAAGTACAGAAACAAACCCTCATTGTATGAAAAATTACCTTCAAGCAGAATGTCAAAACCACTGAATGGAAGAGGGAAAACATTCTATTCAACAATTGATGTTAGAAACCCATGTAGAAGAATGAAGTTAGACCCTTTCTTTATACCATACATAAAAATTAACTCAAAATATATTAGCGATCTGATCATAAAATCTAAAACTGTAAAACTACCAGACAAAAAGTCAGAGGAAAGCTTCAGGACATGAATTTGTCATTGATCTCTGGGATGTAACACCAGAACCACTGACATCAAAAGAACAACACAAATGAGACATCATCAAATTTAAAACCCGTTTATCAAAGGAGAAATTCAATAAAATAGAAAAGCAACTATGCCAACTATCTATACAAAGAAATCCTACAACTCAACAACAAAATAGCCCGATTAAAAATAGACAAAGGATTTGAATAAACACTTTAACAAAGATGACATACAAATAAGTGGTCAACACACATATAAAAATATGCTAAAATCAGTCGAGAAATTTAAATCCAAACAAAAATGATTTAGATCAAAACTAAAATGCTGTAAATCAAAATTATCACCTTGTGCCTACCAGGATGCCAACTACTGAAAAAGACAAAAAAAAAAAAAAAAAAGAAAATAATAAGGATATTGAGAAATCAGAACCCAGGCATTGGTGGAAATGTAAAATGGTGCTGCTACCATGGAAAAATAATGGCAGTTCTTCAAATAATTAAAAAATAGAATTATTTTATGATCCGTGCTTCTTCTATGTATATGACAAGTATATACACAAAAGAATTCATAGCAAAATCTCAGAGATATTTGTACATTCATGTTCCTAACAGTATCATTTACAATAGCCATGAGGTGAAAAAGATTCCAATTGTTCATTAATGGATGAATAGTTAAACAAAATCTCATGTATATAGTGGATTATAAGGTGTGAACTTTGGAGATCTTACACTACATGACATAAACTAGTAACAAAGACACAGACAATGTTTGATTCCACTGGACAATCCAGGAGATATTATCCAAAGTAATCAAATTCATAGAGACAGAAGCAAAATGGTGCTTTCTAGGGACTCTTTAGGAGAGGGCAAGATGGAGTTGTTTAATGAATACAGAGTTTCAGTTTTGCAAGATGAAAGAGTTCTGGAGATTGGTGTCACAGCACAACAAATATACTTAATATTATTGAACTGAACAACTCAATAAAAATATATTAGGTACATTTATGAGCTAAGACTCATGGATGAAATACGATCATTTTGTAAAACAACAATCACTTGCTTTATAATTTTGGATTTGTATATATTTATTTAGTAAACTTTCCTATTATTTTTTGTATGAGACACTGTGTATAAAATATAAGACGTGCTGGATCTTTCCCTCTTCTACATAAATGTACTGAATAAAAAAAAACTAATGTGACAAAATATCTGTCACTACTGGGTACAGAGATTGGTTTGATCAAGTTGATCAAGAAAAAAATGGGGGAAATATAATCTCCAAGGAAATTTTTATTCATTGTTTTCTGATCATTATTTTATTTTTAAAAACTCACCTGAATTACAAGTTATATACATATCACCAGTCTATTTTCAAATCAAGCAAAATCACTGAGTGGTCATTACTGTAAATTACTGCTTTCACCAGATATAGTATGTTTGAGGGTGGTGTCAAAAGGGATCTTTGAAATCTATGCCATTAAGTTTCAAGAATCCATTTTCCGCCTGCAACACACCAGCCAGGGGTGCACAATATTGTTAAGCACATCAAAAGGAAATTATTTACAAGATGCTTCTTGTGTTTTTTGATCACCCGTGGAGTTTTCTACAATGGTTCGTTAACCTACTGGTAACAAAAGAATAACTTTGCCAGAGATTTGAGGGAGGAAGGAGAAGACAAATACCCCACACAGATCTCCATAAGCATTTGC
Organism: Talpa occidentalis; assembly: GCF_014898055.3. Lineage (NCBI taxonomy): Eukaryota > Metazoa > Chordata > Mammalia > Eulipotyphla > Talpidae > Talpa > Talpa occidentalis. The sequence goes on from NW_023605305.1 coordinate 86,369,230, forward strand.
CATGGTTGACTGCAGTGCACACTACATCATATCTGTGTTCTTTCAAATAACTGTGTCTGAGATGACAGTATGCATGCTTCTATGGGTACAACCCATCCTATCTTATTTGGCTATTTGACTTTTTCCTCCTATTCTAAGCAGAGATCTCACAGAAAATGTGAAAAGTCTGAGGAAACTGTCAGAGAGCAAGTTCGGCTCAGCATGGGATAAGCTCATTTGCTCTGAAGCAGTAGCCTCTGAAGGGATCTGACAGCATTAAAAAGAAAGGACATTTTAAAATAAGTACATATCAATGCTTTCATACTTTTGACAACCTTTTGGAAGTGGAGAAGGCCAATTTGCAGTCCCTGGCTGGGGCAAAGAGAATATACTTAGTCAATGCTTTAAGAGAATCATTTGATGTGCTAAGATGAAAAAGAATGCATATGATCACTTTTGGAGGATGATATATATATTTAATTTGGGACCAAAGTGGCACTGGACACAGAATTTTATTTTTATCAACGCTTCTGTGTGCATGAGATCTTAATATACACTGAATGCACCAAAGGACTGGGATTTTTGGAGATAAAGTGGCATCTCCTCTCCATATAAGCATCCACCACAGAGTTGCCTTCTGCAAGTGGACCCTGATACCAGCACTGATCCTGGATACTTTCTGGACATGAACTCAGGAGCTTTTCAAAATTACTGAGTTTTCATAGCATAAAACTGATTACAGAAAATTTGAGCACTATGTAAAGATATGATGAAGAAAACTTAAATAGCTCAAGAAACCACCATGTACAGTAACCAAGAATACACTCGACCTCTCCCATAGGTAGTGTTTTCAATGCAGTGCTGCCAGTGTTACAAATTTAGGGTTGTATCCTACTTGATCACACACGCACGCACACACATACACACACACAAACATACAACTCCATAATCCTTGTCTTTTATAACATCAAGCCTGGGACTATTTTTCCCAGACCTTGCCACCCACTTTCTCTTCCTTATCTGTTTGAAACGCAACATCAAACGCAAGCCTGTTCAAAGTGTCAATACTATACCACATTTCCTCTCTCTTCGTTTCTATGGCTCTGAGGAATGACGAGACCCCAAAAAAGGAAAGAACATTAGTGCCTGAGTCACCACAGACAGGAAAGGGGCTGTGAAAATAGGAAGAGCATCACTGGTCCATTCACGAGTAAGAACAAACACATATAATGCACCATCTCTGAAATGTTGGGATTGATTCCAGAAGCTGGTATAAGCCTAAAGCTGCCAAAAGTAATCAACTCCCTGATGTTTAGCTATTAAATTCATGGGTCACTGAGAAATGGGGTCTCAATAATGAGATGACTAACTACCTAAGTCGCCTCCTGGGAGACGATGTAGTGTCTGCAAACTGAGAGGACCATGGCTGTGGCATAAGATTCTTGCAAGAGTTAAAGGCAACATAATTGCTTCTGGGTCTGGTACAAAGTATGAGTTCAGTGTTGGCAGTTCTTTTTGAAACAAGCAAATAAGACAAACTATAGTTACTCTTACTAAGACAGCTATTGTTTTTTCCACATGTCAACCTGGAAAGACATTCTCTCATCTATTTTTCTATATTTTATAATTTACCTCTCAAGAAAATTTGATTTGACTGGTTTAAAAAAAAAATGTTTCCAAGAACCAATATTCAAGCAAATTAGATTCACTGAAAGTATAAGCTCAGTCAACTTAGGCTATTAATACCATTCATAAAATTTTAAAAGTACTACTTTTATCCATTAGGAAATGCATCAAATTTTACAGTTTGATGGTGAATGTAATAATGCTTACATACTTAAAATGATGAGAAAATATTCATGCTGCTTATTAAGCTAAAGTCCTATCAATTCAGGTTTATTAAATCAACATGAAAGTTACCTTTTAATTCTTGCCTAATGGGAGAGACATAGCTGATGAGAATCAACAACAAAATATATGTATTTAATGACAGACATGTACATTTACTTAAGCAACAAATACATTTAACCAAATATAGGGTTGCCTAACAAATAGTAAGTGCTAAGCTCTGTGTAATGTATGGCCCAGCTTTCAAGGGCAGTATTTTATAGTTTATAAATCTAGTTTTTTCCTAGAAACATAGGTTAAAGGCAACTATATAAGTGGAATCACATCTTAACTATGTCCACACAAGTGAAGAAGCCAATTAGCCCAATTACAGTGAGGATTATAATTCTTACACACAAAGGCCTTCACATATGACTATTGTCATTTTTTAGCATCTTCTTTTAATTGAGTGTCCTTCTAATCATCATCACACTTCTGTGGCCAAAAGAAATGGTCATAGATGTACCAGATCCCTAGGGTAAACTGAGTTACTTCTTACATCCACAGAAATTTCTGACTTCCCAAAGTGAAAATATAAATGGGAATTTAAGAATATGTTATCCACCTCTATCATGGCATAAATATCACCTACAATAGGCATATTTCCTGAATCCTTTTTCTTCAGGAATAGTATCTTACCTCACCAAAAGCAGAGAAAACAAAAATGTACAATTCATCCCACCCCAAATCTGCTATTAACCATCGTGAACTCATTCAAGAAACTTTACTAACAGTAACATGGTAAGTCTTACAGAAAGTTCATATGCATTCTGACTCTGGGTTTTGAGGACAGAGTTGTCAAGACAGAATACCGAACTGAAAATTCGTAGTCTGAAGCTAAAAGGACTTAAAAAAGTACAGATCACCTTTCCCAGGTTTTAGGGATCTGTTCTAGAAGGCAATCATTGGTCATGAATTTCTGAATCATTACGAAGAGGCCAAGTCTTAGAGCTAGGGGGAATCTGAGACCATTTGGAGTCCAGTCCTCTAAATTTGCAAAAGAAGCTAACAGCTTGAAATTTGTAATTCTGTTCAAGACCCTACAGTTAAGGGCTGGATGGAGACCAGCCCCAGGGTCTCAGATGTTGGATGTCGTTTTGTCCATCCTCCCCATTCTTAATTCCATCACAAACAGCACTCTTTGCAGCTTATGCACTTTCTCATTTGACATCAAAATACCTCCCAGCAATGTGGATAGAAAGCCATTTTGCACTAATAACTTCATGTCAAGTCAGAAAGCCAGAAAAGCAAATTTTCTTTAGAGGTTATATGTAGCTATATAACTATCCCAAGAGAAATGTCCCTCACAGTGTATACAATTCCCCTTGGTTTCAGAGGTTTTGGAAATGAAATTATATGCTTTCTACAAAATAAAAAGTGCTATCAAAACTGTTTGAGTCCATTCATCTAGTGTTCCCTGCCTTCTTTTGGTTCCATGAAGTAAGGATGGTTCCTGATTAGAGAGACAGAATTGAGATGACTTTGTAGCAAGACAGTTACTGTAATTGTTTTAAAGTCCAACATTAATCCCTCTCACTTTAGTTATTTCTCAAGAGTCTCAGAGGCTAGGTCTACTAACACTGAACCAATTTCTGCTCACCAGTTAAGTTACTCTTTGGGCCATTATCAAATCTATCTAGAACACGGTGACATTGTCCTAGATAGTGTTAAACCCACACAGCTAGACTTAAGAAGCTGATGTCTGAAGTCTGGTGGCATGATCATATCACTTTAAAAAACAAAACACAGAGATTTTTTTTAAACACAGATAGCGTTAAATATTTATCACATATTTATAAATATGTGATAAATATTAAGGCTACCCATTGTGGAATAGTTCATGGATGAAATCTGCCCTGCTTCACATAAAAGTTTGAGGTCATCTTATTTTGAGTTGGAGATTTTGTTTTTTGTTTGTCATCTAAAAAGGTTTTTGAAAACTATGCAGCAACTATTCTAATGACTTCTGAGATACTAGACTTTAAGAGAATATTTCCTGCTTTCACATATTTCACAATTTTCACCTCTATCATCACCTTAGCCAAAATGTAATAGCTCCACTAAGATGTCAAGGTCTTAGTGTTTTAGGTCAAATGTTTTAGGAAAAATATTACGTGGTTCATGCTTTTTCTTAAAGATCTTCTATTCCCTCTGCTTGTTCATGACTCTGAAGAGTCCTAATGTAAAGAAATTTGTCAAGCTTGTTTAATTAAGAATTTGTCAAACCCATGGATCCATAGGCGTTGGAATGGGTGGGATGAGAATTGTGTAAAACATACCTTGAGAAACTACCTATGCATGGGAGCAAACAACCCTTCAATCATTCTCCATTTATGTGAGATGCCTGGTTACATAGAAAGGGCCTCTGGAATCTTCTTTCTTTCTTAGCCTGCAAGCTACATTGAGACAAGTCTCCTCTGTATTCTTTACTGTTTGCGATATTTCCAGGGCTGAATACAGGACCTAACATGTGGTGTGCTCCCCCTCACCCTGCCCAAATCTCTGGATGGAGATGGGATTCCATTGTTTAAAAATTAAGATACAACCAGGGCAACAAAAACAGAAATCAAAATGGCAAGCAAATTATTTCACAAGACTACTGACCTCATTTCTTTATTGAATCAGAATTATAACAGGGCAGGTGTTGAAGTGAATTAAAATACTTTTAAGGTGAATACTCTAAAATGCAGATTGTAATTCTGGATTCAGAATTCTGTTTCAGAACAGCCCACTGCTAAAGAAAACTCAGGGAAAATTTGAATGTGGTATGTCGTAAGAGAAAACATACTGAAATGTAAAGGTAGAAATTCTTACTAGTTTAAAATGCAGCAGAAAACAGCATTAAATACATCTATTTATGATTTTGACCAAAAAAATCTCGATGCAAATACAGTAGGTATGAAAGTAGTGGAATTATTATGCTTTTATTTTCTAACTCCAACCTGCATATTTAAAGTATCCTTTCTCCCAAATCCCTGACAGATGGTAACCCAAATTCTGCTTGGACACTTCTAGTACCAAAAATCTCTACCTGGCAAGGCTGGAATTGCTGTGTTGGATGATGACAATTATAAGAAATATGTTTCCCTATGACTCTCATCCATAGGTACTAACACATTCCATCTTCACACATGGAAATGATATTTGGACTGAGATAATGTCAGAAACTATGACTCAGAGACAAAGGCAATGAATTTTTAAGAAGGCTTAGCTTAATTCATTCAAGCGCATCCCATGCCCACTTTGGTATCACTATGCCCATTTTACTTGTTTCAGTACTCAATGTTTGTACATGGATGGAATTCTTCACAACTTCATAAATACTTCTAGATTAAAAATAAATGAGCACATAATATATCTAGAGAGTTACATTTGTTTCCTGTCTTCAGCTGTTGTATTTGCCATCCACTGATGAATTAAAAAGATGTTATAACTTGTGTTCATTTCCTCTCTTTCTAGAACTCTTTCTCACTAAAGTGCCCTTCACTGGTGCGCTACTGGTCCTGTCTCCATCCCCTCCATGCTGCTGTGACAGGATACTTCTCCCTCTGAGAAATGACCCGCTTTTCAAGTACAAGAGAGAGAGAGATGAGGCAGTCTTCACTTCTATTCAAAGGAAACCAAAAATGATGCTCACTGTTATTACTGATCATTTTATAGGAGCACTATGCTATGGACAAAACTCATTATCTAAAGAACAGCCAGTTTCCCGAAGGAGTCCACCTTATGGAAAGGCAGTACACTCAACATATTCACCTCTCTCCACCCTACAACTACCAAGTATACTTAGACCACCACTGGGCTGCCTCTGGACCACTAAAACAAGTCTCTCTGCATCCAAACAGAGGTTAGAGGTTAGGCTTCCTCTAACCTGATCTCCACATGTTTTTTTTTAAAGATTTATTTATTTATTTATTTATACAAGCACTGGGTACAGTCAGAAGCGCGGGAGGGTGAGAGAATTCACCAGGGCCAGAGCGGGGAGCAGAGCAGGCAGAAGGACCGAAGTACACTGCTGAGGGGAGCAGCGGGTGGCAGAGAGGTCTGCGCACCATGTGGGACCCTCCTCCGGTGGCCGGGGAGCAGCCGGGGATCGAACCGGTGCAGCAGAGGCTGCGGGCAGCTTCGCAACCCAGCGCTCAACCGCTGCGCCACCGGGGAGGCCCAGCTCTCCACATTTTTGCCAGAGACAGCTTCTCAAAATGTACTCCTGATCAAGTCACTGCTTTATAATTTTACCATACTCAATAGAGACCTCAAAGTTCTTGGTGTGGCATATATGGATCTGCATATATTTTCAGCCTCATCTCAGAAATATCCAAGCTTAGAAGCAAATCTTTAGAATATTGAACATATTTCTATAATTTCCTTGCCCTGCTGACTTCTAGACCTCTATAAATGTACTTCTTCCATGTGTATGATTCTGGCTTTACCCTCTGAACAAATTGTCTCCTTTTTCAATTGAGCAACACTTATAAACTCTTTAAGGCCTAGAGTAGGCATCACTTCCTATATAAAGTCCTATCCTTTTTAAAATATTTCATTGATTTACCACCAATTTACAATACTATATAAATTTCAGGGTTCATCTTCACCTTGATGGGTGTAGAAACCTCCCTTCAGCCTCCACCAGAGTCCTAGAGCTATTCCCACTGTCAGATTGATGCCCCTTCCCACCTCTCTACCTCCCTTCCCCTCCTCCTCTGCTAGTCACTACATGTTTCACAGAATCTTAGAGGTGTTTTTGTTGTGATTCATTAGTTTGTTTGCTTTAGTTATGTATATTCCAATATGAAGGAAACCTTCCAGTAACTACTACTACAATTAATACTGTTACCACTGTGCACTACTACCACCAACAGCAAGCAATAGTAAGGGCCTAGTAGATGCAACACCCACTGCTTGTGATTAATATACATTGCTTATATTCTTCACAATGACTTCAAAAGATATATTATTCTCATGTTTTTCAAATTATTTACTAATTCAGGAGTATAGTTCAATGAAAGATCAGGATTCAAACTCAGTCCTGTTGTTTCCAGGGTTACTATAACAAGAAACTGAGGTACAGAGAGGGCAATACACAATGCAGAGTGTAGGAGAGAGTTAGTGGCCATTGGCTGCCTCTGCCTGTCCAAATTCTATTTTGACTTGTGGCTATAGCAACCTGTCTTTCCCTGGGGGGCAAAGAGGGGCAAACCCTCTCCCACACTGTGTCCCAGGCATTCAAGTATTATTGCAACTATTATTGACCTCCCACTGGTGTTCATGTGAGACACACCTCGTTACATGATAGGATGTTCCTGTTTTTGAGATGCTCATGTGACTAAAGTTCAATCAGTGATACTCAATTCCATAACTTCTTTAGTAGAAATTTGGAGAAAGTATATTTGCCTTAGTGCCCTTGAACTCTGAAGGTCTCCATTTGGAAAGCACTTGCATGGAAATAAATGCAACAAAAAGAAAGTACAGAGAAGAGATGGAGGAAACTTGGATCCTGATGATATCATGCCATGCCTAAAACTGCACAATCCCTGGTCATTTCAACTACGGAGACAATACAGTACCTCTTATTCAAGCCTGTTTGAGTCTTTCTCTTTCACTAGTCTTTGAAGTGAACCATGCCAAATATATGGGATACACACTTATGATTAGAGTAATCACAGAATGGGTGGATCAAATTGAACTTTGAAAAATCCATGTAGGGCCTCCCTGGTGGCACAGCGGTTGAGCGCTGGGTTGTGAAGCTGCCCGCAACTTCTGCAGCGCCGGTTCGAACCCCAGCCACCGGAGGAGGGTCCCACATGGTGCGCAGACCTCTCCTGCCTCCCGCTGCTCCCCTCAGCAGTGTACTTCGGTCCTTCTGCCTGCTCTGCTCCCCGCTTCTGGCTCTGGTGAATTCTCTCACCCGCCCCTCCGCCGTGCTTCTGACTGTACCCTGTGCTTGTATAAATAAATAAATCTTTAAAAAAAAAAAAAAGAAAGAAAGAAAAATCCATGTAGGATTTACAGAGAAAACAACTAAAGAATGTTCTTCCTCTTAAGCTACACAAACATTTCTTTTTTTAAAAAAAAGATTTATTTATTCATGTATACAAGAACTGGGGTATAGGCTTGATGTGCGGGAGGGTGAGAGGATTCACCAGAGGTACAGCGGGGAACAGAACAGGCAGACTGACCAAAACACACTGCTGAAGGGAGCAGCAGGCAAGATAGGAGAGATCTGCTGTGCCATGTGGGGATCTCTCTGACTGGCATCGAACCTGCACTGCGAACAGCTTCACAGCATGGCGCTCAACCGCCGGCACCACCAGGGAGGCCCCACAAACATTTCTTAAACATCCACCCTGTACTAGATTACCTGTTTGGAAGTTGACATAACAAAACTAACAAGCCACCACCCCAGCCCTCAAGATTATCAGAGTTTGGTCTATACAATTCACCCACCACAACTGAATAGACTCCAGAAATGACCCGCCTTTCAAGTACACAAGAGAGAGATGAGGCAGTCATCTATGGAAGAGGCACATGTGAAGGCATTGCCTGGAAAGAGGCACACGTGAAGGCATTTTGTCAACAATGATGGATAACATTTTAATTTCCTATGCACCGAAAATCAGTGAAAGAGAGTCTGATCCATCTATGACACACTCCAGCCTGGCTCATACAGAACTCACGGCATAGAAAACTGAGTGCACAACAGGTGAGGCTGGAAGGATGGGACATTAATATGATGAGCATTAGTTTGTGGCATGTTAAGTCAACCGTGTAATGCATAAATTTATACATCAACTCCCTGGCTTTTTTATGCCACCCTGAAAAAGACTGATATGCTTTTTCCTCTCAGGCAGTCCTATCTTTCTGAATCTGTTCCTCTGCAGCTGGAGATAATAAATATTCATTTGAGCTCAACGCTAGCACTGGACTGTCTTCCAAAGGCTGGAGAGGTCACTGTGATGAATTACCTCATACAAATAAATTTTGGACGTCATTGAACACATCTCACCCCACTCATGTCCCACAAGCTTTTGTATATATTTTGGATGCCTATACAGAAAAAATCATTACCCCTAATTTACCAAAACAAAAGAAAAAATTATACCCTTCAATTCAGCCTTAAGACTAGGTAGTCCCTAAGTAAAATGCAAGAAGATTACAAGTACCTCATTCCTTCCCTTGTCCTCATCCATCCAAAAGCTGGAGAAATGCTCATTTTTCTTGGTCCCCCTGCCTCAGTGGCTCCATAGATTGTAAAAATGTTCTTCATACAATTTTCCTGGTGAAAACTAATCATCCTTCACTCAGATTCTTCTGAGTAATGAACAGAGTTCCTGAAGAACCAATTCCATTGTGGGTGTGTGTGAAGGTTTCCCCACACTAATGCACATTCCCTGACATCTGCAGCATGACTGAGAATTTAACTAGACTCAGATACTAGCTACCCAGAGAAAATGACTGGGTTGAAAAACAAATGCTACTTTTCTAACCCTTTGCACTCCGAACCATTCTGGACATTGGCTACCAGGTACTCGACGCTACTTTGGAGCGGAAACGTGCATTTACAGACCCTCGTATTATTTAGTATAATTTTGGAACCAAGTAACGTATTATAATGATATTGGACTTATATGAATTGGGTGACATCAAGGAATGTATATTTGCAAAAAAAAACCAATATTTTATTGTTTATAATTTTGTACAGTATGATAAGTTTTGTAACACTCCCCAATATGCATTGCAGGCTGATTAGTGCATGTTTGACATGTCTGTATGGAGGTCTATCTGGAGCTCATCTTCACTACTACTTGTGTCATGAGACTCATTCGTGGTTGGACCCTTTGCCATTGTTCTAATAAAAAATATGAATAAATGCATGGGTTGAAAATTTCTAATTGTTATTACTAACTGACAAGATGATATTTACCAAAATAGCTTTCACCAAACAATTTATTCACTAAGAAAAGAATCACTTTTCCGATTTTCTCCTCATTAGATCTATGTGCACTGCTCGAAGCTTCAAACCAAAATGAGCTCAGCTTTGAAAATCTTTTCCTCCAGATGTAGACTTGTTTATTTGTAATTATATATCTCACTATACAGTGCGCGCTATGTTCGAAAACCGACCTTTCTTCTACAAACTCCCCTTATCGCTCTTTTCAAGTGGCGTCACGAAGTGCTCGGACCGTCGTGAGCACGCATCTCACGTTCTCGTCCGACACAAAACCCGCTGACATTTCTTGTATATATCTTAGTAGTTTTATGATATTTTGATTTAATTTCTTGTGCCATTTCAAGATAAAACTTCAGGGAAACATGCATGTCTCAAAAAGTTGCGTTGAAATAACTCAATTCCCAGTAATCACTAATAAATTGCAATGTCCCCTGAGAGGGGACATCCCAGTGATATGCTAGAATTCTGATGTCCCCTGAGAGGGGACAGCGGAGTGCAAAGGGCTAAATATACTATCAGGTTCGCAAGTCAAGGACTCTGCCCCAAAATTGTCCTCTACTTCAAGTCAGTTGCCAGACCAGACTGTTACCTGCGCTTCTTGCTGAATGGTGATCAATCTGTGAGTGCCACCACCTGGGTCCTCAGGTTTGATTAATTTATTAGAGCAGCTCACAGAACTCAGGAAACCCATTTACTCACCAGATCACTGATTCAGTACATAGGATATAACTCTGCAACAGCCAGATGGAAGAGAATCCTCGAGTGAGGCATGGGGGAAAGATTTAAACCTTCTATGCCCTCTCTTGGGGTGTCTCCCCACAGATCTACTTGCTCACCAACCAGGAAATGCTCAGAAACCCTTCTCTCTCTCTTTTTTTTTTTTTTTGGTTGTTGTTTGTGTGCACGTGACTTCATTACACAGGCAGCGCATATTAAATCACTGGCATGTGTATTGAACCATGCCTGAAGCCCCTCCCCCCTCCACGGAGGTTTTGGGGAAACTGGAAGTTCCAACCCTCTAGTCACTTTGGTTTCACCATAACAGCTCCCCTCCTCAGGGGTTTCCCAAAAGTTACCTTCACTAACATAACAAAGAAACACTCTTAACACAGGAATTCCAAGTCTTTAGGAAACTGAGGCAGGAACTGTGGATAAAGACCAAATATGTATGAGAATTATGTTTGGGTCATCTGAATCTTATAAATCACAAAATCTTACAAGCTAACCTGAACAATTAATGGTTTGGTATTTTTAGCTTATTATAGAAAAAAAAAAAGTACTACTTTACTAGATAAATTATCGGAGATATTTTTTCTCAAAGTGTTGGAAATGATAGTGTAGAGTCAGGAATGACCACAGTACAGGTTTTCTATGATCCAGCAGACTGGGTAAAGGAGAAGTCAGAGTCCTCAGTGGTTTTTGCAGGCTTTTTATTGGGATTTACCCGATACACAGCAGGCAGGAGTGCTGGGGGGCCATGAGGCTGGCAGGACTCTCAGCCCCCAGCAGGTCTTCACTCTATCTAGGCTCTTCGGCCTTCTCTCTGTTTCTCTCTTCTTCTCATGGCTCTGCTTCTCTTTTGGCTTCTGCTGGCATCCCCGTGACGCCGCCCTTAAAAGCACAGTCTCAGCCCAGGTGAATCCCATCTACCTATGCCCACACCCTACACCAGGTGCCCGCCATCAGGCATGCATTCAGGACTGCAAGGATCCATCATCTATCCTGATGGCGGGAGGGCAGAAAAGCCTGACATTTTTCCTTACCCTACAGATAGAAATTGGACTGAGGGAGGTAATTTGCTGGGTAGTATCTGAATACCCCTGTAAGGGGGCAGGAGTGGCCAGAGCAGGTTCTCTACGACCCAAGCAGACGGGGTAAAGGAGGAGAGAGTCCTGGAGCCCTCAGCAGCTTTTCAGGCTTTTACTGGGATTTACCAGGTACACGGCAGGCCTCCCAGCCCCCAGCAAGTCTTCACTCTTTCTGGGCTCTCCGGCGTTCTCTGGTGGTCTATGCTGCTCTGCTCTCTCGTGGTTCTGCTTCAGCTTCTCTACTTCTCTGCTGGTGTCCCCATGATGCCGCCCTTGAAAGCCCAGTCTTAGCCCAGGTGAATCCCATCTACATATGCCCATACCCTATTCCAGGTGCCCACCATCAGGCATGCATTCAGGACCTCAGGGTTCCATCATCTATCCTAATGGCGGGAGGGCAGAAAAGTCTGATACTTTTTACCTTACCCTACAACCCCTTTATCCATGCCCTTATGGACTGTTTCAGCGAGAAGTGTTATGCATGTCAAATTATAAATGCATTACAACTTGGGTTCAAAACTGTTGAACTTGAATTTTTGAAAGAGAAATATTCAGATAAGATTTTGGCTTACAGGATCAAAAAGAAAGTCTTTGGAAAAGATCTGAAATGTAAAGAAAGTGCTTTCTCTTCCTTGTCTGTATGCCAATGCTGGAAATGCCCCAGCAGAATTACAGCACATTCCCGGTGTTGGCATTGGAAGCATTAATTAAATGACTGTATAAATATGACATTATGGTTGGAGAGATACTCTGTTCCTTTTCAGTTGAGTTTGGGCTGATGATTTTTCCTTCTTCCTTAGTTTTCTTATCTGCCAATTAGTAAAATGGCATGCCCAATGTACAGAGTGGCCATAAAATGAGCGTAACCTATAAAACACTTTCCTCCTGCTTCATCTACAGTCAGCACAGGATAAATGGTAAAGAGAATTTCCCCACTGCCACATCCCAAATTCTTATGTTCCAGTATTATTTTACTATTAAGATTTGAAAGGAGAGTTCTTTGCTTAGGACTGTAAAACTATGAGTAAAACCAGATGATCCATGGATATAGGTTAAAAAGTCTGTAGGAACTGGAAGAGAAGAGAATCCACCTTTTAAAATGCATCTGCACATATTCCATATGCCTGCAGGTGCAAGGATGATGGACCAGGTGAACAGGATGAGCAAATTAATCATTGTTCTCCCGCATGGCCTTTTTTATTAATAGAAATGATGCTTCTAGCATCATACTGGTTTAGATGAAAAGCGGAGGGCCCTAGAGAGGGTCCCACAGAAGTAGTTTGGATTTTTCTCCCAGTTTTATTTTTTTTTTACTTCCTTCTACAAACAGAGGGCTTAAGACTTCAGTACCTCCGAGAGCTCCTCCAGGTTACATAAAGACATATCTTGGGTGCTGTTCCGGGAGAAGAGTCCAGGCCCAGGGAGCTTGGCTTCCCAGTCTCTCTTAAGGGAGGCTGTGCTAGCTCGTGATGGACTTCATTCTCTGTTACCTATGGCTCATTATCTTACTTTAACTATGCAGTTTTGGTGAGAAATGAGTGTATAAATATGGTTTTATGGCTGGAGAGATACTTAAGAAGCCCTGAGAGTGGGAAGAAAGTTATTGCCTCTTACAATTTTATGATTATTGGCTTTTGATTACAGAATGTGTTAAGGAAATCTCTCAATTGTTAAAATGGCTGATTTTTTGCACATTACAGTTATCTTTTTTATTATCCCCCAGTGATAAAATTAATTTCTCTTCTAAATTCTTGTCTAATCCATTCAGTATTCATAGCAACAAAAAAAGAAAAAGCTCTTTTCCAGCCTAAAGTAAAATGTGTTTATCTGTTGCCTTGTTACTAATTTTGTGCAGTTTCTCTTGAAAACAAAATATTTACAAAAGGTATAGATTGATGTCATGCTTGTACAGTAAGCAAGCAATATCATTCCCAGCTAGGAAAAGCATTTAGCGAATGCATGAATCAGAAATCTCTTCATGGTTGCGTTGTAAAGAATAATTATTTTTTATATTATGTCAAGTGCCTAATCTTTAATTATGATTCAGGAGGCTACTGTGTTATTAGAGACTAGAAACGTCTCCTAAAGAAATGTAAGCCACACTGAAATCCAAGCTAAAAATTACTGGAAGGTTGAAAAGGTGGACCCTAAAGAAACAGACACCAAAGTGTGTTCCTAACATATCTGCTGCCATCTGATTCTTGGGGCACTGCCATGGCGCTGGGCTCCCCCATGGCCATGGGCCTCAACAAAGGCCACAAAGCAACCCAGAACATGAGCAAACCGAGACACAGCCTACCTGTGGGTGCTTCACAAAACACACCAAGTTCAAGTAGGACATATTCCAGGAGGTGTGCAGCTCTGCTCCCTAAGAGCGGTTTGCCATGGAACTACTCAAGGTCTCCAATGACAAGCAGGCCTGCAAGTTCATCAAGAAAAGTGTGGGGACACACACCTATGACCAGAGGAAGATAGACAACTGAGCAATGTCCTGGCTGCCAGAAAGAAGGGAGCCACCAAGAAAGACAGAGTTTCATCCCCTCCAGTATAAATAAAATCTTTCCTTAAAAAACAAAACAACAACAAAAAAAAACAACCAGCATTCTTCAAAGGAACAGACAATTAGCGCTGAAGAGGGGTGCTGATACCCCGGCTATGTGTCATAGGCTTTCTAATCCATGTTCTCCCTGCAGCAACGATCAGTTCCTTTTTGTCGTAAACTCTTTTGTAATATATGATCTTCAAAATTATGTTCAAAGATTTTTTTTCGGGCCTCCCCGGTGGCGCAGCGGTTGAGCGCTGGGTTGCGAAGCTGCCTGCAACCTCTGCAGCCGGTTCAATCCCCGGCTGCTCCCCGGCCACCGGAGGAGGGTCCCACATGGCGCGCAGACCTCTCCTGCCGCCCGCTGCTCCCCTCAGCAGTGTCCTTCGGTCCTTCTGCCTGTTCTGCTCCCCGCTCTGGCTCTGGTGAATTCTCTCACCCTCCCGAGTGCATGTATAAACCAAACAAACAAACAAATAATAAATAAATAAATAAGACATGCCTCTAGAAAATTAAAAAAAAAAAAAAAAAAAAAAAAAGATTTTTTTTCAGTAACCCGTGAAGAAGACCACATCATAAGTTGGCTAACTAAGGTAACATCCCTGGAGCACACATCCCAGACCTGGCAAATTTTGTGGATACCTCACTTAATTCATTATTCATAACAAACCCAGGGGGAGGGTATTATCACCATCTTCCTTTCTCACAATGAGGAAACCAAAGAAAGAACAGGATAAATATATGTCAAGGTTGCATAGGAGGAAATAAGGGAATCTGAACTCAAATCTAGGCAGTGTGGCCAAACAGCCAAAGTTTTCAACATCTTAATGAAACTCCCAACATAAACTACACTGAGGAAAGCCTATCATGCAGGTTTGGGTAATGTTGAAATTGACATACAAGGTTTTTGTGTGTTTGTTTGTTTGTTTATATTTGTGCCAGTTAAACTAAGTGCAAACTGAGAGCCCATTAATAAATCTACACTTACATGGATAGCTAATCAATGACAAATGAGACAAGAGGGCTTCCCCTGGTGGCACAGTGGTTTAGCGCTGGGCTGCGAAGCTACCCGCAGCTTCTGCAGTGCCGGTTGGAGGGTCCCACATGGCACAACAGACCTCTTCTGCTGCGCCCGCTGCTCCCCTCAGCAGTGTACTTCGTGAGTCTGCCTGTTCTGTTCCCCGCTCTGGCTCTGGTGAATTCTCTCACCCTCCTGCGCTTCTGACTGTACCCATTGCTTATACAAATAAATAAATAAATCTTTAAAAAAAAAAAAAAAGAGTATACAATGGAGAAAGAAAAGTCTCTTCAACAAATGGTGTTGGGAACACTGGACCACCACATACAAAAGAATGACATTGGGCCGCTATCTCACACCATACACAAAAGTAAGCTCACAAGGGATTAAAGACTTGGATGTAAGACCTGAAACCAGGATATCCTAAAAGAAAACTTAGGGAAATCTCTCCATGACATTGGCCTCAGTGATGTCCTTACGGATTCATATCAGACAGCAAGAAAAACAAAAGTAAATATAAACAAATGGGACTACACCAGAGAAATATCAAAAACACAATGAGCTACCACCTCATACCTGTGAAAACAGTCCATATCAAAAGGACCATACGACAAGTATTGGTGAGGGTGTGGAGAAAAGGAACCCCTCATACACTGTTGGCAGGGATGTAGACTAGTCTAGGCCCTATGGAAAACAGTATGGAGGTTTCTCAAAATACTAAAAAGTAGATCTACCATATAATCCAGAAATTCTTACTCCTAGGGTATCTATGCAAAGAATGCAACAACCAAATTCAAAGGGATATATGTCCCTATGTTCATTTCAGCACTATTTACAACAGCAAAATCATGGAAACAAACTAAGTGCCCAAGGACAGATGAGTGGGTTAAGAAGATGTGTTACATATACACAACAGAATACTATTTAGATACTAAAATAAAATAATAAAGATGAATCATTGCTATTTGTGACAACCTGGATGGAGAAGAATGGAAGATAGAGGAGGTGAAGAGGAGGAAGAGGAAAAGAAAATGAGTTTCCTAAGTAGTAGAAAATGGTTACTATACACATAATAACAATGAAAACTTATTAAATAGTTGGAAGATTAAAGTTCTCACCTGTGGGATTTAAGTCAATATTTCATGACTCGTTTTTAGTTGCTCCTTAACAAAGATATGTATTTATTTGTTGGAGAAGATGTGGAGAAAAAGGGACTCTCCTAGACTGCTGGTGGGAATACAAACGGGTCCAACCACTATGGGAAGTTGTGTGGCGTTTCCTTAGACTACTAAAAATGGAGCTTCCATGTGACCCAGCAATTCCACTCCTAGGTATCTACCCAAAGAACACAAAAAAATTAATTCAAAAAGACATCTTCACCTCTACATTTATTGCAGTGCTGTTTACAATAGGTAATATATGGAAGCAACCTAAATGCCTAAAAATAGATGTCTGGATCAAGAAGATGTGGTATATATGTACAATGGAACATTACTCAGCAATCAAAAATGATGAACTTATACCATTCACAGCAACATGGATGGAGCTGGGAGGGATCATGCTCAGTGAAATAAGCCAGAAAGAAAAATAAAAATATCAGATGATTTCACTTATAGGAGGAGTGCAGAGGAACCAAATAAGGTATCAGGGGGAAAATTATAATAAATTAAAAATCAGCATACAACTATAAATTAGAGATATTCTGCAGGAAAGGAGGAGGGAGTAGGGTCAAAACAGGGGAGGGAAGAACACACGGGACTATGGTGATAGGTCACGGGTGAATTGGTTGTGGGAACTCATGGGGACTACACCTGAGAGGAGAAAGCATACATTGTACAAAAATGAAGAATGATGTAAAAATATATAAAATTAATAAAAAAGAAATGCATTTATTTATCATTGATTTTTTAATGCAAAACTTCTTTGGTGAGAAATGGAAAGACATCCCCTGCTCATGGATCGGAAGAATTAACATTATCAAAATGGCCATCCTACCAACAGCAATCTCCAGATTCAATGCTATTCAATTAAAATTTCAATGTCATTCTTCAAAGAAATAGAAAAAATATTGATGAAATTCATATGGAGCCACTGAAAACCCTGAATAGCCAAAACCCTCCTGAAAAAAAACAAGGGAATGGAAGCATCACTTGCCCAGATTTCAAACTATACTACAAAGCCATAATAATCAAAACTGCATGGTATTGTAACCAGAACAGACACATGGACCAATGGAACTGAATAGAAAACCCAGAAATAAACCCACAGATCTATGGTCAACTAATCTTTGAAAAAGGAGCAAAGAATATGACTGGAGCAAAGAAATGGTGCTGAGAAAACTGGGTCACTACATGCAAAAGAATGAAGCTTGACTACTATATCACACCATGCACAAAAAAACAACTCAAAATGGATTAAAGAACTAGACATAAAACCTGAAACCATAAAATATATAGAAGGAAATATAGGAAAAACACTACATGACATGCACCTCAAAGACATCTTTACAGACACATCACCCAAAGCAGTGATAGTGAAGGCAAAGATAAACAGCTGAGACTACATCAAATTAACGAGCTTCTGCACAGCAAAAAAGACAATAACAAAAACAAAAAGAAACCCCACCAACTGGGAGAACATTTTTGCACCCAACACTAACGATAAAGGACTGATCACAAAAATCTTCAAAGAGCTGATGAGACTTAACAAAAACAAAGAAAATAATCCAATCAAAAATGGGCAGAAGAGCTAAAAAGAAACTTCTCCAAAGAGGAAATACAAATGGCCAACAGGCATATGAAAAAATGTTCAACATCACTTGTAATCAGGGAAATGCAAATCAAAACTACAATGAGATACCATCTCACACCAGTGAGAATGGCACATATTAAAAAAACGAGCAACAACAAATGTTGGCAAGGATGTGGAGAGAAAGGAACTCTCCTGCACTGCTGGTGGGAGTGCAAACTGGTCCAAGCACTATGGAAAGCTGTGTGGAGATTCCTCAACCTACTAAAGGTAGAGCTTCCATATGATCTAGCAATTCCACTCCTAGGTATTTACCCAAAGGACACAGAAACATCAATTCCAAAGAGCACCTGCACCCCTATGTTTATAGCAGCACAATTTACAATAGCTAAGCTTTGGAAATAACCCAACTGCCCAGAAATAGATGACTGGATCAAGAAGATGTGGTACACATACACAATGGAATATTATTCAGCATTCAAAAAAGATAAACACATGTAATTTGTAGCAACATGCATGGAGCTGGAAGGGATCATGCTCAGTGAAATAAGCCAGAAAGAAAAAGAAAAATACCGGATGGTCT
Organism: Talpa occidentalis; assembly: GCF_014898055.3. NCBI lineage: Eukaryota > Metazoa > Chordata > Mammalia > Eulipotyphla > Talpidae > Talpa > Talpa occidentalis. Next base: position 86,387,746 of record NW_023605305.1, read on the forward strand.
CACTCATAACAGGAATCTAGAAAACCTAAATAAGGGACCAGGAAAAAGAATAACTATAAGAAATAAAAAAATCAAAATCAACAAACAACTATGAACCAGAGACACACTTTGGGGGGGGGCGGGGAAAGGAGGGTTAGGGGTCAAAATCAGGGGGTTGCAATTGTATGGGGAATATAAAAATAAAAAAAATAAATTCAAAAACTTCTTTGGTGAAAATGGCAGTTATAGGAACTAGGTTAATGAAACTATTAAAGTAATGAAATAAAAGTAATTTCCACCACCTTCTGATAAGAACACCACTATTCCATACCAAAAGAAAAGCTTCTAAAATTGTCCTTTGGAATCTTTTCTATGGCCCATCAACACTGCAGCAGTTGTTCTATTCATTTTGAAAGGTATTTGCCTATTAGTGTACTTGTAGTGATCAGCATCCTTTTCAAAATCTTCAAAGCCAAGAAGGGTGGAGGGTCTACCAGGAGTTATTTATCTTTATAGTGTAAGAGATGCTTTCCTAGAAAATATTCAGCTTGAGAAATGTATTCCATATAATGCTGAAGGATTGTGACTTATAGCAGTTAGGTCAGATGGTATTGTGATTGCATACACACTTCATTCAATTTATGAAAGGCCAGTTTTTTCACCTTGAAATACGAGTCAGCCTCATCAACATAACCAGAATGGGTATCAAGAGGAGGTGACATATACAAGTTTTATTCACATTATAGCATCACATGAAACCCTCAATAATGAAAGTGAAGTGCTAGGGAGGGTGACTTCCCATAACTCAGGTGCAAGTATAGCTTAATAATTAGGTTAAAATCCCCAATAGGGAAAAATTATAACATGTCCATGATTACACAACCATATTTTAGTTGGTTGCCTTCATTACATGAGTTCAGAAAATAAAAGTCAGTAATGTAAAAACTTAAAAAAAAAAAAAAGTGATTACTCTTTCTTTTAACACCAGGTAGCTAGATTCACAAAAATACCTTTCATCATACCTGGAATCAGGCAGAGAGCCATAAATTACTAATTCATGAAACTAGCCTCAAGATTAGTATTTTTTGTTGCTATTAGCACTTCCTTGTCTCTTCTCTGCAATACACAATCATGTTGATCTTACCTTCTAAATCTCTACAGAACCCAGTGCCTTCTCATTCTAATCCGTAGACCAGAAATGACCCCCCACACCCCCTTGCATTAAAGCAGAACTTCCAAAAAGTATTTCAGAAGTCATCTCTCGCCTTCTCCATGCAAGCAAGTTCCACGAGACTGACGGGGTCCACACCTTTGCATTTCTTTTTTTTCTTTTTTAGGGTTTATTCATTTGTTTTAACTTAAAAAAGTAGCAAATATTTGTTATAAATTCAAACAAAGGGTACAATTCGAAAAGAAAATGATTTTTTTTTCTTTATCAAGTTTATCCCAATACCATGAAGGTCACTATAGTCTGAGGCAGGTCATGGGATTGCACTAGCCAGGCTTATTTTCAACAAACATTTCATTTCATGATGCCTCCTAACATCTTTCAAATACATGAGTATAAATTATTTTGTTCCTTTCATTTCTGCCTCCTGTTATTGTATTTGTTTACACAAATGTATATATTCATTCCCTCATTGCAGGACTTTTATTTTGCTTTCAGTTTTTACTGTCACAAATAATGCTGGAACACATATTGCACACATGTTTTTGTATTCATGCTAGTTATTTCTGTGTTATAGGTTCCTAAAAGATAGCTGCATCAAGTGATATATATTATATTGACATTGCATGTTATACAGTTTATACATAATACATATACATATCATTAAAATAGCTGCATCAAGTTGTGTTTTTAATTTGAAAAGAAATTGTCAAATAGCAACAGATTTTGAACTGCTTAATATACTAATGATATTATAATGTCTTCCAAAAATAAGGGGCTATCTCTTTATTAATTTAATCGATCATTCTTTTAATTACTGCTGAAGCTGAAGAACATTTCATACATTAACTTGTCATTAATGCCTCTTCTCATCTTTTATTTTTTCCTTATTGAGACAAATGAAATGCTTACATAGTTTTAAACATTTTAGTTTTAAGTGGTTTTCCCTTACCTATTGTGAAAAATAAGTAGGAGGAAAAATCTACTATTTTACTAATCTATATTTTATCATATACTCATTAATCATGTTAAGTATTTCATTCTTTTCCCATGGATTGAAAATACTGCCTTTTCATATACTAAGTGTCATTGATCTACTTAATTCCTAGACTTACTCCTTGAAATAAAAATAGCACTCTCTATTTAAAAATCCCACTGAGATTTTGATGGAAATTCTGTTGTATTTTTAGAACAATTTTGGAGAACTGAGGTATTTATACCACTGGTTCCAACAAAATAAGAAAATGTATTTTATAAAATTATTTAGACTGAATTTTGTTCTTTCTTTCATCACAGAATAGTTCCATCACATTTAATGGATGATTGCTGATTCGAGAAAAGCTACCAATTTTTATCCTATCAGACCACCTAAAAATACATACCATGTATGGAGATGAAAGCATATTTTATCTTCAATAATACATTAATATTTTCCAACATTGAAGAATTCTTGTGTCATAAGACCCTACTTGATATGATAATATATTTATCTAAACACACTGCTCAGTATGCACCTACAGTCTCTAAAAGATCTAGTAAGTACTCAAACTCCAATGTCTATACAAGTCAAGCAGGTGATGTAAACTAATAAAGAGTTAGACTTGGAGAGTAGTAAAGGTGGTTATGAACTAATGAACAGATGAATGGTGCTTTAAAACAACATATTCTTTCATCCCTTTCAAATAAGGAAACAGTATTAATTACGAATGATAGCAGTGTCTCTTGATAGCTTTCTTTTGTGCAAAAGATAATGTGTTGCCTGCTTTTCATTCAATCAGTAATCACATATTGAACACCGGTCTATCATGCATCTAAAATATACTTTTAGATATTGTGGTGGTGACAAAAATGAATTAAACATGATCTCTTTCTAAGGGAGCTTATAATCTAATCAGAAATATATAGCAAAAAATATATACCAATTACCAGAAAGTTACATTCTATGACTATACATTTGATGTCAAAAAGAAAAAGAAGAGGAGGAGGAAGGGGAAGAAGAATTTGCGAATTGCCTGCTGGATTATGTAACAGATGAGAAGAGATTGCATGAGTTAATTCACTGTCTCTTCTACTGCCCTAGTTTCAATATGGAATGTATATCATAAATGTCTTACCATATATTACCTAAATAAGTTGACACATGGTTAGACATACAAAACCACCTGAACAGTTCAAAAGCAGAAGAGATATATTTACTGGTATGTGTGTGTATAGGATTATTGAGGATTGAAAACATTTTGCAGTATCTCCTGATGTGTAAGGAGTAAATTTGCTTTTTGTATAGAGGGGTATTAAATGTGAGAGCCAAACTTTGCACCATGTAATTTAGTTGATATTTTTCCAAACACTATAAAATGTTCAGAGTTACTGAGAAGTACATTTTTTAAATCTGACATGCCACTTGGAGCCTTTGTTTCTTTTAAAATCCAGTTTAAGAAAAATTTAAATCAGTAAGCAAACATCCCATCTCCATCGGTCCTTATAGGAGCGTATTATCCCAGTACTCTAGTGTACATGAGTAGTGAAAACATAAAGACTTAGTCTATCGAAAGTATATTTCATTGATTCTAGCTTCATAACTCTATCTTTCCCAGCAGTTTGATATTAAAAAATTTAATTAGCTTACAAATATTGAAAATTTAAAATGGTTGCTGCTGTTGTCTGTATATAGCCAAAACCACATGATGTAAAACATAATTTAACACCTAGCTACTCCTAGTTATAATCATTTTTACTTTAAAATTTAATGCATAAATATTTTTCTATTTAGTGTGATTAAATGTTAGATTAATTTAAAACTTTTTTACAGACAAAATTTTCTTGAGTCTTAGCTTATATAATCATGGGAATTATCTGTTATTTATGATACTCATAATTGCTTGTGACCTATGTTGGAAATAAAAATAATAAAGAAAGAAATTATTATTTTTATTATTATTTCATAACAAAATATTGTAGAAAAAAAAGGGTAAATTGATGTGTTAGTACAATAATTTGAAAATTGATGAATGATTTAATGCTATTAGTTTTGTTTTTAAATTTTCTATTTCACTTATCTTAAAGGACTTTATTTTTACAGTTTTCTGTACCTTAGAAAAATCTGAAGATGGTTGCCTTGAAACACCCTGAACTTCTCCTTTATCAAGGTATTCTTGAGAAATTAAATGTCAACATCTCACAATAATGGATCCTAAACTCTAGAGGCTGAATTGTATTCAAGACTGAATGATTAAAACTGGGGCCATAAATGGAAATTTCTTCACTAGTATTAAGGTTTCAACCACCCTGGAGCATAAGTAAAGTCAGAGCCACATTCCACAAGGAACTATGGCCCTCCAACACAAAGACAGAGTGGGAGGGGGGGCCTTCTCAAAATGTACCACACACACGTCTGTCTTCTAAAATCAATTGGAAAAAAATAAATTGAGGCAAATAAGCAAGGAATGCATCCTTTGATCCACCATTGTAAACATTCACATTACACTTTCTGTAAAGAAGTAGGATGTCGCATTTCCACCCCTGACCACAACCCATACTGGAAGGCAGAGGTGAGGACAATGGCCACTAGCAGTAGGATAGCATCTCCTCTTCCCTTTTCACAGGGGACAGGGCATGGACAAGTCACCAAACTGCCTGCAGTGAAGAATTTGGGCAAGGAGGAAGAGTCAGAGAAACTTCTCTTGGCTTTCTGTGGTTCTGTTCCTTACTAGCAGTTGTGATTTGACTTTGGGCAATTTACGTAACCTCGTGGATTCTTTTTCCTACCACTAATATAGAGACCATCTACCCCCTCTCCTTGGAGGCTCATGGGATGATTAAATAAATGATTCCTTCAAAATTCCCAAGCAAGTATAAGGTACAAAGTGGCTGCCCATTACATATTCTTATTTGAATTTATTTTATCCTCAGATAAGATTGCTTTCCTCAAAATGGAGATTTTTTCTTATAAAATAATTCCTAGGAATTTTAGAAAAACTAAAAAGTACAATAAAAAATAAAAGCTAAGGGCCTCCCTAGTGGCACAGGAGTTAAAGACACAGAGCAATCAAGCTATTGCCAGTCACTGCAGCATGAGTTAGATCCCTGGCCCGCAAGAGAGCAACCCAAATGGCATAGCAGACCTTTCCCATCTTGCAGGCTGCTCCCCTCGGCAGTGTATTTCAGTAGATCTGCCTGATCTGCTCTCCACACTCTCTGGTGAAAATCCTCTCACCCCCATCCATGCACCTCTGGTCTAAACCCCAGTTCTTGTATGCATAAATAAATAAATCTTTTTAAGAAAAGCTAAAATAATCAACCATAACCCATCATCTAGAAATAGCCACAAAAGAACTGAAAGCAATAAATATAAATATTTAAGTGATTATTATTGATGCCTTTCATTACTTGCTTTTTAATTTTAATATACATCTTCGATGTTCTCTACCTCATCATTTTTATTTACACAGAATTCTTGATTTTAGATACCACCAACACTCTCTATCTCATTAATGTACTTTTGGCCTTCACAATTTTTTTCTACTAATATTGATAATTTTGCAAGGAACATTCTTAAATATTACTTATTTATATACTCTTGGTGGGATATCTCCTTAAGGAATAGTTTAATCACACATACTATTATTATTTGATAGAAATATCATATATCAATGCTGTATTTTCCATAAGACCCAGGGTCCCTTAACTGCTTGCCAGCCCTTTGTCCATTTGAAAAATGAATAACCCATCATATCCAAATTTAAGGGAGACACCCCCCCCAGGTAGAAGCTCTGTATTTTATGTATGAATTGCTTAAGAGTTCAACATTATTGAACATCCAAGATAAGCTATAACTCAGTGATATGCTATAATATTATGCTTTAGATAAAATTAAAATTGCCTTAAGCTCAAAAGTGATTTTCAATCTGATGATCTCCCTTCTGTAAGTACATAAGGCAGCAGGGAACCTTAGCAACATCTTCCTTAGCATCTGGCAAACCTCTCCCAAACCTGACTCTGAAGCTTGGCAGAGGACAAAGCTGCAGGACACAGCCCTGGGGAGTGAAGGTCATTAGCATTGCCTAGGTACAAAGCACTGTGAGTGCAGAGGCCTCAGGATTGCTAAGGAGTTCTATCTCATAGGCAGAATCTAATTCAAACTCACCAAAGCATAATCATGGGATCCCACAGGGACTCAAGTCTAATGGAACTATTTAATTCTTTTCTAAAGAATGACTAGAATTTTACTTCCCACCTGTGAGCCTGGCAGAGCGCAGCCAGTCTGGGATGCTGGTGAAGTCTGGTCTAGGAGATAGCATAATAGAGGCAATCATACCAATACAGCCTTCTCTTCACAAACTCCTTTTGTCTTCTAACAGTTCAGCTCCTTCTACATATCACACAAGCTGAATTTTTTACTACCCTTCCATTCTTTGGCAGAGCAGACAGAGGCTCATAAGGTTACTCATTTCATTTCCTGTCCAGCAGGGCAGCTAGCAGGCCTCAAACCAGGTCCTAACTCGGGAAACCTTCAGTGCTTCTGCCTCATTTCTTGGTGTTTATCACTCGTCTATATGTCTTTGGGATAAAACTTTTTTCATGGGGTACTCTTGGAAAAATTCAAGGTTATTTATAACCTTGTCTTCAATATGAGATATTGGAATGTTTCTTAGAGAAACATTTGGAAATGACTACTTTTGGAAATAAAGAGGGTAAATATAGTTTTGTCCCAAATTTTCTTGAAAATCAAAATCAACAAGCAACTATAAACCAGAGACACACTACGGGGGCAGGGAGGGGGGCGGGGAGAGGAAGGACTAGAGTCAAAATAAGGGGTGGTACAACTGTATGGGGAATATAACCATAATGAAAATGCATACATTGTGCAAAGATGAAAAATGATGTAAGAATTATATAAAATAAAATATTAAAAAAAAGAAAAGCTACTGTAAAGAGGGCAAGTAGGGAATGTACTAATTTATGGCTTATGGGAAATAATGATTTGCCTTCTAATGTGGAAGGATGGATTTTGTAATGCTTTCATGAGTTGTCAGGGCCAAAAGATACAAATATATGGAGTGGGGTGCCTGAAAGGGATAGCTTAAAACATTTCATAATTGTTCTTTGTAAAACATTGATAGAGCAGATAGTGTGTGTCCTACAAATGAGTCAGTTAACTGTCCTTGGTATCAGAGAAATCTGTTCTACTTTTAATAAGGAGTTAAAATAGATTGAGTTTACTTAGTTTTATTTCATTTAAAATGTAATAAAATGCCATTTTATTTCACTTAAAATGACACCAATGTCATTGCATTTTAAAAATAAACTATGAAGCCAAAATATCATATTCCTATATCTCTCTTGAGTCTAATACTCAGGAGCTACCATAACCTTAAATTTTGGTTGAAAAACTATTAAATTTCATTTACTACAATCATGGAAAAAATCCACTACATTCTTTCGCAGGGACCCTTTTTCAAAGTCTATGCATTAATTCTTTTCTCACATTTGAGCTTGTTAGTCACTTTATTTCAAAAATAATTCAAAATAGGAAAATAAGTTTCAGTCCTACTATTTGAGAGAAAGCATGCACCACTTTCTGAGACCCAAATTATAAGCAATAATAGGTGGTAAAATTGAAGAGAACAGAATCTCATTTTGAAAATAGGGATAAAATTAGGTGTTTGTTTTTTTTTTCCCCCTGAAATTGAATTACATTTAGAAGCCTACAAGGTACATTGTATTGAAAGCCTTAGACCTACAGTCAGAATGACCTTGAGCAAATCATTCTAATTGGGGGTTCATTCCTTCACCAAAAGTAAAGGGAATGGACCAAACCATGTAACCCTCTAGGGGCACTTCATGCTCTGCAAATTCATAACCTTCCAAAATAGTTAAGAGTTCAAGATTTCAATGGATCACTTAAAATTAGTAATATATATTAGTATCATAAATATATGATCCTATTACTATTCTACATACAGTATTATTCTAAATATAGTTAAATGTAGATTCTAAATAGTGGAATTTTCAGGTTCCCCTCCATATAGTAACAGTATAGCATGCTTTTTAATAAAACCAATCAACCAAACACATATTAAAATGACAAACAAGATTTTCTACTAACATGAGAAAATATTCTGGGGACTATTTCCAAGCCATTAATCACAATGACCATGGGATGAATTGGATAAAAGACAAGCCTATAAAGGTCAAATATTTTGTCTGCACTCTGGGGTGGAGTAGGGAGGAAACAAACTGTAGAGAACACAAAAGCTCACTAATTGCCTTGCTTAGTTCTGTTTTTTTTTTTTTTGTTTTTTTGTTTTTTGTTTTTTTTTTTAAGTAAGTACTATATCCTGTAGCTCTTCACATTATCATGAAGGAAACTGATTTCATGGTTCAGATCCTAAGCCTACTGGCTAGGAGAGCCATGAAAAAAGAAGTCATTGAAAAACAATAAAAAAAAGGCAAATGGTGTAAATTCTCCAGGGTGGAAGACCTGTGAACCTTGTTGGTACAGAATTGCAGATTTTTTTTTTTTTTTTTTGCATTTATGTTCTTTCCTAAGACATGCTCATGTCTTAAGATGGAAGTTCATTTCCTAAGTTTTGTTTTTTTTTTTAATCACTCTGAGGATGACATTACGGAGTTGGCTATAAAGTATTGGAGAGACTCAGGATTGAATAGCTAGGCTACTACTTACTTGTGTGTTAAGTACCTAACTTTGTGGACTCTGTTTCTATGTTTTGGTGTGTTTAATTGGTTGTGTGCCCCACCCCTATCCCCTTACCCCCTCTAAAATATAAAACAGTGGGCTGGAGTGAGTGAGGTAGAAGTCAACATGGAATAATGGAAAGATGTGGGTTTAGGGATCTGGTAAAATGTGTCTCCATTAGTAAAAAGAACAACAGATCACTGTGGCAATTGACTGATAAATGCAAATCAAGTGATTGTTTGGGCTTGTCTGATTGTTTCTGACCCTTTGCTGTGGGTCCCCACTGGAAGGTGCTTTAGACTCATGGCAGGCTTTGGGGCCTTGCTCTGGGCCAATCCCATTTGGATGGACTTTTACCCACGAGGGGACGGGTATCTTTGGGTGCTTCACTTAGAAACTAGACTCTTTGCCTTACCTGTATTGTTTCCTAGTTTTATTAAAGTTCCTTCCCATTAAAGTCTCATGTTTTGTGTTGATGCGGCGGATGGCAGAACCCATTTAGAATAGGCAGGTTTGCGGGGTTTGGGCTGCCCCTCTCCCTGTCCTATAACACTATGACCAGTATTCAAAGGATGAAAAAACAGTGTGCCTTTAGCAAGGTAGAATTAATTACTTTCCAAACAGATCTTTACAGACAGTTGTGATTTTCATTATCCATATTCAATTGCAGTAACGTTTAGAGTGCTTTATTTTCAAAAATGTTAAACTATGCTACTTTTGCTTTTGACAATTTAAAAGCTAGTGACCTAATTATGCTTTTTTTTTTTTTTCAGTGTTAATGGCACAATTTTAGAGACCTACTGCTGAAGTGTTTAGCCTCAAGTTACTGCTATATTTACTCAATATTACATAAATATCTAATGTGTTTTCCAAGAACAAAGTAGTAAAACTTATTTGATATTGAACTTGAATTTTTAGGTTTTATTTCTGCATGTATCTGTATTTAAATCTAGGTATTTATTTATTTCTTCTTCTCTATAATAAAAAAAGACCAGAGTGATATGTTAAATAATTAAAAAATATAAGCCATCTCATTTAAATATTTCATGGCTAAAAGTATCTTATATGCATGTAAAATTCATATATAATATATAAAGTCATTTTAATTTTAAAAGAAATATAATTATCAGTTTATTTTGTATTTGTGCATTACGCTAACGCTATTTATTCATATATATAATGTTTGTACATTTAATATGTGATACTTTGCTGTATTACAAATATTATTAACTTTTAAATATGTTTAAATTTTTATAATTTATAAAAGTTATTAATGTTTCCATTATATTATGAAAGCCTAAGTGTAACTTCATTTAATTGATGGAGAAAATTATATCTGAATTAGAATATGAAATACAGTGAGTAAATGAAGTTGCCTTTTTGGAATGTATTGTGCTTCAATAATTATTGGCTTACATATATCCCAGTGCGAATGATGATGGCAGTATTCAGAGTGTTTAAAATATCAGTACTTTCATTCCTAAATATAGTCACCTTAAAACAACAAAATAAGAGTTTTTGTTTAAATTGTTTATTTGTAGGGGGAGTGTTTTGCTCTTCTTAGATAAGTGCTTTAAACAGTTTTAAAAATGTTCCCATAGATTCAATGAAAAAGATGTGTGTAATAAGAAAACTGATGGGAAATCTCAGCAGAGAGAACCTATTGTTAAGAAATCAAAGAGAAACTCAGTATTGAAAGAGAGAAAACATAACTAACAAAATCTTCAATAATCCAAAATGTGACAGGAAAGAATGAAATAAAGAACAAGAAAGTAGATGGAACAGAATTAGCAATATGATTGATTTAGACCCTCAAGTATTTCAATGATAATTACATTAAGTATTGATATAAAGTATAGATAAAAATGGACTAGACATTACATTTATAAGACAGATTATCAAAGTAAATAAGGAAGACTCAATTATGTTACCCACAAGAGATACATTTTGAAAATAAAGCTTCAGAACAGTATAAAAGAATGTAATATACATAATTCTATATTAATCATAGGAAAACTAGGATGGAAACATTAAAAACTGTCAAATCAGAATTCTAGACAAGGAGTGTGACTAAACATAAAGAGGAAATGTCACAATGATAAAAACATGAATTCATCAAAAAGACATAACATGAAATGTGTATGCATCTCATTACAGTGCTTTGAAAATAGGAAGCAAAAAATGACAGATCTAAAGAAAGAGATAGACTAAATCTTATAACTATAGTTGGAAATTTTAACAACCCAGTCTCAGTAAGGCTGGATAAAGTAAACTAAAACAGCAGTGTCACTGAAGGTGTGACTAACCCTATAAACCAAGTAATTTACTTCATATTTATAGAGCAACAGAAGAATACAAGCAGAACAGAAGAACAGACAAATTTTTCTAGTGTACCTGGAATATTCACTAAGATAAGCCATAAGCTGGGACATTCAATGAGACTCAGAAATGATGTCACAAATATACCATGTTTTGTGACAATAGGTTCAATTCAGATTTAAATAACTGCAAAGAAAACTTTGGAAAACAATACAATATTTTGCAATGAAGCACAATAATTTAAAATAACTCATGGCCTATTAAGAACAATCAAAAAAGGTATTAAAATATTTTTAGTTGAATGACAATAAAAACAAGGCATTTCAAAATTTGTGGGATGCAGACAGAACAGTGTTCACAGAGAAATTTATAATATTATTTTTAATATACTTACATTTGAAAAGAAGAAAGATTTAAATTTAATGATCTAAGTTTTACCTTAAATAATTATAAAACAAAGTACAAGTCAAACACAAAGTGAAAGAATAATAAATATGAGTAAAAAATGAATTGAAAAACAGATTGTTTAAAAATTAATTAGACCAAAAGCAGATTCTTTGAAAATATCAAAAAAAAATTGATAGGCTTTCAGTCATATTAAGGAGAAGAGAGAGGAAAAAAAGAGAGAAAGAAAATTCAAATTACCAATATCAGGAATATAAAAGGGAATATTACTAAAAAATCTCAAGGAATTAAAAGGAAAATAAATCTTATGAGCAACTTTATGTCATACATTTTAAAATTTAGATGAAGGGGCCAAATAGAAATCACAAGAATAGTATACATAAATTGCCCAATATTATAAAGTAAGAATAATTCAGAATGAATCATTGCACATAAAGAAGACATAACTTCAGATGCTTTCACCATTGAATTCTTTCAAATTTAAAGAAGAAATTTATCAATTTATAAATATCATCCAAAAATGGATCAAGAATGAACATTCCATGTCTTTTCTTGAGGGCATTATACCAAAACCAGAAAACAGATACCATAAGAAATGAAAGTTATATGTGTCTTTCTCAATGAACACAGATACAATAAACCTTACAAAATATTAATGATGGGCCTCCCTGGTAGCACAAGGGGTTGAGCACAGCACTGTAAAGCTATCTGTTGCCTCTGAAGCATGCATTCAATCCCTGGCCAGAGAGCTACCTACATGGTGCAGCAGACCTCTCCTGTCTTGCCCGCTGCTCCCTTCAGCAGTGCATTTCACTAGATCCACCTGTTCTGCTCCCCACTCTGTCTCTGGTGAATCCTCTCACACCCCCGGCACCTCTGGCCTGTGCCCCAGTTCTTATATGCATAAATAAATCTTTAAAAAAATAATGAAAAATAAATTATAAAAAAAAATAGTAATATGTTAAAAGGGTAACACAAACATGATCAAATGGAGTTTATGTTAGACATGTCAACATGCTTTAACATTTTTAAATCAACCAATATATTTTTCTTCCATTCACTAACCGGATAGAAAATAAAAATAATATTATCCTATCAATTAGCTCAGAAGAATCATTGGCACAAATCTGTATGCATTTATGATTTCAATTAACATCATCTAGAGGTGATGATAGCAGGGATGCTACCATTTTTTTCTGATCTTAGGAATAAATAAGTTTCTGATTATTAGGTATGACATCTGCAATGGTACAACTGGAAATTAAATGTAAGTCATGCCATTTATAGAAACAATAAAAACACTTTGGGAATATTTTAACAAATCCTGGATAATACCTCTCCACAAACCCTAATAAGGTAAATCAGATGAAACCTATATAAATGAAGAAATATATCATGCTCATAGGTTGGAAGACAAAATATGGTGTTAATTTCTTCAAGTTGCTGGAAATTTCATTTTGATTTCAATCTACAAATTCTTGTGATCAAAATAAAGCTTCCAACAGGTACATTTTATTTCCTAGAAACTGATAAACTTAGTTCACAATGTATATAAATAACCTAAAATAACCAGACCAACTACGAAAAAGAAGAACCAAGTTGGAGGACAGGCAATATCTGATTTAGATTTGATCCAAAGCAAGAATCAGCAAACTACTGCCTGTAGATTGGTTGCTTGTTTATAAAGTTTAAATGGAACATAGCCACAGCCATTTACTTATCTATTATCTATAATTGTTGGTATGCTCAATAAAGCTAACTAATTTTAATAGAGACCTCATAGCCTTAAACCTATAATATTTATTATTTTCCCTTTGAAGAAAATGTTTATCACTTTCTGATGTAAAGCTACAGAAGTCAAGATGATGATATTGGGTTAAGAAACAAACAAAGCAATGGAACAGACTAGAATCCAGAAATAGATCCACATTTACATATTTTAATTTTTCACAAAGCTACTGAAAGCAACACAATGGAAGTGGGTCAATCATTATAAAAAGCAATGCTGGAAAATAAGTTATGCATAAAAAAAAACTTGATTATCTGCAGTTCAAGTAATTCAAACTGGATCATAGACCTAAACATAAAAGCAACCACTGTAAAGCTTCCTAAAAAAACACAGAATATCTTCCTAACTTTCGATAGTCAGAGATGTTTTGAAAGCAGTAAGAAAACACTGATAAATTGACTCCATAAAATCAAAAATATATTAAAACTTCTGAGTGTCAAAATGTTTTTAATTCCCCAAACTAAAGCATAGTCTAAAAAATACCCAACTGAACTCTTCAGAATTTTTGAGCTATAAAAGACTCAGGAAACTATTGGAAGAGACGAAGACTTGAAAACAAAATGTAATGTGGTATTTTGTGTTGGATTTTATACCAGAACAAAAGGAACTCTGAATAAAGTCAGATTACCTCACAGGTTGGTATCAATGTTAATTCTCAAATTTGAAAAATGTTCTAAGATTAGAGGAAGCTAGGGATAGGGTTTTTAGGCACTCTGTACTGTCTCTGTAACTCCCCTATAAATCTAAAATTATTGTGAAATAAAAATACTTAGAAGGAAAATATGTTGTAAAAATAAATAGGCAAAGTATGGACCAGGAGAAATACACACACACAAACACACATGCGCACACACACACAAATATGTCTATCTATATCCCTACCTCCCTCTTCCCCTACCTACCTATCAATCAATTAATTATTTATCTTATAAGGGGCTGTACCCAGATGTATTTATAACTGTTAAACTCAATAATCAAATGAGGGACAACCCAGTAAAAACGTACAAAAGACTAAACAGACACTTTACAAAAGGAAATATGCAAACTGGTAGATAAGCAAATGCAACATTGCTCAACATCATTAGTCATCAAAGAAAATGCAAATTAAAGCCACAAGCAGATAGGATACACCCCACTACATGGCAAAATACATAAAGAACAACACTAGTGGCTGGCAAGGAAGTAGAGCAAGCTTTCATACATACTTGGTGGGGGTATAAAGTGAAATGACCACTTTGAAGAAGTGATCATAAAATTTGTCATAAAATTAATTTGTCATAAAATTAATATATCTACACCAAGATTCACTAAACCCACTTAGTACTAGTTATTTATTCAAGATAAATGGAAACATATGTACAACTGAATGAAAAGACTTGAATGGAAAATGTTCAGATGTTGTTTTCAGATAAATGCTGTTTTCATACCAGCTATTCAACAAAAACAATTTTTTTTCTGATACTCAATGCTTAAACTGTCATAGGCACCATGCTAGAGTTTTATGGTTATAAACTTACTTAATTACCACAAAAAACCCATGGAGCACCTATCCTACCTTTTTAACAAATATTTACTAAGAATTTATCATGTATCAAGCAATGTTCTGGATACGGAAACATAATGAACAAGCTGTCACGTTCCCTGTTCTCGTAGAGCTTGTACTAGGTGGCGGTGTCACTTTCGCGAGAGGATTTGTTACAGGACCCTGGGCATAGGCCTTGTTAGCCTAACCTTCCTATGATGGAGCCTACCTGCAAAGACTTCCTGCTATCCAGCAAGGGTTCCAGAACAAGCTGAAACCTGATGGTCACACAGATGACATTTTCGGGGGCCTAAATGAAAAATAATGGATGACGCCTTAGCATGCTAAATGCACACCAATGGGTGGGGACTTAAGCTGCTGGTGAGACATGCAAGCATAACCCCTCTGCACATGCCTCAAGGGAGCCCAGCTTAATACACTGTGAACCTGCTGGGACTACCTCAGTCCTGATAACCCAATAAAACTAGCACTCCCCTGCATATTCTCTCAGGCCCAGAGTGTGGCTCAGGGCAACAGCCCTCCCTGCTTCTATTGTGAGATCCACACTAAACATTCCTTGACTGAAACCTATCATGGGCTATTTGTGAATTTGGGGAGCTGGGGGTGGATTGGTGGAAGCCAGTTAAAGACCCTTCAGAACATTACAAAAAAACGTAAGTAATTCCTAAGGAAAATAAACTATGCAGGTTTCTAAGGAGAAAAGAAGAATCTGCGGTTTCCAGGAGGAAGAGGCCATGCTGCAAAGACCCAAGGGGTGCAATTGGTAGATAATGACTGAGAACACAGTTGTACCGTCCACACAGACTGGGAGCAGGGTAGGGCAAATTGTCCTCTCCATTCTTAGTTGGCTTTACACATCATCCATGTGGTCATCTTTGTACCTGACCCCAGAATCATCACATTTTCTGCTAATGTTATAAAAATAAGACATGTGAATCTGTAAACCACCACTGTGTAAGGGAGAACTAATTTACTGGAACAACCTAATTTCCTCAAAGCTATTCTCTCTTAGGAGAAGGCTTTGTGGTTCCTTTTTAAACCAGCAATACTTAACTGCATTACCAACAGCTATATAAAGAGGCAACAGTATATAAATGGAGTACTGGAGCTCACTCCATTCACTCTGATTTAGTGTCAAAATGACAGATGTAAAACATGACATGGGCCATTCAATCTGATTAAAGAATCCTAATGTGAAGTTCAATTCTTTTCATTCACCCCAATGTCTTCCGAGATAAAATAGCTCTCCAGGAACATCTCTACCACACATTCTCACTTTGTGCCATATCATCCAGCAATATTAATCAATGTGTACCTCCCTGCACATCACTCTCCATTTGATTAATTTACAAATTGGACACACATTGCTTCTTTATCCTGGAAAGTCTTTATGCCATTTTTTGCATGTGGAAAGCCAACTAAGGAATTACATCCTCTGAAAGTCTTCTCTGACTCTTTCTTTCCTCTTTTTTTTTAAGATTTATTTATTTTTTATTTATATATGCATATAGGCCAGAGGTGCACGGGGTGAGAGGATTCACCGGAGACAGAGTGGGGAACAGAACAGGCAGACTGACTGAAACACACTGCTGAAGGGAGCAGCGGGCGAGACAGGAGAGGTCTGCTGTGCCATGTGGGTTGCTTCCTGGCTGGCCGGGGATTGAACTCATGCTGCAGTGACTAGCTACATCTTGATAGCACTAGGACTTAACCCCTTGAGGCACCAGTGAGGCCCTTCTCTGACTCTTTTTTATGAACATATTATGAATGTTCTGAGAACTGCTATCCCCTGGTCTAGCAGGCCAGAGTGCAGAGCCATCATCTACATGGACTTGCAGTCAAACAGGATGCACCCAGCAAAAATCTGCCTGTGGTTAGCCAGCCTTTCAACACCCATTAATGATCTAGGTAAAGCAAATTTAAACAAAGCCCTCCCTATCTCTTCTTTCATGCCCTTTAATATCATCCTGCTATGACCAGCAAGCTCTTTATAGAAAACTAATTACAATTACTGCTCTAAGATTAGGATTGAATTTCACCGTCTCAGAAAATTCTCCTGAGAAACTTGCAATCTAACAGTGTGTCCAAATAACCTAACATTATGCCTGGTCCTTAGAATTTGTTTTAAAAAACAGGAAGTGAAGACATGGGGAAGGCTTAAAAAAAAGAACAATATGGGCCTCCCCTGGTGGCGCAGCGGTTGAGCGCTGGGCTGCGAGGCTGCCTGCAGACTCTGTAGCGCCCGTTCATTCCCCAGCCACCGGCGAGGGTCCCACCAAAAAAAAAAAAAAAAAAAACCACAATACACCTAGAAAATCTTGCTCTTTTCTTATATAAATTGTATGAGGCTATTTTACTTTTATATCCAAAGTAGATCATGAAGTGGTGCTTTTCAGCCTGTAGAAAGCTGTCTTAGGAAAAATATTTTAAATATGGAGAAGCACAAAAATGCTTAAACATTCATAATTCTCACCATCTAGTTATAGATTACATAACCTATTCTTACTAAGCTCTGATTAAAACAAAACAAAATAATTCATCACTAAATAGAATAGAGGACAGATTCAAACATAGATATGACAAAGCAAAATAATATTCTAGAATAATATACCCAGGCACTATTTTTTGCATACTTTTTTACTTATTTCTTATTTTGAGAAATTGATAATTAACATCAAGTCAAACAAATTAAATTTTAGAAAGGTTTTGTAGCAGCATAATTGAGTTTAGCTACAGCTTTGCTACTCTCGTCTATAACACACACTCATTCATCTCAATTGAAACTGACCACTAGTACAGACATTGCAACAAAACAATCACACACCCTGGGAATGCCAACTATAATGAAGTTGAAGATGACCTATAACATTATTAAAATTTGATTTCCTCCTTATTTGATTGCTTTTTCAAAGACAAACTCATTTCAGAGTCAGACACTTAGGGCTACATTTCATCCAAAGGGGGAAGTAATTTTTTATACTTAAACTCTTCTGATACCAAACCTAAGTGTGATTTCATTTCAGAACTTTTTGTGATTGCCCAGGGAGCACAGAGATGTGCTTATCAGCTGACACTTTTGCTGTAATTGTTGCAAATGTGTTTGTTGATTATCTGAGGAAAATTTTAAATATTTTTCCTCTCATCCTCTTATCCTTCACCTTCAACTTAAATGCAACATTTTGAAAGACTAACCCCCTTGTTCTCAAACAACACCCCTACCCCAGTTACTCTCTCAATATCCATCTGTTTATTTCTTTCAAAAATAGTGTGCACTGTTCAAATCTGCAGTTGGCTTGATTATTGTTTGTCTCCAGTACTTGAAGAAAAATCAAAAGAAAATACAAATCTGGTATATATTGCTTATCTTTTTATCTCCAAAATAAAAAACATAAACAATAATGTCTGCCCTGCAGTAAATGCTTAATGAGTATTTGTTGACTAAATAATTGAAAACAAGAAAGTAGGGCCTCCCTGGTGGAGCAAGGGGTTAAGCACCACACTAGCAAGCAATCCGCAGCCTCTGCAGCACAAGTTCAATCCCCGGCCACCCAGGAAGCAACCCACATGGCACAGCAGACCTCTCCTGTCTTGCCTGCTGCTCCCCTCGCAGTGTGTTTTAGTCAGTCTGCCTGTTCTGTGTCCCACTCTGTCTCTGGGGAATCCTCTCACCCCCTGCATCTCTGGCCTGTATCTGAGCTCTTGTATGCATAAATAAATCAATCTTTGGGGAAAAAAAAGAAAACAAGAAAGTAAATTTTCTTGCCTTCTATCATTACAGTACATGTACATTTTTGATGGAGTCATTTTTATAAGGAGCACTGCCCAAAATTGGTCTCAGTGTGCATGCAAAACAATGTGCTCTAATGATGCAACTTACTCATAGTAGATGACCAGTCATAGAAGAATTATGGCCCTTTAGATAACTCTATAGTGGTCTGAGATCTCCCAACTTCTCAGTAAGATCAATGTCCACACATCTCTCCATACCCCAGACATCTCAAACTGTGGCTTGAATTTTGAGTGAAACCAGTTTCCTTCATTTATGAGATCTATGACCTTTGGACATTGCTTATTCTTACTAATATATAACTTCTTCAGTTTAAACAGACCTTACTCTCAGAATTGTTAATGCATTTAAGTAGAAAATGCAAGCTAACTCAAGGTCTTAGCAGAGCAAGTGCCATGAAGAAGTAGCTTTTATACCTGTATTAGTTGGAGTCAAAGAGACACATAAAACTAATGATCACAATGCCACTGATTCGTATTTGTTGATGCTGCTAAATAGACTAAATTTCTCTAGCCATTTAGATCAGTTCATTTCAACTGCTCCTGAGTTTACTTGAAATATGAACTTAAAGAAAATAACTGCGTTAGGCAAATAACTTAGTGTCTTTAGTTTTCTCTGAATAACATCTTTTTCTTTTCATTAAAAATTTCTCTCTAAAACCAAAGGGCCAGAAAAAGATAAACCTCAAAAGTTGATCATAGATCTAAGAGGGGAGGAGGGAGCAAATGAGGGGCAGGAGAGAGCACAATGGACTATGGTGGAGGACTATGGGTGTTTTGGGGGTGGGAGAACTATGGTGACCACACCTGAGGGGAGAAATCCTATACTGTCAAAAATTAACAAGGATATAAGAAAAAGGCACTTAATTAGAAAAAAAACACAAATTAAAAAAAAAATCTCTAGTCATCTCCAAATTAAAATCTTTAACATGGTTTCTCTGTAAATGTAGTTACCATTTTAACTAAACGTTAGTAGAAAGGAAATGAAAATGCAAAAACAAGAAATCAAAAGAAAAAAAAACTGTTTGGTTTTCAGCAATATGGGTCTATTATTGGAAAGTATATGTTCTATTCTTCCCAGGAGACAATTTGCAAAACAGATCTTTTTAATTTGGAAAGTGAATGAGGATATTATTGTGTACAAGTGTGGCTATGAGGAAATTTTTATTGGAGATGTTTCTGTTTTTATTTTTTCTGAAGCACTTTAATTAGCTAAACACAATATTTAAGTTCTGGTATGCTTCACATATCCCATTAATTCCACACCGGATTTCAGTTCCTTTAAACGTCACTGATTTTTAATTAGCATGCAAATGCGTTAACTAAGCGTCTTAGACTTAAAGGTTAGAAGCACATGCAGAAGAACTGATAAAGGAATTTCCCCTTTTCCTGTTAATAAGGAAAATAATTTATGAATTCCTATTCTGTGAGTGTAACACTTTAAGATGATTTTCAATATACTGAAAATGTAATTCTCAAATAGTTTCCCAAGAAACCCATGAGCATATTTGTGTATAGATAAGAAAATGTGCTCAGCTTTAGTTTATGGAATAATCAACAGATGTCAAAAAGAGACAATGTCATTCAGGTAAAACAGAGTAAGCAGCATGCAGTGCTAGAAAGGCATGTGAGGAAGTCAGCAGTAGTACAAGCCTGTCAGGCAAAGGTGGGCTCTGCTTCTTGGTAGCTTCATTGCTTGTGGCTTCACAGAGATTTGTCAAGGGGCAGCTGCTATAGGGAATGAGTTCTATGATCACTGGCAGTGGATGGGGTACTTTTCAGACTTTGAGTCTTGATGCTAGTATTTATTTACTAGTTAAGTGGTCAGACCTTTTTCTCTTATTCTCACTTCCTCACCTGCAAATACTAGCATAACCCCCACAAAATAAGACTTAAATATCTTAAAGTTACTTTTTTTGTTTGTTTCTGACCAACCTTTACTCCTTTTGCCAAATAGATTGCTCAATACGTTAGCTAATTTTGATTTAATGTTGATATATACCTACAATTATATGGAGGGCTTTATATAAATTATTTCATTTCATTTTCACAACAATCCTATGAGATAATATTATTATCATGCCTGCTTTGCAGATGAGAAAACTATGTGGATCAGTATTGGTTTCAGAGTTGGTAGTGACTGTTCCACTTTGTCAAACTCTTCTTAACCCCTCTGGAAATGATGCTTTCTGCAAAAAACACATGATTTCATCAGAGCAACCACTCCTGTGTACAACTTACGGAAGAAAAAATTGAAGATATTCTGGGAAGTGAAGCAAAGGCAACATGTAAGACTCTAGATCTTATAAGATATTTAACACTGGATTCTTAGGAGCAAATTAACTCAGATTTGAGTTTCTCTTTGAAAATTAATTTGTACAGCAGACAAAGTGTGAGGTCATTACTAAAAGAATATAAGATAGATTTCTAAGGGTTAACTTCCACCTTGATTTATCACTATGGTGGATAACTTCTGTTTTCACCCGGTGGCTTTGGTTGAAGTAGCTATAGGGTTGTGGATATACATTTTTGTGTCTGTGCTACTCATCTTCATTGTGGTCTAGAAGAAAACTTGAAGGAGGATTTAATGTAAACTCTCTCTCCAGGTCACCAGTATAATTTGTTTGGTCACTGGAACAACTGTAGAACATATCACCCTCTGGACCCAGGCTGTCCAAAATGGGTCATAGTAAGTAAGAGTATCCTGACGGAAAGCCAGAAGGGTCTGTTAAAGGGTTGAGTGTAGTGAACACATCCTACCTAAACTTTGGGGAAAAGGAAGAGAGTACTAAAATAGAATGCATCTCCATGAAAAGGAAGGAACTTTGCAAAACATTAAATAGGGACTATTCATATGCCCTCACTTACATTAGCTGCCCTGGATTACAAGTCCTAGCATGCCATGAACTGGACTTCCTGATAGGGGGAGCCACTGGGAACTAGGGGCAGAGCTGAACAGACCCATATAAAACAAAGTCAGAGGAGACACCTTTTTCTTGTTTCTGCAGCCTGACTTGATCATGGTATTGTTGAGAAGGAGAATTGGAGGAGAAACGTAAAGTAGAGGCACATAGAGACGAGACACTTGAAAAAGACACATAGAGGAGACACTTGTGAGGAGACTGTCCTTGTAGAAACAATGGCAACTTTTATCTTGATTTGTATTTTTGCATCTCTCCCTCTCTCCCAGACTTTCCTGGACCCTTTGTCATCATTCCCCACCAGAAGGTACCTCAGACTGTGACAAGCTTTCAGGCTGACCCTATTCTTCTGGACATTTGCTGACAAGGTGATGTTGAAGGTTTTATTGAGAAATTATTATTAGAAGTACTCTTTGTTCCCCCTTCTCTATACACACTAAGTCTATTAAAGCTCTATTACACTAAAAGTGCATTATTTTGGTCTTTGTGCAGTGGATGGCAAATCAACTTTTAAAGCATGTACCCCTTATGTTTGGGGTCCCTGGATACCTGTTAGTTGCACGTGAACAGTAGGACTGAAATAACACAGAGATAATAAAATAAAGCTGAAAATTCTGAATTTCATCATGAGATAACAGTGAAGTACATTTAAGGGAAAGAACTTTAGCCAAGTTTTCTGTACAATATCAGGAAAACTTATTCTTTTCTCAATATTTCATACAAAATAAAAGGTATGAAATGGAAGGAATCCTTTGAAAATAGGAGTTTCTGATGTAGAAACATTCAAATGATCTAATCAATGGATTACAAGGAAATAAAGGCCAAGTGGGCCTCCCCTGGTGGCACAGAAGTTGAGCGCTGGGCTGTGAAGCGTCCCGCAGCCTCTGTAGCACCAGTTCGATCCCCAGCCACTGGTGAGGGTCCCACATGGCACGCAGATCTCTCCTGTCCCGCCCACTGCTCCCCTCAGCAGTGTATTTCATCAGTCTGCCTATTCTGTTCCCCACTCTGGCTCTGGTGAATTCTCTCACTCTCCCACACTTCTGACTGTACCCAGTGCTTATATAAATAAATAAATAAATCTTAAAAAAAAAAAAAAAAACAGGAAAGAAAGTCCAAGTTTTAATCCATCTTGAAAAAGGAGAGCTTCATACAGACATCTACAGTCATGGACATTACCATTTCCTGTTGCTATAGCAACTGACAAACAGGTAGTCAGGATTAGTTGGGGTTCCCTGATTTTAGTAAAAGCTCATAGTAACATGACATATGATTGTGAAAGCTGGAAACATATACTTAATCTCTATGACATATGGCAGTAAAATTATTCTTGATTATTTAGAGGATAACATTCTTAGACACTGCTCCTGCAAAAGCCAAAGATCCCTAAAAGTTGCTCTAAATTTATCCACCTGACAGAGATGTTCTGATTAATGTGGGATAATAGAAAAAGAGACAATGATAAAGGCACTGAATATTTTGAGAAGGCATCTTAAATCATGCTCAGTACTTCCAAATGTAAAAAAAAAAAAAAAATCACATATAACAAAGTACAACTTACTAACTAAATCAGAATTCTTTGTTCCACAGCTAGAACAAAATTATTGACTGCAACTCCAAGGTTGAGTTTTAGTTCAAAGTGGAATTTATTATTGAAAGAAATTGAGGGTAAAGCAGTAGTGGCCTTTTCTTAGGCATCCACCGAACAACAACTGCCTTTGAGTTTTGTAAGTTTAACAAAGAGCAGTGTGTAGCCTCAGGGCAGAATTTATGATGTGGTAATGAACATGTTCAGATGGCCATTTCAGAGTCTGTAAAGAAAGGTTAAATTCGGATGTCATTCTTTTGACAACTGCTCTGCCCTTTAGCACATACTAGAAAAGAGATGAATAGGCAGGCCAGAGGTTCCCTTCTGGAGACCAGGAGCCAGAGCAGAATGGATAACACTTTGAAAAGACACTAGAAATCGATCCACGCACACATATAGACTCTGAATGCGCACACCATATGCTCATTTCAATTATCTTGCAATTCAAACCGCTTTGCTTGGAAGTACAGTGATTTTATTTTGCCTACACTAAGGCATCACCCCTTGTTCAGCAGAAAAGTATCCTCCAGAAATAAACACACAAGTTATGCAGGGAGCACTCTCTTAGAATTCTACCCTTCAAAGAATTGTTCTACCACTCAAGGTAACCGCCCCGTCTCTGCTAATGAAGAGAAAAATCAAGGAACCTCACACTGACCCTTTCAGGTTCAACATACATAATCACAATGAAAATGTTTTCATATTAGAGATTTTCACCATTTTTAAAGAATCTTGTTATATGTGTCATCAATGATTCAGGCATTAATTAAAGCATTGAAAAGGATTGCCAAGCAAATAAATCTTTCCTGCTAGAGGGTCTTAGGCCTGGTGCAGTAAATAATCCAATGCAATTGTAAATAACAAGTTTGATTACTTGATAAACCTTTCCTTAGAGAACTTTCCATCTAAGTTTTTAGCTTATCTAAGCGATGTTACATTTTAACAAGGTTGGACAGCTGGCCAAGCTGATTTATCTTTCGAAGGACATCCCCGAATGTCCATCTTTCCCCCATTGTCTAGGAGTTTTACAGCAAATAGTTGTACTTGCTAACCAATGTTATCAATGTAAGATGGCTGTGAATTAAAGAAACCCTTTGTCTCTAGACAGCTGCTCAGACCTTATGGGGCTACCCAGGTCTGAGACCTCATGCATGAGTAATAAAGCTTCTCCTGACCTCACCATTCCTGAAGTACTGCGTGTTCTTCCCTTGCCTGGGTAAAAGGCTAAAATTTATTTCTGCAACAGCATTCAGACTATTGATAAATATTTCAGAATTACTAAAGGAAATGCAGATGAAGAGAATGAGACTGAATTCAGAACAGTACCAGTCACACTTATGGGAAATGAAAATTAAAAATATTATCCTAATTTTAAAAAGCCAAAAAGATCTAACGTGCACGGGGATGAGGAAAAGTGGAATTTTGCAAGTCATTTTGCAGTTTGTTCATTTTTCAATCTACAAATCTTGTGATATAAAAGTTAAGTCTAAGAAATCTTTCCAACAAATAAAGCAAGGTCAAGGTGGAAAAGAAAATACATGATTTTTTTTTAAATGACATCTAACACTACAGTCATTTTCTTTTTATAGTTCTCTATCCCAAAGTTGGTTTTCCTTAGCTTATGTTGATAATAGATTTAACATTAAAATAGAGCATAAAGTGAACCATAGCTACATGTTTTAAGGATTATTTATTATCCAAGTGAAATAAAAGGACATTAAAGGTAACAGAAAGAAGTTCCTAGCAACTCTATAAAAAACAAAAATGACTACACCTTCCAATGCCCATGAAATTGTGTGAGAGGTATAAATAAATAGCAGGCGAGCCTGCAGCTGCCTCTAGCAGTGTGCAGGCAGGAGAGGACCTCTGTCTACCTGTCTTCTGTCACCTTTAATAATTATCTAATTTATACCCAGCTCTCTCATCATAAAATAAAATAAAGGGTTTCAAACTTAGTGACCTTTAAGATGCCTGTTTGCTTTGTTAATTTTTATTTGTTTTAACTTGTGAAAGAACAAACCTTCATGAAACTATGTAGCTACAAAATGAACACATTCTTTTACTTCTTCAGTCTGTTTAAATTCTTAATATTCATTTACCCCTATTTCACCTCTTTTTCCCCATGGCTTCTTTGAGACGAGTGTCCCTTTGACATCACATGGCAGCAACATTCATGTATCAGTGCTGGTTCTTAGTGAATATTTTTTCAGTACAGGAGTAACTATGCCAAAAAATTAAATAAATGATGGTATTTAATCTTCAATCAACTCCAGAGAGCTTTACCTCACGGTGACAGCCAAGGACATTGAGGTTCTTCCCTCTGTACACCTGAGCTCAAGGCAGGAATCAGTCACTCTGATTCCAGACCAGACACTAGGAAGCTGTAAAAAAATGCATGTACATCTTAACAAAAGGACAGACACCCTAGCTAATCCTGGGGGAGAAGCTCTGTTGCTTTGGATTCTGGGGCCATGGAAAAATTGTATTAGTGAAATGAAGGCAAAAGCAGCATGGCAAAACTCAATAGTGATTTCCAAACAGTTCACAGCCGCTGCAACACTGCCTGCAAAACTGGTGTAACGCACCACTGTCTCTGAGTGTCAGGGGGTTGCTGGTAGGAGGTCTATATTGTTGGCTACGATGCAGAACACCTATGATTTATGTTTGATGGAGTGTGCCAATCCTTCCAATATAGAAAAATCTGACCAGGACAGAAATGCAGGAGAACCATTGGCTTCAGTCATTTCCTGAGATTAAAGGCATTTAAATAAAAGGTGCTCAGCACATCAAAACTGTTCCTTGTGGATTAACTGTTAGGTTTATCAGCTCTTGAAAGGAATGTCCTTGCTTCTTGGCTGCAAGTACCTTATCCATGACCACCATGGATATCCATCACTTCTTCCTAATACATTAAAACTCTTTTTTCCCTAGATTATACCCCCAATAATCTACTTCCTCAATTAGTAAGTAGAGCACCAAATTTAGGACTAAAATTGGGATTCTACAAATTCTACCACATAAAATAGTAACTACTCAGTTAACTTTATGTTTTAACCTAACTTAGTAACTAAGCAGTAACTTTACTTAAACTTAACACTAAATATAAAGAAGGCACTTAACATCTCTGGATTTAATTTTTGAAAATGATAAGGAAAGAGAGAAAGTCAGGGAGACAGGGAAGAAATACAAACACTTATGTTCCCCTCCCAGAAAGAGTGTGAGGCTCCAGTGAGGTCTATTAAAGAAAGTGTTTTTACAATCTTCAAATGTGGTAAAATGTTAGAAGCCTTATACTCAACTAGGAAATAGCTTGGTAGCACATAATAAAGTTCAAAAATTGATAGGCTATCACAGCAAAAGACCATCTCCAAACCTCAGGGTGGAGGTTAAGATCTGGGCAGCTCTGTGATGTCAAGTCACAGATTCCTGTTTAAGCAAAGCAAAGGAATCAAACTTTGAATATAGGAAAGACCATGTATCTCGAGCATTTGTTTTTATTTTACTATTTTGCACACTCTGAGAATGGCCTTGATAATTAGAGTATTTCCAAATAAATCAGAGAAAACTGAGTTGTCTTTCTAATAGTAGTAAGTTGTTGAGCAATCAGTTCTTTGATTGTCTCTACAATCAAAGCACAGAGAAGCTCTGACACCATGTTGTAGGGGGATGAAACACCATGTATTTCCAATAACAACAGTGTCATTTTCTGGATAGGAAACTGGAATATTTGTCTTTTGATGATAAAATTATTGTCACACCATATATATTTAACCCCCCCCCCCAGTTGTTACCACATGTTTAAGATTTGACACATTTTGTTCAGAAAGAAATCTACCTCTGGAAAAAGCTGAGAGTAAGGCAGGTGTCCTGATTTGTATTTGAGTTTCTCAGTATAAATTCTCAGCAATATGTATAGATATTAGCCTCTAAAAATATTAACATCTAACAACTTCATGGCCACCATCTGCAAACGGAACACCTTGGACGGATTATATCTCTAAAGAGCTACAGAATTAACAAAGTGCTTATTCTGCAAAACAATCGCAAAAATATTCAGTTGGAAAGGACCACACTTTTTGGTAAACAAGACAACTACTGTTTGTCAGCTCTTTTTCTGACCTAATAAGCAATGTTATCTTTTTTTTCCTACTTCTTTCCAACTTTGGTTGCAAATTTAAAAATTTGGAAATGAAAAAATCTTTTTTTAGAGGATTTCAAAACTGTAAAAATATATTAATTTAATCCTTCCCTCTGTCCAACAGAAATGCAACTATGGACCAGAGAGGGCAAAATGAAATGACTTCCATATCTGGGGGCACACAGTAGTGGGTAGGTGAATCAGATCTAGAATTTGGTCTCCTAAGTCCTAGCCTACTGCCCTCAGATTCCTGCCCATCATATGGTTTCCTTGATTATTAAATGATCATGTGCATTTTAGGATCTTATTCCTTCATTTGATATTTGATATCCTATTCTACATGAACTGAGATCATGAATATGTCAGAGGTCTTGTGGTATCACACTAAACTAAATTTGTGTGTGCATGTAATATTATCAATAGATATTATTTATTAAATTTATCATGAGCAAATAACTTCACTAAGTCTACTCTGTATTCAACCAGCTAATTTTTTGAATCATCTCTTGAGGCTGATAGCACAATCACTCCAAAGCAATAGATAAGGAAAGTGAAGATTTAATGAATTAAGTCATATGGACCACATTACACAGCTAGTAAGTAGAAGAGAGAAGATTCCATGGCCTACGTCTTCAACTACTATGAAATATCCCCAATGTTTATAAAAATGCAAAAGGAAAAACAGATACCCCACAAGTTTTCACAAATAAACCTGTATTTATCAGTCTTAAGGATGAAAATGGCATTCCTACCAGCTGGAGAAGTAACAACCAAATGCATTTAGTTCTAATCAAGCAATAAAAAACAGATTGTGTTTCATTCTGCTCTTTAAATACATTTTAACCAATTTCAAAGACATTCAATATTAATAAAGCTGTCCAAAGACTGCAGTTAAAACTTGGCCTTATTTATATTCACCCAATAGGCTAATCAGATCATTGTTAATTTTCCTGCTCTTCTTATATGAAATATTATGGTATATTTAGTAGCTGTTAAATCAGAGCAATTATACTTAATTTAATGAACAACATGGTGCTCCTGCTTACCTAGGCTCTTTGGTTTAGTTTTAATCTCAGTCATCAATCTAGGTGGCTAGGATTAAAATTTTAGAAAGGAATGTGAATGTTTAAAGATGTTAAATTGGGAAGCATTCTTCGAAAAATTCTGTGTCTTCTACTCTCACTCACTTATATGCAGATCCTTATGTAACTACAAAGTAATACCATAATACTATACAATAATTTCTCAGGCAAATTCTGAAAATCAGCCACACTGTCTTTAATAATTGCAGGTTTGAACATGATCAATGATAAAAACTTCAGAACAAAATTATCATTTTGCTGTGCTACAACTTTTTAAGAGCAAGAAACACTAATAAAACAGAATTACAGGTTCTTCTAATAGTAGTTTAATTCATTTCTTATGTAATTTCTATGAGTCAGACCCTTACTGTGCTGGCCCTTGGTGTAGTTGTAATAGTCAAGAAAACAGACTTGTTCTGACCTTATGGAGCATAATGCACAGGGCTATGGGGCTATTTTTCAGTAGAGCAAACTTTTAAGACCAACAGAAGTAAAAAATTTCTTGATTCTAATTCTGGTTTTGGTTTTTTAATTGAGGTAACATTGGTTTAAAACACTGTATATGAATTAGGGATATAGGTTTACAACTCTTCAGATGTATGTAACTGCTGTCAACATGAAATATCCCTTATTCAACTATCTGTAATTAAATCATTGTTATGTTAAGGAACGGACACCAAAGCTTACTTGTAGAACATGGGGATGACTTGATTTACTATATCCAAAATATTTTTTCTTACTTTTACAGGTCCATAATGAATGAGGAAAAAATGGGATATAATAGGCAGAGATTACTGCTTTAAATTGATGCTTTATTCAATATGATTAAAGGAGGAGAAGGAATCTTTAAGATTATGCCCTTGGTAGTAATTCATGTTGGGTTCGAGGGCCAAGTAATGAATCCTATGTAGAAGATTGAAATTTAAATAACACAATATTTTTTAAATTGATTAGAAAAATAATAAACTACAAATAAGTGTCTGTTTCTACATGTACAGTTATATTAGTGACACCCTACACATTTCATGCATAATTCTAATAGCAATGTCCTGAATCGCAAATTCAGAAGACATTCCTCCTTGGCTGGTTATATGACATTTGTTCTTTTGGCCAAGAATCAAAAATGATCATTGGATATAAAAATCCCATTCACAATAACCATAAAAACTAGAGGCTAAAGAATAAATTTAACAAGAATTATGTAGGTTCTACAGGAATAAATTTAACAAGAAATGTGCAAGACTTACATGGAAAAAAACTGTAAAATTTTACTGAAGGGCATAAAAGAATACTATAAATGGTGAGACATAGTATGTTCTACAAAAGGAAGTGCTGATACTGTTGAGAAGTAAAATTTCTTCCAAATTCCTTAACTTTTTAATGCAATTACAAACAAATTACAAATTACAAAACGAATGCCATTTTTTTTTAACTTGCCAAAAATGCAAAGATAGAATGAAAGCACAACTATTTCACAATGGTTAAGTAGAACTATAAGGGGATATTTGTCTTGATATTTAAATCTAGAATAATTCAAAACTCATAGTGGTAGCAAAAGATATAGAGAAAAATATTAATGAGGCAACTTACAGTGTAAAAACAATAACCTAAGGACATAAGATTTCTTATATGATTAAGACAACAATTCAAATCATTGATAAAAAGAACAGATTATATAATGTTATTTTGACATCTCCCTATGTAGATATTCATATGTGTACATATATCTGTAGATAGATCGATAGATAGATAAATAGATAGATAGATAGATAGATAGATAGATGATAGATAGATAGATAAATAGATATACTTGCTTCAGAATTTAACTCTAAAATAGATTTTAGATAAATCCAATATTTATATGAAAAGGTCTTGGGATGGACGAGACTTTTCAAGACTGAAAACCAAGATCAGAAAATGAACTATGTTTTATCCAAATAGAAATATTTTGGACAGTGGAAGATTGGAATATATTATTCACAAAGTCATGACATGAGATATATTTGCAATATATGACAGACTTGAATAACTTTAATATATAAGAAGCTCCAATAAATCAGTAAGAAAAAATGAATCCTCTGATTAAAAAAATCAATAAATTACAGGAGATAGAAATTCAGAAAGAAGAAATACAATGTCCTACAAACATAAAAATGTATTTGATGAAAATAGTAATAATTTCTATTTTAATTGATCCCTCAATGATTTAGATTATATACTTTTACATGGCAGATTTTAATCTTGATGTTCTATTTGAGTTTGTAGCATTTGCAAATCATACGGGAAGTTGGAATGTGGACTATTAAAATCATCCTGGAAGATTATGATGGACACAAGGCCACTCAATTTTTTCAACTTCTGCGACTTGAGGAAAATACGAAATAAATGGGATAGGGGCAGATGGGAATCAAACACCAGCTCCAAGACTTTCTAGCTATAAAATAAGGATGGCTGCGCTGCCTTGGTTCTGACTCATGGAAATCATCGCACCTTCCGTTCACCCATCTGGAAAATGGATAATACTTCTTGTTTCAGTTTTTAGGAGTAAATGTGAAATCATTAAAAATAATAACATTTCATTTCAATAAAAATTTTAGTAGTATTAGTAGTCCTAATGATATATATCCCAGTTACATGTCAAAGGTATATATAATGCAATATTTCAGTCTGTTTTCCATTGACTGTTTTGTTTATAAATTAATAAATACTTAAAACAACTAAAAGAATCCACTTGGATATTGTTAATTCCATGTCATGTAAATTCAAAAGAACAATCACTGATAAGATAAACATTTGAGTCAGATTTTACAAAACATTCAGTTATACTAAACAGAACCCAACCACTATGGAAGAAGACCTCTGATATTTCTCAGACATGAAAAACACATTCCAAATTTCCTCTAGGATAGAAAGTATATGTCTATCCCCCTCTTCACCTCCCTCTTTGCTCTCTCCTCTCCTCTCTCCCTTTCTATCACCTAGCAGCTCTCCCCTGCACCCCCCAAAGGCCTAAGTATTACTTGATTTAAATCAGTTATTGTTCTTGCCATCATTGCAAAAACAACAGCTAAATTGAAAACCCATATTTCCAGGATTGTGGCCATTTAAAAAATAATTTAGAGATATTTTATCCAAATCTAGGAATTTTACAACCAGGACATCTTTATAACGTTTGCTTCTTTGAATAAAGCATCCTAAGAAAAGTCCATTAAACAACAGATTTCTACTCAAGGGGTAATAATGATTGATTAGAATGAGTTTACAAAATCATAAGGTTAAAATATTTCAATATGTGGCTCTCAATGCTGGCTCATTAGATAGGGAGAGTTTGGTGGTTTCTTAGAAAATGCAACAAAATTATTAAAACAAGAGTTGGTCTTTATGAATAACCACAGAATACCATATTTGCCAGAAAAGACTACTTTGTAAAAAGCGAATGGCAATGCTATTTTATTCATATTTTTTATAGCACAGAACTTGGCTTCCAAAACCCAAATTCTAAAATAAAACATCCAAAATATCTGAAGGAAATAAAGAAACTTTTTTGTTTTTCATGAGGTCTATAATTCTGCAGATCTTCCATCTGTAAATTCAGCAAGTGCTTAAAATATGACTTTTAGAATTACGAAGGTATTATTCTCTAATGAATTCTGTTAGAAAAATCGTTCCCCACTCAGGCACACTAATATGATTCAAGTAAACACTTAGGAGAGTTCTTCCAACACATAAGCCAGATGCAAATTTACACAGCCTAGCATATCAGCCCACCAGTGTTAAAAGAGAGAGATGGATTAACAGTGCCTGAAGAGCTCTGATTTACACAGCAGATCCATCAGCGAACACTTCAGGAGATTGCTGGGCTGTTAACTCCAACACTCATTTGGAAAAAGAAACAGAAATATGTTTTTACAAAACAAGTCTCAAAGTTTCTTTGTCTGCAAGTCAAAGGTATGAAAAGAACTTAAATTTCATTTGGGGAACATAGTGGCTTCACTATGGAGAAGGACACAGATCGGGAGTAGATTCTACACCCTGTAATTGGCACCCACTCATATTTAAAACTCTTTTATATCTGTTTCTTATTTTATGATGTTCTTCCAAAAGGTCTATTAATCATTTCATTTTAGATTATGTTAAAATATTTTTTGAAAAATCTACAGTGGATGAGATGTTAACACCCTTATAATAACTGACAAGTATTAAAGATGATCCTTATATATAATTTGTTGGAAATTTCACTGGCTGATTTTATAGTCCTTTGTCAATCCTGCTGACCTGTTGTTTTAAAAAGCAGGAAGACTCAATAAAGATTGAAAAATAAACATTCCCTCCTGAAAAGGGTAAACTGCATACTCTCTAAATCATTACTTTTTCTACGTTGATGCTGTAGCGGTTGCAAGCTAGAATCATCAGGCTGTAACGCAGACAACAGGAATCATCTTTGAATGATCTCTACTGCAAGTTCCACACTCCATTATTTCCCATTAGTCAAGTAATGGGCACAGTAAAACAGCCTGTTCTTATTTATTCTATACTTATTTTCATAGGAAATGCAAAACTTTAAAACAGTGCCAAAGTGAGTATGAGATAAATATATATCACTTGTTCACATTTAATTTTATCAATTCCTCTTAAATTTCCATTTTACATATGCTTGATAATATACATTACATATTCATCCACAGATAAATAAAATATGCATTTATTGAGCAAGTCAAATAGATTGAGGTTCAATTCTCATGATGCAAGCATTGTTTTTATTCCAATTAAAAGTTAAAATACAGTAAAAATTGAGTTTCATAAACTAATTAAAGGGGATTTACCTAAAAGTTTGTAGATAAACATTTTTTTTAAATTTTGATTTGATAGCCCTGTACCAATTAGGCACTAAATTATTGATATTTCGAGGCAAATTCTCAAGATGTTTAATCACTGAGACCTTAAGTTTAAGCATATACTTCAGGAATTATAATTAGGCAGTCATCAATAATTTGTAGGAAGCTGTTTCAGCAACATTTATATAAATGCATAATTTTACTACCATTTATCAATCAAATTAGCTATCTTTCTGAACAAGGAAGGATTAGTCATGTCATATAATCCTAAAATGTATACAAAATGTCAGCATTTCCTGATTTTTTCCAAACATCATAAAAGTAAATAACCTAAGCTGTTTATTATTCAATTCTTCTAGTTGCAAATACTGTGGTGGGTACTATCCTTCCCACAACTTCCCAAATTTGGTTCATCCTTTCTAAATTCAGAGTTATGGATGTTTTCACTTGTGTCAGTACAATTAGTACGGCCATTCCAAAGGGCATTTTATCAAAATCAAAATCCCTTAGAAAGTGTCCTTCCATGTAATTTTTTGTGAAGATGCTGAGACTTTCTCATCATGTCATAGCATCTATCCAAGAACTTTCATCTATCCAACTTTCAACTCTCTAAGTCCTTGGTCTTCCTCAGTTAAGCTTTTTCCCTCTATGATTACCCTCCATAGGCACTGTACCATTCCTATCCACTGTGCAACCTTAGAAATTACACAATTCCTCCAGTCCTTAGCTCCTGGACATAAGATCTGTGAGCATGAAATGACACAATCATATTTTTGCAATGTTATTATTTTTAACCTTCCTGTTATCTGTACCCCACGGCACTCTTTCACAGGGCTGCTGTTACTTCCAGTCTTTCAAATATCACTGGTATTTCTTGCTTAGTCCAACTCTCCCTCTTCCATACAGTTTTCTACAAACCCCACCTGCTCTGACCACCAGGATCTTTATCTTCACAAAAGCCCATATTACACTAGAGGTCAGTCAGTTGTCAAACTCCTTTATTAGTTGCTGTATTAGCTTCCATCTGCATCACAAAACAAGTGTTCTTCAAACAGATACCTATGTCCCATACAGCCTATAACTATGAGGAGAGCTTTTAAACAGGCAGATTCCTGAGCCCCATCCCAGACCTGGGCATGAACCCTAAAAATATGCCTATTTTGACTAGATTCAGATGATTCTACTGCACAGAATCACTGTGAACTTGCTTCTCTTGATTTCTCTACCTGAGTGATATACCACTACCTT
Organism: Talpa occidentalis; assembly: GCF_014898055.3. Taxonomy (NCBI): domain Eukaryota; kingdom Metazoa; phylum Chordata; class Mammalia; order Eulipotyphla; family Talpidae; genus Talpa; species Talpa occidentalis. The sequence continues at coordinate 86,422,243 of NW_023605305.1, forward strand.
AGCCCATCATCTTAAAAAATCCATATCTCCATCAACACTCACTTTCCTTCTCAAGCAATTAAGATCAATCATTCTCCATGCTAAATAGTTCTTACAGTCTAATTGTCAGAGTGCAGATTAAGTTAGCACTTGATAAAGACTACCTGGTAGCCAAATATACTGTAGCTCTTCAATTGTTCCTCTAACATCACATTCAATCATATCTGCTGCACAGCTACTATTGGCAGGCATGGTGCTGGGTCTGAGGGATGCATGCTGACATGGACCACTCACAAGCACATGCCACAATCTCTGATCTTCTCAATGCTTTCTAAGATGTATATGGATTCACCTTAAAGAACTTCATCAATTTAACTATTCTCTTCTACTGCCATTAGGAGAGAAGTTATTTTATCTTCAATTGCCCAAATAATTATTTCTAACTTAAGACCTCTTGGCAGGTAAGTGGCAGAAGGTGCCAAATTATGGAGCAAGGGAAATGAAACTTGGCAATAAAAAAGTTGATAGAATGCCAACAAAATGAGCCCTAGCAAGAGCCAATGGGCTAAAGACATCCCATATTTTTCCATAGAGAAAAGGATAGTATAAACCTATTCTCTCCCTGTTTAATAAAATACATATTTTGCAAATAAAATGCATAACTGGAAGAAATATATAAATCTTGGGCTTGTATCTTTTAAAAATTTATAACTATCTACTCTCTTCTTCCCCTCATCATGTTATATTAAATAATTTATCCTTTTAACACAGATTTGATTCTTTATCATATATTGGATGCTTTAAATGTGGTTTTTCTCATCACTCACTGGAAGTGATGTATTGGAGACTGAAAAATCTTTTCCAGTTATATCTTTCCAAATTACTCAGTAACAGGGAGCAGCTAAATATTCCCCAATAGTTTAGTTTTTGCAGTTAACTTGTTTTTCTTCTAAATCTTTGACATCTCATCTCAGTCTCCTTTGCTAGTTTCCTCTTCTCTCCTCAACCCATAAATATTATCATGTCCTAGGGTCAATCTTGGGTCAATGTCTTTTCCTTACCAACATTCTTGCCTAAATCATCTCAATGATTCCTGTGACTTTAAATGCAATTTATTCACAAATGACTTTCCCAACATGGGTCTCTGGAAAGATTTACCACATGGAACTCTCAAGTCTGCATTATCATCTACTTCAAATGTCCACATAGATGTCTAATGGTCATCTCAAACTTTACCTGAACCAAAGAGAGTTCAATTCCCTCTGATCCCCAAGGTTCTCACCCCAGTCTTTCCCGTACCAATAACAAGAATCTCATACTAAGAAGCTCCTTTACCTTGTACTCAATCCAAATGTTGGAGGAGAGTCTGGATTTATCCTTTTTCTTCACTTTCCATGTTCTAATGGAAGGTTCTGTTAATCTCCTAAACACCTCCAAATTCACACACTTCTCTTCATTGCCACTGACACTTCTCTTATCTAAGTGCCAGTGCCTCTCATCTGGGATTGAGAGAATGTTGAAACCTAACCACTGGACCATGATAGAACCTTGCTTCTCAGCTGGGCTAGAGATATGACCTTCTTACTGATCTCCCTGCTTCTACCTTTGTCTCCTTGTAATTAATTCTGGAAAAAGAAACAGTCCAATCAACTGAAAACGAGATCATGTTATTCCTCGCTCAAAATCCTACAGTGATGTATTTTCCTTCTTACTGAAGTAATAGTGCATTATAACATTGCACACATTTCAGATGCTCATCATGGAGAATCAACATGAACATACACTACAATCAGTTCACTACTAAAAGTTCAAATCATTTCCTCTTTTAACAGTGTGTTTCAAAGTATTTTTTATGACATGCCAAAATGTACATTGAGTTTGAGAAAAACCAAATAATATCAGGATAGAAACATAGTGAAAGAGTAGTAGCTGTGTAAATATGAAACAAATTGATATATAAAACTTTAAAAATTTACCATTTATATGGTATTTAAATCCAGTTTTCTGATTTAAATTCAGTTCTCTGAGAATACTCAGGGTTTGTTAAGTGAAAATGTATACTATAAAATATTCTCTGCCAAGGAACTAACAGCAAAGGATAAAATACAAATAAGCTAATCAACAAGAACTGGAAGGTAACATAGGCAAATTACAACCCAGTTTTAATGAAGTGATGAGGATGTGGCTAATCGTTGCCTTTGATGCTTACTGGTATTTTAAAAATTGGTTTGACACAATATACCACCAAACAGAACTGGAAATGGTAATCAAGCACAAAACCCTTCGCTCACTAGAAAATTGTCCTTTCTGGAGGTGCTTGGAGACAAAAGCCCAACTCCATTCTCTACACCAGTATTTCTCAACTAGAGACAGCTTCACCATGCACAGCACACTTGGCAATTTCTAGAAACAGGTATGGTTTTATAAATGCAGGTGGACCTCTAGTATCTAGTGAGCAGAGGTGGCTACCACTGAACTTTATACAATGACATGGTCAAGGAATTCTGCTATAGAATGATCCTACCCTAAAACTAAGAACCCCCCTCACCCAACCAGCAGAGTTAACAAATAGACTTTTCTCTGATATTCCCTCTTATAGGCATTCTCAAGATCATTTAATCATTGAGGGAGGGCAACAGAGGTCAGAGCACATTGAACCACACAGCAGGCAATTCTAAAATATGCAACTTGAGATGAACATGACTTCATCTACAGACTAAACCTATACTCAGCCCTTCATTTCATGCACACAATTTTGCTCAAAGCTATAGCAGAGGATTTCCCTAAGAGTTAACCAAGACAAATAGATTTATAAACTTCAGATATCATATGGCATTGTTTAAAAAGGGATGTATAATTCTAGAGATGGAATCTTAATAATGAACTTTATTTATACTAGGTGGGGTGGAGGAAGGAAAACTCTGGAAAGAGAAGAAAAATACTCAACCATCTTTAAAAGAATTATTTGCAGGAGAAATTGATCGGAAATCACAAAAATGGGTGTTCTCAATGGAAAAAAAAGTTCAATTTGTAAATGTGGGTCATGTGAAATATAAGAAAAAATGGGGAAGGGGGTGGTCTTCTCATATACTGATGCCTACAGCATAAAGTCACTGAAGTAGTTTACAGTTCTTGAATGTAGATCCATTATTAACACTTCTTGTCAATTATTGATGGTAATAACCATTAAGAATAATGGCTAACCATGAAGATTAAGCAGAATCAGAAAATTCTACTGGAGCAGTAGAAAAACTGTTAGACAAGTTTACAAACATCATGTATTTCTTTCTGAAATCCATTCAGAAGCAAAGATATGATACCATAAGCAATACCCTAGATTTTTCAAAATCTTATATAAATCTTCCTTTATTATTGGGTTTAAATTGTGCTCAGTGTAAGTATATCAAGAACAGGAATCCTGTCTTACATTTAATACACACTGAAGAAAGTACCTACATGAAAAAATTATCTCAAAGAAATTAAGATTTTTTTTTCACGGTGAAGAGCATGTAGAGTAACAGTAACATTTGAGGAAGGATCAGTTTATGTGATTCATGCACTGTTTCCAGGGGAAAAATAATCAAAGCAAACGACATAAAAATGGGGTCCTCAAGGAATAGAAATGCTATGTTTAATGAGGTCTTGCTACTTTTAACCAGTTTAACTGGTTAAGATTGGGGATGTATAGTCCCTTATTTGCTCGCTGTGTGACCTTGAACTCACTTAACATCTCTGGTTCTCAGATTCCATTTTTTTTTGTGTGTGTAAATAGGTTGACAGCAGTCATCTCACTGTTTCTAAAGGAGGATTGGATGAGATAATCAACACTATTATGATTGGATGATAACATCAACATGATAACTGCACAAGTTAAGGACTGGATAAGCAGTCACTATAATTATTTCTGAGTGTTATGGCGATGGTGGGAAATATCAGACACTGTGGAAGAGACGTGGGAGATAAGGGGAAGAAGGAGAAGGAATACTAGGTAGGAGAACTTCTCAGTATCATTTATTTAGAATTAAGGTCCCCTTACCATCCTTCCATGTGTCACGGGTAACTTCACTAACCCATTATCCACAATGGCTAATTTAAACCTCCTCTAATCTCAGTAGAAAGTGTTTCTGATGTCAAGGAAACTATAGAATTCTTCAGACAAGAAATCCTTAACTTCTTGTCCTGCTGCCCCAATCCACCTCCCACTGCAACCTACTCCTTTCTAAAGGTTATTTCTCTTCCAAATTATACATGGCTCCTTTTATCCATTGCCCTCTTACCACTTCACTTCAGATTCAAACCTCTCAAATGTGCAGTCCTCCACAAACAAGTCCTCTTACGACATTTTACCCATCAGCTCCAATTCCCACATCTGGGAGAAGAGTCTCAGGACTTATTTTCATTGATCACTCTGGCATCTGATACAAGTGGCCATTTCCTTCTCTTTTAAACTCTCTTGAGCCTCAACTTCTAAGATCTCCTCCTAACTCTGAGGGCTGCTTAGGTACTTAATAATCTACTTTGTGGGTTCCTTTTCATTTTTTTACCACTCAAAGTACAGTGCTTGCCAAATCTCCATTTCTAGCTGTCTTCTCACTCTCCCCTTTTAATTGTACACACTTACACAATGATAAGCACCATTTACATGCTGACAGTGTCCGAGTTCACGTCTCTAGTCATGGCTTCTTACACAGCTCCAGACCTGAATTTTCTAGTTACCTACTGGTTATCTCCCTTTGGAGAGTTGGATGTGTAGAAGAGCCAACATTCCCCAAATTGAGCTCATTCTCTGCTCAAGCCTCATTCCCCTACCCCACCCCACCTTCCTAACCAGCTGCTCTCCCTATATCCTTGGTGTCGATTTCAACACTATCAGAAGCTTGGGATTCACCAAGTCCTGTCGCTTCACCTTATGGATGTCCTGACTGTATACTCTTTTCTTTCCACTTCTGTCTTAGTTCACCAATACTTCCTGGATTTTTGTAGTTCTGCTCTACCTCGATTCTCTTTCCACATGTCAGGAACATTTTCCTGTAGCATGAAATCTGCTCATGAGATTCTTTTATTTGTATCCTTGCATGAGCCCCTACAGCCTTTGGAACAAAATTTAAACTCTTCAGCAAGCCACCAAAATGGTCTCCATGATTTGATCACCAAATAAGTTCTAACTACCAACTCTTACCACCTCTTTTCTCCCACTCAACTTCAGTCATGTTAAGCTACTTGCAAATCCTTCACACCACTTATTTTTCCTGTGTCTTTTTCTGCTTTAGGCTTCTTTCTTCTTGGAATACCTATTCACAGACTATCTTTTCTATGTCACATCCTAATATTCAACACTTCCAATATGCCCAGTGTATTTCCTCTCTCAAAGCACTTATGCCTTGATTCTTTCTACATTTGTTGATTTAAGCAGTGGATTTAAGGCTGTGATTCTATATTCTGTTTCCTCACTTATATGGTACGGTGTCTAGTGAATAAAAACAACTACCTACTGTGACTGCAAATACTTCACCCAGTATTGTGGCATTTATCAGAAGTCAAAACAGCCAACCAAACATTGCACAGAGAGTAAAACCAGAACTACTATCATCTTGTCTATGTGCATGTTATGAACAACTACCATCAGTAGTGAAATCAACAACTGAGGAACATGTGAGACAGACACTACTCAATGGGCTGCTAAGAAAAAGTTTTAGGGAAAAATATATGATTTCTGCTAAGCATAAGTATAGCAGGAGCCTGCAGTAGAACTCAGACTCAGAAAGTTTTATGGGGTCAGACTTATCAGAGGACAAGTCACTCTTTTTCACTACTCTGTTGCTAATGCCTGCCACCTGATAGCATCATAGTAGCCACTAAAAAAGTATTTGTGTTGAACTGAATTTTAAAATGTGCAGCTGGTGATACAAGAAAACATCTGTTTATAAAAAAGGCAGTACTTTTTACCATTCACCATTCCATAAAAAGGTAATTTGTGTATGTGTTTACTAGAACTCTTTCCTCAAAAGTGAAATATTTCTTCACTCTTTGGTTGGCAAATGTGTTGTTTCAAGATGGAGAAGAATTTGCTTTAAATGAAGAGAAAGCTATTTCAATCCGTAATCCTCAGAGCCAATTTTGGATCTTAAAATGCACTTTTCATCAAAGAATCTTAACAAAAAAATTCCTGCCAATTTAACCAAGAGATCCAAAAATATTTCATTCCAAAGCCAAGCTTTCTGCTCAGGAGCATTCTCAATGAGATGTCATTCTTCCAAAGATCTTGTACTGAGCCAACAGTCACCTGAGTCACCTCGTCCAACTACCATCATCACCTTCCTGAAGCAAGAAGTCACAATGGCATGCATTTAGGAATTTGGCATTTTCCTGACATTTACACTTGGTTTCCAAGTTCACCTGCAACTTCTTTCTACCTAACAGAGTATTTGAATAATCCAAGCCAGAGACACAGGTAACATGTCTACCCTCATTAGAAACACAGGGAAACTGAGACCTAATAATAATAAAGTACCCACCCAAGACACACTTCGGGAAGCAGCAGAGTTGACGGTTTGAGGGCAGTTGTCTTGGGTGCTAGCCTGGAGTTCAGTCATATTGGGTGCTGCTCATTGAACACCAATACTTTTCACATGTATGACTTTATTAATTCTGGTAGTCATTGTAGAGAGGTAAGATGGAATTATTCCTACTCTTGAACAGGTGAAGAAATTGAGTCCCGTCTAATGGTGAATTTCAGCCAGATGACTAACCAGCAGAACCAGCAGCCAAGATGCCACGTGGTTCAGGGTCTTGCCTTCATCATCACTGACTAGTTGGGTGACCCACATGGATACAGGCCTCTTTCCTTTCAGGCCTGTGTCCTGACAATTTCTATGGTCAGGTATCTCCTCGAAAGGCAGACTTGCTCTAATAAAAGAAAGTTCTCATTGCCAGAGGACACAATGGATAATGTGTGTTGATCAATTTTGAGGTTTCACTTAAATAATCAATTGACTGTTTTTTTCAAAACTGAATAGAATCACAAGACCCCTGATTCTTTTCCACCTGAACATGGGACTCAATGTGGCACTGGCATCTTCTTATTTTATGTAGACACCAGTGATGGAATTTCCCCAGTGTTGCTTCAAATCCAATAACTGTATTTTTGAAACAATAATATCATACCTTACAAAATGTCTCTTTGAAGGATTCATTTAAGGTCATCAAGACTGCTTGCTGAAATAAGTGTTAATTTTTCAACAAGTAAAGATGTGTCTGGACAAGTCCACGTGTGTTGGCATTAGGCTAAGAAAGGAATCTGGCATGGAATTTTTAACACTTGGTTCTAATCATTAATGCTGCAGTCCTGTCCTATTTACAACCTGACATTTGTTTTTGCACTTTCAACATCCCATGATTTTGCAGCTACAGTAAATAGCTTTAAGAAATGACACCTCGCCTTAGCTGGGTCTATATTTTGACTAGCAGGTCTTGGCATTATGTCCACCTCAGCTATCTCTCCAAAATGCTGTATTCAGATATAAAATGAGAAAAAAAAAACTTAAGAGGAGGGGAAAAAACCTCTACTACTGTAAACTTTGGGATATAATACACAAAAGTTCTTAGCTAACCTACAAGAGTCAACTTCTAATTATTTCATCATTGCCTCTTTGGATCCTAAATATTTCTTAACTTTTCAATAAAATGTCAATTTTTTTTTATGATGCTCTAAAGAGGAAGGTAGTTAAATTTGGGGGAAGAAAAGAGCATCAGTAAAGCAAAATGTCAAAGAAAGGTTTCTAAATGAACCACTTTTAGGACACATAGGACCATAGCTGGTTTCTCTATCACTTTGCTTTTAAAGACACAATTCAGACTCAAGCCCCTGAGACTTAGGAGGTCAACCATAGTAGGACACTTTAAATTTTTTATGGTAAAACTTAAAATATAAAATGATAGGAGGCCAATCAAGTGCCACCAAAGTGATGTTAATATATATGAGAAATTCAAGTTTCCCAAGACAGTATTTTCTAGCTCCACAACAGATTTTAATAATGTGTGGTTCTGAATCATTCAACTTTGCTTTTAGCCTGAGTGTATATTCTATATAGAAAAAGTTTCCAATAATTATAAGATGATACGTGTCATTAAACATCACTGAATTAGTGGAATATTCCCTCCAGGAGTCATAAGATGTTTTGTAATCTTGTGACACCTCAGGATTTATGAACTGTCTTTGGGGATTGTATAGGGATGAGGTAGGTTATTTGAACTTCTCTATTTGAATCCTGGGGATATGCAATTTTGTGTAATACTGATTGAGAGAATATCCATCACCTAACACTTTGGCTCTCTTCAGTTAGTCAGTAAGGATCCTAATTCACAAGTCCTCACTGCTGGTCTACAAGTGTTTTGCACAAAACCTGACACACCCCAAACACCCATTTCTAGGCAGAACCTGATGTAACACAACCTTCGAAAATGTACTGGGTACAGTCCAGCTCGAAAGTTAACACTGGCATCTTACACTTAAATGTGGCTTTTATAGAGGGTATATTCCCAAGGAGAAAACTTCAAAAACACAAGAGAAAAGTCAGTGGGGAGACAGCCCAGAGAGTGATGGGTTGGGGGGAGGGGGGATCTTGGAACACTGGACTTTGTCTTGTATGTCTGCAGTGCCCTAATATGGGCACCAGGGGGCGCTCCTGCATGACGCAAACCCCCCACAAGTGTTCCGGGTCAGGCTTTTTCTTTAACATTTGCCCCAAATCCTAAGAGGTACCCCAGAGGCTGCTTCTATCCATAAATTGGTGGAGCTTAGAACATGTGGTGAATAACATCACAATTGGAGAGGACACATCAGTCTGAGTCTGCCTTTTGAAAAAATTGACATGGTGTCAATTTTTATTTTATTTTGGTGGACAGAAGGGCTTAAAGGAGGCAGCGAGTGATGGGGTGGAGGTGCTGTCCACAAGCTGTAAAGAGGCTATCTCCGAAAGCAACAAGTGGACATCAGTAGCCCAGGGGCAGGTATTCACCCTTTTTGTTAACAGATTAGTCTGTAGGTTAGATTTTCGGTGAAAGGTGGAATCAAAACCCTCTCCTCTTCCCCGGATTTCACCCAAAATCAGAAAAATCACCTGATGCACCGAGCATACCCTTGAACCTTAGGGAAGTGGCTTCTGCAGGGAGTCTCCAGCCTGCTGGCTGCGTTTTGCAAGTGAATATGTGATGCATTTAACAAGCTCTTTGCCATTTTCCAAGTATCAGAATCAGGGTGGAAAAGTCCTTAGGCACCAGAAGGAGTCAGCTCTGAAACTTCCAACACACTGAGTTCCAGAGCAAAATCCCTCGTCCTGTCTCCACTTCATACTCATACTCACGCACACGCACCCCACCCTCAGGGGCTTGCTCTATCCTCTCTCTTCCCCAAAAGAAGGTCTTCAGAGACACAACCTTAAACCCGAATACTCACCATATTGACTTCGGAAACCATGTCGATGCTGGCAATATCAATATTCATTCCCACGGCCACGGGGGGACCTGCAAAGCAAGATGGCCAGTCACGTGATTTCTCAGAACTTCATTCATTCTTAGCAAGTCTTGTCTCTGGCATGGGATGCTTTGTCCCAACTCCCTCATCACTGCTCCCCCTCAAATTCTTCAATTCCCTGTTCCTTTTATTGGAAGGGTGTGAGGGCTCCCCGTGGAAGTAATCGATTGAACGTGCACACACGGGTCCTGATGGGTAAGGGATTCCAGCTCTGTCTGTACATGTAGCTGACAAAACCACAAGATCCTGCCAGTGGGAGGGAATTTTACATATTGCACTGAAAACCCCTCCTTTTCCTCATTCTTTCCCACCCCCTTGGGTGCACAGGTTTTAACTCTGAGTTTGCTTAAGAGTCTGAAGCAAAATAAAAGGGATGCATAAGCATGTCTAAGGTGCCAGAAAGAGAGGCTCCTGCTCCTTCTTCCCCATACCTTCCTAACTGCCCCCCACGCCCCGCACAGGTCCTCCCCACAGCACCCCCACACCCTGCCTTGAGGATTCCAGGACTGAATAATATTCAGACACAGGCACTTTAAACCATGGCTAGAACTCTTTGGAAGTAGGCAGGCACAGGGGGTTAATGCCTCTTCTCCACTAATTGTCTGCACATCTTGTCCTCAAAAATGTTCACCATGGCCTTCAAGAAGTGGGTACCTCTGGGCACACCACTGACTAAACTTAGGGGCTTGTGCCTCAAGGAAGCAAAAACAGTGAAATAGGATTTCTAACAGTGAAATCAAACGACAGCTGTCACCAGTATACACCAGGAGGGTCTCCCTGAAAGACATCTAAGTGTTGGACAGTAACAAACCAGCCCAAGTTTGGATCAGTTTCTCAATTATAGGGACACAGAGGCACATCCAGTCCACCACATGTACCCACAGAGAGGGAGAAAGAAGGCACAGCGTGCACAGAGCTCAAAAGACAGCTGAGGATCTAGCTGGGCTGTTTCTTATTTCCAAGGCAACCCCATTACCTCCAAAATCAGGTCTCAGGCGAATATCATAGCCTTTCAGGAGTCTATCCACCGTCTCTTTAACCAGCGACATATTACTAGGGTCATTGACACTAAAGAAAGAAAAGACAATAAGCAGGCATCAATAAGTAAGCCGGCACAGCGTCTTCAGCATCTATCTGATCCACACTACAGATCCCTGCTCACAGAGGTATGCAGACAGAGCCCTTCAAAGTGAGAAAGGAAAAAGAAACGCGGGCACACTTACCTCTGCGCACAGACAGCGGCGATGATTAAGGGGAATGACCAAATCCCAAAGTAGCCCCTTTTCCGGACTCTCCACATCCCTTTAGTTTTTGATGGGAATGAGGGTTTCACTGAAGAGAAGAGAACCAACTTAGTCTGCCCAGTGCGGTAATTCTAATGTGAGGCGCATGCGCACGGCGTACCAAAACATCAAAGGGGCAGCGGCGGCTGCCTGGGACCTAGCAGATTTTCTGGTTAAGGGAAAAAAAAAAAAAAAAATTAAAGGGGAAAAAGGAAAAACATATGCATGTCTAATATTTACCTATCTGAATAATATAGAAAAGTCACTGCACAGGAGCCCCCAGGGCCAAAGCTTTGTAGTCCTTTCGTGAAGACAAAAACAACCAGAGCGTCTGGGTAAGTTTGGGTAGTTGCAGGGGGCAGCTTTGCACCTCGCGCCGGGTTGTGATGTGTGTGTGTGTGTGTGTGTGTGTGATTCCTCTTAACCATGCAAAAACCAGATTAGGAATTGAGGGTTAGCAGGCATGGGGTGCTAGGGAGCCCACTTCTGGTCTCAGCGAGCAGACAGAGGAGACGAGTTTGAACTTTATTTCGTGGGCGCACAGCATCCCCTGCCTGGGGCGAGACGGGTGCTGGAGGTGGGAGAAGCGCTTGGGGCGGCGGGGTGGGGAGGGAGGCAGGAGTCGGAGCGGGAGCAAAGAAACCAATGGGAGGAGTGCTGAGCAATCCCTGGGATTTGGGGCGCGGGAAGGGGGGGGGGGTGGAGAATAAGAAGACACGGAAAAATCAAAAAAAGGAAGCAAGAACAGGAAAAAGAAGAAGAAAATGATGTCTGGTCTTTTCTAGGAGTGAAGGCGCAAGCTGTTCTTCACTACTCACGAGCGGGTTCTTTCTCCTCCTCACCCTTCGCCCCCTATCCCCAGAGAAGAAGAAAACCTCGGGGTCCCGGTTTCTCGTCGTGTGTGACGTGCCTGACCCGCTAGTCCCGAGTATTTATAGCAGGAGGAAGGGGGTGGGCGAGGGGAGCCGAAAGGCAACGCTGCCTCTCCAGGTTTCGGGGTGGTTCTGCATTGGGAGATTATTGGTGGGGAGGGTGGGGTGTCGCCGGCGCAAGGAGACCCTGCCTGGGGCGAGATGCGGGGTGAGTGCGGGGGGCGGGTGCGCGGGCCGCGGGTGAAAGCTTACAGGGCGGGGGCGCGGGCCCGGGCGCAAAGGGCAGGTGGCGGAGTGGGGCGCGCCCCCCACGCCCCCTCTGAGCGCGCACAGGCGCGCGCACGGGCAGGCTCGTCTCCGCCCGCGCCCCTCCTTACCTCGCGCGCCCGCGCCGGCCACCTACTCCCGCCGCGCGCGGAGCCGGCGCCCCCGCCCCTCTGCCCCGCCGCTGGGGGCGCGCGGCCGGGAGGGCCACCAGGCCTTTCGGGAGCTGCGCCGGGCTGGGAAAAGCCAGAGCCGACCCTGAAGGCTGGCAAAAGGAGGAAGGGGCACCGGGGGGGGGCCCCGGGGGGAGCACCGCGTTCTCCCGCTGTCCGCGCGCCGCCGCGTCCTCTCCGCTTGGCGGGGCCGGTGGGGATGCGCGAGCCCCGAGGCTGCCTCTGCCCTCCCGCTCCAGGCTCGGCCGGGCTCGCCGCGGCCGCCGAGACCCAGAGGAGGCAGCCGGCGAGCTCGGGGGTGGAAAGGGAGGGACATACTCAGTCCATTCAAGGTAGAGATCTTGCTGGAGGGAATAAGACTTGCGGCGGGCCGGGCAAGCTCTCGGGCTGGGGGCCTGGGGCCAAGCGCAGGAGTTGAGACCTGGACGGACGGCTCTGGGGTACTCCCGAGAGAATTTTGGAAGCCAGCGGCGTGCGGGTGGGTAGGCCAGGTGCTCCCGCACCCCTCCACTACCCTTCCCCACACACAGCACGGTGATTAACTGGATAATCCAGAGCTCAAACATACATGCTGTACCCCAAAGCTTAACTCCCATCTCCTATGGCAAAGAATCACTGTCACCCTTAACTGGGCGCCTATTACTTGTCTAGCTAGCGTGCTTAGAGTGCTTCATTCATTCATCCTCACAGCAAATTCTAAGTTTTAGTCATCAGGGCACTGTCCCCAAATTATGGATTTAGAAACTGGTCCGCAAAGCTAAGGAACTGGCCCAAGGTCACCCAGGTGACTAGAGGTGGGGCCTGGATTGGACTCCAAAGCAGTGTCCCTAACCACTAAACTAGGCAGCCAGAACTCCCCCGCCAACAGCCCCTGTGGGCTGAGCCCCGGGTTGTGATAGCAACCGATGTATGGGCAGTTCGGGAGTCGTCTCCAAGTGAGTTCGGCAGAGGGGAGGGTCCTGGTTCCGGCTGCTCTCTTGACCCATTTACCTCGTGACAACGTCTGTTCAGCCTATGTCTGAGGGTCATCCGTGGCAGCGGGGAGCAGGGAGGTCTCCCTGGGAGGTGAAGGGACTGGAGGGCTGGGAAGTGCAGTCCAACACTTCTGGCAGACGCAAGGCCAGCAGCCAGGGGAGCTGAGTGTCTTTACTGGCAAAGAGAGTTACTGGGTTAGAGGCAGGTAGAACTCGGAGCCATTGACAGAGCAGATTACTGCATGGCATTACACCAGGCTCCCTAGAAGGAGGTTGAGGGGGAGAGAGAGAGGGGAGGGAGGAAACTTGAAGAGGGAAAAAGGGAGCCAGAAAGGGAGGGAAGGAGTCAAGGAAGAAGCAGGACTGGGAATCTGTAAGTCTCCTATCTGTCATTACTTGGGTTGAGCGTTACTGGAATCAAAATGCAGAACTAAGGCCAAGAAAATAGCCAATTTTTCTCTTTCTCTTCAAGCTCATTTATCATGGGAATCTTTCACCTTAACTAGACTGAAGGGAAAACAAGATTTAGATTCCTAAATTCCTTAATCAGTCTGAACCCCAGGTAACCAAATGGTGAAATCCTAGAAATCTTCTCTTTCTCTTGAAAACACCTCAAATCAGAGTTTTCCTTCTGACCTGGGGTTATCCATGTGTTACTTGCTGCACTGCCGGTCCCTCCTATTTAGGCTCACTGTATTTTGGTAAGAAAGAGTAAAATTTAGTAAACAACAAAACCTCAAATACTGCTATCCACCTACACAAATATTAATAATAACCACCACCCAGTGAATAGTTAAACAAGTATTTATGGAAGCCCTATAATATAGAAAGAATTAAAGGAGAAAAGGGAAAAGAATTAAAAGTAATTTAAACCTTAGCAACTAAAACATTAGCACAGTACAAGCACTATTTCAAAGGGACTGTATTTCTACCTTTTGGTTCAAATTCCAGTTCAAATACTTAGTAATGTTGTGTCTTGGGCAGGCCACTTAACCTACCTAAGACTCAGTTTAGTGTACTGTAAAAATAGAATGATTAAGTCTATTTGATTGTTGTTGAATGATGTAAATATATGGATAGCATTTGGCATGTGATTAATACATAATGCATTTTTAATAAATAAGGAATAATAATTGGTCAGGAAAGCAAAGAGGGTTGAATAGGATTAATCTATTAACACTCAGTGGACACATATTTAGGACAATTATCATACATTATCTTGAAAAGAGAGGAGCAGACATTTCAAGGGAATTAGAAAAGGGTAATAAGGAAATGTATTAAAGACCCAAGCAGCAACCAAGAGGAGATAAGACAAAAGAATATTTATTGTCTTTATGTGGTAAAAGCTCAGGAATATCTTCTGCCAATAACTGTTGCTAATATTAATTAAAGAGATATTCCCACTAGTTGCAAACCCTATAATCAACAGTGGACAATTCTCTGGAAGACTCTACTGATAGCACTGCCCAGGAATGTGAAAATTGGAGCAATAATGTGCAAAGGGAGGCACTGTTGGAACCTGTAGATGTGTGGGATGCAAGACTGCATCCTCCATGATCCAGATGTATAATGAGTTAGTACTGTTAGATCATGCCTCAAAATCATCTCTGCGTGTGAAACATATAAATGCCAAGTAAAAACAGTCACTAACCATCTGCTGTTTGTCTCTGCTATACTATTATTCCTTTAGTCAGTAAATATATACTGGGTACCTACTCTAGGTCAAACATTATTTGACAAGCACTTGGACGATGTGTTGAAAAGATATGATCCTTAACCTCCTGGAGCTTATAATCCAGTGTGGGATACATTACATATAAAAGTAATAACAGATTAGCATGCATTATAAAGAAAACAGGGTTTATGGAATCCATAACTGATGCAAATAACTCAGTGTGAGGACTTGGGTAAAACTTGCCTGATGAAGTGATGTTTCCATTGAGATTGCAATGATGAGTTAGTCTGGCAAAGCAGCAGTGGGGAGAATATTCCCCAAAGAAGTAATATGTGAAAATAACCTGGGCCAAGAGAGGATGGAATAAATAAATAATGAAGGAAGAACAGTCAGATGAGAGAACAAGAGAAAAGTACCTCATGATGTGCTTGGAAAGCTGGGGGCCTGGTGATCACCTACAGCAGACAGGTAACAAGCTGAGTTTCAATCACATGAGGAAGATGACAATGGTTGGAGGTCTCTGTTGTTGCAAGTGATAGGTGATGCTGGTCTGAATTAGGGTAGTGACAATGAGGGTGGAGAGAAGTGCCTAGGATTATGTGAGACAAGTGTGAAACACTGTGACAGATGGGACATGGGGAATGAGGGAGAAGAAGGATTGAAGGATGACTCAGACACTTCTGGCTTGAGCTACTCAGTGGCAGTGGTTAAAGAAAGTTGATAGGGGGCCTCCCTGGTGGCACAAGGAGTTAAGACACAACCTATGAAGCTGTCCGCAGCCTCCACAGTAGGAGTTTGATCCCTGGCCGGCCAGGGAGCAACCCACATGGCACAGCAGACCTCTCCTGACTTGCCTGCTGTTCCTCTCAGCAGTGTACTTTGGTCAATCTGCCTGTTCTGTTCCCCACTCGGTGTCTGGTGAATCCTCTCACCCCTTGCACCTCTGGCCTGTACTCCAGCTCTTGTATGCATAAATAAATAAATCTTTAAAAAAAAGAAAGTTGATAGGAATGGTACATTCCATTTGGGTCATGGTAAGTCTAAGGAATTTACTTGCTACCCAGAGTGCACTGGACCTTAGTTTTATATACCTGAAGCCCAGGAGTCAGAGTGAAATGAGTCCATTTCCATGTTCCATCTTAACTATATTTCCATCTTCAAACTATTTCCCTTTTCTGCTTTAAGTTTTCTTTTTAGAACATATTACTGTCTAACATAGAATATTTTACCTGTTTTATTTCTATCTCCCTTTGTGGAATGAAAGATCAAAGAAATATAGACTTTTGTCTGTTTTGCTCAGGTTGGTATTCTAGCACTAGACACCTGATGCTTAGATTTTGGATGAAGAGGTGTGCATTTGATGTCCTTGAGGGTATAAGCAACTCAAATCATAGAAGTATGTGAGACTTTTTTCTAGGGAGAATGAACAGAATAAGAAAACTAGAGACTAGAAGATTACCTTGTAAAGGACAAGTCAGTCATTGGGAGGGTCAAATTAGAACTGATCCAAAAAGTAGGAGGAAACTATGTGATCAAAGTAGAGGGAAGAGAAAAGTCTAATAAGGAAGAATTGCTCCATTAAATTCTCTAAGAAGTTTTTACATTTTTGAATGGATAGTGCCTGTTCATGGAATAAAAGTCAAAAGATACGTTACAATATCCTTCTGCTATTGTGACTCCCTCCCTATAAACTAACACTGCTCAGTGGAGCTGGGAAGGTAACATGGATTTCCATTTATGCACTTTCAGCTTTGAATACCTGGTATGGAACATGCCCAGAGGAGCCAGGTCATCCTTCCTGACCTCCTGCTGCTGGGGAAGCTCCAGCAGTGATGAATTTGGAAAAGGTTCTCATGGGACATGGTTTACATCCTTCACCAAATCATTTAAATATTTACAATTCTACTTTAAAATTAATAATGGATCTCTTAGCTTTAAATATTGATGGGGGTCTTTTTAAATGGTATGCAGAAGTTTCAGTAATATTGAAAAGTCGGTAGAAAGTCAGATATAATATGTAGAAAGAAAATACATGTTTATTGCTTTCAGTATAAACTTACCAATTGCTAATACAGGGTTGTCAGGTATATGGCTTACTGGACCTACTATAATATACAAAAAGGAACTTTTTTTTTTAAAGATTTATTTATTTATTTGTTTGTTTAATTATTTATTTATTTAAGCACTGGGTACAGTCAGAAGTGCAGGAGGGTGAGAGAATTCACCAGAGCCAGAGTGGGGAACAGAACAGGCAGACTGATGAAATACACTGCTGAAGGGAGCAGCGGGCACAGCAGGAGAGGTCTATCGCACCATGCGGGACCCTCACTGAGGGCCAGAGATCGAACTGGTGCTGCCGAGGCTGTGGGCGGCTTCGCAGCCCAGCACTCAATGGCTGCACCACCTGGGAGGCCCACAAAAAGGAACTTCTTAAATAACCTCTCCTTATAACCTGTTATAACCTGTATATATGAGTGCAGATTTAGTTTTTATGCACTAATGGATATTCCTTGAATAATTTAAATGTTGTTATCTTTTTCCTTCTTCAAATCAAAAATACCCTTTTATTTATTTGTCTGGCAAACTATGCCTTCACAGACACTAGAAAATAAAATTTCTCCTAAATTACCATAAATTCCAAATTATGGGCTTATGGTTTAATGAGGTTCTCTGCAGAATTAGAAATAGAGTTCAATGTTCACTGAGTCTTGGCTGTTTTCTCCTTCAGAACATTACAATTAACATTAAACTTGAGTTTTTGTAAAATTCTTGATCAGAGTAAGCCTGATAGAATATAAATCAATTTAAGTCACTTAACTAAAACTGTAATATGTAGTAATAATAATATAATAATGTATCACATGCTGCTCTAAAAGCTTTAAAATAGTAACATACTTAATCCTCACAATATACCTATGAAATGTTGATTGTCATATCCCATTTTATATATAAAGAGAAGCAGTGACTAAGTATCCCTCTGATTACACAGATTATAAGAAAAGTTAAAGGACTCAGGCCATTCCAGCTAACTATGTTACTTTATAATGAGACCCTGTAGATTTCTGTTCTTAGTTTGTGAATGAATGAATTCCACAAACTCTTTTGCTATCTAATCTTCTGAATCAAATACTTCCCATGTAAATAATTATAGGATAGGTTCTTAATTAGTGCTAACATGATTTTTCTTAATGAAAATATATCTCTTTTTGGTATATAACTATGCTATTGTTGATATTAATGACCTTTTCTGATATTCTAACCTCTGTACACCTAACTTAATTTTCACAAAATACTATGAGGTGAATTCTAATATTATCCCAATCTCACAGTATTCTCAAAGTGCCAAAGATTTTGTGATTAAGAAAAGCTTCATAAAAGGAGGTATAGAGAAGAACTAGTCAAAATCTGTCAGAGTGAAGCATTTCTTAATTGGAAACCTAGAGTGTAGGTGATGATAACCACAGCTTCCTTCCATTTGTTTTTAGCATAATTCTTCCATAATAGAAACAGCATGAAGACAGGCTTTGTTCCTAGTTCCTGAGAACATGAATTTGATGTTAGGTTCAAGTAAATGGTTAAGAGCTATGAGTGGAAGCACTCCTACTGAGGAATGTGACTGGTGGTATAGAGGACAGTCATTGCCCTGTAAGATCAAGAAAGTCCCTTTCAGGCCAGAAAGCCCCTAACACAACATCTACCAATGTTTATTATTTCAAATTTCATTTATCTTAACTGGAGTTTAGAATTAAGTGACTTAGTTGTTGGAGCCAATGATGTATCACCAAAAAGTAGTTTGGGAATTTTGTATGCTCTGAACATGCACTTTAACCAAAAGTTGGGGTGTAGACTCCTTGATGGTTCAAGTGGTGACTTTGGATAGTACATAGACAGAGTTTTATCACCATAAAATTTCAACATGATGCAAGAGGCCATCAACATTCCTCTATGACTTATTTCTTGTCCATTTTAACTGAGAGGTGCAACTCTCCAGGTACAAGTCATGGATTTTTATCATAATGGCTATATCCTATGCATAGTCAACAATTCTAGGATCTACAACAGATGGTGATATCACTTTTCTTTTAAATACATTTATCAAAGTTAAAGGTGAGTGAATTAAAAAAAAATAATTGACAAAACAGCTAAGCAGGTGACACGTGGTTTTGACAAAAATAATGTAGGTGGTATAGAAACATTTGGAAATCTTTGACTAAACAATACAAACAATCTGCCAAAATTCTGTAAGTAAAATCCTCATCATGTTAGCTGAAATAAAGACTTAAAAAAAAATCGACATCATCAGAAGTCACTCATATGAGGGATTCATAGCCAGGAAATGGGAGGTGAACCTACAGTGGGAAATGACCTTGAACAAGGTCATCTTTATGAAAGTGTGTGGACATCTAATTCAGCAAGACAATGAATACACTGAGCATCTATGTATGTGGAATTCTTGGTTTTGCAGGGAACAAAATAATGAACTAAACAAATTCTTTCTCTGGAGGAGTTAAATTGTATCAGGGAGCAGAAAAGAATGAGATAACTATTGTCATAAGAAACGTATAAATTCAGGAGAGCATAATCCAAGGAGATTGTACAGCAAAGAGATCACACTGGTTGGGATTAAGTGGAAGTGTCTTTACCATTTGAAATGGGCCTTAAAGAATTGGGAGGAGGGCCTCCACGGTGGCGCAGCGGTTAAGCGCTGGATTGCGAAGCTGCCCCTAGCCTCTGCAGTGCTGGTTCGATCTCCGGCTGCTCCCTGGCCCCCAGAGGAGGGTCCCACATGGCCTGCAGACCTCTCCTGCCCACCTGCTGCTCCCCTCAGCAGTGTACTTTGGTCCTTCTGCCTGCTCTGCTCCCTGCTTTGGCTCTGGTGAATTCTCTCACCCTCCCGCGCTTCTGACTGTACCCAGTGCTTGTATAAATAAATAAATAAGTAAATAAATAAATAAATAAATCTATCTTAAAAAAAAAAGAATTTAGAGGATATTACTGCTATTATTATTTAGTGATGGGAATGTCTGAGGTAAATTTCTACAGTGTTAAGTCATTGTCTGACTAAAGTAGTGGGATAAATGTCTGGAAAAGTTGGTCAAAGTGGGGAGATCCTTGATATCAAGATGAGGATTTTAAATTGTAAGACAGATGTACCCTGGGACTCACTTAACGTGTTATAGTTGTCACATCATATTGATCAAGGGTCAGTAAACTTTATCTGATAGTAAATATAGACTTTGCAGGTTACTCAGAGCTGCATTAGCAAGGAAGCACTAAGAGACTAGCCTAAACAATAAAGGCAAGTCATGGATTAAGGAGGAAAAAAGAAGAAAAAGGCAGTCCTAGGGAAACATATTATTGTTTTTACCAGGAAAGAAAACAAACAAGCAAACAATTAAAGCATTTCTCATACCTTGTAAGTGGCAATAGAGATTTGAGAAGGTTTTTAATGTCATCTCCATATATTCGAAGGGATTGGAGGGTATTTGGACAGAATGGCATGAAACCATGGATCATTTATTTAATTTTAAGGTGAAATTGAACTGATTGGGGGAAAGAAAACTGTATCTCAGACACTTTTAAAATTAGACTGAAAAGCACTTAATTCAGCTTTCTTTTTGTGAACTGGGGGTAGTGTTACAAACTCCAACAAATGTTGGCTTGGGAATCTCTAGGAGAACAGAATTCACCAGTGAGAACTGGACAACCAGTAAAGGTCCATTAAAGACTCTTTATGAGGGAGCCAGTGCAGGAAGAGAAGTTTTAGCCTGGTTCCATGAAGAGAGATAGGAAGAGGTTTTTAAGGGGTGAGTCTACCAAGGTGAGACAAGAGAGAACAGCATCATAGTGTGTTATAGGCTGTACTATACTGGGGCATGCACAGAGAGGTTATGTGCTTTCTAACTGTCCATTCAGTGCCCTCAGCTTTCCCCCTGTTCTGGAAATTGTGAAACAATCATTAGTCAAGAAATGGCACCTTTGGTCTAAGCATGGCATCTTTGGTCAGTCTGGTAGACCAAGTTATTTGAGCAGGATGTTAGGCATGACCTACCGGTCTGAGATCTAATCTATCTGATCAAACAGAAGTTGGGAAGCTCTTATACTAGCTCAAGATTTTGTTTAGCCAGGCTAGCTCATTGTTTTCTTCATCCTTCTATGTGGAGAGGGAACAACAATACATTGGCCATGAGAAAATTAAATTTTTAAGATGCTGTTGTGGTATTGGTCTCCCCAAAAGGATCAGATTAGCATTACTGAATGTGCCCAGAATTTGTCTCTTGTCCCCTTCACTCAGGAGCCAGAGGTCAACTGAGGCCCTCTGAATCTCTGGTTGTTTACTGCCATTACTTACAGGATGCAGATTGTTTTGAGTTGAGAGCACTGAAGACCCTGGTGGCTGAGGAGAAGCTCTGTCCTTGCAGGAGTCCTTCACCCTTCCATAATTAAAGATGAGAACATGAGTCTCTAAGCTCCTGCTCTTTTCTTTTCTTTTTTTTTTTTTTTTTTTGTGGGACCCTCACCTGTGGCCGGGGAAGGGGAACGGACCAGTGCTGCAGAGGCAGCCTCGCAGCCCAGCGCTCAACTGCTGCGCCACCAGGGGAGGCCCTGCTCTTTTCTTAATTGAAGAAACAATCATTGCCCCTCTTTTGTGACCTAAAAGAGTGTGGTTTGGGGAGGTCTCAGCCATGTGTAAGTTTATCAGTGAACATGTCTTCTCAAAAAAATCTATTTACTCTGATTGTAAAGATGAGGTCACCCCCTTCTTGTCTGTCACATGAAGTCTCTCCTTCTCTCTCTTTGATGCCTTAAGTCCCGAAACAGAATATAGCAGGTTTCTTCCACTATGCATTATACAGAGTGTAAATTCTCCATATGTATGTTATTAAATGTCAGCCTTTTCTCTTACAATCTGTCTGATGTTATTTAATTCATCTGTCCAACCTCAGAAGAACCTAGATGAGGTGGGGGAACTTTCTCCTGCACCCCAACACTGTTTTGACTAAAACTGAAGTTCTAACAATAAAAGAAGTAGAGTGGGAAAGGTATGGTTTCCAGAAAAGCTAAAATTTAAAGATTAAAAAAAAATCCATATCAGTTCAAACTAATTTTGAGAAGAGCAAATCAAACTCATAGATTTGAAAAGACCCTCAAGCAATCACTGAGATACTAAGGTAAGAGACAAAATTCATAAGAAATTTTACAGTAAATATCTAATGTAGCAAAAATCTCTGGCTTATACTTTTCAAACAGGAACATTTCTTCATTTTACTATTATTAAGGGCATACAAAGGACAATGTTAATGCTCTATCCAAATTCCCTTGGATCATTTTTGTATCTTCCCCACATATATACACATTTTGGGGAGTGATTTCCATGACCAGTACCTACATGCATCCATGTCAAAGTATCATGCTTGGGCTACTAGGGCATCTTTGGGCTCCTCAAAAATACCAGGAGAGTTTGCAGCCTCCCAAGGCACCATGTATAGTGATAATTTCATGGGAAATGACAATTCTTAGGCAACTTACAACTTTCCATCTTTGAGGCATCAGATTCAAAATTGTCCTATGCATGGCTTTTTCTTGAAACTTCACACTCTACACCCCTCTTTTCCTGTCCCATTTCCTCAGCTTGCATCTCCCTCACCCAAAAAACCTTCTCTCTTGGCCTGCTTCTGGGGGGTGAACCTAAGAACAGTGGGAATGTATGAGAAGCATTCTAGGGGAAACCTTTGTTTCTCAATAACAGGACATCATTATTGTAATTCTGCAGATGAAAATGATAAATGTAAGAATGATTTATGTAAGAATAATAACTAGTTTTTTTTTTTTTTTTAATAACAGCTGTGTGATTTTTTGAGAGGACAGAGAAGGTAAGAGAAGGAAGGTGGACAAATGTTTACAGCACCTTCCCGTATCTTAGTTGTGTCATATGTAAAATGAGAATGACATTCTCATTCTAGGAGATCTCTGAAGTTCCTTCCGGATCTAAAATTCTATTCTGAATCATGGGCTGGCAAACTATGAATAACTGGCCATTTCAGCTCCTTTTCATTAATACAGTATTATTGGAACATTAGTTTAAATATAGCCTATGCCTGCTTTCATGCTACAACTGCAGGCTCCATTAGCCTCTGAGGAAGGTCCATTACCATCCTTTACACTTTTTAAAGGTGATGAAGAAAGTGAGATAAAGTAAGCTTAAGGATGTTGCCCAAGTACACACAGTAAGGAACAGCAGGGCCAAGATTCATATTCAGCCAATCTACCTCCGGAGGTGGTACATTTTTCATTATTGTGATTGTTGAGGTAATGTCGGTTTGCAACACTATATATGATTTAGGGGTATAGGCTCACACCTCTTCAGATGTGTGTTAACACACCACGCCCATCACCAAGGCACCCACATAGCTATCCTGAGTCAGAAAGTGTGTGTCCTTTACCATAGACCATTAGGTCCCCTCACCCCTTTGTCCCTACTCTGGGCGCTCCCCCTCTGGCAGTCTCAATTCTACAGACATATATCAAAGGTTTGTTTGGTTTTATTTTGTTCCTCTGTGCTCCATGTAAGAGTAAAGTCATCTAGTATTTGTGTTTCTCTTTCTGACATATTTTGCTTAGTATCATCCCCTCCAGTTCCATCATTTTTTTTTTCTTTAATAGCTGAGTGGTATCCCATTGTGTCTGTATACCCTGTCTTCTTATCCAGAGTTGGCACTTTTAACCATAGAACTGACCCGCCCTAGTTCGGGAAGACCATAATGGAAATGGATGTTAAAACTTTCTGACTCAGAGTAACTGTGTGGTGTTTATTTTGTTTTCAATAGCAGGGTTAACACTCACAGGAACACATGTGGAAGCATGAATGAAGACAGAGCGGGGCACATCTTCAGGTTCAACAAAGTTGTTTGTAAATCACACCAAGAATAAAATATAGCCTGCTATGTTGTCATTGTCACATGCAGGCCTAAAATGTGGTTTCGTGTTCTCTTCATTTTCCCTGATGGTGCAAATCACAGACAGGTTCACAAACAAATTCACAACTGAGATGCTTTAGTTGGCCCTTGGCTCCCCAGCATCCTGTGTCTGCAGAGCGGAACTAATCATTTTATGTCACTTCTCACCCCTTCCCACCTCCTCTGAGATTGTAATTCAGCTCAGGCTATGTGAGGGATGACAAAGCCAAAGGTAGACAGTTTTGCTTCTGACAGCCCCCTGGGTTACACTGCATAGAGTGTATTGTTTTTTGGTTTGTTTAAGAGTCCACTGACACAAATCCCCTAGACATCCACGTGTGTATTCTTGTCCACAGAGGTGAAGACACATTTGGATAAACAAGTTTGTGTATGGATGTAAGCTGAGAAGGAGACATCCCAAAGAGATGGAGGGATATTTTCTGATCAAAACAAGAGATGACATTTAGAGGAACAGGGGTATTAGAGGAATAGGGGTATCTAATAAGAATTCTTGTTTCTTTTCTTTTTTTTTAAAAAAAAAATTATTTATTTATGCATACAAGAACCAGGGCACAGGCCAGATGCGCAGGAGGGTGAGAGGATTCACCAGAGACAGAGTGGGGAACAGAACAGGCAGACTGACTGAAATACGCTGCTGAGGGGAGCAGCGGGCGAGACAGGAGAGGTCTGCTTCGCCATGTGGGATTCTCGCCGGCCAACTGGGATCAAACTGGCACTGCAGAGTCTGCGGACAGCTTCACAGCGCTGAGTTCAACCACCACACCACCAGGGGAGGCCCAAGATTTCTTTTTCCTTAATTTATTTTTTTCTTTTCTGGTGAACATTGTGTCACCCTGTCACCCACAATGCTTTGTGAATCACATGTGACTTTGGTTCAAATAACTTGATTTGGGGCCTTACAGCTACTTAACTCATTTCCTCACTTAGGTAAAGTAACTGGTACATTTCTCATTCTCCCCTGGTCACGGCATTAACATTTTTAGCAGTGTTAGGGTCTGCAATAAGATTAAATCCTCACCCCCTCCCATTCCCGCCATGCTGTGTCTTACATTGCCATTATTCATGGATGGCCTGAATACTTAATTGTGCTAGCTACAATTGTGCTAAGTACTTAATTTGTTTTACTTCATTAAATCTTCACATTAATCTCTGAGGTTGGATTTGCCACCTAGAATTTTCAGATAAGGAAACTAAGGTGGTAGAAAGTTAAAGGACTTGCCCAAGGTCACACAACCTATTAATAATATGCTCAAGATTTCCAACTCTGCTCTGCCTACCTCTAGGTGGTGACCATAAACCGTGTCCAAGAACCCAGACAGTTCATATTTAAATATTCCCAAATATCAGAGGCAATCAAGAAAGATACAGGTTGCCAAGTGGGAATCAGAAAATGGTGATGACTCTAGATCGACAGAGTAGGCAAAGAAATTTTACTACCAAGGTCAAGAAAAGACTGGTGATAATGGTCTTTAAGGTAGTTAGAGAAATAAACATTTATTCTGGCCAGAAGCTTGATAGAGATCAGGGATTTAGGGACAGATGGCTGATGTCCAAATCAACACCCAGACTAAGAACCAGAGATCTGTTAACTTTCATTAGCATAAGGGAACCGGATTCTGAAGTAGAGATTTCATAAGCTAGGGGATGGAAATTAGCCTTTATGGAGTGCTGACTGATGGTGAGTATTTTGCATAACTAATATATGTTTGTATAGTTTATACCCTTCACAGACACCCAGGACACAGAGATGAGAGAGGTCAATGTTTCGTCTGCAAGTCCACAGGTTAACAAGGCAGCCTATGAATTGGGATGCATGTTAGCACTTCACAGTGAACTTAAAAACATAAATAAATAAAGTGGGCCTCCCTGGTGGCGCAAGGGGTAAGCACCGCACTATGAAGCATTCTGCAGCCTCTGCAGTACGAGTTTTATCCCCAGCCGGCCAGAGTGAAACTCACATGGCACAGCAGACCTCTCCTGTCTTGCCCGCTGCTCTCCTCAGCAGTTTATTTCAGTCAGTCTGCCCATTCTGTTCCCCACTCTGTCTCTGGTGGATCCTCTCACCCCTCTCTTTGCCCCCCCCCACATCTCTGGCCTGTACCCCAGTCCTTATATGCATAAATAAATAAATCTTTAGAAAAATAAAGTGCATATGAGTGGTACTGCTGAAAGTTTATGAAAGAAAAAGAGTTGTAAAAATTAAGGGAAGTTTCAAAGAGTTCTATTCTCTTGCCAATTTATTTTTAAAAGCAGAGGGACAGAATATCTTGGGTTTGAAAACTTACATTTATTATATAAATAACATCTATGTGCTTTGAAAGAAACTATCATCCTTTATCCACATTTTAATGCTATGCATGTGGAATCCAGATATGTAAACACTGAATCAGCCTTTGAGCCTGGAAAAGTGCAGAGAAAATCAGTAGAAGGAAAAAAAAAAATACTACTACATAAAGTCTCTTGAAGAGTTACATAAAATATTCAAAAAAGAAAGGTTGCTTAAACATATAAACTGTGACTCCCTAATAGTTTATTTTTAGAAGGGATCCCCCATGAAGTATATAAAGCATTTAGGATGTAAGAACTTGCTTTGTCAAGTTTCTAAGATTTGACCAATAAGAAAAGTCAATCTGATGTGAGGAAATAAGCCCTTGGAATTACTTTTGGGATCTAATCCTGTTCACCCCCTTCATCCTCCACTACACTCTATTTCCACTGACTATCCCCACCACTCCTGCCTCTGAGCTTTGCAGGGATGTCCCTCGGCCTGAAATACTCTTCTCAGATATTCCCAGGGCAAGTTTCCACGGCAGAGCCAGTCTCATCTCACAGATCACCTGCCCAAAGGGTTTCTTCAACTCCGTTCGAGTCTCTATCTCATTGTAGCCTTCTCCAGTCTTTTCTTCTGTGCTCTGTTTTTAATTTGCATATTGTCTGTCTTCTCACATTACAGTATAGACTTTAAGAAATCATGTCTTTTTTCCAAAGAATCCAAAAGATCTGACACATAGTTCTAAAATAAAAATTCATATTGAATGAGTGAGGGAATATCAAATCTCTCTTTCTCCATGAATAAATCTTTCTTGACTTAATATTATTGCTTTCTTCCTCTAATAAGCTATTAGAGATGCAAATTTTTGAGAATTATTATCTGAAGCACTTTGCATATACTATATATTTTGATTTTTCTTTTTTTTTAAAGATTTATTTATTTATGCATACAAGAACTGTGGTATAGGCCAGAGGTGTGGGGGGTGAGAAGATTCACCAGAGACAGAGTGGGGAACAGACAGGAGGAATGACTGAAATACATTGCTGAGGGGAGCAGCGGGTAAGTCAGGAGAGGTCTGCTGCGCCATATGGGTAGCTCCTTGACTGGGGATCAGACTTGTGCTGCAGTGGCTGCAAATAGCTTCATAGGTTGCTTCTTAACCCCTGGTGCCACCAGGGAGGCCCTATATTTTAATTCTTATAACAACTCAGTTAGGTAACTACTAACATGCCTGTGGAAAATGACAAAGTTTATAAATATGAGAACCAGAATTCAAATAAAGATCAGATGATTTCAAACTGGATATTCTTGTAATTAAGCTATGAAACTATATGGTAACTGATGTGGATGCTTTTTATTTCTTTTTCTTGTCTGATTGCTCTGGCTAAGACTTCTACTACTGTGTTGCACAGGAATGGTGAGAATGAGCATCCTTGTTTTGTTCTTGATCTTAGAGGAAAAGCTCTCAATCTTTCCCCTTTGAATATATTAATTGTGGGCTTGTCACATACTGCAATACTAAGTGAGGTACTTGATTGTACTCAGTATCTAGCTAAGTGAATAACTAGCTTAACATGTAGCATCTCCCTTTTTTTTTTTACATGCTGTTTCTTATGCTTTTGCACTGCACCCTGTCTCCTAAGCCATATTCTGGGTTTGGCAGTGTAAGCTGATATAGTGGGGAGTTCTTTGAATATGTTTCTTTTACATTCCAGAAGCAAAGAGCAGTGGGTAAGGGATATTATGCACATGTTGTCATACTTGTTGAATCAAATTGACTAATTGGATAGAGAGATGATAAAAATAAGGAAAATCTCTGAAAAGTGCATGAGAGTGCACATTAGTCCTACATTGAATGTAATCTACTGTCCAAACAAATATGTAGTTGGTATCCCTTAAGACAAATTACTGGGAGGAAACAATACAGTTACATGTGAAAATTAATCAGTCCTTTCAAAATTTACTGAGAAATTCCAGGAAATTGACTTGAGGCAAAATAGTGCCCTTCACCCCTCAACTAACAAATGATTTCATGTCCCCAAACTTTTGTCCCAAAATGGACTTATTCTCTAGTTCCTGCTTTGGGGGAATTTTCTTAAATTTACATAGATACTGACTTCCTGTTGGCAAATGGCTTTCAAAAAGTGCTAATAGGCTACTGAATGGAAACCCTACATATTGACTTATTTATTTTTAAGCATCAGCTGAGAATACGGAAGTGAGGAAAAACAACTATATATAATTTAGTAAGACTGGAAACTGAAAAAAAATGTTATTTTAAGAATTATACCAATTTATAAATAAAACACTGACACTTAATAAAGTTCTTACAAAGCACCTACTGTGTGCCTGATACTTTTTAGGCACTAGAAAAAAAGATATTATTCTTTTGCTTAAGGAAGACAAATTTCAGTGGGAAATCAATTATTGAAGAAGTAAACCTGCAAGTACATTCAGAATGACAAATTGTAATGAAGTGTAAAAAAAGAAGTTGTAAGAAAATAATGAGGGATAATTATGGGAGGAGAGAGAGTCTAAAAGACAATATGTGCTATGTGAAAAAGTTGCATTTTAATTGTAAAAGGAAGGGATAATCTAGACACAGAGTGGTAGTGATAGTGTGGGTAGAAGAAAAAGAGGGGGGAATAAGAAGAGTCTAGTAGGTGAAGCCTTCTTCATTTTGAGACACAGGGCAAGCTAGGAATTAGGCAGTTTTAGGGACAATGCAGGAGGGGACCTCTGAATAATTTAGGGAGGCTTCAGAGATAAGGACAAACAAGGGAATGTAACCAATTCTACTAGGAAAAACAAACATCTCAGGACCAAGAACAACATTGTTAAAGCTGGTCCTGGTTTCCTTCAGGTGGTAAAGGGAGGCGGAGATTGGAGAAATGGGAGAGTGGTTTAATTTATGGACAACTTAGAAGGGCAGCTGTTTAATTTCAATGCAGGGATGCCTATCCAGAGGACTAGGCCATAAAGATAAAGCGATAAGCATAACAAATGGGGAAAGAGAAAGCTGTTAGATAAGGAACGTGAAGATCCCCCACTCAGTAGCAAATTAAGTGAGACAGCGGAGAACTAACCAATCACAA
Source organism: Talpa occidentalis (assembly GCF_014898055.3). Lineage (NCBI taxonomy): Eukaryota > Metazoa > Chordata > Mammalia > Eulipotyphla > Talpidae > Talpa > Talpa occidentalis. Next base: position 86,451,340 of record NW_023605305.1, read on the forward strand.
AGAGACTGGTGGAGCTTTAGAATAATGAGGGGAAAAAGGTATATATTCCCTGAGACACGACTCCACTTTGGCTTCCTTGCCCCTCCCAGTCCTGGTTCCCTGGCCTGGAGTCCCACTTTATTTCTGTTCTTTTTCTCCTCAATAAACTTTTTCTTTTTCTAAACAAATCTGCCTCTTCTCGCTTGCTTGCCTGAGCGTCTGCGAAGTTCCTGCTGCGGCTTCGTGAGACACCAACCCGTGGGGGTCTAGTGGCTGGGGCTCAGCGCTGCCCTGCAGCCTGGGATCAGTTCCTGGCTGGGAGACTAGGCCTGACAATTCCGGTATCAATTTCAGGTAGGAAAATCGAGGTGTTCTAGAGTGTAACTGCCTTGTTATAGGGCAGGGAGGGGGCAGTCCAAACCCCGCAAACCTGCCTATTCTAAATGGGTTCTGCCCTCTGCCTCATTAACACAAAACATATGAGACTTTAATGGGAAGGAACTTTAATACAACTAGGAAACAAGACAGGAAAGGCAAAGAATCTAGTTTCTAAATCAAGCACCCCAAGTTACCCATCCCCTTATGAGTAAAACCCCATACAAATGGGATTGGCCCAGAGCAAGGCCCCAAAGCCTGCCACAAGTCTAAAGCATCTTCCAGTGGGGGCCCATAGAAAAGGGTCAGAAACAACCAGACAAGTCCAGAAGGAAAAGAGCAAAATCAAAATCAAGATAAAAGCTGCCATTGTCACCTCCCCACGGGCCTCGCCCACATCTGTGTTATACAGTCCACAACCAAAAGGCAAGCGCAGTTTCTTCACATGTCTCTAGGCCCCATGTGCCTCCTCCAGGTCTCCTTCTGGATCTCCATCCTGCTTTTTATTTCCTCAGTCTCCTCTGCAGCTTCTTCTCTCCTTGCTTAGCTCCACCCTCCATTTGGGTGGGGCAGGGAACCTGGAACCTCCCCCTTTCCTGGGGACCACCCTGTTACAGCCTGACTATGGGTCCTCACCCACACGCTTAATTAATACTCTACTGCAGGCACACACAAAAGGTTAATAAAAGGTTTATTTACAAGGGAAGGGAAAATGAGGAAATGTACAAGTCAGGGAGAAAAGAGGGAAATAAAGTCCTAAATGTGTCCTACCCTTTCCGCTGCCCTGGAATTCCAATGGCACTCTGAGAGCTGGCTGCAAGCCACAAGCCCTAAAGCCAAAAGGAAAGAGAGACCCCAAGGCCCACATGTCTAGTTTTTATACCAAACCTGGCTGCTTAACTCCACCCTCAGGTCCCAGCAACCTTCCCTTTGATGGTGATGGGATTTGTCTTTCCCAATGTCTTAATGGCTTTGGTTTGGAGTGGGGGTGGTGTCCACAAAGCCTGTATGGAATTAGTTCAGGACATCCTTTCCCCCTAACAAAGGGAGCAAGTGAGGCCCCAAATACAGATAATAGTCCATACCTGGCAGAAAGTCCAAATTAAGTTAAGACTGAGTACCTGACAAAGGTTGTTGAGAATACCTGGCCATGTGCAATTTCAGAACTAATTCATCTGCTGCCTCTATAGTCTTTTCAAAGCCCCCATGAATTCACTAATTTCATTATTTAAAAAGCAGTTACTGAGCACCTATGATAGACAAGGTACCACACTTCATTGACATTTAAAACTGACCCATCAAGCTTTTAAAAAAAACCCAAGTATTTGCAAATAATCAGGGATATATTATTCTCATAACAAAACAAAAGCAAAAACCCACTTTGCATTCAAAAGCCCTAGGTCAGGGTACAAAGAGGGAGGGATCACACATAATTCTCAGAGTTTGTGATTTGGGCCAAAGGTCAGGCTCTAAGCCTTTCTCCCTGAAGCCAAATCCTGGCTCCTTTGCTTCCTGAGTGCAAGCAAGAGCCTGTCTTTCTTTTGAGCCACAGTGGACTGTTTTGTAATTTCAGCATTGTGGTAAAAATCTCACTTGACCACTGTTTATTGGGGGAGGGGCCTAAACAGAAAATATTCTGAAAAACCCTGTGTTTGGCAAATACTGTTGTAAAGTTTAGGGGTTCCTGGTTTAGAAGTACCTCAGTTCTTAAGTATGGTGTGAAAGGAATTCACAGCCATGTATTCAGCAGAAGAAAAAGCAAAGTTTATTTAGAGATGAAATGAAAGCATACTCAGAGAGAGGTCCCTGGGCAGAGTCCTTGTAAGAAAAACTTTAAGGGAATTGTGGGGGCTCTGACCTTAAATGGGGTGCAGGAAATGTTCACTTTGATCCATCTGGGGGGTGCACTGTACAGGTACTCCTGGGGTGTTGATTTATGGGTCCAGGCAGCAGTTTCTAAGTTTCTTCCCTTTCTTCTATGCTCCAGAGGTCTAGTTTTATCAGCCCAGGCAGCAGTTTGGGCAAGAAGAACTTTAGGCTCAGTTGTCATGGTGTCAACCAGATCTGCCCTTCCCTTGGGGTGGGGATAGCCTTTGGGTTTCTTTTTTTTGGGGGGTGGGTTGGGAGAGTATTGCTTGTCCTGAATAGGGGAATTACCTTATGATACAGAAACTGGCTAATTTCAAGGAATTGCCCCCCATCTAGGCCTTTATCTGTAATTTGGGATGGGTGGACTTACTTTCTCCCTCTGGGCATTTCTTGTCCCTCCCTGGGCTTTATCAGCTGTGACAAATGTTTCCTGGGGTCCTGCGCATAGTTGGCCATTTACTTTTCTTTAGGCAATGCCCTCTTTGTCCTAAGTGTCTAACACTGTAAGTTCAGAAATGATCACCTCTGTATTTTGCTCCTGAACCAGAAGAATATTTTCTTTTATAGTAATTCTCAGTTGGAGGGCATGGACCTGAATTGCACCATCCCTGGCTAACTGCTAGAGCTGCTAGAAATAATAATAATGTGATTAGTCCTGTGTGGGGGTAGAGCAGGGTTTAAGGCTCCCAGGTCACCCTAATTTACAGTTATGGCAACAAACTATCACCTCCAAGAGTGGGAGGAAGATGACAACTTCCAGTTCCTGTCTCCTGCTGACCTGCCTCAGGTAAGAATTCAAAGAAGTGGTAAAATAGCCAAAGGGCAGGTCAGAGAAGGGCCACAGCAGCCCAGAGTGAAGAAACCTGAAAGGCTGATGGTCTTTATCCCTGGGGCCCTGCTTGCCCTACATTTCCTGGCTGTTTGGTGTTCCTTTCTCCGGCCCAGCACCTCTCTTCTCTCTCCTCCTGGGATCCTCTTCCCACAGCCTCTCTGCAGAACCCACTGACACCCAAGCCTCAAAGGATTCTTTCAAGTCCATAATAGAACATTTTTGCATCATAAAATCTCTGTACATTTCATAGTCAACCAGTGGCCTGAAAAAGCCTGTGTCTCTGAAAGCGCCTGACAGACTTGAAGGGGAGCTTACAGAGAGAAGATTTGAGAATACAGACTGTCACACGCTTTCAAAGATGCTCCCTTTTCTTCTGCCCTGGCTAGAAAAATCTTTCTGAGCTATCTCCTTGATGATGTCCTTCTCCAATGCAAATATTGCCAAGGGCTCTGGCTCTGGAGACTACAATAGCTCTAATTCCTCAAAAATGACTTTTCAGTGGCCTAGGGTGAAGGACTGTGGGTGCCTGGGTATGGGTTAGGTAGTGACACATATCTGAGGCAGTGAGATCCTATTTCCCTAAATCATATACAGCGTTGTTAACCAATATTACTGCAATAAAGGAAAATAAGAGAAATAAAAGGAAAAAAAAAATGCTTTTCTTGTCTCTTGACTGACTAGACCTGTCATCTTTTCTAGACATGTCAAACATTTTTTTTCTTGCACAAATCCTGTGTTTTAGCCAAATAATCTGCTTACTGTGCCCTGAATGTTCTTTGGGTTTTTTTTTTTACCCTTCGTACCAGTGGTTTTCAGACTTCCATATGCATGGAACTCACCTGGAACTATTGTTAAAGAACAGGTATGTTAGTGAACACATATACTGGGGTTCATTAAACAAGGAGGCAGTGCAGTAGGATTCTACATTTCTAGCAAAAAGCCAGGTGACATGGCTGTTGCTGACGGTTAGCACCACGCACAAGCTAAAAATTCCCAGGGGAGGCCTCCCTGGTGGTGCAGCGGGTTGAGCGTCACACTGTGAAGCTGTCCGCAGACTCTGCAGCGCAGGTTCAATTCCCGGTCAGCCAGGGAGATACCCACATGGAGCGGAAGACCTCTCCTGCCTTGCCCGCTGCTCCCCTCAGCAGTGTCTTGGGTCCATCTGCCTATTCTGCTCCCCACTCTGTCTCTGGTGAATTCTCTCACTCTCCCATGCCTCTGGCCTGTACCCAAGTTCTTGTATAGAAAAATAAAAACCTTTTAAAAAATAAAATAAATAAATAAACAAACAAACAAATAAATAAATAAATAAATAAAATTCCTAGGTGACTAGAGCACCTTGGCACATCCTCTTTGCCAGTCTCATTCCTACTTGTCTCCTATGCTGTAACAGAGGGTTTCCTTAAGATATTTGCTTTCTCTCCCTCATGATTCTTCTCCATTCTCAGTCCATTTTGCAAAGATACCATGACTCCCTGTGCTTCCTGGTTTCAGGAGGGATTTTTGTTTCTGGGACAAAAGAAAGGTGGTCTGCAAGACAATCCTAGTCTGGTTTTTATTTTCCTGAAACCTAAGCTTTGAGAACTGCACAGCTGGGAAGCAGGAGGCAGGCTGGCTCTTCTAAAAGTAACAGCAGTGGGGAGAATCCTCTGCATGGGGACGGACAGATGTCTCAGAGGACGGCTGCACATTGTGTCTAAGGTGTTGGATCCCTAGTAACAAATTTCCCAACCTTGCCAGAGATGAAAACACCTCCAATTAATGAAATCCAGTTGACATACAATTCTGTTGACTTACAATTCACTTATAAACATTATCATTTCTGGAGTGCAGCTCCACCCCTCGACATGCACATGTGCTTCCCTCCCCTTCTACCAAAGCCCCAGTGCAAGTGCAGTATCACACTGCCTTCCTCTCCTCCCCACCACCCACCCCACAACTTCCACAGTTTTAAGTCTTAGAGTTATTTTTGTTGTGCTTTACCATTTTTTTCCCATTGGTTATTTAGATTGCACAAATGAGTGAAATAATTCTGTAACTTTCATTTTGACTTATTTCCCTTTGCATAATGATCTCTAGTTCCATCCATGTTATAGCAAAAGACATCATTTCATCTCTTTTTAATAGCTGAGTAGTATTCCATTGAGTAAATAAACTACATTTTTTAAAATCCAGTCATATGCCCACAGGCACGTAGGGTGATTCCATATCTTGGCTATTGTGAACAATGTTACTATGTAACAGTGTTATACTCACAGAAAGGGGAGGTTCCAGGTGCCCCACCCCACCCATGGAAGGGCAGAGCTGCGCACTAAGAAGGTAGAAAAGACTGGGAGCAGAACCTGGGGAAGAAGGTAGGAAAAGGTGTGAAGAGAAAACTGGAGGAGGCACATGAAGCAGAGAGACATGTAAAGAAGCCACACTTGCTTCTTGGCCTTGGACTTCTACAGGGACTTGGGTGACATGGAAGGAAACATTTGAAAGAGAAAGTGACATGAGTGAGAGACCCATAAGGAGGCTGACAATGTCAGCCTTTATCTTGACTTGTATTTGGATTTTTGTTCTTTTTCTTCCAGATTTGCCTGGTCTCCTCTGTCCTTTCCTATGGGCCCCCACCAGAAGATGCCTTAGTCTTGTGGCAAGCTTTTGGGCCTCAGCTGCCTTGCTTTGAGCCAACCCTTTTTGACTGGGCATGTACCCATAAGAGTATGGGTAATTTTGGGTGCGTCATTTGGAAACTATCTCATTTCTCTTCTTTTTCTCTATTGCACATTAATACTAACAAAATCATTTTCCATTGAAGGTTCTTGTGCACTAGGAGTTTGTTTGTCTTTATGTAGCCGATAGCAGAACCCATTTAGAGCAGGCAGGTTTGGGGGTCTTGGGTGCCTGCTAACAGCTATACACAAAGGGTGTACGTATCTTTTCATATTAGTGTTTTCATATTCTTCAGATAAATATCTAGAAGTGGTATTGCTAGATCATATGGTGTTTTTCCATTTTCATTTTTTTTTTATGAGCCTCCATATAATTTTCCCTGGAAGCTATATCAATTTACATTCCCACCTACTGTGAAGGAGAGTCCCTTTTTCTCCACACCCATGCCAGTATTTGATGTTTCTCATCTTTTTTGATATTCTCATGGGGATGAGATATCACATTGTGGTTTTGATTTGCATTTCCCTTATGATATTTGAAGTTTAGCATTTTTTTTTTCTTTGTGGTCATATGTATGTGTCCATTAGAGAAATATCTATTCAAATCTTTCATCCATTTTTTTTTTATTGGGTTGTCTGGGTTTTTTGTTGAGTTGTAAGAGTTCTTCATATATTTTGAAAATTACACCCTTGTCCTATGTGTGATGTGCAAATATGCAAGTGCCCCAAATTTGGCATATAAACCAAAGAGTCTTGGACAACAGAGGAGGGAAGCTGCTTTCTCCTCATTTTAAAGTAAAATCAGCTTCTGTACCAATGGTTGGAGGTGAAATAAAAACAATGTGATGTGATGTTCCAAATACTGGGAAACGAGAAAATAAGTGGATGCTTCTGAGGACTGAATGTTTGAACCTGGTTTCATATGTGATAAACTTATGTTCTATCCCATCTCCTCCCTGAAGCATAATTTGATGAGTTTAGGAACATCATAGCTGAGACAAGAAGTCCTGACTTTGGAAGACTGGTTGAATCCCTAATTTGAGATGAGAAACTAAGAGTTCACATTTATTAAAAAAAAAAAAAAAAAAAAAGTAAACTCTAGCACCGGAGTCATAGGATTGTTGAGAAGGGCTAGAAATAAAATACGTAAATATGCAGCATGCAGTGTATGATTAGCAAATTTTTTTCATATTAGTGTTTCACTTTTTATGTCCACTATTACTCCCAAGAGCACATTTACTATAATCAAAGTAGCCTTTTATTCTCCAAGTTTCACATTCTCAAGACTCCTAAAGCTTGCTGTGCATATCACAAGTTTGAATATTATTCAGAATCCTCCTGCACAGCAACCAATCACTAAACAATAAACTTTTGATCTGGTCTGCCTGAGAGTTGATTAATTTTATTATTTTTGTGCATGTAGCATAAACTGATGACAAAAATTACACATCACATTCCTTTATAATCCACTGGCAATTTGTGTCTTGTGAATAATAAATACTCAGCAAATAGTTGGTAATTGGCTGTGGTTAAACACAACCTTTGATAATTGAGGAGGAAGGTAAGAGACAGAAATTTTAGATATAATTTTGGAAATCTGAGATTAAAGAAAAGTACTGTATTTTACACTATATTACCGCCATGTAACTTCAAGTTTAATCATCTCCAAAAGCAGCTTATCTTTTCTTGTTTACTAAGTAGCCTAAATTTTAGAGTACATGCAACTATGGAAACCGTGGTGGGGTAGGGGGTGGGAGTTTGCAGACCAGAATCAACTTTTGTTGATCTGTTATATAAATATTTACACAAATCTTTTGAATTGAGGGTATCAAGAAAGAAATGATAATGTCGTTTCCAGTAAAATTGTTCATATTCTTAAAAGTAATATTCTGATGTATGTGTTAGCAAAATATAACCTTCCTTTCCTCAGAATTCAGTTAGTGAGGGGTTAAATTCTACCCTAGCAACAGAAACTTTACAGCTGCTGTCAGAAATACAGTAATTACTGTGGTCAACATTCTCCAAGAAGCTCCAGCTGTCTTATCAAGCTTGCTTTGTGAGAAGGACTCTTTTCCTGTTAGGGGCATGAGTAGTAGAATAACCACGATGGTAACAGTGAAAGAGTTAGAAAAAAATATTTCAGAGGCCATACTGTGGCTTTTTTTTTTTTGCTTGAATTTGAGATTCTGATAATATCTACTGTGCTTTCAGACAACTTCCCACTGAATTTTAGAGACTGCAGAAAATGAGAATCTTTAGTTTTTTTTTTTCTTGAAATGAAAAAATGGCCATTAATGTAAATCTTCACCCACCCAACAGAAACAAAAGTGTAGATGGCAGTAATATATATATCCTGTAGGCTCTAAGAACTTTCACCCGAGTGTGAGGAGCCTATAAATAAGGACCTAGCTCTAGAATTAGTCAGAGGTCAAAAATGGTTCACTTTTCAATGTAAGTATTCAGAGAAATTCTCATCATTCACAGAGTTAAGTTCATTCATAGAAGACTTTTAGTTCACATAATTACTCATCATGTCATTTCTCCTTTTCTTCTGGTTTGTGTGGGGTGGGGTAACATGGGGGATGGGGGGTGAGGTGGGAAATGAACATTTAACAAGGAGGAACCAGAGACCAAGGGACTCACAGTCAGATGAGAAGAAGGAATATGTAAAGAAAGAAGAGTGAAGGGTTGGTGTTAAATGGTACTGATTAAAGTACATATAGAGTTCAAACTCTGTATTATAGCACTAAACAGTAGTATGTCCAGTGAAAGACTAGTCGTGAATAAAATCTAAACTCTTCAGCCAGACATACCCGACATGATTAGGTGCTTGCCTTCTTTTTTAACTTCATCTCACACATTCTCTATACTTTCAACACAGCCCTTTCCTGATCTCAATGTTACCAGGCTGGTTCTGAAGTTAGATGGCACTGGCTGTTTCCTCTGACTGGGTTACCATTCCTTGATCTCTTTATGACTGACATCTGCTTGTTTGTACAATTTCAGCTTAAATGCCTCTTTCGCCAAGCAGTATACAAGGTCACCACCCATCCACCTATCTGTTTTCATTATCTTTGTGTCTTTTTACATTACCTGTCCTTTTTTTTTAATGCATCTCATTATTATTTCCTCCACTTGAAGAAGAAGTCCACAGAAGCAAGGATTTGGGGTGGTTTTGTTCACTCTGTATCTTCAGCAGTTAGAATAATTACAGGTATACTCTGTCTCCTCAAACATTTTTGAAGGACTGAAGGAGTTTAAGAATAAGATGTGTCCTTATACTATAAAGTACACAATCAATCTCAATAAATATTTGGAAGGAACGGGAGAGTTTAAGAACAAGATGTCACCTTAGAGATTTTTCAGTCAAAGGTCCCTTAAATTAGAATGCATAGATTATATAAATGTCTTTGCATGAATACTTGTTTTTTTTTTTTTTTTTTTTCTGAAGAGAAGTAATGATTTTTTTTGGGCAGTCTTTCAAAGGAACCCCTGACCCAAAGTCTCAAGTCTCAAGATGTTTCCCTAGAAGTGGCTCTGAGATGAGGATTCATGTGAAAATGATGTATTAGGAAGTGTTTCCAAGAAAAAACACACTGTCAAGTGAGGGAGTAAGAGAATGGAGAGCAACAAAGCAAGGGTGAGATATCAAACCAAGTCCTGTTGAGGGTGCTACTGGCTCCATTTTGCAGAGGCACTCTGGAAACTGAGTAATCCTCACTTAGATCATGGATATGGGTCCTAAGAAGCTGGAAGATTAATACCCTACATCTTCAGTCACTGACTCCTGGCTTCCCCCAGGGTGGGCGTGAGGAGTTGTGATTCAGACTCTCTTAGCTTGCAGGTAAAGTTTTCTGAAAGTCTGAGGGCAGTCTTCCAATACAGGAAGGCTGGTTCTAGCTTTTGGGAATCTAAGCACACTGCATCTGATGTTCATGAAAGTAATAAAGAGATCCCAAGGGAGACGGATATTCTAGTGACAGTGTCTGCTACACCTCCTTTGAAAGAAAAAAAAAGGCTTAAGAATTACCAATCTAGTTTTATTTCTATATTTGAAAGTAAGACCTATTGAGGTAAGATGGTTTTCTAATAGTTAGATGAGTAATTGCTTAAATCTGTTTAGAATCAATTCGAGATCTTTAGATAACAGTCTATTGAGTCTTTTCATTTTTAAACATTCAAATGTAAGATTTTTTTTCAAATATATGTAGGACACAAAGATGAACAAATGACTGACCCTGTTCTCAGTGATTTTGTAGCACAGTGAGAGCAAAAGATGAGTATAGATAGGAGAATACAAGTAACTATATAAGAAAGAATAACTTTTGGGGCCTCCCTGGTGGTGCAAGGGGTTACGTGTCAGAACTATGAAGCAATCCGCAGCTACTGAAACATGAGTTTGATCCCCAGCCAGGTAGCTAACCCACATGGTGCAACAGACCTCTCCTGTCTTGCCCGCTGCTCTCCTCAGCAGTGTATTTTCTTTAAAGATGTATTTATTTATGCATACAAGAGCTGGGGTACAGGCCAGAGGTGTGGGGGGTGAGAAGATTCACCAGAGACAGAGCAGGGAACAGAATAGGCAGATGGACCAAAGTACACTGCTGAGGGGAGCAGCGGGCAAGTCAGGAGAGGTCTGCTGCGCCATGTGGGTTGCTCTCTGGCCAGCCAGGGATCAAACTCGTGCTGCAGTGGCTGCGGACAGCATCATACATTGCGTCTTAAACCCCTGCGCCACCAGAGAAGCCCCTCAGCAGTGTATTTTAGTCAATCTGCCTTTCTGCTCCCTACTCTGTGTCTGGGGAATCCTCTCATCCCCTGCCCCACACCTCTGGCCTGTACCCTAGTTCTTGTATGCATAAATATATAAATCTTTAAAAAAAAAAAAAAAAGAAAGCATACCTTTATAGTGAGGGTTATGGGAAGGTAAACACTTCCATTTTGAGGACTCAAGGAAGATTTCATTAAAATTGAGGCACTTGACTTTGGTGTATCTTTCTTGTTAAGAGAAAATGTATTTTTTCATTCAAAGATGTTTAAATGAGTATTTATTATATTTAAGATATGGAAATAAGAATAGAGGTTATGATACTGAATGAAAAAGGCAAAGTCCTTTCTCTTACTTAACTAATTTATATTTTATTTGTGTAAAGACTAAGACTTGTATAAAACTAGGAAGAATCACAATATAATTTCAAAGAATGAAAAGCTTTATGAAGGTTGAAGCAAATATGAATGAAGTAAAGGAAGGAAAGTTGAGACTATATTAGATGTAGTGATTAGAAAAGGCTACTCTCTGGGCCTCTCCAGTGGCGCAGCGGTTGAGCTCTGGGCTATGAAGCTGCCTGCGGCATCTGCACTGACGGTTTGATCCCTGGCCAGCCGGCTGGCGAGGGTCCCACATGGCGCGCAGACCTCTCCTGCCGTGCCCGCTGCTCCCCTCAGCAGTGTATTTCATCAGACTGTCTGTTCTGCTCCCCGCTCTGGCTCTGGTGAATTCTCTCACCCTCCCACACTTCTGACTGTACCCAGTACTTGTATAAATAAATAAATAAATCCTTTTTTTTTTTAAAAAAAAAGAAGGCCACTCTGGCAATCTCAAATATAAATTGAGACCTGAAGGAAAAAAGGTACTGGAACCAAAGAGGAAAATATGTAGGAGAAGAGAAATACAGGCAAAATAAAGGGCAAGTTCAAAAGTCCTGAGGCATGAAAAAGTATGGAATAAGTCAAGGAATAAAAAAGACAGTAACCTCTTTTGCAATTAGTTTAGAGAGATTGGCAGGGTCTTGTGGGCCAGAGCAAGGAATTTGCATTTTTAAGAGCAATGGTTAAAAATAATCTTACTTATGTTCCTAAGGTTACTGTGTATACCAGCTATAAAAAAATTGGAATATGAAATTTAAAAAAACAATATAATTTATATTAGTTCCTCAAAAGTAAGTATTAAGTATAAGTCTAACAAAATATGCACAAGACCTAAAAGGAAAATTGAAAATCACTGATAAGAGGAAAGCTAACTCAGTGGAAATGCATTGCGTGTTCTTAGATTGGAAGGCCCGGTATCATTAAGATTGGTCAGTTCATTACAACTTGATCTATAGATTCAACCCTATCACAATGAAAATTCTAGCAAGTTACTTTATAGATATTGATAAATTGATTCTTAAATTTATATGTAGATGCAAAGGACACAGATTGTTAAGACACAAAACTGAGTGACTAATCTACCTTATTTCAAGACTTACTATAAAGCTAAAGGAATTACAGTACCTTGCTTTTGGTGAAAACATAAACTCATAGATCATCGTAATAATATAGAGATCCCCAAAACAGACCCATGCAAAATTATTTGTGTTCACTTTTAGCGTAGTCACTAGGCAATGAAGTGGATAGTCTTCTCTACCTGTGGTGCAGAACAACAGGGAATCTGTACAAAGATATGAACTTAATCATAGATATTATACCTGACATAAAATTGATTTTAAATGCATTATACACCTTCCTATAAAATGGAAAAATCTAAAATTATTCTAGAAAAAACACAGGAGATAAATCCACATGACCTTGGGTTGGTGATAGCTGTTTAGGGACAATACCAAAAGCACAATCTACAGACTTTATTGAAATTTAAATCTTTCCTTTTGTGAAAGACATAGATGCGCTTACAAGAGCTCTTGGCTTTAATACTATTCTCCAAATAAAAGGAGCCACGTCTCTGAAGCAAAGCCTTATTCCAGGAATAATTAAGAGGAGAGCTAAATAAGTGGAAATGAGTTGTGTGTTCATAGAGTAGAAGACCCAGTGTCATTAAGATTGGAGACAGGTATATAGAAGATGAACTTGGAGGATGATGTAGTGCTAGAGAGTAGGAAAGAACTGCAAATAAAACAGAACAGAACAAAGCAAAAAGCCATACACAACTACAGGAGAAAGACTAAAAGACGAAGCCTACTGAAAAAAAACCCAGTGACCAAATATGGAATAATTTCAGTGGCAAAATCATGACATAATATTGGATTATAACATGAAGTATAAAATAAATATTCATGAACCCATAAGTAATTATATAAGTGATTATATTACATAAATAAATGACTAATAAATTAATAAGAATCATCACGTTTCCTCTGAAAACAAATTCCAAATAATTTTGGTAGCTACTCCTCCCAGGAAAAGTGGACTTAACTGTTCACCCCTGAAGCAGAAGCTGAACACAATGACTTCATTGCAAAGAACACATTATAGAAAGGGAGAAGAATAAATTTGGGGTGGAAAGACCTGACAAACAGCACCTCGGTCGGTGATCATAGTTTACAATCAGAGGGATGTCATATTGGAAGCACGAACTCTGTGATGTGATAAGAAGGGCACCTTACCTCTGTGGCCTGTCCCCCAGCCCCCAAAACATACATCCAACTTAATCCTAAGAAAATAGAAAACCCCAGTTCAAACATATTCTACTAAATGTCTCTCCAGAAGTACACAACACTCTCAAAGTCAACAAAAACAGAAAATCTAAGAAACTGTCACAGTCTGTAGAAGTCTAAGGAAACATGTCAGTTAAATGAAATGTTTTTCCTGGGTGGAACATAAAAATCCAAGGAAACATGAATAAAATATAAACTTTAGGTAATAAAAATGTGTCAGCATTGGTTTGATAGTTGTGGAAATACATACTACTAATACACAGTATTTAGGTAAACTGATATGTGGTGTATGAGAACTCCTTTTGCTAACATCATAATGCTTCTATATACCTGAAATAATTCTAAAATAAGACTTTTATTTTAAAAAATTGTGGCATAATAGCCAAAAAATTGAAAATAACTCAAGAATCCATCCAGAGTAAAACAGGAAAACAAATTTACATCTATGCTCATAATGGAAAACTACACTGCAATAAAAATAACAAATTTGCAGGCATCAGCAACACAGATGTATTTCAAAAAACACTTTGTTGAGGAAAGAAGTCAGAATCGAAAGATTGTATACTGCATGATTTCATTTATGTAAGTTTCAATAGGCAAAGCTAGTCAATGTGGAAGGATTCAAAATAGTGGTTGCTTCTGAGGGATGAGGACTGGAAGAGGAACTGAGAAAAATCTAGAGTTTCCTGAATGTTCTATATTTCAATTTAGTAATAGTTGAATCAAGTATATATATATATATATATATATATATATATATATATATATATATATATATATATTTACCAGAAGTCAATCTTTGCCTTTCATGGCATATAAATTTTACTTCAAAAATTTCTACATTAGAATTTAAGAAGTACTTGGTGACTGTGGGGAGAATTAGTTTCAGGGAGTAAGAGTAGTATCAAGGAGACTATGTTGATTTCTGGAGGAAAAATAAGTGATAACAACACTAGGATGCATCCCCTGGATTTGGGGTACATTGTGGAACTGGAGGCAGCCAGAATTTGTTGTTTTATAATGTGGACAATTAGAAATTCTTACAGAAGGAACTCTGAACTTAATCTGCAGACCCAGCTATGAGTTTAAGCTCTGCTACTTTTCAATTGTATGATCACACACTGAAAGTTTCACCTATTTGAACCCTTGATCTCTCCTCTCTTAAGTGAGGTAATTAGACTTATCCTAACTAACTTACAAGTTCTGGAAATATCCTAAAAAGGTAATGTATTTGGAAACAGTTCATAAATTATAGTGCATTACAGATATTAAAATTATTAATAATTACATTGTGTAAGGATGTGATTGTACTGGAAAGTATATTGTGACTTGTTTCATCAGCAGCCACAAAGGTATTAAAAAAAAATCTAGCTTAATAAACAGCTCTTCTTGAACTTAAAAGATATTTCTCCAAAGAGGAAATGCAAATGGCCAACAGGCTTATGAAAAATGTTCAACATCCCTTATAATCAGGGACATGCAAATCAAATCCACACTGAGATAGCACATTACACCAGTAAAATGGCACATATCCAAAAAAAAACAAGCAACAACAAGTGTTGGCAAGGATGCGGTGAAAAGGAACTCTCTTGCGTTGCTGGTGGGAGTGCAAACTGGTCCAACCACTATGGAAAATTGTTTGGCGTTTCTTTAGTCTACCAAAAATGGAGCTACCACACGACTGGACAATTCCACTACTAGGGATCTACCCAAAGGACACAAAAAACATTGATTCAAAAGAGCACCTGTACCCCTATGTTTATTGCAGCACTATTTACAATAGGCAAAACCTGGAAACAACCCAGATGCCCAAAAATAGACGACTGTATCAAGAAGATGTGGTATATATACACAATGGAATATTATTCAGCAATCAAAAAAGATAAACTCATGCCATTTGCAGCAACGTGGATGGAGCTAGAAGGAATTATGCTCAGTGAAATAAGCCTGAAGGAGAAAGAAAAATATCGAAAAATATCCCAAGTAAGAAATCAATGTAAAAAAATAATAACAGTATAAAACACAACGAAGCAAAAGCAGACAACTAGAAATCAGTGACATATTGCAGGGGAGGAGGAGGGAGAGGGATCAGAGGGAGGGAGAGAGTAGCACAGGGGACTATGGTGATGGTGCATAGGTGCCTTGGGGAAGGAAATTCTATGGGGACTCAATCTGAGGGGATGGGGGGAAGCAAATTCAGAATTCCAGATTCTAGGTTAGAAGTAAGCAAACTTTGAATAACTGTAAGAAATCAAGTTTCATTCATAAGAATATAGAGATATATAACATTACTGTGCAAATGTTCAAAATTCCAAGCACAGATCTTCCTGCAACACAATGATACCTTACACTCACTATAGTTTGCATCTGCTTGCAAATAGGCATAGAGGCATTGTTATATCTTTGGAACAACTTATGCCAGGCTATGCCACTCTCACTCCATGCTCAGAAGTCTCATGATAAGTCCAAAATAACAGTCAATCAAATGTTACTCTGCTAACGTTTCCTAGGCAACTGACACATAGCAAAAGAAATGGATGGTACATGATTAAGAAGAAAATGTTTCAGCAATTTAACTTTGCTGATATATACCCTAAAAGAAATATTTATATAAATGTACATACATTCGTATAATGCAAGAACAAGTTCAGGAAAAACAGAGTACTAAGATTAGGATTGTAATGAGATAAAGGGTTAGAACAATCTTATCTGAATATATGAAAATACCATTGTCTTCTGAAGATATTTTGGGGATAATATTCTGTTCTATCCTCATACTAAACTGAGATTTGTTGGGATTATCTTTGAATCTGACTGGGTGGTACTCAGAAACATGTATTTGCTTTTTAATTTGAAGAATATAGAACACACTCAAGACATTGGAGATGCTCAATGAGATGATTGCATCAGCAGTGAAATAGGACCGAACTTTCTGATTCTATGTCATCCCTATTCTATGCTTAACTCAAGGCACATTCATGATTAGTCCACTGGATCATGCAGTCTGTGAGATGATGATGAATGGCAGGTTTTCTTACCATGTTATCCTGAGTGCTTAGCACAGAGACTTAGGTCAGTAAATTTTATTAGTTGAACATTGAAAGTTAACTCCTTGGTGCCTCTTTTCTGAGATTTCGAAGACACAGGTACAGTGGTCCAAAGACATTTTCTCTTTTATAATTTTCCTCCACTTTTGTTCCTCTGGGATACAAATATGCTCTAGCTAAGATCAAGTAGATGAGATAAATTCCTATCTCTTGCCTTTATCCTTTCAGTGTGTGGATTTAGGACTCTGAGAAGACAGATGAACCTGAGTCATTAATTCAGTTAACGAACAAATATTAAACACTTACAGTGTTCCAGGTGTTAGGAATGTTGACAAGATTCCAAACTGATTTTGAACAGGTACTTGGCATCAAAAAATTTATTATATACTAGACCTAGCCAAATATGACAGACTTATAGAGCTGCAGAAAACTATGTTGGCCAAATTCAAGATCGCTAAATCTTAGAACGCCATTTTTCAACAACCCCACAGTTCCTAGAGGCTGAGTGCTATGCAAGAAACTGGCCAGACAAATGCATTTCCTTCATTACTGGCTAGGATTTAAATCTAAATCCTATCTGTTTGATCTCTTGCCCTGGAATACTATACATGAGCCTCCAGATTTTGTAAAATCTGGCTGAGATACCCTCAATTCTAGGTTAAAGGAAGGATTAAGTATCCAGATTATGCAATTTGTTAGATGAGGAATGACATGTTTGCTTACTGGGTTATCCTAAGTACATAGCATAGAGAATTAGTTAAGTAATTTCTTGGTGTCTCTTTTCTCAGGACTCATTATAGTAGACCAGGAGCCTAGAAATAGGCCTCTGAGAGGAAGTATGACTTTCCTGGAGAAATTAAATGAAGTTACCAAGGTTCAGGAATCATTTATTCAATTCCCTCTGTGAATGGATACAAATAATGAATCCCAGGGAAGGGTGATGATTGCCGAAGGTCATATGTCTAGTCAGTGGGAGAAATTTTTTTTAAGATTTATTTATTTATTTATACAAGCACTGGGTACAGTGAGAAGCGCGGGAGGGTGAGAGAATTCACCAGAGCCAGAGCGGGGAACAGAGCAGGCAGAATGACAAAATACACTGCTGAGGGGAGCAGCGGGTGGCAGGAGAAGTCTGCATGCCATGTGGTACCCTCTCTGGTGGCCGGGGATCAAACCTGTGCTACAGAAGCTGCGGGCAGCTTCACAGCCCAGCGCTCAACCGCTGCACCACCAGAAGAGGCCCAGTGGGAGAATTTTTAAGTTTTTTTTTCATCTGCCTACTTCACCACAGTGTGGTTAGACAAATTTCTGCCTGATGAAACTCATTGCTGTCCCTCTTCAAGGAAATACACTTGGTTCCTTAGAGGGCAGGGTTTGGACCAATCAGGGCAAGCAGCTAAAAGTGATAATTTTTAAAAATAACACAATTAGAAATATATTATCTAATGATTTTTAAATCATACTACATTTCTAAATGGTCTGTGGATCCCATGTTTGAAGATGTCCTATATGTGTATTTATTGAGGGAAGTATCTAGTCTGATGTATAATGTTATCAGAGATTAATGGGTGGCAGACTTTCATGTTATCTCATAATTGTTGAACAATAAAGTTGATTCTATGACCACGTCAACCAACTCATTCACCATGAGGTTTAAGAGAATGATGACTGTATGAGTTTATACATATAGACATTTGAGTTTTTATATAAAAAAATATAGTACTTGGCATGCAGAAGAAGAATGTTCAATACATTCTTGAAAACTTTTTTGGGTAACATGCATATATTCAAACATACCTGCAGTAGAATCCTCTAGACTATTAATAAATCACTACATATTTTAGATATTTTTTTAAAGAATTATTTATTTATTTTATACAAGAACTGGGGTACAGGTCAGAAGCGTGGGAGGGTGAGAGAATTCACCAGAGCCAGAGCGGGGAGCAGAACAGGCAGATGGAGCGAAGACACTACTGAGGAGAGTAGCGGGCGAGGCAGGAGAGGTCTGCTGCGCCATGTGGGGTTCTCCCTGGCAGGTGGGGAATCGAACCAGCACTGCAGAGGCTGCGGACAGCTTCACAGCGCAGGGCTCAACCTCTGCGCCACCAGGGAGGCCCACTTTAGATAATTTTAAATGGATGAATTCAGACTTTGTTTATTATGATGAAAATATTTGTGGTAAAATTTTCCATCCTGACAAGGCTAGTGTAGTGAAATGAATTATACTATTAAAACTGATTTTGTTGCTTTAGCATTTGGGTTTTAGGAAATCCCCAGATCTCTTATCTGATTTTCTTCATACATCCGAAGGTGTCTAAAGCTGAGTTATTTGAGCAAGAAAATGAGGCTGCAAATGAAGAAAAAGGCAGGGCTGCTTCTCCAGGACATAGCTCACCAAAGCAAAAATCACCCAAGTAATTACAGCCCTGATGATTGTTTTAAAACCGTCACAACATTCGCTTCCAAGTACCCTCTATTTTCTCCTGTTTGTGGCTAGCCAAAGATAGAGGGGAAAAGATAGAAAGACTGTCCAATGGAGCTATTCTTAGATGATTCTCTCAGGTGGTTAATCACCAGGATTAATTAGCAAGCAGCTACGGTGAGAACTTGATCTTTTTCCTTGATTCTTAGCCTTACATCAGCAGGTATTTTCTAAAATCAGGCTAAGCACATTCATAAATTAAGGATGGAAGCCTGCCCCTGGGGAGGAGTCCTCACAGGTATCCATCCCGACAGGAGGAGTCCAAGTCCTGCTCTGACAGTCAAGGGAGGCGGTGACTCGAAAAATACATTTGTTCCCACCCACACCTTCTCCCACTGACAAATGCTGCGGCACTCTGGGCCAGAATTCTTTCCCAACAAATATACTGGCTTAAAAAAAAAAAAAAAAAAAAGAAAGAAAGAAAGAAAAGAAAAGAATAGAAAGAAAAAAAAAAAGGAGAGCTGTGGGGGGCAGGGCAGGGAGAAAAGCTTGTCACAAATGTAACACCTGCATAAAATGGAGCACCTCACTGCCCCTGCACCCAAAATCACACTTTCCAAAGCAAATGAGAGCTGCTATCTTGAAACCAGGCTGAGTATCAAAATGGGTCCAGAGTTAAACACTTCTGGACAGGAGCTGGGAAGCTTGAAATTGCCAATATAGAGAGATTGCTGAGAAGGAACAGGCCTAGGAAGGTTCTGGAAGTGAGTATAACAACTACTCTTTCATAACTCCAGTTCCAAGCTGGTTAAGAATATGACCTTCTTCCTGCCATCCCAATCTGGAGTACGATATTCAAGAAGCTTGCCTAGAACTTCAGTACATAGTAACCCAGATACCTGGGTTAGCATTAAATATCACCATTCATTTAAAAAATTTAAAATGATTATGTTTGGACCTGTGGTGAATAGGTGGTGAATGAGAGGAAGGGAGTGGGCACTACTGATAAATATGACCCATTTCTTCTCCCCTGTGCCTTATAGTTCAATAAGTTCATTATTTTTATATAATATTACTAATTTATATATTCAGGATTTTGTGCAGGAAACCTTTACCATGGGCACAAAAAAGACATATTCATACTTATATAATTAGGAAATGTCTGAATAATTGGCAGCAGGTTTCAGAAAAATTAACAGCTGTAGAAAGAAAGAAGAGGTAATACGGAAACTATGCTAACAAAAAATTGTCAGTGTTCTATGTACCCGAAACTCTGCTAGTCACTTTGTGGTGCCTTTGTTTTTTCCATTTTTTTCTCCCTCTGACTTGCTTATTTGTAATTGTCATCTGGAATAGAAGCTAGGATATTTTTGGGATCACAGAGAGTCAACCTGAATCATAGTCTTCGTGAAGAATGGAAGAACAGTCAGAGGGCTTCCAGGGAAAGAACCCAAAGTCATTTAAAAAGCAAGATCTATTTGCAAATTGTGTCCCTACTTTATAGCATCAGGAACAATAGTTCTGGGGTAAATTTCAATAAAACATTAGATTCAGTGCATGCCATGCAGGTACTTCTTAGAAGCTCAGATTGCTTTGCAACATCATATAATATTTTCACACAGTAATATTATTTCTCTTTGCAATTACTTTTTAAAAAGATTTATTTATTTATGCATAAAAGAACTGGGGTCCAGGCCAGAGGTGTGGGGGGTGAGAGGATTCATCAGATACAGAGTGGAAACAGAACAGGCGGACTGACTGAAATACACTGCTGAGGGGTGCAGTGGGCGAGACAGGAGAGGTCTGTTGTGCCATGTGGGTAGCTCTATGGTCAGGTTTGAACTCGTGCTGCAATGGCTGCGGATAGCTTCATAGGTTGCGTCTTAACCCCTTGTGCCACCACAAAGGCCCTGCAATTACTTTTCAAGGGAGAACAAGAAGTATTTGAGGCGGAGAGATTATTACCCCTTATTATGGAATAAACTAGACACTGAAGTTTTTGTTATTCTCTAGCTTTCTGCTTCACTGGTCAAAGCATTGTAAATGTAGATTATGTAAATTGCCAAATTATTTTTGTGTCTAAACGCAACTTCACTTAGAGAATAAGTACACAATACTAAAATATTATTGAATGCTTAATATATATGTCAGGCATTGTGATAAGCATTTCCTGCTGATATAAATACGCAACAGTCCATTTGTGACAATGATTAGGGCTATCCTTCAAATATTTCCAGTTCTCCTCCAACAAATATGATAGGATTATACCTGTTAGCCCTTTGAAAGTGGATGAACCACCTGATTTTCTTTGGCTGGTGAATTAGAAGCAGCTAAAAGCCAGTATATGCCTATCTACTCTACCTTCCCTTTGCCCTACTGACCCACAAAATTTTATGTGGTAGCTATTCTGTCAGCATCAGTTCCAGAAGGTGAAATGGAGTAGAGTCCTACCTGACCCATGGAGAGCACACAACATGAGTGAGACAGAAAACAAACACAAATTTATTGTATATGCCACTAAAATTTTGCAGTTGTTTGTTACCACAACATATCCTGTCCCCATTTGCCCTATTTAATAGATTACCAAGTACATCTATCTGTATTTTATCAACGAGTAGGTGAAGACACAAGTACATTTTTCAGTTTTTTCAAGGACAAAGAGTCAATGAAAGTCAGAATTGTGAGTTAACTTCAGCTCTTTTTGACTTTAGATTCTAACTCGTTACCACTAAGCTAATTTCAGGTTGGAATTAGTATTGGCAATAAAGTTTCTTTTATGTTAACTTCTTTTGTTGTAGTGGTCTAGGAAAGACTTGTGAGACTGTTTGGGGAGGGTTACCTTTTTAAAACTTAACCAAGAAATTAAAAGTATGTTCTATAGCACTTGATGAATTACAAAACATTTACAAATATTAACTTATTATACCCTCATAATAAACTTGTGTGACTTAAATGAGATGGGTATTATCCCATTATTAAAGGTGAAGTTAATTAAGACACAGAAAAGTTACTATTTAGTTTACATGCTCAATGTCAAATAGCTAGGCAATGACAAAATCTGGGATGAGAATACCAGACTCAAGAATTATTCTGCTGTGCCAGCAGCAGGAGGGAGGTCTGCAAAGTTATGATCATTCCTGGCACAGTAAAGAGGTCTTTTGTTAAGCTCAGCTCTGCAAACAATTTGCAATTTTATTTTGCAATCAGGATCATTGATAACATTTTTAAATCACCCTTTATTGCAATCAGTTCTAAAAATAGAACTGATGAAGGTTGTCACAAAAATAGTACAACAATTCAGGCTTAGATTGCAAGATGATAGCAATTAAGAAAGTAACTCAAAACATATCCTAAACCCAAAAGAAAATACGTTAATAGGGCTTATTTAAGATCTTTAAGTATTACTTTAAAAAATCCAAAATAGATAATATCAAAAAGGAACAATTTAGGGCTTCCTTGCCCCTCCCAGGCCTGGTTACCAGGCCTGGGAGTCCCACTTTATTTCTGTTATTTTTCTCCTCAATAAACTTTTTCTTCTAAACAAAAAAAAAAAAAAAAAAGGAACAATTTAAATTGCCAAGAAAAATTACTGGACCTATATATTAAAAAAACACACTGAGAAAAAATTACAGTTTTTACAGTATACAGTTTTTACTATGGGGGTAATCTTAGATTTCTTTCAACAAAATACAACAATTTTCTCCTTGTTGTTGATTACCATTTTAAAGTTCTATTTTGTTGGAGAGTTACTGATCACTAATTGAGAATATGTTTGATTTAACATTTCTATTTATAATTGAACATTATATTATTATTATTTTTTTTTTAATTTGGATGTTTACAAGTAAGTTTCTAGCCTTTACCAGTTATTATTGGTGTTTACAAGTAAGTTTCTAGCCTTTAGTTATTTTGGTAAAATAAAAAAATTCTGAATTTGCCACATGATTACAGGTACATTTTACCATGATAGTGCCTGTTTTGCTTTTTTTTTAACAGTTCACAATTTCCCTTTTAAAATGTTGTTTGGAAGACAAATTAGAGAGCTCTTTTTCTCCCTGTTTTCAAGCAGGATGGGTGAGGAAGGGATATTGCTTCACTTGGGTCAATTTGCCTGGCAATTGGCTGAGCCAGGGATTGAGAACTCCAAGGTGTTAGGGCTACCAGTCACTTATGTTAGTATATACTGTGGCTCCTCAGCCTGTTAGACAGTTGTCAAGGTTTAATTTTTAGTCTGACATGTCTGGGACAGAATGCCTGAATATTCTATGTAAACCATTCTTTTTGCAATACCAGGGGAATTTCAAATAACTCCTAAAGCCACAGTCAGACTGGATCCAGAGATAACAAAAACTCAGCACACATTTTGTTATTCTTTTGAATAAGGAAGTTTGTATCCAAATTTCAAGTGTCAGACATGATGCTAATTCTGCTTTTAGCACATCTCTGACAGAGGGAGTGTAATATTCTAGTAAGTGCTTTGAACTCATATGTTTCATGAATTTCCTCATCATCTTTAGCTTTGCAAACTTTTAGTATTCAGGACTTTTGATTTTGCTTATGACCTATTTTTAAATGACATTTTTGATTATATTCTTATATGTATATGTTTGCTTATCTATGTCTATCTAGCTATATACATATCTAGTCTACAACTATATGTGCATCTATATCTATAGATCTACATACATCTGTCTGTATGCATTATATGTATTTATCTATGTAAAGACCTACATGTATACATATATACATATGTATATGTCATATTCATACATATATACATATAGAGATGAGTAAGGTCACAATATGTAAATACAAAACTCTAGAAGCATAATTTTCATTTAAATAACTAGATCCCTCCAAAAAGTTTTTCCTCCTATTGAAAACTGTGCTGCCTCCTTTGAACCCTCCACAGTATACTTTTTTTGAAACTTTTCTGTGTCAATCAGGGGTAAGTCTTAACTAATGAGAGGTCACATGTGTTGATGTGCAAACACTATCTAATTAACTCAATCTTGAACTCAAGATTGAAAAGTAGCTATTATTCACTTCATTTTAAGGAGAAAACCTAAGAGAAATTGAGTGACTTGCTCAAAACCAAAACAAAAAAAGTGCAGAAGAGGAATCTGAATGGAGGTCCACCATGTGTAATTTAGTCTCCTTCATTTATTAATTTCAGTATTTTGATAGATTCTAGATCTAGTATGTAGTATAGGCATTGTGGTGGGCTGATGCTAAATGGTGAGAGACAACCACACAGCAGGCTTTCTAACTGGAAGCCAACAGCAGGACCATCTGTCCTCAGCTGTAGCTGAGGAGTCAACCTTGGACAGAAACACATATGGTTATTGATTAATCAATTATTAAATCTAATTTGGGGAGAGTTTGCCAGCTGAAACATGAAATGAGAAATCTCCAAAAGAAAAGTACAGACGGTATATCCCCAAATCTGTACATGAGCATCAACCCACTATCTCTAACACCCCAAGTTCATTAAGTAGGTTAAAATAACCCAGGAGCCATTTCAGAGACAGGGAATAATGTGTGGAGCTTGAATTTATCAAATTAACAAACTAAACAAAACAAAACATTACTCTTCAGAGCATAGTAGAAACCAGACATTCTACAACAAATAATTGACAGTGTTTGGGATATACTCCAAAACACGTATATGAAGACAATGGAAACGCCCTAAGATGACCCAGAATTTGGAATCAGCAAACATTCTAAATAACTACTGATAACTATAGATATAAAGAAAAATAAGATCATAGAGGATTAAAAGATAGTCGATTGCAGTAGAAAAGTAGAAATAATAAAAGAATCAAGTAGAAATTCATGGACTAGAAAATACAATCTGAAGTAAAACATTCACTGATTACCTTTAACAGGAGATATAAGATGACTGAAAAAAGAGTCAAAGAGTCGGTGAAGACAGATCAACACACATTATTCAAGTTGATAAGTAGAGGGCCACCCTGGTGGCACAAGGGGTTAAGACGCAACCTATGAAGGTATCTGTAGCCGCTTCAGCATGAGTTTGATCCCAGGCTAGGGAACTACCCACATGGTGCAGCAGACCTCTCCTGTCTCACCCGCTGCCTGTTCTGTTCCCCACTCTGTCTCAGGTGAATCCTCTCACCCCCCACACCTCTGGCCTGTACCATAGCTCTTGTATACATAAATAAATCTTTTTTTTTTAAAGTTGATAAGTAGAGGGGGATAAAAGATTGAAAAATGATAAGCAGGACTGATCAAACAATACCAAAAGATCAAACAAATGTGTAATTAGAGTCTTAAAAGGAGAGGAAAGAGAGGAAGGGGCAGATAAATATTTTCTGAATTTGATTAAAGGTAGAAATCAAGTGCCTCAAAAAGTTCAGCAAATGCCAAGAGGGATCCATACAAAGAAAACTACATTTGACACATCAATGTCAAATCATTGAAAAACAAAGATGAAGAGAATATTAGTATAGCACAGAGAAAATGACACATCATATGGAGAACAATGGTGTGTAGTATTGCTGAAATCTCATCAGAATCAATGGCGTTAAGGAGAGAGGAATCTCATATTTAAAGTGCTAAGAGAAGGTAAAAACAGTCATCTGGAAATTTAATCCAAGAAAAATATCATTTCAAAGTGAAGGTGAAATAACAGCATGTCGAGAAAAATAAAAAGTGTATTTGTTACCTACAGACTTGCCTGAGAAGAAATGCTGAAGGAAGTTCTGACTTAAGTGAAGGAATCAAGATACTCACAAAAGGAGGAAGGTCACTCTTAAGTATCTAAGGATAAAACACTTTAACATTTCTCCCACATGCTCAAAATTCAGGTATCTGTTTAAATTGAAGGTATAACATTATATTGTGGCATGTATAGCATGTGTCAACGTAATAGATAAGAGAATGATATCATAAAAATGAAGAATAAAGCTATATGATGTATGAATCTTTCATTTTATACAGACTAGTAAAAATCTACTTGAATTAGATTGTGAAATATTAAACATGTGAATTTTAATCTCTAGAGGAAACATTAAAATAATTAATGAAAAGACAAATAGCTAAAAAGCCATTTAAGAAGTTGAGATAGACCTTTAGAAAGTATTCAGATCAAAAGAAGAAAAGGAAAGGGGAGACATAGGAGGAAAATAAAGAATGCAATACTAGAAGACAAATAGGAAAATAGCTTTCCCAGGGCCTCCCCTGGTGGCTCAGGCGGTTGAGCCCCACGCTGTGAAGCTGTCCGCAGCCTCTGCAGCGCCAGTTCAATCCAGGCAGGCCAGCGAGGGTCCCACATGGCGCAGTAGACCTCACCTGTCTCACCCACTGCTCCCCTCAGCAGTGTATTTCGGTCACTCTGCCTTTTCTGTTCCCCACTCTGTCTCTGGTGAATCCTCTCACCTTCCTGCGCACCTGGCCTGTACCCCGGTTCTTATATAAATAAATGAACAAATCTTAAAAAAAAAAAAAAAGAAAATAGCTTTCCTAAAACCATCATATCAGTAATTACATTAAAGGTAGAAGGAGTTTCAATTTTATTCAATTTTTAAAGGTATCTCCATACCTCTATCCATAGAAGCTGCAGCAACTTGCATTCCCACCAACAGAGGATGAGTTCCTTTTGCTCCACCACCTCAACATCATTTATTGTTTCCATTCTTTTTGATACGGGTCGTTATAACAAGTGCGTTGAATAACTTTTCATGTGTCTGTAGATCATACCTCTGCTAGGTTTTACCCAAAGAATCCAAAACACTAATATGAAAAGACTTATGCTCTCCTATGTCCAAACCAGCACTTTGCAAGTCATGGATTCAACCTAAGTGCAGAGACAGACAAATGGATACAGGAATTGTGGAATATCTACTCAGTGGAATACCATTCAGCTATTAAAAAAAAAGATGAAATAATGTCTTTTGGGACAAAATGGGCCTACATTAAGGTGATTATGCAAAGCGAAATAAGTCAGAAAGTGAAAGAAGATATATCAGATGGTTTCACTTATCTGTGGAATATAAATAAAAATAACAACAACAACAACATACCAGTAAAGCACAGTAAAACCAATTCTTAGACCGAGTGGAAAAATACACTGGTTACAGAAGGAACAAGAGGGTGAAAGAGAGGTTGAGGGAAGGAAGTAGGTAAGGCATTAGCATGGAGGTGTGGTGAAGAGTGAGTAAAGCATGTGCCCATATGGAGGAGTAAAATTGCAGTTCCCCAAAGTATATAGATATGTAAATGACTGACAAATTTATGATAATGATAATAATAATATTTATAGGTAGGTGGACCAAATATACACATTAAAGTCAGTTTATCAAGCTAAATAAAAAGGCAGGATACTACTTTGTGCTTTTTACAAAAATCACATATTAAATGTGGACACAGGTCAGTTGAAAATAATAGAAAGGAAAAAGACACAGCATGCAGGGCCTCCCCGGTGGCGCAGCGGTTGAGCGCTGGGTTGCGAAGCTGCCTGCAGCCTCTGCAGCGCTGGTTCGATCCCCGGCTGCTCCCCGGCCACCGGAGGAGGGTCCCACATGGTGCGCAGACCTCTCCTGCCACCCGCTGCTCCCCTCAGCAGTGTACTTCAGTCCTTCTGCCTGCTCTGCTCCCCGCTCTGGCTCTGGTGAATCCTCTCACCCTCCCGTGCTTCTGACTGTACCCAGTGCTTGTATAAATAAGTAAAATAAATAAATTAATTAATTAAAAAAAAAAAGACACAGCATGCAAACACTAATTATAAGAAAGCTAAACTAGCTATTTTAATGTCAGGGAAAGTAGACTTCACTACAGTGTATACTACAGTGTATACTATACAGTGTATACTACAGTATACAGTATATACACAGTATACACAGTATACAGTGTATACTACAGTATACTACTATACAGTGTATACAGTGTATACTACTACAGTGTATAGTATACAGTGTATATACTACAGTGTATACTATTGATGAAGCAAGATATTTTACAATGATAAAAAGATCAATTTATTGGCAAGACATAAAAACCTCAGTATGTGTGAACAAAATTTGACAGAGTTAAAGGGAGTAGCAGAAGTATACATTTGAAAATTTAACATGACTTAGTAATTGGGGGAAAAAAAGGCAAAAAAAGTCAAGAAGATCTGAGCAACACTATGGAACACCCTGACTTAATTAACATGGAGAGAACATTACATCCAAGGACATCAGAATACACATTCTTTTCAAGGGCACATAGCACATTCACTGAAATCTTAATGACTATGTATGTTGTTGAACAAAAATGGAAATTAGAAATAAGTAACAAAAAGATATCTAAGAAATTCCCAAATATTTGAAAATTTAGCAACGCCAAAAACTGTTAAGAAAATAAAAAAGCAATCAGGGTCTGCAGGAAAATATTGGTAAGGCATACAACTGACAAAACATTCATATCCAGGGGCCTCCCTGGTGGCACAAGGGGTTAAGTCTCAGCACGATGAAGCAATCCACAGCCACTGAAGCACTAGTTTGATCCCCTGCCAGGGAGCTAACCCACATGGTGCAGCAGACCTCTCCTGTCTAGCCTGCTACTCCCTCAGCAGTGTATTTCAGTCAGTCTGCCTGTTCTGTTCCCCACTCTGTCTCTGGTGAATCCTCTCACCCTGCTTACCTCTGGCCTGTACCCCAGTTCTTGTATGCATAAATAAATAAATCTTTAATTACATCTAGTATATTGAAAGAACCCTCAAAATTTAGTAAAAAAAGATAATAGGTAGAGTATATGAATTGTCAATAAGCATACTAAAATGTTCAATATAAGTTAAGCAAGGAAAAGTCCATTAAACTATTGAGATACTACTACTACTACTACACACCCACCGGAATAACTGAAGTCAAAAATTATGTACAACTACAAATGTTAATGAGAATTTGGAACAACTAGAACTCTCTTAAATTACTGACATTAGAGTAAAATTACTACTACTTTGAAAAAATTACTGGTAGTATCATAGAAAACTAAACAAATGCCTACTATATCCATCAATACTGCTTCTAGATATTTATCCAAGAGAAATGAGATCACACAAAAAGTCTTGTACATGAATATTCACAGCATATTTGTTTATAGTAGCCCAAAATTGTAAACAATGTAGGTATCCATCAGTAGGAGAACATTTTAAACACACAGATACTTTCAGAAAACTGGTATATGCATATGATGGTATACTATTCAGATTTACAAAGAAAGGAAGTGATAAATATTAAAAACATGGATAAACCTCAAAAAAAAATACTGAGAGTCTTAACCCAGAGTACACACTATATTTCATTTATCTGAAATTCTAAGACTGGCAAAATTAATCACAGTTAAAAATAATCAAAGCAGGTTTGCCTCTGAGAGTGACAGACTATTTCTCTGGTGGGCTAGAATGTTCAGGGGTTGAGTTTCATTCATTTAATTTCTTCATCATTGCTGGCAGAGTGGTCTCTCAGATATTTTCTGCTTAGTAAATGATAGCTAAATTAATGTTTCTTTGAGCCTCTCTTAAGGTGTTATTTGTTCACCATTTTCATAATCTGTAGTAACAGTGAACATACTGGCATCACTGTGGAGTACTTTCATAACCAGGTGTTAATGTCAATTCTCATGATGTTTCTGTCATTTACGTGGCACAGAGTCACGATTACATAGCTTGAAGAAGGTTAGGCCAATTTCTTCTTTTTTTCCATTCAGATAACATGGGTTAATAAGATTATGTTTCAGGTATAGATCATTATATATCACCTCCTAAAGACTATATTCCAACCATCACCACACCATTGACACCTGTACCCATTTTTCCCACCTCTCCTCAAATATCTTCCACTCTGGTAACCACCAGTCTGTTCCCTAAAGCTAAGATTTATTCTGTCTAGTTAGGCTTGATTGTTTGCTTTGTTTTCTTATCTTTCACAAATGAGTGAAATCAGATCGTTAGTGAACTGCAGAACAAAACCACACTAAGATATGGCCTCATACAGATGAGAATGCTATTGTCAAAAAGACAAGAAACAACAAGTGTTGGAGAGGATGTGGAGAAAAAGGAATCCTTATACACTTCCAGTGGGAATGTAAACTAGTTTAGTCACTATGGGAAACAGTATGGAGATTACTCTGAAATATTAAGGAAAGAAACAACATTTCATGCAGCTATACCACCCAGGGAATTTATCTAAGGAATACAAAAAACTAATTGGAAAAGATACATGACTCCAATGTTCACTGCAGTATTATTTACAATAGCCAAGATAAGGAAATCACCTATGAGTCCATAAACAAATGAATGGATTAAAAATATATATATATAAACACATGCACACATATATACACATACACACAATAGAATATTACTCTGGTATTAAAAAAAAAAGATGAAATGCTGCCATTTCTGACAATCTGGATGAACTGTCAGTTATGCTGAGTGAAATCTGTCTGAAATGAGGCCAATTTCTGACGCTCTTCTCAGATAAAGAATTGTGATGCTAAAGCTCATGGTGCCTGAGACTTGCATTGATGCGATTTCACCTGATAATGAAAACCATTTCAGTCTGGCTTCTGCAAATCACCACCTTTTGTGGCTATCTCAATCCAAGTAGCCATTGTGAAGGAATGTGAATCTACTTTTTTGAAGCAATTTTCTTAAAGTCTGTGAATTTGAGGTAGAAATATCTATTAGAAATCCTATCCTAATCATTTTAACAGAAGCTTATAGGAGGAAGGAAAAATCAGCTGACCCAACTCCTTACTTTAAATTCCCGACTGATGTTTTCTCCCTTGGGAAATCGTCCAAGAAAAATAAGTCATTCCAGGTACTCATCAAAAAAAGGTCTTTTTGGGTTGGACCAGTTTTCTTTGCTTTAATCAAACTCTCAGTTTAAAAAAGAAATAAAGATGTGCATAAAAATAAGATGTAGACTTCACCCCAAGTGTTAACTGGTTCTTCAATTCAAAATGACAATTACTCCAGCTACAGAATCACATTTGTGGCCATACTCTAAGTATAAATCTTCCCATGTTCTTCATCTATTACATGTAAAACATGTGGGTGGGGGGCCTTGCAGACTAGCATCACCTATCTCTTTATGCTTTTAGCTTTGTTTCTACTCCTGTTCTCAGAAATCATTTCTGATTTCTGAGAGTCACTCAAGTTTCAGTTTCATTTAGAAATAGGGAAACAAGATACTCTTCATACCTTAGAATTAGCACTTTCAAATTGCAAAATTAAAATCAAATCAGGTCTAGAAAATTTCCACAGGTGAAACAAATTCAGGTGGTGTTAGCTGAGCCAGTAAGTTCTAATTTTAAGATTTCCAAAACTGTGTGTGTTGTTATGATCAGGATGACTCAGCTGTAACCTTCATAATACTTCCCTTGTCATTAGATCCATTTGACTTTCTTCTTTATAAAATTTTGTCAAAACTGTGTTAACATACCTAGATTCCTAAACAAGTTTTAACAAAATGCTTACTCTTTAGCATCATCGCATTAAATCCAGTGGTCCATAGATTTGAAGAGAAGGGCATTGCTGAATGTAAGGGAAGGATGGAGACACGGAGCAAGTTTTCTATGATTCTATGCAGACGGGGTAAAGGAAGAGAGTCCTGGAGTCCTCAGTGGCTTTTCAGTACATGGCAGGCAGGGGTGCTGGCAGGCCTCCCAGCCCCCAGCAAGTCTTCACTCTCTGGGCTCTCTGGCGTTTTCTCATGGCCTTGCTTCTCTGCTCTTCCATGGTTCTCTTCTGCTTCTGCTCGTGTCCCTGTGACACCGCCTTTTAAAACCCAGTCTTAGCCCAGGTGAATCCTATCTACATATGCCCACACCCTACTCCAGGTGCCCACCATCCATCATCTATCCTAATGGCGGAAGGGCAGAAAAGCCTGATACTTTTTACATTACCCTACACTGACACCAGTGTTAGGGGTTGAATTATTTCTACCTCCCCAAAAAGATACATTGAAGTATGAGCCCCTAGTACTTCAACATATGATCTTATTTGGAAATAGGGCTTCTATAGATATAATAGCTAAGATGAGATTATTGTGAAGAAGAGTGGGTTTCTAATCCTAAGGGGCAGTTTGGACACAGAAACACACAGGGAGAAAACCATGTGAGCAAAAAGGTAGAAATCAGTCAGGAGATTGCCAGCACATCACCAGAAGTAGGAGAGAAATTTGGAATAGATTTCCCCTCATAGCCTCTGAAGGGATCAATCCAGCCAATAAGATTCTGACTTTTGAACTGCTAGCCTAAGAAGGCTATGAGTTCATAAGTTTCTATTGTTTTAAGTCATCCAGTTTGTGGTATTTTGTTATGGTAACTTTAGGAAACTGATACACAGAGCAATAATCAAGTCACTTGAAAAGACCAAGAAGTCAGAGAAGAGATATTGTACCTGGTAATTAGTTTGCTTTATCTGTCCTGATCTTGCTAACAACCCATTTAACCAGTGAGAAATACCATCTGAACATGTTTCTGTGATGAACTCTTCATTGAGACTCTTGTGTCTGTCTACAACACTGCCAAACTTGGCTGATAGAAATTAAGAATGGTGGCCAGAAAGAAATCCCTTAGGTTTTGCAGAGACTGGAGCACACGAAACCCTGAGTAATGCGATTAAGATTGCTAGTGATTTAAGAACCCAGAGAAGGAATTTAGAGCTTTCCCCACCTAAGTGAAGCTATTCCATTTTACAATTCTCCCTCCTTACTCCTTCACCAGCACTGAACCTTGATTTTTTTTTGGGGGGGTGGAAAAGTAAATTGATTTAAGAATTAATGAAGACTTTGTTCTTTTGCCCTTTTCATTGACCTGCACAATACTGAGATATCCCAAATAAATCATTTGTGGATTTTTGGAATGTTTGGGGTTTTTGCTTTTAAAGTGGTACAAAATTCCAACCTAAAGTAAAAATGTACTTTTGCTTAAAAATTAAGAAAATACAGGATTATTGTGATGAACTCAGAAAGGATAGATTCTAAGAAATCATGGGACATTTGATGGAGAACAATCTCTATGACTCAACTCTGCTGTTTTCTGACTTGGGAGGAAATGTAAAGCTAGGGAGCACCATATTGAAAATCCCTACTTTCCTGTGTCTCCTTAAAAAGTCCTGAAATTCACTCTAATTAGACCAGCTTGGATGATGTGCTTGTTAATGAACCAATTCTTCAGATTGGCTTTCACCTAGGTTACTCACGTCTAGAGTTCTGATGGAGCAGAGACAGATATTGTACCAAACAAAGTTGTAGCCATGTTGGGTGAGAAAAGTGTTATCTGTACCCAGCTATGATTTTTTTTTGTAGGAAGGAGAATGCTGACATCTGAAAGCAGCTGAAACCACAAGATAATTGGCTTTAAATAGCTCTTTTAGAAAAGAGGGACCGGAATAACCTAAAGGTGGCCTTTGCTTCACTGTAGTACTAAAATTTACATGTAGGAGTGGAGATTGAAGATTATAATGTGACTTGTGTACAGCGTGTAATGACAACATGCTCTACTTCCTCTCTACACAGAACATGAGGAGCATGGAAACATCCCCTGCTCCAAAGTCTTACAACCGCACCTCACCCCAAGTCCAGGGAGAAAGGTGCTTTGGAACACGAATACCACCTTTTCCTATTGTCCAATCAGACAATAAAGATCTTGCACTGCTTTACCAAATCTGGTTTGTGTGTTATTGGTTTCAATCATCTGGCAAAAGGACCTTCCCACTTAGGAGTTTGGTTATAAATTCAAAGGTTGTAATTAGAATAACAGGAAATCACTTTGTTCTTCTAAACATAAAATAATTCTACTTAAGTCAAAATGTCTCTTATAAACAACTACTCTAGGGCCTCCCTGGTGGGGTGAGGGGTTAAGCACAGCACTATGAAGCTAGCCACAGCCTCTGCAGCACGAGTTCGATCCCCGGCCGGCCAGGGAGCACCCCACATGGCGAAGCAGACCTCTCCTGACTCGCCCGTTGCTCCCCTCAGCAGTGCACTTTAGTCTGCCTGTTCTGTTCCCCACTCTGTCTCTGGTGGATCCTCTCACTCCTGTACCTTTGGCCTGTACCCCAGTTCTTGTATGCATAAATAAATAAATAAATCTTAAAAAAAAAAAAAAACTACTCTATAAGAGGTACTATGCTAGGGAGTGAGCATTCAGAGTTAACTAAAGACATGTTCCTGCTTTAGAGAGGTTTATTATCAACTGATAACAAATGTGCAAGCCAATAAATACTGTAGGATATTATAGTGAAATAGAAGCAAAGATGAAATGCTATGTGAAAATAGAGGAGGCAAACTATCTTTTTTTTTTTTTTTCTTTCTGGCTCATGGCAGGCATAGGGGTAGTGGAAGATGTTTAGGAAGGCTCCCCAGAAGAAGCTGTTTGAATGTGTCTTGAACAATAAAGAGGGAAAGAAGGATCAGAGAGTGAGGCATGGGAACAGACAACCAAAACATTTCCTACTAGTTACAACAGAAGATTGAGCTTTTGTCTTTGAACTTTATTTTTGAACTTTGAACCTTATTTTCTGGCTGTTTATGTGTCTGTTGGCTCTTATGATTCATCTTTCTTTTTCTATTGTAGAAAAAGAGTCAAGAGTGGAGGTTGAGAGAACCTAGGCATTAAAATGATAGGAAATTATCTCTTCTAATCTTCACAATTTCTTATTAAAATACAAACATTAATTAGTTTTATTCTAATGCTGTTTTGTGGTTCCCTATTATTTCTACATCTTTTCTGTGGGAACATCTCTTTGTAAATACTCAAATTCACTGGAGCCTTGAACTTTAAATGCACATGCCTAGTAGTGTTTGTATAATGTAGCAGTGAAGGAGAGCGCCTCTAATGCAGATGAGATTATATTTGAATCCTTGATGCCTGACACCAGTTGTGTGATCCTGGGAAATTAAAATCTCTACATCTTTTTTTTTTTCTCTGTGTAAATTGCTAGGTAAATTATTATAGTATAACCCCTTAGGAATTTTATGATGATGAAAGGGCATGATCAATGAGCATCTTTTACATTTATTACAAAATAAATGCTCAATAATTGTAACTGTTAGAGTTGACAGTAAAAGCAATATGGTGTTTTAATAATCAATTAGTATTAAGAAGGATGAACATGGACCCATTTTGTCTAGAAAACTGTTACACAGTATCCAACCTGGTTCAATCATACAACCACATTTTAAAAATTAATTTTTCTTTATAGAGCATTAGTCTCAGGATTGGATGAAACGGGGCTCCATTCTTAGTTTTGCCACAGTTAACTTGAGTTTTGTTATCTGTAAAAATGACAATAATGACCTCTAATACCTTCTAACTAAAAAGTTCTATAATTTGGTAGCATAGCAAGCACTCTGCAATAGGCCTTCTTGCTCACATGCTGATGGTTATATCAAAAATGCTTTGTTATATACAGTATATTCAGCCATTAAATCGGAATATGAAAATGGCGATTCAGCAAATGTGTTATAATTCCATTTTATGGTGATGCATTTTATGGAGGTATGTGGATGAAACATCAACTACAGCATCAACATGCCCATTTAGGTGTAAATATATGTATAGGTGACATTTATAATCCTATAAATAAGACTGTGGGTGTAGAATGAAAGAAAATATGCTTAAATATTTATTTTTCAAAACTGGCTCAAAAGTTTTCACTTTCAAGCACCATGAGCCTACCAGAAAAACGAGGGCCTTCACTAAAAACTCTGAATGTATTTTAGGAGACAGTGTGCCTTAATATTGAACCAAAGATGCAATGAACTGATGTCAATGTAGCTATCTTTTCAGGCTTCTTGAACTCAAAGTAAGATCCATTGCCAGGTATGATTCAGATGGCATTACCTAAGCTGAAAAGGATATACTTCCTCCAACACTAGATCAATTCAAATGCTTCTGATAGTCACCAGAAAAGAAGAGCCAGCACAATCCACAGAGTGAAGAGTCTTTGGGTTAAATTCATTAAAATGTTGTCTGAGGGCAATTCTAGTCCTCTTTGGCCTTTTGGATGCTCCAGTTAAAGGATCTACTCTACTATCTTGGCAGATGTGTTTACTTGATTTTAACAATGATATATATCATGTTTTCCATCAGAGGGTACAAGAATTGGACACATCTACAATCAAAAATAAAAACATAAAAACAACAACAAAAAAGAAAACCTATTTTCCTAGAAGGTTATCTGTATTTAACACAGGTTAGAGGAAAGAACCAGAAGATTAATTCTCTGGCAGAACTATGCACAGAAGAGCTTGGCAGGTGGGGCTGTTTCTACCATATGGGGTAAAGGACAGTGAGGATGGCCACAGAGTAGTTAAGAGGAAAATTCTAATGGCTTAAGGTACTCAGAAAATAGGAACAGAATATAAACCAGTGGAGCATTTAGAAAAGAGCACTGGGCAATGAACCAGCAGACCCAGGATGAAGTCCTAAATCCTCCATTAATTAAGTCAAGCTATTGGCCACATCACTTAAGGTCTCTAAACTTTATCTATGAAATGAAATCTGTTGTGTCCAACTGACCCCACAGCATCATGATGCTCCAAGGATTTAATGTGTTAAAGTCATTTCTAAATTTCACTTATTAAAAAAATTGCATCTTCTACATCCATGAGGATGTAAAACACTACAAGAAAAGTCTAGATAAAGGACAGGTTATCTTTCTTCAAATTTTTCCTTGAAGTTCGGAGACAAGTCTTACATGAAAAATGGAGTACAGAATGGAAGACAATGAATTAAGGTGCCTTTTCAACTATATATACACAGCAGCTTATGGCACTGAGTACGACTACTGAACTGTATTTCCTCCCTTACCAACCATTTCCTCTATGGACTTTAGTTTGGCTACAACATTTAATTTACACGTTCCCTAAAGATTTCTTCCAAGAATCACTGCTGTATCTCTCATTAGATGGATTCAACTACTCTTCCATTCATGCTAAGTGGGTCCTCCAGGAGTTTCCACAAATATCAGCTACTTAAAGCCAACAATTGTTCGGGCTGCCCGATGCTTCAGCCATAATAAAATTAACTCTAACCATAGCTTATTATTAACTATTACCTTTGCCATGGGTAACTCTAACCCCACCTTTCTAATTTCCTGTTATATATTAAACCAAGAAGTCTCATCAACTGCTAAACAGAATCACTACATCTAAATTCATTGTCTACATGGCACAAATTTGCATTTCCCCCTCTAATGCTTATTTTGATAAATGAATGACTTTTATTTAACTTATGCTTGAAAACTGTAGAGTTTATTATTTTAGTTGCTCCTCTCCCCCCACTACTCATTGATTGCTCTATCTTGTCATTTCCATTTTGTAATACCATTCTTGTATACCTCCTTTGTTCAACTCTCACTTCCAGGACATATTCAACAGTTTGTAGAACATTTTTTCTCCATTTTCCCTTTGAAAAATTTCTGAATTAACCTTGATTATCTCATTGTTTATTTTTTAAAAATGTAAATAGTATTTCACTATTTAATAAAATCACCAATCACAGGGCTTTGTGTTCTGACCTAAGAGGTTTTCTCTTCTATATTTTGACGTATGTCTTCTGTGCTCTGCATAAGTGTATAGATGTTGTATTCAGTTATGGAGAATCAGAAATCATTTCAAGGAAGAAGTAGCATTTGATAACTGCCAGGATCCCTGCAATCTGCACATACAAAATCCTGCATTGATCTCCCAAATACTGTTAGCCCTACCTAGAGTGACATTCAAAATCCACCCAGGTCTCTTGTACCTTTGCTGCTTTTCACACTATGCAACATGATTTCTCCCTATTTAAAAACTTTATAATATCTTGTACTTTTAAAAATTAGTCCACTACTTTGTGCTTGTCATTATAGTTATTTTTTTTCATCCTTATCATTGTCCCTTATTAGATTTCAAGCTCTGTGGGTGGAAATGTAAATTGGTGTTACCTCTATAGAAAATAGCATGGAGGGTCCATCAAGGACTGAAAATAAATCTACCTTATAATCTAGTAATCCCACTTCTGAGTATTTATTTATTTATTTAAAAGATTTATTTATGCATGCATGCAAGAAGTGGGGTATAGAGCAGAGGTGCAGGGGGTAAGAGGATTCACTAGAGACAGAGTGGGGAGCAGAACAGGCAGTTTGACTGAAATACACTGCTGAGGGGAGCAGTGGCGAGGGAGGAGAGAGGAGAGGTCTGTTGCACCATGTGGGTCACACCCTAGCGAGAGATCGAACTCGTGCTGCAGTGGCTGCAGATTGCTTCACAGTGTTGACACTTAACTCCTTGCGCCACCAGCGGGGCCCCACTTCTGGGTATTTACCTAAGAATATGAAAACACTAAGTTAAAAGATATAGCAACTCCTACATTCATTGCAGAACTATTTACAATAGTCCAGCTATGGAAACAAACTAAATGCAGATGAGTGGATAAAAGATATTGTATACATAGAGGAATACCACTCACTATAAAAAAAAGATGAAATCTTATACCATTTGTGACAACAATGAATGGAATTTGAGAGAACACCCTAAGTGAAATAAGTCAGAAGGAGAAAGAATGATATGAAATGATTTCACTCATATGTGGAAGATAAAGAAAAAATGTAAACAGATTTCAAGCTGCTTGAGAGCAGGAACTCTATTTTTGATTCTCTGCAGCATATTCATTGAAATGGACAATGGTTAAATAATACTTATTTCAATTCTCTGTAACTGAAATAAAACAAAATATTACATATTTTTATTTGTTTGATATATTAGTATATACTTTAACATATACAATACACTAAAAACCATAATTCAATAATCTGAATGAATTGTTCCTTTTTTTTAAAAAAAGATTTATTTATTTATTTATACAAGCACTGGGTACAGTCACAAGTGCGGGAGGGTGAGAGAATTCACCAGAGCCAGAGCGGGGAACAGAACAGGCAGACTGACTAAATACACTGCTGAGGGGAGCAGTGGGCGCGGCAGGAGAGGTCTGCGCACCATGTGGGACTCTCGCCTGGAGGCTGAGGATGGAACTGGCACTGCAGAGGCTGCAGGCAGCTTCGCAGCCCAGCACTCAACCGCTGCGCCACGGGGGAGGCCCTGAATTATTCCTCTTATAAATAAATTTAGAAAAAACTATTGCCATTAATAGTATTTTCTTATCTCATATTTTTTAATCTTTTAAAATTTATATATAATTCATCATTGTTCATTTTGTATCTAATATATTTTAAAGCAATATTTTATTCCATTGGAAAGCAAAATAAATACTCCCAGGGAAATTAAAATTGGCTAATCTAGTTCTTTTTTTTTTTTTTTTTGATTTACTGTGTAGCTGGAAGAGCCTTAAAAAGGGATGTCAGCTCACAAACCTCTTTTTCTGAAAACAACATGGCAGTTTTCCCAGGTGCTGGTGTTTCTCTAGCTGTTTAAAAACTTGTTTAAAATTTCACATGCAATAATGGATTCTATTCATCTTTTTAAAGGACTGTCACTTTAAATGACATGGAAGTTAAATGAGAGTAAGAGTAATGGTCACCATTGGTATATAGAGTGAAGTTAGAAGTCTTTGGAATATGTCTCCATCCACAGAGGTCACCATCATGAAGATAAACTACCCCATTTTCCCACAAGATGGCTCTTAGTGACATGATTTGAACCATGAGTAGATAATGGATGGAGCTTCAGTATAAATTATTATAAATGTACATACAATTTTAATGCCCATTCCTTCTTCAATAAACTCTTGAATGATCACAATGTTCTGTGGATTGTGGCAGCTAAACTTTCAGAGAATTTTTCTGAATGTATTGTATCACATATTTGTTGTAATAAATGGTCTTTGGGATTTTTTTAAATGATTCAAAAATTTTTAAATGATTTTAAATGAAATTTTAAATTTTCAATGAAAATTTTTCAATGATTCACTTGGGAAATGCCTGTATCCCCTTTTAGAAATGTCCATGAATATTATTATATTAAAGCTTAGCTGCATGACATTGTTCAATCCACCGATTTCAACTCTTTTTTGACTGGCAGAAAAGTTTATGTCCTTTGGGCCTCCCTGGTGGCACAGGCGGTTGAGCGCAGCACTGTGAAGCTGTTGTTTGCAGCTTCTGCAGTGCCGGTTCAATCCCCACTGGCTGCAGGTGGGGCAGACCTCTCCTGTCTAGCCCTCTGCTCCCCTCAGCAGTGTATTTCGGTCAGTCTGCCTGTTCTGTTCCCTGCTCTCTGACTCTGCTGAGTCCTCTCACCCTCCTGCATATCTGGCCTGTACCCTGGTTCTTGTATAAATAAATCTTTTTTTAAAAAAAGTTTAGGGCCTCCCCTGGTGGCGCAGAGGTTGAGCACTGGGCTGCGAAGTTGCCAGCAGCCTCTGCGGTGCTGGTTCGATCCCTGGCCACCGGAGGAGGTCCCACATGGCACACAGACCTCTCCTGCCGTGCCTGCTGCTCCCCTCAGTAGTGTATTTCATCGGTCTGCCTGTTCTGTTCCCCACTCTGGCTCTGGTGAATTCTCTAATCTTCCCTCACTTCTGACTGTACCCAGTGCTTATATACATAAATAAATAAATCTTAAAAAGAAAAAGTTTATACTGATGTCTTATATGGTTCCCCTATATTCCTTCTATAAGTGAAACCATCGCTATTTTTCTTTTTCCTTCTGGCTTATTTCACTGAGCATAATTCCTTCTAGCTCCATCCACGTTGTGACAAATGGCTGAGTTTATCTTTTTTGATTGCTGAATAATATTCCATTGTGTATGTGTATGTATGTGTGCATATATCTATATCTATATCTATATCTATATATATATATATATATCCCACATCATCCTGATCCAGTCATCTATTTTTGGGCATTTGGGTTGTTTCCAGGTTTTACCTATTGTAAATAGTGCTGCAATAAGCATAGGTGTACCGGTGTTCTTTTGAATCAATGTTTTTGTGTCCTTTGGGTAGATCCCTAGCAGTGGAATTGCTGGGTCGTATGGTAGCTCCATTTTTAGTAGACTGAGGAACCTCCAGACAGCCTTCTACAGTGGTTGGACCAGTTTGCACTCCCACCAGCAATGTAGGAGAGTTCCTTTTTATTCTACCACATCCTCACCAACATTTGTTGTTGCTTGTTTTTTTTGATATTTGCCATTCTTACCAGTGTAAGGTCGTATTTCAACAAAACACAACAAAGCAAAAATGTACAATTATAAATCAGAGACATACTGCAGGGGAGGAGGAGGGAGAGGGATCACAGGGAGGGAGGGAGAGAGTAGCACAGGGGACTGAAGTGATGGTGCACAGGTGCATTGGTGATGGAAACTCTTTGGGGACTGTACCTGAGTGGGTGGGGAGAAGCAAATATTGTTTAAAAATGAACAACAATGTCAAAAAAATTAAAAAAAGTTTATGTCCTTTCTTGTTCAGTTGTTATCAGTTACCAACAGATAACCCTCTGGAAAGTAAAACTGTGTTATATTTATTGCTATTGTAATGATCCTGACTGATAGAAGGGTGGGAGCAAATGAGATAGAATGACTTAAAGTTATCAGTAAAAAGCGACCATTTGTTTATGAAGACACTGACAAACAGACATCTGAAAGGCCAGGCCATATAAAAACATGGCTGCAAGGAGAGTCCTCACCTAAATCAAAATTAGCAGGTGGTTCTTCTATGATGCCTCTGAAAAGTGGCATAAATAGGCACCCAAATTGAGGCAATGTGAAGTGCTTATGGACTCCATGCACATGGTTCCTGAAATCTTCTCCAGAGTTTGGTGAGAAACAGCAGGGAGCAGTGGTGCCCTTTCTCCTTGCAGATGGATGAATGGCAGGAGATCTCTGGGGTGAGTCCTGCCCACTCCGCATTGTTAGTGTCCTGGACCTTTTCAAGAGGTTCATTACATTTTGTCCCCTTTTGTTGCCAATTTAATTGTGTGTATACATTATTGTATTCGGATTCCCCCAATAAATCCATATTTTGGTTATAGACATTTGAGAGCTTGCAAGTCTTCTGTCATGCTGACATAAACACACTAAGGGAGATATAATGTCTCATAAGAGGTTTGAGTCCTGTTTGAAATCAGGATTTATTTTTTTATAGCTTTATTTATTCATTTATATAAGAACCACGGTACAGGCCAGATGCACTGGAGGGTGACAGGATTCACCAGAGACAGGGCGGGGAACAGAAAAGGCAGACTGACTGAAATACACTGCTGAGGGGAGCAGCGGGCGAGACAGGTGAGGTCTGCTGAGCCAATGGGACCCTCACCGGCCGGGATCAAACCAGTACTACAGAGGCTATGGACAGCTTCACAGTGCTGTGCTCAACCGCCTGCGCCACCAGGAGAGGCCCTGAAATTAGGATTTAAATTTTCATCCTCACCCATAATTTGTTCAACTTTGAAAAGGTCACTTCAACCCCCTGACTGAAATTAATCCCATTTGCAAAAGTGAAAAATTGAAATAACAATAGATTTCTTGTCCTCCCTGGTGGCGCAAGGGGTTGGGTCTCAGCGCTATGAGGCTGTCCACAGCCACTGCAGCATGATTTCGATCCCCGGCCAGGGAGCTACCCACATGGCACAGCAGACCTCTCCTGACTCACCCACTGCTCCCCTCAGCAGTGTATTTCAGTCAGTCTGCCTGTTCTGTTCCCCACTCTGTCTCTGGTGAATCCTCTCACCCTCCTGTACCTCTGGCCTATACCCCAGGTCTTGTATGCATAAATAAATATTAAAAAAAATAGATTTGTATTCTAATGGTGATTTTATGATTTCCTGATGTTATCATTTTAATGTTGAGAATGGGAATCTATGCTATAACATTATCAGGATGAATTACAACTACAGTGCACCTAAGAAACTACTGTTGGGTCCCAAGTCAGGCAGTCCTAAGGTGTGCCAAAGTAGCATGTTGATTAGTGTGAATTAAAGAAATAGTCAATTAATGAGTTATACCTAAAAGCAGGAATTTTCTCTGACCCACCTTTTCTCTGTTCCCCGTGAAAGCAGGAATTAAGCTTGCATGTGAAAGTTGCCCCCCTGCGCAACATGGAGGAAGCCTTATTATCAGGGGTAGAATCAGGAAGCTGTGTGAACAAGCTGTAACCAGCTCATTAAATTAGTTGTCCAAATCAAAATATTAAAGAATGTCTTTGTCCTGTCTATTCTTTACAGATTTAGTGTTTCTTAGCCTAAAAGCTACATGAACTGACCGTTTGGATCATTCACTAAGTGCCATATCTTATGGACCTCTGTGAACATGTAATTAAATTTGTGTTTTCTTCAGTTAACCTCTCTCATGTTAATTTATTATTGTGCCAGTGAAAGACAGCAAATGAGCTGAGGGTGTGAACCCCTAAAAACCTCTGCATTTTGAATACAGAGCAAAGAAAAACATACTGAATGTGATTGACATCAAGTTATTGCAGCTCATTGAAGAAACTTTGGCCCTCCCAAAGAGACATCTGGAGATTTTTAGTGATTTTTTCCCCAGTTTTCTTCAATATAGCACTAATAATTCAATACTATTAAATCATATTATTGGATTTGGTTATCATGTTTCTAAAATAATTGGCAAAAAATATGATTGGACTGGGCAATTAAAATAATATAAAAGTTCATAATAAACAATTCTAGGTTTTTGAAGAGCCAGCATACCAAGGGAAAAATGAATGATGTAATATTTAATATAGATACAATCCAAGAGAGCTATTTTATGGAAACCCAATGATCTCATCAACATTATTTCAGAGGTTATAGTCCAAGAGCAAGGGATTTCTACCAGTTTAAGAACAAATAATCTTTGGGCCCACAGTCTCTCAGCACCGGTTCGATCCCCCCGGCCACCGGAGAAGTTCCCACATGGCGCGACAGACCTCTCCTTTCTCACCCGCTGCTCCCCTCAGCAGTGTATTTCATCGATCTGCCTGTTCTATTCCCTGCTCTGGCTCTGGTGAATCCTCTCACCCTCCTGCACTTCTGACTGTATACCCAGTGCTTGTATAAATAAATAAATAAATCTTTTTTTTTTTTAAAAAAAGAATAATCTTTGTTCTACTTACACTCTTTTTAGTATAAGAATTACCTGTTTATTGTTAACAGAGGTAAATTTGTTACTTGGGTACTTTGCCACTAAAAAAATTGTGTGACACTGGATGGTGACACTTTACACACACAGTAAAATACTCAACCCTTACATACTTTGGGACCAAAAATCGCATTCTCCACAACAATGTAAAACTGTGAGAACTATGATCAACATGAACGCAGGAAATAATCAAGATACCATATTTCTATTTGCCATCTTTGAAAATGTGCCTTCTGTTTGAGGTTATTTGAGAATACCAATTCAAGGATAAGCTCAGTTTTGGACCAATATGCTTTTTTTTTTTTTTTAAAAAAAAAAGCATTGGTTGTAAACATTGGTTTACAACTCTG
Organism: Talpa occidentalis; assembly: GCF_014898055.3. Classification (NCBI taxonomy): domain Eukaryota; kingdom Metazoa; phylum Chordata; class Mammalia; order Eulipotyphla; family Talpidae; genus Talpa; species Talpa occidentalis. Next base: position 86,495,387 of record NW_023605305.1, read on the forward strand.
TATACGAATCAGAAATATAGGGTCCCATCTCTTCTTGTGTATATTGCCACATGACCAATATGCTTTAGGTAAATGCACAATTCAAATGGCTTTGAATGTATACTTGAGATAGTGCAACAATCTGAGATGTCGCTGGATATGAAAAAGTTGCAGAAAAACATTGTGGCTCATTGTACAGAATTCAGTTGCAGAGGCTTTATCAGAAACAAAGGAAATGTCATAGAAAACCTTATATAAAATGTGTGTGCTTGTACTCTGGAAATAATGATCTAGAAAAGTTTTAACTGCTTTCTGGAATTAAGGTCACAGGGCTAGTTTAGAGATGTAACATGCAATGCTCATTAAAATCAAAGCAGGTTTCCTCACATTGAACTCTGCTGCTGTCTCCTACTTGTTATGTGCTTTGTGGAGACTACTCTCATTCTCTATCTTAGAGTTTTCTTATCTGAAAATTGGAATGACAATCACAAGTACCTAGCAAGAGTTTTATGATAATTAAATTTTAAAGTGCATTTAAAACACAATGCTTGGTTTTATAAAAAAAAGTATTTAACTAATATTAGGAATCATTAAAATTAATGCATGAAAGTTATAGTTTACATAAAATACATAGAAGAAAACATAGGTAAACTGGATATTTGTAGAGATGTCTTTGGGAGATAAATTCCAATAGCAAAGGAAATAAAAGCAAAAAAAATAGTACTTCAGCAAACTATTAATATAAGACTTTTGCACAATGAAAGGAATGACCAAACAACAAAAAGACATTCAACCACTGGGTGAAGATATCCGTACATCATACCTCTGACAAGCAGTTAATATGCAAAATATATAAATAAATCACACAACAACAACAACAAAAAAAACAAAGACCAAAAAAAAAAAAAAGGACAAAATATTTGATATGATACTTCTCTGAAGAAAATATGCAGATGGCACCTCCCTGGTGGTGCAAGGGATTAAGTCCCAGCACTATTAAGGTATCCACAGCCACTGCAGCATTTCAGGAGTTCCATTCCAAGCCAGCCAGGGAGCTGACCCACAAGGCATAACAGACCTCTCCTGTGTCACTTGCTTGCTACTCCCCTCAGCAGTCAATATGCCTGTTCTGTTCCCCACTCTGTCTCTGGTGAGTCCTCTTACTCCCTGCACCTCTGGCCTGTACACCAGTTCTTGTATGTATAAATAAATAGATCTTTTTTTTAAAAAAAAAAAAGAAAATATACAGACGGCCAACAGGCACATGACAAAACTGCTCATCAAACCCTTATTAGGGAAATGCAGATCAAAACCACAATGAGCTTCCACTTCATACCTGTGAGGAAAGCTCATCTGAGAAGAGACTGGAAACAACATGTGGATGAACATGTGGAGAAAAAGGAAGCCACATTCACTGTTAGTGGGAATGTAAATTAATGTAGTCTGGATGGAAAACAGTATGGCAATTTCTTAAAAACTAAAAATAGAAATACTACATGACCCGAAAATCACTTTCTAGGTATTTACCCAAAGACTAGGAAAAGACTAATTTGAAAAGGTATATGCAGCCCTATGTTCATACTTTGGATGAATATATATATATATATATGTGTATATATATATATATATCTCCATATGTCTATGTGGTATATATACTCAGTGGAATACTACATAGCTATTTGAAAAGATGAAATCTTGCCCTTTGCAATGACAAAATGCAATTTGAGGTAAATACGTTAAGTGAAGTAAGTTAGAAAGAGAAAGACAATTCTTGGGTGGTTTCACCTAAAGATAGGATATAATAACCCAAGAAAACGAACTAACAAATCACAACAAAAATAACACTTAGACTCCGTGAAAAATGTGGTATTTACCTGAGGAGGATGAGAGGAAAGGGCAGATGGGGTCAAAGTGGTAATGTGATGGCATTAGTTCTTTGGTGGTGGGCAAGTGAAGCATATGCCCATATTCAGGTGTCAAGCTGTACTTCCCAAAATATATAGTGTTGTAAGCCAATGATAAGCCAATAAAATTTTAAATAAATAAAGCTCTGGTTTCAATAAAGGCAGAGTAGTTTGTTTCATACTAATCAACCTCCTAATAGCAATGATAAAATTTGGACAATTGTATTTAAAAGAAATACTGTAAAACAACTGTTTTAAAGCTCTGGAAAGGAGCCAAAACCAGGTAGAAACCAAAAGAGAAACAATCCCTAGAAGAGAAGCAAACTGTGCAAGTTTTACAATTAAACAGAATTTCCCCAGTCTACTCCCTTTTATCCCTAGCAAGAAGTAGAACTTGAAGTAGTTTTGCTGGGAAAAAAAGAGATTAGAATGTGGAGCTGCTAGGATGGCTAGAAAATGAAGAGAAAAATCCCTTGCAAGAAAATACCACAGAGAGGAAAGCACCAAAATTATGTGTAAATTCTCCTCCAATATCGATTGATACCCCAAGCTGAGCATGTGCAAGACAGTAACAAACAAAATAAACAAACAAAAAAAAATATAATAAGAAAGTTGCAGGTGGGGCATAGAGATATTAGCATAAATTTTAGCAACCTGGTGTTAGGTATTTGGAGTTAAAGTTCCAATAAGTCAGAGGGGCTCTGTAAACATCTTGAGATTTCCATTGAGATCCCTGAGAAAGCATGCTTGGCGGAAGGATCCAAAGCTACTTCCCTAGTTCTAAGAGCAAAACCAGACTCTTAAGAGGCCTGCTGAAAGCAAAGATTAAGTCAGATCAAGTCAACCTGTTGATTTTCTAATTCCTCATGAGAACAAAACATAACATTCTTTCAAAATATCATAATTCAGGTTTTCAACAACGTATTATCCATAATCTCCAGTCTACAGTTGAAATTCACACGATATGAGAATATATATATATATCAGATACAAAAATAAAAATCAAATCAACAGAAATACATCTATAGCCTGATTAGATTTTGAAATTTGCAATAAAAATCTTTAAACCACATTTAATAAACATAAAAATAATATTATAATTATATTAAACACTCAGGAAAATGTAGTTAAAAGAGGTGAACAGAAGGAGAATAACAGCAGAGAAACAGAAAATGTAGGGAAAAACCATAGACATTTTTATAAGCAAAAAGTAAAAATATAAAAGTAAAATATAAAAGTTCTTCAGATGGTCTACAGCAAACAGACAAAAAGCATCAATAAATATAAAGACGGATCAAAAGAAATTATTCAAACTGAAAAGAATTTAAATATACACATATAAACCAGAGCAGAGTATTTAGGACATATAACATAATACCAAATTATACTACATAATTATGGCCCCCTAAGCAGTGGAGAGAGAGAATATGAAGAATAAAAATACTTGAAGAGATAATAGTTAAAATACTCCTAAAATTGAAGGAGGACATGAAGACACAGAACCAAAAATCTCAGCAAACTCCAAGCAAGAAAGATACAAAGAAAAACACTGCTATAGCCCTTATAGACTTGTAACCCATAAAGAAAGAAGCCATATTAAAAGTAGTTAGCAGAAAAAAATACATTGTTTTCTGTTGAACAATAGGAATGAAAACTGTTCTCAGTAGAAATAGAAAATCAAAGGCAGAGTATAATAGAACTATTTCTTGTAAGTGCTGCTGGTGGATGAGAAAAATGTGAGCCCAGGATTCTAGTTCCCTTCTTCAAATATCTTTCATAATTGGAGAAGAAATTAACATTTTTTGAGATGGGAAGTTAAAAGTTTAATTAATTTGTCATTTAAAAAGCTAATGAAATTTCTTCAGGCTGAAGAAAGATAATCTACCAAGAAAACTCAAACCAAGAAAACATGACAACTGGAAATATTGATAGGAAATATATAGGTATAAAAATGTATTACATTTTTCTTAATTTCTTTAAATATCTCCGCTGTTTAAATTAATAAATAATGAAACTAGCGGAAAGAAAACATATATAGTAGCAGAGTGAATGAATGTTAAAGCATAGCATTAAATTAGCTAATGAAAAGTTAATTATTCAGTGTCCAATGAAAAAAACAGACAAAGTGCAAATAGTAGATTCAAAAGAGAGATAAAATGAAATAATCACCAAGGGCAAAAGAAGGGGAAAAAGGAACAAAACACCAGACAGGTCACCCATAAAACAAATAGTAACCAGAACAGTAAATGTTGAGATACTAATTCTTCCTAAAATGGTCACTAGGCTCTTTGTAATCCCAATCAATATTTAATCTATAAAATTGACTAACTTAATCTAAAGTTTATATGGAAATGTAAAATGTCTAGTATATGCAACACAATCTTGAATCAGAAGTATAGATTTGGAGAGTTTACACTCCCTTATTTTAATACTTGCTATAAAAATACATAGTAATTAACAGTGTAGCATTTATATGATCAAAGATAATTAGATTAATGGGATAAAATCCAGACTTCATAAAAAGATCCACACATATAAAATTGACTTTAAGCAAAGGCTCATATATAATTACAGACAAAAACCATACTTTAAAAAGAAACAAAACAAATTATGTTGAGTAATTGAATAGTTGTACAGAAATGTGAATATCACATATCTGATTAAAATATATACAGCTCTATACAATATATATAAATGTTCTATTAGAAGACTGATATCATTTTTTTCAGACATAACACAAAAGAAATTAACAAGATAGAAAATAGAAATGTTAAATTGTACTCAAATAAGAAGCAAATTCTGCTAATCAAGACACTAATAGCAAAAAGAAACAAGACAGAAGAGAAAATATTCTTCCTATTTTTATCTGGAAGAATTTACTTGAGCAATATTAAGGCATAGCTTCAATTGTACAATGTTTACAGCCATCGTATTCATACAAGCCAATTGCAAAACAACACTGAGATTCACCAACAACTGAATGAATAAGCAAATTTTGATATTTACAGTGAAATATACCACAATGCAAAGAGAATATCAATGTACACAAAAGTCACTCTAAAAAAATTATGCTACAAGGATTCTTTTATGTGAATTTCAAAACAAGTCAAGGTATCAATAGTGACAGAAAAACACATCTCTGAAGGTCACCACCTCTGAAGGTTATTGAATGGAAAAGGAGAATATACTATATTCATATTTGTGCTACATTTGACATATATATTTATTTATCAACTTATATAACTGCACTCTTGGTTCATTTTTTATTGCACATAAAATGTATCTCAATTGAAAATAAAACAGATAAAGAAAACCTGATTGCATCTCGCCCATAAACCAATGTCCTTAGATGAATTGGAGTGTAGCTTTACTCATTTCTATTCCAGATCACTTAGGCTTTCAACAATTTTAATATGAACTGTAACATCCCTCATAATAATATTATCAAGCATTTTTGGCTGCAGTGAGACAGCAAAGTTGGCTTAATCTATTCCTGGAGAGTCCTTTTGATATTGTAAAATTTATGGTACACTTTTAACCAAATAACTGATTACCATTGGTAAAGACCTAAGACTTGTTATTTTACCTGTAGAGGAAGTGAATGAAAATGCATATATAATCAGGATAAGATGACTTTATTAACTTTTATAGCTCATGTAAGAGACTTGAGACAGTGAAAATTTCAGACTTTCAGTTAAAAAAATTAGTGAATGATCTAGAAATACTTGTGCAAGTGGAAATATAAAAGGGCTGCTTTTCCAAATGACAAGACAAAAACTAGCAAGGCTGGAATTGAAAAGTTTTAATGAATGGGAAAAAAAATTCAATTCACTTAGTAAGAACCATTGGTGGGGGCCTCCCTGGTGGCACAAGGGGTTAAGTCTCAGCACCGTGAATCTATTGGCAGCCACTGCAGCACAAGTTTGATCTCTGGCTAGGGAGGTGACCCATATGGAGCAGCAGACCTTTCCTATCTCGCCTGCTGCTCCCCTCAGCAGTGTACTTCAGTAGATCCACCTGTTCTGCTCTCCACTCTGTCTCTAGTGAATCCTCTCACCCCCCTGCACCTCTGGCCTATAGCCCAGCTCTTGTATGCATAAATAAAGAAATCTTTAAAAAGGAACAATTGATAAACTTTTTAATAACTTATTTATTGGGGAACTTATTTTATCTCAGAGACTATAATATTTCAGCAAAAAAGCTAACCCATTACTTGGGGCTGCATGCAATCTTATGTTTAGGCTTCATCTGAGGTCTGTCTGGGCTTAGAGCACAATGAATGATTAGTGCTGTCTGCTCTGGCCATCTCATGAAGAGAAAGGACACATTTTCCAGGCATGTCCTCCAGTAGTCTTGACAAAGAGCCATGAAGTTCACCACTAAACAGATACAGTCTCAAGGCAGCTGGCATCAATGTTGACACCTCCAGTGTGAGCCAAATTTGCCTTCACTTTGGATATACCTATGCTCTATTGAGTTACATGCAAGTTGCATCTTTCTTCAACATGTCACTGTTTCATATATTTGGAAAATCTTTTCACACTCTTATCATCTTATTATTTACTCAAACATTCATTTTAGTCAGTGGTTCCTCATATTCCTAGTTACTGTTCTTGCTTAATAAATGTCAAATGGCACCATACTACTAGATGCTCAAAACCATAACTCATCTATTTCTGTATCTCTGGCACATGGAATATACTAGATATGGTGATGAAAATTTGTTGAACAGCACACCTTACTTTGCCAAATTGTGTACTGAAATTTTATTTTTAAAAATTAATTTATTGGGCCTCCCTGGTGGCGCAGGCGGTTGAGTGCAGCGCTGTGAAGCTGTCCACATCTGCAGTGCCAGTTCGATCCCTGCTGGCCTCGGAACAACCCACATGGCGAGCAGACCTCTTCTGTCTCTCCCGCTGTTCCCCTCAGCAGTGTATTTTGTCAGTCTGCCTGTTCTGTTCCCCACTCTGTCTCTGGTGAATCCTCTCACCCTCCCGCGCATCTGTCCTGTACCCCAGCTCTTGAATAAATAATCTTTAAAAAAAAAGATTCATTTATTTATATATACAAGAATTGGGGTGTAGACCAGAGGTATGGGGAGTGACAGGATTCACCAGAGAGACTGGGGAGCAAAACAGGCAGATTTACAGAAATACACTATTGAGGGGAGCAGCAGACTGGACTGGAGAAGTCTTCTGTGCCCTGTGGGTTGCTCCCTGGCCAGCTGGGGATCGACTATGTGCTGCAGTGGCAGGCAATCTTGATTGCTCTGTCTTTAACCCCTGGGCCACTAGGGAGGCCCTGTGTACTAAAATTTTGTTGCCAATGATTCTTCTTAAACGTTCTCTCAATAGTAAAGAAATATCTGGTATATACCTAGTAAATTTTTAAAAAGATTTATTTATTTATTTATACAAGCACTGGGTACAGTCAGAAGCGCAGAATGGTGAGAGAATTCACCAGAGCCAGAGCGGAGAACAGAACAGGCAGACTGACAAAGTACACTGCTGAGGGGAGCAGCGGGCGAGACAGGAGAGGTCTGTCACGCCATGTGGGGCGGGGATCTAACCGCAGAGGCCGCAGGCAACTTTGCAGCCCAGAGTTCAACCGCTACGCCACCAGGGAGGCCCTGTACCTAGTAATTTAAAAAAATTCAAAATAATATTCCAGGTCTCAGAAAAAAAAGTTACATACAGCAAAATCAGAGCAGTGTATACTCTCTATTCTTGGTTCTGATATCTTCACTCTGTTAGTTTGAGTTACAAAGCAGGTGCTAGTATCTCAGCACAGTCCCAACTATTATTTGTACTTCCCATTACCTAAGCTTTGCTAAGCACTGGGTTAAGGATTCACTCAGTTTAAGAAGGGATTTACAGATGCTCACAATTGCCCAGCAGTTATTTTCTTGTCCTGTATTTTTCCATTAACATGGTATATAAGCTTGAATAAACCTTTATTCTTTCTAATTATTAGTTTCCCCATATCGAAACAACAGAGAATACATTTATTTCACAAATGCATTTCTACTGTAGAGAGCAACATCTGGTATATAGCAGAGGATCAATAAAACTTTGCTGATTAAATGGCTAAGAATGAACTCAAACATCCATCTCTATCTTGAAGCCTCTGCCACCAATTCAATATTGACCGTGTCTTCTTCTAATCGCCATTGGTGAAACTGTTTAAACAATTTTAGAGGTCTAAAGTGTCTGCTAGAAATATTATATGTAGTATTTGTTTTTTATCCCTACCTTATAGGGTCAAAATTGTTTCACTGTATGCTAGACTCTGTCTTCTGTGCCTCTACTAATATACATTAGTTTCTTTTAAAATACCCTAAAATTTGTATATCTTAAAATGAATGCCATATGCTTATCAATGACAATTTTGTTCAATTAAACAAAGCACTGTGAAAATACTATATTATTACAGATAATATCTATGTTTCTGGTAAACATTCCTGAAAAATCACACTTGATTTTACATTTTATACTACTGCCAGTTATGATTTTTTAGCACCATTAAATTCAAGATAATATTTATTATGATTCAAATATAATTATTGGGAGGGTATAGAGCAAAAGTAAATTATTGACACTGACTTATAATTTATTTTGAAGTCAAACAATTTCATCCTTAATTTTGTGTCAAAGAGCAATGCTTTCAACAGACATTATACAAATAATTCTTCACATCTTTTCATAGTGTAACACAAGAGGGATATGGTCTCCTAGACTGAAACACCCCCACTCAGGTGCAAAGACAGTTCTTTACTAAGTGCTTACTATACAAAATATCAAGTATTTGCTTTGGTCTTCTATTTTTCACTTTAACACAGTTGCTAACGAGTGGTAATCTTAAAGGAAAGATTCATTCTCATTGCATAAACCCCAAAGACAATCTCAAAGATCTAGAATCTGTACTTTTATAACATGAATGTCAGGAGGTATGAATGTCTTAGCATGCCAGTAGCATGTCTTAATAGGTATTTTGATATGCCAATTAAAATAATTCTTACATATTTCTTAAAATAGACTTCTAGTAGGGAACCAGAGAAGGGCAAAATGTTGCAATTATTTGTCTATTTCTAATAGATAGCACTTAATGGTTTTTAAAACAATTCCTCAAATGAGTCCTAATTAGGCTAAAATCCTAATAGGAAACAGGGTTGCTGTATTCTGATTATTTATTCATTTGACAAATAGGCTTTTGTCATTTATTCAGAAAGAATTGCTTCCTTTTGGTTTTGATTCCATCTTCCTCTCTTCAATTATCAAATACCAATTGATTTGGATGGAATTGTATTAGCAGTTCTCTATGAGGGTCTATAATATAGGGCATGATCTTGATAAATTTGCATAGTTATCTGTTGGCTTGCTTGGTGCAGAAAATGAAAACTGAGATTTTGGAATGACAGAAACTTAAAGCAAAAAGCCCTAAGTCAGCATCTAAACTAGACATTGATGACCTTTTTCTTTAAAGGATCAGGTAGTAAGTATTTTTGGCCTCGCAGGCTAGACAGTCACCCCAGGGACAGCTGGGCCCTGCTGTTGTGGGAAAGGAGGCAGCCTTAGACTTACATAAATGAATGAATGTGGCTGGATCTGGCCCATGGGCTGTAATTTGCTGACCTCTGCTCTAAATTTATCCTGTATTTGTAGATAGAGAGATGCTATCCAGACAGAATATAATTTGTCTCTAGTTTCAGATCAATGGCAGGAAGTCAGGTCTCCTATCTCCCAACTGTTTACTCTGCATGCTATCGTATTACTTCTATTTGTGGCCAAAAACTGGGAAATGGGTGACACTAAAAAGACCAGGAGTGTTTTTTTTTAAATGATATGCTAAATGTTTAAAAAATAACAAATTATTTATTTAATACTATGTATTAAGTATTATGCTAAGTTTGTACATACATTTTATTGAATACCCATTCAAACCTAAGAGGTGGTTATGTTTATTATCACTCATTTACATATATGAAACTGGGACTCTGAACAATTAGGTAAGTCACTCAGGTCAAAAACACTGTCACTGGCACAGTTAAAGTTTCCAATCTAGTTACCAAATTAATATTTTTACTCATCCATCATAACACATTGACTCCAACTATAAATATGGAGAGATTTATGGGCCTTTATCTGCTCCAATTTCCTATTATTTGGTAAGTGTAATAAATAATAGTTATCCAAAGATACCGAGTCTTAATTCCTTGGAAATTTTAAATTACTGCTATTTGGAAAAAGGATCTTTATAATACATTAAGGATTTTGAGATGATGTGATTACCCTAGATTATTTAGGTAATTATAATTACCTATAATAAACTCAGAACTATCATTGTAAGAAAAAGGCAAAAGGAGTTTAGAGAGAAGCAGAGAAGTAGAAGAGACAAGGTCACTATAGAAGCAGACAAAGGAGCCAGTAGCCACAAGCCAAGGGATGCTCGAAGCTCTTAGAATCTATGTGAAACCTTCCCTAGAGATCCTTAGTAATGAGGTACTTCTGTCTCCAAGACCGTATTTTAAAAACAACCTTTTGTTTTGTTTTCAGCAACTAAGTTTGTGGTAACTAAGAAAGCTTCTTAGAAAATTAATACACACTCTGAATTGTGGTGGAGGAAAATGGGTACCTTGGTGGGTGTGGGGTGTTGACACACATCTGAAGAGTTGTGAACTACTATCTTTGAAACATATATAGTGTTGTAAACCAATGTGACCTCAATAAAAAATAATTAAAAAACCCAAACTCTATAACTACTGAACAATCATATTATCATATAAAATAAATATGCTTTCATAATATAGCTTGCAGGGTTGCCTTTACATCTAAGAAATGTTGCCATTATAGCTATTACTACTGTAAACAAGAAATTAAAAACATGAGTGATCTTACCATAGGGAATACAAGACATCGAAAAGTTTGAACAGACTGACCATACCAAGTAGGACTCCCTGATGCACTTTGTGGGACTGTGCATGTGGGTGTTGGGCTAATTTGGTAACAGTGCAAACCACTTAATGCACAACTGACTGAGTTGGATTCTGTGGATAATCTGGGTTGATTGTTTCTATGACCCAAATCACCATATCCAGAATTGTTATGAATATCAGATTCTACTTTATCTTATAAACATATTCAATATGTGACTGGAAATATAGTCTGCATATCATAGATATGATGTTCTTTTATGTACTTGAGGGAAATTCACTGTATAAAATATACTTGTGGGAAATGCACTGTACAAGATTCATTGTACACAAAATAGGGAAAACTGGCCTTTTACTGTGGGACTAGATGTCAGTAGAATTAGTCTCTCTGCATGTGTCATCTTTCCTACAATTGGTACCATCATCCTCTTTCCAGGAGATGTGTTATTTTTTCTTCATTCCCTTACGTTGAATATGCAAATATGACAATCATTATAGCATAAATGCTTTCTTTAATTTGATGGGTGTTTGAGCTGTGTGCTAAGAAAATTACTGAGTATAAGAAGTTTCTGATAGAGACTGCAGAAAATAATGAGTAAGTTAAAAGCTCTTTGCTATGACTGTCAAGTATTGAAATTGCAAAAATCCTCCTGTGTGAAGGATTTGTGAAGACCAAACATTCTGAAGCAAAAGGTTTTAGGTTACTCTCTACTGATTATATTCATGGGATGCATAAATACAGTGTTATAAATATAATTTGCAGAACAGTCAGAATACCAGTTTAATCAGGAAGTTTTAACATAGTTCCTCTTTCCTATTGAAGTCATTTTTAGCACATGCTAGTAATGAAAGAGGTCAGTGGTCTATCAAAGGGAAACGAATATCATTTAGGTTCTAGAGTGCTGACCGTTATTTAATGGGGCCAAGAATGATGATTCACTGGGTGCCTATATTTTTCCCAGACACTTTGCTCAGCACTTTTCATGCCATATTGCATGTGCTACATATGACCATATTACAATCAATAAATTAAGTCCTTAATAGATAAAAAAAAAGACTTACAAATCAACATGGGAAAAGAGATCATTCAGTATATTATTGATAATGAGAAAACAAGTGGAAAAAAGTAAATTAGGCAATGAAATAGTCTCAGTGAAATAACTTAAATTTAATACATGAAACATCAAAAGCTGCAACTTAACGGGAAAATCATAAACTAATGTTTTTATTGAGTACCAATACTGTATATTCTATTCAGTTCCAACAAAATGAGTACAGGACATTGTACCAGGTTATATGGCTAATATAAAAGTCACTAAATCTTTTTGGATTACCTGAACGCCATGAATATCTGACTATCATGAATATCATGAGTTACTTGGAAGCAGTTGGTTGTCAAAGTGGTTTCCATAGAGAAGCTGAAATTAGAGTGCATTGAACACCTCTTTTGGTCTCATTCCAGTTCTGCCACTGTGAACAATTCAAAAGAGATTTTGATTGATCCATTTCCCTCAGACAGAACCTCTTAGCTCTTGCTTCCAATTTTAGGGCTTCTATTAGGTACTCTAAAATGTACAGCCTGGAATGCTTGCATTAACAACTTTGGGGTCACTCCTGGTCAGTAGAAGTCTCTAGATAAACATTCTCCCCTATCAGTTTTAAACATGTATTTTATAAGGCTTCTTAGACTATCCCTCAGGATGGAGAAACAGCAGCATATTAGTGGTGGCAATCTGGATTACCCATGTTTGCACTGATATCCCCTCCCTTCTTTTTTTTTAATATTTATTTATTTATACAAGCACTGGGTACAGTTAGAAGTGCAGGAGGGTGAGAGAATTCACCAGAGCCAGAGCAGGGAACAGAACAGACTGATGAAACACACTGCTGAGGGGAGCAGAGGGCGCGGCAGGAGAGGTCTGCACGCCATGTGGGACCCTCACCGGTGGCCAGGGATCAAACCGGCGCTGCAGAGGCTGCGAGCAGCTTCGCAGTCCAGCACTCAACCGCTGTGCCACTAGGGGAGGCCCTCCCCTCCCTTCTTGCTTCACTTCTCCTGTCCTGAGTCTATCTGGGATTGAAGTTGGGAATAAGCAAGAATGAGGTTTGAATCCATGTTCCATGCTTTCAAGCAGAGTGATCACAACCTAGCTAAAGTGTAAATAAATAAATAAGGTTTGTATTTGCAATAAACAATCATGATAAATTTTGTAAATTTAATGTGACAGTTTCTGATAAATAGTAAGTATAAAACAAAAATCAATGATAATTTTTATAGATATATATGTGTGTGTGTATTTTTTTGGCACTGAGGTAAGACGACACTATATAGCTTTCAGTTGTTCAGTTTCTCACCTCAGCAACTGTTTATATCATCATACACCCACCACTAAATGAGCATCCATCACCAATCAATCCACTCCCTCTACCTATCCCACCGCCCTTTATCCCCTGGTAACTGACATTCTGTTGTAAAAGCCTAAAGACTCATTTTTGTTTGTTTGCTGTTATTTTTTTCTTTATATTCCACAAATGAGTGGTGTCATACAGTATTTCTCTCTCTTCTGACTTACTTCACTTAGTATAATGTCCTCAGAGTCCATCCATGTGGTCACAAGTTGCAAGAGTTCATCTTTTTCTTTCATACAGCTAAGTAGTATACAACATCTTTATCCATTCATCTGTTCTCAGGCATTTCAGTTGTTTCCTCATTGTGACTATTGTGAATAATGCTGCATTGAATATAGAAGTGCACATATATTTTTTAAATTATTGAGATCACTAGATCACATGGTAGACCTATTTTCCAGTTTCTGAGAAACCTCCATGCTGTTTTCCATAGTGGCTGTACCAATTTACATTCTCATCAACAGCGCATGAGGATTCCTTTATCTCCATTCCTTGAGAGCCATACTAAGAGATATTAGGTGAAATCTCACCCTGGTTTTTATTTGCAGTTCCCTTATAAGTGATGATAGACATCTTCTCATGTTTATGATAATTTTTTTTTCAAATGAGCTGAGAAGTAAAGAATTAGAAGGTGAGAGGAACATTTTTATGCCATGAACACTTATTTTTATGCCATGAACACATGCCATGAACACAAATTCAGTATAATGTATTTAATCATATTCAAATTCCATTTATTAGGGGCTTTACAGACAGAAGCTATTAAAGGCTACACACATGCACTATTATTCATGACTATTGAATCTACTTGCTATGTAGAAAAAATTGATGTGATGCAAATGCAGAAAAAAATTTATCACTGATTCATTTTCAATTCTTATGTTCCCTGTATTATAACATCTTATCAGAGAGTAAAGTGAAAACAATGAACACAAATGTTGTCTTCTCCCCAGTAGGGATTCTTTAGTAAATTCATTTTCTAAGATCCTTTATCCTGTCAACATCCTTAATATCCCTAAGGGCAAGTGGAAAGATTGGCAATATTTTGGCAGGTGATAGAAAAATAAATATGTTATTGATAGCCACTGAACTATTTGTTCTATAATCCATTAATTTCACTTCTTTAAAAGAGCCATAACATTATACTTTTTTTAAAAAATGATGTTTGGTTACTTGTTAAATGATCTTTGTAAAAAAAATATATCAGTTTCATTTTTTATGTAGGAAGTATTTTCTAAGGATAGTTGAAATAAAATAATACTCCCAGTACTTTGTCATATTTGACATACATTTTTTTCTGTTGCAATACTATTTTTGTTTCTCCCTTTTCCCAAGGTATGACATGATGCCAGACAGTGCCAAAACATGTAAAATTTAGAAAATATGTAAAAGCAGATTGGTAGATTTGGTTCTCCTAAGTTATTCCACTATATCTGTGAACATGTATGGTTTATTTGTTTTATTTTTAAATTTTTCAACTTCTAATCATTCCCAGTAAGTAAATTGGATTGTTTTGTGAAATGTATTAAGTTCTATATTCACCATTTTTCTACTGTGATTTATATTGTTGGTTCCATGGATATGTTATATGTGACTGCAACACTGTTTAGGTGGAGCTGACTAATAAAAGGATTGTGGCATTTCAGAGTTCACATATATGGGACCTGTAGCCATAAACCTTTAGGCCTGCAATCAAGTAAGGATGATAATGTACCAGCCTTTACAAAGGTAGATTGGCATTTCTTTGTATTTTTCCTTTGTCAGTGAAACTTTTTCATCATTCTGGTGGCAAAGAGAAGGATATATATATCCATAATAAAAGAAAAAGCAACTGGTGCATTCTAACTAAATCCATCAGTTTCAGATAAGTTTTTATATTGGTTCAATAATTTTATCG
Source organism: Talpa occidentalis (assembly GCF_014898055.3). Classification (NCBI taxonomy): domain Eukaryota; kingdom Metazoa; phylum Chordata; class Mammalia; order Eulipotyphla; family Talpidae; genus Talpa; species Talpa occidentalis. Next base: position 86,510,505 of record NW_023605305.1, read on the forward strand.
AAGTATCATCAGTAATACTCAGGTAAAGCACTATTTTCTTGAATCCCATTTTGGAGTCAATATTTCAACTTAACAGTTCATTTTGTTTTCCAACTCATCTTCATCAACAATATTACATGATATATCACATGTTGGTAAAATTCATTTTTCTCTTTATATCAACTGAGACTAAAGGGTATGCTGGTCAAAGGCACAAAAGAAAAATACAGTTAATGACTACTGAACACTTGAGTTCTTATCTTCAAAGACACAAAAAGCACAAAGAAAGTCAATATAAAGCAATTAATTCAATGTGGTGTTTTATAAGAGATTATGAGGAAATTAATAATATGAAGATTTAAGTGTAGAAGCTACTTCTTAAGAAATCACTTCATCAATTTTTCCTTTTTCTTGCCTTCCAAAAGACTTACATAACTGAAATATTCTTTTTGGGAACCTCAATTTGCCATTTTGCTGTCAAACAATAATCACTGACACGCCTGAGTCAGATATGAAGTGTGAAAATGGAATGATAGCTGTGAAGAAAAGTACTCCAAAAAATTTCTGTAGGTGTTAAGTCAGCGGTGTTACTAGCCTCCACTTACACTCTGGCGATACATCCTTAGAACATATGTCCAGCATCAAAGACTCTTCCTGAAACATACTTGGATCAAACCGAAGCCGGTGACACGTTTCAGGCTAAACAGATCTGTTAGGATGACATTTTCAGGAACAGGAACAGCACTGAGATTTGAGGATCTGAGATGTGAATCTCTCTTCTGATGCTCTCAATACGGAAAGGACACAGAAGGAACTGAAATATCCCAAGTGTCATCACTTCCTGGAGAGACTGGCACGTACTGGATTCAAGACACTCTACTAAACACTTCTCTTGAAGGAATTATGTTAGTGAAATGAAGTGAGTGTATAGGGTTTTTTTTCATGTAAAAATTCTATTTGTCTTTTCAAACTCCATGTCTTCTGAAGTGCAAAAGAAGGAAGTTTTCCAGCCAAACACATTCAAAAGTAGATGGAGGATAAATCAAGTAAAAGACTGCAGAAATGCCTGTTTTCCACTGTTTCCACTCTCCCCCTTTTCTAGTGCTCTTCTGAGACAAGCAGCTTCCTTCAGATATTGGCAAGCAGTCTCCCCCAAAATACTGTTAACTTGAAAGGAAAATGGCATCTGTGCATATTTGACAAGTACCACTCACCTCTCTGCAGACCAAAAGTGCTTCCTCCTTCCAATTTGACTTCCATCCAAAGGGGAGGAAGAACTCTACGCCAGAACACTTCAGGCTGATAACCTGAGTCACCTCATTGCAACCAATCCCTGAAAGGCTTTTCAGTGTTACAGGTACAAATGGTTTAAGAGCTGCCAAGCAAGGGTGTTGTGGTCCCATCATTGAGAAGAGAACTAACTGACTTACCCTGAGAAACAGGTATCTGAATGCAATTCAAAGCACAGGGTGGTGCAGCAACACCAGACTCTGCAACACTTATAACTCTGGTAAGGTTATAATACCCTTTGTTAGTAAAACAGAGAGTAAAATTTATTCCACCTCAATGGCTCAGTATTGAGATTCTCACAGTTGAAGCACTGAATTTGAAATGGAGTACACACCTCTAGCAGGTACAGAAAAAGAAAAGTCTTTTTTCCACTCTGTTTTTTAAAACATGTGATATGTTGCTACAGGCAAGTGGAAGAACTCTCCAAAGGCTGCCTTTTCTCTTTTTCCCTCCCCCATCCAAATATTACTGATGTGTGGAATCATATTCTAGAAACTCTGAATGTCTGCTATCAGAATTTGAAATCCTCAACTTAAAATACCCTGATTTAATTTATTTTTCTTGTTAGCCTTTGGCCTGGGAATTCATTTATCATTATTTTCTCAGTCAGAGCACTAATACCTGTTTACATTATGGAGTGTAATTTAATAGAGCAAAATCCCATGATAGTTAAGCAAGCACTACAGAGTACAAAGAAATGAATTTAGGAATTACCAATGGTTTTCACTAGGTTTTCAAAGCCTTAAGAGTCACAGGTTGTAAAAATTTAGTAGCAAAAAAAATTCTCCTTATAACTGATAATTTATTGTACTGTACAATCTCTTATAGGACTGCCAACACCAACATGCTGGGAATTAGAAACATATTTGAGAGACAAAGAAGTGGCAGAGGCTAGTCAAGGTGGCTAAGCAGATACTTTTAATAAAAATGGGACTAGAAAGATTCCTAGCATGATGAAAGAAAACATGTTAATAAACAGCAATTAAGGGGTGTTGTACCATACACCTGAAGAGGGCTGATCCTGTACCAATGAATCAGATACAGTGTCATAAATCAGTATTACTTCAATCAATCTGTCAATAAAATAAAAAAAGCAATTAAACATCTGAGTAGATTCTGATTCAAGTGCAGTTGAATTAGGGATATGATCTATAAATCAAAGATCAGGTAAGCTATACCCACTTTTAATATGCTACAGCAATTCTCATCTGATCTAGCTTCAATTACCCTTCTAATTCAGACCTCAACAAATACGTTTTTCAGCAATCAATGTTAACAACATTGAGTTTCAGTTGTGCAAAATATTTATGTTAAAGTCCTGGATCCGGAGTCTCCCTAGTGGCACAAGGGGTTAAGTCTGTGAAGATAGCCACCATCCCTGGCCAGGGAGCTAACTAACCCACATGGCACAGCAGACCTCTCCTGCCTCGCCTGCTTCTCCCCTTAGCAGTGAGTTTCAGTAGATCTGCTTGTTCTGCTCCCTATTCTTGTCTCTGGTGAATCCTCTCACTCTGCCCTGAACCTCTGGCCTGTACTTCAGTTCTTGCACGCATAGATAAATAAATCTTTTAAAAAACTAAAGTCCTGAATCCTGCTTCTAGCAGTTTGAACACTTTCCAGGAAATGCAGGGCCCCTAAATGGTTTGAGGGAGATGCATAGTATTTTTTGTCAAAGACTAGCTGGTGATAAGAAGGGAGAATTCACATTGAATTTTTTTCAAGTTAAAAGAGCTTTGACAATGAACAATAAAAGCATTTTATCACAATTTTCCCCCTACTTTCCCCCCATATTTTTGCTAGAGAACAACATAAACTTTTAGAATTAGATGAAATGTATATAGCCCAAAATCTAACCACTCCATCTTCAACAGCAGTTTTGTGATTTAAATTATTTCATAAGTAGTTTTAATTATAATTAAAAGTAATTATATCATGTAGCCAAACATATTTTTTCATTCATCAATTTTCATGCCAAGGACATTTTAATTAGTTATATAAGCACAATCATTATTTACTTAATTTTATTTTGCATCAATGCAAAAAAGCAATCTTGATTTAGAAGGTTGATTAAATTGTAACCGTTATTTAATTTTTTTCTTTTGGGTTTCTTTTAAAAATCTTATTTTAATAGGCCATATAATTTATTTATGTAATGTTTCACTCTCCCTTAAAGCCCTTACTATAAATGAGCATATTTTCTTGCTATGGAAAATCTAATCATGAAGGTATTATCCCTTACTAAAAATAAATCCTTAATTTTACAAATAGACCAGTATTAAATCATACTTTATTAACATTTTTTTCTGTTCTTACAGTTTTACTGTTGCATTCTTGCAAGTTTAGATTATTATCCATTAAACTTTCTCATTCTGAAGATAATTAAAAAAATCCAAAATGATAAAATATCTCTCAATAATGATGGCATGGGATACAATAGTTTGGTTATTTGCTAGGTAGTTTTTATTCACTTAATTTATGAAATTTTGTCTGCTGTATTACAGAGTGTCACAACAATTACATTGCATTGCAATTTGGTGTTAAATTATTTCAATGGAAGAAAGTGTTATGGACCATGAAGTATTAAACTCAACAAGCAAATTATTTTTTCACAGTGTTTTCAATAATAAAGATACTGGTATAGTTTTATAGTATATATTGTGATGGTTAAAATGTAATTGGTTGATTGGAACTGATTAAAACCAATAATTTCCATATATCCTCTTCAAGCCACACAATTCCAAGTTTCTTGGTCTCCACAACCTTTCACTTTTCCTAGCAGTATGGTCCTGAGTCTATCAAGAAGATGTGTTATGTATATAGAATGGAATATTACTCACCAATCAAAAAGGATAAACTCATGTCATTTGCAGCAACATGGACAGAGCTGGAAGGGATTATGTTCAGTGAAATGAGTCAGAAAGAATAAGAAAAAAATATTGGATGCTTTCACTTACAGGAGGAATGTAGAGGAACAAAATAAGGGATTGGGGTGGGGGAAGCTATAATAAAGTAAAAATCAAAATCAACAGGCAACCACAGACCAGAGACATTCTGTAGGGGAGGAGGAAGGAGAGAGATAAGGACAGGGGTGGGAAGAGCAAAAGGGGCTATAGCAAAGGTGCACAGGTGAATTGGTGGTAGGAATTTCATGGGAAATCATACATTGTACAAAATGAAGAAAAATGATGTAATAAATATTCATATAAATAAAACAGTGAAATAAATAAATAAATAATAGGAATAATATATGCAATGTTAACAAAATAGCCTTTCACTCAACAAACCCTTTCCTACATTTCACGATTTTGGATGGTAACCTAAAGGTTGTTGCCATGAACCTCAGGAGCTTCAGGCAGTCAATTCTGAATTTTGTCTCAGTTTACTCACCTGCTAAGGAAAGAAAGGAGGACATATTTAGGGACATATTTACTGTCCAATTTTAAGATTAAGAGCACAAACTTCTATGTTTGTGGAAGCTCTCAGGAGAGAGTAAAATCTACCTTTTAGATAAGTAAATTGTGTGGCTTGATTGGTTCATAACCTTCTAACACACACGTGCAGAGTTCATTTTCTTTAGTCTCAGTCAGTTTCTGTTGCTGGCAGTCAACGACTTCACACAACTATAATGGACAACAAAGTCCTTAAAAAAATATACACACACACATGAACATACACACAGACACACAAAGACACACATTAGATATAGGCCTCATCGAACCTTTATGCCATTTTATGTCCTGTTTATAGAGAACATAAAAGTACATGGCTATTCAATTGTATGAAAATAATTTTATATGGCATGAGTGAACACAGACATTTTTGCTACCTTTATTTAGGGCTAAGCAATTTCTTTGAAATTTTATATTCATAGGCTTTTTTTTTTTTTCATCTTGGTAACTGTGGGAGTTTTTTGCTTCTTCAAGGAGAAAGGAAAGTCACTTGGGCAACATAGGAGAAATAGCTTATGCTAACCTAAAAATCAGATCCTTAATTTGTACACATTTTACATATCAGACCTCACTTCACTTAGTTCCTTAATGAAGCAAAGAATGATTTTAGTCATTATTTCAGTCTTATTAAAGCATATTTATTTAATTATGCTCAAAGAAGAGCAAACCATCATATCACACATCATTTGAAGCAGTGAGTTACACATTGAGACATCTGGTCTACTCTACACAAGGATTTTGGTAGCAAAATTTTCAAAATACTGTATTTTTATAAAATACAAAATAATAAGTATATAAAATAAAAATATAGATAGAAAGTTCATTTCCTAACTTTGTCAAATGGTGTCTCAGTATGTATTTTTTAAAGATTTGTTTATTTATATATACAAGAATGGGGTACAGGCCAGAGGTGCAGGGGGTGAGAGGATTCACCAGTGACAGAGTGGGGAACAGAACAGGTGGAGTGACTGAAATACACTACTGAAGGGAGCAGTTGGAGAGACAGGAGAGGTCTGCTGTGCATGTGGGTTATCTCCCTGGCTGGGGGTCGAACTCATGCTACAGTGGCTGAGGATAGCTTCATAGTGCTGAGACTTAACCTCTTTCACCACCAGGGAGGCCCTCAATACATATTTCTTTTTAGACAACCCCAATTAATGATCTCAATGCCATCTAAACGTCAAATTGTTCAAAACTGGGTATTTTATCCTACTTTCGTCTCAGACTGCCTCTGTTGTTATTATTACATTTATCTATTCTTACTGTTCTTACATACACTTAGCTATCCAACAAAGGAACTCAAAAACCTACTTGATTTTTAAGAAATTTGGACCTTATTCAATCAATCATCAAAGTTCATTTCCCTTCAGTTACGATGCTGTTTCAGTTCATGAAGATTAGCTGGAGATGATGGAAATGTTCTGTTCTGGGCATCACACTATACTTTGTTGCATTCCTTAAAATGGTCAAAGTCATTGAAAATAGGGAAATTCTGAGAAGCGGTCACAGCTCAGAGGAGCCAAAAAAGTCAGGATGACTAAATGTAATATGACATCTTGAATGAAACTCTGGAACAGAAAAATTTCACTTGGTAGAAACTAAAAAATTATTAATAAACTATGGATGTTTATTAATAATAATGTGTTACTATTGGTTCATTAATTGTAACAGATGTACTACTAATATATGACACTAATATTAGGCAGAACTGGGTGCAGGATATATGGGGACAGTCTAACATTTTTCTTCACAATTTTTCTGCAGTCTAAAACCATTCTAAAATAAGAGAAAAAAAAAAGTACTAGCATATGCTACAATATTGATGAACCTTGAAAACATTATGTTAAGTAAAATAACCTAGTCCCAATACACTACATATTATATGTTTGCATTTTTATGAGATGTTAAGGATAAGCAAATCTGAAAAAAAATATAAGTAGATTAGTAGCTACTTCAGGGATGGGGAAGGGGAAATAGAAACCAATGCTCAAGAGTACAGTTTCTTTTTACTTTAAAGAAAGAAAGCAGGGGCCGCCCCGGTGGCACAGTGGTTGAGCGCTGGGTTGCGAAGCTACCTGCAGCCTCTGCAGCGCCGGTTCGATCCCCGGCTGCTCCCCGGCCACCAGAGGAAGGTCCCACATGGCGCGCAGACCTCTCCTGCCGCCCGCTGCTCCCCTCAGCAGTGTACTTCGGTCCTTCTGCCTGCTCTGTTCCCCGCTCTGGCTCTGGTGAATTCTCTCACCCTCACACGCTTCTGACTGTACCCAGTGCTTGTATAAATAAATAAATAAACAAACAAATAAATAAATAAATCTTAAAAAAAAAAAAGAAAGAAAGAAAGTCTTATGGAATTAAATCATGGTGATGAATACATAAGTTTGTGAATATAGTAAAGATGTCTGAATTATATAACTTTAAGTTTGAATTTTATGACATGTAAATAGAAATATATTTCAATAAGCCTATTGTTGAAAAAGATGGATCTAACATAAAAATAAATTTGAAAATTAGTGAATCCATAAAATTTTCTGTCTGTTACCACTGCCACAATCTTTAAGATTCTCTTTGACATGGGTGGTTTTCAATGCACAAATATCTAAACAATCACTGTCTTATTCCATTACATAAACTGGGTTAGAATATTCTCATATATAAACATGTTTAATTTCCTGGACACATTCTCCACCTTCTTTGAACTTGGGTTAAGTAGGAAAGATATAAAAAAGATTATTGCTCCATTTTTCTATCAGAAATAATAATAGAAATTAGGATTTCTGAGGTATAATATGAGGTACGAAAGGATCTATTCAGGTGTTATCTAAAATTAAGAAATGGGAAAATGTATCACTATTCAAAGAATTAAAGTTGCAACATGTGTCAAGATTTCCCTTTAAACTTCTTTCTTTTTGCATGTGGGTGTTTCTGATGTAAAGTTTTATGTTACCCAACAGGTAAACTGAAAAATGTCATATATGTTATTTTTAAAATCACAAGAGCTGTCATGAACAAGGGAATAACACATCTATTGCATTTTCTTACTTTTCTTGTTTGGGTAATGTAATTTGAAATCTGTACACTGAAACATGATTTTATTCAGTAAAGCTTTTAGGGTTTTCCTGAGTATTGTGCATCAGAAGGGAACTCTAAGAATTGACAAATGATTGTAATATTTAAACACATATATACTCTCCTTGAATAACTGTTCTTTCTGAATTAGAGGATACCATTTGTTCAGTAAAATCTCTTGAATTTACTGAACAAATATTTTCTATGGAATAATATGAACAGAGACAATAATTCTTTTCAGAATCTCAGGTGATGACTTTAGAATAGACATTAAAGGGAGTATGGGTGATCACGCTGATAAGAAAAAGTCAAAGGACAGGAAACAACAAATGTTGTAGAGGATGTGAAATGAAGGGAACCCTTGTACTTTGTTGGAAGAATTATAAATTAGTGCACTCATTATGTAAAGGAGCATGGCAATTACTCAAAATATTCAAAATAGAAACACCATATGATTCAGTTTTGGGGATTTACCCCCAAAATACAAATATACTAATTTAAAGATATAGATGAGGGCTTCCTTTGGTGGTGTAGGTGGCTGAGTGCCACACTATGAAGTTGTATGCAGCCTCTGCAGCATCAATCCTGGCCAGCCAGCGAGGGTCCCACATTGTGTGGCAGACCTCTCCCGTCTTGCCCGCTGCTCCCCTCAGCAGTGTATTTCATCAGTCTGCCTGCTCTGTTCCCCGTTCTGTCTCTGGTGACTCCTCTCACCCTCCCGCCCATCTGGCCTGTATCCTGGTTCTTGTATAAATAAATAAATCTTTAAAAAAATGTTGTCTTTAAAAATAAATGAAGAAAAATGTTTAAAAAAAGATATATATGAAACACCATTCTTATTATAGCATTATTTATCATAGCTAAGAGCTCAAAACAATCAAACAATCTAATTACTAATCAACAGTTGATTAAAGGTGAGGTATACTTACACAATGGAATACTATACAACTTTTAAAAGGGATGGCATCTTCTTACACCAGTGAAAATGGCACATATTTAAAAAAAAAAAAAACTAGCAACAACAAATGTTGGTGAGGATGTGGAGAAATAGGAACTCTCCTGCACTGCTGGTGGGAGTACAAACTGGTCCAAACACTATGGAAAACTGTGTGGAGGTTCCTCAATCTGCTAAAAATGGAGCTTCCATATGATCCAGCAATCCCACTCCTAGGTATTTACTCAAAGGACACAAAAACATTAATTCAAAAGGACACCTGCACCCCTAAGTTTATTGCAGCACTATTTACAATAGGTAAGCTACAGAAACAACTCAAATGCCCCCAAATAGATGACTGGATCAAGAAGATGTGGTACATATACATAATGGAATATTACTCAGCAATCAAAAAAGAAACTCATGCCATTTGCAGCAACATATATTGGGCTAGAAGGGATCATGTTCAGTGAAATAAGCCAGAAAGGAGAAGAAAAATACCTGATGGTCTCACTCATAGCAGGAATTTAGAAAACCTAAATAAGGGACCAGGAAAATACTAATTATAATAAAGTAAAAAACAAAATCAACAGGAAACTATAAACAAGGGACACGGGGGGTGTGAATTTTACGGGGATGATAACCAAGATGAAAATGCATATATTGTACAAAAATGAAAAATGATGTAAAAATATATATAAAATAAAAATTAAAAAAGGGATGGCATCTTGCCATTTATACATCTCTAACATTAATAGACCTAGAGGGTATTTTGCTTAGTGACATAAGTCACATGGAGTAAAAATAAATACCATAAAATGTCACTCATGTGGTATATGGAGAAACAAAAGAAATAAATTAACTAAATAAAACAAAAAATAAACTTTCAGTTTATAAGACCAAATTAGTGGTTACTAAAAAAGAAGGGAGAAGAGCAGTGGGTAAATCAGGATAAAGGGGGTCAATTTTATGGTTAAGGATAGAAGTGGACCTTTATTCACCAGTGAACTTAATGCAGCATATACAGATATTGATTTTTAATGATGCATACCTGAAATTTAAATGTTATAATGCAGTGTCATTTTTTATATGTATGTATAAAAGACTAGGTTCAAAGGAATGATAAATACACAGAGAGAAACCTGATAATTTAATATACTATAGACTCAGTGCATTTATAATCATGATGGTTTAATTTTTTTCCCCAAATCTTTTTTTTTTAAGATTTATTTATTCATGCATACAAGAATTGGGGTGCAGGCCAGATGCGCGGGAGGGTGAGAGGATTCACCAGAGACAGAGTGGGGAACAGAACAGAGTGACTGAAGTACACTGCTGAGGGGAGCAGCGGGCGAGACAGGAGAGGTCTGTTGCGCCATGTGGGTTGGTCCACTACTGGTGGGGATGTACCGGCACTGCAGAGGCTGCGAACAGCTTCACAGAGCTGTGCTCAACCGCCTGTGCCACCAGGGGAGACCCTGATGGATTAAATTTTTTCTCCAATAGAAAACAACAGTCTGAGAAGATATTTAGAGAAAAGTAGCTTTACTGACAATAGTGTAAGTAACATGTATGCTAGCAAATGGAACTAGCAGTAAGAAAACAGTTGAAACAAGCAAGCTTGTGTTTCCACTGGGTTAGGGAGAGAAATGATTGTAAATCTCTGAAAATGAAGAGGTGAGAGAACCTTGGACTGATGGGGCTGGGGTTGAGGGAGCAAATCCAGTTATATGTTTCTGGGGTGGGGGGGCATTTCTAGGTCTGGAAGTTCTCAGGATGTATCCCTGGAAATAGGTGACTTAAGTGCAATCAAAGAACAGTGTTGAAATAAAAGATCCAGCCAGGACAGTTACAGGAATAGTAAAATACCTCATAATTATGATAGAAGCTTTGGTGGAGGCAAAGCAGTATATCATGATTCAAAATGAGTAAGACAAAGAAATTCAAAGGAGAAGAGCTGCTATTAGAATTCATGTCACTTGTCTATGCCGCTTAACTACACTGACAGGTTCTTGGAAACCAACTTTAAGCAAAAGGATATATAACAAAACCAATTTGACTACAGGCTAATTGATGTAAAAGTTTCTACAGCAAATTTTTCACTGCAAAACATCACCAAACAGCTAAACAAAGATCCCAAAGAATTATAATGATCACCAATGATTTGTATTTATTCATTCATTTTCCAACCTACTTATTCCAGGTCAGCATGACAGGGGACCTAAGCCTCTCCAGCCAGCTCAGAGTCAAGGCAGGACCCAACCCTGGACAGCTTGCCTTTCTGTCACAGGGTGCATACCATAATAGCATGCACACACATATGCACTCTGATTGGGACAATAAAGACATACCACTGAACCTCACATCTTTTGGATGTGGTGGGAAACTAGAGTACCTGGAGAATACCAACATAGATATGGGGAGAATATGCCAAGTCTACAATCATCATGGTCTTAACAAGAAAATGATTGCCTTATTCTCATAAACATTATAAAGTAATGGTTGAACAAAACTACCTGCTAAAACTGGTATTTGACCTTCTCCAGTTGACTTTCTGTGGGATCATTCATGCCATTTATCTATGATTCCTGATTCTGTTCAGGCAGGCACACAATAGGACTGTATATCCTGGCTCTCTGGAAAACTCAGTAGATCTTAGAGGCACTTGAGCTTTTATTATTCTTATTAACTTAAATAATAGAAACAGCAGATTTGTTGAGTCTTTGCTTGTAAGACCTTCTTTGTGCTAAGTCACTTGAATGTATTACCTCATTTAAAACCTACAACCCTAATGGTTGTCATCCCTCAGACAGTGGAGAAAGGGAAGGAACAGGATACTTATAAGAAGCAATGGCATGCTTGTGAGTTGAGGCATTCTCACAATAGAGGCTATCAGGAATAAAAAGGTATGTGACAGTTAATTTTATATATCGACTTGCTCAACTGGGCAATGAAGGGCCCAGCTATTGGGTTAGACACAATTTCTATATGTGACTGTGAAGATGTGTTTCTGTATGATATTAAAGTGTATAGTCTGCACAAACAGACTAAGTAAAGCACATTGCTCTCCCCAAAGTGGTGGTGTCTTCTGATCCATAGAGGACCAATTAGGTGAAGGAAGGCAACATTCACACTCTCTTCTTACCTCTCTTTGAGCTGGGACACTACTCTTCTCTTGCACTTGGAAGGAGTTTATCCCACCACCTCTCTTTGGTCTCCCCCTTTTTAACTGCAGCTCCTGGGACTTCTTATCCTCCATAACTATGTTAGTTGATATCCTACTGGTTCTATTTCTATATTTTAACCTTAGCAACAAATCTATTTTAAATTATCACTTTACAATTTTACAAGAGTAACATTATTTTACAACATTGCATGTGATTCAGTGGCAGAAGATCACGCCTCCTCAAACGGTATATCCTTATACCACACCCACCACCAGGGGCATGTTATGGACTATGGTGGAAGACTACGGATTCCATTTAAGAGAATCCTGACAGACATAAGGGACTAACACCATTGGGCAGGTCTTTTTACTTAGAGCCCAATTCTGTCCTTTTATTCTATTCTCTCCCTTTCTGCCTACCCCCTTGAAGATTTGAAGAACACCATAATTTCTTCCATGATTTTCTGATCTCTATCAGTGAATACTCAGTGGGAACTAAAACCAAGTAAAAATTTAATTTGATTAGTGTATTTGAGATTTGATACTTTTTCAGCTTTAATGCAATACTGTTTGTTATTTTCTGGGCAGCTTCTTGAGTACTCAGGGGCCTCATTGCTATTTATTTACACACTTACCTAAAAAACAAGAATTCACACTAAATAAAATAAGAGTATATCCTTATAAATAACCCCAAATGAAGTGCATTTGGAATAGGCATGCATTTTTTTAAAGATTTATTTATTTATGCATACAAGAACTGGGATATAGGTCAGAGGTGTGGGGGGTGAGAGGACACACCAGAGACAGAGTGGGGAACAGAACAGGTGGACTGACTGAAATACACTGCTGAGGGGAGCCACAGGTCATCAGGAGAGGTCTGTTAAGCCATATGGGTAACTACCTGACTGGGGATCGATTGAACGGTGCCGCAGTCACTGCGGATAGCTTCATAGGTTGTGTCTTAACCCTGTGTGCCACCAGGGAGGCCCTAGGTATACATTTATATCTACCTTTGTATTACTGAAAATGAAGTACTGATAAAATATCCATGAAGTACTGATAAAATATCCATAAAATGAAGTGCTGAATAATATCCATACGCACTTATATTGTAATCAGTCACACACTGACACTTGTGCACTTGAACAATTTTATTTGCAATCAAATAGTAATTTTACAGCCCATTAAATATATTTTAATTAATCAGATTAGGTATTATTTTGCTAGTTCATAATAAATAATAAAGCAATAGAAGTAAGATTTACTGAAATTTATCAAAATGTAAGAAAAATGCATGCCTTTTAAAATTTGTTTCTATGTCTTGTGCATGAAAAATAGGAATAAAACAGAAATTACAAAAGTTAGTTTAATGTCTAGTTTACATTTTTCTAGAACAACATACCTGGTATATATTATGGAATTTCTGATCTAGGTTACATTATATAAAAATAAACTGCCTGTTACTTGGTTACAACCTCTAGGCTATTTTTTTTTATTAGCAGCTAAAATGCAGGTACTGCTCTTGAGCAACAGGGTACTGTAGGCTAAAGTGAGCTCTTTCATCTATCACACCTCTTAAGGGACGTGTTTCCAGGACCTTCAAATGTAACTGATTGATGTGATGTGACAAATTACAAGTAATTTTTAATGGGTTGGTTTGGACACTTTGGGAATTGCATTTTTTTTTCTGCCATATTCACTTTCCTCCTTGACAATGCTTCCTGACATTCAGAGTGCCACCCAGCACACTATGGGTGTTGGAGATACATAACTAAATTTTTCTCAATGCTTTTTTTTTGCATGAAAAGCTGATATGAAGCCCCATAAATCTCTCTCAGATGTACAAAAGCATGAAGATCACTTTAGGAGAGAGCTATTACTGAATAATGGCCTAGAATTGTTCATCAAACATGGTTCTCCTCTATCACTTAGAACTTCCAAATACATTTCATTGGAGTATTATGCAAGCTTGATCCAACAACAGAAGCTGCAAAAAGAAATACAAAAATTCTTCATTCAACTTGCTGAGTTTTTCCTATACATCATACAATAACAGTTATTAAATGTCAACTTTTCAAACTATGTACTTATATATATGCATAAAATGTATATAATGCATGCGTACACATTGACAATTAATATAGCAGATTTTAGAAAATGAGAAAAGCAATATGGTGTATATAAACCAATAAGTTAATAGAACAGACTTAAGAGTCTAAAGAATCCCAAAAAAGGAAATTGTTATATTTTACAGAGGATAGTACAAATTAATGGGAGAAATAGAGCCTATTCCACACTTGGTGTTGGAACAACTATATGATAGTTAGGGAAATAAAATACATCTTGAATATTCTCTTTTCACAAAAATATATTCCCAAAATTGTGCCTCCCCTGGTGGCGCAGCGATTGAGTGCTGGGCTGCGAAGCTGCCCGCAGCCTCCACAGCACCGGTTCGATCCCCGGTAACCAGTGCGGGTCCCACATGACGCGACAGACCTCTCCTGCTGTGCCCACTGCTCCCCTCAGCAGTGTATTTCATCAGTCTGCCTGTTCTATTCCCTGCTCTGGTTCTGGTGAATTCTCTCACCCTCCTGCACTTCTGACTGTACCCAGTGCTTGTATAAATAAATAAATAAATCTTTAAAAAAATATATATCCCAAATAACTAAAAATTTAAATGGAAAAAGAATGAAAATTATCAAAAGAAAAGGTATAAGGTATTTTAATTCACAGAGGAAAATAATTTATAAGGTAAAACCTTAGATTACACAGTATGAAAGGAAAAACAAAATAAAGATAATCTCATTAACTTTTTCTAAAATTCTGTATAACAGAGTATACTGTTTATAAAGAAATAGAATGGGAGAATGCATGGTTAAACATATAAACAAAGTGTGTGTGTGTGTGTGTTTATAACATCTATAACTTATATAAATTAATATTGAAAAGATAAACAAGTAATAAAATGAGTATAGGCTGTAAGTAGGCAATTTAAATATGAAGAAATTCAAATGGTCATTATTACAAAAGGCGAACTTGTCATTTGTAACAAGGATGGAGCTGGAGGGGCTGATGCTTAGTGAAATAAATCAGAAGGACAAATGCAAATGTCAGATGATTTTACTCATATGTGGAATATAGAGATCTGGATTTTTTTTATGTCTAAAACATTTTACCTAAAGGAAAAAAAAAAAATGTCTTTGTAATCCTTGTGCTAGGCACCAGAATGCAAGCTAACTATTCTCTGTACATTTCTGTATTTTAAAAAGCTCTTAAAAATTAAATAGCTATTGTCAAGATGTCAGTTCTACCTAACTTGATCTATAGATTCAATGCAAACTCAATAAAAATCCCCACATGTCATTTTGTGGATATTGAAAAACCAATTCTAAAGTTTATTTGGAAAGTCAAAAGACCCAGCAAAGCCAATAAAATAATGAACAGAACAAAGTTGAAGGACTTGTGCTTCCTTATTACAAGAGTTACTATAAAGTTACAGAAGCCAAGACAGTGTGGTATTGGCAAAGGTATAACAAATAAATCAATTAAACAGGGCAGAGGCCCTAGAAACAGACCCTTGTAATTATAATTGACTGTTCTTTTACAAAGGAACAAAGGCAATACAATGAAGCAAAGATGATGTCCAACAAATGTTGGTAAAGATGTGGAGAAAAAGGAACTCTCCTGTACTGTTGGTGGGCGTGCAAACTGGTCCAACCACCATGGAAAGCTGTATAGAGATTCCTCAACCTACTGAAGATAGAGCTTCCATATGATCCAGCAATTCCACTCCTAGGTATTTACTCAAATGACACAGAAACATTAATTCCAAAGGGCAGCTGCACCCCTATGTTTATAGCAGCACTATTTACAATAGCTAAGCTTTGGAAACAACCCAAATGCCCAAAAATAAATGACTGGATCAAGAAGATGTGGTATATATATATATATATATATATATATATATATATATATACACACACACAATGGAAGTATTACTCAGTAATCAAAAAAGATAAACTCATGCCATTTGCAGCAACATGGATGGAGCTGGAAGGGATCATGCTCAGCGAAATAAGCCAGCAAGAAAACCGGAAAAAGAATAACTATAATAAAGAAAAAATCAAAATCAACAGGCAACTATAAACCAGAGACACACTATGGGGGTGGGCGGTGGGAGGAGGGATTGGGATCAAAATAAGGGGGCTGCAATTGTATGGGGAATATAACCAAGATGAAAATGCATACATTGTGCAAAAATGAAAAATGATGTAAGAAATATTTAAAAAAATGGTGCTGGGGGCCTCACTGGTGGCCTAGTGGTTAAGTTTCAGGGCTACTACCTACCACCAAGGTGGTAGCAGACTTCTGTTTTGCACCTTAGCAATGCATTTCAGTAGATCTGCCTGTTCTGCTCCCCACTTTCTCTTTGGTGAATTCTCTCAACCTCCACACTTCTGTGCAAAAATAAATAAATAAAACCTTAAAAAAATGATGCTGGAACAACAGTACACTCAGATGCAAAAAAATTAAAATAACCACAACCTTATACCCTTCATAAAAAGCAACTCAAAACAGACCACAGACGTAAATATAAAATATAAAATTGTAAGCTTCATAGAGAAAACCTAGATGATATTAGATATGGAGATACTTTCTGAGATATACCACTAAATTGGCAACCCAGGAAAGAAATAATTGATAAGTTGGACTTCATTAAAATGAAAAACTTCTTTTCAAAAGACAATCTCAAGAGAAAAACACAACCCACGGTTTAAAAGAAAACATAAACAAAAGACACATTTGATAAGGGACTATCAACAAAAATATATATATGTAACATTTAAAACTCAACACTAACAAAATAAATAATTAAATGTGGGCAGAAACGGCAACAGACACCTCACACAGATATACAGATGTGAAATAATTATATGAAAATATGCTCCATAGCACATATTATCAGGAAAAAAAATAGAACAAACTTGTGATACCACTACATATCTATTAAATGGTCAAAATTCAGAACACTGATAACACCATGTGCTGGTAAGGATGTGTGGCAAGAGAAACTCTCATTCATTGCTGGTGGACATGTACAATATTATAAACATTTCATATAAAAATTTCCTCCCTGTTATTTTCATGAACTATCAGGTCATGAACTATCAGGTCAGGTCATGAAAAAAACAGGGAGGAAATTTACACACATATTACTATGAGAAAGAAGCCAACCTACACAATATCATTCCAACTCCAAGACATTGTGGAAAAGGTAAAACCACATAGATAGTAAAAAGAAGAGTGGCTGTCAAGTGTTGGGGGTGGAGGCTTGGGACACGTTAATAGGTAGAGCAGAGAAGGTTGTTAGGACACTAAAAATACTCCTATGATGCTATGATACTGGATACATGTCAGTATACATTTGTCCAAACCTATAGATAAATACCACCAAGAAGTGAACTAAACCATAATGTAAAATATGGACTTCAAGTGACAATGGGTCAGTGTAGGTTCATCAACTGTACAAATAAATGTACTACTCTGGTGGGAGATGTGGCTAACGAGGCTGACTATGCATGTGTACAGGGAAGGGGATATGTGGGAATTCAGTGTCTTTTAATTTTGCTGTGAATCTAAAACTTCTTTAAAAAAATAAAGAGCGTGATTTCACATAAACAAAAATAGTATTTCCTTTCCTTAGCTCAAAATATAACATCTTGCTAATATAGTTTCAAAGTACAACTTGGCTGAAGATTCACAGTAAATGCTTCTTTTCTGTAAAATAGATTATCTCTAGTTAAGTACCTGATTTTACTAGCATCTTTGGTTCCAACTCTCCCTTCATGCTTAATGTCTTCTCTTTTTTGGATTCCTCTATCTTATTCTTCATTTAAGACCAATCACTACTGCAGATAAGGTAATCAAACAGATGTGAATATACTTGACTGGGATGGCCTAGTGGCAACAGAAAATTGGCAATAATTATTTCATTTGCTAATTTATATTTGTATACTATGGTTTTCCCCCAAATTTTTCAAGAAGCTAACAGAAAAAAATAAATGGAAAGTGTACAATAGAAACTGAAAAATACGTGCAGGAATAAGAGAACACTAACATAACAAAAGTCAACAGTAATTCAGTTTTGACTTTAAGCTTTCAGGCAGCAAGGTCAAAAGAGAAACAAGTTGGGCCTCCCCCGTGGCGCAGCAGTTGAGTGCTGGGTTGCAAAGCTGCCCGCAGCCTCTGCAGTGCCAGTTCGATCCCCGGTCACCAGGTGAGGGTCCCACATGGTGCGCAGACCCCTCCTGCAGTGCCCGCTGCTCCCCTCAGCAGTGTATTTTGTCTGTCTGTCTGTTCTGCTCCCTGCTCTGGCTCTGGTGAATTCTCTCACCCTCCCGTGCTTCTGACTGTGCCCAGTGCTTGTATAAATAAATAAATAAATCAAAAAAAAAACTTTAAAAAAAGATATATTGTAAAATAATTTATTTATTCGTTTCTTTGATGGTTTGAATTTGTTAGATTTTAATTAGTTGTATGTGTTTGTGAGATAGACTCATCAATGAGTCATTATTTCCACAATACTTATCAAACACCTCTTATCTTCTCAGAAGAGCTGCTTTCACCCCATCATTTTTTCATCTCAGATTAAATCACTCATACACAAATGGCAATCCTCTTATATTTCATCCTAAGAGGAACCATTAAGTCATTGAATAGAACAACATAAAGGACACAATTAATCCCATGAAGTACTCTGACCTTTCCAAGCACTTTCAATTTTTTAAATTTTACCACTTGCTTTCAAAATATACCTTTATGTGGTAGTAGTCTTGGTATTTACATCTTATTCCAGTCCAAAAAAAATCCATGTTAATAGACTTTCATTCTGCTTGCTCTTCTATAACATCTCCCTAGAGCTCATCATCACTGGGCTTGAACCCAAAATTCTGTCCTTTCTTCCCTATACTCCAAGTACCTGATAAATAGGCAGATTCTGGGGTTGGGTAGCACTGCCAAAAGATGATGCTCAGTAGTCCCCTAGTGGCCTGAAAGAGTTCATGCAGTTTACTAAAATGCTTATTCTACTCCATGGAGGCAGGAGAGAATCATTAAGCAGCAAGTTCATTAAGTAGTTGCCAATTGACAAGATTCTTTTTCAGAAGGCTCAGGAAGTATAAACAGGATTCCTCTTTGTCTAGGTTTGCTCTCCAGTGGGGTATGCAGTCCACTCAAGTGTCATAATGTATCATCACAATCTAAAATTTTGCTTTCAAGTTTAGGCTACTGCCTTCTGAGTTTAAAGTCTCATTTCCTGGGGGCAAAATGGACTATGGTAGATGACAATGAGTTCCCTGGTGGGGTGTAATAACATATATCTAAAGAGTGTGAACCTGTACCTCACAATCATATATAGTGTTGTAAATCAATGCTACCTCAACAAAAAGAAATTATAAAATAAAATAATAAAAAGAGCTAGTGATGATGTAATGCATTCCTTCAAAATATGAAGGGAGTCATTCAGAAATCTAGGAAGGCACACACTCAGATTTTTGAATTGCAGTCTTGTATTTTTACAGATGTTTCTCTATTGTTACATGAACTTGGTCAAATATACCTTCCCTCAACACTGGCAATCTTAGTAAAGTCTAATTTCTTGACCCCATTTCTAAACACTAGAGAGAAGATATTTGATTTGTCCAAAAATGACACTGAAGTTGGCAATGATGGTGGTAGTAGTGTTGATGGATATTTTTATTTCTTGTTAACTATGTGAAATTTCCATGATAAATACCTTCATGCATTTTTCACTTCATCCTCTTTAATACCTATTGTATAGATGATGGAGATTATGATAAACAATTTACCTAGGTAGGGCCTCCCCGGTGGTGCAGCGGTTGAGCGCTGGGTTGCGAAGCTGCCCACAGCCTCTGCAGCGCCGGTTCGATACCCGGCTGCTCCCTGGCCGCCGGAGGAGGGTCCCACATGGCGCGCAGACCTCTCCTGCCGCCCGCTGCTCCCCTCAGCAGTGTACTTCAGTCTGCCTGTTCTGCTCCCCACTCTGGCTCTGGTGAGTTCTCTCACCCTCCCACGCTTCTGACTGTACCCAGTGCTTGTATAAATAAATAAAAATAAAATCTTTAAAAAAAAAAAAAAAAAAAACAATTTACCTAGGTAACTTGACTAAAGTGAACCCAACAAACCTGATTACAAAGGGTTGATACAGAAGCAAGTGGTACAAACATACAAGGATGCAAGGATGTATGCAAGGATGAAAGGCTCCAATGCATGAAGTAACAGCACAATTTTCAGGGAATAAGTGCTCTTTTGAATTGTTTAGACAACACTATCCTGGACTACTCTGGATGGTAATATACAAATCTTCCTCCTTACACTTAACTTTTTCTTCTAGTCTTTCTATACATTACATTCTTCTTTGTTTTTCTAGATTCAAGCTTTTCAGAGTTGTTTTCATAGACATAACAAGAATGCAAACACCCATAAGCTCATCATGCCACCTAGAACGGCCCTTGCTAACCTACTAACGACTGACTTATTCAATCTCTAGAGGTCAGTCCAAATGTTATCTCATCAATGTAATCATTGATCTCCCTCTCTTTACAGAGATGGCCTCCTCTTTCTGGTTAATAACTGAGGTAATAGCTATGGTGATTTTAGCACTCGGCATCTTATCAGCAATATTGTGTTTATTATATATATATATATATATATATATGAGCCTCCTGAAGTTTTTATTGTTTTTAATAAATTCCTATATTTTCAGCATATGACAAGCATTTATAAGAGCTAAGTTTAACTGATACTGGTTGAACTAGTATAAATCATAAATTCATATACCCGTGTTCTTTTAAGACATTTTTTTTTTGGTCCTTCTGTATTTGCAATTTTAGGTTTGAAATGGCTATTGCCTGCCAATACCTTTTGGGAACATCAAACTGCCCTATAAAGTGTTCAACATTCTATTCCTAATCAAGCCAGAACAATTTTAACCTGCAGCTCAGAGGACTGTCCCTTTATTGCTTTTGTTTCCCAGAGCAATTTTATCCATATTGCCCTGGATTCCCAAAAGGGAATGCATAGGGATTTTCTACAATGTCTACTGAGAGGTCATGTATCCCTTAGCAACAGGATAAAAATGTTGCTGATCTAGAGCATTTAAGAACACTAGTTTTAGAATACAGAGTCAAATCTGACATACATAAAGCATGGTAAATAGAAGTGTACACTTTGGAATCAGAGATACTAGCTAGATCTAGGGCATTATGTTAGTTGTCTCGTTTCATTCTTTTAAAAATAAAGATGAAAAGAGCTGGCTTATAAAGCAGTTCCACAGATTAGAGCTAATATCAATGTATATGACTAACATGTAGTAAATGATTAATAAATATTCACAATTGTTTTGTAATCTACCACTTATGCTTTCTCCTTTGGTACAACTTAGTAGGATTTTTCCACTCACTTTTTTTGCTTCACTGTCCTTTGAAGATACTTTTTACCACTTAAATCTTCCTTACATCATTCCAGAGAAACTCTATAATGGAGTCTTTGATTCCAAATATTTACCCAAGGTCTCTATGAAACATCTTTTCCACAAGATGTGCCCAAATACCCTCAATCTCCTGCTCTTATAATATTCTCCTGAATCACAGATCCATGAAACCCACCCATGAAGTTCCATGCTATACCTCAATACTTTTATTAATAGAATACTTGGTTTGTTCTATGGTGACCTGTTCCTTATTTTAGATAAATATGACAGTGAGAAATTATTCCTTTAATATAGCTGAAACTTGTATTTTTTACTTTCCCCCCACACTACCATAATTTGGGATCCTCTGTCCCTTTCCCTCCCCACTCCCTCTTAACCTCATAATCTGTAAGATGTTTGTTGATGTCCCAAAGTTTTTGAAGTGCTTTATGTTGTTGAATTGTCGGTTATTTGAATAAACATTTGCTTTTATCATTTTGACTTGCTTTGCAGAAAATAATTCTTTCAAATCCCCTCCATTTTTGGAAAATGACTGTATTTCCTCCTTTTTCTGGCTATATAATATTCCATGGTATATGTGGTACTGCATCATTTTTTTGTAAACCACTTAGGATTTCTTTCATAAACAGCTTGGTGTTGATACATTCTTTTACTTTTTTTGCTTTTTTCTTTCAGTGAAGCTCTTTATCCCTCCTTCTTTCTTGTTAATCTTGGTGGAAAGTAGATTCTGGGCTGGAAGTCTTTTGTTCCTTAAATATTTTGAACATCTCTTTCCATTCTCTTCATGCTTACAATATTTTAGTTGAAAAAAATATGTTGATAATGTGATTGGTGTTCCCTTATAGGTTACCTTTCTTTCTCTTGATATTTTTAGTATTCTGTCTTCTCATTGGTTCCTCCTTTATTATTATGTGTCTTGGTTTATATCTATCTGGTATTATTTTGTTTTGAACTCTTTGGGTCTCTTAGATCACAACTTCTTGTTAATTTTCCAGAGTGAGATTGTTTTTAGTGTTATTTCTTTAAATATCTTTTCTATACCATTCTGTTTTTCTCATTCTAAGAGTTCCAGTGATGTGGATATCATGTCTTTCAGTTGTCCCAGAAAATTCTTACTGTTTTAATTCTTTCATACTTTTTTCTCTACTTTGTTCTATTTTCAGTATTGTGTTTTCAAGTTAATTAATTCTCTCTATGGTTCCTGTGTATCTGCTATTAAGGCCCTCAATTATACTTTTTAAATCAGCATAGTGCTTATTATCTTTTTTTCTGAATGTAGTTGTATCACATCTACATTATATTTACTGTGATATTGTTTTAGATTATCCAATGTTTTTTTAAGTTCCATCAGTGTTTAAGTTACATCACATATTGCCCAGAATTCCCCTTCTCCCACGCTCCACATGGCAGTTTAAAGGGATGTGATACAAAAAGTGATATGGAAACCAGATCCTGCAGTGAACAAGATGTCAGGATTTTTAGCAGACATCAGGACATGATAGATAGCTTTTTTAAAATGCTGTTATGTAAAATTTATAATTAAAAAATAAAAAAATAAAATAAATAAATAAATAAAATGCCTGTTATGTTGTCTTTCCTGGGGAAATTATTGTGCCTCGGTGAAGAGGTGAGGATTAGCACCAGGGTAAATGTTTCAATGCAGTGCAAGTAAAACCATTTATAAAGCCTGATTCTGAATGCTGGAGGGAATAAAGCATTTTGGTGAGGAACCAAAAGATTTCCTGTAATTATGAGATTCAGTAAATTAAAAATGCATATTTCATATAAAATATGTACTATTCTTGTTTCCACCGTTTTTTTCTTGGTTATAGCTAATTTCTTAAAATGCTCCTCAAAGATTTATATCATTCTTCAGAAATGACTTCTAAGAATGCTCTATATCTGCAACAATGTCCATTGACTTTACAGAACTTAGGTTCTGAAACTACAGACTATGAACCGGGAGGCTGGTGAGTGGATATGGCAAGAGGATTGTGAGTGAGATGTTTGCTTCTTGCTCTTATGTTTCTGAATTTTAAAAATATATAAATATGTATATATAAAATATTTTATATAAAACATAAATATGTAAGCCATATATACTATATAAAATAGATATGTATGCATTATATATAAAATACAAATATATTTATATACTATACATATATTATGCTTATATAAAATATAAAATATATAATGAAAAAAATGTTATATTTATATAAACATACATATAAAACACATTTAAATACATAGTCACAAAGTTTTTCTTTAGTGTGATTTTTTATTTAAAGATAAAAAATTTAATACTCCAACTTCCTCCAACCAGTCTGGATAATTGTTTTTTCCCCGTAACTATTTTTTTTTTTTTTTACAGAGGGAACATTGCTTTACAACACTGTACAAAATAGGGGAATAGGCTCCTACATCTTCAGATATATGTCACGAAACCATGCTCACCATCGCATGACTAATTTTCCATCAAAGTCCATTGTGCCTTCTCCCCTCTTTGGTCCCCCTATTCTCCCTACCCCCTCTGAGATCTCGAATTTGCAGTCATATTTATAGAGTTTGTTTGGTTAATTATGTCCCTTCCTTCAGAATACTGTTTCTTGAATCAAATATTTAGCTTTTAACTGACTGGTAGCAAGTCTAGTAAAATAGTGCCAGCAATATTACCATTAACTATGTCTATGGCTGTCTTACAGCATCTTTACATGGGAACCATGATCCACTGTTTTCAAACATTATTACTCACAGTCTGGTTTCTAAAGATAGCATCAAGATCCACTTATATCTTTGCTTGAAATGGTAACCTTTGACAGTAAGGTTCAGGAAAGTACTTAAAACACACACATACATACACACAAACGAGCGTGCACACACACACACGCATACACACTAACCCACTAGCAAGCCGGGAGTGGTTCTGGTTTGTTATAAATCCTTTCCATAAAGAATGAAGAATAGTTTTTCAATACAAAGGAAAAGTGTACATGATGCAACAAAGCTGATGATACCAGAAAAGAAAAAAGTCTAAGAGCATGCCAATATCATTAGACTTTTTTCAGCAGTGAGAGCTGTGTAGGAATCCTTCTGTGAACCATAGAAATAATAAATGCTGAGCCCACTGGAACATAATCTCAATCAGCAAGATGCCACTGTTTTCCAGATTTCCTCCCAGGGCCCTGCTAATTCCATGCCAAAACTAGCAGTGGAATTCTTCCTTCTAATCTCCCCTAATGCCTTTTTTGATTATTGTCACAGCTCTCTGACCATGCACTGTCCTTCAGATTTTCATTTCCCAACTGAGTCAGACAGAGGAGGCTGAGTGTCCATCGGGATAGCATAAGACCACAAGCCACCTTGTTCCACATGAAAAGTCGGAAACAAGAGTAAAGGGAGCAGCAGGGGGACCCCTCAAAGTTTTATTGGCAACCTCTTTATCTATTGGATTACTGGCTGGAGGCAAATCAGGAAAAGGGAGATGAGGGTTTTCAGAAGATTGCTTTAGTTGACTGGCAGAGGGGAGCCTGTTGGGGGAGGGAGTGGCAGGAGGAGGGTGAACTGAACATTTTGGTGTACGGTATGATGGCATCACTTCTGCCTTGGCTATACATTATACTGTGGTAAGTAAGATTTTTTTTTCTTACTTTTCCTTTTAGCTTGGAGGAGAGTGGAGGCACACAACCATGGGTGACTTCACAGAAGCACAAGGGGTTGTGTGATGTATCTTTGTGGTGGTGAAGACAAGGTGTATTGAATAGCATCTGTTCTCTGAGGCTGGGAGTGAGGATTACTGATGGTCTTACCTACAGGGTAGAAAATGCCCTAAGAACACTTGGAGATGAAGGAAACTTCTACTCAGAAAATGTCAGTCGGATTCTGGACAACTTGCTTGAAGGCTATGACAATCGACTACGACCAGGATTTGGAGGTGAGAGGCAGCTTCTTTACTAGATGAAACATCCATACTCTCCTTCACTCCTATTGGGGCTCCAATATCCAAAGATGTGAGAAGGATAAGAGGGTGAGGAGGAAGGTGCAGGAGTGAGGAGAGGGGCACATATGTGTTCCCATCTATCTCTGTCCCTTCTTTATTACTGACCTTATTATATATAAGGTATCTGAAGTCTGAGCCTCAGTTTCCTCAACTTTATGAATGTGTGAATCCATACCATGTAGAGCTGTGTGAGTACAGATTGTTTCTCCATGTAAAACACTTTTGTTAACATGTCTCAAAGATATCAGTATATAGTATTGTCTTAATTTTTATTAGAACACTACCCATTCCCTCCCATTCCATATTTCTACAAATTGACCAGAAAAAAAAATCAAAATAAGGCAACAGATGTGAGTTTTCAGAGATGAAAAACTCAAGGACTCCTATTCTTGGCATTTCTCTAGGATGGGATCCAGATTTTGGCCATTGGGAGGGACTTGGTGGTAGTGTCATTGAATTCTGTCCTTGAACATTGTTGGTGGTAACTGACCGCATCCCACTGGGCTCTTTACAGGTGCTGTCACCGAAGTGAAAACAGATATTTATGTGACCAGTTTTGGGCCTGTGTCAGATGTGGACATGGTGAGTGAGCTCGGAGTGAGGAGAGTAATTTTAGTTGTGGGGTGGGAGGAGGGAGGTTGAGTCCCAGAACTCACCACAATGGGCACTGTCACCAAGCCTGGCTTGTGATCCATGATGCCACGTGTGGGGGCCTGCTGGGAGGGCATAGCTATTACGGCAGATTACCGACATAATCTCCTTCACATTCACTAAGGGTTCTGCTGAATCTGCGCACTTGTTACAATAATGCTCTCTCTTCCTTCCATATACCATGAACTAATTTTTCCCTACAAGGAGAAAACTGTCCTCATCATTATGAAATCCTAATAAATTTGTTGGAGTAACAACATTGTTGGAAAAACATCAATGATGTTACACCAGATAAGAGAGAAAATTATCCAAGAAACTTAAAACCTGTCTTTTGTAGTGCATCCTTTTCAGTACATTGTATTGAAACGGTAAATGGAGTTATTTGGAAAAGCTAACGAATTCTACCCTTTACATGGCAAAAGTACCAGCAGGTGTTCCTGCGACTCTGTTCCAGGTACAGATGGCTGTGGATCCGTAAGAGGATATTTATAGTGATGGCAAGAGAAACCTGAATCAGTCTTTTAGAACAAAGTGTATCATGATATTCTTTCATAGTTCTCAGGTACCATTTTCCCCTAAGAGTAAAATATCAATACTAAAACTTAAGTAAACATAACTGTCTTTAAAGGTATATCATTACATTTTATTGGGGAAATATAAATTTTAAAGAAAGTTATTAGAGATTTTTGTTAATTTTCTACTTTTTGAGTTGACAAGAAAACAGAAAAAAAAAGTAAAGAAGGGCAAATAAAGAAGAGAAATGTGGAAAGAGAGGGGAAAGTAAAACAAGGAAGAGGGGGAGAGAGAATGTCTTTATTTAAAAGATATACATCTTAATACCTGAGAGAAAGGAGAGTCAGCATTATCCAGAATCCCCAAATATTTTGCAATTACATCTGTCATTTCAGTACTGACTCATCCCAAGTACAAATAACCATCTGTGCTAGGGAAGTCTGGGGATACTTGGAAATTTATTTTATGTATTTTATGTAAGCATGTTGCACAATAAAGCTTTATTATAACCTGGAACATTATTATATGGATTATTGTGTATTACATTATATTTTCAAAATACAATTACCGCTTACAGTAATAGCTGTCCAAAAGGAACAGATAAAGTAGACAAAGCAAGTGTTGGTGATATTTTGATATAACCACAAGTTGTCATTTAAAGACTTTTGAAATAGTCTTTACCATAATTTTTAAGATTTTAATGTGATTTCATAAAAGCCACACATTAATTAAAATTCATCATTTTGATTATGCTTAGTTAAATGATGCTGTTTGCTTTTATGTTCTCTGGGAATAATATGAAATAGTTATGATATGCAGCCAAGGAAAATTTACCTAACTGGGAACTTGACAGAACAGCACGATGATGGCCAGGAAAACTTTGAAGATGAGGGAGGTACTAAGAGGAATAGTTAGACTGACTGATGGCAGAAGGTCAGCACAAAGCCCAGACTCTAATCCTTTTCACTGATTTCTAAAATAAGGAGGGAAATAATCCCATGGATGACTGATATTTTGAAAAAGAAGAAGAACATTGAGGACAGTCAAGGTGGTGGGAGGACTGTGTAACAGTATTATCATTTCTCTAACATTACCAACCTTGAATTTGAAAAAAAAAAATCCACTGAAATCATAGCTTTCTTGTGAGGTAACTGTCATAAAAAAGCTGCTTTATTTCTTAGATTTTAGGATTGGGCATATGAGCTAGTGAATAAACTACTCTTAATCAACCATCTCCCCAGCCTGCCTGAATATTTTCTTTTCTCTTAGGAATATACAATGGATGTTTTTTTCCGCCAGACTTGGACAGATGAGAGGTTGAAGTTTGGAGGACCAACTGAGATTTTAAGTTTGAATAACTTGATGGTCAGTAAAATCTGGACACCTGACACATTTTTCAGGAATGGCAAAAAATCAATTGCCCACAATATGACAACTCCTAATAAACTCTTCCGAATAATGCAGAATGGGACCATTCTCTACACCATGAGGTGAGAGGTTCCCTATTCTACTCCTTCTTCCCAAATAATTCCGCCATCACCCTAATTCAGAACCACTTATCTCATTGTTCCTAGGCTTACCATCAATGCTGACTGTCCCATGAGGCTGGTTAATTTTCCTATGGATGGCCATGCTTGTCCACTCAAGTTTGGAAGCTGTAAGTTACAAAAAGCTTCTAAGAGTCAAATAATGATTCCAAATATGTATTTGGTTTTAGTCTGATACTAGAAAGCAAGAAAGTGGTCTTACTATGACAGTTTGAATGTAATTCCAGGCATACACTTCTGTAATTATGTTATCATCAATCTTATAGTCAGAGATTTTAGTCACCCAGGTTAAAGAAAAACAATAAAGGAAATTATGTTTGTGTTTCCTTTTTATATGGACAAGGTTTGCTTTGAAAGAAAGGAAAATGCAACTAGTGTAAACACTGCTATGTTTCTTTTTTTTTAAATAAAACTCAGATGCTTACCCCAAAAGTGAAATTATATATACATGGAAAAAAGGACCACTTTACTCAGTAGAAGTTCCAGAAGAATCTTCAAGCCTCCTCCAGTATGATCTTATTGGACAAACAGTATCTAGCGAGACAATTAAATCTAACACAGGTAAGAATTTAATCGATGCATGGGTGTATTCCTTCAAGGTGTTTCCGGGCACATTTTCAAAATATCTGTTTTGTTTTCCTCTGTTAGTAATACTCAGATAAGCTTGTTGCTTTGAAGTGATAAGTAGCTTTCTTTAAAATTCATTTTGCAACCATGTGCATATAAAAATTTGTGTAACCTTGGAATGAGTAGTTTTGTACATATATGACACAAAGAACCCCACGGAAAAGAGGGAGCCTATGCCTCTATCATCTGTTGATCAAAGAGCTTTGTCATACACTGAGATGCCTTTGCTTCTCTTCTTTCCTATACATTTAAAGGTCTACAAGATTTATTTCCAGCTGCATTCTTTTTGTACCCTGTCTAAAGCAATGATCTTGATATCCATGTCTTCCAACAGGTGAATACGTAATAATGACAGTTTATTTCCACTTGCAAAGGAAGATGGGCTACTTCATGATACAGATATACACTCCTTGTATTATGACAGTCATTCTTTCCCAGGTGTCCTTCTGGATTAACAAGGAGTCTGTCCCAGCAAGAACTGTCTTTGGTAAGCCTCACTCCTTGCCCTCCATTTTTATTACTTCTCCAGCCCAGGTTTATGTATTTTAGGTTAATATTCACCGTGGTGTGCTTTTTCAGCCCACAATAGCAATATAGCCTCCTGTCTCAGCCAATCTTGTGCATCATGTAAAATGACTTTCATCTTATTGCAAGTTATGTGATGAATCAACAATTCGTTTCAGCAATAATTCTAGCTGGTTTCCTGTGACTTTCATGTGACCTATATAGGATTTTTTTTAAAGCTCTATTTGCTTTTTTTGTAGCTAAGGAAGAGGAGAAAAGTACAAACTGACATGTAAATCTATGAGCACAAAAGGCAAACTCTTGAACCTGCTGGCGTGTAAATTATATCTTGTTTTTGTTAGATTAGTGATTAAAAAATTGCCATTTTTGGTAGGCCTGAAATAGTTAAATGTCACCAGTTTCTCATGGTTCCAAACAGATATTAGCCCCATTTATGATGGATAGAACCACTGCTAGCTTTGAAATTAGCTTTTGATAGAATAAGAGAATGGACTATAATAGAAAACATCATCAGTAACAAAATCCTTTTTTTCCCTAAGTATTCATGATCATAGGAAGTAGGGAAGATATGAGTATAATTGGAATCTCAGATGAATTTTAACTCTAATTTACCACATTAAAACAAATTTCTTTCTGAGGGGAAAAAAAGCAAACACTTTAAAAATGAATAATGATGTAAAATATATATAAATAAACTAAAATAAAATCTCTTTCTGCACACTATAACAGAATAACTACACAATGTTGCTAACCAGTGGTGTTACACATCTCCAAAGTATATAATTTATTCATGGCACACATCAGGACTTATTGCTGGCACGTGAGTGATGAAAATTGTTTCTCCTGTGTAACAACAGGCTAAAACTAAAAAAAAATAAAAAAATAAAAATAAAGAACCTAACTTTATGCTTAGTATTCCTACCAAGAAAAACTTCTTAAAAATGATGAAGACAATATCAACTGCTAAAGTTGATCAGAAGTTCAGGTTTCTTTCACTTGATAATAATTCACTTTAAGTTTTCTCAAACAGTAAAAATTAGAATTTATTCATGACTTAAATTTTACAATTGATTCTGCAAATAATTTTTAGCAACTACTATATACACATCATCATTTACATTATAAAAGGACCCCAAAATGGTAACACCTGTGATAAAAAATTGTGAATAATTATTATAAAATAATTTCTCCTTAGTTGGTATAAGTGACTAAGAAAGGGTCCAACTAGGAAAGTGTGGGGGTGGTTTCAACCTGATGGTGGGAAAGGTACTCCACTTTGTGGTGGGTGAGGTGAGGCTTATACAGAAAGAGATGTAAATTTGAATTACAGAAAATCAGGTATTGTAAATCAATAGGATTACATTTTTTAAAAAGTATTTTTGCAGTGTGTTGAGTACTTGCCACCAACATGTTCTCATCTGATTTGACCACAGAATCCCCAAAGCTAACACTGCCTTTCTCTTTTTTCATCTCAGGAATCACCACTGTTTTAACCATGACCACTTTAAGCATCAGTGCCCGGCACTCCTTACCCAAAGTGTCCTATGCGACCGCCATGGATTGGTTCATTGCCGTTTGCTTTGCTTTTGTCTTCTCTGCACTCATTGAGTTTGCAGCTGTCAACTACTTCACCAATCTGCAGGCCCAGAAAGCCAAAAGAAAGGCTCAGATCACCACCTCTCCCCCTGTGACAATAACGAAGGCGACTGAACCCTTGGGAGCCGAGATTGTTTTGGTAATTACTTACTTTTCCAATGTTGTCCACCTTACAGGAAAGGGCAGTCCAAACACTGATCAAAAACAACTAAATAGTCCTAGGTAATGTCAGTGGCATGCAAGGTATGTACATCTGGCCAACTTCATATCCAACTTCACAGATAAAAGCCAAGGCACCACCCTTCATATATCTTTGCTCTAAATTTTTGGCATCTTTCTTTTATCATCCTCACTACTACTCAAAGATTCCAAGCTCTCACAGGAGAGAAGAAAATTCTTCTTAGTATTTAGATTCTGCCTTTGAACAGGTTCTGCTATACCAACTAGGGAGAATAAAGTCAGAAAAAGAATGTTCCTAATGAGGCTTCAGAGTTTGAAGGAAAGAAACAGGAGTCCTATGAAATGGATGGTTTTTGTTAGAAATTTGCCTGCTGCTTTATTTCAAGGCTCTATGAATGCTAGAGTTATAAGCCAGGTATTTGGCTTATAACACTCCCATATTCACATTGAAAACACTCCAATATTCACATTCATGCATTGGATACATGTATACTGAGGTATTTTTATTCAAACACTTATAATCAATGAAAAATATCTATAAATTTAAGTTCAGATTTGCTGTGGTTAAGCTCTGGCACCACAGGTTTGTTGAATAATAAACAAACGGTAACAATAATCATTCAGGAGTCATTAAATTGCCCCAAGTTTTAATTTCACATAAGCCTATTCTCACAACAATTAAAATGATCACACGTCTTAAATGGATTCAACAACTGATTGGCAAGTATAATTTTTTATTTTAATACAAACCCCAAAGAGTAGCTTTTTTGAAAAGAGGATAATTTGATTCTGTAAAATCCAATAATATGGATACTTGGAACTGACAATTTCTGTATAATTGGTCAATTTTCATGAACATTTCTAAACCACAGAACATTTCCAAATACAGCCCAAATAGTCTTTGGTTAATTTTGAGATGAAAATTACAAAGATGTACATGTCTAACTTCTCAAATACTTAGACAATTATTGGCTAAAAGGATGACATTTTAATTAAATATTTTCTTTAATAAACTAAAAAAAAAAATATTTCAGAATTTTTATTTTCTCCAAGGGATAAGATCATTCACAAGACAAGTGGAACTGGATAACTTACAGATTTTCTCCCCCTGAATTAGCTCTCATTAAAAAAAAAAAAAAAAGAACAGCTTACTCCCCAGTGATCTAGATCAATAACCTCCTGTTACAAAGAGGAAGGAAAGTTTCAAGAGAGGAAATGTTAGTTATGATTGATAGAAAACACTAGGAATTTATTCCATAACTCCTGATAGCCACAACTTTATAAAAGTCTAAGGCCTCACACCCCAAGAATTCCTCAAGGATGAAAACATGCTAGGGAGAAACCATTGCATAAAATATTTTAATATTTCCAGAAATGTAGGGACAGTCATTCTCCAAATACTTCTCTTGACTTAATGTTTTCTTTGTGTGTGTGTATGTGTTTTAAAAGGTCACAAAAATATAAATTTTATAACAGAAATTTGGTCATCTGTAGATAATCCAAAACACTTGAAAGTCATTTTTTTCTGAATATTTTTGAGAACCATTTTGTTTATAAAAATAAAAGATTATAGTGTAAGCCATTCACATTTATATAGCTATATACTTTATGTATTGTTTAAAGTTCATATGTTATCATATATCTACAAAGGAAGAAGATAATATTTATCAAATTTTAGTTTAACAGTTTCTCATTTGACTGTAAAAATGAAAAGAGAAATTCTTGAGAAACTGTAAAAAAATAAGTTCAATAGTTTTCAATGTGTTCATGGATCAGATCCTGAGATAAAAGGAGCAACTTCTTTTAACTCTATGAAATATATATTACTGAGAAGACTATGATTTCAAATCCTCGGAGAAAGCATAGAATTATTATTCCCTCAGGCTATTATTTTAAAGGTACAATTTATTAATACGATGGAATTTAAGATCTCAGGTATTCATATATACTACCTCCTAATCTTCTAAAATAGTAACATATAATGAGCAGGTCCTTTGGGAAGATGGATAAAAAATTGCATTTAAATCATCTCAAAGTGCTCTTTTACTTGCAAGTTGCTTTATTTCCCATGAAAAAGTGTATTTCTAAACCTGGTTTCACCTGAAATATTTTAAGGCAGCAAAAAGTCAAATTTTGCTTCTAAAACAGTGCAAAAGTGTTAAAATAGAAATCAAAATAAATATAACCAAACCTAACAGTACAAATATTGAAGTAGCATAAATAAATATAGATGATTACATAGCACATTTATATTTTATTTATTCATCTCAAAACTTAAGGTTTTGCCTCACATAATGTAGAAGAACAAATATAAATAACATATTTGCAATTTATACTACACAATGGAATGTTATGATTGCCAGGACATTTTTTTTTTCTTTCAAATATCATGACATTTAAAAATGCCTATTCAGTTGGAATCAAAATAACATTCTTTGAGTAAGTTGTACATTGAAATAGCAAAGCAATGGGGTGACGATGGATTGAAATTAAGTGCTTGTATATTTCATGTGATTCTAAGTTGTGTATTTTAAAGTGTTCATTACATTTCACAGGAAACTACTTAGATGAGTGTGGGGAACAGTTTATTATTTTATTTTGACCTTGAAATTTAATATCAATATAATAATGTCAAAGGAATTCAGGCATTTTAAATCTATTACTAAAATCTGAAGATATACCTAAAACGAAATCCTCAGAAGTACTGAGAAGACTAATTCTCACTGTTCTTCAGGCATTTGTAAATTCAAACTTGTTTTTAGGTTTTGAAAGGGAATTGTCCACAGTTTCTTTCTGTTTATATGTTATCCTTCCTTGTTTTTTTGTTTTGTTTTGTTTTGTTTTGTTTTTCAAATTCTGGCATGCTCTCTTGGCATTAGAGTTATTTCTGTCGTCATGGTTTCAGAACCATTATGAGTCTGGGATATACTTAGGCTACATGTCAGATCAAATTTGAACCTTGATGTCTTTTTGGCTGGTTTGCTAGTTTCCCTGTTATTTTAAAGCTCTAAGCCCTCATTGCTATGCTTAAGAATTAATCTTCTCCCAACCCCATCAAAAAAAATCCAATGTGGCTTCTCTTTTTATAGGAGGTGTGATATATTAATAATTGGAAAATTGTCTACAAATAAAATAGACCAGAATTAGTTTAGTTGGGAAAATAACTATATTTATACTGATTGCATTGCTTATTCATTTCCTTTTCGTTCTTTGTAACTGGCACCCATTAAGTTGCGTATTCATCGAATTATTCATGCCATAAGTATTTAAGTGCTTTTACATGCCAGATCCTTTATAGACTATTGAGGGTACACTAGTGGGTGACATCAAGAGGGCCTCTTCCTTCATGGAGGTTCTTGTCTAACAGGAAGAGACACAAATCAAAGTGCTTTGACTATGACAATACATGGTGAAAGCTATGATTAGCAATGTAGAACAGACTGAAGAAGAGCGATGCAGGAATACTTAGCTCAGTGTGCAGAGGTTTCCAGTCTGGAGGAAGTGATGCTTCATCTGAGAACAGAAAGAGGAACCTGGCCCTGCTCAAGAACCACTTAAGTCTGCTGCATGCCCAAAAGATATTTGGGCATAGAGATATATGTCCTTTTACCCTCTTTTTCAAGGTGGGAGTGTCTATTGGCCATTATCATGTTCCCCACCTGAAATACAGAACACTGAAAGAACATCTCTCCTGTTTCATATATTGCCAAAATTTCTGTCAAGTACTCTCATCACTAACTAAAATTAAGAGTTGAATTCTGATCTTCAGAGACAGACTCTATGCACCAGAAAGATCACAGTGCCCATTCCTCATGATGTGTCATTGTGTGAGCTAAGAGAGGTTCAGGTGGATGTGATGCCGATTGCTATCTTTCCCTACACTATCTAGCAGACCCCTGCCCAATATTTCATGCTACACTTTCCACACCTTTCACTGTAGTTCCCAGGCACGACCCTTGCATTGCTGACCCACCAGATAGATGCCATTAAATTGGCTAGAGAAATTCTGAATCATCTCTGTTCTTCAGTCTAACAGTTGTAACATAAATGCAAGAATATCTGACATTTTATTTTCTCCATAATGAATAATATGGCTGTTTTTAAAAGCTTCAAATGCAAAATATTTTCGAAAATATTTTCTCATAATTTTAGTGCCCGTTTGCTGGTTGTAAAAGCAGTTGCATTGTTTGACTTTTGAGGAACACAGCCCCATTTGGACTCATTCTCTCATGAGATGGTCCAGTGCACCTGCTCTTTAATATATTAGACTTATTCCATGATGTATCAATATCATTCAAAGCACTCCCCAAATGTAGTACTCCTTACACCAACTGATGATTCTCATACCAGTCCAGTTTGACTCAAAGTACCTTTGCAATATGGTATTACTTAAAACAAAGCAGTATTCTAAAAATACCCAGAGCAGGATGGCATTCAGCAGCAGGGGAGCATTGGAAAAATTCAAAACCATAGGTGTTCCACTCAAAACAGTGACAGCCCCAAGCTGAGCCCTCATCTGGACTCTGACAAAAGCCTATTTTACCATCAGCCAAAGCTGCCAGGCACACAATAGAGCAGGCGGGGTCTGATGCAAACCTGTAGCTTGAACGGCTTGCAAGATTGGCTTTCTTTTCATTTTAGAAATTCAATGTGATTCTTCTAAATTGGCATCCAGTCTCCTCATGCTGCCAATTCCCAATTATCCAGAAGCTGATTATCCAGCCTCTTGTATGTCCTTTAGATGATCATATTTACTGCTGTTTAGAAATGCCCCAATCACCATTGGTGAGTGGGAAAGTTGCACCTCTGAACCACCAGGGATTCTCAATGGTGGGTGACTTTTGAAAAGGTATGTAGAAGTTTTTGGTTTTCTCAACTAGAGGACTTTTGAAAAGGTATGTAGAAATTTTTGGTTTTTGCAACTTCAGAGAATGGGTATTACAGGCATCTGTTGGTTAGAAGTCGGGGTTACCACTCAATGCCCATGACATGTAGGACAGCTGTCAATGGCAAAGAATTACCCCTATCCAAAATGGCAGTAGTTCTGTGGCTGAGAAACTTGCCCTAAACACTAAAGCAAATGGGAAGAATGACTTGTTGCTAAGAGTATGACCTTTGGCCTCTGATAGGAACTCTGAGCTTCATGCTTTAAGTCTTCAGTTGCTCATCTCTCAAATGAAAATATTATATTCTAGATTATTTCTAGGAAAAAATAAAATGATGCATGCAAAGTACCATATAGTGCTTGTCAGTGTTAAGCATTTAGAAATGATACATGTAATGTAATATTATATTATAAAACACTATCCTAAATATAAGGCAACATAATCATAAATGTTTTTGGTCCCTCCTTGATGCTTGACTACTCTAAGAAATATTGGAAAATGTTTACATTTTCCCCCAGTTGTTGATTTGTAGCATGTTTATTAAGCACATACTATATTCTATGCACTGGCAACAGAACATTCATATATGAGAATTATATGACTTTTACCATACAGGAAATTTCATGTCAGGAAAGAACACAAATCATAACAGAAATAATATTTACAATTAAGAATGTGGTAACTGCTATGAGAATTGTAACAGCTAAGTAAGCAGAAAAATGTAGTATACATATATACGTGTAACATGAAAATATTACATTTTCTATCTCAAACAACAGGTGAATAGAGAGCAAGAATTGTGATCTAGGGCCTTCTGACCCAGTTGTCCCATTAGGAACAACCTCAGCAACCCCTCAAAGGGAGTGTTTGGGGGAAGTAGGTGAGACGGGAAATCCTATTGTAAGGGGCCTTTGATTCCAGGCTGCCACTACAGTGCTTCCATTTTTCATGTTGTTTGGGCCTAAATGATGTTGCTTCACTCTGGACAAGGGTTATTTGGCAATTCTCACTGAATCATTTGTGACTATGTGACAATGCCTACAGATTGACAAATAACTTCCCCCCATTTCCAAAGAAGAGGGGGAGATAAAACATTGCCTTTCATTTTTATGGTAGATTACATTTTTCAATCACTTTTTCATCTCATTGAACTTTTTCATGGCTGTCTTCTTCCTCCCTAACAAAGGAAGCAACACAGGTTTCATATAATCAATGCATGCCATTAAAAGTCAAGATGAGTCTAGAATGAAAATCTGCTCTAAAGATGTGCCCTTAGACATTACATTAGATAACACAATTTCAGTGTTCCAGCTTTCTGGGAGGAGGAGAATTCTTTTTAGAGGATGGTACAATGGCACATGCTTCTCTCTTAAGTAGAGAATATTTTCATAGCATATTTAATGGATAAAAGTCCAAATTTGAGTCTGAGAACATAATAGAAAAAGTCTTGGAAATGGTGTGAAGTCTTTTCTCTAAGAAAGGGAGAGTGCCACTCTTGAATCAAAGTACCATACTCCAGCTCTCTTCACTCAGTCTGGTGGCCGTAGACACAGTCATCCTCTGCTGGCACATATTTTTAATAGAAAGTATAATTTCTCTCTTGTCCAAGATCAGCAGACTGAACTTTCTACTATTTTTAACTCCCTCAGAGCTCAAAGACCTGCAATTTAATTCTTCCCAGAGTGCCTAGCCTAGGATTGGGCCAATAGAAAAACAATAAAAGATATTCTTTACTTGAAATTCATCTGGTCATGTCATCTCAGACTTGACTACATGTATCATTGTTTTATTTTGGTGAAGAAACAGGTTTTTCTCTGGCCCAGCAAAGTACCTTGGGCTTGTTCCCTCTAGGATGACCATTGAGATACTCAGAAACTGTTATATCCAACAGCACAAATCAGGATGGGAATACAGAAAGAGAGAGAGAGAGAAGAGGTTCATGGGGCTGTTGTTTCCTGCAGTCCAAATGTCACCACATCAGTGGGTCATTCTGGTCCTGTGGCTCAACCCGCAAAGGGGTGGCAGCTGCCTCATCCTGTAGCCGTGGGGTTGCTGGCTAAAGCCATGGGGATCTGCCACATGAGTGACATGCCCTGCCAGGCAGCAAAGTGGTGATTTTGCTGGCAGGGAGGAAACCAGGCGGTTTTACAAGAGTAGGGAACATGTACAGTGAGAGTCTGAAGGCAGAGACCCAGCAAGCTCAGCTGACTACAAAGAGAGTGACTATTACAGAATGTAGACAAGAAAAGACTCAGAGAAAGGACCCCTAGACTCTAACTGTAGGAGAGGATCTAAACCAAACAGAGTCTCTAAGCTGGGCCCCATATTTCAGAGGGTGAGAAAACATTGGAGGAATCCAGCCTTGGAATTTACCAACACAGTTTATTATGGGCCCTTTGACCACGGCGAGGCATTTCCACTATCTGGACCTTAGCCCTCTCACCTATCAAATGTGTGAACTACCCTTTTAAAAGCTACAGTTGGCTGTTTTGTGATTTCAGTGGAATAGAAAATCTAATGATAGGAAAGAACATAACAGCAATTCTGAAATCAGATAAGGAACTACATTTTGGTGATTTCAGATGGAGTGAGATGAACAGAGAATGGGAAGTGGAAACCTTTCAACATAGACCTGGGATAAGAGGCATTTGTAGTTCAAGGCATGAACAGGCATCACACACAATTCAAGAATATTTATATTTTGTCACTGGCTTTGACATACATGAGTTCCCTCTTTTTTTTTTTTTTTGTTCTTGTTATATCAGTT
Organism: Talpa occidentalis; assembly: GCF_014898055.3. Classification (NCBI taxonomy): domain Eukaryota; kingdom Metazoa; phylum Chordata; class Mammalia; order Eulipotyphla; family Talpidae; genus Talpa; species Talpa occidentalis. The sequence continues at coordinate 86,549,192 of NW_023605305.1, forward strand.
AAAATTTACAAGTTTGTGAAGGGGAGAATGTAGGCTGGGGATGGGTCTAGGAGATTATCAGTTGAGCTGTTATTTTTCAATATTAACTAACAGTTCACACATTCCAAGTTGAAGTCCCCGCTCATTAACCTCACTCAGTGTCTCTTAGGTTTATGCATAACTAGGAGGCAGATACACCTCTGCAACCTGACTCATCTCCTGAAGCTACAGTGTTCAGCACAGTTTCTGCCATGTGGGACTTACTTAGCTTCAATCACTGGTATATTAAATTATAGGATGTTGGATGGAAATGAATCAATTTTTAAAATTACATTGTATTCCTTTCTTGGAAAAGTAACGCCATCAAATGCTATTAACGATCTGCTCATATTTAATCTTACATAGTAAATAAAGAGTCAATGAATTTCTATTAATGATTAAAAAATAAATGACTAAAGAAGAGGTCTCTATTCTTTTATCTAGGCTGAATATTTGTCTTTTTCCACAGCACCCTGATTCCAAGTACCATCTGAAGAAAAGAATCACCTCTCTGACCTTGCCAATAGTTCCATCCTGTGAGACCAGCAAAGTCCTCACCAGAGCTCCCCTTTTGGAATCAACACCTCTCACACCCCCACCACTCTCTCCAGACTTTGGAGGCACCAGTAAAATAGACCAGTATTCCCGGATTCTCTTCCCAGTTGCATTTGCAGGATTCAATCTTGTGTACTGGGTAGTTTACCTTTCCAAAGATACAATGGAAGTGAGTGGCAGTGTTGAATGATTTGCAGGCAAGTAAAAATGTATTCTATAAATCCTATTTTCTGCATTCTTTCTAAATAACACTGAGACTTGTGTAGATGATTTTATGAACATGAAATCAGAATTCAAACTCTGTAATGTATAAATTTAAGTAAGTACATATGGGCCAAAAAGCGTAGCATTTCTCCTCAAAATTGAAAGTTAAAGGTTGCTGAAAAATATGACTTATCTGTACATTATAGAGAAAACTGTATATAAAGATAAGATGAATTCAACATGAATTTGCCTTCAAGATGATTGTCCTTCATTGTTCAATGTTTTTAATTGTCACTGTGAGTGGCACTTAGTATAAAGTAGATAAAATAATAATGCTGACACTTTCAAAGGTTGCCTTAAAAATGTTTATTTTGGCTTAGTTTTCAAGACAGTAGCATATAAATAGTCTAAATATTTACCCATCGCTTCAAAGCAGCATGTTGGAGGCCTTTATGCTAGTAAAATGGCTTTCAGCTTGTATTGAGCTTAGCCATTTGGTTTTAACCTTGCTGTGCTTTTTTACCTCAATGGAGTATGGTGTTTGTACACATATGAAATAAACAGAGATCATAAATTATGTATGCATATGTACATAGCTTCAGTTGGACTGCAATGCAGTGTTGTTTTATCTTGTTAAGTTCTCCTTTGAAAATAATATGCTCATAATTCCATAAAGTTGTAGAAAACAACAGTGATTATAGGAAGCTATGTAGAGGATAACTGTGGTTATAGCCTGTGGTTTCCATCTTTCTAAGTATTCCACTAAACAACACAAGAATAAACAATATCCCTGGATCTGTTTCCTCAAGCTAAGAAGAGCTTCTTTGAGTGCAGAGGCATGGAGTGGTCACCTCTAACACAGGGTTAACATCCCTGATGATTCTCAGAGGTAAAGATATGGGACAGCTGGACTCAGACACGTTGCTTTAAAATGAGACTTGAGTTAGCATTCAAAGAATTGATGCTTCTTTTCTGTCTTCAACAAACTTTCAGTTATAAGATGAATAAAGTATGAAGTTCTAATGTACAGTACGGTGACCATTGTTGATAATATTGTATTACTTAACTGAAATTTGATAAGAGTAGAATATTTAGGTTGTTACAAAGAAATAAAAAAGTAAATATCAAAAGTAAAAGATGTGTTAATTTGATGATGGGAATCCCTTCACAAGGGCTGTGTGTGTGTGTGTGTGTATCAAAATATTACATTGAACACTTTAATATCGTATAGTTTTGTCAATTATGTCTCAATAAAGCTACTACTACATTTCAATTCTTCCTGATAGTAAACTTTATGTTTCTCCCACAATAAATTGTCACAGGAGTGACAGGGAGTAAAAGGAAGCACATGATATTGTTTGTCAAAATCAATCAATTCCTTGTTATCTGTTGCTGAGTCTTTTTTCCTGATCTCTTATTGATTAATTGATTAAACATCCTTGTTAATTTTTTTTTAACAATACAGGATTTCTCCACTCAGGTGTGGCCATCATAGTTTTCCCACCAACAAAGCACCAATAGTCCTAATCACAGGCCATTCTGTTCTCCCTTCCCTATATCTTCTCTCTTTCCCCTCTCCCTTAATTTCTCTCTCCCCTCCTGAATGCTTACTTTCAGGTTCAGTTTTAAAGCTTGTCTTTGACCTTTTGTTTGTCTTCTCTATATTTCACATATAAGTGAAACCATCTGGAATTTATCTTTCTCCTTCCAGTTCACTGCACTTATAATAATCCCTTCCAGTTCCCTCTATGTTGCCACAAATGGCATGACATTATCTTTTTTGATCACTGAGTAGTATCTCATTGTTTGTGTGTAGCACATCTTCTAGATTCACTCATCTTTTCTGGGGCTTTTAGGTTGTTTCCATATCTTGACTATTATAAATAGTGCTGCTATAAACATAGGAGTGCAGATTTCCTTTTGAATTAGTGCTTTAGTGTTTTTGGGAAGATCCCTAGGAACGGAATTGGTGGGTCATATGGCAAATGCATTTTTTAGTGTTACTAACTCTTAAACATCATCAAGAGACTGCTGAGTTCTGAGCTTAGAAAGAATTATTTTAGTCCTACTACTCTTTTGTTTTTCCAGGAAAAGGAAAAAAAATCCCACAACTAAACAACTTGGAATTTAACTCAGATAACATTCTACCAAGGGTGAACAGAGATATCTCCATCTATTTCCTTATTAGTGAATTAGTTCCATGACTAAAGCTCTTCATATCTGGGAGACTTAATTCTATTCTGGATTAGACATCCTCTAAAGGTCCTTCCATTTTGAGTAGTTTGTGTTTGTTTCATTAATATTATATTTTCTATTTTAATTTCATCTAATTATACAGTATATTAAATTAGTAAGTACATTATGTTTTAGTGACTGCATTAAATAATTAAATTCTAGGCTTATGATAATCATAAGCTTTGTTACATTTTAATTTTCCTCACAACTCATGAAGTATACACTATTGTTTTCTCTTTTTAAAGAGAAACTAAGGCATGGAACAGATGAATAATATTGTTCAGAATAAACAGGTGATGAAGCTGAGAGACACACAGAGGCAATGTGAATCCATATCTTGTTCACTTTATGATGCTTACAGGCATATAATTTTCTCAGGATAATCTCATATGACATCTCAGATGATTATACCTTTTGCATATAAATATCACAAGAGAGAGCACAGACATTTAGATTTGGAGCAAATAGATAAATGCTTAATAACTGATTTAATTTACTTCTTTGATTAACTGGACTTCTTGTGGTGTTTTATGTGATCTTTACACAGAGATAGAGCTATACTTATCTCTATGAAAATAAGAGCAAACAAGAAATAAAGCAGGCAAAGCTTCTGTAGTCGCCGATTCTGTGATTCATTCTCATTGCTATAAAGCATATCCTTCTACTTCGACTCTCTTTCTCTCAGTCAGCATCTTAGCTGGATGATATGAAATTCTTTAGCAGCAGAATTTCTAACGGGTCTGAATCCAAGAGCAAGATAATCTTCTAACATCCCAGAAAGCAGATTGCTTCCACTATTATGAAAAATCTTAGATAGTCTTGGGGTTCTAAGATTTTCAGCACTGCCCAAATCTACTATTTCACCTGCCAAGTTCCAACTTCAATTTCCTCTTCAATTACTGTCTAGACTTTTTCATTAGAGAAATGAGTCATGTATGGTTTTGATTAAATTGTATTTCACCAATGAGCATGATTAAAACATGCATCTGCTTCTTAAGTGAAACCAGCCCTACAATAAGAAGAAATGGGAGTATTTTAAGAATATCATAGAAGTACTTTTGTTCTCTATTACTTGCATAGAGAATTTAAAGCTTATACATTTTGTCTGTAGATTCTTCATGCAGTCAAAATAGGCCATCCCACCCACAACCCTTGTACTCATCATGACTACTATAGTAAGTATGGTGGAAGGCATTTGATCCTCAGGATACTTCATCACAACCAGTAAGAAGTGGTTCTTTTAATTAATTGTTCCATGACTTCATATTATGAATTACTAGTATATCATTTCCTGTTGGAAAGGTAATGACTTCATTAAAGATATGTCCATCACCAGATACATCACAGAATCTCCTGTTATAAAGTACAATTCAGATAGAGAAACAACACCTATCCTTAGAGCTGGAGGGGAAAAAAGAGAGGTGTTTAGATTATCATCATGGGGAAGAGTCCCAAAAAGCTGGGCCCAAATCCTTAAAGAAGGGGACATTGCCTGGGCCATGAGAAGGCTAGTTCTGGTAATATGTGAAAAACCTAAAAGGAGAATCAAGTGCTGCTCCAAAGTGGAGGCAATTGTCAGGACAATCTTTACACAGAGCAGTTTTAAAATGGAATTAGGAAACCCTTCTTCCCTGTTCCCTCTGGCTTCTCATTTCCCTGTAATGCCATCTGTTCTCAGAACTGAGTATGAAGTATCTGCAAGGGAGAGGTAAAGACTGTGCAGTTCATCTCTGGTGTTATAAAGTATAGAAGGGTTAATCAGTAGTTCAGACAATAGCTCAAATACACAGACAGCATCTAAGCGATTCTGGTGTCCAGTTTAAGCCCTTTAAATTGATTCCTTAATGGTTGAATTTCAGGAGTCATAATATGCTGGTGAAACCACCTCATAGGAGAACAAAGACTAGTCAGAAAGCACTTTCTGGTGAAAACCCGTTTTCCTGTGTTATCAAATGATAAATTGCTTAGAACAGAGTGTGGCTCATTTAAGGCAATAACAAGTGATTGGTAATAGTAGTATCATTATATCATTTTAGTATTAATACTAATAGTAATTTATTTATTTATTTTTTATTTTTTTTATTTTTTTTTTATAGAGGCATGTTTTATTTATTTATTTTGTTTGTTTGTTTGTTTTTGTTTATACATGCACTGGGTACAGTCAGAAGCGCGGGAGGGTGAGAGAATTCACCAGAGCCAGAGCAGGGACCAGAGCAGGCAGAAGGACCGAAGTACACTGCTGAGGGGAGCAGCGGGCGGCAGGAGAGGTCTGCGTGCCATGTGGGATCCTCCGCCGGTGGCCAGGGAGCAGCCGGGGATCGAACCGGCGCCGCAGAGGCCACGGGCAGCTTCGCAACCCAGCGCTCAACCACTGCGCCACTGGGGAGGCCCAATACTAATAGTAATTTAGCATTGGCATACAATTAATAAGCTTAAGTAAGGTTAAAAGTATTCTAATTTTTTTAAAGATTTATTTATTTATGCATACAAGAACTAGGGTACAGGCCAGAGGTATGGGGGTTGGGAGGATTCACCAGAAACAGAGTGGGGCATGGAACAGGTAGAATGACCGAAATACACTGCTGAGGGGAGCAGCCGGCGAGGCAGGAGAGGTCTGCTGTGCCATGTGGGTTGCTCCCCGGCTGGCTGGGGATTAAACTAGTGCAGCGATTGCTTCATAGGTTGCATTTTAACCCCTTGTGCCACCAGGGAGGCCTGGTTAAAAGTATTCTAACAACAGGTCCATGAAATGTATAATCACGAACTTCCTTATATCATCTGGTACAAAGTAAAATGTGTGCAATCACACCAAAAGCCAGCAAAATAAAAGAAAACCAAAAACCACCATTGAAAGTCTCAATGATGCATAGGGATGGTGACAAAAAGATTATATCTACAAGAGCTTCATGCCATTTTTGGCTAATCAATAATGTGATATTGCTTAATAATGTTCTGAACCCAGATTCTTGCAGTCAAATGCCTCCTGTCAAAACAAAAACAAAAACAAACAATGGTCATTGTCTTAAATCCTACAAACCTGAGTGACATTCATCTCTCTTACTGTATGTGCTAGCAAGCATGTGGATAAATATTGGGAGAAAACTGGAAATTTGCACTATGGCAATATGATGTCAGTATGAAAGGAGATTCTTCCAGACCAAGATGTCTTATGGATAGAATCAGAAAAATAATACACAAAATGACTTTTCTGACATTTCTACAATTAATTTTCTTGCTCCTCAATTATTACAAAATGAACAAACTACCTTCTTTATGTAAAATCTACATTTTTGTTCTAAGCAAGTCCATCAAAAGCTCATAATTTATAAAGACTCAGATTGTTAAGACCTGAAACCATAAAATACGTAGGAGAAAACATAGGCAACTCACTCCCTGACATTGGCATCATGAATTTCATTGGGAAACACAAACAAATGGGGCTACTTCAAACTAAAAATCTTCTGCACAGCAAAAGATATTTACCTCAAATGGGAAAATATTTGTATATCATATTTCAACAAGGTGTTATAATACTATCCAAAATATACAAAGAACCCATAAAATTCAACAATACAAAAAACAAAACACAATAAAAAATGGACAGAGGATTTGAATAGAGACTTCTCCCAAAAAGATAGTTAGAAAATAGGCACATACAAAGATGTTCATCATTTCCTCTTATTAGGGAAAGGCAAATAAAGGCCACCGTGAGGTATCATCTCACACCTGTGAGAATGGCTGTTATCCAACAGCAAGTGTTGGAAAGGATGTGGAGAGAAGGGAAGTGACCCTTGAATGCCATTGTTGGGAATATATTGATAAACTGGTTAAGCCATTATTGAAAGCAGTACAGAAATTCCTCAATAATTTAAAAACAGAATATTCCATATGCCTAGTTATCCCACCTCTGGTGATTTACATCAAAAAGTGTGAAAACACTAGGTTGAAGAGAAAGATGCACACCCACGTTTACTGCAACATTATTTACAATAGCCAAGAGCTGGAAGGAAATAACCTAAGTGCCCATCAATGGATAAATGGATAAAGATACGATGTATACACAAATGGAATACTGTTCAGTGATAAAATGAAATCCTGCCATTTGCAACAATATCGCCGAGGTTTGTTTTTTTTTTTTTTAAATAGAGGCATGTTTTATTTATTTATTTATTTTATTTGTTTGTTTTGTTTTGTTTATACATGCACTGGGTACAGTCAGAAGTGCGGGAGGGTGAGAGAATTCACCAGAGCCAGAGCGGGGAGCAGAGCAGGCAGAAGGACCGAAGTACACTGCTGAGGGGAGCAGCGGGCGGCAGGAGAGGTCTGCGTGCCATGTGGGACCCTCCTCCGGTGGCCAGGGAGCAGCTGGGGATTGAACCGGCGCCATGGAGGCCACAGGCAGCTTCGCAACCCAGCGCTCAACCGCTGCGCCACCGGGGAGGTCCCAGAGGGTATTATTCTTATGGGAATAAACCAGATGGAGAAAGTCAAACACTACCTAACTTCAATCATATGTGGTATGTACAGAAAATAGACAGATGAGCTAAATAAACCAAAAATATGTGTTTATATTGCATGACCAACTAGTAGCTACCAGAAGCAAATGGAGGGGCAGTTGTGGGCAAATTGGGGGGAAGGGGCAATTGTATGGTAAAGGATTTTAGCAGTGCATTTAATGTAGTAGATATACATGCTGATTCTCAAGGATGCTTGCCTGAAACTTATTTAATGTTTTAATGCAACATTACTGGGGTCACAGTCGTCCTTGCCAATGCAAAGCAGTGCAGACTGAAAGCTGCTTGTTTTTCATGCACTGATAGAATCCTGCACTAGTATAGGAGACCAGCAGGCAAGTCACTTACTTCTCGGTGCCTCTATTTCTAATTCTTCATAATTTGGGGAGAGGGCATTTAATTAGATGGTTTCCAAAATCCTTTAACAACCTGCATTTCTATTATTTCTTAAGTTTATTATGAGTTTTCAATAACCTCCATTTAAAATGTCAACAGAGTGTGTGACACCTTTGAAAATATTTCTACCAAGAGCAATTAAATTCAGTAAAAAATGGTATGATATTACCATTAGTAAATGTTTGTTATTGAGCATACATCAGGTCTTTTAAAAGTATTTACATATATGATTTGACTTGATTTTTACAATTCTGTGAAGTGGATTCTACCTATACACATCATGCAAATGAGAAAATTGAGGTTCCCCTAGTGATTTTTTTTTAGATCTATCTATCTATTTATATATATATATATATATATATATATATATATATATATATATATATAAGAACCAGGGTACAGGCCAGATGCGCAGGAGGGTGAGAGGATTCACCAGAGACAGAGCGGGGAGCAGAACAGGCAGACTGACCGGAATACACTGCTGAGGGGAGCAGCAGGCAAGACAGGAGAGGTCTGCTGCGCCATGGGGGACCCTCGCCAGCTGGCCAGGATCAAACCCGCACTGCAGAGGCTGCGGAAAGCATCACAACGCGGCGCTCAACCACCTGCGCCACCAGGGGAGGCTCTCCCCTAGTGATGTTAACTGCAAATTATTTCCTGTTGAGACAAAATCCAGATCCATTTTTGTCTTCTGCAGAACCTTATGCTAGCTCTCCAAGTAGAGATAAGCTCCAAATATGTACATACTGCTGCTTTCTTCCAAGGTTATAGCAATGAGCAAGTTTCTGGTGTACAAAATTGGACATGGAGCTGGGCTATCCCATTTGCAGCTCATTGGTTTGGAGCATGGCCCCTTTCTGGCTAATGGCATTCACAGATTCTGCCCTTGGATCAGGTGGCCTAAGTGTCTGCAAGAATATTCAGGTGATTAAATATGATCCCTGATGTTGATGTACCACAGGACTTGAATGCCAACACAGTTAAGGGCTTGATGACACAGGATCAGTTTTCTCTTCTTTTTTAATATGGCTATTTATTCATTTATTTTTTAAAAATCTGTCATATCTGTGTCTTTGAAGCAAAAAAGTATGTGCAAGTATCTGTCCATTGACTTCTTGATCAGTATTTATTAACCCCCTTCTCTGAACCGTAAGAATGGAAATAAGACACAAGAGGGGATACCTGTAGCAGAGATTACAGGCTGGAGGCATCTTGGAACAATGCACTTTTAAAAAAATAAAGATAAAATACTGTATTACAAACCACTTTTTAAAAAAAATGCCATTAAGATTAGAATGCCATAATTGATACCGTTAACAAAATGATTGAACGTTTTTTAAATATAACATCTTGGGCATAATTTACAAGTTACTCAAGCTCCTGTAGCCTTGTTTTTTTCTTCTCAATAATGGTGATAATAATACTTCTTTGTCTATAAGTTTGCAGTGAAAAGTAAATGAGAAAATACATACAAATATGTTAAAATAGCATCTGACATACAGTAAATAGAGAAAAAAGTACAGTTACTATCAGCTTCTCAGAACTATCACTCATTAGAGCAATGTTTGGAGACACCCAAAGGGTAAGTACTGGGGCTGATACTCCTTTACTACCCTAGTGCCTAGTACACAACCTGATATATTATAGATGTTCCATTAATTTTTGAATAGATGTCATTCACTTCTACAATATTGTACTATTGTTCATCTCTAATAGACTTAAAATACTAGCTTTGCTTACATGAAAGTATCATGATAGGTCCTGTAATATACTAGTTCATTTTTATAAAATCTCTTAAGCAAGGTATTTTAATATTTTAATTTTAATATATTGACCTCACATTTTACAAAAGAGGAGGTCCTATGACAGGCTCACAGTCACCAAAGAAAAGCAGAGGCAGAATTTGAATTTAGGTCAGACTAGTGTAAACCAGGATGCTTCGGTCATATATTCTGAGCTACTTATGAGAAAGAGCTTAAGATACTGAGCAGTTTGATGTCAATATAAGGAATCGGCAATTGCTGGCAAGTTTATAAGCCTTACACTCCTAACAAATAGTCTTCCTCTGTGCCCATGCACTCTTTTCCCGATCCAAGTTTCTCTCAGATATTTAAAAGAAGTATTTTTTAGGATAGAATAGATGAAGGCGAGTGCACTTGCCACACATGTAATTCCAGAAGGCCAGTTATCCACAATGTGCATTATTTTTCCCTTTCATCTTCCTAGTAAATTGTCCAACTGCTGACTCTTTTCTCACTGTTATTAGCAAAAAAACCACTTAGATCCGGTCTTTATGAAATTCATTAGCTGGGCCTTACATAATCACTTGGAGAGAGAAACGCCAATAGACATGTACAATTATTTATGAATTTAGTATCATAATTTTCACCCCTGTGCTTCAATGAAATCATTTGTAAAACTGGGATACTAAAATTCCCTATATTATCATGAGGATTAAAATTTAAAGGCAGATATCCCTCTACAGCGCCTGGTACATACTTAGAGATCAATAAATCATAGCATCTTGTGAGTAGCAAGATGCATTTTTTTTAAATTAAAATATCCATAGAATAGCCCAAAGAATGTGTGGCTCATTTTTCACATTTTATGCAAATCTTTACTTCTATCAAGTGTGGTTGAACTTCATTGGCAGAGCTTCACGGAACACACACAAATTTACTAAGTATGGAGACCATGAATTATAGATGCCAAAGTCTTTCTTCTACATAATTGATTCCTAGTCCAATACATATTGTATGTATGACTTTTTGTATTTGCTCTTTTTCTGAATTTATTTTCCATTATTAATCTGAAATATAAACCTCATTCATACCAAGTACTTATATGCCAGTGCTAGGCTGAAAATTTTTAAAAATTAATATGTACTCTGTGCCCTCAAGGAACTCAGTCTGGTGGAAAGAGAGAAACATCAACATATAATTTGAATCCAGGGAAAGTGTGCTAATAGAGGCATTTTTAACACAACATGGCAGGAATAAAGACTAGGCTGAGCATGTGCCGTGCTGGTAGGGCCTTAAGTAACACAGAAAGACAGGAAGAGAAGAGGGCTCTTGGCCAACTGTCTCCTTTCTCAAACATACTAATTTTTTTTCCTTAGAGGAAAGTACTGAAATGGAAGTTAAGAGATACGAAGTCAAAACAGAAATATCCACTGGTTGATGTCTATATATTTTTTTATCCATAGCCTACTAGGTATAGTAGGAAGAGGAAGGTAATGGGGAGTGGAATCAAAGAGAATTCCTTCCAATAAACCTAAGAGAATTCTTCTTGTAGCTCTTTAGAAAAAGAGCACATCACTCCATCTCTTTTGTCATTCTCTGTTCCTCCTTGTTTTCTGTACATCAAGTACTTTGACTGCACTGCCTTATTTAATAAATTTATTGTATTAGAAATTAGTAACCTGGGGCTTCCCTGGTGGCACAAGGGGTTAAACACCATACCAAGAAGCAATCTGCAGCCTCTGCAGCACAAGTTCCAGCCCGCCAGAGACAAACCCACATGGCGCAGCAGACCTCTCCTGACTCGCCTGCTGCTCCCTTCAGCAGTGTATTTCAGTCAGTCTGCCTGTTCTGTTCCCCACTCTGTCTCTGGTGGATTCTCTCACCCCCCACAGCTCTGGCCTGTACCTCAGCTCTTGTATGCAAAAATAAATAAATCTTTCAAAAAAAAAAAAAAGAAATTAGTGACCTGGCCAGAAAACTGCAAAAAATAGGGTCTCAGTTTTAGCCAAGTATATACAGCTAATTAGTGGAAAAGTCCATAGTCAAATTCAAATCTATCTCCAAGTACTTTCTCTTAAATCACTGGTCTACACAGCTTCCATACATTGGACACCCAGAGAACAGAAAAGCTTTCTTATGGGATAATTCCCAATTCTAGCATTCTGTAATTTTACAAATACCAAATACCTCCAAATGAAGTTCCTGACTTCATTATCTACTTTATAATATACTTGTTCAGTGAAAAATAAAAAGTATAAGAAGTAAGACCTAGTTATGGGTGCTTTGTGCATATATTTATACACAGAGTTAGCATGTAGATCACGGGGTTTGAAAAAACCACTTTTTCCATTAGCATTTTCCATGTCAAGAGCTAAAAACTGATAGCAGGGACAGTGACAATAATATTATTTTGAGTTTGTACAGTGCAGCTAAAATTTTAAAATGCTGACAGGAGAATTAAATTATCAGTCTTTTATAGCCGAAAAAGCAAGAAATATAAAAAAAGAACTTGGGTAGGAACATATAGTACATTAATGATACGGCATATAATTTCATGAAGTTTGGTAATTCAGTTTAATTATTAAATTTGCATCTGGTAAATCAGAACTTGGAATTCACTAGGCTATAGCACATAGTTACTTTTGTTGAAATATCAGAAAAGGACCATGAAATAAATGAAATAAATCTGAAAGAATCTATTTTAACCACGAGAAAAGAAATAGAGGGTGTGGTTAGAGTATTTCATCATAGTCTAGATTAAAATGCAGGGCTGAAAGAAAGCTAGGAAAGTAACTTCTCAGAATAAAAATGAGTACATTTATGCAGCTAGTGATATTAGCTACTTCATTCCCTCAAGAAGACATGGAGATGATTAACTGGATAATGACTAGAGTTGTCTATGAAAGAAAAATAAAACATGAGTACTCAAAAGTTATTATAATGATTCCATGTCAATTATCTCAAGTTTTCACCCTTTCTTGACTATATCTTGATAGGTTTTATCTGTTCTTTGAGGAAAGTCATTCCTTGACAGAGGTATAATTTAATGTAAGAAGTTACAGAAAGGACACAAAGAGGCAAATTTCCAGGAATCATTGGTCAACTAGATTTCCCAGAGCAACCCCTTGAGGAGGTGAATTTCCACCATTTGACAGCAGCACCTCCAAGGAGCCAGCAAAGTTTGAGATAGATGTGGTGGAATGACCAGGCAGGAGGGAATCATCCAGAGCTACTAGTCCAACATACTATTTTATTAAAAAAAAAAAAAAAAAAACCCTGAAATTCAGAACAGTATGCTGATTTGACATATGTGATCTATGCTGGTATGTGCTTGATTTGAGTTCATTTTCTGTTCCAGTCTTGAATGTTTTTTCTATTCAGTCTGTGGGCACATGGAACTGTGGGGTTGGATATGAATAGAAGCATAAGGATTATTTTCCTTTCAATGTACAGGAGGGATGCCTTCTGGAACAAATACTGCTCTGCCATCCTAAAACAAATACCAGTTAGATCAGTGAGTTGTGAACAGTGGCTCACCAGTTTGAGTGCTCACTGCAGGAGGAAGAAGGCAGAAGTGATAACTCCTGACCAGACTGTGTTCATCATTGAAAAGACAAGAGGGGGCCCATCCTGAGTCTTCCCACAGTAGTGGAAAAAAAACTACCCTGAGCTCTGGTAGGAAAGCACAATAGATAAAGTCATAAGGGTAAAATGAATGGAGCTAGACAGCTGTTAGCGCTCAACCAATCAGTGACATCAATAATTGCTTCTCAAAATGATGTAAGAAAATAAAGTCCACATTTCATATTTACTCTGATACCACCTATGAAAAATAAATATTTAAATTACTTTAAGGAGTAACAATCAATGGGTGAAAATGTTCTGCCATGTGGTAAGGGTAAAATTATTCCCTTTTTTTGATTTAGCATAAATTATAGATTCCTGTAGAACACTGGAATTGTGCCTGTGTGATTTCCCCTTTAAATCAATCAAGTATTTCTTTTAACAGTGTTTTATAGTTTTCTTTGTATAGGTCCTTTACCTCTTTTGTTAGATTTATCCCCAGGTATTTGATTTTTTTTTTGTTTCAATAATAAAAGGGATTTTTTTTTTGATTTCTTCTTCTTCAGATTTATTGTTTGTGTGTAGGAAGGCTACTAATTTGTGCATGTTGATTTTGTATCCTGCCACTTTACTAAACTGATTGATTAGTTGTATTGGTTTTTCTGTGGAGTTTTTGGGGTTCTCTATGTATATTATCATATCATCTGCAAATAGTGATAGTTTAACTTCTTTTCCTATTTGGATTCCTTGTATGTCTTTCTCTTGTCTTATAGCTATGGCTAGGACTACCAGTATTATATTGAAAAGTAGTGGTAAGAGTGGACATCCTTTTCTTGTTCTAGATCTTAATGTAAATGCTTTCAGCTTTTTGCCATTGAGAATGATACTGGTTATGGGCTTGTCATATATGGCCTTTACGATGTTGAGGTATGTTTCTTGTATCCCAAGTATTTCAAGGGCTTTTTATCAGGAATGGGTGTTTGGAAAGACATCCCCAGCTCATGGATTGGAAGAATTAACATTATTAAAATGGCCATCCTACCAAAAGCAATATACAAATTCAATGTTATTCCAATAAAAATTTCAATGACATTCTTCAAAGAAATAGAACAATTATTCATGAAATTCATATGGAATCATCAAAAGCCCTGAATAGCCAAAGCTCTCCTGAAAAAGAAAAAGAAGGGAATGGAGGCATCACACGCTCAGATTTCAAACTATACTACAAAGCCATAATCATCAAAACTGCATGGTATTGGTACAAGAACAGACACACTGACCAAGGGAACCAAATAGAAAATCCAGAAATAATCCCACAGATTTATGGTCAATTAATATTTGAAAAGGAGCAAAGAATATGCACTGTAGTAAAGAAAGTTTGTTCAATAAATGGTGCTGGGAAAACTGGGTCACTACATGCAAAAGAATGAAGCTTGACTACTACCTCACACCATGCACAAAAACCAACTCAAAATGGATTAAAGAACTAGATATAAGACCTGAAACCATAAAATACACGGAAGGAAATATAGGCGAAACACTACATGACATGCACCTCAAAAAAATCTTTACAGACACATCACCCAAAGCAGTGATAGTGAAGGCAACGATTAACAGCTGGAACACATCAAATTAAAAAGCTTCTGCACAGCAAAAGAGACAATAACCAAAACAAAGAGAAACCCTATCGACTGGGAGAACATTTTTGCACCCAACACTAATGATAAAGGACTGATCACAAAAATCTACAAAGAATTGATGACATTCAACAAAAACAAAGAAAACAATCCAGTCAAAAAATGAGCAGAAGGGCCTCCCTTGGTGGCACAGTGGTTGAGTGCTGGGCTGCAAAGCTGCCCGCAGCCCCTGCAGTGCCGATTCAATCCCCGGCCACCAGCAAGGGTCCCACATAGCGCGACAGACCTCTCCTGCCGTGCCCACTGCTCCCCTCAGCAGTGTATTTTGTCAGTCTGCCTGTTCTGTTCCCCGCTCTGGTTCTGGTGAATTCTCTCACCCTCCTACACTTCTGACTGTACCCAGTGCTTGTATAAATAAATAAATGAATAATAAATAATAAATAATAAAGTTATAAATAAATAAATTATAGATTTATTTATTTATAAATAAATAAATAAATAATAAATAAATAAATCTTAAAAAATGGGCAGAAGAACTAAAAAGAAACTTCTCCAAAGAGGAAATGAAATGGCCAACAATATGAAAAAATGTTCAACATCACTTGTAAGCAGGGAAATGCAAATCAAAACTACAATGAGATACCATCTTACACCAATGAGAATGGCACATATTAAAAAAACTAGCAACAACAAATGTTGGCGAGGTTGTGGAGAAAAAGGAACTCTCCTGCATTGCTGGTGGGAGTGCAAACTGGTCCAACCACTGTGGAGAGCTGTGTGGAGATTTCTTGACCTACTAAACATAGAGCTTCCATATGATCCAGCAATTCCACTCCTAGGTATTTACCCAAATGATACAGAAACATTAATTCCAAAGGGCAGCTGCACCCCTATGTTTATAGCAGCACTATTTACAATAGCCAAACTATGAAAACAACCCAAATGCCCAAAAATAGATGACTGGATCAAGAAGATGTGGTACATATACAGAATGGAATATTACTCAGCAATCAAACAAGATAAACACATGCAGTTTGCAGCAACATGGATGGAGCTAGAAGGGATCATGCTCAGCGAAATAAGCCAGAAAGAGAAAGAAAAATACCGGATGGTCTCACTCATAGCAGGAATTTAGAAAACCTAAATAAGGGACCAGGAAAAAGACTAATTAATACAAAGTGAAAATCAAAATCAACAAGCAACTGTAAACCAGAGACACACTATGGGGGGGAAGGGGAGAGGAAGGATTAGGGTCAAAATAAGGGGGGGTGCAATTGTATGGGGAATATAACCAAAATGAAAATGCATACATTGTGCAAAAATGAAAAATGATGTAAGAATTATATAAAATATTTTTAAAAAATTAAAAAAAAATCAATCAAGTATTTATCTATGAGGTCCAACTACTCAGAAGATAAAAGCTCAGAAAGTTCAAATACTTTAAAAAGAATTAGTTTTAAAGACGTATGTTAAATTATGTGCACCAAGTAAACAAACCTAAAAAATGCCACATAGAATATTTCTTTCAAGCAGTCATAAAGTATATGCTCAGATTTAACTAACCTAATTCAACTTATCTGTCTCCATAGGAAAGGGAATAAATAATAAAATAACCTTTTTGCAGGTACTATTAAAATTTCATTTTAACTTACTCATTTTTCTTCTTATATGAATACAATCTTCAGATTATTTGGAAAGAATCTTGGAATGTAAAATTAACAATTTGTTCATTGGATTATTTATTAATTTTTGCATGACACTATAAATCAAAGTATATTAGTGTGGGTCTGTTCTGAGACTTGTTTGCATGTATAATTGCATGTATAGTACATGTACAGTTTTATCTTTTTCTAGTTTTAACTTCAAAAATTTTAATATCTTTGAGGTATAATTTATACACAAAAACTGCACATATGAATATATACAATTTAGTGAGTTGGATGTATGCAAACCTTAGCGATACAATTACCACAATCTAGGTTATAAACAAGTCTATCACTTCCAAAAACAGAAACCTACTATCTTTTTTATTTTTTTGTTGTTGTTAAAGTAAGAATGGGTACTGTGGACCTATTCTCTTTTTTTTAAGTGTACAAGCACATAACATTAACTATGTTCTTCAGCAGGTATCTAGAAATCCTTCCTCTTGTATAATTCTATATACCTGATATATTTTCCTGAGTTTAATAGTAAAAGTATAATCACACATATCTCTATTTGTGGATTAATTTTTTCTACATAATTTCACCTAGCCTCATTATTTTATTAATATCTTTATGTGTTATACATGGCAAGCACCTGAAATTATTTTTTGAGCTTATCCTTTTGGAATTGTTGTAAAATCTACTTGGACAGGTACCATTATTCTCATTTTGTAGATATGAAAATAAACAGCACAGCTGGTCAAGCTATTTTCTAAAATTCGAGAGCGCATCACATGCTATACTTGTATACTTTGCAAGGAAGTGAACTCTGTAGGTCTCAGAGTTCACCTAATTTTATAGCATTCAACCTCATGATATTACAATTTATATCAAACATGGATAAAACTCACACAAAAAGAAATACATAAAGTCAACTAATATGGTTTAGACAACTATAACAGCTAAATTTTGTAAAAACAGGCAGAAAATCTTGACTATTCTTTCTCTCTTTTGGTGACCAACACAAGGCATGCTGGAAAGGCAAAAACCTCAGTGCTCTTAAACCAGTGTTTTTCATATTGCCCACAGACTGCAAGATTATTCAAAACCTCTTTGAGGCAGGAAAAGGGAACACATATTATTTCCTCATTTTTTTACAATTCTAAAACTCATTTTGGAGTGTTTCTTCAGAGCTAAGTTTATAATGTTTCTCTAAGGCTTTGGTAAATTTTAAAAGAGGCAATAACTCTATATGAAACTTTATGGCACTACAATGCATATTTAAAGCTATGGTACAAAGCTTTTATTGATGTTTTTCTTGAGTTACTGTAGAAAACTGGGGAGTGAAAAACGCACTAAAATAGTTTCAACTTATACTGTGTGTTTGTGTGTGTGTGTGTTTGAGATTATAAGTTATAAAGTCAGAGAAAAATCTTAAATTTGTATCAAACACTGAAAGAATTGCTGAAGCAATTTAGAGGACAGTAGAAAACAAGGGAATATGAGAAAAAAACTTGCAAGGTTATTTATAAATATGATTTTCCAGTCTTCCTTCTATTTTTCTTGCAGACATATTCAAAATTCTTCTTTTATTTACCAGGGAGGCATTCTATGAATGTGGCTTGCATATACAAGGATTTAATTGAATTCTTCTCATCACACAGTATTGCTAATTCTTATTCTATTGCTACCTACCTACCATTTCAAAATAATGACTTATAAGACCCAGCCCCTCCTCTTTAGTCTTACGGATACAATTACTGGGGTGGATTTTTCACTGGAGTCTAGATTTTTTTCTGAAAACGCAAAAGGAAAAAAACCTTCTCATATTTCATATTTGAATTGACCTTAATAATGAAATTAACACTTTTTTTGACCAAATTCTACAAGTAAAACAAAAAAAAGAGCACCCAGGATGTCTATCATTTCATATCTCTTAAAAACATTTTAATTGTTAATATTTAGGTAACAGCATTCTGATAAGTGTGACATTAGCATGCTTTTCTTGACAGGTTAGAGAGCAAATCAAAATGAAAGCTTTATAATGTTAGTCTGGATAAAGCTGTACCTCATTTATATCTAAAATGGTGATTTTCCCCCTTATCTTGTTCCTAGTGATCTTTTTTCTTATTATTACCAAAGTGTAAATATAGCATATATACAATAATAATAAATATTCAAAATATATCCGCTGTGTGTGTGTGTGTGTCCTGATGACTTAAACAATTGTGTTTTTGTATGCATCTTGACTGGAAAAATTTTATTATAATTTGGATTCTGGGCACTTCCTGAGAGAGTGATCAATACAGGACTATTTGTACCACAGACAAATTATCATGTCTATTTCCTTCACAAAGAGACAGTGTGAATATTTAATTTTTCTGTAAAGGTATAAACAAATTGCAATTCAGAGCACATACTTTTGTTTTTGTTTTCCTGCTGATAATGTTATTTTTCATTATTTGAGTAAATATAACCATAGCCACAGAGATCAAGAACCACTTTTATCAACCACAGATTAATTTATCTTGGAAAGGAAAAACAATATGAGGTCAGAGCAATCAGGCCCAATACTGCAGGAGTCTCTGAGAATAGCATTTGGCAGTGCTTATAGGTTTTGCTGTAGGTATCCCCCATACATAATGACTGAAGCTAAAAGGATGTAAAACTCAGTTAATGTTTCCATCTTACTATTAGAATTAAATACAGAAAGATATGACTTTCCACTCTTGTGTATCTTTCTCACTATTTTGCAAGCCCAGCACCTATTGATTTGACAATTTGCTATAATTCTAGTAAGACATCGTATCTTTCAAAAATTCCTTTCTTTTACATTATGGGAAGCCTCAAAATGTAAGCAGGAGTAAATTATAGAGCTTTGACTTTTAAAGATCATCATGTTTTTTGCCCTATATAAGATTACATATATCTTAACTACCAATTCTGAGAAATACCAATTCCTCAACACTGTATCTCTGTCACTGTACAGCTACTTCAGTTATAAGTATTTATACTTATAATATTCTTCAGTTATAAGTATTTATACTTATAATATTATACTTATATACTTCAGTTATAAGTATTTATACTTATAAGTATTTTCCTATATTTGTTCCTAGAGATCTTCATACATTTAACTTCTCTGAAATTAGAATGAATGCAGTGGAGAAACATAGTATTGTTCCATCTATTGGAAAGCCAGTTAGGAAGGTATGATTTCCATGTTATCAAAAATAGATTTTAACTTTTTTAATGCCCTTAGGAAGTAATTTGAATATAAAATATACAATATGATGAGTTATGCTCAAGTATATCTAAAAGGGTCATGCATATGTAAATACTATAATACATGTCACAGAATATATTCTGAATTTTTAGGAATGAATGAGAAAATAAAACATTTACTTCTGCAACTTTAAGATCACTCCAGACCACATACCCCTGGTGCCAGTAGAATCATGTACTCTTTTTAAAGGGTTCCTTACCGCCCCCTCCCCCAGCCTCTTCCACATTCTTTTCCTTCTCTCTCTCCACTCATTTCTCTCCTCTGTCCCTCTCTCCTCTTTCCCTTCCTCAGTTGGAAAATTAGGGTTGATTTGTGTGACTAAAATATAATCATTGGCTAATCCCAAATGTAGAGTGGTAAGGAGTTAAAGACTATAGAACATTTCTAGCACAACTACCCTGCACTTAATTTTCATTGTACAATCAACAGGAATTCCTTGAGCTATGGAAAGTTAAAACTCAGTAAGTTTCCATCAAGTGCAAGACAACATTCTAGAAATGGAAGACTATAAGAGGGTGACTGAAGAGGAATAAAAGCTAGGAATGTATTATTTCGGCTAATTCTTTAATTTGGTCAATTACTAAGATGACATGAAGACATCACAGCTTTTGTTGAAATACACATTGGCGGTGATAAATCTAATGGTCATTGGTGAGGTGGCAAAATGCATTGCCATAACTGACATGTTGAGGATCCTGAGGTCCTTAGTACTTGACTATCACACATCTTGTGCTATGGATGACTTACTTTTAATGACAGATTTTAGGGGCACACATGTGAACAGACTGCTACGGACTGAACTGAGTCTCCCCTATATATATATATATATATATATATATATATACCATATATATATATATACACACACTTTATGTATATATAAGCATCCTCTCTCTTTTATATATATATATATATATATACATATATATATATAAGTGTACTAGCTCTCTTGCTTGTTCTCTCTCCCTCTCTCTCTCCATATAAGCTCTCCTCTCCCCACCCCACACCTACCAAAGGTCAGGTGAGGATAGAGCAAAAAGGTGGCTATCCACAAGGCAAGAAGAGAGGTTTTACCAGAAACCAATCCTACCAGATATTAATATTCAGGAGGTTCAACCTCTGGAATTGAATTTTTTTTCTGTTGTTTAAGGTGTTGGATCTATAGCATTTTGCTGTGGCAGCCTGAGCTAGTTGACTATTCCAGGTGTGTCAGTCAGAGCTCTACAGAAAAGCAGAAACAATTAGATTATATCTGTATGTGACTGACAGCAGATCACATGATCTGCTGATGCAAAGTGTGTGGTGTAATTCAGTTTGAGTCAGATGTGAGAATGGGGCATCTGATGGTGTAAATTCTAGTCTGAGAGCTAGGAAGGAGTGGGGGGGGGGTTCATAGAAACTGGTAATTGTCCTGGTCTGCATCTCAAGTCAAAGATCCAGGAGGCTGATGTCCCAGGGTTGTAGAATATGCCCCAGAACAAGCAAATTCTAATGCTAATCTCATGAACATACCCAGAATCAATGCTTTCAGTATCTAGGCATTCCTTAGCCCAGGCAAGTTGACACATAAAACTAACCATGACAACAAGGATTAATTGCATCAAAACAACATTAACATGCCATCAAGAACCACTACACAGTTATTGTTGTACAACAGACAGCTAGAATAAATAAATCTAGCCACGCGTCATGGGTCACTTCTCATAAGAATTCCTTCCATCCCTCATTTCATTTTCTTGTACCTCAGGAGGCAAATTCTTGAACACCCCATTTTATATACAATCTTGTCTTTGTCATCAACTCCAGATTAAAACTCTAACTTTTTATTTGCAGTACCAAAACTTATGTTCTCTTAATTCTGCTCTGCAATCATTTTGACCAGTTGTATGAGAAATGTATGTTACACATTGATCAAAAGACCAGGACACATCATGGTCAATTCATAGCACACATGTTGAAAAGAGCTGAAGGCCATTTTTTTTTCAAATAAAACTTCTATTTAATCTAATTTCTAAGCATTACAATATGGTAGGCATGGTTATCATTGAGGCTGAGACTTTTAAAACCACTTATGCTAAGACTATTAGGAAAGGGACCAAGCTGATACAAGAGTAGAATAAAAATCTGCACAGGTCCTGAGGATTTGGTTCCTGACCTTAGAAAAATGTCAAACATACATACATACATACATATATATATATGTGTGTGTATAAAAATATATATATATATATATATATGGTGAGTGATAAGGTAGAGATAAGAAATTTGGAAAGCTTAAAGTAAAAGAGAGAAAGCTGTATATTTGGAAACTATTATACTAACACTAATTATTATTAAATACATGCATTTGATTATGTGTGAGGTATTTCCAATAGAACTCTCATTTAAAGTCCCAATAAATGTTTTCCAAAGTATACTGAAACTATTTTATTTTATAGAAAAGGAGAGACTGAACAATCTACCAAGGGTTCAAGGTTAGTGTGCAGGGTGCCAGAAATGAAGTGGGTCCAAGTCCAAGCCTTTATCTAACACCTCATAGCTTATAAGAAACTTGGAAAGCTGAATCCTAAATCCCAACTATTTATCCTTATTGAGTGGTTCCTTTGCCATTGCTTGAAGGCGAAGAGTTCTGTAAGATATAAATATCTATCAATCTTTTTTTTGAAACCTTGCTTAATAGATTGTATTTACTGAACTGGAATTTGTCTCCATATAGGATTTATTCATTGATCCCATATTTTTCTTTATTCACATACACAGAATATTTTTACATGCTTGCTTTTGTACAATTCCTCCTCCTGTCCACTCATTCAAAAATATGATAATGTGGGCCTCCCTGGTGGCGCAAGGGGTTAAGCACTGCATTATGAAGCATCCGCAGCCTCTGTAGCAGGAGTTCAATCCCCGGCTGGCCAGAGAGAAACCCACATGGCGAGGCAGATCTCTCCTGTCTCACCCACTGCTCCCCTCAGCAGTGTATTTCAGTCAGTCTGCCTATTCTATTCCTCACTCTGTCTCTGGTGAATACACACACACACACACCCAGTATCTCTGGCCTGTGCCCCAGCTCTTGTATGCATAAATAAATATTTTTAAAAAAATAATTGATAATGTGTGCTGTTATTCCCAGAAGCAGGGATATAACAGGGCAAGAACAGATAAGAACCCTGCCCTTTTTAGGTTTAGATGATAGTGGGGAGAGGTAGGAAATAAAATTAATGAATATGAGACACACTGGAGAAGAGGTATGGGCAATGCGGACAGTGACAAAAATTGACATTTTAAGCAGAGTTAAGGAAGCGCTATTGAGAGCAGAGTCCTGGAGATGAGACAATGTCCATGATGCTCCATGATACTGTGTGAGGGAAGTGGTTGCTCAGGAGAGGCAGGGCTAGCACAAGTCTTTGAGGAAGAAATAGGCAAGGACGATTTAAGGAGTCAGTAGAGATGACTTTTAGCAAATACATCGAAAATTGGAGATGGGAAAGAAGTGGCTAGAAGGGTCTTGAGATATTTCTAGAATTTATCTACCTCAGCACCTACATTTGGGCTGGATGAGTGTTCGTGGTGGGAGGCTGAACCATAATTTGTGGATGTTTAGCACCACCCCTAATTTCCAGAGTCCAGTACACTCATCCCCTTATAGGCAACCCAAAATGACTTTACTAAATGACCTTAGAGAGGTAAAATCCACCCCTGTCTGAGACAGGAAGAGTCCCAGAACGGGAACAGGGATAACACAGGGATCAAGGACAAAAATTTTGCAAGAATTTTTCTGTTCCCACAGGCTGGTACACAACCGGTTAAAAAAACAGATAACTTTTGGCCTGGACACTTTCTTCCATAAATGTCCTTGGCTTGTTGTTTGTTTTCACAAATTTCCCCAGTCCAGGCATTTCTGATCTATCTTCCCACAGTTTCTTAAGTTGGCTGCTATGGGGAAAAGGGAGTTAAAAGACCCAGAAGAAAAAGGGAATCACAGACATTAAGATTAGACTGGTTCAGCGGGGAGATGCAGGCGCACAGCCTTCACGAGAGGCTCAGCTTGAACACGGTCCTGAGTCCCGCACACTACCCAGCTGCAGCTGATCGCTGCGCATAACAACAGCTGGACTTTAGCCAAGTCCAGGCCTTGCTTTTTCAGCCAATAAAATTTAATGCCTTTGTTCTCAAACTCCAGTACTAAAAGGGTCCCCAGGCTTCCCGAGCGTCTCTCATGTCTAGAGAGGTCTCCCCTGGGCGCCCCATTCTTGTTTTTTCTCAATAAACGCTGACTTCTTGCCTGTCTTCACCAGTGCATGTGGAATGGTCTTTTCAATCTTGACCAGAGGGTCTCAGGAGCCCTTTCCTCTCAGCTGTCCCTGGGGTTCCTGGCCGACGGAGTAGTGGACAGTGGCTGGCGCCTCGCTAACTCACCAGCCTCCTTTGTGGGGGAGGTTGGGATCCGACTCTGGGGCCCTGGCCCTTTCCATTGTCCGGAGGCCGGGGATTGAACCGGCGCTATAGAGGCTGCGGGCAGCTTCGCAGCCCAGCGCTCAACTGCTGCGCCATCGGGCGGCCCCACTGAATGTTTTTTAAAGCATAAGAATAATGTGACTTTCCATTTTAAAAGCATGGCTCAATTTTAAGCTTGCTTAAGCCAAACCACACACAACTTCCACTCACTGTGCCTGTGGGAAGCACCTTAGATCTCTCTCACCAGTGCAAGTCTAAGCTCGGGCCTCCCTGATGGTACAGGGGGTTAAGTCTCAGCACTATGAAGCTATCCGCAGCACAAATTCCATCCCTGGCTGACCAGGGAGCTACCCACATGGTGCAGCAGACCTCTCCTGTCTCGCCCGCTGCTCCCCTCAGCAGTGTATTTCTTCAGTCTACCTGTTCTGTTCCCTACACTGTCTCTGGTGAATCCTCTCACCGTCACCCCTCCCCACCACCACACAAACACCCCTCTGGCCTACACCCCAGCTCTTGTATGCATAAATAAATAAAATAAATCTTAAAAACACACACACACACACAGTTCGTGTTCAGGGTCATAACCCGCCAAGTCCCTGAACTCACCTCCTCTTATAAACACTCAGCATTTAGAGCCACATCTGAAGCAAGTTCCTCTGAACAAAAACAAACCCGAGAACTGGCTGCCGGTGCGCACCTGTGAGCAAGAGGCCCCCATAGAAGCGGCTGGAGGGCCCGAGACGCACCCTCACCCCCAACCCAGCACCGGGACCCACAAGCCCAGAGCTGCTCCCTGAGGAGCAAAGGGCTTCAACCCCACTTGGGTCACTTCCAATGTTTAAGACCTGCACCAGAGACATGACCCCACAACATCCACAGGACTCGGTCCTTGAGGCCACGCCGCTGTGAGGAGCTGAGAAAAGGGCTGCGCCCTCACTCACCCGCCTCAGGGTCCCGCGCAGAGCGTCCCCGGGGTGCTGTGGAACAGGTCCACTTGATTGTCTTGGGGCGCCAGTCAATGTGACATGAAATTGAGAGCCCGCTGGGGCGCGCATGCCCAGACTGGCCGGCACCTCCGAACAGCCCATACTCCAGCGGCTCTGGCCGCGGCGCCATCTTTGTTCCGGGCAGACTCAGCGTGATGGGGATGGTTACTCGGGGGCCCGGCCCCAGCGGGCTGCTGGCGCGGGCGCCTCTACTGAGAGCTCAGAGGAATTGTTGCCATGGGACACGGGTCACTTGTATTTTTTTTTTTTTTTACCTCTTTTGTGTATGGATATACTTTTTTTTTTTTTTAAGATTTATTTATTTTTATGCATACAAGAGCTGGGGTACAGGCCAGAGATACGGGGTGGCTGGGGTGAGAGGATTCACCAGAGACAGAGTGGGGAACAGAACAGGCAGATCCACTGAAAAACACTGCTGAGGGGAGCAGCGGGCGAGTCAAGAGAGGTCTGCTGCACCATGTGGGTTGCTCCCTGTCTGGCTGGGGATCGAACTTGTGCTGCAGAGGCTGTTGATTGCTTCATAGGGTGGTGCTTAATCCCTTGGGCCACCAGGGAGGCCCCTATGGATAGAATTCTTTAATAGTTCCTTTGTTTTATTTTTTTAATTGGCCTACCAATGAAACAGACCCTTCTATTAGGTTTCAGGTGTATAACACGATGGTTTGCTATTTATATATATAGTGAAATAATCACAATAATTCTAGTTAATTTTTGTCATGGTACATCGTTGTAAATTTCTTTTTCTTATGCTGAGAACCTCTTTTTTTTTTTTTTGGTGGGACCCTCGCCGTAGGCGGGGGAATGAACCTGCGATGCAGAGGCTGCGGGAGCGCAGCGCTCAACCGCTGCGCCACCGAGGGAGGCCCATGCTGAGAACTTTTAAGATGAACACTTTTGGCAACTTTCAAATATGTAAGGGACTATTATTAGCTGCAGTCACCCTCACCAGTGTCACCCTCACCAATGCTGTATGTGACCTCCTTACAACGTATTTGTTTGTTTTATAACAGGAAATTTGTCAAACCTCTTAATCCCATTTTCACACTTATACCCTGACTCTGCCTCTGGCAACCTCTGTATCTATGAACGTCTTTCTATATCTTTGGATTTTTATTTTATTTTATTTTTTAGTTTCCACATATAAACAAGAGCAGTATTTGTTCTTCTTTGCCTGACTTATTTCATATAGCATAATGTCTTCAAGGCCAATCCATGTTGTTGCAAATAGCAGTGTTTCATTTTTTGTGGCAGAACAGAATTCCATTCACACACACCCATTCTTCTTTATCCATTCTTCCATTGATGGGTACATAGGTTAGTCCCTTATCTTGGCTATTGTAAAGAATGTGGGAATAAATATGGAGGTGCAGCTATCTTTTCCAGTAGTGTTTTTATTTTTTCAGCTAAATACTCAGAGGTGGAAATGTTGGTTCACATGGTAGTTCTATTTTCAACTTTCTAAGGCACTTGAGTGTTATTTTCCATTTTAGCTGCACCAATTTTTGTCAACACAGCACAAGGGTTCCCTTTTCTTAACATCTACACCAACACTTGCTACTTCTTATCTTTTTAGTAATGGCCAGGTGTGAGATAATAGCTAACAAGTGTGAGATAATAGCTCTGTGGTTTTGATTTATATTTCCCCAATAGGACTACTGATGTTGAGTATCTTTTCATGTATCTGTTGGCCATCTGCCTTTCTTCTCTGGAAAGATGTCTATTTAGAACCTCCACCCATTTTTCGTCAGATTATGCAATATATTTTGTTTTTGAGTTGCATGAGTTCTTTATATAATCCCTGTTTATTCTCTTTTTTTAAGATTTATTTATTTATACAAGCATTGGGTACAGTCAGAAGCGCGGGAGGGTGAAAGAATTCACCAGAGACAGAGCGGGGAACAGAACATGCAGACTGATGAAATACACTGCTGAGGGGAGCAGCGGGCGGCAGGAGAGGTCGGCGCGCCATGTGGGACCCTTACCCGGCAACCGGGGATTGAACCAGCGCTGCAGAGGCTGTGGGCAGCTTCGCAGCCCAGCGCTCAACCGCTGCACCACTGGGGAGGCCCAATCCCTGTTTATTCTTATTGTCAAACATCCCCTCAAAATTTTTTACAAAGTGTATATGTACTTTTTCAAGTCTCATTGTACATTTCCTCCAATTCAATACAGTAGTTGGCTTTAGTGGGGAGGTGTGTTGAGGAAAGTTATTATCCCTGTACACACAAAATCTACCCTGCCCGAGAGAAAGGGTCTTATTGAGATTTATATGTATATTTCTCCAGGAACTATGCATTAAAGTAGTAGTCAGTAGATAATCTACAATAGAGATGCCTATTTAATAGCTTTTCTGTATAGCATCCTGATAAACCCATCAATCAAGAAGCATGATCAAGCATCCACAAAGTACTATGCAAGAAGTAATTATCAAATATTTGTTGCTTTGCTCCTAAACATGTCAACAGGATTTCTATTATGTAATGTTTTCTGCTTTTATTATCAACAGCATATATTTTGTAATTTGAATGATTAACTATACAAAATCTATGTTACTACTATAGTAACCAGTATTCATCATCACAAATGTTATTTTCTTCAATATATTCACCTATCTGATCAGTGTTTGTAACTGTGACTGTGTGTGAATGACATATATAGCAAGTGCTAGAGTTAAAACACATTCTAACAACAGTTATATTTTAGTGACATACAGTTCTGTTCCTGAACTTAAGATACATAATATCATTTGCTGTATTGCATTCTGTGTTTTAGATTTATCCATGATATCTTTCACATAGGGAATTTTGTGCATCAGGATTAAACTTGTAAATTTACTACATCTACTTATAGTTTGTCAGTAGGACATACTTTCTCCTAATTATAAATTTCTGCTTGTAAACCTCATTGTTGTCATTTATAATGGATCTTACTGACTCACAACATTGGACTAAGTGGGACCATGTTTTGACTCTTATTGGATTGTGTTGAACACATAGGGATAAGAAAACATTGAGATATATCATAAGAATTTGTGTTTTTTTCACATCCTTGTTTATTTTTTCACAATATTTGGATTTCTCCCTTCAAGTGTGATCATTATTGTTTTCCCACCAACAAAGCATTCACAGTCCACTATCATAGTCCTTTATGTTCTCCTCTCCCTATGTTCTCTCCTCATCCTTCCCCCTCCCCTCCTGAATGCCTCATATCTATGGTCTGCTTTCAGGGGTTTTCAGTTTTAAAGTCTGATCCTTTGTTTGATTTTTCTACATTCCACATATAAGTGACACCATCCAGTATTTATCTTTTTTCCTGCCTCACTGCATTTAGAATTCCTTCCAGTTCCATCCATGTTGCTGCAAATGGCATGAATTTATCTTTTTTTTTTTTATTTATTTTTTATTTTTATTTGTTTGTTTGTTTTGTTTATACAAGCACTGGGTACAGTCAGAAGCGCAGGAGGGTGAGAGAATTCACCAGAGCCAGAGCGGGGAGCAGAGCAGGCAGAAGGACCGAGGTACACTGCTGAGGGGAGCAGCGGGCGGCAGGAGAGGTCTGCGCGCCATGTGGGACCCTCCTCCGGCGGCAGGGGAGCAGCCGGGGATCTAACCGGCGCTGCAGAGGCCGCGGGCAGCCTCGCAACCCAGCGCTCAACCGCTGCGCCACCGGGGAGGCCCTGAATTTATCTTTTTGATTGTTGTATAGTATTCCATTGTATGTGTGTGTTGTATGTATACATATACATACCACATCTTCTTGATCCACTCATCTGTTCTGGGGCATTTAGGTTTTTTCCATATCTTGGCTACTGTAAATAGTGTTGCTATAAACATAGTAGTGCAGGTTTCCCTTTGTATCATTAAGACTCTTGAAGAATTAGGATTAAGGTTTATCAAGTACTGCCACAATTTGATTTCCCTTTCTTTAAAATATTTAATATAAAACATCAATGAAATGTTCAAATATTTATGGAACAAGACACAAATTATTATAAATTGCCACATAGATTTTGTAAAGGGAGCATAAACATCATTCTTTTGGGTGATCAACCCATCCTGTTCCATAGACTTTAAATTAAATTTCTAACCTGTGATAGCTATCTTATCATAATTTTATTAATGTTCATAAAGAACTTAACTGAAAAAATGTGATGCTCTCAAGGTAAAATTATTACTACCACAATAAAAAAAGTCAGTATCAACTCATGCTTTGAGGTCAGTATCATTATGGGTATTTATTGTAAAAATAACGTCTCTGGAAAAAAATCAATTTTTTTAACTACAAACTATTTCCTTCACAATTCCTCAAAAGTACATTAACATATATGGAGCTAGAGAAGCATGATTTTTAACCTGAAAAAACAATAGAGGACTATATATATATTAGTATTATATCAAGTCTGAACCTTGGTATGAAATAAGCATTTTCTTAGGTTCCACTCAAGGAATCAGCATAACTTAATAGTTTTTAGGAATTTCATTTTAAGGGATTTAAGATCTCTATTTTATGAATCTTTATGGATCAAGAAGTTATAGAAGGAAAATTTAGAGTATAAAATCAATTGGAAAAGAAGGAAACATTTACAGAAATAAAGCAGTAGTATGGCTAACATATTGTTCAATTCATAATATTATCAAATTCATAAAAAAGAATTTAAAAAGAAAGAAGTAATAAGCAAACTAAGGTGTACACAATAGATAAATATTAAAAAAAGTACACAATAGATAAAAGATGTTTTGTTCTAGCACTAAGTGATTCACAATTGCCTAGAGCACCATGCTAAGAATCATTTTGAAGTTGTCCTTTGACTTCAGAGGGAAAGAAAACAGGGACTTTATTGGTGATGGCTGCCATGGATGCCTGCTATCTGTCAAGTGTTTGCTATTTGTTATCTAAATTAGCCCCCTCATTTTATAGATGGCAAAATAGAAGCCCTTTGAAAGGAAGGGCATTTTTGCTGAAGGTCATGCAAACTTCTAATTGCAGATCAAGTATAGTCACTCCTATTTTAGCATAGAAAAAGATACATATCTTAAAAAGTCTCATATACTAACCATTCTTCCTGATGATTTTGCAAATAAGAGATCCTTTAACAATCCCAAAGAAAAGAATGAGTAGGAACTGTCCCTCTAAGATGTCCTAAACACTGAATCATTTTAACTATTCAGAATTCCAGAGCCTAAGCTAGCTTAAGTCCACCTGACTCCGGATCTTGTATTTATTTTTAAAGCCACAAACTAGCATGCCCAGACACGAGGTATCATCGTCTCTAAATTAAATAACAATCAAGATTCTGTCACTTTCCTAATGAGGACTCGTGCATGGCACCAAGTCTTCTGAAGTATATTCAGGTGAGGATGTGTGATTTTAACATCTAGACTTGCTAAGGGACTCATTTAAAGAAGAAGCATCCTAAAAGGAGCTCTTGAGATCCAACACATGATTAAACAGGGAAAAGCTGGCAAAACTCTTATTTTTCTCAAAGGAGAGCAAAAGTACAGCAAAGTTATCCCATTTAGGATGAGACTGCTACTGACTCATTTAACAATGAATATAGCAATTTCCAATGAAGGTGGAAAGTAGTGATGTTTAGGAATAATTGTGCTGTGCTGGTACTTCGAAGACCATCTGGTCCAGACTGCATTCAGAGCTGACCTTATATTCATCTTTAAATATCAATCTCTTGCTTACACCACTTAAATGAGGAGGTGCTTATCCTTTAGCTTTAGTCTGACTTGTCATTTTGGTAAGGAAGTCCTGCCCAGTCCCCAATGAATCTTGTACTCTTATTTCTTGGGTCACAATATATACTGGAGTATTACCTTGACTATTTACTTTTATTCCTCCTATACCATACTACAAGCTCTGTGGAGGCAGAGAGAACTACAACCTATACCATACTACAACCTCTGTGGAGGCATGAGACTTCTTCCATGACTGCAATGGTGTCTACTGCAAGATAAGTGGTTATTATAATGCATAAAAATGAAGAACAAATGAATGAAAGACATGGCCATTATATTTTTAGCAAGATATGAGGAAAATAAATGTCTTTGGCTCATATCACCATTATATTCAAGTTTGCTATTCAGTTCATATTGGACATTACCCCTGAGAAATGAATGAATATCAAGATATGGAATGAAAGAAATGAATTTACAGACATTCTGAGGGTGGTAAACCTTTTCCATTCTGGCTTGTTCTCAATCTCTAAAGTACCACCTAAGTGGCAAAAAAAAAAAAAAAGAGACAAAAATAAAATTTAATCTAATCCTCTGTATTATCAGATCAAAGGGATGGTATATTGATTTAGGATGCTAGCATTTACATCAGTCAGAGCAAGGAAAATAAAATAAATTGTTGGAATATAAATCTCATTAACTTGCACATTTTGAAGTTGATAAAAACAAGTAGAATTGGCTTTGCTTCATGTTAGAGTAATTACTGAACTCAAAACTTAGAAAGTCAATAAATGCATTTCAATGTATATGATATAATAATCACACATTATGGCCCATTTTCAAAGAAATCATAATTACTCTCTGAATGTGACTCCAATCACCAAGGAACTTTTAG
Source organism: Talpa occidentalis (assembly GCF_014898055.3). Lineage (NCBI taxonomy): Eukaryota > Metazoa > Chordata > Mammalia > Eulipotyphla > Talpidae > Talpa > Talpa occidentalis. Next base: position 86,581,024 of record NW_023605305.1, read on the forward strand.
AAATGCCAAATTGCTTGCAATTTGAACATGCTAAAAATGCCATGCCATTTACCACACAGAGAAAATGAGCGATGGATCAAACTTAGAAAATGCAATTCGCTCTAAGTGATGATACTAAAATGTTTAACAGATGGTATGGTCACTGAGGTTACTCCAGGCCTGTTTATTTTTAAAAATCTGATTTTAGGTATTTTCAGGGATTTCTAATTAAGATGCTTTGAAATAGTTTAGACCTTCTTAGTTCTGGGCATGTTAACCCAATCCAATCCAAAATCAAACATTTCTTGAACAAAATATAGAAATCTCTCCTTTGGCCACCTAAATAATTGAGATTTATTAAATTCTTACTCTTTTTATTCCCTTTGGTTAACATATTCTAATTGAGAATCTACTAATCTCAGGCCTTTCCTAGGGACTGATCACAAAGAGTTCAACAGCACCCTTCCTTCTATAAAGGATTTGTGGATTAGCACAAAATGACCATTATATTAAAGGCTCATTGACTGTGGTCATATCTTCCTGGGCTGTAGCTGGAAGAATGAGTAGAGCTGAATCAGGATGAAATGGGGGAGAATCAGGTGACCGGTAGTAGACAACACAAAAGAAATTGACAGAGAGTCGCCTGATCATAGAGGACCTTAAGATTCATGATAGAGTTTAAATTTTATCCTAAAGGTAAAGAGCGTCCATGGAAGTATTTTATCTAGGGTCCCTTCAGGTTGTACAGTCGAAGGACCTCTCCAGTGATAGTAGGAAGATTGATTGCATAGAAGCAAGACCTGGCAGATTCCATGGTACAGGATAACACAATAATTAACCCAGGTGAGAAGTAAATGCAGTTGAATAAAGATCTTTAGGACTACAGGAAGGAGGCCATTACTCAGGGGATACACCTGTCTGGATGACGAGTGGTTATAGTGCTTTCTTATCTTTTGGGTGGAGCAAAGTAAATCTACAGTTGAATTTAAACTGGTTCAATATAAGCATTTCTTAAACCTTGCAAAAAAAAAAGATACATCACAAATATTCTTAAATATATTTCACAAACATATTTCACATCATTTTATGCATCCATCTAACATTATCATTCAGTTAGCTGTGCATTCACTTGTTGAATATTCATTATGAGTGTGGTACAATGGGAGGCATATAGGCCATTATAAAGGCATCATCCCAACACTGAAAAATCTAGAATTCTTGTTTGCAAGATACGAATTGCAAAAGATACTGACTTAAAAATAGTTGAAGGCAAAATTGAAAAAATAGCAAGATATTTAAGAGAATATGTGCCTTGAAAGTAAGAAAAACAGAGTTATGTATCTAGACTAGGATAGTGCAGGAATATTTTCTTGGGTTGATGGGGTAAAAACAGGACTCTAAAGTAATGGATACAAAGGGATGTGAGGCCAAACCATTCTAGATTATACAACCTTCATAAACATTTAGCAAGGAGAATGAGTATGGGGTATATAGGGGGTCGATAATGTATAATGGATATCGGAGTGTCCTGGGGAGACTGGGGTTTCTGCCATTCTCACCCACTTCACCCCCACATTTATGAGAGAAGTTCAACCATGGAACTGAGAAACCAAAAGGGTTAGTTAGAAAATATTAAAGCAGAAAAGTGGAGATGACCAGTGGTAAGAAAGAAGTCCTGCCAACTCTTTAAAGATTTATTTATTTATTTATTTAAGCACTGAGTACAGTCAGAAGAGTGGGAGGGTGAAAGAATTCACCAGAGCCAGAGAGAGGAACAGAACAGGCAGACTGACGAAATACAATGCTGAGGGGAGAAGTGGGCGCGGCAGGAGAGGTCTGTGCGCCATGTGGCGGCCGGGGATCGAACCAGTGCTTGAGATGCTGCGGGCAGCTTTGCAGCCCAGCGCTCAACTGCTGTGCCACCAGGGGAGGCCCTCTGTCAACTCTTTAATATCATATCCTAAGTTCTGGGCTATTATAACTTGGCTTTTGGTTTCTCTGACACTCCTTTTTAGCTTTGTAACTATTTCTCCTTTTCTAATTGAGTAACTTGAAGTTGGTTTATTATTATAATAAACAAGATAATCCATGTTACTAAGGACAGAAATTTACAACACTTAATGTGGTGTTTGTGACTGGGGGTCCACTCGTTTAACAGCCTTTCTGCACCAATGTCCTCATCACCCACAATGCTTTTGTTCAGTTCTTGGGGACAAGGGGTCTGTTTCATTCTAAGGGTCCTTCTAGATAACTGTTCCTTTTCCTTGGTTTGTACTCCATCTCCCTCTTCTCTCTACCTCACCTGCTCTTACTTTGAGGGCTAAGTGTCATTTTCTTGGGACTTTCATGATCTAAGTTTGCTCTCCCTGTTAAAATGATCAATATGTATGTCTTTTTATTTGTGTGGTTTTAATGTTTGTTTTCCTATAAATATATGCCAAGTTTATTTTGGTTCATTTTTGTATGTATAGTCCCTATAACATTCTGGAAACACACATTATTTTTTTACTGAAATCATAAATAGTTATCTATCTATCTATCTATATTATATCTTTATATATATATATATATATATATATGAAGAGAAAAAGCATATTTTGTTAGATTTAGGAATAAATATTGCTCTTTGGGAACTGTTGCAAATGTAGTTCATCATTGGTGTACAGGAAAGCAATTGACATGCACACTGATTTTGTATCCTAAGAACTTGCTCCACTTGTGTGTTATTTCTAGAAGTACTTTTGCAGTTGTAGGAGATGGTTTGGAATTTTCTACATAAACCATACAGTCTACTGTAAATAAAACTATTATTATTTCTTTCCAATTTATATACCTTTCATTTGTTTTTTTTCTTGTTCTTTCTAAAATCTCTAATACAATATAAAATACAATTCATAATTTAGCATGATATGGTATACAATTGGTGAGAGAGGACACTCTTGCCCTTAGATCTCCTTATGGAAAAAAACATACCTGTTCTCATAACTAAGTAAAATGCCAACTGCGCATTTTTAAAAAGTTGTCCTTCCTTGAGATAAGGAACTTAACTTTTTAGTTTACTTAGGAGTTAATAGGTAGGAAGACTTCCCTCTGCTTCTATTCTTTGGGGCTGTTGCATTATTTTAAGAAGTTATTAATTATTAATTCAACTTATATAATGGAAATAAGATCATTCAAGATTGTGTAAGCTGTGGCAATTTGTGTCTTTCAAAAATCGTTTCCATGGGATCAACAGTGACAACCCTTCATTGTTAATATTACAAATTTGTGTTTCATTTATTTTTCTTGGGCAGCCTGATTAGATATTTGTCCATCTCATTAACTTTTTTATATGAGCCAACTTTGTTTCATTGATTTTCTCTATTTCCTACCTGTTTTCAATTTTATTGATATCAGCTGTCATTATTTTTTTTTTTCAGCTTGCTTTAGCCTGTGTTTCTCTCTTCTCTAGATACCTAGAGTAGAGGTGTAAATGACTGATTTAAAAAATTATTCTCTTCTACTACGAGCATTCAATGCTGTAAACTATTGTGTTGCTTTTGATGCATGCTACAATTTTTTGTGTGTTTTTATTTCATTTATTTAAAATACATTTCCCTATTTATTTCTACAACCTTTTCATAAACTCATTTGAAATGCAGAATTGTATGATTTAATTTACAAATATTTTTGGAATTTTTCAGCAATATTTCTGTTATGATTTCAAGTATAATTCCATTGTGGAGTGTATACTTTGTACATTGCTATTTAAAAAAAAAAAAAACTTATGTATATTTAATGGCCCAGAATGATCTGCTTTATTGAATGCTCCACTGAGCTTGAAAAGAAAGTGAATTCTGTTTTTGTTGTGCAGAGCATTGTAAAAAGTGTCTATTGGAAAAAGTTAACTGACGGTACTTTCATTTCATCTATATCCTTAATGGTTTCTGCCTGTTTAATTTGTCAATCTTATAGTATCTTGATCAACTTGGTAGCATCTTGAGAGTATCTTGGTATCAAGATAGCATCATGATGTAGCTAAATATTTTGATGTAGTCAAGGATCTAAGATTGTTTAATCTTGCACACGAACCCTCATTGCTATTATCTCTATATATCTCTCATAGACACGCTGAAAATTAATGTAGAAATTCTTTTTCAAATTGCATATTGATATTTGATTTTAAGGGGTTACTCTTCCCACTCAATATAGGATAAATATGCCATTTTAAAAGTTTTTCATACAACTTTATAATATTACCTAAGATCAAGATCTTATTAAAGAGATCCCTCATTATTTTTCACTGTTTTTTGTAAACATTTATTTTGTGTATATAAATGTATATGTATGTTGGATTCAACAACAACCTTTCTTTCATTAATTCTAATGATATATATAAATTTGATTCTCTGGATTTTCAAGATGTGCAATAATATTCTTAGCAAATGGGAGTAATTTTTCCTTTTCCTCCTGTTGTAGTAATAATTTTTTCTTTTGTGCAGTTTTTATAACCTTTAAGTCGATTTTCAATAATTGTGGTCATCCTTGACTCATTACTTATTTTAGAAGAAATGGTTTTAGAATTACATTATTTAAGGAGATGGATTCATTTCATGGATTTTTAAAAGTTAAGTAGAACTGCTGTTTTTAATCAAAAGCGTGTTCAACGTGCATTGACACATTTTTGTACTGATTTATTTATATAATTGGATTACACTAACTAATTTTCTGCTAAGGATTGCCCTTTTATTGCTGCAATAAATTCTATGCCAAATAATTTGTTATTCTATTGACACTATATAATTCTACCTACTAGTACTTTATACTTGTTTCATTCATACTAACAAATGAAAAATTAAGCTATTGTTGTCAAGGTTTTTTTTAATAATTTACTTTTTTTTCCAGTTTTTCTTTTTTTTTTTTAAGATTTATTAATTCAAGAACTGAGGTACAGGCCAGAGGTGCAGGAGGGTGACAGAATTCACCAGAGACAGAGCAGGGTACGGAACAGGCAGAAGGACCAAAGTACACCGCTGAGCGGAGCAGCAGGCAAAATAGGAGAGGTCTGCCATGCCACGTGGGAATCTCTCGGACCTGCCAGGAATCAAACTGACTCTGCACAGAGGCTGCGGACAGCTTCACAGCACTGTGATCAACCCTCTGCGCCACCGGGGAGGCCTTATAGTTGTCAATTTTTTAAAAAAATTTATTTATTTATGCATACAAGAGCTGAGGTACAGGCCAGAGATGCAGGGGGTGAGAGGATTCACCAGAGACATAATGAGGTGGCAGAACAGGCAGACTGACTGAAATACACCGCTGAGGGGAGCAGCGGGCTGGACAGAAGGGGTCTGCCTCGCTATGTGGGTTGCTCCCTGGCCAGCCAGGGATCCACTTGTGCTGCAGAGGCTGAAGATTGCTTCACAGTGCATGCTTTAACCCCTTGCGCCACCAGGGAGGCCTCTGTTGTCAAGTTTTAACATTAAAATTTAGTTGAGTTCAGAAGAGGAACATGGGAAGTAGATCTTTTTTAAGGACTAGGAGTATTTTCAGTTCACTGAAATTATTTATTCTTTATAGACTACACAAAATTCAACTCAAATAATTCTTATGTCATTTTGAATGTTAGAATTCTAACCATGTTTCTAGTCATTTTAAAGATAATTTATTAAGTTTCCTTTTCAAGCAACTTTTAGAAAACTGTTTTCCAGGAACTCCTTCATTTCTTCTAAGATGTCAAATTTGCTACAAAAAATTTCTTGTAATGTTTTTCTAGAATTCAGTGCCTTTTTTGTTAACTGCATAACAGTGTTTTGATTAAGCTCATAGGAATTTACTTTGTTACTATTTCCAAACTGTCTATGGTAGTTTATCAATGTCATCTTTTATTATTATTAATTACATTTTTGGGATGTTTTGTTATTTTTTTCCCCATCTTCCTAGGAGTGCTTATTTGTATATATGTCACTTTCTTTCAAAACACAAAGAAATTTTAGCTATATATTTTTCTTCATTAAATGAAGTTTGCCCCTAGAGTTTATTACAAATGTTCCCTTACGCATTGATTTTTACAGTGTTTGAAATTTTCTTTTTATTGCTCTCTTTCAGTTAAGTGATTTAAAGGTATGATCTATTTTCCAAGTTGTTAAGAATTTTTGTTGCTGTTTAGTATTAATTTCTCACTTTATTAGCTTACCTTAGAATATAACTTGTTAATCTGTAATATATTCATTAGAATTCTCTTGAAAGAAACTATAACCAAGTATTTGCAATTTTTCTTGAGCTTTGGAAAATGTATTTTCTTAGAGGAAAAGTTAAGGAGCTCTGTATACAGCTGAAAGGACAGACAGCTTTATTCAATTATTCTTTGTCCTTTTATTTTTACCTACTAGATATAATACTGAGGATATAATAACTTCTTCATGCATTTCTAATAGTTTGGTTTTTTGTTCATGCAGATTTTAATAACACCTTCTCATAAACTGTGTTTAGGAACTTATGTAATATTCTTCATTAATTGTTGTATATACTTTAAAATCCACCATGTCTGTATTAATATTGCTACTGTTGCTGTTTTGTTTTGCTTATCTTTGACTGTGATTTCTTTGTCCCTTTCATTGGAAACTCTCTATATATCCACATTTTATTTCTAATTCTAATGAGTAATTTATAGCTGGCCTTGATTTTTAGCGCTTCTGTTTCTTAATGGAAAAGTTTGCCACTTGACCTTGAACATAATGACTTCAATAGTTACCCTTTCAACCTTACAATAGAAACCTTTTAATTTTTACTTTGTTTCTTCTAATTATATCCCCAAAGGAAATGAAATTATTTTCAATTCTTTCCTTTGTAACATATAGATCGTATTCTTTCTTACTTTTTTTTTTTTTTGGTGGGACTCTCGCCAGCGGTTGGGGAACGAACCGGCGCTGCAGCTCAACCGCTGCGCCACCAGAGGAGGCCCTTTATTTCATTTTCATATATCATTTTCTTTCTCCTCTCTTCCCCATGATGAGACCTTTGGAATAGTTTTCTCTCTCCCATTTCCCCACCAATCTGAAATCCTTTCTAATTCTTCATATTGTTTAGAATAAATAGGATTTCTCTTTCAATATGTATTTTCTATTTCCAAGAGTTCTTAATAGGTTGTTTATGTAGTTTCATTTTTTGTGCTGTTTTAAGATACTTAGATTTGTAATTTTCTTCCCCAAGCCTCTGATGCAGTCCCCAAGAGTAACTATAGGCTTCTTTAATTTTTTGCTGATATTTTTGTTAAACTGAGGTAACACTGGTTTACAGCACTGAATATGATTTAGGGGAATAGGGTCACACCTCCTCATCTGTATGTCATTACACCACACCCACCACCAAAGCATCCATAGTCCCTAGGCTATGGGGTTCCCTTCCCCACTTCGATTGCTGCCTCACTGTCTCTTTAATTTTGCAGTCATATATCTAGGGTCTGTTTTGGTTTAGTTTTACCAATCCTTTGATTTTTCCTCCTCTGTATTTCACATAATGGTGAAGTCATTCATATTTATCTTTCTCCTTCTGACTTATTTTACTTAGCATAATCCCCTACAGTTCCATCCATGTTGTCATTATGGCAAGAGCTCATCTCTTTTTATAGCTGAGTAGTATTCCATTGTGCATATAAAGCACATCTTCTTAATGCACTGCTCTATTGATAGTCATTTCGGTTGTTTCCATATCTTGTCTTTTGTAAACAGTGCTGCAATGAGCAATGGAGTACATATATCCCTTTGAATTGGTGATTTTGCAATATTTGGGTAAATAATTTTGCAATATTGGGTCATATGGTATTTTAAATATTTTGAGCAACCTTCAGACTGTTTTCCATAGGGTCTGCATCAGTTTACATTCCCATCGTGTGCCAAGGTTTGTCATTTTTCCATATCCTTGCCAACATCTATTGTTTCTGATTTTCTTGATTTGGATCATTCTCACTGTAGTGAAGTAATTTTGCATTCCCTTGATAATTTTGCTAATTTTTAAATTTTGAAATTGTTTTTCAACTTCAGGAGTTTTTTTTTTTTTTTTAAAGATTTATTTATTTATTTATTTATTTATTTATACAAGCACTGGGTACAGTCAGAAGCACGGGAGGGTGAGAGAATTCACCAGAGCCAGAGCGGGGAGCAGAGCAGGCAGAAGGACCGAAGCACACTGCTGAGGGGAGCAGCGCGCGGCAGGAGAGGTCTGCGCGCCATGTGGGACCCTCCTCCGGTGGCCGGGGAGCAGCCGGGGATCGAACTGGCGCTGCAGAGGCTGCGGGCAGCTTCGCAACCCAGCGCTCAACCGCTGCGCCACCGGGGAGGCCCACTTCAGGAGTTTTTTAAATCTTTTATTAATTCATTATTGGGTCACATGCTTCTTTTATTGTTTTTATTGCTATTATTGTCATCAATTTGCTTCAAATTTCATTTCATTTTTCCACCTTATTTTCCTATGTTGTTATTTTTCTTTTTCATCCTCCTCTCTCTGGCTTCTAAGTAACCCTTATATATTTATAAGTTTCCTAAGTTGGCTCATTAAGCATGAAGTGTTGTTACTACACTATTACTAATGGTGGGACACTGACTTGTTACAAGAACTATCTTTTCTGATCTTGTGTGTCCCAGAGCAAAGACAGGTTGCCATTTCTCTGCTTAAGCACCTGGGACAGGCCGCTCTGATCTCTGCAATTCCTGAACAACCTAAGCATCAAAGTCAAGGGAAGTACAGACCATTGCTTCATCTGCTCATAGCTTTGGGAGTAAAAGCATGCAACACATTTCAACACATTCCTACGTGATGACACCACCTCTGTCTGGTGGTTGATATGTTCAGAAATACTAGACTCCTATGGGAACCTGTTTTAGGGTCCTGAAATCCAGTATTGCTCTGCTAATCACTGGTCATGATAGTGAGGTGGAACCCATATCCTTGCATCCCTCAAGAAGCCCACAGCTTTCCCCACATATAGTTACCCTTAGGGTCAAGCAGTACTTTGGGTCAAAAGAAGCAAAGTGTAGAAGGGAAGGGACCTGCATCCAACACTACTCTCAAAAACTCCCTGAACTCCCTTTGTAAACTATTACATTTTTCAAAATCCAGTGTTCAGCTCAGTTTTTTAAACTGCTTACTTTTGCTTCTGTTAATAAAATTCTTTATCTCTTTGAAGGTATTTTTATGCTTATTTTAGTGATTAGTCTATTCCATTGATTCTGCTTTTGTTAGAATCAGATGCTCAGATGTTGTCTCTTTTATTATACCTGTTCTCCTCAAATATCTGGTTAGTTTTACTTAGGTCTTATTTTTTTTTTTCCTCAGGGTATTAGCTTTCTTAGCTGGTGATGCATTTGGAATGGGAAGGCCAAGGGTCAGGTTCTTGTTTTTGCCATACTTTGGCTGGCAGGGGTGGCACCACAGAGCAATGAACTCAAGGTGCCTATGTCTGAACATGAGCTCTCTTTATGTGATCTTTCTTCCTTAAGAAGCTCCCTACTCCTCTGCCACCAGCACTGCTCTTCCTAATAGCTGTTTTTTCTATGATTTTGTTTCATGGATTGACTGGAGTCAAAGGCAGGAGGAGGGAATTTTCGTGGACCAGCAGATACCAAGTACCTGTTGTTAGGTATCTACAGTTTACCTAGACCCTTACTTAACTTCCTTCTGTGATTCCAGAAACCCTGACCCAGAAGCTTCTCTTTTATGGACCAAAAGTGCAAGGGGCAGGGGATGATCAAATCAGTGGAGAATGGCAGAGAAGGTGTACAGCTCAAAGCCCACCAAATGCTAAAGCAAACATTTAGTGGAAACGTATAATAAATGGTACAGGTGATTATATCTAAACCTCAGCATTAGCATCACTAAGGTTGGACAGCCAGAGTTTATATACATCTTAATATAATATAATAAAAGCTATGCAGCATCACCCAAAGCATAGGTTTCTGCCCAAAATAATTAAACTTATATATAACTGAGTTTAGATTTACCTGCAGTTTTATAAGAAATACAAGAGAGAAAGAAACAAGTGAAATGGTGTCACTAGTACTGTTCAGATAGGTCAAGAATGTGGAAATTTCTACATAAATGACCAAATTGGGGGAGGGGGTTGAGGGAGAGAAATGGATAACTCTTATAAGTTTAAGACCACTTAATCTCTAGCCTAAGGATAAGGAAGGGAGCTGCCTAACAAGACAGAAAACATTTATATTATAATTTTTCTACCCACCTAAAAATGATGGAGAAATCTTAGCCTCACCCAACACAGACCAAGAAAGGAAGTGCAGGAAGCTTAGACTTCAACCCTCAAAAACCTATGATAGAGCATCTTAGACCCCAATCAAGGTGGTGTCAGAAAAGGTATATGGTCAGTATAATACACCTTTTCTTGTGTGTCAATGTTGAGGTGCTCCATCTTCTTTCTACTGGGGTGTTTTCCTACAAGACCTAGTGGAGAACTGGGATTTTTGCCATCAGCCAGCATTAAATATAGGTATGAGAAAAGAGGGAAAATCTTAAAATAGTAAATAAACTTTCATCTGAAAAACACAGAAAAAGAAGGGCAAACTAAACCTAAAACAAGGAGAAGAAGCTAAATAATATGAACAAGAACCACAATCAATGAAGCTTATAACAGAAATACAAAAGGGAAAATCAATAAAACAAAGAACTGCATTGTGAAAAGATCAATAATACTGACTAATATTAGCAAGACCAAAAAAGAAGAAAGAGAGAAGACACAAATTGCCAACACCAGAAATGAAAAAGGTAATTTTGCTGTAGACCCTGCAGCTATGAAAAGGATAATAAAGGGATGCTACAAATAACTCTATCCACATAAACATGACAACTTAAATGAAATGGAATTATTTGAAAAACACAACTATCATAGCTCACCCACTATGAATAGCTCTAGAACTATTAAATAATATATATTTTTAATTAAAAAAATTCCCTCCAAAAGAATCTCTGGGAAAGTGGTTTTACTGAAGAATTCTACCAAATAACCAAAATCAATTTTATACTATCTTTACCAAAAGAAGAGGAATAGAGACTTTCCAATTTCTTTTATCAAGCTTTTACAAAACAAATGAGAAAAAAAAAACACAGATCATTATCACTAAAGAACAGATATGCAAAAGCCTAAGTAAATTTTAGCAAATAGATCTAACAATATTTAATAATATTTAACACAAACCATTGGTGATTCATTCCATGCAATTTGGTACAATATTCAACAGCAATGCAACCCATGAGAAGAAGAGAATAACAGATGTAGAAAAAAAAAATTGACAGAATTCAAAACCGATTCATGGTAAAAAACAAAACAAAACTCTTTTAGTATAGGAATAGATGATATTGAGAATCTGCAAAATGCCTTCAGCTAACATAGCCAATGGATTAAGGTTGGCAGTTCACTCCTAAGATTGGAAAGATAAAATTATCTCTTTGCAGAAAATATGATCATATATATATATATATATAGAGAGAGAGAGAGACCTTAAAGACTGCTAAAAAACCTCTTAGATGTTTAATCAGTGAATAATTACTAAATGAATAAATTAAAAACTAATAAACTCAATAAAGTTGTAGGATACAAAATCAACACACAGAAATCGGTTGCATACACTATCAAAGAACTCTATGAAGGGGAAATTAAGAAAATGATCACATTTATAATTGCATCAAAAAAATAAAACACTTAAGAATGAATGTAACCCATGAGTTAAAATACCTGTACACTGAAAACAAAGTCATGGGTGAAAGATGTAAACAAATGGGAAAATAGCTCATATTCCAGGATTAGAAAAATTAAATAATTTAAAAATAACCATGCTACTCAAAGTAATCTGCAAATCAATTGAAATTCCTTTCAAAATTGATAATAGAAAAAAATCTTAAAGTTTGGATGGAACCACAAAAGACATTGAGTCAATGTTGAGAAACAGGAACAAATTTGGAGACATCAGATGTCTTGATTTTAAGCAATATTACAAAGCTACCATAATCAAAAAAGCATGGACATAAAAACAAACACATAAACCAGTGTGATAGAATAGAAAGTTAGATAAACCCACACATATATAGTTATATGTATATGTATGTATATATGTATCTACATATATATTAATTATAGAAACCCACTAATTTTTAGGAGGTTGCATACACAATGGGAAAAAGTTTGTCTCTTCAATACATGGTGTTGGGACTTTATCCATATGGAAAGTAATGAAACTAGACACTTGTACAACTCCCAAAAATTAGATCAAAATGGATCAAAAACAAATAAAAGACTTAAAATTTTCCCACATGGCACACCAACCTCTCCTACCGCCCGCTGCTCCCCTCAGCAGTGTACTTCAGTGCTTCTGCTTGTCCTGCTCCCTGCTCTGGCTCTGGTGAATTCTTTCACCCTCCCTCTCTTCTGACTATACCCAGTGCTTGTATAAATAAATAAATAAATCTTTAAAAAAAATAAATAAACAAGTAGGACTACGTCAGATTAAAGAGCTACTGGGTAAAAGTGAAGCAATTAATAAACTGAAAACACAATATACACAGTAGGAAAAATTCAGTTTTTATATATATATATATATATATATATATATATATCATAAGGGGTTAATATCCCTAGTATATAAAGAACTCATACAATTCAATAGCAAAAAAAGCAAATAATACAACTAAAAATATACTGAAGAACTGAATAGCTATTATTTGAAAGAAGATAAACAAAGGGCCAAGAGTTACATAAATCAGTGTTCAACATCACTAATCATAAAGGAAATGAAACTTAAAATGACCTAAAGGTATCAGTTTAAATCAAATATAATGATTTTTTTCTGAATCGATATAATCATGGTTTTTCCCCTAATTTTAGGAATTTTGTGTCTATCTTTACAAGTAAGATTGGATTTTATTTTTCATACCATTAACCATGCTTTCGCATCAAATTTATAGTTGCTTCATAAGGTGATTTTGGAATGTTTCCAATTTTTCAATTCTCCCTAATATTTTGTTTGATATTGTTTGATATACAAATTGCCCTTTCCTTCAAAATTTGAATTCTTTTGAAAAAGAATATTCTTTAAGTCCATCTTGGTTTGGTACTGTTAATATCAAAGGTTGATTTTTCACTTTGGATGCATATTTTTTAATGGTGAAAACTTATTTAGATTTCATTTCCTTCTTAAATCAGTTCAGTGAGTATTTGTTGACAAGGATACCAAGTGAACTAGATGTAAAACTACATATCATTTTGTATTTATGCCCCTTCTCTTCCTTTTCAACCCTAAAAAAATTAAGCATTTTCCTTCTTTCTGATGCTTTTATAACTTTGCAACTTGGATTTCTTGTTCTAAATTTTCAGTATATTGGTTTATTTTATTTTTTTGGAAGATTTATTTCATTAAGTTTCCTTTGTTGGTTTTCATCCATTTGGATAATTATATTATCTCATATGTTTGCTTTAGATGATTATCTCTGTTTTCTTTTTAGAAATTCCCTTAGACATATGTTGCAGAATCTCATCTGTGTTTGGGAAAAAAATGTTATATTTTGTCCATTATTTTTTTTTTATTGTGGTAGCTTTAGTTTCCAGCATCATCAATGCACCCCAATCACCATTCAGGCACCAAAAGTGCTCCACCAGAGTTCCAGAATTTTCTTAACTTGCATCTTTTATTCACTAATAACCTCAACATTCAATACTATAGATGATGGATACATCTTATTTCTTAAGGCATTAATTTAGTTATCAATTTACACTACATTAAATATATGTCGACTTTATGCTAAATGTTTGTGAAGGTAACATGGAAGGCGTTGGGGAGTTAAACACACTGATACATGTTCTGCTTTTATGGACTTTTGCTGTTATTCTCCTTTTTGCTAGATCTTTGTCTACAACTATGATGGTTTTTTAAGATATATTCTAGACATAGATTTCCTGTTTGAAAAAAATGTGAAATAGTCTAAGTTTTACTATTTTAATACCACTACCAAATAGTCATGTTGAGAGAGTATGGAGTATGTGTGCATGTGGGTTTGTGTGCATGTGTATAAATACATGTATGTATGTGTGTATGTATAAAGTACAATTCAAAAGACAAGAACACTCCTGAACATAAATGTATTGTTTTGTGCCTATATGTAAGTAAATACATGCATGCACATTCAATGACAGTTTCTTTGTTTTCCTTTTAGATAGACATTTTTATTCTTTCATTTAAAGTAAAAAAGGAAATTAATATCAGATCAATCATCCTGATTATTTCTTAGCCATTAATATGAATTTATTCACTGAAATGTGGCTTTGGGATCTGGGGGTTGCATTAATCCATACTATTTTGATTCTTCAGAATACAGATAACTCATAATTCATAGTTGATTAGAATCCACAACTTATTTGTCAATTAAGAGTTAATTCGTTGATTTACTGAGTTGAGATAAACTAAGAAACCATTTTAGAAATATTGCCCGGTCACTGTTTCAATATAAAGTTACTTGATATTCAAAGTTTGCAATTTTTCAGTAAGTAGAACTCAGTCTCGCTTAAAAAATATCAAGTAACCAATCTTTAAACATCTGCCTGAATAGCTAGATAAAAATGTTCTATAATGGAAATATGAATTGCTTATTTGAACAAGAGCTGATAAATAGTTTTTATTTATCAGATGACATTTCTCTTGCAACAAACTTCTTATATTTGAATTAAAAAACCCCATTTTTCATGACTTGATAAGAGGAAAACATCAGGCCCATAAATTCCATTAGTGGACTCCAGCTGGGTGAACCACAGTGAGTCACAATCCCCAAATATTTGCAAGCTTGATAAAATGATATTGAAAGGAATTGCTATTAGCTTGACTTGGCCCACCTAAATTGTACTCTTGATAGCCCATTATTTTATTTTAAAAATAAAATAATTTTATTTTAGCCTGATTAGTAATTCTAGTAGAGTAATACAATCAGAAAATTATGTGAATGATTGTGGAAAAGAATGAGTTTTTTTTTCTGAAAAAGGAATGAAATTTTCAACAAATATCTTGAAGAAACTGCTCTAGTGTTGGATGTTGTATTAAACGATTATATTTGGTGGTAAGTGAATTATATCAGCCTGTGGAGTAGAAACAGAAACATTCTCTCATGTCACTTGATGTATGAAAATGTCATTTCCTTTCATGTCATTTACATTTTCTGGTGGCAGAAAAATAATCCAGAAAACAAGTTTCAGACCTTTGTGAGAGTAAAGTTCTCTGAGTGAGAAGTAACTTACACTAAAAAGCATGGAGAGTGTTGCTTACCACACAGCAAGATCTCAGATTCCGAGAAGCTGTAACTTAACTATCTATGTTCTACTTCCTTTCAGTAAGTGCTCATGAATAAGGGGAGTCTGAGCTTTTCAGCAATATGGGGACTGCAAGAGAAGATCTTTCGCTGTGCGTGGGATGAACAGAAACGTGGAAAGTGAGCAGGATAGCAGGAGGGTATTTAGGTTGCAGATCCATCCCTCAGGGGGGTCCTCACAGCAGCCACATGGGGCTAGAACCCAAGGGCTCAGAAAATGACCTGTGCCTGCAAACAAATGAACAGCAGCCCTAGACATCCCTGAAATAGATAAGAGACACTGACAGGGCGACTAATTTTATCCGTTAAGCCACTGGGAGTCTGTGGTATGAAAATGTGGGTTTCATGAGCTTTTTCTGCACTGGACTTTTCCCAATACTGACTTATTTTTGTCGTCTAGAGGGAGCCAGGTCTGGGCTAGAGTTTATCAGCCTCATTATTTCTGAGTTTCCTGTAAACTCCATTCCCCTACAGAATCTTCACACCACATCCTCCCCGTCTACACCTGCTATTTCTTTCCTTTCTACAGCTCCTAACAGCTCTCCAAGTGTGAGAGGCATCTTAACACACTGGTAAGTGATAGAAAGAGAGAAATTCCAAGGTTGGGAATGGGGATGAGGGAGGAAGGGAGGGGGAAGAGAGGGAGGAGATAATCACACAGATTAGCCTCTCTTACTAAAAATAAGATGTGTGATACTCTGAAAAGCAGAGATTTAATTGCTGAATCCCAAATTCTAAAAGGAGTGAGTCTCTGCAGGACATCAGATTTTGCAAGAGAAATGACTAACAAATACCGAGGACCCCAGAGGACATGGGCCCATTTTATGCTAAATACACACTGAGAAATTAATTATCTATCCTAATATGATAAGCACTGTATCTGTTTTCACTGGAAATTTCAGTACTTAGGGTTCACATAAAAAAGTCACGGTTTTGCCCTTGTTCTTACACTCACCACTTTCTGAAGAAACGGCTCTAGTATTGGATGTTGTATTAAACAATTATGTTTGGTGGTAAGTGAATTATATCAGCCTGCGGAGTAGAAACAGAAACATTCTCTCATGTCACTGGATGTAAGAAAATGTCATTTCCTTTCATGTCATTTACATTTCAGTGCACTTTATGATATATTTACATGGATTCTATGTAAAGCAGATGCAAGGGAAAATTCAAGGTGCAGGAGAATAGCCTCTGACCATAGCTAAGGCTTTCTGTTTCCAAATCAACTCCCATTCTCCCTCTCAAGAACAACTGTTTTATTCATAGGCAAAACCTTTTTGATTTAGGAGAAATATATCATCTGTTTACAAAATCATTATTGAAAAATGCAAGGAGTACAGACACTACAACATAAAGCAAGTGCAAGTCATGAGACACTATATATATCAGGCAAGTCACTACACAGAAAAGGTCCAACTTTCCAACTTGGCAAAATCTGCTGCAGTTACTGAAACATTTAATGAACTGAATCCCCCACATCCCAATGTGTAAACAAAAGGACAAGGCTGTGTCTGTGCTTGGTCACTTCAATCTAACTCTGGAACTACACAAAACACATAGACACCTTGTACAATTCACCTGTTACTTTGGCCATATTTTTATTCTAATGTGGGAGGAAGGGCAAGATGACTACAGAGCAAAATGTATGGACTCTCATTCCTGCAAAGATGTGTGGACCCTATTGTCTCTGGTAGACCCCAGAATGAGTTGAAAGAGAAGGCTGGGGCCTCCCTGGTGGCGCGAGGGGTTAAGACGCAACCTATGAAGCTATCAGCAGCCACTGCAGCACGAGATCAATCCCTGGCCAGGGAGCTACCCACATGGTGCAGCAGACCTCTCCTGCCTTGCCTGCTGCTCCCCTCAGCAGTGCATTTTAGTAGATCTGCCTGTTCTGTTCCCCATTTTGTCTCTGGTGAATCCTCTCACCCCCTGAAACCTCTGGCCTGTACCCCAGTTCTTGTATGCATAAATAAATAAATCTTACAAAAAGAAAAAGAAGGCAAAACTGCTGGGAGCTTATATGAATGTATTATTTTTATGAAGACATTCTGTATAGAACTGAGCAATGCAATACCACATATACTTTAGAATAGTCAAGACAGACTGTGTCATGATGTTTACTGATCAACTCAACAACTGCTCTTTCATTGCCTGTGCTCTCTAACTTTGAAACCACTGATGGTAATGTAGGCCCCTTTTAAAAGAAAGAAGGACATACATAATTAGTGGGATGTCTCAAGAAAATATTTTTCATTGTATTCACTATAAAATGCATTTTAGGGCCTCTCCTGGTGGCGCAGCAGTTGAGCGCTGGGTTGCGAGGCTGCCCAGAGCCACTGCAGTGCCAGTTCGATCCCTGGCCACTGGTGAGGGTCCCCCCCTCCCACATACACAAAATGCATTTTATATCACAATCCAGCACACACTGACATATACATTTACCTTACTATATTTGCTGTACTCACATATCTTCATTTTGAGTCCATTTTGTTTCACCCAGTAAGTTGCTATAATGACCATTTATGTACCTCAATCTACTGTTTGGTAAATGCTGAATTTTATTAATGAAAAATAAATCCATTACATGCACACAAAACTATAAGCTATTTTAAATACCTATGTATCTATGGAATATGGAGGAGGCATGCAGAAAGTTAACACCTTTGAAAGGGTTCTAAAAATCCTGATTGGGTAGGTTATATTTTAGGCTTGGGGATGTGAGTACCATTAATTTATATAGAAAAAAAAACCCTGAAAGTTCAATACAAACATATTGATAAAAATCCATTGCTTCTAAAATGTGTTAGCGACAATGCATTTGTTTTCTAAAACAAAAATGACTTGGGAATAGAACATATTTTGAATTACTTGAGATTATTTCATAATGCATTTTGGCCACTAAAATAAAATATACTGCCAATTTTGAAAATCCAAATTTGAACTCAGAAGATGGTATTAAGTAAGGAGACTGAAGTCTGAATTCCACTACAAACCAGCCAATTTATACTGGTTCATTGTTTAACACCTTGATGTAACATTATCACTACAAAGTCATTTATATGTTTATGTTACTGTTCAACTTGCTTGTTAAAATACAAAATAAAGGAGAAATGAACCTTAAAGAAGTGTTGTTGGAATCTTTTCCTATTGTTTTGTCAGGGACTGTTCCTTATAATGCCTTAGCTATAGCATTAGGTTAAGGTGGATTCATTGATAATCACATAAATGCTCTTAGATTATAAATTAGGCAGTAATTTGACAGAATAATTTAGTCCTTTGAACCATAGTCTGTATGCGATCCATTTTATTGCCAATTGGTTCATATAAGATCTGAGAAACACAAAACATGTATTTCAGAGTGTTCCAGTGAATACAACTAAAGATTTGGGGGCAGCCTTGAAGATAGAAAACAGCCTTCTGCCAAGATACCAATTACAATTATCTATTTGAAGGGAAATCTGATTTTCTACTTAGAAATGAGAGAAGATTAAGCATATGATACCTACATTGAGAGGTAATTTGTTTCTCTTGTTTTTAAGAATAATATTAGTAAAGATGATTAATGATGAACTTTTAAATCAGGTACCTATGACTTAGTTTAATATTGAAAGAGGTTCATTTGAAGGTTATCTCTTTTAGGCAGGGTAAATATGTGTAATTTGGGGTTGCATATAAGAGTATCAGGATATACTTCTTAGAGTCAGTTTTGGTAAACAGGTGGACTCAATTTAAGAAACTAAGTCAGTAAATTTCTCATTAATCATAGCCAGATTTATGTGAAACTTAAGTTACTTAATTTTTGTTTTGATTTTAGGAAACTAAGACACAGTGCAAGGAAATGCAATTGGGATAGGTTTATAGTTTGTCTTCATCTCCAGCTGTAAACTTCATGAAGACAGGGCATATTTATAATATTCATCATTGAACCCATTGGGTCTGGGAAAGAAGGTAATAGGTGATAAATAAATATTTGCCTGTTGTGTGAAAGCAAGACACTCCCTGACACAATTAAAAGCAAAGGCAAGTAACAAGCCAAAAGAAACAATTTATGTGTGGGGAAGCCTAAGTATCTTCTAGACCCTAGATACTAAATCCTTTTTAAAAATTTTCTCCCTACATCAATCCTTAATTCCCTTTTGACCTTTCTCCCTGCCCTCTCCTTAACTTCAGAAATCTCATTTCATGTATTAGTGTCTGCTAGTTCTTACAAGTATTTTACTATGTTGAATTGTCCACTGCATAAGTGTCTGATACTTGTCTTTGTCAGTCTAACTTGTTTTATTACACACAATTCTCTCAAACTCCTTCCATTCTGCTGTATTTTCTTATGGTTGAATAATAATCCATAATGTGGATATGCCACATCTTTGGGGGTCAATCTTTTATTGATGGGCAGTTATGTTGCCTCCATGGCCTAGCTTTTATAAATAATACTGCAATATACTTTGTAGAGGATATAGGTTTTTGAGTTGATGGTTTCACATTCTTTGGTTAGATACCCATGAGTGGGATTGCTGGGTCATATGGTATTTCCATTTTCAGTTTTGAAGATAAATAGAGATTGCTTTCCAAAATAGCTGTAGCAGTTTATATTCCCACCAAAGGTATAATAGAGTTATCCTCCTTCTCTGCATCCCTCTTCATTTGGGAATATTGTATGTGCAGGTCTTTTGCCTATATATTTTAATTGTGTTCTTGATTTTTTATTGTTAAATTGGATACATTTTTTCATTTTATCTATCTTGGATATTAACCCCTTGTTATTTATGTAATATGCAGATAAAATGTCCCATTTGGGGGGATGTCTTTGTAATCTACTTATATTTTCTTTCACTGTGTAAAAGTTTTTTTTTTTTTCTTTAATTTGAGGTAATCCCCATTGTTTGTGTTTAGTCCCCTTGCCATAAGGGTCAAGTCTCCAAAAGCATCTTTAGCATTGATGTTATGGAACATATTGCCAATGTTTTCTTTGACCTATCTTATTGTTGCAGGTTTTAATATAAATCCTAATTAATTTTGGATTTATTTTTGTGTATGAAGTCAGTCATCCAACTTCATTTTTTATTGGCCTGTCAGTTTTCCCAGAATTAATTGTTAGAAACTCTCCTTTCCCCGTTGTACTGGTGGTGGCTACATTATCATAAATTAAGTATTGATATGTGCATGGTTTTATTCCTGGGCTTTTGATACTGTTTCATTGATCCACGTATCTATTTTGATGCCAGTATTATATTGTTTTAATTACTGTTAAATTATAGTGTAGCTTAAAGTGAGGTAATACGATGCCTCTATTTCTCTTCTTTTTTCTCAGAATAACTTTTGCTATTTTAGAATTGGATGGTACCACATAAATTTTGTACTTTTTATTCAATTTATTTGAAGAATATTGTTGGTATTTTCATGGGAATTGCATTGACTTTATATATTGCATTAAGTAGAACAGCCATTTTAATTATATTGATTCTCACCACTCATAAGCATGGACTATCTTTATGTCAAAATCTAAATCTTTTAATAATGTCTTATAGTCCTTTTTTTAAAATTTATTTATTTATTTATACAAGAACCGGGGTACAGGCCAGATTTGCGGGAGGGTGAGATGATTCACCAGAGACAGAGCAGGGAACAGAACAGGCAGACTGATGAAATACACTGCTGAGGGGAGCAGCAGGCGCGGCAGGAGAGGTCTACTGCACCATGTGGGACCCTCATTGGCCGGCTGGGATCGAACCCACACTACAGAGGCTGTGGACAGCTTCACAGCACTGTGCTCAACTGCCTGCGCCACCAGGGGAGGCCCAACGTGTTATAGTTCTAATTTATATGTCCTTCACCTCCTAAGTTAGATTAATTCCAAGGTATGTGTTTCTTTTTGAATGATTTTTGATTGTAAATGGAAATTTTGCCCTATGAAGGCAATAATTTATTAATTTGTAATATATGGTATTTCTTAACTGAGTTAGGTTCTTTCTATTCCCCTTTTGTTTAGAATCTTAACATAAATGAGTGCTGAATCTTATCAAATACTTTCTCTACATCTATTGATATTATTATATGATATTTATCATTACTTTTATGGATATATTATGCATTGATTGGTTTAAATATATTAAACCATCCTGACATGCCAGGGATGTCTCACTTGGTCATAATGTATAATTCTTGTGATTTATTGTTAAATTTTAATTTGCTAGCATTTTTGGTATATTTTTGCATAAATGTTCAAGAGGGATTTGGTTTTTGCTGTCTTCATTTGGTTTTGGTATTAAGTTGATGTTGGCATCATAGACGGATTAGGGAGAATTCCCTCTTCTTGGATATTTACAAATAAAATTGAGCAAGATGGGCATAGATTCTTCATTAAAAGTTTTATAGAATTTATTTGCTAAGCAATCCGGTCCAGGGCTTTTGTTTGGGGGAAATTTTCCATTATTGTGTTTCATAGTATCCATGACTATGATTTGCTTATTCAACTCTTCTGTTTTCCCCTAGTTAACAAAATTGGACCTAGAAATGTGTTCATTTCTTCAAGATTATCCACTTTATTGACATATAACTGCTCCTAGCATTCTATTATGAGTCATTGTATTTCTATGTCATCTGTGGAAATTTCTTCTCTTTCTAATTCTATTTTTTATATTTTCTCTTTTCTTTGTTAGCCTGGCTATTTTGTTTATTTTCTCAAAGAACCAACCATTAACTAATTGTTATCTTTTGTATAGTCTTTTTGGTATCTATTTTATTTATTTCTGAACTTACTTTTATTATTTTCTTCTTTGTACTACATTTGGGTCTTGGCTTTTTCTCTTTTTTCAGTTTTTTTAAATATAGAATCAGATTATTTCAGATTATTTTACTGTTTCTTAATGTGATATTGCAGTTATCTTCCCTCTTCATATTGCTTTTGCTGCATCCCATCGATTCTGGTAGCTTGCATCTTGTTTTCATTAAATCTGTGGTATTTTCTTTATTTCTGTTTTAATTTCCTCTTTTATCCAATAGCCAGTAAGCAGGATATTATTTAACTTCCATGTATTTATGATTTCTTTCTTTCTTTCTTTCTTTCTTTCTTTCTTTCTTTCTTTCTTTCTTTCTTTCTTTCTTTCTTTCTTTCTTTCTTTCTTTCTTTCTTTCTTTCTTTCTTTCTTTCTTTCTTTCTTTCTTTCTTTCTTTCTTTCTTTCTTTCTTTCTTTCTTTCTTTCTTTCTCTTTCTTTCTTTCTTTCTTTCTTTCTTTCTTTCTTCTTTCTTTCTTTCTTTCTTTCTCTTTCTTTCTTTCTTTCTTTCTTTCTTTCTTTCTTTCTTTCTTTCTTTCTTTCTTTCTTTCTTTTTTTTTTTTTCCGTGGGACCCTCGCCGGCAGCCGGGGAACAAACTGGCGCTGCAGAGGCTGCAGAGGCTGCAGAGGCTGCAGAGGCTGCAGAGGCTGCAGAGGCTGCAGAGGCTGCAGAGGCTGCAGAGGCGAACGAACTGGCGCTGCAGAGGCCTCTGCAGCCCAGTGCTCAACCACTGTGCCACCAGGGGAGGCCCTGATTTATTTCTTTTTTCCATAGTTGATTTAGTTGTTTTTTTTGACCTTATGGTCATCAACACTAATCTTCATTTTCAACTAATGTGTTGAGAATGAAGTACTATTAAATAACTTTAAGGAACATATTTAATTCAGAATCATTAGACTATACTTTTATGTCAGGAATACAAACTTAAATTAATAGGGATATTTATTATGGATCAAATTATACAGTAGCATCATATTTAAGGTCCTTTATTTTGAATTAGTCTTATCTGGCTTCAAATACCATCTTGTTCATTACGTCTGTAACTCTTGCACAAAGATTTAATCTCTGTAAGCTTCAATTCTTTCATTCTATCATCTATAAAATGGAGTATTTACCACATAGTATAGTTGAGAAGATAAAATTATATATATAAATATATATAGA
Organism: Talpa occidentalis; assembly: GCF_014898055.3. Taxonomy (NCBI): domain Eukaryota; kingdom Metazoa; phylum Chordata; class Mammalia; order Eulipotyphla; family Talpidae; genus Talpa; species Talpa occidentalis. The sequence continues at coordinate 86,604,278 of NW_023605305.1, forward strand.
TGTATATACATTAATTACAGCATGGTGAACAACACATGGTAGCTATGATTTAGAAGTTAAGAAATTTCAATTTACCAATAGGCTTATTGAAAAATTTAAAAATATGAAGTTTTTCCTTGGCTCTTGTAAAGCAAGTTTTAAAAACTTTAGTTATAAAATATCTGAATTTTCTGGTGAGCTGAATGGTCTACATTACTTTAATAAAGGTTTTCCTAATTCAGTCACAAAGCACTGATTAATTTATGTAAGATACCTGGTATCAGGCCTCCCTGGTGGTGCAGTGGTTGAGCACTGGGCTACGAAGGTGCCCGCAGCCTCTGCAGCACTGGTTCAATCCCCGGCTGCTGACAAGGGTCCCACATGGCACGCAGACCTCTCCTGCCACGCCCGCTGCTTCCCTAAGCAGTGTACTTTGTCAGTCTGCCTGTTCTGCTCCCTGCTCTGGCGCTGGTGAATTCTTTCACTCTCCCGCACTGCTGACTGTACCCAGTGCTTGTATAAATTAAAAAAAAAAAAAAAAAAAAGACCACATGTTACAAAAAAAAAATACCTAGTATAAAAAGGAAATGATTTTAGGTGCTATAAGCAATCATGTATTACTTATTAATAAATTTTATTAATGATTGTATTAATTATTAATAAATAAAATTTGATTTTTATTTATTAATTATTGATAATTTTTATAAATAAATATTATTCAGATAAAATTTATAGCCTCTGAAACCACTATGTCAATGGGAAAAATAGCAATTTATTTCTAAATCATAACATACACAATTTTTTGAGTGGTGGAGCCTTAGCTCTCATCCTGATAAATGAAGATAATAATATTTGCCGTCTCTCTTTTTCTTTCTCCCTATACCTACTATCTGGGAATAGACTATAGGTAAATAGATACCTCAGAATAGATATAGAGATATATGGAGAGAGAGAGAGAGGGATCGACATATTAATTAGTATAATGGTTGGCACATGGTTGACAACAATAATAATGAGTTTGATAAAAAAGCATTTCACAAATGTGGTTAGCCAATTAAAGCTAGACATTTCAGCAAGTGTCCAGAGGAGACACAGTTATAAATACCATAGGGAAACAACTATTACATTCAGAAAATACCATTGGTTATATTAATTTATCATCAAGCTGATGATATCTGTTTCTCTGCAAGAATAGGAGTTAGAGCTTAGCATCTCCATATCTGTGTCAACATAAATGCATTTTATGGAGTACTGATGCATGAACAATTTTATCCTACTTGACCCCTTTCTATTATTTTAAAAAATGTTCTTTCTATTATTAAAATTATTATTATCTATGTATTATTATAATTTATAATTATATTTATATCATATTATAATTATATATAATTCATAATTTACATATTTATTTATATATTTATAAATATATTTATATATTTACTTATATATTTATATATAATTACATATTATATATAATATATTTATATTATAATTATCTATTATTAAAATGTTCTTTCTATTATTTTAAAAATGTTCTCATGCTCACAGGATGCACAACTATCATCTACATAAATGAGCACTACACCATTATACTTAGTGGAAATTTTAAAAACACATTTTCCATTATGATATTATTATTATTATTATTATTATTACTATAATTATTATTGTTTTGGGTTTTGTCTAAGAGAGAAAAATGACTGAAAACAATGATTAACTGCATGGAATTAATTGCAATGAAATGATTAAATTTATTACTTCCTGAATGTAAAGGAACACTGTCATAGTTAATTGTATATGTCAACTTGTTTGGGTCACATGTCAGTGACAAATGATTAAATATTATTTTGGGTTTGTCGGTGGCAATGTTTTCAAACAGGATTAGTATTTGAATTGGTAGAATGGGTAAGGTAGTTGTTTTCCCCCTTATCGGTAGGCATCACCCAATTTGTTGAGGACCTGAATAGAACAAAAAGGAAAAGGAGGTTGAGTTCCCTCTCTACTTGCAATGAGACAACAATCCTCTCCTTCTTGCACTATAGCTAATTTTCAGGCCTTCATATTTATACTGGCGTCTATAGACTGGCATTTATACACCATCAGCTCTCCCACCTTTGAACTGTGCCACCAGGTATCCTTCTACAGCGTTGAGTCCGCAGATTGAGGGGCTTATCAATATGTGTGTGTGCGGAGAGAGAGACATCAATAAGAGATGGAATAGTATACAGGTAACCAACTATTACATTTAGAAAATCTTCCCTTCTCGGACTCATTTTAATTTCAAGCTAAAGATAATTTTTGGTGGGGCTACATTAATAATTTCCCTGCCCTCTCTCTCTTTATATATACATATATATACACATATATATATATATGTGTATATATATGTATATAAGATAGAGGATAGATGATAGATAGATAGATAGATAGATAGATAGATAGATAGATAGATAGATAGATAGATAGATATCTGTCCCTCTGGAAGGTATTTCTCTGGAAAACCCTACCTAAAATAACTTATCAGATATGGACAATTTGTAACTTATTCTATAAAATAGCTGAGCATATGACCCTGAAGTAATAAAAGCTGAAAGAGCACTTTACCTTTTCCTACATTGAGAAAGACTTTAGATAATGTAGATCATTTTTAAGAGATAAAGTCTCAGTCTGGAATTGCTGTAAATATATTAAACATTGATGTGCCCCTACATTAATTAAACCACACTGCTTATTAATTTGTTACAGTAGTACCTCTGACAGGTGCAAGCATTTGAGGACTAAAGTGTACAAACTGATCTAGTTTGAGGCTTACAGCAGAGAAAGAAAATTGAAGCAAACCTCTAATAAATGATAACATCTATTATGTGTCTCTGACATTCTCTCTAAGACTTTGAAACAGGACATAGTGGGATTGTAATGTTACCATCTTCATTCAAAACTCAGTCAAGGGCCTCCCCTGTGGCGCAGCGGTTGAGTGCTGGGTTGTGAAGCTGCCCGCAGCCTCTGCAGCGCTGGTTCGATCCCCGGCTGCTCCCCGGCCACCGGAGGAGGGTCCCACATGGCGCGCAGACCTCTCCTGCCGCCCGCTGCTCCCCTCAGCAGTGTACTTCGGTCCCTCTGCCTGCTCTGCTCCTCGCTCTGGCTCTGGTGAATTCTCTCACCCTCCCGCGCTTCTGACTGTACCCCCAGTGCTTGTATAAATAAATAAATAATTAAAAAAAAAAAAAAAAAAAAAAAAAACTCAGTCAAGAAACTACTTATTCCTCAGTGCAACCAACTTATGGTTTTCCTCTATTGTATACGTGCTAACATTATTAAAAATCCCCCACTTTTGTAAATTCCTTTTGGAAATGTCAAAGGCAATTCAAATCCATGAAAAGATAAGAAGTATTGTTGCCAAGTAAAGTTTTGACTGTAAGAAAAGTAAGGGCCATCTGGGATCTTGGCATCAAATCTGGTTTGCTACTCTTAGAACACTATAACCCCTGGGCATCGACTGATATCAAAGATGCTGCCAGCATCCTCAGATAATTCTTGCCTACTGGCTTAAAAGTCACCAATTAAATCTTGGTCAAGAGAATTTTCTTGTAAACAGAAAATCGATGGCTTAGTAGCAAAAAAGTACAGAGATTTGGGTAAAATTCAGGCATAAATTTCACTTTTCTGAAAAGAAAGAAAAACTGTTCAACTTGCAGAACATTTTGACAAGTTAAGGATACAGTATTAATTGCTCAGACTATTTAATAGATAATTTGATTCATATGGATATAATAAATTTAATTATTCAAGGTCATCCATTCAGCCACCTGAAAGTGCCACCTAAGGTTGCTATTTAACCATCTGCTGTTCTACAATGAATTATTATTGATGGACTCTGGGCCAGAGGGAGTGCTTCTTAGTGGGGAAACTCCTTTGACTTTCTACAGGTAAAAACTGGCACATGGGAGCAAGGTCAAATTTTACCAAAGGTTCATTATTCTTAGATAATTTTAAAGTTGATTTATGGATTTCTCTTCCTTTACTACATCTCAGGCTACTGATAATCAGAAACATGTTGAAAGCCAGTGGGTAAAGGAAATGCATCATGTGCATTTTCTCAGTGAGTCCTGTAGCAGAACTGTTGACCATCAATGCATATGTATCAATATCCAACAATGGAAATTTTTCCAACTTTTATTTTATATTTGTTACACTTGTAAATTAAAATTTGTATCATCATTATCAAAAAGAGCAATTAGGATCAAATGGATGTAAAAATTGAAATACATATTTGCCAGTACAAATATGTACTGGCATTCAAAAGCTTTTTTTTAAAAAATACACTGATCTAAAAAAAAAGTGCTTTAAAGAAGAACTGAGCTTTATTTTTAATTTGACTTTTCCATTTAGATAAGCTCAAATGAAAGCAATAGTTGTCAATACACATGAAGAATATCAATTTCGGGCTTGATAAAATAAATGGCATGTGAATGTTTCCTCTACTTGGAAAACTTGTACACTCTTGTTTAAATTCATTATTTTATGCAGATTTCAAATTAATCATTAATTTCTAGGAAAAATCTCCTCGCTTCTTTCATTCAGGCAAAGGTGTATGTATATGCTACGTTTTTACATGACAAAATACCATTCCTTTATAGCACTTATCCTGAAAACAATTTTTTTAATTTGTAGAATTTTTTATACTAGTATGTTCCTCTACCAGTCTGCATCTTCTGTGAGAGCAAGGACTCTGCCCATTTCTTTACCGCTGTTTCCCTCCCAGGCCTTCAAAAATGCCTGCACAAAATGGAAATCTGTTAAATCTTGAAAGAATGAATAAATCTCACTAAATTGAAAGCTTCCTGAATCTGAGCAAAAATGAGACATAGCTCTATGGTGGAGACTAACACTTAACACACAGAAAGATAAAGACTATGACCTTCAAGCTCCATGGATTTGCTGAGGTTTTACAGAGTTTGAAAGAAACAGAGACAGACACAGGACATTTGCAGAACATTTTTAGAGGAGAAATTTTGTTGAGCCCTTAAAATGAGATCCATTGTTATAGTCACATAATTCACAACACACACACATATTATTTGTAAGTATTATCCTTTGTTATATATAATATACTGCATATTATTTTATATTCATATAAACATGATATAAGAATTACATGAAATACCACATATATGATATTTAAAGTATATAACATATGTTATGCACAGACATACATGTATGTATCCATCATTCTATGCACATGTAAAGAAACAGGTTGTGTGCGGTATATCATTATTTTTGCATGTATGTTCTAAGCACCCCATGAAATACAGTGTTATGCATACAGTCATCCCAAGATGCTCCTGCTTATGACATATTCCACTTCAGTGACTCCTAAGGACATGGCAGTTTCCCAGGTTTTTCATAAGAGGCATCAAAATTTGAAAAATATACTTTTAGTCAATAGCAAAATGTTAATTTTTTTCCTAAGATGTTAAGAATAAAAACTTGTTATCCAAGTTAGTCAACATGAACAGATTTTGCTAAGATATAAACAAACGCTTTTCTAGTAAGCTTTAATTTTTGCTTAAATTGGATCCATGAAACATCTAATAAATAAAGGGCCAAGATGGGAAATATCACAAACAACTAATTACTTTGATAATTTGGCTGGTAAAAGCATGATTTTTACTGTATTACAAACAGTAGTTGATTTAGTCAGCTGGGCTTCTTACACTGTGTTCAAGATGCTCACTTGCTGGGGTACTATAATGACTCAGATAGGATTTCAAAACATCCCATGACCTCAATGTCCCCCTGCACCATTGCAGAGGAGCCCATGTTTTGATACCTGCTTAATCTACAGGTTAAGGTAACTGCCACCTTCTTAAACACCCACCTCATCCTGATCTGACTCATACACAGCTGCTATTAAGAGCAACTTCAGATCATTACTAACTCTCTGGCTGCTTAATCATCCAAGTTCAACATTTGGATGGAGAATTCAAGTGACATTCTAAAGTTTATTTAATTGCTAATAATAGAAAATACACCTCAAGGAGAAATCCTGGAGTTGTAGGAATAAATAATTATTCCTCTTTACTCCCAGCCCATGAGAGTTGATTCAGTTACTTTCAATAGTTTCTCCATCAGCACAGGATTCTCAATTTTGGTTTCTAGCTGACTATTCTGGCCATATTGAGTGTACAATATTAAGTATGAGGACCCTACAGATCTAATATCAGACTATTATGTTTTTATTAGGTATAACAAAAGATAGGGTAGTTGTGATGAACTGATCAATGCCAGCCTTAAAAACTCTTAGGTAATTTCCACTTATTTAATATACTTCTATACAAAAGCATTTAAATTGTTATAAGATTGCTCAGGATCTTAAAACATATACATTTTTGTACATGTATAATAATTTTCTATATTACTATATAAAATATTATCTAATATGTTAATGTTTATTTAAAATACCTGTTATTATTTTACTAAAAAGAGTAATATACATAGTAGGACTAATAAAAATAATAGTAACAACAGTAAGATTTAATATTAACAGGCATTTACCTGTATATTTACATGCTTCTAATTTTATTTAATGGCATTGACATAAAATAATAATGTGTCACTTATGTGATATTATTACTCACTCATTCAGTCAAGGTAGATGAACTACCAAAACATGCAACCATATGAGTTCTGAGACTTAGGAAATAAATGCTTATCTGCATTTGCCCAAGGCTCCAAGGTGAGCCTTCCCTTTTGTGAACTCACCTCGCAAGTTCTTGGAGCATCTTGCAGTTATTCAACAAAGAGACAGGTCATGGACACAGGAGCATGGGGCAGGACATAGCAGAATGAGCTCAAAATATGATCATCATCACTTCCATTCATAGTCTGTGAAACAGAAGATAGTCATAACTACTTCTTTCCCAAGGATAGCAGGAGGAAAGTGAAATATTTTTGGTGAACACATGATAGTCTCTGCCAGGTTCATACATATCAGGGAATAAAATAAGAATTAGAAAATGATATAAGCTTTCCCAACCAAACAAGTAATTGAGATTCAAGGCATTATTTAGAGTTGGGTGTGATATTTCCAGCACGAAGTAACTGTAAGTAATCCTATAATGGGAAAAGAAAAAGTGAATAAATGTATGAATCAACTGATTGCAGACACTCATCAACATGCTGGAACGAAGTGTAAGACCTTGGAAGAGACAAAAAAAAAGTGAAGTTAGCCTACAATCACTTTGGCTTTCTGGGGTCACTTTCCAGACCATAGTATAAGGATAAGGCAACCAAGCAGAACATAGAAAATTACTCAGTTCACTAGACAGAGATTGGAGTTTGAGGAGTTCGAAGCAGCTGATATTTGTGATCAGAGCACCAAAGAACAGAGACCTATGCAGAGAAAAAGCATAAATCTACAAGACTCCCTTTGTGCCTGTTGTTGAATGCTAAACTATGTGTATCTTGAATGACTCTCCACTGCTGGGCAAAAAAGAACTGAAAAGCTATAAACTAAAACATTATCATATTTCAGTTAGGCCTGGGAGAATTTAAGTTCCAAACTGCCAAGAGAGGAAGTCTCTGTTGAACATTCAAGTCATTATGCAAAAAGTACAGAAGATCAAGACTTTTTGGTGGGGCCAAGTCAGCACTAAAGATCTGCTCTAATGAAGCAAATAAACAAGTTTTTAAAGGATTCAGATGTTTTGCAGTAACTTATTGTCAGATGGAGTGCATTAATCAATGAAGAAAACAAGAAAATACAGTTCTCAACATTGTAATATTCACAATTTCCACCATTTCCTATAAAAGAATGATGTGAAGAAGTGGGGAGCAAATGAGCTTTAGCCAGGAGGAAAATCAGTCAATAGAACAGACCCAGAAATGACTGAGATGGGGCCTCCCTGCTGGCGCAAAGGGTTAAGACACAACCTATGAAGCGATTCCGCTGCCACTGTTGTACAAGTTCGATCACCAGCCAGGGAGCTGCCCACATGGTGCAGCAGACCTCTCCTGGCTCACCCATTGCTCCCCTCAGCAGTGTATTTCAGTGGATCTGCCTGTTCTGTTCCCCACTCTCTCTGGTGAGTCCTCTCACCCCCCACTCCTCTGGCCTGTACCCCAGTTTTTGTATGCATAAATAAATAAATATTTAAAAAATAGAAATCACTGAGATGGTATAATCAGCCAACAATTTATAATAACCAAGTATATAAAAGAAAAGATGAACAGAATGAGGAGATGAATGGAAGCCAAAAAGTAGAACCTAATGGAATTTCTGAAACTGAAACATTCATTAATGAGTGGATGGGATTGATAAATTTGGATACTTAACAACAACAACAAAAGACCAGAAAACTTTGAATCTATATTGAATCTATACCAATGCTGGTTCAAAAAAAAAAAAAAAAAAAAAAGAAAGAAATAGAGAGCTATGATACATTTTGTTAGCATCAAGAAAACTGTGAACTTGACAAGTTATGTGCAAAAATATATGAATTTCATGATGAGATAAAAATGTGATTGTATTCCATTATATAAGATCTATTGATAGCATTTTGACATATTTTTAAAAGTATCATGTATCTCCTTTTGCATATAATTTATCCAATTTATATTATCATATTAAGAGTGATAATATAAGGGGTATTATGTAGTAGGCTATATTCACAATTCATAAATTGTTCCATATGATAGAGAGGGCATTACTAATTTTTCCTTCTTCTGAATGGCATCTTCATCCTAATAGTCAGTTGCCCAAAAAATGTGAATCATTCTTGACTTACTACTTTCATTCCTGAGTTCTGAGTCACATAATTCTATCACCAAGTTTGGTAATTTTCCTCCTTAAAATCTCTCCAATTTTGCTCCCAAACTATAATGTTCAGAATTGCTCAAAAGAGGTAAAAGTTGGTTTATTTGACTCAGCTTTCCTTTTCTAGGTAGCACTCTGAAGATTGACCAATATTAGTACAAGTTTGGTCATGGAAACCTTACTTCAATCCCTTCAGTGGCTCACCATTAGTCCAAATATGAAACATAGTCTCTTTTTTTGAATTCCCTTGCTCTTGGAAGCATGCATTTTTTTAGATCAACACTCTGGAGTGTATCATCTATGTTTTCTTCTATGAATTTTAGGGTTTCATGACATATCAAGTCTTTAATCCATCTGGAATTAATTTTTGGGTGTAGCATTAAATCTAGTTCCTTTCTTTCTTCCTCTCTCCCTCTTTCTCTTCCCCTCTCCCTTCTTTTCTTCCTTCCTTTTTTTTTTTCCACATGGCTTTCCAGGTTTCACTACACCATTTGTTCAAGAGCCTTTCATTCCTTTATTGTGTGGCCTTAGCTCCTTTGTCATAAATAAACTACATACATATATGATTTATTTCTGGGCTTTCAATTCTATTTCATTGGTCATTTTTTTTCCCTCCAGTACCAAACAATCCTGACAGTCAACACTTTGTAGTATAACATGAAGTCAGGATGCATAATAACTTCATTTTCCTCTTTTCTCTCTGAAGTGCTTTGGCTACTTGGGGTTGTTACATACAAATTTTAGAATTGATTTTTCTATATCCTACAAAAACATCAATGGTATTTTGCTGAATACTTAAATCACCAAACTGAAAGTCAATAGAAGGAAGGAAATAATAAACATTAGATTAGAAGTAATGAAATAGAAAAAAAAAATGATAAAAAGATCAAGGGAACCAAAAACCAGTTCTTTGAAAATTGATAAACCCTTGGCTAAGCTCACTAAGAAAAAAAAAAAACATTAAAAAACTCTAATAAAAATAACAGGCAAAATTATAATGAATACCACAGAAATATAGAACAGTCATACAGAAAAAAATCAGACAACTTAGAAGAAAAAAAATGAGGAATATTCAGAGGTATATAATTTTCTAAGCCTGAATCAGTAAGAAATAGAAATAGAAAATTGAAATGGGAATCAAAAGTTTCCCCAATAACAAAAGCTCAGGACCAAATGGCTTTTCCAAAATATTCTACCAAATGATTAAAGAAGATCCTTCTTAAGCTCTTCTGAACAAAAGACTGGAGGGGGAAGCATCCAAACACATTTTGCAAGGCCAACACTATCCTGATCCCAAAACCAGAGAGAACGGCACACCAAAAAAGAGAAATATAGATCAAAACCTCTGATGAACATTTATGCAAAAATCCACAACAAAATCCTGGCAAATCAAATCAAGCAGTACATTTTAAAAATCATACATCATGACCAACTGGGATTCATTCCAGAAATGCAAGTACGATAAATATTTGCAAATAAATTAATGTAACACACCAAATCAACAAAAAGAAATAAAAATCACATGATTATGTCAGTACTGAAAAAAATATTTGAAAAGATCCAAAATCCAATAATTATATGAACTCAATAAATTAAGAATAGAAGGAACATATCTCAACATAATAGCGGCCATATATAAGAAACCAACAGTTAACATCATACTTAGTGGCAAAAACTTGAAAGTTTTTCCCTTCTGATCAGGAACAAAACAAAAATGTCCACTTTCACCACTACTGTTCAACATAGTATTGGAAGTCCTAGCCAAAGTAATTAGGTTTAAAAAGTATATGAAATGAATCCAAATTGTAAAATAAGTAAAACTGTCACAATTTGCAGATGACCTCATAATACACATACACACACGTAACCCTAAAATCCTCACAAAAATATTAGAAATAATAAATACAGTAAAATGGCAGGGTACAAATCAATAAACAAAAATCTATTGCATTTCTATACAAAAGTAATAAATTATAACAAAGAAAAATTAAGAAAACAATCCCATTTTTAATCATGTGAAAGATGCTAAAATACCTTGGAGTACATTTAACAAGTGAGGTGACTTATTGAAAACTATAAGACATTATTAAAAGAAATAGAAGAATATACAAAGAAATGGAAATCTATTCCATGTTCATGAATTGTAGGAACATTATTTTTTAAATTTTATTTTATTAAAATATTTGTTATTTTTTACTGTCATAACATAGATTTACAATAATGAATGTGATTTAGAGAGATATGTTCTCACATTTTCAGATATATGTTACATAACACATCCACATTATGAAATCCTCCATAATCCTCCACCAAAGTCCTTAAGAACTCCTCCTCACTTTGCTCCCCATCTTCTAACTGTCCACTCTGGTAACCATAATTCTATAGTGATATTTCTAGGGTTTGTGTTGATTTAGTTTTGCCTGCTCCCTTACTTATATTTATTTATATTTATTTCACTGATATTTGAGTGAAATCTTCTGATATTTGTTTTTCTCCTGATTTATTCTGTTTAGCACAATCCCTTCTAGTCCTATCCATATTACAGCAAATAGCAAGATTTCATCCTTTTTTATAGCTCAATAGTACTCCATCATGTATATATACACTATACACTATGTTTTCTTTTATTTTTAAAAGATTTACTTTTTATTTATTTATGCATACAAGAACTGGGATGTAGGCCAGAGGTTTGGGGGGTGAGAGAATGCACCAGAGACAGAGTGGTGGGCAGAACAAGCAGATCTACTGATATACACTGCTTAAGGGAGTAATGAGCAAAACAGTAGAGGTCTGCTGCATCATGTGGGTTAGCTCGCTGGCTGGGGATCGAACTCATGCCAAAATGGCTGGCAATAGTTTGATAGTGCTGAGACTTTAACCCCTGCGCCACCAGGAATTATAACCCCTATACTATTTCTTCTAAATATACTCCTCTGTCCTTGAACACTTACATTGTTCTCATAACTTCGGTATTGTAAACAATGCTGCAATAAACATAGGAGTGCATATACTGAATAATTAGTCTTTTGCATTCTCTGGTGCATTCAAGTGGAACTCCTGTGTCATATGATAGATCTATAGATATTTTTAATATTTTGAGAAACCTCCATATTGTTTTTTCATAAGCACTGGACTAGTCTGCATTCCCACCAAAGCAGGATTCCTTTATCTCTACATCATTGCCAAATTTGTTTACATTCTTCTTGAGATGGTCCACTCTCACAGGAGTGAAGTGGTGCTTCATTGTGGTTTTAATTTCCATTTCCTTGATGCTGTGATGATGCACATTTATTTTTTCATGTTTCTGTTGGCCATCTGCATGAATTATTTGGTGAAGTGTCTGTTTACCTCCTGTCCATTTTTAAATTGGGTTATTTGATTCTTTTTGTTGAATTGTATGAGTTTTTTGTAGATCTTGTATATTAGCCCTTTGTTGATGTATGATATGCAAATATTTTTTCTCACTTAGTACAGTGTCTTTTAATAATAATGATTATAGTTTCTCTCACTCTGCATAAGTTTTTTGTTTGATATGGTCCCATTTGTTCATTTTTGCTTTTGTTACCTTTTTTGTTAGAGTCAAGTCAACAAAGACATCCCTGAATCCAGTGTCGTGGAGTGTTCTGCCCTTTTTTCTTCCATGTATTTTATGGTTTTGGTATTAATCCAAGTCTGTAATCAATTTTGTACTAACTTTTGTGTATGACACAGTGAGCTAGTTTCATTCTTCTATATATGGTTACCATTTTTTACAGCACCATTTGTTAAAGAGACTTTCCTTCTTCATTGTAATGTCTTGGTTCCTTTGTAGTAGATTGACTCTCTCTAAAATTTGGCTTAATTCTGGACTCTTAATTGTATTCCATTTCCTGTGTGTCTAATTTTAGGGCAATACAATATTATTTTGATAATGACTTATAGTTTTGTAGTACAGTTTGAAGTCTGAGAGCAATGATGGCTCTGTTTTTCTTTTTTATCAGAATTGATTTGGTTATTGAAGGTCTTTTGTGGTTGCATATAAACTTCAATAATGTTCTATTTTGTTTGATGAATGTCACTGTAATTTTGATAGGAATTGCTTCGAATCTGTATATTGCTTTTTATAAATGACCATTTTAACAATGTCAATGGACAAATAAATATTGTTAAAATGGCCATATTACCTAAAGTAATTTACAGAATGCCTTTTTTTTATAAGGTAAAAATGCATAGCTGTTCTTTGATTGGTCAAGGTCTCTAAAGGCACTAGCTTGAAGTGTATTACTTTATTTATATTGAAAGATACTTTTAAGGTTTGAATAAAACTAGAATCACTAAAACTAGGATCACTTTAATAATCCCATATGTATTGTAAAACTCATTGAAATGAAAATGCTAAAGGCCAAAGGCAGTTGAAGAGGCAGAATATTATTAAAATACAGTAAGTCCTCCCTTAAAGTTGTCAATAGATACTTGGAAACAAGCAAAATGATGTATACTGAACCCAAGCACATTGCCTCATCCCAATGTAGGCTGGGATTTTTTTCCCCACATCAACGTTATAATAAAAAGACTGAATAAAATGATGTTATCTAGGACATGTTGTATAGTGATTCTAGCTTTTCTGGTAGATATGATTCTGGTTTTGAAAACTAACATGCACAGAGTTCCTACAGAGCTATAGTTATTTCCTTCTTTTGGGAGAAAAATCTTTTCGGTATTTTTCCTCTTATTAGTGTTGACAAAATGTAACCCAATTTTTTGACATCAGCAATAGGGAAAACTTATTTCTATTCTCCAAAATATTTTTAAATAACATGCATAAAAGTCTACATATAATCAGAGAAAACAAAACTGCATCTCTTTGTAAATGAAAACACAGCTTGTAGAAACCTTCAGGAATAACAGCAAATTAATTCCATGGTCAGTGTTCCTTTAACAACTATTTCCCTTGGTGACTCCATGATTCCCCTTAATAGTTAGGCAAAATTTTCCCCAGAGTTTAATGAAGATAATTTGCTAATGGATGTTTTGTTTGATTTTTATCCAAAGGCAAAGAAGGACATAATTGATTAGCTTCTTAATGTGAGAAATACCAGATATTTCCTATAAAAAATGATGCTCTCATAGTACAAACAAAGCCATGATTAATGTTTTTGTCAAATCTATAAAAGAAAATGGAGAGGGCACTGCCTAACCCCATCAATGATGTACAAGGATGAGAAATGTGCCTTGGCAGATCATTTGTGCATTTTCCTCAGATATGACTCTAGTTTGTTCTTTTAAGTCTCGAGTTGTAAACAATTGAGTAGGCTATTAACATTTTGATCAATATTTAGTCTTGCCCTTGAAAGCTCCACATTTGTTTAAGTTTTTGTCTTATGCATGTGCCATTTAAAATAAACAGATAATATAACATTTGATTTGATACTATATAATTCTTTAAATATTTTTGGAAAAATAACTTTAGAATAAAATAATTTATAAATGCACAAAGAGGTATAATGGAGTTTCCCTTGTATTTTTCTCTATCTTCTGTTTCACTTCCCAAACTTACCTACTAAAAGTATCTCTTTAATCAAATTGTGAAGAAATATAGGAAATTAAGTATAATATGATATAGATATAACACCTTAGATGTGTTGTTTACTATAACTTCTCATATAATTTTTCATCCTTAATTAACTTTGTCCAGAGAATAAAACTGAGACATAGTAAAAAATAGTGAAAATTTGATCACATAGTAAGTATAGAGTAGAACTTAGATATAAATTGTCTATCTTTAATATTTCTATCCCACACCTGTAAAACTGCTCACCCAATTTTTTTAAGATTTATTTTTATTTATACAAGAACGGGTACAGGCCAGATATGCGGGAGGGTGAGAAAATTCACCAGAGACAGAGTGGGGAACAGAACAGGCAGACAGACTGAAATACACCGCTGAGGGGAGCAGCAGGTGAGAAAGGAGAGGTCTGCCGTACCATGTGGGTATCTCCCTGGCCAGCTGGAAATCGAATCTGTGCTGCAGAGGCTATGGAAAGTTTCACAGCACTGTGCTCAACCCGCTGTGCCACCTGGGAGGCCCTGCTTACCCAATTTGAAGAGGATATCACAATGTAGTGGAAGAAGATTAAAATACATTTTTTCTTAAAAGTCAGTTGGTTAAATGAGATGAATTTTAGAAAAGCAATACCACACTATCATAAAACATAAACCTCATGAACACAACAGACTAAATGGTCATATAGAAGAGAAAAGCAGAGCAGAAACTGCACACTACTAAAGCACCAGACAAATGAGCAACCAAAGGCAGCTTAACACTAGACTTTTATCCAAAAAATAAGAAATTGTCCTCTGGTTGATAATGCATTTTCAAACATCATGAATTATGTAAGATGTGTCTTCAATTTCTAACTCATGGTTTCCAAAAGTGACCACTATGGAACACATATCTTGTAAGATGATTTTAAAAAGCTATGCTAACACAACTTTGGATATAGTGGTCTGTATTCTCTGTCTTACCCCTTTGGAAGCAAGGAATATTAGAGAATCTGTATATTCCTACAAGGGAGAAACCTGTTCAGTGTTGTTTGTGCTACTTTTACTCAAATGCATTTGATACTTGGCCCATTACTGAATTCACACTATTAACTTCCCAGGGCACTATTTTAAGAAGTGGCATCTACTTGATTACAGAAAGATTTGGCTGGAAGAGTAGCAAGTCAATAAAAGAAATAAAGCCTAATGTTTATCTGATGTCATTTCATTCTTATTCTTGCTCTTCACTCTCCAGAAAAAGGCAGAGAAATCTGTGGACACTTTATTAAGAATTCTCACAATTGCTTCCAGACACTAATATATTCAAGAAAATCTGATTACAGGAAGACATTTTCAACTTTCCATTATTCATGCTGCTTGACTTCCTTCATAGTTAAATGGATATAGTCAATCAATTAAATAATCAATCGGCACACATTTTCCTTATTTATCATGCATTCATTAGGACAGATGTGGAATCTGCCTGAAGGAGCTTGCAATTTAATCGAGGCGGCTGGGCATGGATACACTGACAAATTATATAACTATAAGATGTTAAATATACATCATCAGAAATGTCATAAGGCAGGCATGATTAATCGCTGCATAGTGTCCCAGGTGGTTCACACATTGTGAGTTCAGAGGCATGAGGCCACATGGGCGGTGGTGACCAAGGGTGTTGGGCTGTTCCTGGGTTCACATGCTGAAGCTTATGTTTATAGTTGAGTCCAAGCACAGTTTGAAAAATGGTATAATGCTTAAAAGCAAGAAAGCAAGCAGAATAACACATTTGCATTTTTTGAATTGGAAAATACACTAGCTGGCAAGAAGGGAAGAAAAAGAAGTCAGGAAATTAGCCATTCTGCAGAGACCCACAAAGAAGACTTCAGAAGAAAATAGTCAAAGAAATTAAATGAGAGACTAAAACATGTATATTAATTGAACATAGCACTCAATCACTGTTTATTATCTTTTTTCATTCCTAAAATGAAAGACAAAGAAGTCTCTATTTAGATAGGAACTATTTAGATGTATTTAGATTTGTGTAGGGAGTAGAAATTGTTGAGTGAGGCAATTTTAAGTTTTGGTGCAGGGATTTCACGTGAAACTAGCAATTAGAAATTCATACAGTGATGATTCTATCAACCGTAAATTAATTTTGGTGAACAAAACAGCTGGCAGAGAAATAAGATCTTTTAGCTAAATACAATAACACTAATTTCCAAAGTTGGATCTATAAACTATTTTTTGGCATTTCTAAACAATATAATATTTGTTCTTTTGTTTATATCTGAGAGTTGATATATATTTATATATATTATCAAATATATATCATATATCTGTGAAGGGGTTAGTATATAAGATTCTACAATGGATTCATACAAGTCAACAAAAATATAATAACCTGATCAAATGAAGGGAGAAGAGCAAAATAAACACTTCCTCAAGGAAGACATACAGATGACAAAAAGCACATAAAAAAATACTCTTCATTACTTATCATTAGGGAAATACAAATAAAAACTGCCTCACACCTGTGAGAATGGTTCACTATAAAAAGATCAGAAACCATAAGTTTCGGTAAAGGTGAGGAAAAGGCTATGGGTGGGAATGTAGATTGATTTAGCCCCTATGGAAATTATTATGGAGGATTCTCAAATTTAAAAAAAGATATATATAATCCAGCAATTCTACTCATAGGAATCTAGTGGAAGAACACAAAAACACTAATTCATAGAGATAAATGCACTCCTGTGTTTACTGCAACACAATTTACAATAGACAAGTTTTGTAAAGAAATTACATTCTGGGCCTCCCTGGAGGCCTAGGGGTTCAGTATCATAGCAGTTCTATCACTGCTATGTCCTGAGTTCAGTCCCCGGCCAAGGAGCTACCCACATGGTTCAGCAGACCTCTCCTGTCTCACCTACTGCTCCCCTTAGCAGCGTATTTCAGTAGATCTGCCTGTTATACTCCCCACTCTGTCTCTGGTGAATCCTCTCACCCCCTGCACCTCTGGCCTACACCCCAGATCTTCTGTGCAATAATAAATAAAATTTAAATATATATCTATGTGTGTGTGTGTGTGTGTGTGTGAAGATGAAATGGTGTTTAAATGCACAATGGAATACTACTCAGCTACAAAAAAAAATTAATTCTTGCCATTTGCTACAATATGGATGAAATTGGAGGGGATTGTGCCAGAAAAAATAAGTCAGAAGGAGAAAGAGAAATACCAGATGATTTCACTCATATGTGTAATATAAAGAAACATAGATATGGGGAGGACTGTGGATGGTTTGGTGGTGGGTGTATTATGGTAACATACATCTGAAGTGAGTGATCCTATACCTCTAAATCACAAACATTGTTGTAAACTAATGTTATCTCAATAAAAAATAAGTCAGAAATAAAATTAAATAGAATCAAACTTTCATTTTGATTACATACTGAAATGTTAATATGTTTGTGTAAAATAAAATGGAATTTTTTATTTAAAAAAAAAAGAATGGATGAGACAGGATTCTCCTAAGCAAATGTTGTAGTCAGAAATTGGAGACTGAATCAAAATGCTTTCTCATCTGTTAAACTAAATTTGGCTGGTGAGTGAAGTTTTTCTGGATGTGTAAGTGATGTAAATTTATGCAAATACTTTATATCCTGACTTTTCACACCGCTTTTTGTATAATTTCCTTATTGGGCATATTGCAGTTAAAATATTGTTTATACTATAGAGAGAGTCTTAAGATTGCATGAGCTTTGAAATGATGGAAAAGTTTAGCTGGTTTTTGTTTTTATAACTTTAGAAATCTGTCCTATTTCAGATTGTTTTGAAAAGGTGGGTATTTTTTTAAAATAAAATCTATTATTTTAGTGTGATAAAGTTTCTTGGTCATACTTAAGGTGTATGATTTTGGTAATTTTACATCATCTAGCTTATGCCTAATTAATTTTATTTCTAATTTTGACTGGTAGAGATGAAAGTATGTAATACAAAATTCATGGAAATAGCATGCTTGCAGAAAAAAATACAACAGGGAAAGGTAAGAAAACCATAAACCTAAGCATTATTCTATGTTGGAAAATAAACATAAAACCACCTGCTAAGATACTAATTTGAAGATGTTAAAATTATGACAATATCTTAAAAATGTGAAGTGAGAATACATTTTGCTGATTTATTCTGAGTTTGCTTTGTTTTTCCTTTCTTCATAGCACTTTTTCCTTTATACTCATTTCTTGAATTGCAGGTCATTTTTCATTGTACCTTGAATTGTAAGGTTTACAAAAAAAACCTCCCACACAACACAAATATAAAAAGGATACAATTTGTGAAGTTATAAAAGGCATTTTTTACTGTAGTAAAATAAGCAAAGAATAAATAAAACTGAAACCTATTAGTGAGATATGACACAACAAAAGCAAATCTTCCCAGAATGTTCCTTTGTGTCATGAGCCTTTGTCTGAGGTGGGAAGTCTCCTCAAGTGCCCTTCATTATGCTAGGATTCCTTTGTCTTTCCAGTGAGGTGTAAGAGAATATTTCCCAAATATCTAGTAGTGACTTCCTTGTTTCTATATAAATTTATGAAAGAAATACAAATTGGGGAACACTGAAATAAAGTCTAATTCCAAAATAACTTATTTTTAATCTTATCAGTGACTTTCATTAGGCAAACCTTGGTTTCCCTTGGTCCCAAGTCTGCCTCTCCACATCTGTTCCTGTTGCCATAGGGTAGAGGCAGAAGGAGAAGCCAGGAGAGGACAAAGGATAGTAAGAAATTGGAAGGTGAAGTCAGGGTTCAGATCCTATGTGCAAGTTACTTAACTTTCCATACCTGTTTCCACATCCATGAGTGAGGGTAGTGACAGACTTTTCCACATGAAGTCATTACAAAGATTTGTTGAAGTAAATCATCTAATGTGCTCCTTGCAGTGTGGCACATAATAACCTCCATTACAAAGAAAGCATATGCTAAAACTCAACTGAATAGCAAAAGCAGATACCAAAATTATGAGTGACCTAATGAACAGAGGGATGTAATATAGTAGCATTGATTGTGTCATGGTGGGGTCCACACACAAATGAACGAGATATCATTAAACGTCTTAAGAAATCATAGATTTTGGCTTCAGAAGCTATGTGATCCAGAATCGGTATTCTCCCCCTTCAAATTTTATATTACTGTCACAAATGATAATGTGTTTTATAGTCAGTTACAGAGTTTCTTATTGGTTAAAAAAAAACCTCACATGGGCCTCACTAGTTACTATCAAGTGCTGAAAATATAGAAGTTTGAAAATATCCCATTTGAGAGTGAGTCTGCAGGAGTCTCTTAGTAACTGCTGTCATGCATAATATCATCCGATGGAACTTAATATTTTAATTAATACTAGAGGAGGATACAGAAACTCTGGTGCTTAAATTTCTCTGTTCATGAAATTCTATGCTAAACCTTTTATGTTAAATATTTAAGTTCCAAACATTTCAATGCATCTGAAAAAGTATGATGACCTAACTCAGTGTTGTCAGTGAGCTGAGTATACCAGTAGTGATCAATTGGAGGAGAAGGTACAAATAAATTATTCTGTTCACCCCGAACATAAATGCAGCTGACTCTCCTTAGTGACAGAGTATAAATAGATCATGTTATATAAGGCACGTTGAATTTTTTTTAACCTTTCAAAAGAATTAGCATTGCACATAGCATTACTATTTAAGAAATTCCTCCACACAGAACACAATATGTAAAAAATCTACCTCCACTGATGCTCATCAATTCCAAGACAATAACAGATTGAGAATCTGTATTTGAAGGAGTCTTGTTAGATGACGCTACATTGGTATAGGCATAGACACTGCTGAAAATGGGCATCTGGCTAAATGAAATCCCCATTTTTAAAGAGTGTAGTACAAGTCCTTTAGTTACCTGTCATATGCCTATTTTTCCTGACTTAGAATGAAAAGTGGCACACAGAGCAGTTTTACATTTCATATTAGTGAGACATGACAACTTTCCTTTTTTAAATCTTTTTTGAGATTCTGAATTAATTTTTTAAATTTGTTTTCAACACTCAGGTGTATAGATTCTAAATTCAGCAACTGTATATTTCACATCACCTCAAGTCTAGCTATCAGCCACCACCATGCTAAACCCACTGCCTCCTTTCCCTTTGGTATTTATCATTTTCTTGTCAGAGCCTAAGGGTTGGCTTTTGTTTTGATTGTTTTTCCTTGCTATTCCACAAATCAGTGAAAACACATGGTATTAATTTTTCTTCTTTTGACTTATTTTACATAGCATAATCCCCTCAAGGTCCATTCAAGTGTTAATGAAAATGGTATGATTTCATCTTTTACATGGCTGAGTAGTATTCCATTATGTATACATAACACATCTTCTGCATGCATGCATGCCTGACTACATTCTTACTGTATCTAGTAATAGTGACAGTCAAGAGATATTCATCTTTTAGGTTGGCTAAGTCTCAGCTTGCTGAGAAGAAAAACTTTCTGAATCCATGCTTCACCATGATACTGGTGGTTCTGTTATTTCACCAGAATTCATTTTAGTATCTCAAAATTAAAAACAGTGTAATCTTCCTTCATCCCATGTCAATTGACAAGATTGAGGTTTTTGACATGGTCTTTAATCTTAGGCATCCTTGGTGACTGGGCACTATACTGGACATATGAGGACAGGGGGAATTTGTTTTTCATATGAGGCTCTCCCCTGCTTTGCACATGGTCTGTGTGATCAGGCTGCAGTCTCACTCACATGAAAGGATGTGAGATGATTTCCCTGTATCCATAGTGTCTTTGCATCATAATCACTCTGACTAGTATGTTTGCTGTATCTGGGGACTTTGCTGGAGTCCAGGTATTAAATTGTGCTCCGGTAATCTCATTTACCTGGCAGCCTCTCTATGGTAATAGACGAGTGTTAATTGTTAATACAGGGATATTAGAAACTGAAATAGTTACATTTTCTCACCTGAAGCACATTATATTAATACTGGCAAGTGTCTGGACATATTTTAACTTCATAATATTTCTGCCAGAGAATGAATTGGATGATGCTTTGGAGAACATAAAGCTAAAATGGGGGCAGGGGAAAAGAGTCAGAGAATAGAGAAAGTCTCATTTTATTATAAAATCTGGGCTGACTGGTCATATAATTAGCTAACTAATTAGGAAAAATAATTAGCAACTTAAGACTTTCACTTTATCATCTGCACATTGGAGACTTCAGTTCCCTGGAACTATTTCTCAAGAATATTCAATTCCAAAGAAAAGTATACTAAACAAATTCTGAGGATTATAAAATAACATCTTGTAGAAAATATTAGCACCCAACTATTTGCTTTAAAAGAAAAGTCAACAATAAAGTTAATTATATTACAATCAGAAATAAGTTGGATACTGAAGAAATATAAATGCACTTATTTGTATAATAAAAATGACAGGGGATGAGAAAATACAGTTGGAATCTGTCAATACATTTTTTGTAAATAATTGTTTTACTAAATTGGTTCTTAACAAGAGCATGATAAGAAAATACTCAACTTTTCTGATTGCCAAAGAGTTAATTTTGTCATTGAAAAAGCTTATGTTTTCTTTTATTCAAGAATAAAAGAGGGGAAAAAGGACAACTGAAAGAAAAATGGATTACTGTTTAAGAGTAAACTGAACACAGTTTTGACCTAGTAATGTAAGAATTCATTACAAAAATAAATTTCAAAACTACAGGACAATAGAAACATGAATTTTAGAAAAAAAATTTCCAGTTTCTTTTACAATCTTTATTTTAATGACCACTACTAAAATTAACCTGAGAATAAACAGATTAATGAAATAAATGATATTTCTATGTGTTTTTTCCCTCAACTTTCAGCTGCCACAACACTTAACAATTCTGCACTCACTAGAAATATTGCCAATTCATCTGGTCCCCTTCCTTGCCTTTAACCAACTTAAACTATTTCATTGCTGGATATAAGTCTGAACAAAAACATCAGAGAAAGGTGGAAAATATTTAGAATAGATGGCTCAGTTTATTCTTCTGAAACTATATACATGATGGAAACCAGCCCAGAATGGTTCTATGCTTTACCTGAGGCCAGATACCTGAATTAGCGGCAGAAACAGGGGAAAAACCCAAGTCTCCTGACACTGTTTCTTGTCTCCTTTCCATACACTATGCTGCCAATTCTCAAAATTTAAAAATATTCATCAATAAATTCTCTTGTGAATTCATCTGTGATTCTGCTGGAAGTTAGAAGACCATATAGTGTGATTTCTAAGGGAACAGTGAAAATGCATGCCAATGAAAATTTCTTTTTCTTAATATTTCTATTTTATATATGTTTAAACACAGGATCATTAAATATCCATCAAATATCCATAAAGAAGTAGACAGAATAGTCGGGTTTTATGGTAGCTCCCTTTTTAGTAGACTGAGGAACATCCAGACAGCTTTCCAAAGGACATAAAAACATTGATCCAAAAGACCACCTGTACACCTATGTTTACTACAGCACTATTTAAATAGGTAATACCTGGAAACAACTCAAATGCCCAAAAACAGATGACTAGATCAAGAAGATGTGGTATATATATATATATATATATATATATATATATATACACAACGGAATATTATTCAGCAATCAAAAAAGATAAACTCATGCCATTCACAGCAACGTGGATGGAGCTAGAAGGAATTACGCTCAGTGAAATAAGTCGGAAGGAAAAAGAAAAATATCAGATGGTTTCACTTATAGCAGGAATATAGGGGAACCAAATAAGATATCAGTTTTAAAAAATAATAACAGTACAAAATGCAACAAAGCAAAAACAGACAATTATAAATCAGACACATACTGCAGAGGAGGTGGAGGGAGAGGGATCAGAGGGAGGGAGGGAGGAGCACAGGGGACTGAGGTGATGGTGCACGGGTGCATTAGGGAAGGAAACTCTATGGGGACTACACCTGAGGGGGCAGAGGGAAGCAAATATTGTTTAAAAATGAACAATGATATAAAAAATAAAAAAAGTAGAGTAAAAAGTGAAGAGTGCCCTTATCCTCTCCCAAGTCCACTTTTATTATGTTCCTTTCTTAATTAATACATGTTCTTCCAATCTTTTTTCATTGATTTAATGTGCTTATACACAAACACAAGTATGCATGATCTCAGAATAATTTTGGGATTCCACAAGCTAAATATACAAAAAGAGGTAGTTGGAGCACAGAGGTAGTTTATCAGCTCATCTTACTGAAAGTCTAGAAAAATGTAGGCTTCCAGGTTGACTTAATGCACTGCCTCTGGCAATGCTGCCTGTACTTCCTTGTTGAACTCTGCCTCAGTGCATTGAGTTTTTAGAGGGATGGCTCTAGCAGTTCTGGTTGCTTTATTCATATACCATTACATCCTGACAAAGAAAGAGCTGATCCCAGAAACTATGCCAGAAGGGAAAGAATAACTTTCTTGGAAGTTTCCCAAGAAACGTCTTCTAATAGCATATAGGACTTACAGGATCATGTTCCTGAATTAATCACTGGCAAGACAGAGAGTCCTGAGCAGAGCCACTGTTCATGCAGATGCATGGGGTGCATGGAAGAAGTATGAATCCCTGAAGATAATTTGAATTCTGGCAAGAAGAAAAAGGTACACATGGTAAGTTGACAATATACAATGTTCACTGCACACACACAAAGAATTAGTTCTTTCCCTAGATTAGACATAAATACAGATGTACTGATATAAGTATATGGATATAAACATATTTTGGGGCCTCCCTTGTGGTGCCAGGGGTTGAGCACTGCGCTATGAAGCAGTCCACAGCCTCTGCAGCCTGAGTTCGATCCCCAGCCGGCTAGGGAGCAGCCCACATGGCAAAGCAGACCTCTCCTGCCTCGCCCGCTGCTCCTCTCAGCAGTGTGTTTCAGTCAGTCTGTCTTTTCTGTTCCCTACTCTGTCTCTGGTGGATCCTCTCACCCCACCATATTTCTGGCCTGTACCCCAGCTCTTGTATGCATAAATAAATAAATCTTAAAAAAACATATTTTGAACATCTTTCATGTCATGATACAGCTATACCTTATTCTTTTTTTTTTAATTGCAACATAATAGCTTATGGTACAAATATACTACAGTATTTAACCAGTGCCCTAGTAATATGAATCTTTGTATTAATTGTTTCCAAATTTGGATGATGGGGGACAATGTGAGAAAATTTTCAATAACCTTAATCACAAAGCTTAAACCAATCAAAACCACAATCCTAGAGTATCTAAATTTTATAAAACAACTATGTGAAACTACAGTAGGGAGCAGTATTACATGTCTGGCTCTGTAAATTTTACTTGTAACATTCACAGATGATCAAGAAAATTTTGTATACCATATTTCTCTGGTTCTCAGGACCGCAGAAATGAAAATTCTTTAGCAATGACTAAAAAGAAAATGAGAATGGCAAAATACTTTATTCAAAAGTCATAAAGACCCAATTCATATCAGAATGCTTTCCCAGTTATTCATTTCAGATAAAATATGATGAAATTGACTTTGAAACATTTAAAAACTATCTAACTTTCCCAACTAATTTAATGAATAATGTTTAATTTAGTTTTCATTCAATGCAACACCAAAATGTATTTCCCTGAACTGGACTCTTAAGTGCCACAAGATGAGAGAAAGCATTTGTTTTCTTGATTATTGCATTCCCAGGCCCTAGCACAGTGGTCGGCCCTAGAAAAAACAAGGGAGGCAGTCAACCAATGTTTGTTGATTGAATAAAATAATGAATAAAATAAAAAACAGCAAAGAATGGCAAAGGCCATTAATGTTCTCTGCATTGGTTGATAGCATCAAAACAGTTGTATTATAAGGTCAAATATCCTCAGTGCTTTAAGGAAGGACCAAAGTAGTCCTATGAGACATGTAAAAATTAGTATGAGCTGGCAAAGTCTTATTTTGGAAAGAATAGTGACACAAGTGGTCTTTAGGAAGGTGTTTCATGTGTTTCATGGAAATTGAGATGCAGAGACAACTGTAATGCGGGAATCACAGAAACAGGAAAACTATCAAAAAAGACTCTTTCTATCTTTCTCAGAAGCTCAGAGGTACACAGTCCAGCCTTGTGAGTCTTGCCCAATAAAATTCTCTCTCAAATCACACCTCAGTTTCTTGTGCTCTTAACATATCATAACTGTAGTTTCCTTCTACCTTCTTGGGATCCATTGTCCCTTTCCTTATCATAACACTGGTAATTTGGTTCCAAAAACTAACCAATTCACACTTTCTAGATTCTATTTTTAAAATGCCAAGTGAAGTATTTCATTCGCCAAGCTCCTGTTTCCTGTTCAGGCAATAAGTAATTAGCCACCCAATATATACACTGAATCTGGGACAATTTGTAGCTCAGGATCATATAGGATACTGACCTTTCAGGAGGGGTGGAAGCAGTTTCAGTTTTCTGAGAAGACATCATGAGAAAGTGGGCAAACAGAATAGATCTATTACAAACTCACTTATAGATTTTTTTTCAGGTACAAAATCAGTATGTGATTAAAGATAACTCATGATTATTTTTATGATACTGAACTATCATATGGATTCTGGCATGTTTTCCTCCAATTTATTTCCATGCATGTATTACCAAGAGTATACATCATTTCTACTAAAAAAAATAAACAAACAAAATATCAAAAACAGTTACAGGATCTCACTCTCTATTTTTATATACCTCACAGTTCTATTATATTACTCCCTAAAATATTTAATTTCATGACTATGTAAAATTCTCTTAGAAATGGATCACCTATATTTATGTCCTCACAAGTATTACCTGACCTCATACATTCAATAGCACTATGATAAATATCCTTTAATCCTGATATCTCCATGAACTGAGGTTAGGTCCATAAGACAGTCACAGAAACAAAATTTCTGGATAAACTGATGTGAACTTTAAAAAAAAAAAACTATTGAAATAAATTGCTAAACTGCTTTTACAAAAAATTGTGTTGACTTTTATTCTCACTTAATGTACATGGAGCTATCATTTCACTCTCATCAATTATCTCTAGCATGGAGCTAATGACCTTATCTAGTAGAATATTGCTAGAGAGTTCAGAAAGGATTTCTAAATAATGCAAGGGTGAGTTTTCAATGTTTAAAGAATCAAGGTCCCAGACTTTAAAACTCTGTATGTATTAGGAACATACAGACATTCTTTTAAAATTCTAATCCAATAAGATATTAGGTCATATGCCACCAATACATCTCCCAACATTTTTTAATTATTTTATCTTTTAATCTATATTTTCATTCTCAATAAATATTTGACATCTACTGTAAGCCTAGGCTGTGCTAGATACTAGGGACACAAATATGAAGAAAATGTTTTTCTAAATGCCCACAGACATGGATACAAGCTATTACAATGTAATATTATATATAATATAAAAGAATGCATGTGGAGCAGTAGGTGCCAAGAGGAAGAGATGGCTAACTGTTTACAAGAGACAAACAAGGGTGATTTCCAGAAAGTGACATTATTCTAGTATTAACACTGAAATATTATTACAAAGAAAATACAAGCCAGCTAAGCGTGTAGTTGGAGAATAGAAAGAAGAGATACATTAGCCAGACAGTGAAGTGTCTCTGCTATCTCAAGTACTTTGAAATTTATCTTGAAAGCAAGAATGAGCCATTAAAGGTTGGGGCAAATTAGAGGTTGTTGGAACAATCCAGGCAAAGATGAGGAGATGCTGATAATGCTGAAGCCCTGGAGAGCAACGAAGAGACTTGGCGATATTTAGGAGATAAAATCAAAGATATTTATCAACCAATTAGAAGTGGATTTTGTAGAAATGGAGCTGAAGCCTTTTTTTTTTAATTTGGTTTATTAACATAAGTAGATGGTGGTTCTGTGAATATAATTCAGAGCAAGTTAAGGTCAGTTTGGGTTTTATTAAGTTTAAAGTGATTGAAGAATTGGAATTTATGTGAACAAATTTGAAACTTCAGATAAGTGAAAACCTGTGATAAAAAATTTGACAGTCAAAAGTACATAAATAGATTATACATCATATTTGAAAATTGTC
The DNA here is from genome assembly GCF_014898055.3 of Talpa occidentalis. Classification (NCBI taxonomy): domain Eukaryota; kingdom Metazoa; phylum Chordata; class Mammalia; order Eulipotyphla; family Talpidae; genus Talpa; species Talpa occidentalis. The sequence goes on from NW_023605305.1 coordinate 86,631,702, forward strand.
AGCTGGGGAGAGTATAAGGCTAAGAAGACTATATTGATGTAAAATGGAACCCTACAAATAATTAATGTTGGTTTAAGCCTTATTCAGGAGAATACAGCTAGTAAAGGAGACAGAATCAGTGTTTATAAAGATTCATTGTTGCTAAAGAAGAAAATAAATCTTCAGAGTGGTCAATTTTGTCAAGCATAGCAAAGAGACCAAGTAAAACAAGGGCTTACATTGCCCAGTACTCTATGTAATTGGGAGTCACTGTTAACCTGAGTCATTTATAGCATTTTTGGGAGAGTTCTAAATTGCAATGTTGTAGAGGAAGTAGAGAATGGTAGGTGAGAATTAGGGGAAATACAGATCCAAGCATTTGAGGGTGAGGTGAGGAATATGATACATAATATTGTCTCTTCCATAGTGGAATGGAGTTATAGGTTAGGAATGTCTCTGATGATAAACAAGGGGTATGGTTAGTGATGAGAAACAGGACAGACTATGGATATACAACAGGTAAAAAATGAGAGCACATTTGGATTCAATATTGCAGTTCTATGTTTCTAATGTTCCATACAGTTGAGATTGTGAGCTCCTATCCTGTATATTTGGTTTCTAAAATGAGTATTCCCAATTTAGGCATACAGGGCCCAGGATTTCAACATGCCAACACAGTCAATATTCCCAAAGTATTTGATGGATCCCATCCTTGTACACTTTGTACATTTTTAAGAACAACCTCTTTCTAAACACAGAGAGGCATTTCAATTTAAAAAAATAAAAATAAAAAACAACCCCCAAATTGTAGAAAGGCATATTATTCAGTTGGATAAAACTGTCTGACTAGATGCATTCTGGAAACCAACTTGTCTGTAATATGTAAGTGGCAAAATATTTTCTTCATGACTTTATTTTCAGGTTCTGGCAGAGTTTCTGGTACATGGTAGTCGTAATAAGAGCATGGGGTTGATGAATTTTCGTGACTCCAGAGTGGGGAGACTAACTGGAACCATGGAAAATGGGTTTATTTCATCCTCCTTTTGTATAATTTAGCAGAGAAGATTAAAATAAATTTAAAGATTATGACCTCATAGTTGGTTTCTAAAAGCAAACTGACACTGGGGAAAACAATCATTTGTATGTTTAATCATTCACCTAGTTCCTCCACTTTTCTATTGGCCCTTCCTCGTCCTACATTTTCTATGATTATGTTTTCTCTCCCAACTTTTCTTCCTTCTTTCCTTGCTAGTGAAATTTTGGCATTTTGGGGGGCTATGTTCATCTGAAGAAAAGTAATAGACTCCTACATGATACTCTTCTGTTGTATTATCTAAAGAACAAATCAGTGTCATCTTTCCAAATTGTAAGTGATATCCTGCTCCCAGATTCTGAAGGCTTCACATTGCTCTCAGGAACAAGTCCAAAATCTTTCAAAGTTTTTAAGTCCATGCTTAATCTGGCCTCACCTACTCCCCATTATCAGATCATCTCTCTCCCTCTCTCTCTTTCCCTCCCTTCTTCTCTCTCTCCATTTTCTACAGTTGCTACACTACAACCCTTCCCAATTAGAGCCCTTGCCAGCAATGACTGAAATACTATTCCCAATTCACTTACCCTTTTCTTAAAACTATCCGCTGCTTCCACACAGATCACAGCTGTTTTCCTGGTTCTACATGTTCAAGACAGGCTACGTTCTCTGTAACAAACATGATATAGATTTCCATGAACTGTTTTCACCTCTGTGTTACATTCTTTTGCCCTATAGAATATAAACTCCACAAGGTCTGGGATTTCATATTTCCATTGGCTGACATAGTGCTTGAATATTATAAGCACACAAAAATATTTTTAAATAGATGAAATGATGAGGGTTGAGTTGAAAACATAAGATCTACTCATAATTAGTATAACTTTAAGTGATTTTTAAGGAAAAGTATCTGGAAGCACACTGCAAAGAAGAAAATTTAAATCTTTCCTGACCTCCTTCACATGGAGGTTTAATGGTCAATAACTTAGGAAAATGATATTTGATTAACTGAATCCTAACTACCTAAAGTTCCCAGTGTTCCCAAGTTAATGATCTTTTAATGTTCAATGTTAATTAAAGAACCAATTTTAACTTTAAAAAAATAGGCATCCATCTCTACTAAATGCAGCACAATTGCAGGTTCTGTCCATGGAGTGTTATATAATCTATTATAAATTTCCAGTATTAAAGATATTATAACTTCACTGTTGTAATACTGGATAGTGATTCTTTCTTTGTTTAATGATTAAAAGTTTTAATCAGCCTTTGGACCCTCAATAAGGATGCCAACAATTGTAAACAATGTTATGATAGCTAAGACAGGAAAACAAACTAATTAAAAGTCACTTTCAATAATAAGAGACGACCAAAGTATTCCCCCCACCCCAAATTTCAATGATCCAGAAATTATTTCTGGAGATCTTATTCCCCCAATAATTTCTGTGGTTGTTGTGGTATAATATACATAACATAGAATTTACTATATTTAGCTCCAATTTTTAAGATTAAATGAAGATGCAATTTACATGGTAGAGACTGGCTAGCTGTGTTCCAAATCCGTTGCTACCTTCTATAACTTCTCCATAAGAGACCACCATGTCAGTTCCTCTGTGCTTTTTCCTCATCTAATGTTTAAATGGGAAGACAGAAAAGCCCAAAAGGGCAATAGACCCCCTACTACGGAAGGCTGGTGTTTCCCTGAATGATCACTTATTGGTGACCTGACACACTGGATGGACTACAATCACTTAAGTGGAGAGCAACATGGACTTTAGATGGTTCACAGTTATAGAGCCGGCATGACCCTGACAAACACAATGTGTTCTCCACTACACATATAAATACTGACTGATAGCTTTTTATCCAGATTTTGAACTAGTGGACACATGGTGGGTACTTTTTCTTTTGTTTGTTTGTTTCCTCTCAATTGACCAGCATCTAAGTCAATGGTTGAAGAGTAGTAGGAAGACAGGCTAGGACAAGTAGCACATACTTTGGGGGTGATGCAATTCTCCACGGAATGCTCAGGGCAGACCTGCATTCATATCAGAATATGATGATGGTTGCTATAACAACAGGGCGGTGGCATTTAATTCTGCTGAACATCTGAAGCACAGGCTGCACCTTCCCCAAATTGAATGCTCTACTTAGAAGTAATTTGCACAGATTCCCTATCCTATACCACTACAATTCCCTGCTGAGTTCCACTCTCTACTATAAAGGGCAAAGGGCCTCAGCTTAGACTTGCCTGTCACCACTGGCTCCCTTTTCAGCTTATCAGGAAGATGAGGGGAATATAGAAGCATTCCGGTGACTGGGGAGAATATAAACCATGAAAGTGACAGGGTATAAACTGCTCTCTGTTAGTGAAAGGCAGGAAGTTCCTTACTTGTTCTGAATCACTATATTTGGATGAATCTGATAGTAAGCTCTGCTAGGAGTGATTTAGAAAACACAACTCTGCTTTCTCTCTTTAAAACAATACTATTAAGAAGACCTGGGGGAGGAGGAGATCTTTAGGTTTGTGAAGCTCACCAAGAATGATCCTTTCCTGAAACAGTAAAAATACCAGGGAGTGATGATGTTCCTCCCTTGTGTAGAACACTTCAGTGCCTTCCCAGAGTAAGAAACATCCAGGTCCAGGAAGGATGAAGGTCTAAATAAGGGGGGGTGCAATTGTATGGGGAATATAACCAAAATGAAATTGCATACATTGTGCAAAGATGAAAAATGATGTAAGAATTATATAAAATAAAATATTAAAAAAAAAAAAAAGGAAACATCCAGGTCCTTAACGAGGCCTGCAGGGTCTGCTCACTTGTACCTATTCATTTCAGGCTGATCTTGCCATTTGTATTCACATAAGCCTTATTTCTGTCAGTCCTTCACAAAGCCATCCTTGTATTTCATGGTATTTGTAACTACTATATATTTTTTAGAGTTTTAAACCTATAACCCACAAAGGAGATATCACAATGTAAACCAACTTTACCTCGATAAACATTATTTTTATTTATTTATTTATTTATTTTTATACAAGCACTGGGTACAGTCAGAAGCGCGGGAGGGTACGAGAATTCACCAGAGCCAGAGCGGGGAGCAGAGCAGGCAGAAGGACCGAAGTACACTGCTGAGGGGAGCAGCGGGCGGCAGGAGAGGTCTGTGCGCCATGTGGGACCCTCCTCTGGTGGCCGGGGAGCAGCCGGGGATCGAACCAGCGCTGCAGAGGCTGCGGGCAGCTTCGCAACCCAGCGCTCAACCGCTGTGCCACCAGGGAAGCCCAGATAAACATAATTAAAAAAAAATGAACAAAAAAGATATTATTGGTATATCAAAAAAATCTAAAATAACGCAAAAACAGTTAGCCAAAGAGACATATGCACTCCTATCTTCATTGTAGCACTATCTACAATAATCAAGTTATGGCAGCTTCCCTGGTGGCACAAGGGGTTAAGCACAGCACTGTGAAACTGTCCGCAGTCTCTGCAGCATGTGTTGGATCCCTGGCTGGCCAGGGTGCTACCCACATGGTGCAGCAGACTTCTCCTGTCTCACCTGCCACTCCCTTCAGCAGTGTATTTCAGTCAGTCTGGCCTGTTCTGTTCCCCACTATGTCTCTGGTGAGTCTTCTTACCCCCTGCACCTCTGGCCTGTACCCCAGTTCTTGTATGTATAAAAATCAAGTTAGGGAAACAACCTAAATGCCTAAAGATTGGTAAATGTATCAAAAAGATGTGTTAAAGATACATTATAGGATACTATTCAGCTATAAAAATAAAGACAACTCTTGCCATCTGTGACAACATGGATGGAACTGGGAAGATTATGCTAGGCAAAATAAGTCAGGAGGAGAAAGACTCCTTTTACTCATGTAAATATAGACAAACAAAACAAAGGAACAAACAATACTATATTTGATTTTTCTCTGGCATGAAATTTTCTCTGTGGACCATAGTTTTAGTAGCCACATCTCATCCATTAGAACTCTTTTGAGACAGCACTGCCTCAGGCTCTCCTTGACTCCAGATTAGGTTCCGGACACCTTTCACATGTCTATTGTGAGCTGTCTTACTTTTTTTAAACCCTTCCTTCTGACCTCACCTTGATAGGCCCCATAGCCCCTTCCCCACTGATACCAATTATGATGAGCTTGCTTTGTGCAAGGAAATATGAGTAAAATTGATGCCATCTTCGTGAGGAGTTTCCAAGGCTGGTGTAGCTAAGAAAGGAGGTATTCTTTCTTGCTAGATTTCAGAAAGATCAGGATATGGACCAGAAGGCAGCTGACCCACCAGATATTTTAATATGAGCAATTAATAAAAAAAACCTTTATTGTTAGAAGCCAAAAAGACTTGGGGTGTGTTTGCTACTTGTATGTAATGTAGTGACCGCTGACTAATGTGTTGTCAGTGTTCTTTAAAAAACAAAACAAGAGGAGGATAACATGGTGGCTTAAGACACTCTAAAGTCAAACTCCTATATTCAGTGTCCTTTCTGCCACTAGCTATTTTGTGTTTTGAGATGCCACATTATTTAATGTCTTTGGCTTCAGTTAACTTTACTTGTAAAATGGAAATACCACAAGGATTCACATCACAGGGGGGATGGTGATGATGAAGTGAGTTAATACTTTTAAAATATTCTACATAAATGTTTGGCACAGAATAAGCCTCAACAGATGTTATTAATGAGACTAAGCAAATTTTTCATTATTAAGTAGTCTATGGTTATTTAAGGTCTATTTCTCAAAAAATAGTGATTCTGAAATCTGACCTACTTGATTCACTTTTATATCAATCACCAGTGATGAGCTAAACCTGATACATAGTATGCATCTATCAAATATGTGACTGCAGAATGAATTTTTAAAATGAATGAATGAGTGAATGAAGATGAAAGTGCAAAGCTAACATCATTAATTCTATTGAGAGGAATAAAAAATGAATAGTATTTTTAAAATTACTTGTAGGAGGAGTAATATTTTAAGTGAGGCTAACTTTATGCACTGAAATTATATGAAATGCAAATAGATGGAAAGGCCAAAGATTTCTGGTTGAAATATTTAAGCTAAAAGTTCCTGTCGTGGGTTGTCCTGCTGGTTTGATGTACCATTGCTATGCCATAAGGTATAACTGCTTGAGAGATGAAAAAGTGACCCTTTAAGATGTTTTATTCTCCAAAAAAAGCTCTCATTAATTATACACTTAATTCTTGAATTTTATGAGAGATAAAAGCAGTCCTAATAGCTATATAATATCCGTTCTCAAATTCTCCCTTTGCAGGCTCTGCCTCCCTTAGGGGACATTTGCAGGTACATGGTGTTCCCTATCATTTTTCAAATCATCTGCCATGACTACAACTTAATGTCCATCCCAACTGTGATAACAGGTCTCTATATTCTGCTTCCCATTTCAAGTTTGTATACCAGGCAATGTCTTCGCAGAGACATGAAATTAAAAAAAAATAGAGTTCATGGCTTAAGACTATGCTGTGGTGGGTTGGATTGGAGTCATAATTGGGCATGTACTCAGGGATAGATGAGTAACCTCGGGAAAAAGACCTGGGTACAAGTTTCAGGATTCATGAAGTTATATTTATTGAAGGAGAGATGAGCAGTATATGAAAACGAGAAGGCAGCTAGCCGCCTTGGTGCTGAGAGACATGTGCAAACCAGTGGAGTAGCATCTGTCAGGCACACTATTAATCTGGAGAGGCACTCATGGTGAAAGGAAACCTTAAAAAGGTGACTTTTATGCTAAGTGAAATAAGCTTGAAGGAAGAAGATAAATACCAATAGTGTCACTTATATGTGGAATATGAAGAAACCAAAGGGTCAGACAAATTTTAAAACCAACCCTTGAAAGCTGATCATAAAAGTAAGGCATCCGAAGGTGGGAAGTGGAGGGATAACAGAGTGAGGAGACAGCACAATGGACTCTGTTGTTGGTGAGTGTGCTATGGTGACTATACCTGAAGGGGGTGATTCTATACTTTCAAAATATTAACATTGATGTAAACAAATGGTGCCACAATATTTTTTTAAAAAAGGAAGTGGTTTTAACTGTGTGTTTTTATCTCCATAAACCTTCCTGCAGGTTGAATGACATATAATCAACATCCAACATTGTGTAAGTATAATAAGTACAACATGATTTGGCACATGGGTTAACTAGAAAATGTCTGTGAGTGTGTTTGTGTGTGTGGTGAGAACACTTAAGATCTACTCTCTTTGGAACTTTGGGGTATATAATACAGTATTACTAACTACAATCACCATGCTGCTCATTGGACCCCCAGAACTTCCCTTATAACTTGAATTGTGTACCCTTGGGCCAACATCTCAGGCCCCATGGCTTCAGGCAACCAACAGTTTACTCTCTGATTCTATTATGAGTTCAGCTTTTAAATTCTACGTAGACATTAGATTATGCAGTTTTTGTCTTTATCTGGTGACTTATTTTACTTAGCATGATGCTACCATGGTTCACTCATGTTGTCACAAATAGTTGGATTTTCTCCTTTCTCATGGCTGAGTAACATGCCATTGTATGTGAGTGTGTAATAAACTCACCTTTTTTTTTTTTCAACCATTCATCTGTCAACTTATACTTAGGTGGTTTCCATATCTGGATTGTGTGGCTAATGTTGCAACTAAACTGGAAGAACAGATAGCTCTTTGAGATCCTAAATTCACTTACTTTGAATATAAACCCAGCAGTAAGATTGATGATCATAGGGTAATAATATTTTTTAATTTTTTAAGGAACCTCCATACTATTAAACATAGGAACTATACCCACTTAAATTTCCACCAACAGTACACAGTGGTTCCCTTTTCTCTAGCCTCACCAATATTGTTATCTTTTTGATAGTAGCCATTCTAACAGGCATAAGGTGATAGCTCAATGTGGTTCTGATTTGTTTCCTTGATGATTAGAAATATTGAGCACCTCTTCATGTACCTCTTGACTTTTGTTTATCATCTATGGAAAAGTGTTTACTATGATTCTCTGGAGTTGTATGAGTTCCTTATTTATTTTGGCTATTAACTCCCTATGGGCTAGTTTACAAGTATTTTTCTCCCATTCCATAGGTTGCCTTTTCATCTTATTTCTTTTCTTATGCAGAATTTGATTGTTGTAGTTCCACTTGTCCACTTAATGACTTTTGCTTCAGTGACTCTGCTTTTGGTGTCATATCCAGTAAATTGCTGCCAAGACAAATGTTATAGAGATTTCCCTCTTTATATATTCTGATAGGAAATGTATGGTTTGGTTCTTATGTGTCTTAATACATTTTGAGTTTTGTTTTGTTGTATGGGAAAGGGCTCCAATTTCATTTCTCTGTTTGTGGAAATCCAGTTTCCCTGCACCAATTCTGAAGAGACTATCCTCTCCCTATTGAGCATTTTTGGCTCCTGTGTTAATTTACCATATATGTTGGGGTTTCTTTCTGGGCTCTTGATCTGTTCCACTGGCCTGCATGTATCTTTTTTAATGCTAGTTCCATTCTGTTTTGATTACTACAGCTTTGTAGTACAGTTAGAAGTCAAAAAGTATGATGATTCAGCTTTGTTTTTCTCAGGATTGCTTTGCCTACTAGGGGTCTTGTGTGCTTCCATACCAATTTTATGATTTTTTTTTCTTATTTCTGTGAAAATGCCATTGGGGTTTTGATGGGGTCTGCATTGTTATTATAGATGGCTTTGAATAGAATAGACATTTTAATATTAATTCATATCCATGAGCATGGGATATCTTTCACTTTATTTTGTCTTCTTTGATTTCTCTCATCAAAACATTGTGCTTTTTCATATATAAATATTCCATCTCCTTTGTTAAATTAATTCCTTAGTATTTTATAGTTTTGATGCTATTGTAAGTGTTGTTGTTTTCCTTAATTCTTTTTCACATATTTCATTGTTTTTTCCAGCTGTTTTAGTCATCCATATGCCCAAATAGTTTTACTTCAAAGGACCTCTATTGAAATCACTGGCATGATACAGGTAAAAGTCCTTGAGATTGGGAAGCTGAGAAGGGTCTTTGTATTTGTCAGTTAAAAATATGTGCATGATCCATTCCTGGAGAAACAAACACCTAACAAGTCAAGGTTGTTGTTGTTGTTGTTGTTTTGTTGTTGTTTTATCCACTAATTTTGGTAGTGAGTGCTGTCACAATCTTCAGGGGTAAAACTGAAGAATAAGGGATGATAAATGGGTATTCTGATAGTCAGTCAATGGCATTTTGGTGCAAGGCTTCTGTAGGTTATTCAAAAGTATAGGCTATTCTGTAGACTATTTATTTGGCAAATTTGAGTTGCCAAAAATATTACAGTGTGACAGTGTGAGAATGGAACAAGACAGGTAAGGTGAAAAAACATAGTTTTTTTCTTTAACAAGTTATCAATCAATTAATCAATATTGCATAACTAACTGAATATCAACTGTGAATTGCTTGGAGTTACCTGAAGTAGATAATATTTTCTGCCTTTAAGTTCTTATAATTTGTAGTTTTCAGTTAGGAATATCCAATAGAAAGTTTTGTAATTGGAAAAACATCATTAAAATCAATAAATCTATATTCATGAAACTATATAAGAGAATTAATGTGACAATATAAGTTTCCTCTTTCCTAAATTCCTACTATTTGAAATAAAGATTTGATTTTTTCATATTCCAATCTTATTATTTTCAGGATCATTTTACTTTCTCATACCTCATTTATTCTTGTTTATCACTGAGGTGAATAATCCTATTTGGAATAAAATAAATCAAGAGGAATCTACTTTCATAATTAAATATTTTTAAAAAGGTATTTGGAAGGCATATATGGAAGCATATTGTTAAGGTATTACTACTCAGACCCGAATCTGATGTGAAATATAACGGTGGAGGCAGCTTGAAGAGCAGAGACAGAAGGATTAATAGCAAAAATGATTAAAGAAAGCAAGTTCAGAGGTGTGATGACCTTTGGCATTTAAATTCATACCATGCCATCCCTATTAGTATAGATCTGACTTCCTTAGAAAAACCCAGGTGCTTTTCTTTGCTTAGGTTATTTTTGTGTATCATAGTTTTATTGCCCTGTAGAAAACTTTGATAGCTCTGATACACTATGCAATCCTCTGGTGATCCTGCATTTTGAGAGATGCTGTCTTTTATGTGCTGGGGTTGCATTAGTCCTGCATTCTGGGCAGGAGACCAAAGGGACAAAAACACATTCCTGAGCCTTCAACATAAAGCATTCCATTCGTGCAGGCCTGGCACCAGACGATGAAATATCAATTATTACAAACATATTCTGGGCACTTAAAGGCATTACTCATTCTTCAATGTGGAATGGGAATTTGTGTTTTCAGGAGAAGGAGGGAGTTGGCAGGTGCAAGGAGAATCACTGCAGTAAAAATTTCCCCTACAAAGAGAGATGTTGCGTGTAGAGTGTGGACAAAACCTCTAGCATTACTTAATACATTTTTTGTGGTGTGGAGAAGCCAGGTTACATTTCCCAGTGAACCCTATCCATTGACGATTGCTTTGATTTCATTGTACAGGAGGCTTAACAAACAGCCAACGGATTTATGTTTCAGTGGAAAGCATGGTATAACCTTCAGCAGAAAACCTTCAGAAAGAAACTATGTGCTTAGACTGTCAAATGCATTTAAATGTTGAAACGATCTAAGGAAAAGGGACATCTGTGTGCCATGTTTCAGTTTGAGTGTCCTCTGACTTATTCCCTTGGGGACAAGTCCACAAAGAATAGCATGCACCAGCTTCTTGACCTTAGCAACTTGTGCATCTCTCTGGTTGATGCCATAAGAGACTGGAGAGAAAATATCAGATGGTAATATTTGATGAAATCACGTCATCTGCAAATAATGACACTTTTACTTCTTTTCCAATTAGGATTTCTTTTATATCTTTCTCTTTTCTAATTGCTCTAGTTAGGGCTTTGAATACTATGTTCAACAGTAGTGGCAAAAATGGACGTCTTTGTCATGCAGTTGATCTTAGAGGAAAACCTTTCAATTTATCAGTATTAAGTATGATGTTACCTGTTGGCCTTTATTATGGCCTTTATTATGTTGAGGTATGTTCCCTCTAACACTATTTCATTGAGAGTTTTACCATAAAGGGGTGCTAAATCTTGTCAAATGCCTTGTTTGACTCTATTGATATGATCACACAATTTTTTATCTTTTATTTTGTTAACATGGTGAATGACATTGACTTATTTGTGTTTGTTCATCTATTCTTACTTTCCAGGAATAAATCCCATTTGGGCATGATGTATGATCTTTTTGATGTATTGCTGAATTCAGTTTGCTATGATTTTTTGAGGATTTTTGTATCTATGTTCACCACAGATATTGGTCTATAGTTTCCATTTATTGTGATGTCCTTATTTGCTTTTGGTAATAGAATACTGTCGATATCACAGAATGTGTTTAAGAGCATTCCACATTCCTTTGTTTGGGGGAAGAATTTGAAGATAGGTATTAATTTTCCTTCAAAAGTTTGGTAGAATTCACAATTAAACAGTTTGCTTCTGGGCACTTTTGCGGGGGAGATTTTTTTTTTTTTTTTTTTTTTTTACTGTTTCAATTTCTTAGTTTGTAATTGGACTGTTCAAGTTTTCTATTTCTTTCTGATTCAGTCTTGGAAGGTTATATGATCCTAAGAATGCATCAATTTTTTTTTAGATTTTCCAGTTTGTTGGCATACAGATGTTGGCACAAAAGTAATCTCTTACGATCTATATTTTTGAGATGTCTGTTATATCATCTACTGTTTTATTTTTGATTCCATTTTTTCAGTTTCTCCCTTTTTCCTTGTGAGCCTTGTTATAGGTTTATATATTTTGTTTATATTTTTAAGGAAAGAATTTTTGGTGTGAATCTGTTGGACTGTCTTTTGCCCACTTATATATGCTCTATTTTTTATTATTTTCTTCATTCTTTGGTTTTGGTTTTTTTTTTTTATTTTGTTTGCTCTTTTCCTAGTTCCTTAAAGTTAGAAAAAAGATTATTTGATATCTTTTTGTTTCTTTATGTGGTCATGTACTGCTATAGCCCTCCATCTTACAACTGCTTTCGTTGCATCCCAGAGGTTCTAGTATGTTGTGTCTTCATTTTCATTTGTCTCCGGGTATATTTTATTTTTTTCTTTGATCCCCTCTTAATTCTGTAGTCATTCAGTAGTTTGTTGTTCAGTTTCCACACATTGAGATTTTTTCCTGTGACTGATTTCTAGTTTATATCATTGTGATCAGAGAAGATGCTTGCTGTGTTTGCAATATTCATGTATTTATTGATACTTATTTTGTGAACCAACAAATTGTAGAGAGTCTTGCAGAAAATGATTTATTATATTTTATATTTATTATTTCCTTGACTAGGTCCTTTTTTCCCCTATTTCACTCTTCCCCTTCTGGGATAACCATTATTCTTAAGTGGCTTTCTTAATGGTGTTGGATAGGTCTCAGATTTCCTCTTTATTTTTATTTTTACATCTCCTTTCTCTTTGTTCTCCCACCTGGATTCTTAGTGCATTACTAACGTTGAGGTCATTGATTTGATCCTCCATTTGATTTCTTCTACTCCCATAGCTTTCTATAGAGTTCCTTTTTTTTTTAAGATTTATTTATTTATTTATATATTTTTAAATATTTTTATTTATGTATTTATACAAGCACTGGGTACAGTCAGAAGTGCGGGAGGGTGAGAGAATTCACCAGAGCCAGAGCAGGGAACAGAACAGGCAGACTGACGAAATACACTGCTGAGGGGAGCAGTGGGCACAGCAGGAGAGGTCTGTGTGCCATGTGGGACCCTTGCCAGCGGCCGGGGATCGAACCAGTGCTGCAGAGGCTGCGGGCAGCTTCGCAGCCCAGCGCTCAACCGCTGCACCACCAGGGAAGGCCCAATTTATTTATTTATTTTATACAAGCACTGGGTACAGGCCAGATGTGTGGAAGGGTGAGAGGTTTCACCAGAGACAGAGCGGGGAACAAAACAGGCAGACTGACAAAATACACTGCTGAGGGGAGCAGCGGGTGCAACAGGAGAGGTCTGCTGTGCCATGTGGGACCCTCCACCAGCTGGCCGGGATCGAATCAACGCTGCAGAGGCTGCAAACAGCTTCACAGTGCGGCGCTCAAACGCCTGCGCCACCAGGGGAGGCCCTCTGTAGAGTTCTTGACCTCATTTATTGTGATCTCATTTATTAAGGTTCTCTAACTCCTGAATTTCTGTTATTTTCTTGTTGCTTCAATTTCTATCTCCTGTTCCTAGATTTTATTTCTGATCTCATTAATATGTTTTCCCGAATTCTCTTATATTTCGTTGACTTGCCCTTCAGAATTTTCTCCTGTCACAATGAGTTTTTTTTTTTTATGGCGTTTATGAACTCTTTATATGATAAGGAGATAGTCTTTTGTCTTTTTTGTGTTTGGATTCTGAAGAGGTGTGCTCACCTTGTGATGGTGTGCTCTCTTGAGGTCTTCTATTTCCATGTGTTATATTTTTTGTCTGCCCATTTTACTATTTGAGGTCTCTCACTTTTATTTCTATTTTTAGTATCATTGCCAGTATCTTAATGGTTTAAACTAATTTACTCTTCCCACAGATGATAGTGTGGATTTCTTTGATTTTATTTTGTCCTTTGGTTACTTTTGTATGTGCAGGGGTCTGTTTCGTAGTTATTGAATCAGCAGGGTTGGGGAGGGGCTTGGAAGTATCCAGATATTAGTGTGGATGACTTATAGTGGGACTGGCTTCTGTCTGAGGTAACCCCCCCATAAAACTCCTCTCTGGATCTTAGGATGGAAGGTTAAGCAGTCCCTGTACTCTCAGTTATACCTGGCAAGTTAAGCATCTTCTGAGTAGGTGGGAAGGGGGAGAGCAGATCAGAATGCTTACTCTACAATTCTCTCTACTGGGGACCGTGTATGTAGAACTCCAACTCTTTCACAAGCCTTTCCCTTCCTTCAAGGGTGTGGACCTCTACACAACCTCTGCTCCCTCCTCCCTGCATTCCCTGGCTGGGTGAACAGCCCTGATATCATTGCTCTCTTCTGTGAATCACAACCCCAGATTTCTCTCTCCATCCATCCTGTTGAATGTAGTGTGAAACTTTTCAGTGTCCAATCTGTTGAAGTCTATAATAGTGTCTTCTGTCCAAAGGATAATCAATCTCACTGTTATCTACAGGTCTGTCTCTCTGACCTGTGTTCCTCCATCTTACGCTCCAGTGGGACCTAGGCCCTGTTGTTGATTCCTCAGCAGGTGGTTGGGCTCCTACAGCTGGCGGCTGGAAGTTTCAAGGCTCTCCCAGGTACATTATGGGCTTCTGTATCTGGAAGCTACAGGTCATTAGGAACCTGGTTCTAGCTTATGAAGTTGGTGGCTGGTAGCTGGGCTCTTGCTTTGGCTAACTGGGGTCCAGGAATAGCCTGAGTCTTGTTCATGAAGCTGCCAGCTGGTGGCCTATCTCTCATGGCAATTAGTTGGCAGTTGGGGGTGGCTGGATTGGTGGCCAGGCTCCTGGAGTGGCTTATGGCTGGGCTAGGGCCCCACCTCCTCCCAAGGATGTTGCCCCCAGTGCATATTGCAGTCCTTTGTTTTACCTTCAGGAGTTACTGACCTTGCTCTGCTGAGAGTACAAGAAAGAGGTGAATTTGCATCTTCACTCTGCCACTGTCTTGCTCAAGTCTATAATGGTTTTCGGTGGAGTCTTTAAGGAATGGGAAAAACAAAATTATCCATTTGCAAATTAAATATATAAATTTCGAAATTAAAAAATTTTATGGAGAATAACCAAGAAAGTTATCCATCTAATTCACCTGCTAAAGGTGACACTTTATGTTCATATGTTTCTAGCTATGTTTGTACATTCCATCTATGTGTTTATATGCAGATACATAGTAAACATATTTATAAAGACACATCATACTACATCATACTTTCTCCCCTTGTACTTACATCTTGAAAACTTTTTCCTGTCAGTATAAGTTCTTCCAAATTTAATATGAGACTATTGCCTCATATGTTAAGCCCAATATACATAAATATCTTATTTATATACTAAGTATCCTAGCAGATGTTAACATTCTCTATTCTCTTATTTAGAGGACTGTGATAAAAGGTATAAGAAAGAGCATGGGACTGGGTTAATAATATTGTTCTTTTTATTCAGAAATTGGCTTGTTTCAGAGTGCCCAGGTGATGAATAACAAGAGACTGGTGGGGAAATCAGCCTGTTTCACAGCTGATTAGAAAACAGCCTTTCCTCCACAAACTTCTTCCCAAATTGTTCCTTAGTAACCAAGGAATCCGGGGCCTTACCATGAGCTCTTGACCTCTTATTCAAATATAATTCCTCAGAAGAGATACTATTTGAAGCGCTCCTTCATAATTGCATTATGAATGAATTTTCAGGGAAAACATTTAGAAGTATGCCTAAGACATCAGGCCTGGAAGGCAACAAAGAAAAGTGAGGGCCTCCCTGGTGGCGCAGAGGGTTGAGCACAGCACTGTAAAGCTGTCTGCAGCCTCTGCAGTGCAGGTTTGATCCCGGCCGGCCGGCGGGCAAGAATCCCACATGGTGCGGCAAACCTCTCCTGTCTCGCCTGCTGCTCCCTTCAGCAGTGTGTTTCAGTCAGTCTGCCTGTTCTGTTCCCCGCTCTGTCTCTGGTGAATCCTCTCACCCTCCCACACATCTGGCCTGTACCCCGCTTCTTGTATAAATGAATAAATCTTAAAAAACTTTTTTTACAAAAAAAGAAAAGTAAGAAAAATGAGAGGTGTGTATTCTGGAGTCAACAGTGTTGAGGCCAACGACAGGCTGCCCAGGTTGGACCTGATTGGTACACTGATTATTTTAAATCAAGGCAATTTAGAAATAGCAGATCCAAGAACAACATTTTTCTCAATTACCTGCTGCCCTAGAAGCAGGAAATAATTATTTCCTTCCTAGCACTTAGAAGTGGGAGACAGCCTTATCACTCCAGACTACAGTTTCCAAAGTCTGTTTTCCTATGTAAAAAACAAACAAACAAAACCCACAAAATTCCTTTCTAAATTGCATATAAATCTAAAAGTTTCATTGTCCTATATTTTTTCTTTTCCTCCCAAATTTAGCACCCCTTCCTAAAAACTATATAATCTAGCTTGTTGACCTGATCATGGCTTCTATATTTTATGGACCTGTATGTACGCAAAATACAACTTTTCTCTTTCTAATCTCACTCATGTCAATTTATTATGGGAATAGCAAAGTGAATCAAAGGAGGTAAGGGGGAGATACCCCTAAATTTCCCATACACAAGAAAGAGGGTTCCATTTCTTGGGGCTGCAAGAAGACCAAGAAGACACAGTGATCTGGGAACTTGGGACTCTTCAGGGATGTTTGATAACTTGGATAACACCTACATAGTCCAGTGTTGTGTGGTTTCTATAAAGAAAAGAAGTGAAGGCCAAAATGAAGACCCAGATTGTTTAGTTTTATGGTGAACAGACAAATTGCTGAGGAAATGACCTGGCTAAGTTATTTTGACAACTCAGGCTAATGAGATTTTTCTTGAATGTTTCACATGGATAGCATCCCTAATTGTAGGGATCCTACCTTTGGAGCAGCATCAAGAAAATATAAAATATGATCTCTGTGGCTGGTTTTGATATAGGTCAATATAAAGACATTTTATGTCTTTGCAGTATAGGTAGAGGGAGAGGACAGTAGAAGCAAAATCTTGATAAAGATTTATTTATTTATTCATATAAGACCCGGGGTACAGGCCAGATGCACAGGAGGGTAAGAGGACTCACCAGAGAGGGGGGAGCAGAACAGGCATACTGACTGAAATACATTGCTGAGGGGAGCAGCGGGGACAGGAGAGGTCTGCCACACCATGTGGGCACCTCCCTGGGCGGCCGGGATCAAATCCATGCTGCAGAAGCCGTGGACAGCTTCACAGCGCTGCGCTCAACCACCTGCGACACCTGGGAGGCCCCTGCCTCACTTTTATATGCTGCTCAAATATCTGCAAGGTAGGTCTTTTATGGCCACTCTGCTTAAAGTACCACTCCTATATCTATACTTCCTATTCCACTTCCTTGCTTGATTTTTCTCTCTAGTAGTTAATACCTTATAGCATAGTATCTATTTTTTACATTATTTACGTGATCTTCCATTAGAATGAAAGCTCCACCAGGGCAGAAATTTTGCACCGATTTTTCACTGGCATACATCTGTCTGACACATAATATCAAACTATACAAATATGCTGAGTGAATGCTATTAATGCATTTTCATCACTACATAAATACAGTGTAACTGTATATAGCTTAGATTTATTTTACTAAATTACACTTAATCAAAAATTGAAGTAAACAACAAACAAGAATATTTATCTAAATATTATAAAATTATATAATCCCATATTTAGGCAATCATTTAATAATTAAGCAGGTTTAGTTGATTTTAAACTAAACATGTTATCTATCACTGATTTGGACATCAGTTCTTTGAAATCTTTTGAAATTTCAGTTTTGCAGGGTATATTTTAGCTTAGAGAATATTTTGGTTTTCAAAATATTTTTCCAATAACAAAAAAAGAAAATTTTTCCTTATACTTTGAAAGGGTTCAAAAGAAATACCAGTTTTACTTAATTTCAGTCATTAATCGAAAATACCTAAAATAGGAAAGAAGAAAAGTAAATCCTGAGAAAAACAGCAACACTGCAGTCTCAGATTTCATGGCTCCTCCTTCTCTCTCTCCCTGACTCCCTTCCTTCCTTGCTCCTTTTTTTAGCACTCTCCCTCCACACTGTCTGCCTCCCTGCTTTTTCTAATGGGGGATCAACTTTGTAAGATCTCTTTTCAAGGAGACACAGTCTATCTTAGCAAGCGAACCTGATGGAATGCTCGTTTTCCACTGTATACACCATACTAGGAACTAATTACTGATTAAAGGATGGCACATCTCATCCATGGTTCTTTGTTCATTCAGTGTGTATGTATGTATTTAGTGAAAGCCCATTGTATGCAAAACTGTGAGCAAGGTTTTATATTATCTATATCATGGATAAAACACAGTCTCTGTCCTCAAGCAACATACATTTTATGGGAGAAATCTTGAAATCCAGGCTGTGGTTATTCCCTGACAGCTCCCCTGGAGGCCTTTACTGTGTAGCTCTCCCTATGGTGTCCCTGGAACTGTGAAGGGCACAAGTGGTCATAAGGATTCTCAGGGATGGGAATGATTTGTTAAATAAGGCAAGTGAGCATAAGTGCTATTCAAGAGGTGTAATCAATTTGCTGTAATTAATTCTGACTCAAAGGCTGGAGGGTGGGATAGGGTGGCAGGAACTGAAAATGGTGTGATGTGATTTCTTCCAAAGTCAGGAAGATTATTAAGTTGAAACAGACTGTTAGATTAACTGGGCATAAAAGATAGAAAAGATGTTATGATCACTTATGTTCAATATCTTTGGTTTATTGATCAGGCAACTGGAGCTCAGAGAGACGATGTGACGTGAACAAAGTTACAGAGCTAACTAAATGTTCAGAGTTTTAATTTCATTTAGTAGCTATTACTTACTAGATATTATTTTCAACCTAGAATTTTTCTTAATTTTCCAATGAATATTTCCAATGAATATTTTCCAAAGGTATCAACCTCTTTATGATGATTAAAGTGGTATGAGATCAAACATAAGGGAATTGCAAGGTGATAAAATATAGACAACTTTTAATTGAAATCAGATTTGAAAAATCTGCTTCAGGGACAAAAACTATTGTAAAACTGCAGTTTTCGGGCCTCCGTGGTGGTGCAGCGGTTGAGCACTGGGTTGCGAACCTGCCGCAGCCTCTGCAGTGCCGGCTGGATCCCAGGCCGCCCGGGGAGGGTCACACATGGCGCGACAAACCTCTCCTGCCGCCCGCTGCTCCCCTCAGCAGTGTACTTCGTCAGTGTACTTTGTCAGTGTACTTCGTAGTCAGAGCTGTATTTTATATTTAATAATTTGTATCTTATTTGGAAAGTAGTTAGAACTTACCTATTTAGCTGAATTGGTAATACTCTTTGAAAACAATAAATGAGAGGGATTCTAATTAAATACATTTATGTGCTAGAAAAGTGTTACAAATCTGGAAAGTGAATGATAGTAATTCAAGTTTTGAAAGATTGTAGTTCTGACACAGTGTGCTTAAAATCTGGAGGCATTATGAAATTATGAATTAAATAATATTTTTGTCAAATTGCTCTCAGACTCAAATATAAATATATTCAGTGTATGTGATATTGGGGTAAGTCTTTTTTCAGATTTATTTTATTGATTTATGCATACAAGACAGAGGTGCAGGGGATGAGAGGATTCACCAGAGACAGAGCAGGAACAGAACAGGCAGATCTACTGAAATACACTGCAGAGGGGAGCAGCGGGAGAGACAGGAGAGGTCTACTGCACCATGTGGGTAGCTCCCTGGGTCAGGACAGAACTCAAGTGCAGTGGCTGGTGATAGCTTGATAACGAGACTTTAACCACTGTGCCGCCAGGGAGGCCCTTGGAGTAAGTCTAGTACCAGAGTAACACTTTGTTTCCTGACCTGAATTTGGATTTCCCAAATCATTCGTTATTTTATGGCATTTATGAACAGGAGAAAAATTAATTTTTGTGTACAGTGTTTCTTTTTCTATTGACAATAAAAGTTAAAGAGAATGAGATATAAAATATTCATGATAGATATACTTGAGCAGTAAGATTATTATTACTGTTTTACATGTTATAAATTTTAAAACTTTTCAGTTCTAGGTTAAGAAGCGCTGTATTTATCATTTGGAAAAATACTCATGACTTAAAAACAGGGAAAACCACAACAAAACTAAGATAAATGATTTATCCTAAGATTCCTTGGTAGGTTTTTATTATCTATATCTAATTTAGAGCTAGACAGAAAGAGTCATGAAAGAAAAAATATCACAAAATTACTAATAGCAATGAAGTAAAGAAACATTTGTTAAAGCTGACAAATTACTGGCTGATTTTTACACTGAAATAATGCCAGTGGTCCACCAGGCCTCAGAATTTTGTGGGATACTGAAGTCCACATGAATTTATTCTAGGGTTCAGTGTGTTGGGCAAAATACAAAACATAAGCAATAATTCAGCAGATGGCACTCCTGCCCTTAGGTCTGGACTAAAACCAAATCTAAAGATGTTTGTTTCACGTCTCAGAATAGAAATAGCACTCAGAAACCTGTAAAAATGATTCATTATTATATAAGCCTGAATCAATGCCATCCCAATCAAATTCCCATCTAGTTATATTGTTATTATCAACTAACTGATTCTAAAGTTTATATAAAGAGGCAAAAGAATAGCCCACACAATACTGAACAATGACATTGGTGGACTGATACTGCTCAACCTTGAGACTTACTTTAAAACCACAATTAAGAGAGTGTGGTGTTTGCAAAAGAATACACAGGTCAATGGAACAGAATAGAAAACTTAGAAACACATCGACATAAATATATCGACATAAATATATCTATATAAACACATCGACCTTTGACTAAGGAGCAAGTACACAAAGTTGGAGAGAAAGTCTTTTTAAAAAAATACTAGTTCTGAAACTCACCAGTGATGTGAATTTGGGCAACTGACTTGTGTGGACATCAGATTCATCTTCTGTATGAGGGAAGAAAAATCCAGATGTACCAGGGAGTGATTGTAAAGAATAAATGTTAACATCTTAACACAGCGAACATTATAGTGTAGGCACAGTAAATGTTAAACTTTATGATTAAAATTATATTATTATCTTACAAATAAGGAAATAAAATATCAAAGAGATGAGATGACTTGAAGATCATACAAGTAGCAAATGGTGGATCACGTATTTAAACACCCCCATTTTTTTTTAATTTTAGCATTACATAATTGGGAAATTCTAGTAAGTATAAACATTGACCAAGATGCTATTAGAAAACATTGTCAAGAATTCAAAAAGAAGTAACTTTTGCTTGCTATTGTATATTTCAGGGAGACTACGACCTACCATATTTAGATGCACACAGTGTGCTGAGAGTAGGAGATGGCAGAAAGTAACAGTGCTGATCAACATTGTATGATTTTATTTCCTCTTTCTCAGTCCTTCCAGTTCTAAGTCAGTATGATAGATGGGAATGGTAGAGAAGGAAACTTGCATTTATTGAGTTTGTTCAGGTTTGTCCACTATGCTAGACACCTTATACTTCACCTAATTGCCAGGGCAGAAGGCCTGTAAACTATTCTTTTTTTTTAATATTTATTTATTTATTTATTTATTTATTTATTTATTTATTTATTTATTTATTTATTTATTTATTTATACAAGCACTGGGTACAGTCAGAAGTGCAGGAGGGTGAGAGAATCCACCAGAGCCAGAGCAGGGAGCAGAGCAGGCAGAAGGACCGAAGTACACTGCTGAGGGGAGCAGCGGGCGGCAGGAGAGGTCTGCGCGCCATGTAGGACCCTGCTCCAGTGGCTGGGGAGCAACCGGGGATCCAACTGGCGCCTCAGAGGCAGAGAGCAGCTTTGCAACCCAGCACTCAATCGCTGCACCACCGGGGAGGCCCATCCTGTAAACTATTCTTACTGCATAGGTATATTTAAATTCCAATCCTGAAGCATACCAATGTTTCTTATTTGATACTTACTGACATTGTCACTGATTTCACTTATACCATGGGATAAAGTGAAAAAATGTCATTTTCTGTCATTTTCATTTTGCTAAAGTGCCATTTCCTAAGGAAGATCTTTTTTATATTGCATTTTATTTTTTATTGAGGAAATGCTGGTTTATAACACTGTATATGACTTAAATGTACAGGTTCACATTGACTCCACCATCAAAGCACCCATGATCCATCCTCCACCATAGTCCACTGAAGCCACTCCCCGCATTGCTCCCACACCCTATTCTCCCTTTTTGTAGCTTTAGTTCTGCACTCAGACTTCCAGGGTTTGTTTTGGTTTAGTTTTGAAGAAAGATATTTCTCTTTTTAAAAAGATTTATTTATTTGTGCATACAAGAGCTGGGGAGCAGGCCACAGGTGTGGGGGGGGTGAGTGGACTCACCAGAGATAGAGTGGGGAGCAGAACAGGCAGACCCACCAAAATACACTGCTGAGGGGAGCAGTGGGCGAGACAGGAGAGGTCGCCTGTGCTATGTGGGTTAGCTTCCTGGCCTGGGTCGAATTCAAGCTGCACTGTCTGGGGATAGCTTGAGAGCTCTGAGACTCAACCTCTGCACCACCAGGGAAGCCCAAAAATACATTTCTTAATCAAACTGGAAAAGAGGATTCCCCACGTTTTATCACTACACACTCCCTGAAATCCTAAAATATAGCTCTACTCTATCCCCCACCATCAATGGAGGTTCCACAAATGCAGAGGTATTGGCTGCCTAGACACTTAATCCGCAGTGTCTAGAACAGTGACTGAATGAATCTGTGGATGTGTATTAGTGAATAAGGCTAAGAGATTTTTGAGGAACTTATCCAAATGCTCACAGCTTGTAAATTGTACAACTGGAATTTGTACTACAGATTTGAGTCCAAAACCTGTGGGCATCCCATTGTGCCAACTGTTTCCACCTTGCTTCCAGCAGTTAGTGTCACGATGGCCTGGAGAGGAATATAATGTAATATTAGGTTGAACCATGTGGAATTGCATTTCTGAGTTGAGTGGCATTTAATCTATAACATAAGGTATATAAAATAGACACTCAGCTAATAGGAAAGACATTTTATGCAGAAGAATCAGTAAATTTGGAAGTCTATACTCACTGAAGAACATGGATTATTTTAAAAAGTGACAAAAGGCCAACATGCTTGGAAATTAGGGATAAGGAGTGCATTTGAAATAAGACTAGAGAAGTAGGCGAGGTCTAGAATCTGCCTATCCTGCAGGCTATGTAAAGGAATCCATGTTTTATTCTAAGTGAAATAGGATGACATGGAAGGTTTTCAGTTAAAAGGGTGACATGATATTATTTCAGTTTTTAAATAGTTACTCTGGTTATTGTGAGGAGAATGAACTATGGGCAGCATATACACACAGTTGCCTAAACCTTCACATGCCACACAATGCCTTTGGAGGGATAATGGGACCCCACCCTAAGGCAACTTCAGAATGAATGAAACATTAAACTAGATATAATTATATATGCAAAATATTTCAGTGTATAACAACTTATTTATTTCCTATTGTTGAATGCCTTTTATTCTTGTATACTACCCAATTGCTAACTATGGTTTTCACTGTTTTTCTAGGATTATGCATTTTTTCCATCTAATGTTCCTTTTGAACTTCTTACTTTCCTTTACTTTGTAGGATAAAATTCAAACATTAAAAACAAATGAACAAAAAAAAGTTTCTCAAGATCTGGTATATCCCTCTCCATTCTCACCTTTATAAACAATCCTCACTCATCCATCTCACACACACACATTCTTCGTGCTGAGGCAGTAATGAATATATCATCACATTCTATTTTTTCCCATGCTTTTCTATCTTTTGAGACTAGTTTCTTTTGTATTATCGGACAAACTTCTATTCAGTCTTGCCATCTCCCTTGTTATCTTCCACAGAAACATCCTTGGTACTTAACTGGAGGTAAGCATACTCTTCTGTTAATTTTCTTTAGCCCTTATGTATAGGCATTTTAACACATTTATTTATTTGATTGTTATTTATTAGCAACACGAGTTTCCTATTGAGGGGCTGCTTTTCATTTGTTTGATGTTTCTTGTATGTTGCAACATTGGGCTTGAAATGATTTAGCTATTTAAATATATGCTCTAGGTTGAATTCTACTTCTTAAGATGTACAGATATTCTGAATAACTGCTAATCATGTGTTAAAAGAGTAAATTCAAATTATGCATTAACTAAAAGAATATGGAATATGCAATAATTAACAGGATAATAATTAATAGTCATGTGTCAAATTCCAATTATAAAAAATATTACAACTTGAGAAAACAAAATAAAGACCAAACATCAAACCTTAATGAGATTGCCAACATTCTTTGAAATTCTAAGATTTTTTTCCTTTGTGGTTTTGATAGTGTACATTTATGGTAGATATAATAGAGAAAAATATATAAAGCCAATAAAAATGTTTTATTATTAAAAAAAATTGAACTTGGGATAAAATGAGTCAATATATTGTGGACACCCACTTCTTCACTGTTTCAATTTAAGTACTTAAAAAAATAATGTTTCACTGTGGGTCTCCACCACAATTTATTAGGATTTTTGGTCTTTATTCTTTTATGCAGAATGTTGCTGCCCTTTGAAATTCAAGGAACTGTGGAACTGGAAAAAAAGGAATACAGTATTAACTATTTGAGGAGGCAGTGCATTACCAAACCGCTTTCAGCACTGACAAACAATATCATACTTGTGAAGATATTTGGAAAATATTTTTTTTAAAAACTCTATTCATAATACTGGTAATACTAGTACAGTGGCATACCTTCTAGATTCAAGATCCCAGAAATTGGAAAAGCGTGTATGTTTTCCATAAAGAAGAGGCTTCAGTAGATATATTTATTATCCTGTTAAACATAACTTCCTCTTCAGATTCCCTCATCTCCTTTCACAAGGTCATTGGAATGTCTAAAAATAACAAATGAAAATAATCTTCCAATGAATTAATTACTGAAGAAAAAGACCTACAGTTTTGATTTCCCTTACAGTTTTGATATTTTGGGACATAATATTTATTTTTCTTGTTCTCTCCTGTGAAACTTAAACCCCAAACAGTGGGACAAACATGGTAGAATCTCAGTATATGTTGAACTAATGGATGATGAAATTAAGCACCCAACGTAAATATAAATGAAAATAATTGTATTGTGTCCAATGTCATGTGGCCTTCAATACTGGGGTATATCTCTCTCTCTCTCTCTCTCTTTATATATATACATATATGTACACACACACTTATATGAACATATGTCTACATATTTATATCTGTATGAACATATATAATTTTATAAGGTTTTATTAAAGCATATCTATTATTCCTCTTACTCAGATTCTTTAATTATAAAATTTTGCCACATGTTCTATGTGCCTATTTATCCATGTATAAATATATAGCAATTATTTTTCACCCTTTCCTTAAGTTCTCAAGAGGATGTAGACACAATGTTCCCTCACCTCGAACAGTGCAGTCTTTATGTTCCCTAAACAAGGATTCTTCCTTGAATAACCTTCATAGAACCTGTGAATCTGGAACTCAAAATGGGTACAATATCATTATTCACACCCATGTTCCCATTCAGATCTTGTCAGCTTCCCCCAGTGTCAATTTTCCCAGATGTCAATTTTCCTGTTCTGGTTCTGATTCTGCCCAAGACACTGTGTTGCCTTTCATTGTGTTGCTCTTCCAGCCTGAGTTAGTTCTTCAGTACTCTCCTGTCTTATGTATCCATGACAAGTTTTCAAAGGAGAGGACTTGAATTCCATAGTCTGCACCTCAACTTAGGTCCATGTGATCATTGATAAAGCTTCACACCCAGACTCAGACCAGGCACTTTTAGTGGGAGTTTCACAGAAGTGATGGATTCTTAGAGGTGCATCACCTCAGGGTACTTGTGGATTAGTCCTTACTCTGGTGAATTTAACCTTAATCACCTAGTAACACTGGTATCTGCCAGTTTATTCCACTTTACTGTCACCATTTTCTCAGTTTAAGTGATTAACACATAGTATGCAAGATGCTGCTTTATAAATGCTAAGCCTTTCTTCTGCAGTGAAGTGGTAGGAAGTGGCCTTTCTCCTCCACAAAGAATAATGAAGTATGAGTGATTACAAAGTCTTCACACTTTGGAAGACCACAACTGTAGAGCTGAGTGGGAAACGGCTTCATCCTATCATCTAAAATTTGTGATTCTTACTCAGTTTATCGAGCTGTAATTCAAATATTTACCTCCTTTTACCCTGGGGAATAAATGATGAATATTGGCATTACTGTCCCTTTAAGGTGTCATTCTCAAGTTTCCACTGCTCAGTGTTTCTTCTTGTTTATAGCTTGAAAAAAAATATATGAGAACTGCTCTTAAAAATCAAATTTCCTTAAATTCCCTTGAGAGCTTATCATTATCTTCTTCATCATGAAGTCAACTCTTGAATTACCAGAGAGTCAATTAGCATGATTCTGAGAGCAATTTATATTTGAATGGTCTCTAAAAATGTATTTTTTGGAAGGAAAGTAAAATATATCTGTTTGATTAATTACTAAAGGTGTAACTCAAAAAAAGAGGAGTCCTTCCTTTCACTCGATTATTGATTGTTTTTTTTTTCTCTCTCTAAGCTAATCTTTCATGTCCAAGGGCTCTCAATATGCACCCCACTGTGAGAGAATGGGATCCTAGGAAACTGGTTTACTAATTATTTCTAGAAACCTAACGAAGATGTTTTAATCTTTTGACTAGTGGAGCCTCCATTGAATATAATAAAGGCCTTTTTTATTATTTGAAATAATGTGTTCTCATGTCTCCTTTCCCTAGGAGAAATAATTACATAAAATGTCCTACCTACTTTGAAAAATACGATTTGAATGATGTCACATTTAGCTTCTAAACAGAGAATCTTTGTTCTCTGTCACTGGCTCAAATGCTGTTTCATTAGCTGACTTTGTTAGATTTTTTTTTTTTAAAGTCCAGATTGTACTTTCTGCAAAATAGACAGATAATAGGGCCTCCCCGGTGGCTCAGCGGGTTAAGCGCCGTGCTGTGAAGCTGTCCACAGCCTCTGCAGTGTGGGTTCAATTCCCAGCCGGCCAGGGAGATACCAACATGGCATGGCAGACCTCTCCTGCCTTGCCCACTGCTCCCGTCAGCAATGTATTTCAGTCAGTCTGCCTGTTCTGCTCCCCGCTCTGTCTCTCACCCTCCCGTGCCTCTGGCCTGTACCCCAGTTTTGGTATAAATAAATAAATCTTTAAAAGAATAGAAAATAACTGTGTCTTTACATACACACACACACACACATTGTGGAAGGTGCAAGATTAGAAGCCTCATGCTGGGAGCACATGCATAATACTAATTTTGACATAGGGCTCAGCAAGGCTGATTTAGCCTATGTTGCTGTGTGACACTGGAAAAGTCACTTAACTGCTGTGGGGATTTTGTTTCCATAGAGATTTTCAGGCATTGATGATCTCTAAGAACTATCCAAAAGGATTTCTCTCAGGCTCTATGAAGTTTTGTGATTCTGACTCATTTTAGAGGGCTATAGTGATGATGCTTTCTAGACATGAGGAAATAAATGCCTCTAATTCTTGAAAAGTTTAGCTTTATAGATGTTTTAAAGGTTCAGTGCCATGTTTTTTACCCCAGTGTTACCTTCTCCATTCGTGAAAAAAATAGATTGAGCTTCATGGCTCTCTCACTTTCCAATTCCCAAAATATCTATCACTACCTTTTTGTCCCATTGAATATATTCTCTAATTCTATGGAAATAAAAATGTTGAATTTAAGTGGAGTAAAAAAGAGAAAGTGCTACCATGTGCAATGATGTCCTTTTCTTTTGTGTCTGTGACCTAGGGCACCAGTAAAACTTTTAATAGACTAATGATACTGAAACAGAGATATGAGTATCATTAGCCACTTAGGAAACAAGGAGGATTCCAAATAAAAATAAATAAGATATTTGTAAGTAGGCTACTTTGATGTAATACATTTCTAAGTTACCTATCATTGTGTTCCAGTTTTGTTTTTGTTTTTTTTTTATTAAGCCCACTGGTTGTGCAATACCATCACACAATTATCCCTCCAATCTGTGTCCTCAGTCTCTGCCATAATGCAATAGAGGTGGTGATGCTGTCTGGCAAAAATCCCTGTTCATACTAGTTCTTGGATATGTTCTCTCACAGGAGATGATGCATGTCATGGGCTTGAGAGGAAAACAGTTCCTAAAGGAATAAGTCAGAAGCAGGATCCTGTAGAATATAGATGGTGGGGGGAAGCAGTATGAATGTACTGAAATACTAATTCTTCAAACACTGACCAAATTCTTCTAGAAATCTAGTCAGCAGGGTAGAAGTAATGAGAGTTTAAACTGAGAGATAAATGATGGCAAAAAATAATCACATTAAAACAAAAAAAGACAATTTACCTGAAGAGGGAGACCATGATAAAAATTTAACTCCTCGGCTATGAATCATTGAGAAATATTTTATACCCTTTGCAAAAGGTTTCAAAGTAAACACTCTATCCCTCAGAGGTGGGATTGTTCAAAAGCTGAGAATCTCAGAATTTGGTGTGTGTGGTAAAATGTTGGTACAGGAACTCACAAGGTTGGATATGCATTTTTGTTGATTTAATTTTAGAGATGCTAAGAAATTCTAAAGGTGTCTGTATCTCCCAAGGAAACAATGGTTTCCTCTGACACTAAGACTACACAGGTTTTGTGGAGGCTGTGGTTACTGATGGCACAATGCAAATGGTATCACTTGGTGAAGATGATCCTGGTTTCTGGGGTTCTGGGAAAATAGAAAGGATTTTAACTCCTAATAAGAAACAATGAGCCGTCCTCCCTGGTGGCATAGGCAGTTGAGCGCTGGCACTGTGAAGCTGTCCACAGCCTCTGCAGTGAGGGTTCGATCCTGGCCAGCTGGCGAGAATCCCACATGGCAAAGCAGACCTCTCCTGTCTCTCCCGCTGCTCCCCTCAGCAGTGTATTTCATCAGTCTGCCTGTTCTGTTCCCTGCTCTGTCTCCAATGAATCTTCTCACTCTCCCGTGCATCTGGCCTGTACCCGGGTTCTTTTATAAAAATAAATAAATCTTTAAAATAAAAAAAAAAAAAGAAACAATGAGCATACTATTCTTATCCCGGGATCATGAGAGGTCTGCATGGAGAAAACTTAGGGAGTTAGGAGGAGAATCAGATTTGATCAAAGAAGTATCTGTATGTGTGTGCTCTTAAAAAAGCAGTAATTTTTAAAACCGGAGAATAGGAAGGGTTTAAAAATCTAGCTCATTTTCCGTAAACAAGGGCTTTCTATTGGTATAAGAGATGGTATGCATTCATCTCCTGTAACTGTTGATTAGGATCAAGGAATTCATGTTGGTTGGCCCCTGAGTAAATACGAGTGGTGCTTTACTAGTCAGTCAACAAAGTTGCTCCTGCAATGGTTTGCGCTCTCTTGATATCTGCCTGAATCATTCCATTACACTCCAGTTTGGCTTTGTTGTATCTATTTTTTTCTGCCTACCTCACCCATTTTCCAATATCAGGCTCCCTTATTTAACCTCCACATCAATGCCAGAGAGATCATTCAAGAACACAAATTCAATCTTGTTTCTCCTCGCTAAAACTGCCTACTGGTGCCATTTTTCCTAGAGTATAATGCTGAAATTCCTGCAATTGCTATTAAAAGTCTGTCACAGTTTGGCCTTTGTCTACCTCTCCAAATGTGTGATTCTGCCCTAGGCCTACATAAGCCCCAAAAGACTGAACTCACTTTTAACTCTAGTTTTCTCAAAAATGCTGAAGTTCTTAGGAAACACCACATTTCTATTTCATTTATTATGTTTTCTACCTGCCTTATATTTCCATTTCTTCTCTATTCCAAAAACACCTATTCAATCCTCAAAATGTCACTCAGTTTCTTAGGGTAAGACTTCCATGACGATCTCAGAGTCAATCACTCTTATTTTTCCACATTCTCACTCTTTAGCACATTGTCTGGCACATGGCAATTTCTTAATAGTTGTTTGATGTCTAAATATATGTATTACTCATGACAATGATTTTCAGGATCTTTAATGAGCAAAGTATTTACAAACCTGTAAGAATATAGAGAGTGGAATATACAGGGTGTATCAGGAATTGTATCCAATTGTTTGTATGTAGTAGATACCTAGCTACAATGAACCTTAGCATTAGGGTTATAATTTTTTTTTATATTCTTGCCAAAATTGAGTTCAGAAGTAGCAACACTAGGCCTGGAATGGTAGTGCCACAAGTAAGTTTCATATGTAGGTTTTACTATGCTAATTTTGTATATTTTATCCTAAAAACAATCCAATGTTCCCAGATTATGAACTACTGAAACTCCAGCCATCACATATTAATCTCAAGTAGAAAAACAAAACATGGAAATGGCAAAAATGAATTTCTTTCAACCTTTCTTAAAGCCCTCTCTAAAGAACTTCTTAAACAGTGGACTATGGAGGTGGACTATGCTTTAGTGCTTTGGTGCTTTGGTGGTGGGTGAATTCCTGAAGGGGGGTTCCGATGCTACCAAAATAGTAACAATGATATAAACCAATGTTATCTCAAAAAAATTTTCAAATTAAAAAAAAAAAACAGAATTTCTTGTTGAGGAAAAAAGGTGATTAAATACCTGGGTACCCCAAGTAAAATGACTTGCTGTAATGGTGCTCGCTGACTCAGAAGGTGTTGGAGACCATCTGTTCACGTAGATGCCATGAGACCTGCCAGAACCATTGGCCTCCGAGGGCTCTGAGTCTTCATTCACAGGTCTGCATGGAAAAGAGCATATCACATTGAAAAAGTGGAGGATGTTCGTATGGGGAAAGAAACACAGATGAGAAAAGTACATGGAAAAAAGAAACAAACCTGGAAAAAGAGTCCTAGATTTAAAATCA
Source organism: Talpa occidentalis (assembly GCF_014898055.3). NCBI lineage: Eukaryota > Metazoa > Chordata > Mammalia > Eulipotyphla > Talpidae > Talpa > Talpa occidentalis. The sequence goes on from NW_023605305.1 coordinate 86,662,382, forward strand.
TGTTTATCAATTTTGCTCTCCAGGAGACAATGTAGGTACTGTACTATATAGACTTGACATTAACTCTAAGTAAAAAGGATGAGTGTCCACTTTGTAAACTGTAAAAAAAAAAAAAGCAACAACAACAACGAACTTCTCTCTTAGTACGATTCCTAGTAAGACATTTCTTTTTTCTTTTTAAAGATTTACTTATTTATACAAGCGCTGGGGTACAGGCCAGAGGCACGGGGTGGGGGGGCATGGGGGTGAGAGAATCCATCAGAGACAGGGGAGGCCTGTCACGCCATCTCCCCAGCTGGGTGGGAATCGAACTGGCACCACAGAGTCTGTGGACAGCTTCACAGCCCTGTGCTCAACCCACTGTGCCACCAGGGGAGGCCCCCTAGTAAGACATTTCAATGGATTCTTCAACTGAATGAATATAAACCTTCCCCAAGTAGAAGCAAACAGGGTCTGTTACTAAGAAAGAACAATGGATAAATAAATTCTGCTAGAGGTTTTTTAAACTATGAAATCTTAATTTTATAGAACATTAGATTTCTAGAAACATGCATTCTTTGCAACACAGTTTTGGAAACACTGGTCTAGGCAATCTCTTAAACATGTGTAGTAACATGTCATTAATTGCTAATGAATTTCAGATCCCCTTGGATTTGATGTTCTCTTATTCTAGTAAACCAAAGCTATCTTTTTAGCTCAGATAATTTTATGTGTCCTTTCCCTTTGACTGTGTGCACTTATGAGGCAATTTCTCTAGGGTAATTGTAATCCTTCCTCTTTAGAGATATTTTCTAGAAACGCATTGTTTTTCTTCCTAAGGACTAAAGTCTATAAGCAGCTGGGATAAAGCATGGGTCAGCTATCCTCTCAGGCTAGATGATTGATTTAGGCCCTTCTGCCTGCCTTACTATGTGGACATTGCGCATCTGCTGTCTGCTGTGGCATCCACTGGAGAAAATGTTGGGTGCTGTATTTCAGCTGCTGTATACAGCCAGGCTTTTCAAACAATGCAGATAAAAACCACCCATCATTTTGTCCCATGATGGAACCTAATAATCTCTAGGATACTACAATTTTCTATCCACTGATGACAAAGCTGTTTGCTTTATAAGAGAAGGAACACCTGCAATGTAAAAAGATGCTGCATTTGGAAATGCCCTGCATATTTTGTACAGATCCTGGCTCTGGAGTCAACTACTTTCAAGGTTCAAATCCTGCCATAGGCATAAGTTTCTGGAAAATCTCAAAGAATGTCCTCTCTGAATTTCTATCTCTGAAAGGAGCATCAGAGCATTTTGGAGAGTAATTTTGAAGTTTAAAAAAAGTACCTAAAACAAATGTTGGCAAAGGGGTGGAGAAAATGGAAGCCTTGTACACTATAGATGGGAATATTGATTTGTCCAGCCCCTGTAGAAAACAGTATGGAGATTCTTCACAAATGTTAAAAATGGATCTAATGTACAATTCAATTCCACTGTTACCCAAAAAATGCAAAAACACTAATGCAGAGGAATATATGCATTCCTATGTCCATTATAGCACTATTTATAATAGCCAAACTAGGGCCTTCCTGGTGGTACAGGGGTTAAAGCCAGCCCTATCAAGCTATTGGCAGCCACTGCAGCACAAGTTAGATCCCCCGGTGGCCAGGGAGCAACCCACATGGCGCAGCAAGACCTCTCCTGTCTCTCCCGCTGCTCCTCTCAGCAGTGTATTTCAGTAGATTTGCCTGTTCTGCTCCACACTCTGTCTCTGGTGAATCCTCTCACCCCCCCACACCTCTGGCTTGCACCCCAGTTCTTGTATGCATACATAAATAAATCTTTTAAAAAATATAAAAAAAAAAATGGGCCTCCCCTGGTGGTGCAGGCAGTTGAGCACTGTGCTGCAAAGCTGTCTGCAGCCTCTGCAGCGCTGGTTTGATCCTGGACAGCCAGCAAGGGTCCCACATGGCGTGGCTGACCTCTCCAGTCATGCCCGCTGCTCCCCTCAGCCGTGTATTTCAGTCAGTCTGCCTGTTCTGTTCCCCATTCTGTCTCTGGTGAATCCTCTCACTGTCCTGCACATAAATAAATCTTAAAAAAAAAAAAGATATCCTTTAAAAAAATAAAAATATATATAATAGCCAAACTATAGAAACAACCCAACTAAAGATGAATGGATACATAAGATGTACTTTTTTATATATGATGAAATGCTACTCACCTATAGGAAAAGGTGAACTCTTGTCATTCATGACAACATGGATGGAAGTGGAGGGGATTGTACTAAGTGAATTAAGTCAGAAGGAAAAAAAATACATACCAAATGATTTCATTCATATGTGGAATATAGAGAAACAGAACCAAGGAACTGAAAAAACTAAAGCAACACAAACCCTTGAAATAAGCCTGAAGAACTGAAGCTACTCAAAAGGGGGAGGAGAGAATAAAGTGGGGAAGGGTCTCAATGGTACATGGTATCATTTGCAGTGGGGGTGGTGTGATAACATTCATCTGAAGAGGTATGGAACTAGTCTCCTAAGTCATATACAGTGTTGTAAAACAATGTTACCTTAATAAAAGAAAGTAAATTAAAAATTCAGAAGCTAGAAAAAAAAATCTGACTTGTAGAGATTCTTTATATATTCTGATGGTGAGCATTATACCTTCTTTGTAAATTCTAGAAATATCTACTATTTTTATTTGTGGAAGAATCTCCCTCTTGGTGGAAGTTTTTAATCTTTTCCATTTTTTTGTGTGTTTGTGTCAAAACTTTCCTTACCCTGAGGATATGGACAGAGTTTTCTATATTTTCATATACAGTTAAATTTTAGTACTTCATGAAAAAAAGAAAAGAAAAATAATGTAAAGCTTTGAGCACAATTCTTGGTACCTGAGTCCCTCCATAAGTTGCTGTTTTCTCCCTTGTCTTTTTCCTCCCTCTCCTTAGCCTTCTCAACTTTACACCATTAATTTTAGTAGTAATGGAAGTATTAGTGTTTTATTAGCAATAGCAATACTAGTTGTTAGATGCATCATTCTGTTCTCTAAAAGTTTCTGGGTGAAGGCATTTCCTCCTGAATTTGTTCCAAAAAGCCAGATGATAATGGAGGGGAAAACCTGTTTTGGTAATTTCCAGCAACATCTAGTCAAGAGAAGGAGTAAGTTGGCACATTGGAAGGCTGCTGTAGAGATTATGCAATCCACAGTGCAAGTACATTCCTTACTTTCCAAATACTCATGGCATCAATGAGCTTTTTGTTTTTTTAAAAATTAGGGAGGAAAGTGAGTCAAAATAAATTCATAATGGAAAAGAAAAAGCATCTGCCCCATCTGATTCCTTACGGAAGTCTATAATTTCCAAGGTGATGTGGTTCCTACAGAAATTGCTAATCCATCCAGTATCACATTTCCTCTCCCTCACTGTGTTCCTGCCACACACTGATTTTATTTTTCTTGTTCAAGCCTCAGTGTTCTACTCTTGCTGTTCTATCTTTCCCTCCCTCCCTCTTTCTCGCCTCCCTTTCCCCGTCCTTCTCTGTCTCTCCTATTGTAACATTTCTATTCTGAAATTTGCGACATTTTTTTTCACCCTATTTATATTTGTCTCTGCTCCTTAGTAAGCATGCAGTAAGAGAGGAGGGAAACTGCCCGTCATGGTCAGGGCTGTGTCCCTGGTGCCTAGAATAACATGGCCATGGTACTATCAGGCTATTTACTCTCCTACCCATCTAGAGTTCTTTTACATCTTGCATCTTTTCCCCACATTTTGTCAAGAACTATGGAGTTTCTAATACTTTACCCTACTTTCAAGCCAACACTTTGTTCTGCTACAGTTTCATGGATGTCGGTAGAAGATAGAAGGCTCCTGGGTCAGGACAAAGGACTTGTATTCAAAGCACAGCAAGGAGTTTGAGCGTCTTGTTTGCATTGCTCCCCAACCCCCCAATCCCACAGGGCAACTTAAAAAGGGTCAGATGGCACCTACAAACAGAGTGCATGACAGAAGAGGAACTATCAACTTGGGAAAGCCACATCATGCATCCCAGCCCTAAGTTCCAGAGAGAAACACCACCTCTGCTTTCCAAAACTGTAAACAAACCAGTTCTTTGCTTTGGAAAGAGACATTATGTCTGATCTCTAACACTGTTTACTATAGAAATATCTGGATTGAATAAAAGTCATTATGTCTGCTCCTAAGATGTTCAGAAATGCTAGAGAGCAACAGAGAATTGTCTCCCAAGCCCCCCCATTACTCACACTTCACCTTGATGTCTATTTTGCTCTTCTAAATTCTATGTTACATTTGGCTTTTTCAATCCACATGCTCCCTTGGATCACTCCAGACCTCACTGGAATTTACACTCTAATACCAGTGAATAAGGAAACCCAGATTCTTCAGCTTCAGAACCAGTACTCCTCACCCGTTTTTCCCCCCATGAACACAGCTTCCAAAATAGTCGATATGGCTGCCACTATCTCTCAGGGGCTCTCTAAGTACAGCAAATATGCAGTAGTCAAGCAACACTTTCCAATGAGAATAGAGCTGGGTAGCCTTTGACCAACTTAGAAATAGTAAACCCAGCAGGAGAAATTAAAGCATGATGATACCGAGATAAGTTCTTTCATGTGAATCATGGTTACTGGCACTTGTAATAACCATCATATCCCTAACAAGCATGTCCCCTGTATGGTGAACTCGGAAGTGTGTGGATAGTTTGGAAGGCAATCACTCCACACTTATAGGGTCAGATTTAGAGAGGGACATTTTCCGCTAAAAGTCTAGCCACCAGTGCCTGAGCTGTCAAAGCTCTGAAATTATTTAATAAGGTCTTCTGTCTTATGCATAAGGGATATCTAGACTGATATATAAAGAAACAATTTTCTTGCTTAATTAACGCAATACGAGACATAGCTTTTAGTATTGAACAAGAAATAGAGAAGGGCATTTGGCACACATACTTTGCAAACATCAATATTAACATATTTATACCTATGCATAGATGTATGAAGCCAAGGAGAAGTAATCATATTCTCAGACTGACAAGATTAGTGTTCTTATAACCCAGTCTTTCTAAGCCATTTTGAATGTAGAGTGTGGACTTTAAGAGAGGATTATCTAAGGCATATAAAAACTGTTGATGCTGATAAACTCTGGCATCACTCCTTTTAGGAATCTTGAATTTATCCATTAAATCCTAAATTGGGGCCTCCCCGGTGGCACAGCGGTTGAGCGCTGGGTTGCGAAGCTGCCAGCAGCCTCTGCAGCGCCGGTTCGATCCCCGGCTGCTCCCCAGCCACCGGAGGAGGGTCCCACATGGCGCGCAGACCTCTCCTGCCGCCCGCTGCTCCCCTCAGCAGTGTACTTCGGTCCTTCTGCCTGCTCTGCTCCCCGCTCTGGCTCTGGTGAATTCTCTCACCCTCCCGCGCTTCTGACTGTACCCAGTGCATGTATAAACAAAAACAAACAAATGAATAAATAAATAAATAAAACATGCCTCTATTTAAAAAAAAAAAAAAAAATAAAAAATAAATCCTAAATTGTATGGAACATTCTGAGAGGTGTGTGTTCCTTGATGTGTAACAATTACATGGCTATTTTGTAAGTTCTCAAGTGTGGTAACATAGTGGTGTTCTGTAAATAAAATTTTTATAGTATCAGTGTCTCAAGCCATGGTGATTTTAGTAAAATTTCCCTCAGATTATTATTTCTAACCTGACTGTAAAGAGGAAATATTGATTTCAATATACAGATTTCAAAAGTCTGTTTCAGAAAAGTCATTATAACAGTGATAATAATAATACCAAAAACATTTAAGAAATATCTATCACAACAACAATAAAAACAAAGAGAATATGAACAATTGTACCACATCAAACTAAAACTTGTACACAGCAAAAAAAAAAAAAAAACTATCAGTAAAGCAAAAGACACTCTACTGAATGAGAGACATATTTATACACCATACATCCAACATTCCAAAGAACACAAACAACTCAGCAAAAAAGAAAACAAATAATCCAATCAAAAATGGGCGGAGGAGTTAAATAGGCACTTCTCCAAAGAAGATACACAAATGACTGACAGGCACATGTAAAAATGTCCATCATCATTTATCATCAGGGAAATTCGAATCAAAACCACAGAAAGAGAATATACCTCACATCACTGAGAAGGGCCTACATCAAAAAGTTCAGAAAAGACAAGTGCTGGTAAGGATATGGAGGAAAAGGAACATAGAAAATAGCATGGGGGTTTCTCAAAATATTAAAAATTATCTACCACATGATCAAGAGATATCATTCCTAGGTGTCTACCTGAAGAATACAAAAACATTAATTCAAAGGCAACTATGTGTTCACTGCTACACTATAAGAGCCAAGCTATGGAAACACCCTAAATGCCCAAAGGCAGAGAAGTGGATTAGGAAGATGTGGAAACTTACATTGTCATGTCTATGCAGTGATATTTACTATAACTAAACTATGGAAACAATCTAAGTGCCCCAAAACAGTTAAGTGGATCAAGAAGATATGGTTCATATACATGATGGAATACTACTCAGTAATCAAAAAATTTACACTCATGTTATTTATTTATTTATTTATTTGTTTGTTTATTTATTTATTTATTTTTGGTGGGACCCTCGCTGGTGGGCAGGGGATGAACTGGCGCTGCAGAGGCTGCGCCACCAGGGGAGGCCCTGTACACTCATGTTATTTGTGGCAATATGGATGGAGTGAAATATGGATAGGATGAGATAAGTTAAAAGGAGAAAGGTAAATACCAGATGGTGTCATTAATATGTGGAATATAGAATAACTAAAGCGTCAGATAAAGACAAGCATAAAAACTAACTCCGGAAAGCTGACTACAGAACTGAGGTATCCAGAGGGAGCAGAGAGTGGGGGAGGGTAAGAACAGACAGGGAAGGAAGCACAGTGGACTGTGGTGGTGGACTGTGGGTGATTTTGTGGTGCGTGCACTATGGTGGCAATACTTAAGAAGGCATCCAAATATTACCTCAACTAAAAATAAATTAATTGATAAAAAAGAATAAACTCTTGCCATTTTTAACATTATAGAATTTGAGGGGATTATGCGAAGTGAAATAATAAGAAAAGACAATTACTCCAATGGTGTCAATGATTTGTGGCTATAGAGAAACAAACAAGAGAGTCAGATAAACTCAAACCAATACAAACCCTAGAAGCTTGACTAGAACTGAAGCTACCAGAGGGGTTGGAGGAGAGGAGAAACGAGGTGAGGAGGGAGCACAAAAGACTATGGGTGTCTTGGTGGTGGGTGTGGGGTAGCAACAACACCAGAAGCTGGAGACCCTATACCTCTAATTTATATACAGTGTTGTAAACCAATGTTACTGCTATAAAAAAATACAAAGAAATTTATGAAAACTATAAACCTTTCTTGAGTACTTATTATGTACCAGGCACTGTGCTAAGCACTTTAAATTATCTAATTTAAGCTTCTTAAGAAAAGTTTGAAGTGGCAATTATTTCTAATTCTCAGGTGAAAAATGAGAGATACAGAGTGGTGAAGTGACTTGTCTCAGTTAAGTAGCTGAGCTAGACCATGACCCATGTTTCCCTTGAGCTGCTCTGGAATACCTCCACTTATACATTGATTTCATTGTCTTAGTTTTCAAAACACAGCTGCTATTTTTATACTCACCAAGACTGGACATTGAACCCCTACCTCCATCTTCTATTCTCATTTGATCTCCAGAGGGATAATCCTCTTCTTTATAACCGGTCTGGAGGCTGATGCCTGCCATACTTCATTGACTGCACTGCTGGCTACCAAGTTACTTGCACTTAAACCTCCTTTTCTGAAACACAAACCTATTCAATCTAGGTGAGAAACAAGAAACACTAACCTATTCTATGGTGACTATAGTAAAATGTAGTGAAGAAGTTTTAAACTGACAGTTGTTTCAGTAAAGCCTGCAAAAATATTTATCAGTGTGAGCCTGATCTTTTCCTCCTTTATACAGAAAGTTCTGCTTTCAACATAGAAAAAACAGATTCCCAAAATTCAGGATATGTTCATAGAGGAAAACATTATTGTCTGTCTTTGTACAAAGACTCAAAGCAGAGTTATAGTTGTCTTTTTCCCAGGTAGTAACTGGTTTTTGTTTGTTTATCTTCATGGACACTGCACTTATGATGTTCATTTTTTTATGGTAAAATAATAATCTTAAGACATTTAAACTTACTATTTTAAAATTTATTTTCCTTTGCTGAAGCTATGCAGGGGGAAACAATAACAAGAAAATATTTCCAAATGAGAGAAAGACATGCTTGGTAGGAATTGGAGATACTGACTTAGACTACTCTTGTACAAAAATACAAAGCCACACTTACACACCGTTCAACCTAAGTGGTAAAGGGAACATTCATTGAACAATAGGACTATGGAAATTACATTACTAGTAAAGAATTTCAAAGTCTATTGACAGAACTAGGAGAACTCTGGTCCCACCAATGTGACATTAACACACTTAAACTTATTCCTCTAGAGTACTTAGCAGGCACAAAATGAGATCTTTCTGTAACCAAAAGAAAAAATACAATCAGTCGTGAAATGGGTGTAAGTTTCCCTACAGGTAATATTGTAAAAATATCCTGGCATTGGGCCTCCCGGTGGCGCAGCAGGTTGAGCGCAGCACTTTGAAGATGTCCACAGCCTCTGCAGTATGGGTTCGATTCCCAGCCAGCCAGGGAGAAACCCACACGGCACAGCAGACCTCTCCTGCCTCGTCCCCTGCTCCCGCAGCAGTTTCTTTGGTCCGTCTGCCTGTTCTGCTCCCTGCTCTGTCTCTCTCTGGTGAATTTTCTCACCCTCCCAACCTATGACCTGTACCCCAGTTTTTGTATAAATAAATAAATCTTTAAAAAAACATTCTGGTATTTATGGCATACACCAGAGAATCTTTTATACTCAGCCATGTCTGTTGAGTTAATTGACAGCTTCTATTGTCAATCATTTGCTGTTAACTTTACAAAAACCTACAAGCACTTTATTTGGAGCAGTGCCTCAGATTCTGAACTAAGTATCTTATTTCTGAAGGGAAGTGTTACTCGGAATGACTATATAATTAGGAAGACAGAGAAAGTGAGTATGAGCTTCTAGCACCATGCTGTCACTTCCTCCTCAACTTTTTAGAGAAGTGAATGAAATCTCAGCAATTTTGAGAATGCAGCTCTTACTGGGTGATAATTATAATAACAAACCTGTCTCTGCAAACCTGGAGTCAGATTTCTGGGGCTTTAAGTGAACTTTGATATCATTGATTCATTTCTTCTGTGTCTGAGTATATTTTTCCTTTTTTTTGCTCTTTGCTGCTGTTTTATAAAAAACTATAAATGTGCCTAACTACCAAAAAAAAACATACTGTATGCAAATTATAAAATAGAAAGAAGTGATATCTGTTGATAGTTTTATGCACCTGAAATGTGTATCATTTCAGATTTATATTTTATCCTATTATGGGTAATTTGCAAATCAGTACTCATGCAAATTAGAAGTTTCATTGACTCTAGAATACATTGCAAGTATCTTTTTGTATCAATACGTAAAGATTTACTTCTTTCTTAAAAAAACACTACTATAACTTTGGGATATGAATATGGCAAAGCATATTCAACCATTTCCTATTTTTGAACTTTTGAGATGCTTTAATTCTAGAGGCATTTACAAATACTAAATTAAATCTCCATCTACATATACCTACCTTGCTTGCACTAAAATAGCCACTGCACAGATTCCTTGAAATGGGATTACTGATGTATATTATAAATATGGGTCTATCTATCTATCTATCTATCTATCTATCTATCTATCTATCTACCTATGTATCTAGATACACGCACATACACACACATAATATAATTTACTATATAGTGACATATTGCTTCTATGTTGTTGCTACCATATAGTGACATATTGCTGCTAAGCTGTTGCTACCAACAACTCAGATAAACATGAAGTACTGTCAGTTCTTCAGAAATGTTTTTATTATCTGATGATCATGGCATCATACTGCTTGAGTTTGCATTTGATCACAATGCAACTGAATCTCTCCTCTCATGCTTTCATTTTACTGGAATCTTCTAATGGTTGTACCATTTCATCCTCTATACACACTTTTTGTGAGTTGTCTTTTATTATTAATTGATTTATAGGATTTTTATAAATTCCACCCTTGATCAGTAATTAATTTTTAACTAAAGTTGGAGGTGCAAACCTCAGTCTAAGGCTTTTTTGTTTGCTTTTTTGTTTTATTGGAATGTATAGTTCAAAATCCTATTCTGTGCATTGAATAATAAGTTATTTCATAGGGACTTTTCATAGTATATTACCTTTCCAAATAAAATTCCTCAGGTATACATTGTCTTTTCTGTGCTTTTCATTGTTTTCACAGCTATACAAGACTTTATGTGCCAGAACTATCACATTTATATATCACACTTTGTCCAAGTATATCTTTCTATCTGCTACAACATTCCCTATCCCTAGATATTCTCCCTCAAATAAATTTCTTGATAATTTTGTTCACATTACTCCTTCAGAGGATATTTTTAAATTGACTTAACCAGCTCAAAAATTAATCTCATTATTCAGTCCACTTGTGATGATTTTGTATGAATTAAGGTCTGAATATTCCAAGGAGGTACATAAGTAGAAAACAGTTCACAAATGGACATGAGAAAGTGGGTCTGGGCACGTGTGTTCTTTAATGCAGCATGCAACTAAATGAGGAAATCTCAAATAGAGATTTGGATTTCGAACCTATATAGACATAACTAATATTGTCCAGTCATCATTTTTAAAGATTTTATACAAAATGTTACTTTTCCATGATAGTTGATGTGCATAGTTTTGGTGACTATGCTTTATTTCTTCACGAGTGTGTTTCAAAAGAGAAGGGTTTTTAGCAACTTTAAAGTGAGAGCGTTATTTCAAAGAGAAAAAATGATGAGAACATTTGGAATTACAGTTCAAAGCTGACAAACACTTCCTCTACCTCTCCCCAAGTGTTAGCATAGAGGAGCTATAATAAGGTGTAAAGGGATTTAATCCTAATTTTTTTCCCTTTTGCATTTTCCTGGTACCTCACAAATTCTTATCAAATAAGGTATTATCCCATCTTCTATTTTTATTTTTTATTTTATTTTGTTTTTATATTGTGCAGAGCTAAATTACCCATTGATTTTAGGAAATGGGAGGAGAGGAGGCCACATTTTATAATGGACTTTTTCTTCATAATTTATGGGGCTTCCACAAGCATCGATGTAGGAGGTAGAAGCTGCTCTGGCTAAGACCAAGTCTTGTTTCTGCACTCTCCTTAAGCCTTTGACAAAGGCTTTATGAACCTTGACTGACCTTCCCTGACCATATTTTTCCAAAGCCACAAGGCAAATCTCCTGAATTCGCTGACTTGCTTGGGAGTCTGACAAAAATTTCTCCAGGCACTGAAATCATGATTTAAACATATGGCTGTCAGACTAACTTAGGGCAGTTAAATTCCTGAAATAGATAGTTTTCCTAGAGGTATCAAATCTCTCAAGGTCACCCAAAGAGTTACTATCATAGTTTAGCATGGTTCATAGAGCTAATAATGAAGGTTAAGAACAGAGTATCAGTCTGGTTACAGGTCTTATTAGACACAGTTTCTTTAAGTTTTTGGTTTTATTCACTTTGATAGAAAAAAAAAAACAACATAACCATATCTTTTTTTTTTTTTTTTTTTTTTTTTTTTTTTTTTTTAAATATTAAATTTTATTTTTATATTCCCCATACAATTGCAAACGCCCCATTCTGACCCCAATCCTTCCCCTCCCGCCCCCACCCCCAAAAAGTGTCTCTGGTTCATAGTTTTTTGTTGATTTTGATTTTCACTTTCTTATATTCATTTTCCTGGTCCCTTATTTAAGTTTTCTAGATTCCTGCTATGAGTGAGACCATCCGGTATTTTTCTTTTTCTTTTTGGCTTATTTCGCTGAGCATGATCCCTTCCAGCGCCATCCATGTTGCTGCAAATTGCATGTGTTTATCTTTTTTGAATGCTGAGTAATATTCCATGGTATATATGTACCACATCTTCTTGATCCAGTCATCTATTTTTGGGCATTTGGGTTGTTTCCAAAGCTTAGCTATTGTAAACAGTGCTGCTATAAACATAGGAGTGCAGGTGCTCTTTGGAATTGATGTTTCTGTGTCCTTTGGGTAAATACCTAGGAGTGGAATTGCTGGATCATATGGAAGCTCTATGTTTAGTAGGTCCAGAAATCTCCACACAGCTCTCCATAGTGGTTGGACCAGTTTGCACTCCCACCAACAGTGCACAAGAGTTCCTTTTTCTCCACATCCTCGCCAACATTTGTTGTTGCTAGTTTTTTTAATATGTGCCATTCTCACTGGTGTGAGATGGTATCTCATGGTAGTTTTGATTTGCATTTCCCTGATTACAAGTGATGTTGAACATTTTTTCATATGTCTGTTGGCCATTTGCATTTCCTCTTCAGAGAAGTTTCTTTTTAGCTCTTCTGCCCATTTTTTGACTGGATTATTTTCTTTGTTGTTGCTGAGTCTCATCAGCTCTTTGCAGATTTTTGTGATCAGTCCTTTATCATTAGTGTTGGGTGCAAAAATGTTCTCCCAGTTGGTGGGGTTTCTCTTTGTTTTTGTTATTGTCTCTTTTGCTGTGCAGAAGCTCTTTAATTTGATGTAGTCCCAGCTGTTTATCTTTCTCTTCACTATCACTGCTTTGGGTGATGTGTCTGTAAAGATGTCTTTGATGTGCAAATCCCGTAGTGTTTCGCCTATATTTCCTTCTATGTATTTTATGGTTTCAGGTCTTATGTCTAGTTCTTTAATCCATTTTGAGTTGATTTTTGTGTATGGTGTGAGGTAGTGGTCAAGCTTCATTCTTTTGCATGTAGCGACCCAGTTTTCCCAGCACCATTTATTGAACAAACTTTCTTTGCTCCAATGCATAGTCTTTGCTCCTTTGTCAAAGATTAGTTGACCATAAATCTGTGGGTTTATTTCTGGATTTTCTATTCGATTCCATTGGTCTGTATGTCTGTTCTTGTTCCAATACCATGCAGTTTTGATGATTATGGCTTTGTAGTATAGTTTGAAGTCTGGGAGTGTGATGCCTCCATTTCCTTCTTTTTTTTTCAGTAGAGCTTTGGCTATTCGGGGTTTTTGGTGATTCCATATGAATTTCATCAATAATTGTTCTATTTCTTTGAAGAATGCCATTGAGATTTTGATTGGAATAGCATTGAATCTGTATATTGCTTTTGGTAGGATGGCCATTTTAATAATGTTTATTCTTCCAATCCATGAGCAGGGGATGTCTTTCCATTTCTTTGTGTCTTCTTCTATTTCTTTTAACAGTGTTTTATAGTTTTCTTTGTATAGGTCCTTTACCTCTTTTGTTAGATTTATTCCCAAATATTTGATTTTTTTTGTTTCGATAATAAAAGGGGTGGTTTTTTTGATTTCTTCTTCTTCAGATTTATTGTTTGTGTATAGGAAGGCTACTGACTTTTGCGTGTTGATTTTGTATCCTGCCACTTTACTGAATTGATTGATGAGTTGAATGTTGCTCTACATAGAGAACTGAAATAAAACAAAATGTTTTGTAATATTTTCAGTTCAGTATTAATTGATATTTGTGTTTAACTTGAATTTCAGAACATTGATAGGATTTCCTTGGCTTATGATGAAATAAACTTCCTTGAAAATCTCCTTATACACAATAAATAAAATAAAAAGGCTAGTATAAAAATGGATCTCCACAAGTTTTCCCTGATTCTTTTTGTCTAATAAAAGTTGTTTTTCAGTTTCAGAATTTGCTGGATCCATAAAAATGGCTTGTCTTCCAATGTTCCCTTTTTGAGCTTCTGAACTACTTTCTGCTTTAATAAAATCTAATTGTCAGAGCAAGAGATAGCAAGAGATAGCAAGGGAAGAGCTGATTAGCAAGAGCAAGAGATAGCAAGGGATAGCAAGGGGAGGATGATTTTTATTAATTAATAACTTTTATTTTTTCATTAATTTTAATTTCATTTATTTTGTATCATATTTTATTTGCTTTTAACATTAAGACTTACTATATTTTCACTAAATATTCACTGCCTTAGTGGCAAAATAGTTGAGGAGAGCTGGATGGAGAGCATTTTTTTCTCCTCCTGTTTTAGGGTTATGGTTGAATCTTAAAGTTGCTTAAACACTTTATGTCTTATGTATTATCACTTGATGAGTAAAACTTCTTTGGAATATTGAATTCACATTCCTTGTAAAGGCCAATGTTTTCTTACTTTAAGCTATAACTACATAATGAAAAAACCAAATGGTCAATTTGGGATTTCATAAATTTTGTCTGAATGTGTTCGTTCAACTGCAATTTGGCTGCCATGTACAAAGACTAAATTTCACTATTTGAAAAATTTAAAGAGCCTCTCCTGGTGGTTCAGCAGTTGAGTGCTGGGCTGCCAAGCTGCCCGCAGCCTCTGCAGCACTGGTTCAATCCCTGGCCGCTGGCGAGGGTCCCACATGGCACGGCAGAACCTCTCCTGGCTCTGGTGAATTCTCTCACCCTCCTGTGCTTCTAACTGTACCCAGTGCTTGTATAAATAAATAAATAAATAAATAAACAAACAAACAAACAAATAAATAAATAAATAAATAAATAAATCAATCTTAAAAAAAAGAAAAATTTAAAAATGTCCTAGGAAAAATTACATATTTTCACAGGCTATTACACTGTAAAGAGTGTGTTAACAATAACCATAGACATCACTTGTTGAAAATATGTTAATGGTTAATGGTTACCTTACTTTGAAGGTAAGATTTCAGGAATACTCCATGTAAATAGAAATTATTAATTCTCTATCACAAATAAACTGAAATTCAGGGAAGTGAGCAAATCGTAAGACCCAGAGAAAGTCATTATCTGAACTCAAATCTCACTTATGCTTCCATAGACTAAAAGATTTTAACATTTAATTTATAAGAATGTCATTTATTGTTGAAAATACTTCTGATCAGAAATATTTTCATCACTCTTATGACAGTTCTAACCCCAGACCATGTGGCAGGAATTTACCTTCCTTGCCTAATCACAAATTAATGAAATATAAAATCTAGGGCAGAGTTCAAATCGAGGCTCTGATTTGTAAGCCATTTGCATCTGGGAAAGACTTTATTCATTTTGAACCTAGGCTCTGTCTGCACACAGCATTATTGTAAGGATACAACTGCAAAGATTATGAGGGGCAAACAAACTACAGCTATCAGTTAGGTGGTAAATTCTTTTAAAAGGAGAAGAGGTATTTTGGAATCCATTCTCTCATTTTGTAAATAAAATTTGAGAATGGCTTACTTATGTTGAAGTTCTAACACTGAATATGAGTGGTGACAAATCATAAACCCATTCAATTGCTTTCAAAAGTGCACTTCACATCTTTCAAAGGCAATTATGAGCTGTCATTTTTTGTAAATGGTTGAAGTGTAGGACAAGTAAATATATCTTTATTTGTCATCTTTATTCTTTATTTAAGTTGGTATTGGATTATAAGATGTCTGATGTTGAATGTTTTTTACTCATTTAGAGCAATGTTTTCTGGGTCAATCCTGAGTTTGCATGGGGGAAAGTCTACATTTCTAAGATTTGTATGGGTCTTATATTGTTCATGATTAGTATTATTCAAAAGTAATTTTTACTCATCTTAAAATCTCTTTAGTTTCTTCCTACCCCTAACCAATATGTGTGTGTATAGTATATACAGTTATATTATATACATATATATACACATATAATTATATTATGGATACACACATATATAACATGTATAAATTAAAATGGACATTATAATTTTTTTCTCTATGAAAAATCTAGGTGAATGTTAACTAAATCAAAATTTAAAATGAATCAGGTTGAGAGAAATTTTTGGCTACTTGTAAATTCCAGTAAAATATCTAGTTTGTGCTATTTTCAACATTTAACACAAGGGCATTAATTACATTTAAATATATTTTTACTAGCAACCTTCAAAAAATGCATCCGTATCCACAAACTCATTTTCATTTCATTCCACAAAACACAATTATTGTAAACATCAAGAACTGGGAGCTATTGAACAGATGGGGCATTAACGTCTTAATGCTTGATCTCTGTTCTAGTAAATCCTTCAGTTTCACATCCTTTCCACAAATTCTATGGCCATTCAATCCATGATGAATGATTTCTAAAATGCTGCTTTGAAGTTTGTGTCACTTTTTGTGTTTTACAATTTCAGACAAATATGTAAACGCAGCTGCCCAACAGGATAAAGAGGCCACATTAAAATCCTCAATTATTTTAAACTAAGAATATCCTAATCATGCCAGAAGATTCTGCATAAACTTAACCACTTTCTTGGTACCAACATGCCTATTCTTTTTTATCATTGCTGATAAGTAATCTTTCAAAACTGAGTCCCCAACTCTGACTTTTGTTTTCTTTCTACACTCTAGATACTAAATAAATGATGATGATAAAATAGATACATAATATTCATTAGTTTCACATACATTATATTAACTAAGAAAATTAGGAGTAAATAAGCATCCCTATGACTTAAAGGAGTGTAAAGACTGTGTACACACACACACACACACATACCACACAAAGTACACTGAAGAAAAACAACTTAAATGACTTAATTTTGCTGTAAAACATATACATCCTAAATTCCTTGATTTTGTTATGAAAATAGAGAATGCCTGTTTCTTCAATCAAGTTATACAGGATACAGTATCTTAAAATATCTAGTCTAGATTGTGACAGCATTTTTGATAAATTTTCCTTATTTTCTAATCTCCCCCTTGACTTTATTTTTTTTTTAAAGATTTTTTTATTTATTACCCATACAAGCACTGGGTACAGGCAGAAGCACAGGAGGGTGAGAGAATTCACCAGAGCCAGAGCAGGGAACAGAACAGGCAGAAGGACCGAAGTACACTGCTGAGGGGAGCAGGGGGCGGCAGGGGAGGTCTGTGCGCCATGTGGGACCCTCGCTGGTGGCTGGGGATCAAACCGGCACTACAGAGGCTGTGGGCAGCTTTGCAACCCAGCACTCAACTGCTACGCCACCAGGGGAGGCCCCCCTTGACTTTAATCACAATTTCCATGTTGCCAATAGAATCTAGAGTCCAAAACCCTTCTTCAAAATTTTGAAAACTACTGATATTTGATATTTGAAAATAAGTGATATCTTTCAACTATCATTTCTCTTATCACTGAAAAAAAATCTACACTGCCCTGCTTGGGTTGATGGGTTTGACATCTGTGAACAGAAAAGACTGAAAAAAAAATAGGTGAATCTGGGTGGCACATGAGTTGCTGATAAACTGAAAACTGTCACAGAAGGAAATTGGAAATGCCCTACTTACATGGCAATTAAATAGCCTGGCTCTCACATATACCTTTTATTCCTGATGGGCATTGCCTTGGCCTTCTGTTAATCTTATGGGAAAACACGTGTTATAAATATGCTTTTGAGAGAGTGTACGGCTCACTGGGATCTCTGTGCTTCAAACATGCGTTGTGGTTGGTTGTATCTTGGAACATACTCTTCAAAATTTCCCTGTGTGTAGTGTATGTAAAATAATCTGTCTGAGGCAGGTGTGGTAAGAAGCATTCCTTTTTGCAGAGTAGTTTAGAAATAATATATGTGTTTGGGTTAAGGTGGCATGGGAGCTAGCTTGTTGCAGCATCTTCTCTGTTAACAGGGAATTTTATGTTTCAATTCAATCTTACGCAACATGTGGATAAGCAGAATCAGCATTATGAGTTACATGAGCACATGATGTAGAAAACTTACTGAAATGTTAGAAAAGCAGTGTTGAGATAAAGGAGAGAAGGAAATTGGCTTCCATGGGATACCTATGAGGTTTACACGAAAGGGCTATGTGATTCACATTTGTTTTCCCATAAAATATCACAACCAGCTAAGGAGGTAACATTATATCATTTTTAAAAATCAGAAAATAGGATTCAGGAAAGTTGAGCAATGTATCCATGGTCACACAGCTATTCAGTGTCAGTGACAGATATACATCCATGCACAAGGATTCATTGTGTTAAGCTAACCTGGATTCTATTTTGCAAAGATCACAGGAAAAATGATATATTTTTGATATGCAACCTGGATGAGGCAGAAAATCTCAAAGCTGATTTAGAGTGTCAAATGTTATAACTGAAACATCAGATCATTTGGTTATGTTCTTATACTTACCATGTCTCTCAGTATGCTGAATAGTCAAATGGGTCTTCCAGCCTTGTAAAAAGAATATATGTGAGTAACCTAGATGACTAAGGTATCTAATCTAAGAATTACTGTATCACTTACATCACAGTTCTTTTCTTTTTCCCAACTGAGCTAATATTTCGATATCAATTATAAAATAAGAGCAAACCCTCTGAATGTGCTAGTATATAGATGATCTTAGGATAAACAGGGAAATTAGAAAAGGAGACCAGTTCAATAAGGATAATGAAATACTCCATATAAATATCCCTGTACCTATACATAAATGTAACTAATATCATGTTTAACTGCAACCTGCACATTCATTGTTGCAGATTGGAAATGATATTTCACAGGGTAGCCACATGAAAATACACTTTCAGTGCCTACATCTGAGCCATGCAAATGCTCTTTAAAAGACCATTTATTATAGATTTTTGCTAAAGCTCATTTAATATTTCATCATTTTTATTTGTCTCCTCTTTTCCCTCACCCCAAATTATTTTGTAAATTATAAAAAGCCACAGTGAATTAATGAGAACATTCTTGCTATTTTTTTTCATTTGGTTCACATTTAGTTGCAGTGAGTAAAAACATTTCTGTTGAAAAGAATCAGTACCACTTCTTCAATTAGGTCAGGGCTTCCTGCCATTTAAAATTGACAGAAAAAGCAAAATGTACCAGATTGCAACACTGGAACTAGAGCTATTAGACTTCCCCAGGATCTCTGGTCCTAGGTTTGACCTCAAATCCCTTCTGCCCAGAACTAGTGACTGTTTGAAGGGCCTTTGTGACTAGCCTCATAAGTCAGAAGAAAGCCCTGGAATATTAAAGAATCTTGGCACTCACCATGTTATAGTTGGACACAGTAGTTCATAAAAAGAAAAAAAAATCTTGTGAATATATATTCTAAAAAATATTCAGAAGCAATTTTCATAAGACTCATAAGAAGATAGTCAAATACAGATATAAGATGAATAAAGCAGATTTTAACATAAGCTCACAATACAGTAAAAGAAATAAAGCAACAAAGGTGTGGTTAAGAGAACAAGCTTTGAAGTTCGAAGATCTTGATTAGTATTCCAGCATGAATTCTCTAACTGTGTGACCTTGGGCAAGTTGCTTGCTCTCTCTAATCCATAACGTATGGAATCATCTGTAAAATAAATATATTAAAATTAGCTCTCACAGACAAGTTTTGAAAATTAAATGATTTATGTAAATTGGCTAGTACATTATCTGGCACCAAGTAAACACTTTAAGACTGTTAAACATCATACTTATTATTATTGCAACAACTTTGATCAGATGTAAACATAAATTGAAGGGACTTATTCCACTGGGTAAAAGACAAACATACAAAAAAGATAAGAATATCAACAATTATTTATAAGATTCAATATAACAAGACTATGTCAAGTAATTTATTTCTTTGTCATTAATTTCTTTTATTTCTGGTTTTATGTGCAGATGTTAATGATACCTTAGATAGGAAAAAATAAACACATTCATAATTTAGAGTTGTAATTCCTTGTTTTGGAAGAGTCAAAATATCAGTATTTTATATACCCAAAATTTATTTATAAAATTTACCTGTTAAAAACATAGATGTCCCAACACAAATTATGTATGCATCATGCAGTAAAAACTGCCCAGTGAGTATTGTTAGCATCTTAAACAGAGAAATACAGTATGGACATTTCCATATGCACTCTTAAGTTTTAAGATAAACCCTAAAATTATTTGTAAATATTTGTTTTAAGTGATGTGTATCCTATTGGATAGTCACCTAACACTCTTGGTCAGAAGTTAGATGTTCTCAGACGTTATTGTTCAAATGATGGATGTTGCAGTAACTTTCCTTGAAAAAGACATGATCAGTAGAGTGATTTGGGTGTATGTCAATAGATAAAGGGTATACAGTTACTCTTGATTTATAGAGTAAAGTAAAAGGAGCTTTTCTCCGAAAGAAGAAAAGATTAAGAAATTGCATCTGGGGGACTATTAGTCTTTGTTGAAACAAAACAAAACTATGCAATGGCATTATATGGGATGGCATTGGGTCAGGTAAGAAAATGTTAACAAATGATTTCAAAACATTGCCAAAATCAGTTTTATACTTAGAACTATTTGACAAATAAGTAGATTAAAGGGTAAGCAAATAAAACAATGACTGGATAATGTCATATGATGAAGCTCTGTTCTTTAGTGGCTATCTTTAAGAATACATTGACATTGGTTGAGTCTGACCAGAGCAAGCTCCTCCTCCCTAGAAACAGGGGATGTTTCTCAAATCTCTCTCCCTAGATTCATTTCTGAAATAATTTCCCAATAATACTTGCCTTCAAAAACACATAACCGGGCTTCCCCTGTGGCGCAGTGGTTGAGTGCTGGGTTGCGAAGCTGCCCGCAGCCTCTGCAGCGCCGGTTAGATCCCTGGCCAGCGGGCGAGTGTCCAACATGGCTCACAGATCTCCCCTGCCGCCCCCTGCTCCCCTCAGCAGTGTATTTCATCGGTCTGCCTGTTCTATTCCCCTCTCTGGCTCTGGTGAATTCTCTCACCCCCGCCCCCCCCCCTGCGCTTCTGACTGTACCCAGTGTTTGTACAAATAAATAAATAAATCTTTAAAAAACCAAACAAACAAAAAACACATAACCAAGCTCAACTTTAAATGTGGTCTTCAATTTTACATTCCTTACAATTGCAACCACCTGCCTTAAGTTTTCATCATATAAGCTGCTTGCATCACATCACAGGGTCATGAAACACTTGTAGAATCAAAACTCTGTAAGTGGTATGGACTGACCATTTTAATTTTTTCACTTGACTGGGCTCTGCCTCCACTCAAAACATCTCTTCTGCTGCCACTTCTCTTGCGTGAAAGGGCTAGGTAAGTTAGAGCTCATTCACCATAGGCATCACAGGGAGCCACCACTTCTTCCCAGCACCTTTCCTCTAGAGTGGGCACGAGTGCTGAAAGGGACAGCTCCCGTGCTCTGGTCATTTTAAGTACTTTTCCCAGGAAGACTACACTCACCTCCTTTCTGCTACACACCTCCATTCACAAAATCCGAGAACCTCAGTCATCCCTGATGCCTTGGAAATTTCGTGAGACTGATGCTGAGACACACCCTCATTCCCTAAGTGTATAATTATACGTGGGTGGAGAGCCACCAGGGAGGGTAAGAGGAGAGGGCAAAGAGGAAAAAAAAAAATTTAAAGAAAGGAGACGGTAGCTTTGTCCCGACTTCTAAAAACCCTTCTGTTAATCTCTCCTCCCCCACTCCCATTTTCCTAAATCCGAGAATGACTGAGTTCAAGGCAAGGGACGGGTTCCGGAAATGGAGATGTGAATTTCAAGCCTAGAAATGAACGGAGCGATTTATTTAAAGTTGAATACTCCTCGTCCTAAGAAACCAGCGCAATTCATGTTTAAAGAAGCCCGTGTTTTCTCCAACATCACAAAAACCGAAAACAGTTGCCACCAAAGACCAAAAAAACATTCTGAGCGCGTTCTCGCTGTCCTTTAAGCTCAGACAGAAGGTGGGGTGGAAGCGCTCACAACCTGTGAAAGTGCGAAGGACTCTCTACACCTGGTGGCCAAATCCCTGCTGCCCAGAACTCTCCCCTACCATCTCTCATCTTTCGTGACTGTGCAAGGCACAGGGATTTAGACATGTATGTGGGAGTGCGTGTGAGGGAGGGAAGCGAGAGGACGGTGTGTTCTCCACATGTGTAACCCTGCATCTCCCTGTTCCCTAGCTTGCATTTATTCACAAGCATTCATTAGTTAAATATTTGATCAAAGGTGGAATATTTGCAATGAACAGCTTTCTTTTTAATGGACACACCTTAAACAGTGTACAGAAATTCAAAGTGTGAAGATTCTGAGTGTAGTACCTTTCTACTTCCCTCCCCCTATTTCTACTCCACCCCCCCCAAAAAAAAGGGGAACGCTTGCAGCAGATTGTAGAAGGATTTGAGTCTGCAGCTAGAGAGAAGGGGATTAGGGCCAGAGCGGTGCAAGTTAAATTGTGCTGCATATAAAAAATGGGCGGATTGGTCTCCAGCTCCAGAGGCTGGTACCACCTTCCTTTCTAAAATAAAATCTCTCTGGCATGAAGTCACCGCCTATTTCACATCCGGTTTGCCCTGGGACGTATTACTACTGTCTTGGTAAAGAGAAATCTTTTGTTGTATAGCTGCAGATTGGAGATTGGGAAGCAAATTTGGGTGTGAAATCCTCAGCAAAGGCGCACGCAGAGTCCATGATGGCTCAGACCGAGTGAGTGAGAGGCAGAGCGAGGACGCCCCTCCGCTCCCGGCGCGCCCGACGCGCGGACTCGCGCTGGCTCCAGGCTCTCCACGATTTTCTCTCGCAGACTTTTCCCGGGTCTTGAGCGATCCTGTGCCCAGAGGGGGCCCGAGGTAAGTGCGGCTTCGGACCGCAACACAGTGAGCTTTGAACGTGGCTTTTCCTAGCCGGAGAGACGGGAATGCTAGAGTGGGGGAAAAAAAGAAAGCGGGAGAGGATTAGAGCCTGATCCCAGAGCAGGTAGAAACAACGAATGTTTTTCTTTCAGGGTGAAAACCGCAGCGATACAGGAAGCATTATTTTCTCCCCCTGCCTCTTCTTTTCTTGCCCCCATTCTTAGGCAGATTTGAATTTTTTTCCGCGGGGTGGGTGGTGACACGCCGTTTTAGTCTTTTTTTTTTTTTTTCTCTTTCCCTCCCACCCCCCTTGCAGGAGGGAGCTGGGATGAGGTGGGGAGGGGCGTCGGGGGGCATAGTGGAAAGTTCAGACGCTGGGACAGAAAACCTGTCTCAGCGTTCCAGCCTAGGGAAGGCAGTCTCGTTCTGGCTGCACAGATCCCTCTTTTCTCCTTTACAGTGGACGCTGCTGAAATGCCCTCTGGTGTAGGGGTCTCTCCCATTCCGAACACGAAAAACTCAACTTCCATTTGATGTGGATGGCCCGGGATGTGGGCGTCTGGAGTGTGTGTGTTTGGGGGGAGGTGGAAGGTGGAAGGGGTATGGCTGCTTAGTGCTTCTTTTAGACTATTATGTTTGTATTTGCAAGAAACTTTCTCACTCAACAACTCAAGTGCCACGACAGGCTTGTTTTTCTCTTTTTCAAATGTCAGAGGAGGACAAAAAACTGATACTTTGCCTCGGGTTATGGTTTGTTTCATTTGTCCCTTCAGGAATTACCCCCCTTCAACAAAGACCAACAAGAATTAATAGGGTAAGAGGAATTGTTTTTCCTTCATAATAGATGTTGAAGATTCATAAAAGGGTGAAATTATAATAGTGCAATTTGGATGCAATATTTTAACATAATGGTAGCTATCCAAAATTTCTTGTCCTATTCAACTCATCTGTGTCAAAACCCATCACTACATTTAGTATAAGCCATGATGAGGTTCACAGCTCTTACCTCTAGATCTAGACAATTTCTCTCTGAACACATTGTTTCATAGCTTACATGTCTGTTTATAATGGTTTTTACTGATATAAATGATCCCTGAGTGTATTTAATATTTGTGTAGATGTATCTAAAGGCACACCACATTAAATTATAGGGTACATGATAGAAACTATGCTTTAAAAGACTAGCAATCCATTAATCACTGATCCTACTAGGGAGTTAGACATTCAGGGAAGTGCTATCAAATACCTTGAACAATTCATATCATGACTGGAATTAATTATAGCACATTAAAATAAAATGTTACTATATCTGCTCCTTAATCAGGTAATTCACTGATTTCTAAAAATTGACTCTACAAATAGATTATGATTTTTAAAAACATTCTCTAAGATTTTCATACTTCTCCATCCCTCCAGCACCCCACTATCAAGTCTAAATTCAACAATCAGATGGTGATTGATTGCACTTTACCTAAGAGGGAAAAAGATTCCCTTATTCATGCAAAGCAAAGCACTCCAGCTTCCATCTGTTTGAGATAAAACATTTTCTAACAGCAACCTGGCAGAATTCAAGAGGGCTTAAAAGATATGTGTGGGCATGTTTTGTGCATTTATGTGAGTGTGGTTTGTGTGTGAGAGAGATGAGCACATGGCTTGACTATAAAGTGCGTCCTTTAGCCTCACAGGAACATCAGTGAGCATATTTAACAAGGCAATCACAAGCAGAGAATATAAGGACGACTTCGGCATTCAACAATGTGTTTTCTATTTTTTTTTTAAACATAAATACAGTTGCTGCTATAATCAAGGTACATCCAGAATGCACAGATGTATTCAGTCATCAAAGTATATTAACTTACCCCATCCCACTCTGCAAACATGCACTCTGTTATCGACACAGCTTAAAAATTTCAGTGCACAGTTCAGTTGTGGAAACTCAGAACAGAAAGGCCAAAATTTTCAGATGGTAAACAACAAAGGTGTATCCAAACTATACTGGAAATATGAAACCTAGAGGGGGGGAAAAAAAAAAAAACTCACAGTTTTTATGTTGAGCAACATTGTCACCTGAAAGCATTTTAACTTGTATTCTTTTACAGGCAATATTAAGACACCAAAATATTTCTGAATGGAGAAATTGAAGGGAAAGTAGAGAATGGATGGTCTAGGTTTCCATTGCTTCCAATGAGGTGTCATATCCCAGTGAGGTCATTTCCTGACTTCAAAGCTTCATCTGAACTGCCTCAGTCAGCCCTAGTGGTTATAACCTGATGTTTCTTGCAAGAAACATTGATCTCTACTTGTTCTACTTTTCAGCTGCACGAGTCCGCCATGAAGAGAAGTCTCGGTCTCTCTGATTATCTTTGGGCCTGGACCCTCCTTCTGAGCACAGTGACTGGAAGAAGGTGGGGACAATTTATTTTAAATCTGCATGAGAATTTCTGAAACTTTTCATATATTCTATCAGGGGGAAGAAAACTGTCCTTGGATGAATTCATGACTAAGGGAATTCAAAAAACTTAACTGCAATAAAATTCCAGCTAAGAATAAAGAAGAAATATATGAAAAATAAATAATCATCTTATTTGAATGTTCGTTAGAATACACTTAACATGCCTTTGTTAAGGAGTGTATTACTTTAACATCTATGTCTTAAATTGAACTTCTCACTGTTCAGTGGTAACTTAACCAAACTTGCGGTCTCCTAATTCATAGCAAAAGTGACCCCAGTTGATGTTTGCATCCTATGACAGTGTCACTTAGAAGTGGAAAGTTTAAAATAATATTTGAAATTTGAAAATCCAAGTCTCTATAAATGTGAATTTCATGTTTTGAAACCATTTTTTATGTAACCAACAGAGGTAGACTATACCAGACATCTATTTAAAAACATTAGATAAAAATTGAACTTCATTTATGCATAACTAACTCTGGTATAAGTTCTAAGAAAAATGTAGTAATAAGCTTACCCATACTCAAAATATTTACTAATGATCAAATCAAGCCGACAAACATATTACAATGGTAATGATGTAAATGACCAAACAATTCAGATTATTTTTTATCTTTTACATTTCTAGTGTAGTCCACTCCTATGGCTGATAAATAAGTCTTAGCCTATTATAAAAACTTAAGAGTCATCAAAATGAAATGGAAAGTGAACCCTTATGAGATGAAGCAGAAAAATGGAAAAGTCTGGAAAGATGTGAATTTAGGAGGATTTCTTAAACTGAAAAGTTATCCGTTATTATTTTTTTGGCTATTGTGTGTGGTGAATAACCACTGCCAGATGAACAGGAAATGCATTATGGCCAGATACTCTTAATCTTAGGAGTTAAAAATTCTTCCCTGCTTTTGAAAAATTATATGAAGTGTTACTATTGTAATGACCTGTAGATGGAGTTAGTGCACAGTGTTTTATTATATAGTGGTTCATATGGAATCAAAATCAGGTACTGTAACTGACATTTCTCTTCAAATCGTACATTCAGTTTAGGAAACATTACATTGGCATGAGTGCTTAATACCAAATAAATAATCTTGATCTTTGTCCTAAGGTTCTTCTCTGACAATTACAGTTGACATAGTAAGTTAGAAGTAAAGATGAAGAACAACTGGGTTATAAAATCACATCAAGGAAAGATTAGCCATTGCAAGTGGAAAAGCGGAGCTGGTTTTCTGGGAGGGGGAGAGGGAAGTCCTTTTGACCTTTGTATTGCAATGTAAATGGCTGGAATGCAGCATCTATGAGATAAAACCAGGAAAAAGCCATTTCCTTAATTTGACATATATTGTGCAAGCAAAGGGCCTGCAGGCAAAGGTAACAGACAGCTCCATATTCTAGCCATTATATTAACAATTTAATTGTAGTCCTTCATGTCATACCACCTCATCTGGCCCCACTTCTTATTTCACTCCTTTCTTCCTCAGACTACTTGATCAGGTTCTCCTCACAACTTAAGGTGTGCTAGCATTTCTTTTCCACCTTTATCAAGATGACCTTCCAATATCCTTGAAAGATGCATGCACAATACATGGTTTGTGACAAGGAGTTTTTATAAATAATTGCACTCAGAATAGGATATTTTGCTTTATTGGTGTCATCTGCTAATGAGACACCCTGGAAGACAGAGCTCATTGAAAATTTGATTTCAAAAACCAGCAAGATGCTTAATTTTGCCAAAGGAGAGTAAACCTTCATTCTGCATAGTATTGATGTTGAAATTAGGAGTATGAAAATTTGTTTTATAGAGGTGTATTTCATGTTTAATATTGTGAATAGTTTTAGCTAACATAAATTTATTAAATTTAAATTTTATCAGAAAAATGGCCATTGCATTTTGCCAGTATAAAATTACCTACAAAATTGTGTTTATTTTTGAAATACTTTGATTTTTTTTCTTACTCCTGTCAAATCCTGGTTTCAAATGTCACTATTGTTCTTAGATTTAGTTATAATATAAACACGCAAGTGAAATCAAAAGCATGTTCACTAGAATGTGAGAAAGTGATATTTTGTGGCAGTATCTTAGTTTACACCCTGTATGCCTTTTTTTTTCCCCACTCAGTTAAAGCAGTCATTGAAATCAATCAGTGAGTATGATCCATCCTATGACAGAAACTCTTTCTTCAAAGAATTTTGGAGGTGCATACTAAGCATTACATACCATGTGAATCAAGGATAGATAAAATGACATTGATGGGAGAAACCCGCGACATTTGAACTGTGGTCACTACATAATTGAAACTAAAAACTAGAACTAATGAGGGCTAAAACTACACGTAAACTAGAGAGATTTATAAAGAAACAAATACCCCAATATAGAAAGATGGAAATAAAGTTTTAGACTAAAAGTTGAAGAAAACTGGGGTCTAGCTGTGTTCCTTAAACAAAACCCTAAATTGGCACTACAGCTTAAAAAACTACGAATTAAGAAAATACTGAGCCACAGTTTTTGAAGGTATCTTTTACTTCTAAGATCAGACACAACAAAATTTCAATTTATTAGAGGTTTGAGTAGACAGATTATAAAATCTGTTTTCATAAACTCTAAATGGAATGAATTTGCACCAATGTGCAAATGTAATAATCCCAAGTAACACATTTTATCCATTTTTCTCATCTAAATATCTTGAGAAAACATTAAATAACAAAGTGCCTACATATAAAGTGGGGAAGAACATTAGTAGATAAAACCTTAAGCTTAAGCCACATGTTAAATTTAATGAAAACAAAACTATTAGTGATTTTGGTAGTTCACAAACATATATTTTTGGGAGAGAGACGTTTTCCAGATTTCTTCTTTATCCTACCATGCATTAACTTTTTGCTTGCTCCATGAAGACATGCATTACTGCACTGCGTACATACTGAGAAATACAAAATTAGAGACAAAACTCATTTCCTATAATTTTCCTTCCATAGTTAGAAATGTTAAAGACCTTATTGTCTAAGAGAAAAAATATGACAAAATTGTAAAATTTAAAGCATTACATTTTTTAACTTTACAGAAAGATTATTCAAATTAAGTTTCAATAGAAAGCAAAGTAGAAAAATCTGGAGCAGGCTTTATTTTAAAACGTTGAAATGAATAATATAGATATCGCCTCCCCCCATGTCTTTTTCAGTTATGGACAACAGTCATTACAAGATGAACTCAAAGACAATACTACTGTTTTCACCAGAATTTTGGACCGACTCCTAGATGGTTATGACAATCGCCTGAGACCAGGATTGGGAGGTGGGTTGTATTATTGTATTTTTATTTTAGAACAAAGTATTAAAACTTTACTATTAAAGCCTGCTTTCCTTCTAAATGGTAAAGTAGTAAGAATGGCAGCATGCAGTTTAATAACTAACCCTATTTTTAATAGATTGTGCAATGTAAATTAAATTCATCCTGATAGTTTCATGCACATATCCATATTTAGTAAAAGGCAGATACACACTTCTCCTAATGCCATGAAAAAAAAGTTACATTTACTTGACAATTACATTATGTGTAATGATTTTATTACACTGAGGAAAATGGGTGTAATATTTCCCGTAGCCGAAAAACTGTATCTTTTTGATTTGGCTTTGCTGTGTCTGCATTGAATTCAAGTAGAATATCTTTGAATTTGTTGTTATAAACATTTATTTTGGAATATCACATACTGACCTACTATTTTGTGCTAGAATGCCACCACCTCTGGGATAAAATGAATTTTTTAACCATGTATTCAAACTTCAACCCTGATTTTTGTAGTAAAATTTGATTTTTCTTTGTATACTAGTTAATTGATTATATTAATGAATTTCCACTTGGAAGACAGCACTTAATAGTAAAATATTACACACTTATTGAATAGTCCTTGGATAAGATAATCAAGCTACCTTATTTAAATAAAAACTAATGGAGCCTAAACAAATAATGATCTCAGAGCAAAATAAGTTTAAGCAAGGAAATAAATTCATTCAAAGTAACATAGGAAACCAAGGTTATGACTCCTAGTTGTAATTAATGTTGTATTTTTCCGGAAGCATTTGTAGAAACTAATCAATTGCAATATTTAAATTATAATTAAATGATGATATTAAGACAGCAAAGATGTACAAAGAATAAGAAGCTTAATAATTCGAATTTTGATTACCAATTAATGCTAACATGGATTTAGGGTCACTTTGTATTACTACTTTGGGTAATGTAATCAAGTGGATGGCATTTTGCACCTCTGTTGAGGATGTCAGGTGCCACTAGTGGCTCAGATTTAAGGAAACTGCTTTGTCAAAGATACTGCTCAAATATCTGTCAATGGTCTTATCAGGTGTCCTTTCTGGTCAATTTCAAACATTAATTTTAGGACATGCTATACAAATTTCTTTGGGTTTATATTTGGGTTTATAGTCTACCCAAACTTTTCTTTACTGACTTTTTAGACAAATATTTAAGGAATAATATTTATTGGCCACAAAATGGATGATAAAATTGTGCATGCGATATATTAATATAATGTTGGTATATATCTAAATGTTTCAATTGGTTTTAAGAAAATGTTCTTAATTAATAAAGTTTAAAATAAATTACAAAGACTGTAAGTAGGGGAGAAATGTAGAAATAGAAGAAAAGGTCAGAATGGTGATACAACTTTCATAAAACAAAACTTTTGGAAGTGTTGAAGGGAATGTCTCTTATTCTTTTATTATTCTCCTCTCTGCTCCATGATATCAATCCCTGCAATATCAGCAGAATGACACATCCAAAAACCTACTCTTCACTCTATTAGAGGGAATTTAATTTAAGACTGTAATATGTTAATGTGAGTATCCTCTTTAAGTGCTGTGCATAGTTTTCAATTTGTTAAGGAATTTTACATATGCACGTGCACACACTTTCTTTTTTTTTTTTTAAAGATTTATTGATTGATTGATTTATACATACAAGCACTGTGTACAGTCAGAAGCGCGGGAGGGTGAGAGAATTCACCAGAGCCAGAGCAGGGAGCAGAGCAGGCAGAAGGACCGAAGTACACTGCTGAGGGGAGCAGCAGGTGGCAGGAGAGGTCTGTGTGCCATGTGGGACCCTCCTCTGGTGGCCGGGGAGCAGCCGAGGATCGAACCAGCGCTGCAGAGGCTGCGGGCAGCTTCGCAACCCAGCGTTCAACCGCAGCGCCACCAGGGAGGCCCCACACACTTTCTTTAATGACCAGCTGTGTGGTTGTATTACTGGTTGGATGTTTGGAATACAGTAACACATTTGTGACTGCTCCTTTACACTTAATTGCATATAATAAATCCTTAATAAATGGGTATATTGAATTTTAAATGAAATATAGGCTAAGCAGAAAACATTTTATCTACTCTTCACATACATGCCTAGGTTTTGGAAAGCTATAGACCTTAAGGATGTATAATGTAGACTAGGAATGGTTGAAGAGCTAATTTTCAAGATAGGACATAATGGTAATTTGTTAATAGAAGTAGTGAATCATGACAATTTTGGCAAACTCTACTTTTGTTATCTATTTAATTCTCCCCAAATAAGAAAATTAGACATGCATTTAAAGAACACAAATAGTAGCAGGTCAAAAATAGACATTTCCTTTTAGTTGAAATAGATATAATATGCCGTAGTAATAGAGAACTGAAGGATTTAAGAAAATTTACAAGAATGAGTGTGCATTAGTCTTTGTTGAAGATGATTTTTTTGATATTTCTGACTCCTGGAAACAGTCATTTTGAGAATATAATAGATATTAAGACAAATTAGTTCAAATATTTTTCTCTGGTTCTATTTTATGCATCACCCAGAAATATAATGCAATTGATTATGACTGACTAGAGATTTATAAAAAAGCTTTAATACTAAGTTAATTTTTTTTTTTTAAATTTTGGAGTGTGGTTTTGGCCCTATAGGATATAGTGGCATGTGTTTGTTACACATATCTTCAGAATCATTTTTAAGTATATTTTGAGAATGGTTGCCTTTAGAAAACTTTAAAACATCAAATATAATTTTTAGATATCTAAAAATTATAATTAGTTGCAGAATTAGAGAAAATTGTTAAAACCATGTTAAAATTGAAAATTTTAATACATATTTTTCTGCAAGTTATTTCATTTCATTTTTTACCATAGAGTTTTGGAGTTCTCATTGTAAAAATGAACCTTTTTTTTTTTTTTTTTTTTTTAAGACATGCCCTGTTTGCCTTTAGAGGAAAAGACTATGTAGAGGAAAAACTGGAAAGAGTATCATGAGCTTATAATGGTGTAAAAGCGTCCTCTAAGTAGGTTCATGATCACAGTGTGACAGCATCTTACAAGAGAAAGGGGTCCACTCTCTTTATAGGACAAAGTCTTGTTTAATGAAAACAATAACATTGTGTAGAAAGCAGGGACATTTTGTTCTGAATATACAGAAAATAAAGACATGTGATAAGCCAAGACTTGTGATTAATATAAGAAACTCTTGCATGTGCAAATTCATCATGACCTGTTTTTGAGAAATACACACATATTAGAAGGGATAGCATCATTCTTTGGAGATATACATAGTGTATCCACAAATTATGATGAAAAATATATAATGTGGTCATCCAGATGATAAAAATTAGTTTGCAGATATCTTAACACTATTTCAAAAGACTACCAGGGCCAAGAGCAATATTGAGAAAGTGAAAATAAAATGAAAACATATAAGAGAGACATTCTGGAAGGGATTTTATCCCTCCCAACGCTAGAGGAGATAAAAGTACTAGAATGTATGTGATTCTAATAATTTAATATACTCTACTCAGGAATGTAAAGAGAATAACTGCTTGACCACATTCAACTGCAAAATTCATGAAGAAACCTTTAAGTAGCCTTGAAATGAAACAGTTTGTAGCCAGAAAATACAAATCAAAATTGATTCTAATTTAAAATCAATTTAAGGGCTTTTTTTTTTTTTCTTGAAGCCAGGGGCTGAAGAGTGTTTTTGTAAGGATCTTGCCTAAAACATGGATGGTATAGAAAAATTAAATAGTTCATTATGCTTTTTATTTTAAATCAAAGACTCTGAAAAGGTACAATTTTCAGTTTTTCAATGTTGCTCCTTAATGACTGTGTCTATAATAAACTGAAGAAGCCTGAATTTCTCCAGCTTTCTAAAACAATAAATGTTCCTCCTTCTCTGAGCTGCATCTGTCTTGGTAAAATTTCAGCCATCAACATAGTGGCATAGGGGCAAAGCAACCACTAAACATAGATCTAGAATTTCATTTAGAAGGAGGATTTCAAGTTTCTAAGGACAAGGGATGCACTTCCAGTGCCATCTTTCCCTTCCCTTTTGTCCTACCATATCTACAGTCTAGCCTTCACTGAAGACATGGCAAACCCCCTGGTGAACTAGGCTGATGTCAGATAGTTTATTGCCTGTGACATGCACCAGGCTGAAGGTTGACCCTTCCTTCTGCTCACTGGCTCATTCTCACAGATCTAGCTTACTAAAGACATTTCCTTCTATAAACAACTTCATTGCACTCCTTGCAAAACAGATTAGGGCAAAGCCATTTTTAAATGGAACTCAAACAGGATAGTGCAGAAGGAATGAGACTGTAATGGGTCCACATTTTAAAGGAATTACAAAATTTTTCATTCTCTCCCTCCTTGCTGAAGGTATTTTCTAGCAATATAATCTCTAAATTTTGCCTTAAATTTAGTCTCAAAAAACTATAGGATGATGAAGGTTTCTCAAAGATTTTATCATCAAACTATATAGACAATGAAGGCAAGGAGAGATGAATGTGCAGTAATCATGTGACAAACCCAGACAGATAGGGAGAGAAGTAAATAAATAAATAGGTAGGTTGTAAGGAGGGTATCCTTACTATACCCTTAACAGATATTTAGTTAGGCTTTTCTTCTCTTTCTGAAAGTGTTATCAGTTTGGGTTGTTTGTTGTTCATTTTAGATTTTACTTAATCAGCTAGAGGAGTGTTTGGATTGGATTATAACCAACACTTTTTCTCAAGGTATTTAGTATCAACACGTTATTTATCAATCAATCTATGCTTCAAAACAGACTTTCTCCTTATTTTTATAACTTCCCTAATTTTGGACTTTTTATGTCTGTATAAGACCTCTTTGACTTTCTGAATAGCTCAGCTTTCAAATATAAGCATCTCCAAAGAAGCTGCGTTGGATATGCATGCTGTTGGCCAAGTGGTGTTGACTCCTTGGGATCTTGGGTTGTGTTCATAACAAAATAAGTAAGGAAAAACTAAGAGTATTCATGTAAAATGAAAAGCATATTAATTTTTATGAAATTTTGTGTGACTTTGTAAAGTTTAGGTGACTAGAGGTTAGAGAAAGCAGTATAATTTTATCCTATTTAAATTTCAACATTGTTGTATCTCAAAATTATAAGGTAGCTGATAGTCACGTTATATTTTATTATTATATTTTTGCATCCTATGCAATGTTGAGATCAGAGAGAACCATTTTATTCATATTCAACTGAAACTGAAACACATTTTATATTTATATTAAAAGGACAGAGCTTAAAAATGTAGAGAACAAGATATTTCTATCACATTGTCATAGTTTTAACTAAAGATTCTGAGTTACTGACAATACCAAAAAGAGGTTTATTCAATCATTTTTGTGCTGTTGTTATTACATTTACTTTACCAGAGAATGATTTTTCATATTCCCTTTTGAAATTCTAATCTGAAACCTTTCTTTTTGAATTTGCTGTAGTTTTATCTGGTTCCTTAAAGCAAGGTGTGCAGCAGATGCTCACATTTTGGCATAATGCAGTTCATTTGAACAGAAATATTCTATTTAGATATTCCATAATTCTGTAGAACTTTGGAGAAAATGCAGTTATCAAAAACCCAAGAGCAACTGAATTGGTAAGATGACCCCAGAGCACCCCTTAACCTTTACTGGCCAAGGCTCTCCAGGAAGCTCACGAAGCCAGCTTACCTAGTAAGTCTAACCTAGATGTCCAAAGGAAAGTCGTAGTATGCTTAGAAACTTCCTATGCTCATATTTTCTCCTATATATAAATCTTTACCTGATCAGTGCCAAGAATTTCCTAAGATAAAGTATAACCACCGAGACTGTGTTTCAGTCATAAAGGCAAAATTATGATGAAACAGCTGCAGTTTATTTTTTGTGCAGCTATTTTGGACCTTTTTATCCACTTGCCATGTTGATTCCAGAACCAATGTGGATTATATTTTTTAAAATGTTTTCTATAAATGATTGCTTTCTTTTCAGGTAGAATTTGAATTTTTTATTTGAAAACTAGTATCATGCTTTTGAGATGACAATGTTATTGTTAATAATCCTGGACTTTGATATTTTGGAAATATTAAGAGGAATCAAAGGCCTAAGTAGATGGCATATCCCTCCAAGACTGTGTATTAATATTTTCACACCTAACACGCTATAATGGGAATAACAAATATGATCCTTTGAAAATACTGCATATTTTATAATTTTTATCAAGACACATAGACTAATAGAAGCCCCTTCCTCTAAAGGAACAATTTCACTCTCCTCTATAGAACCACAATATAAGGGAGAAAATTCTCAGTGAAAATGCAGTAAAATTTTACCTTTTCCACCCTGGGAGATCCTTGTATCACCTGAGTTCTTGGCGTCTGAAACACAAAAAGATGAGGGACTGGTTAGACACCCTGAAATGTGGCTTTCTAACTCATGACCAGACTTAATAGCTTAACCTAGGCATAATTAAGGAGTTCTACATATTCAGGAGAAACTTACTATTACAAAAAATTAAGGGAACAGAAATGAAGGATATGGAGTAAACACATTGCTTGAGGCAGAGAGGCAGAGAGATGAAACACTCTGTAATCCGGGAGTACCATAGATACTGATATCAGGAGCCCAGGATCCTTTCAATTTCCAAACAGGACTGTTTCAAAGTGGGGTTTTAAGATAAACTTTATTATCATGACTAATGCCAGTCCATTTAGTCTCCATAGAGTGACTGCCTAATAAAACACTGCATATAATTCTTCACAGCCGAGTCCTTCTATATTTTTATTACACTCTTACAATCCTTTATTCACACAACATCAACTCTCTTAAACTGCAACTAACAATCTTTCACTTCACTACCGCAAGTGTTCCTGCTGCATTACAACAAGGGCCAACTGTTCCGTGAAATGCACAAGCTCTTTAGGTGTGGCCCTGCTGGTCTCTAGAGGGTCATTGTGTACTGTGACCATCGGTATCACTAGATTCCAGATGTACTGGACTTTCTATTACTTAAACAGAACATTGATTCTTACCTGTGATCTTATTCTTTCCTCTCCTTGAAACATCTTTCTCCAGATCTATCATTCACAAAATTATTCTCAGCTTTTAGGTCTGAGTTCAAAGTCTTCTCTTCAAAAGATATTCTTTAAAAACATTTATAATCATCTGAAACTTATTAGTGTAATTTATACATACATGTTTGTATATAACTATCTATGTAATTCTCTCTCTCTCTCTCTCTCTCTCTCTCTCTATGCTTCTAATCTATCCAAAATATGTTTCCTTGAAACTATGAGATATGCTTTAGAAGATCAGGAACATTTGCACTTTTGTTGGCTGATATATCACTGCTACCGGGAACAGCCTATGCTTATCTATTACACAGAAAATGCTGAATAAACACTTGTTGAGTAAATTAATGCACCCAACAAATATAATTTTTTAAAGACTTATTTATTTATGCATACAAGAACTGGGGTGTAAACCAGAGGTGCGGGGTGTGTGTGTGAGAGGATTCACCAGTGAGAGTGGGGAGCAGAACAGGCAGATCTACTGAAATACACTGCTGAAGGGAGCAGTGGGTGAGACAGGAGAGGTCCGTTGTGCCATGTGGGTAGCTCCCTGGCTGGGGATCAAACTAGTGCTGCAGTGGCTGGTGACAGCTTGATAGTGCTGTCTTTAACCCCTGTGCCACCCCAAATATCTTTCAAAGATATTGACTTCACAATCTGACCTTTACTCCAATGCAATGTGTTCCTCAGAGAGATTAAAGGGTCATGCCTATATCACATAGTATTTGTCCAGAAAAATCAGACTTAAAACCTGAATGTTTTGAATCTTGTTCAGTGAACTTACTACTTATCAGACTACACTGCTTTTCTCATTTGTGCTTTAAGCAGTAATCATCTTTCTGAATTACCACTTGAAAACATCTGTTATTTCAATAATTACTAGCAGGATATCAACATTATAGGAAATTCCCTGTAGTAACAGCTCTACTGCTATCTAGCACTTATAGAGTATATAATATAATGTGTATATATGTGCATACATTTATGTATGTGTATTTGTGTATAAATATACTTATGTTTGTACATATTTAAAGCTCAGCTTTTCAGACTTTGCCTGTATAAAGACTGATTTTTATTTATTTATCATCAACAATTTCATTTTCACTGAAGTACTATTTTAAAATATTCCCAAGCACTGTGATAACTTATCATCACCATCATAATCCCATGCATAACTCTATTCCACGTATTTTTAATGAAAATTTGTGCTAATTTTAAAGAATCTACTGATATTTTATACATTGGACATTATGGATTATTATGAAGAAAATATCTGATTAATGAACATTTATTCCATCTGTATTATTTTATTTCCATTTTCATGCAATTTCCTAGTTACATAAGGGGCTCATTCATGTTTAGTTCCAGTTAGGTCAATAATTTTTGAACTGAACTTCATTAGAAGTACCTGACTCATGTCTCATCTTAAATAGAGTATTTCAAAGCACAGAAATATCTTGATTTTCCTTCAGGTGATCCACAGAAAAGCCTGAGTACTTTCTAGGTATTTCTAATAACACTTTAGAGTCTACTGCCAAGTCAATAAAATATTTTACTAGAGCATATGAATTAGATTCTGATGTTCTAGTGTGCCTTAAATAATAAAAACATATACACATATATATACGCCCTCCCCCCACCTTGTAGGGATTTCAACTTGGAGGAAAAGAGGAAGAAATGATTGAATTTTTCCAGAACTAGGAAAGAGAAAGTTTCCTTAACTGTTTCCATAGATCTCAGCCAAAGCACATACATATGAACACATCTTTTTAATCCTGGTCCTGGGCCTAAAGAGGTCTTGATTTCAAACTACCATTTCTTCACCAATAAAGCAAGTCAACCATACCACTATTTACAATTTGGCTGAAGTTCATTCACAATAATTCTCTGACTATCTTGAACCTTTACACTATGGGTTATAAACCTTCTGTTTTAAAAAAGAATGGTGTCACATACCACTAAGGGAATTTCTGATGGGCTGTAGAGAAAGACATATCTTTGGTAAAAGGAGTCTATTTATTTTAATTGCAATTGTGCTGAGTGAAAATGAGGTTTAGGGATAATCATTAAGTATATATTTGAATAGAAAAATATGTAAGGGCATTAAGATATTAGATTTATATGGATGATTGTTTTCCAGTAAATTTTTTTCAAATTTTATGAATTTTCCAAACTACTATGAAGGTGTTTTCAGCGTATTCTAATTTTTTAATAAACAACATAATGTATTATATTGGACTCAAGCCTACCCTAAAGCTTTTTTAATATTTTGTTTTGTATATAAATTTGAAACTACATTTCATTTTAAAACAGTAATAACAGACACACTGAAAATTATTACATAATAAATTTAAGGTTTAAGGCATATGGCATGATGGTTTGATTTACATGTGTTATGAAATGATTACCACAAAATCAGCTAACATATCACATGGATAGAATAAAAAGAAAAGGAAAAAAAATTCCTTGTGATGAAATCTCCTAAGATTTACTTTTTTTTTTTTTTTTTTAAAGATTTATTTATTTATTTATACAAGCACTGGGTACAGGCAGAAGCACGGGAGGGTGAGAGAATTCACCAGAGCCAGAGCAGGGAACAGAACAGGCAGACTGACGAAATACACTGCTGAGGGGAGCACTGGGTGGCAGGAAAGGTCGGCGCACCATGTGGGACCCTCACCAGTGGCCGGGGATCGAACCAGCGCTGCAGAGTCTGCTGGCAGCTTTGCAGCCCTTCGCTCAACCTCTGCGCCACCAGGGGAGGCCCACCTAAGATTTACTCTTAACAAATTTCCTACATATCATAAAGCAGTGATAGCCACCGTCATCATATAGTACATTTCATTCCTAGTAGTTTTTAATCTTATAACGGGAAGTCCATCTTCCTCCAATTCCCCCTCCATCCACTTTCCTCCTCTAGTAAACACAAGTCTGATTTTTTTTTTCTATGGGTTTTTTTGGATTTTTTTTGTAATGTGTAGAATAGCATTCACAAATTAGTGTGGGAAATGCTGGTGTAAATA
The DNA here is from genome assembly GCF_014898055.3 of Talpa occidentalis. NCBI lineage: Eukaryota > Metazoa > Chordata > Mammalia > Eulipotyphla > Talpidae > Talpa > Talpa occidentalis. Next base: position 86,700,967 of record NW_023605305.1, read on the forward strand.
AAGTTGACCATATCTACTTAAAACATGATTAGCATGCCAGTGTTCAATACAAATCTTCTAAGAGGCCTTAAAATAAACAGTTTTCCAACAATGGAAACTTTTTGTCCTTCTGAATATTCACTGACTGCTCATGATACATCAAAGAAAGGTGTTTGTGTTAACTGGCAAGGGAAATAAGTGAGAAGGGAAAGCATAGGAAGTGAGTGTTTTCTTCTAGTTCTCTTTCCTCCCCTCTCCCGAGTCCTAGATGGTATGCAGAACTTCATGTTCTGTGCCCCTTCCCCTTCTGAAGCCATCACTCAGGTCTCCCTTCAGGAGCAGGCACTGTGGTCTGCCACAGTTTGAGGGCGTGGAAATTTTGCTATCTGAAGTTTAGAATTTGAAATATGTTTGGAAAAGAAAGAGGATGAACAGAGAGCAAAAATCAGAAACTCTTTAAGGATATGTGTCTGATTATAGTTATGGTGAGAAGTTGTCTTAAAATAACACTGAGTTTTGGGAAATATCTGAGGGCGGTGATTAGTTGAAAATAAGATGAGACACTTGAAGATGATGAATAGGTATGGTAAACACACTTAGGGGCAAGGATAGATGAAAGATTAAAGAAATAGACTTAACACGTGGTTATAATCATTTATATGAATTACTTCCTATTTATGTTTAATCTTATTAGGGCAAAGTAACAATTCCTTATGGCAATCAGTGAACTTAAACATTTTATCTTTTAATTGATTAATACAGTAATCTTTTTAAATTGGCTTTTTGGTCTTTTAATTTGTTGCTTAGACAGCATAGTCATCTACTAACAATCTAAATGTGCAGAAGGGAATAACACATAGATTTTGCAACTGGGTATCTCACTGCTCACAACACATTATCATGCTCCATAATACAATCGGCTGTGCCAAAAAAATTAAGTAAGCCAATTTTTTTGTATAGTTGGCTACCTTGTAGTGTTCCCTTAAAGTGCAGCAATTATTCCTTTCCCGACACAGGAAACAGACATTAGTAAAAAGGATTCCAGAAAACCTCTACCATACTGCCAACCACTGCAAGTGTGCTTGCAGGGATTAGCATATATTTTTCAAATAAGAATATATTTAATGAGAGACCCTTGATAAAAATGAATATAAAAAACAGATACCATTTAAATTACATAGATCTCACTCAGTTCCATAAGACAGTCACTGTGTATCTTATATCTTATAATAGGAAGAGAACCAAAACTCAACCTTGAAAACAAAATGAGGTTGAGTCCACCAGTTGACAACAAAATAACTGGAAAATCTATTTTAATACTTATGTAAAAAGAAAATTTAGATATTAGTTCTCCTTGATCATACACCTCAAAGTGTCTTTATTTTTTTAATATTTATTTATTTATGCACACAAGAGCTGGGGTGTAGGCCAGAGGTGCAGGGCGGGGGAGGGAGGTGAGAGGATTCACCAGAGGCAGAGTGGGGAGCAGAACAGGCAGATTGACTGAAATACACTGCTGAGGGGAGCAGCAGGTGAGACGGGAGAGGTCTGCTGAGCCATGTTAGTTAGCTCCCTGGCCAGGGATCAAACTGGTGCTACAGTAGCTGTGGATCACTTCACAGTGCTGACACTTAACTCCTTGCACCACTAGAGAGGGTCCTTCAAGTGTCTTTAATTGTAAGAAATTAATCTATGGCGCGCAGACCTCTCCTGCTGCCCGCTGCTCCCCTCAGCAGTGTACTTCGGTCCTTCTGCCTGTTCTGTTCCCCGCTCTGGCCCTAGTGAATTCTCTCACCCTCCTGTGCTTCTGGCTGTACCCAGTGCTTGTATAAATAAATAAATGAATCTTTAAAAAGAAGAAATTAATCTATAGATAAGACTATTATTTTAAATAAGGGATATATCCAGTGCAAAGGAATTTAGGAAGAAAATATATCTATTACCTGTTGTCTTTCTTTTCGTACTTTTCATGATAATAAGTGCACATTTTATTAAATCCAAGAAAATCCCAGTGGTGCCTACTTTACTTGATCTAGAAAAGGAAAGGCTGAAAGAGAAAGCTCAAAAGCAAGCCTAATTAATACGGTAAATTCTAGCTTTTGTGACGATACCATATATTTTCAATTTATTATTTTCCGACTGAATGTCAGTCCTGAAATTTTAATAAAGTGTGAGGTATGGAGTCTTAAGGACTATCAGCTTAAACTAGGGAAAAACATCAATCTAGTGAAATATATTTGGAAATGGAGTGTGTGATAGAGTGAGACAAAATCTTGGGGAACTGACTGGTAGAAAGAGTGACAAAGGGACAATGGTAAGAAGCAAAAGGTGAAGATAGCTGAGCCTGATTGCTCACAACTGTTCTCCAAAGCTAGAGTAGCCACTGAATATTCAAGCTGAGGCTGGAAATGAGTTCTAAGGCACATTTTATTCCCTCTCAATCTATATCTTCCATTTTGAAGTTTTTAAAGGGAAAACCCCAGATTATTGTTATGTCAATGTGCTCATTTAAGCATTCTGAAGTCAATTAAATTGCTTGCAAAAAAATAAAAAAAAAAAAAGGTGGGCCTCCCTGGTGCCACAGGTGGTTAAGCGCAGCGCTATGGAGCTGTCCACAGCCTCTGGAGCGCAGGTTTGATCCCTGCCAGCCGGAGAGATACCCACACAACACGGCAAACCTCTTCTGTCTTGCCCACTACTCCCCTCAGCAGTGTATTTCATCAATCTGCCTGTTCTGTTTCCCTCTCTGTCTCTGGTGAATCCTCTCACCCTCCCACATATCTGGCCTGTACCCTGGTTCTTGTATGCATGAATAAATACATCTTTTTTAAAAAAAGGTAAAATATATTGCATTAGTTGTTGAATGACCTGTTTTCATATTCAAATTATTTTATCACTTGAAATCCACATTTTTGGGCCTCCCCGGTGGCGCAGTGGTTGAGCGCTGGGTTGCGAAGCTGCCCGCAGCCTCTGCGGCGCCGGTTCGATCCCCGGCTGCTCCCCGGCCACCAGAGGAGGGTCCCACATGGCGCGCAGACCTCTCCTGCCGCCCGCTGCTCCCCTCAGCAGTGTACTTCGATCCTTCTGCCTGCTCTGCTTCCCGCTCTGGCTCTGGTGAATTCTCTCACCCTCCCACGCTTCTGACTGTACCCAATGCATGTATAAACAAAAACAAACAAACAAATAAATAAAAACATGCCTCTAAAAAAAAAAAAATGTTTAAAAAAAAAAAAAAAAAAAAGAAATCCACATTTTGTGTAGTATATAACATGAACTCTTTGAGAGAAAGTTAATACTGGAAGTTGTTAACTATTTACAAGGGAATTACTGTGGGATTAAATACTGTTTATTGATTTTCAAAAGATTCACTATTGCATATACTATATGTTTTTTTTAATACTCAAATCTAGAGAGAAAAAGGCATGATAAATGACATTAATTTTTTAGATGCTGGACTGTTATTTCTCTGAACTGAAGCTGAAAACGACAGTCATATTTTCCTTTCTCACCTAATAAGAAATTGTTTCCTTTTCTATAAGCAACATTTTTCCTTTTTTTTTTTTCATTTGAGTGGCTGTATATCCTTGAAAATGTCTGTGTTGAGTTGTCACCAAGCTACAATAAATATCGTTTATTGGTTGATATATATGCCATCAGAGATCAATAAAATAAAATCCTGTTGAACTTGAAATAGAACCTATTAAATTATTTTTTTAATGCCATAAGATGTTCTCATCTTCAAAACTGAAGGTATTTGTATGATTGCCAGGTTTTTCCCAGGGAGTAACAGGATAAATCAGGTACAATTTATTGCAACAAAGCAATCATTCAAAAAAAAAAACAAAAAACACCCTTGAGTCTTTAAAGCGTTAATAAAGCCTGCTGCAGTATATTATATACTTCCCAAGAGTAGCCTAAATACCAGGATGATCTGACAAGCTAAGCAAGAATATTTAAGTTAAAATCATATTTGTGGGCTAACCTATTTTCATTACAATGTGAAATGGCTTGGTATCATTAGGTGTGTCCATTCTTGAAATATTTATTAAGCAGCAGCTGACTTCTCCATATAGTCTCTGCCTCTCAAAGTGGCATATTCGTTCTCCATTGAAAAATACTAACTGTGAAATTTCATGTGTAAGCAGTAAATTATCAGGACTTCACAGTGGACCAATTTTAGAAATAACTAATCAAAGTCAATGAATTTCCCATTTGGTTGTGAGTGTGTGGTGGTGAGGTCTAATATGGGCTGCTGATGGACACTCACACTCCCAATTTCCTGCTTCATTAGAGCGTGTCACAGAAGTGAAGACTGACATCTTCGTCACCAGTTTCGGACCCGTTTCAGACCATGATATGGTGAGTGACACTGCATTTTTGGTTTTCTTGGAGTATTATTTAAATTTAACTTTTGAAAGAGAAATGTAGACTTAGTATTTAAGAAGCACCTTGAAACAGCTTGGATACAGTTTATGTTTTCTCAGTGTAAACACTGTGCAATATGTAATTAATATATATTATATATAATATATATAATAGAAAACAGGCATTCACTTGTCTGACCAGGCCTATCTATGATTATTAACCACTATAGTATTTTTCTCCATCCCTGCAACAATTGCTTTGCCTTTATGCTTATGTTTTATAAGTCAAATAGTGCAAGTTATCTTATATTTTAGTTAAGAGGATGTGGTGATTCAAGGATTCAGGGTTTCTGAGTAGCCAGCACTGTTATAGAACAGTCACAAACATCATCTCTGACTGTTTTTGGCTAAAAAGGAGAAGTGAGTATGAAAGCTGAGTGAATACTTGACCAGAATTAGACAAAAAAATAAATAAATAAATAAATCAAAATAAAATACACCAGTGTGAAATGCTCAGCTCACTGCAAGACATTCATTAAATTATTACCAAGTGGCAATGAAATGAAAACATGCCTGTTATTTACTTTTTTGAACCCAAGTAAATTAACTTGAGTTTCTCTTCTAATTGATGGAAACTGGTAATTCCAAAGACCTCTACAGATATTAAACATTTCTGATCATATAATAGCCAAGCTGGTATATAAACAAAAAATCATAAAGAGACCATGAAAACACATCATTATGAACATTTTAAAAAGTTTATTGAACATGATTTTTGAAATGTCTTTCTCTTGATACCATCTTAACGTAAATGTCCTCTAATTTCATACTTGCTCAGCATGATTCAGAAGTAAAGTTACAGAAAATATTAACTTAGACCAGCATTTCCAAAGGCCTGGGAAATTCATAGTGTGCCCACTTGAAAGGGTCAAAGATCTGACAGGTCTTAAGATAAAGAAAACTGTTCAACTACATTTAATCAAGTGTTTTTAATCATATTTGTCCCAAACTACTTTTTTCTTCTTTATATTATACCTATCAACACTCTATAAGACTAGTGCTCTGTCAAAGAGACATCAGGGAATGCTGGCTTGGGGGACAATTAAATATTTTAGGTCATAAGATAGGTTATGAAATGGACCAACTTCGCAAACTAAAGTTAGCAGAGCATTCATGTGACAGCAGACTGGTAGGTAAAAATACAGATTTCTGAATGAGAACTCCTGGGTTTTTAACCCCAGCTTTTCCACATGTAAGGGTGCATTCTTGGGAAGTTACTTCAGATCTCTCTGGCTCAGTTTATTCATGTGGACAATGAGAGTAATAATGAATTAATAAATGAAAGTCAATTAAACACTTGGCATATAATAAGCATTCATTATTATGCAAGGACTAAAAATACAAATGTTGGTCATCACAGTTGATATTTCTGGCAACTTACTTTGTCATTCTGTTGAGTCTGTACACTACTTTATTGAAACACCATGTAATATAATTTTTTGCTACCTGGATCACTCTCTAAGAAGCCATGTGTTTCTGGCCATGTTGGAATTCAGTATTCTACAACACTCTTCTTTCACACAACTTTTCTAAATAAGAAACTTGGATAACTCCCTATCAAGTTTAAGGTCAAATCCAAGCTCCTCTGCCTGTATCACACATAATCCACACATGATTTTGCCACTTGCCTCACTTGGTCACAATGCAGACCATTTATCATTTGTGTAATTCCTATTTTCTAAGGGGCAAAATCACTTGGGGGTTAGCAGGACTGGCAACAGGATCCAGACTGGCTGATTTCTCATCATACAACCAACAGTAACATGACTTTGAGCAAATCATACCTGTAAGGATGAAAGTGTCTAATAAATTATTATTGTAATTCCTTATGTAAGATGGTTGTGATTTTCAAATGAGATATGTAAATAAAATACAAATAGTAGTAAATAACTATTTTTTCATTATCATTTTTGCCTCTGAACCCTGTATCATGTCATGAACCTTTCGTAGAAATTTCTTGTATTTCCCACACATCTAAATCCTATATTTCCACAAAGGCCCAAATCGAGACTTGCTAAAAACACTATTTTTTATTATTCCAGTGACAAATTAACTTTCCCTTTCTGCACTCTCATTACATTTATTGACTGTAAAATGTAATTTAGCTTTTGGTCTCATATATAGCACATCTTATAGATTTACTTCTTTTATATAAATGTCCTTTTCTCCTAAAATGTCACCCAAAGTCAAAAAGACACACTTTCACAACCCTCATAGTGTTGTGCTTTGTGTGGTTACAGTAAGTGTTGAATTAGTACTTATTTGGTGATAGTTTTAGGAGTCTTAATTATTTCTAACGAATTAAAGTTTAAGGGACTCAATACCTTACACCTGCTATCCTATCTGCAGTGTGAACTTTTTGAGAAATAATAGAGAAAGGATTATGGAAAATGAAAAATAATCTTAAGTAATAAGTATATTACATAAAGTAGTTTATATCTATAGGTACATGGGTGTCCGGAGAGTAAACACCAGAATAATCCAGATTAGCACACCCAGTCAGCAAGCAGTCTTGGCTTCTCTCTGCTGTGATGTAGAAGGTCCACATAAAACTTATAGCAAGGAAAACAGCAGAATTTGTTAAGTCTAAAGGACAGACATCATCATCCAACATGATAAAGGCAAAAAGAAGAGGCTGAGACAGGCAAGAGATATTTCTCCTCTACATTCACCTATCAAGTTAAATTATGTCTTCCGCCTCCCCTCTCCAAATGGAAGAGGAAATAGAGAGCATTCAGAAATTTTACTTTGGTAAAGCCCTTTTCTCAATGATTAAAACATCAAGAGACTGGATGAGGCAACACATACCAATACCAATATTATTCCTCCTCCTCCCCATTCCTCCTAATCATAATAATAATACAATAAAAATGATCATTTTCTCTTTCCAGAACCTAGAATAGTACCTCAAAAAAGAATAGATTCTCAATAGGAATTGTTAAGGGGCCATACAAAAAAAGCCATATGTAATCAAAAGTTTTCTCCTGAAAAGTACTTTGGCAAGCTTTTGAGTTATTGCTTCAGATTAACTATGGTCAAAGTCACCAACGATGTCTTTTTTTTTTTGGTCTCAGACTACAGGTTCATACTAGAATTTTCAGTGCACCATTAACTCTATGGTTATTAAGATTTACTCTTCATATGTGGCTTTTGGTCAAATATCAGACAGAAAGAAGGACAGAGTATGTAAGTCAATGATGCTGCCTATTGCCAAAATTCCAGAACCACACAATATTTGAATTGTTCTGTCAAAGGAGCAAATTAGCTACAGGTCTGCAACTAATTTGCTATCTGAGTAGTAGAAATTGTACCTGACCACTTTGTTTTAGAAGATTAATCATCTAAACCACATGATGGGAGAATTATGCAAGAAAGAACAGTGTGATTTCAAATTAAAATTAGAGGGCAGAATGACAAAGCTATTTTTCAAGAGAGGAAAAGGTTCATAGTTGTGAGAGTGAGAATAACATATGCAATTAGTAATAATAACCATAACAACAGTCAACAACATTATTGAATGCTTATACTTTGCTAAGAGTTTTTGGATCATACTTCATTTACTCCTTATGTCAAACATTTCAACTACATATTATTATCCACATCATCTAAAGGAGGAAAGTGACCCAGCTAGCTAAGTGTAGCAACTTGAACCCAGGCTGTGTGTCCCTAGAGACTCCATAGTTCCCAAGGCATCTGACTTCATCTGGAATAGAAAACAAAATTAGGACAACTCCCTAAACTTTATTTTAAAAACCGTTAATTGGCAATCAAACAGCACATTCCCAGGGCATTAGGTTCTGACAGAAATATCCAGGCAGCACAATCACTGAGCCCTGTTTTCCACAGTGCTTGAAATGTAGTAAGTTAAAGTACACACAGATGGCAATAAAGTGCAGTGGGAATGCTGCAAGACAATATTTATTCAGGAACACAACAAATGTTCTGTCCCCATCGTCAGGATAAGACCAACATTCTCCAAGGACCTACTGTGTTGAACAGGATCACTGGGAGAAACTTTTCTATTGAGTGGGGCTGGGGCACTTAGCCTGAATGAATTTTTATCCAGAGCTTCCTGTTTGTCCAGAACACTCTTCTGTGGAGCCCTCTCTTTTGCCTTCTGTTTTTGCCCTGCTTGGTTGTGATCATCTTATTTGCTTAGGTTTCCTGTTCTTCCATTCTCCCAAAGAAATAACACTTTTCATTCTCCACTACATAGATGCCTTTTATAAATTTGTATTGCTAAAGCCATAAATAGGAGAGAAATGAAAGTTCCCAACGTTTACCAAGTTTCTTAATGTTTCCAACATTCTTGCAAGTTGCTTACCCCTTTCTCACTGCCACCTCCCCCACATTATAGTATAGGAACTGGACCTTAGAGAAAATGAGACAGTTACCCATGCAAGTCAGTAGGTAGCTGGCAATTCTAGTTAGCAGATATAGGATTTACAGCTGTAGCCATTATGCTATGGTTGTTTCCTCTACTCTCCCTTATTCCAACTCTGAAAAGGGGCTCCAGTCATCTTGTTCTAATGATTTGTGACCATGGGGCATGGTCAAGCTCTACAAGAAGCTTCTAGGAGCAAGCAAATAAATGAACAAAATGTTTGGATTCCTCGGAATGTACACAGCTAAGGCATCCTGGGAGCCTTGATTTACAAGTGACCATAGACTCCAGTGTTACCCAAGCTAAAGCAGTTCAATTGCATAGAGAACAGAGTTCATGTGGTGATTCTGGAGTGATAGAAATATCATTATCAAGCCCTATTGCATAAGCTTGTTTGTTGGGGGGAGAGAGAGAGAGAGAGAGAGAGAGAGAGAGAGAGAGAGAGAGCATTCAGAGTAAATCATCTATGGCTGTTTCCCTGGCTAGCACTGCTATTCTGTATTCCTGATTTTATCCACAGGCTCCCTCCCTTTTATTTCCTCATGGAAAATACAATTCTATGATGCACATCCTTCTCCATGAGTTTTTCTAATAGCATCTAAGTGTAAATCGTTTCTTCCTCTGTTGAATTTAACAGAGGCTTGGCATGTTTCTTAGTGAATACATAATGGGTCACATATTTCAGTGTCTTTCTTCCAGCACTTCCAGACACAGGAAAATCTAATCAACCAACAAGGCAAATTCTCTTGCCTACAAAGATAGAAGAGCATCATGTTACACTTCCTTGATTCTCTCTCAATCAGCAGTTATCACAATGCCTGGTGCATTATAAACTAACCAATATCAATGCCAAACATATGATGGAATGATGAGCCTTCATTCATCCTTTACCCAGTTTTGCTTAAACCGTGGGAAAATAAGGAAGCTTCTTTCAAGCATGAGGCACCTAGATACAGACATTATTTATTGCAGGTCCTAGAGGCATAACCATATATAAGATAAAAAAGTGGGGGAAAACACAACAACAGTACTCTCATGCATTAGGGTTTAGGGGATTAAGAAAATGTAGCTGATGTTTTTCTAGTTAGTCTGCCTTCCAGTCTGAAACATGCTAAGATTAACAAAGAATGTGGTAATTTTCACTTCAAACCACTAGGTTCCAAATTAAGTGTCAGTGTAGCAAGTACTACAAGGAAGATTGATATTACCCTTTTTCAGTTTTAGGAGTTGGTAAGTCACACTGCTTGTTTTCAGATTAGCACATGTTTGTCTCTGGGTATTGCAGGAAGGAACGATGCATTTATTCAAATAAACAGATTCCCTAGCTCTGAATGATGATGAGCTTCATGCATTTCTCATGTATCTTATACACACTCACAGACACATACACTGCATACCTGCTTTCTTTTATTTTTAAACATCCAAATTACTGGTGAAATGGATTCATTATTTACAGTCTTCATTGTGTAGAATAAAAAAAGTCTATATACATTATTTGTGGAGGGAAATGATTTAGTCAAAAAAGAAGACAGGTCATCCACACTAGAAGTATGGATGACTTGGGATCAAGTAAGATTTTTAGAGTCAATGGGAGGGTTCCTGAAGACATAATGCTTTAATGCTTCTAAGTAAAACTGTCCAATTTGAACATTTTCCTGTATGTAGTAATCTCTAACATGACTTCTGCTTTTATTTGTAATATATTCTATGTCTTTGAGTGATGGTTTCTTAGAGATGGGGTTGGGATTACAGTATTGTTTTCTTTTCACTTAACTGAGGAGGTAATTGGAAGAATTTTTCTAACCAAAACATATTTCAGGCATTTAGATATTTGTAAAAAATGATTATTCAAATCTGGGAATCACCTGACACCAGTATGTACAGACAGCCACATACTGGTGTTTACTATTAGAAACCTCACCCGGCTCATATTTTGCTTCTAAAGTTGCAAAAAGTATGCATTGTCTAGGAAGCTATTTGCACTGCAAAATACAGCACAGTGAACTTTGCCATTTTCCACAATTATCCAGGAGTATACAATAGATGTATTTTTCCGTCAAAGCTGGAAGGATGAAAGGTTAAAATTTAAAGGGCCCATGACGGTTCTCCGGTTAAATAATCTAATGGCGAGCAAGATCTGGACTCCAGATACCTTCTTTCACAATGGGAAGAAGTCTGTGGCACACAACATGACCATGCCCAATAAACTCCTGCGGATCACGGAGGATGGTACCTTGCTGTACACCATGAGGTAAGGAGGCTGCTTTCTCCTCCAGTGTAAGCCATAATGGGGCCAGCGGCCATGATAAGGTATTTGTTTTTCTGTTCATGATAAATAAGCCAAAATTTTATGCAAGTATTAAAATGCTAAATAAAAGGAATAGAAAAAATGAAAGAAAATGTTTACTATATATTAAATAATTCACTAGAGCACACTATCTCCATCATCCTCTAATTCAATATGAGGAACTTCTTCCTACCATAAACTTCTATATTCCTGCATTTCTGTAAGGTCTAAATTAAATTTTTAGGAGCTATATCAAGACACTTATAATTGAAAATATTTCTGTACTTAAAAGGCAAAAGAAATCATTCAAAATTCTTAAAAACAAGTTCATATCTAAGTAGGGTTTTCTTTTTTTTTGTTGAAGTAGCATTGCATTGTAATATTACATAATTTTCAGGAGTGCATCATTAAAATAACATGTGAGGTTGATTAAGTTCACCACTACAATTCTATTCTTCACCTAAGTAAGCGCTTTTTTCTTCTCTGTCAAGACACTGTTTATGGTTAACACAGCTCACACAGCTGAGTGCCACTCCACTTATTTTCATTTATTTCTTTTTTAAAAGATTTATTTATTTATTTTTATGCATAGAAGAACTGGGGTATAGGCCAGAGGTGCAGGGGGTGAGAGGATTCACCAGAGACAGAGTGGGGTGCAGAACAGGCAGATCTACTGAAATACATTGCTGAGGGAAGCAGTGGGTGAGACAAAGAGGTCTTCTGTACCATATGTGGGGTAGCTCCCTGGCCTGGATCAAAGTCAGGCCATCATGTGGTAGCGCTGAGACACACCATTCCTACCGCCACACCATTCCTACCCATTATCCTCCACCATAGTCCTCCACCACAGTCCATTGTGCTCCCTCCTCACTATACTCTACCTTTCTCCTGCTCTCCTTCTAGTAGCCTCAGTTCTACAGTCAGATTTCCAGAGTCCATTATTGGTTTGGCTTTATGTGATTCTTTATTTTGTTTCTCAGTATTCCACATACAAGTGACACATCCAGTATTTGTCTTTTTCTTCCTGACTTATCTCACTTAGTATCATCCCTTCTAGTTTCATCCATATTGTCACACATGGCAAGAGCTTTTATAGTTGAATAGTATTACATTATGTGTAATATGATATCTTCCTAATCTACTCATCTCTCTTTGGCTACTAAGTAAACCTTTTCAAGTACATGCATTTACAATATTGTTGTTAGATTGAGGATACAGATATTTTAAATTTTATTAAATCATGGACTATGCATACATTTTTGCTTGATAAAAATTTTCCCCATTTTGTGATTACTGGAAATCCCAGCATCGAGATAAGAATAACTTGTGGTTAAATGAAGGATTCATGAATCAAAGTTTTGAGTATTTTTAAAGAAAAAGATGTTTAAAATTTTTCATGATTTATAAGAAAATAACAACTGTTCAGGACTCACACTGAAGGGAAATGGTTATTTCATAGCCATATGACTTTTCAGAACTTTTTTGTTTTGTTTTGTTTTTTGGTATATCTGGCTAGCATTCAGGCCATCTACTTATTCTCTTGGTATGAAAGGCAAAATCCTCAACTTGGTGAATTGTTCAGTATGGGAATGAAATGACATTTTTCCTTTGAAGAAAGATTTGAAAATATCTACTTTCTTATGCACACGTATACAAATTAAAAATAAAGAAAAAGTGATGCAAGAGTCACTTTAGATAGCGGGCCAAACTAGAAAAACTTTAGTAGGATTTAAAGAACCAAAAAAGAGGAAAAGAAAGCAGAGATTCTTTGAAGAATTTTATTGAGACCTTTCCAGATTATCTAAGCAAGGTCTGTTTATATTTGAAATTTGAAATAATTTCTCCCTTGTAAAACATTCTACACATGTTTTGAAGTCTAAATCCAGAATTCCTTCCTCACACTCATAGCTGACAATGTTCTGGAGAGGGATTTACATCTACTGCAAAGTTTACTGATTAATAATTTCTTGTGTGTACAGTGTTCTTCCTCAAAAACTAGCTATATATTCCATATCCCAAATGAAATTTCTCACCACATTTGCTAATTTGTTGTCAGTTTCATTAATAGTTTGACATAAAAATGCAAGTTTAATCCTTAATTTATGCATTTCATACTTGCTTCCTTTTTTTTGTTTTTGTTTTACTTTCTATAAAGCCACCCTAACTGTATCTCAAGTTACTTGAGAATAGGACAAATATATTTTCTAAAAACCATTCGAGAAATGTAGGTCTAAATTTACTTATAATTCTACCAAATGAGATCAAATATTTGTCATTGAATTCCTTCCTTAGCTTTTTAAAACATAAATACACATTCCCATAAAGACTAAAGAGAAACATGACACAGTTCTGGCTTCAATTAGGCAAACTAAATAGTTGAAAAGAGTGAGATTACATATAAAGCCTTAGAGATTTTACCTTAATCTCATTCTCACTACCCTCATTCTCACAGTTCCTCTTCCACAGATTGTTTCCTTGTTTTATACATTTCTTGCTATTTTAGAGAAGGAGGCAGGGAGAGCTGAATTTAGGATCGAGAACTTTACTTTTCTTCTCTTGCTCATTTTCTAAACCAAGGATGAATTACCACTTATACAAGTATTATGTAATTAGCATCGAGTTTTATTCTCAAATGATTAGCCGTAGCTATGTACATTAGCTGATGGAATTTTTCTTTGAAAACATTAGCAATACTTGCCCATCATACTAAATCAGGAAGTCACCTATTTTCTCAAAACCAGTGAACCAGTAAACCAGTAGAATCCAGCCACCATTAAAAGGAATTCTTTTCCAATTCTTAACAGTTGAGTATAGTGCTACAGTCTGTGCCTATCTCCCCTGCTTCCTTAATAAATTTGCTACAGTTAATGATTCGAAGTGCCTAATCTGTAAGGGTCTTATTTGTCTTATTTGTATCCTTTCCTTAATTGCTAAGGCTGACGGTGAGAGCTGAATGCCCAATGCATTTGGAGGACTTCCCTATGGATGCCCATGCCTGCCCACTAAAATTTGGAAGTTGTGAGTAAATTCATTTTATTTTTCTTTATTCTTATGAGAGACCTAAGATTTAAGCAGGAGACCTCCAACTAGTTATGTCTGTTAGAATGATGAATAAAGAGCTCTCAAGAAAGTTTAAATAGCAATTTACCACAAGTGCTGTCTATAAGTAATCATCTTTGACTTCATTTTTGATATTATTTCAGGTAGAGCTTATTCCCTACCTCCTGGACTAGAAAGCATGGATTTAACTATTTTGTGGGAAAATTCCATTTTTGTTGAAGTTGTATTCACACAAAAATGAGTAGAGGATGGATGCTTATACCCGATAGATATCTTCCTTTCAAGAAAACAGAGATAATTGTGTTTATTTTATATAACTACTGATATTTTGTTTCACCTCAGGAATAATTCAACCTGTTTATCACATGGAAATATTGGTAGGTCACAAAGGACAATAATTAGTTATTTCTTAATAATGCCCATACCTAAGATGTAGCCAGAAATTCAATCTAATCACAGTCACAGAAAAGTGCTATATCCATTTGTATATACCATGAAATGCACATGTATATTAACACTTTTAAAGGTATCTTAGCTAAACCCCCTTAATAGGAACTATCTTTCTTTGTGATCTTTGAAAATAAGCTGCACACCTTAGAGGAGCCATGAGAACAGTGACTCAGAGACCTGCCCTGCTGGTTTTGACTACTAAACATGCAAAAAGCAAGTGGGGATAATGTATTCCTGGTTTCCTACTGGGGAGTTATGTACAAGAATTGAGTCAACTGCTGGAACACCTAACCAGCTTTCTGCTCCCACTAGACAGGCAGTCTAAGTAACTATTTTGGTGAAGATATGATTCATAGAAAAAAAATAGTGGTAGTGTAGGAAGAGAGCAAGCAAAGAAAATAGCATAGGGCCTCCGGGCTTCTAGCAGCACCAGTCATGGAGAAGAAACTTCCCCTATTTATAAACCTCATTCTACACTGAAACCCGTGGATGAACTCCTTCAAAAACTGCAAGCTACACAGGTCTTTGGTGATGGACTCCCTCCTCCCAATTCTTTTCCCAACTTAATGACTTGAATGTTCTATGCCACGGACTATTACCAGTTCCAGTTTTATCAATATTTTGCCTTATATGTTACTTATATGTCAGGCAGTATACAAGCCATTCATAAATGCATCAGCTCATCTAATCCGCAGAAGAACCTTAAAATTAGTAAGATCATGCATCACAGTTTGCCTGGGACAGTACTGATTTATGCCTAATGTGCTGGTATAACTATTAAAATAGTGTCCCCTTTTGCCTTCAAGAATATCTTATTTGGACAATGAACTACAAGTTTAGTTTATTTGTCAGTAATGCAGTGAATAGAGCTGAAAGGAAAAAAAAAACAGGATATTTTCATATAGTGTAAAAGTAAGTGATTGTTGGTCAATTGCTGGTTAGTTCAGTATCTTAATGAGGATATCTTGAGATGCCCTTTGATGTTCTTCCTGTTCAAAGAATGGCTACTGCAACCTCAGCCATTGCATCATTTTCAAGATAAAGAGGAATATTGGGAAAAGAAGGAAGAAATAGTGTGTGTGTGTGTGTGTGTGTGTGTGTATCTCCTAAATTCCTAACAGATATCTACTCACATCTCATTAATCAAAGATGTGTCATACTGCCAATGCCAACTGCAAAAAAAGCCTGAGAAGAAATATTTTTAACTGTGTACATTCTACCTGAATAAAATTGAAGGTATTTTGGGAAAGAGGAAATGGATAGTGAGTAGAAAATAAATACTGTGTCATTTAAGGAAATTGAAGTTAAAGAAAAATAAGTCAGCAGTTTTCCACCTCAGAGTCTGTACATGTGCACTTTTCTCTACCTGGGTTACCCTTCCTTTGGTTTGTTTGTGTGTGTATGTATGTATGTATGTATGTATGTATGTATGTGTGTGTATACATATATATGTGTGTGTTTGTGTGTGTATATGTCTATAAAACATATTTACTTCTTAAATGAAGTACCATTATTTTATATGCTTGTTAACTTTTTCACAGACAAGATTTCTTCCCTTGGGTGTGTTCACCATAGTTTTCCAGAGCACCCATAATCCTCCACCACAGACCACTGTGTTCTCCCTCCCCCTTTTCTTTCCTTTCCTCCCACTCCAGCACCCCCCACCACCATGCTGCCAACCCATACCTCAGATCTATGATCACCTTTCAAGGGTCATTTTTAAATTGCGTCTTTCTTGTCTAATCCTTCCTTTGATATCTCTCTATTCAACATATAAGTGAAACTGTCTAATATTTATCTTTCTCCTTCTGGCTTGTTTCACTTAAGAGAATACCTTTCAACTCCTTTGGTTCTTACGTTCTTACCATGCCTACATCTTCTCTCTGCCCACATCTCAGTATAAATGGTCCTTCAGGCTGCCTTGATGAAATCTGAATTTGCATACAGGCCTACTAGTCATCTTGATCAAAATATACATTTATTTTATACCATTCGCCACAGCAATGATTATTAGTTTTACTTATTTTTAACATTTTTATTGTCTGGAGACTGTAAAGTACATGGGAGCAGTTCTCTATTTTGTTTGGTATTTCCTACCATAGGGCTTAGTAAATGAGTATTGAATGGATAAAGATTAAAATGATCAGCTTTTAATACCCCTTCAGGTATTTTAAGTCTCAGAAGTTTTAAGTTTCAGAAAATATGGTTTCTGATCTGTGGGGAGTTAAAGGGAGAAGACTTGGCATTGAATGGGGGGCACAGACAGAACACCAAGACAAGTTACCATTGCCTGCCATTGGCATGAGAAGAGGCAGGGGTGTTTCATTTACTGTACATTTTTCTGACCTGACCTAATTAGCACATTTCAAAGATGAAGAATCTAAGACACAAGTGGGCAGAAATGTTTTGACCCAATTTTTGAAGCAAACATCTTGCCAAAATACCAGAGAATAAGCAAGAGATAAGCAAGAAGATTTTCCAATGATTTTGTAGATACTCTGTCATAAATGTTTACGAAGACTCTGAAGCAACCTTATCCATATGTTGATAAGAATTAAACTCAGAAAAGCAGATGTTTTCCTTAATATTCTCCATTAGATTCTGATTGTCAGGACTAAATTACACATTCTGCTTGTTAGGAATTAAGACTTCCCCATAAGGCCAAATAACCTGGAGACAATAGGCATGATATAGCTGATGTCATTCAATTACTTTTAAAGGAAAATACAAAATATGTCCTAAGAGATTTAGATTATAGTCTTTTTTGTTTTGTTTTGTTTTTATTTTTTATCTCATATATATATATATATATATATATATATTACATCATTCTTCCTTTTTGTACAATGCATGCTTTCTCCTCTCAGGTGTAGTCCCCATATAATTCCCACCCCAAATTCACCTCTGAACCATCACCATAGACCCCAGTGCTCTTTCCTCCTCTGTTTTGATCCCTCTCCCTTACCCCTCTCCTGAACGGTGTCTCTGATTTACAGTTGCCTGTTAATTTTGTTTTTAAACTCATTATATATTTTTTCCTGATCCCTTGTTTGGCTTCCCTATATTCCTCCTATAATTGAAGCCCATCCGATATATTTTTTTTTTTTTTATAAACAGTGAGCCTTTTTTTTTTATTTATTTGTTTGTTTGTTTGTTTTGTTTATACATGCACTGGGTACAGTCAGAAGTGCGGGAGGGTGAGAGAATTCACCAGAGCCAGAGCGGGGAACAGAACAGGCAGAAGGACCGAAGTACACCGCTGAGGGGAGCAGCGGGCGGCAGGAGAGGTCTGCGCGCCATGTGGGACCCTCCTCCAGTGGCCGGGGAGCAGCCGGGGATCGAACAGGCGCCGCAGAGGCCGCGGGCAGCTTCGCAACCCAGCGCTCAACCGCTGCGCCACCGGGGAGGCCCGATATATTTTTTTTCTTTCTGGCTTATTACATTGAGCATAATCCCTTCCAGCTCCATCCATGTTGCTGCGAATGACATGAGTTTATCTTTTTTGATTGCCGAGTAATACAGAGATTTAGATTATATTCTGACAATAAGATCTAAGAAAGCACAAGGTCTAGTAAGCACTTAACACATGATCATTTCCTGACTATTATCAGCACAGAGCTTTATGAACAAGGAAAGAGGGATGAGTATAAGTTTACAGGAGTTATGAAGAATAAGTAACTTTAGAAGTTATTTATGTACCAGCTTCATACAAATGGGGAAACAAAGGACCATAAAAGTGAAGAAACAGACAATTAGCAACTTCAAATCTCTAGACACCAACTTTATACCTCCATGTTGTACCACCTCTGTGCTGGCATAACCATAACCAAAACTTCTGCCTTATTTCTTAAGACTATTCTTAATCTGCTAATTTATTTGAAATCTCACATTTTTGACTATGTAGTTGAAGATGCTTTTAAACCTTGTTTTTATACTGAAGAGTCTCAAGTCACGGAAGTTTTCATAGGACCTGCTCTCCAGAGATTGAGATGAGGAACAGTGGGCTATCTCACCTATTACAAGGCCATAGGTTTCTGTCCTCTATACTGCAAAACACCAGCTTTCATCCTGTGAATTTACTCTTCACTTCAGAATATCTTCATTGAGAAAAATGAACAATTAATAATCTCCACTTTCACAACAATGTCATGAAATTTTATACACTATGGGACTTTTATGACATTGTAAGAAAGGAAACATTAACCTTATATGAAATGAGAAGTCGATGGTGACACTTTTTCCCCCTCTACGGCTACATCAGCAGTCCATTGGAAAGGTGTAGAAAAATCGGACCCAGGCACTGTTTCTAATGGCACTGTGATACAGTAGCAAAAACTTTAGTTTGTTATGAAATGACAGGTCTAGAACTGACTTCATCACTAATTGTATGACCATCAAGTATCCCTGCTTGACTTCTGGCCACATAATGTAACAGTTTTTGCTAGTAAATCCTTACCAATAGCAGTGGGGTATAATGACTGGCACTCTAGGTTTGTAGTTGGTTTTCCCACTAAGAAGCTTAGGCATCCTTACACAAGCCACTTCGTGTTTTTGTGTCTCAGTTTACCTAACTTAAAATGAGAAAAACTACGTGATCTCTGAATCCATTCCCAAGGTAAAAAATTAATTATTCTATGTTCCCATATACTTGAGCTGTCTTCTTGAGTCAGACCCATCCATTTAAAAAATAAGAATTTATCCTGATTAAAAAACATTTCAGTGAGCACAGGTATCTGCAAATCAAAAGAATATGGCTCTCCTCAATCAAATTATAAACTTGATTTTTCAAAATCAAGTTTAAGAGCCTCTTAACAAATGAATCATTCTAGTATGTGCAATGTTTATTTTTTTAAAGCCAAAGCCATGGTTACTTGATGGGAGGAAACCTTTCACATATGTGTATATCAAATCCCCCGTGGTGTACACTTTAAATGTCTTACATATGTGCCAATTATACTCAATGAAAGTAAATAAAGGGACATTAATACATAAAGAATAGTACAGTGGAAAAAAGTCAAGAAGGACAACCACAGTTACAAAAAAGAAAAGTCCATGATGACGAATTCCCAATTGTCCATTTGTCACTCTTGCAAGTTTCATGAAAGAAGCAATAATGACTAAATTACTTCCCAGTGTAGTCTAACGTCTGAAAAAGTCTGTTTAAAAAGTTACCTGTAAATTGGTACCAAAAAAAGATATTGGAGCAGACAGGATACCCAAGTAATCATCAAGGTAATGCTTACTACATTTTTCTGCATCAGTTGCCCAAGAGAAAAATGTCATTTAAAGACACTTTGGTTCAGAGGGTGAGAGCAAAGCTTGCAGCCTGTTTTGGGCTTCCTGCTGATGTGCATGGAAGAAAGCAGCCATCATTATATACCTTACAGTACTTGGCTTCGAGCACTAAGTACTGAACAAACACTCAGCCTGGTTACCTTGGGGTAGAGTGAGGTCAGGTAAGGATGCATTGTGACTTTTATGGGTCCTAGAGACTTTGCCTTATAGCACAATTCTCAAAAACATACACTGACATTAAAGATTATTTTAAAATTTAATGACTGTAAAGATGAACATAATCATGCTTAGATTGAATTATATATTAATTTTTGGTCTAATTTTAAAGTATTTACAATATGTTTGTGGACTCTTAAAAGTATTGTGAGCCCTAGGCCCTATTTCTAGTGAAGCTGGCCAAGGAGTAGAGTTTCCATAGTGGGCCATCTTTTGCTAGCTTATATTCTTCTCAAAAACCCTAGAAGCAATTGCTTTTGCTAATGTGACAGTCTTTAAATTATTAATCTTTCTACATCTAGACATATGAAAGTGTTTCCCTCATTTTAACCTCTACGAAATGGACAGTCTGTGACTAGAAATAGAAAAGCTATGGAATTCCTTCTGTTCCTTCTTACTCAGTATGCCTCCTTCCCCAACCTAAATGACTTAAAGATTATGATTATGACCTAACCTGTCATATAGAAAGATGGCTAGATTAAAAACTGGCATGGAAAATGAAAATTATTGAGAAGTGTAAGGATCTATTTGGTGTAATCCTCCTCCTCCTTATCATTATTACTGTAAATATTTTTATAAAAAAGGTAATAGAAAAAGAAGTAAAATCAGATTTCCTTTAAAAATGGGTTTTCAGAAAAAAGTCCACTGTTACTTTTTTGTATTTATTATCCTTTCTGGCTCCACATAATCTGGACCCAGGCTACTGACTGTACCCTCATTTCATTGCTCATGAACTTCAGTCTCATCACATTGATCTTCCTGTTCTTCCTCAAACATTTCAAGTCCTTGCCTGCCCTAGAGGAGCAAAATTCCTCCCAAGACTTTCAGATAGCCCCTCACTCCCTCATTTTTGTCATGTATTTATATAAATGGCACCTCTTTAGTGACCCTCTGAATCTCTTACCTAAAGTAGGTGCCACATTCTTCATTCTCTGCCCCCTTACCTGTTGCTTGTGACTTTAATATGCTTAAAACTACTTGAAATTATGTATTTATTTGCTTATCTGTTTTGTCCTCACAACTGCAATGCATGTTCCACAAGATCAGGGAATTTTATTTGTGATGCTCATTACTGTATTCTCAGCAAGGTACTTTGTCCTTTGTAATGTAAGAGTGCACAGATACCTGAACAAATAAGGAAAATTTGTTTTAGTTTTATTAATCTAAGGAATATGGGCTCTCCATTCCCAACCTGCCTACTGGAACCACATGGTGGAAAATATATGAAGCTGGTAGAACAGACTAACTAATTAGGAGAACCAAATGACAGGACACATGGGCCACTTTCCATTCTTTCATTTTAGATGCTTATACAAGAGCAGAAGTTGTGTATGAGTGGACCAGAGAACCAGCACGCTCAGTGGTTGTAGCAGAAGATGGGTCACGTCTAAACCAGTATGATCTTCTTGGACAAACAGTAGACTCTGGAATTGTTCAGTCTAGTACAGGTAAGTGTCATTTGGTGACTCCAGACATGGAGGAGAGTACAAAGGTTTTTTGTAAGAATTAAGTGAGGCCTTTAACAAGTGAGAGAGGGAGAGGGAGAAGGAGAGAATAAAGGAGAGGGAGAGGTGGGGGGCAATAAACTGGGAAACAGTTTAACTGGGACTAGCATAAATTCTAAAGACATGTGACCTTAAACCTTATCATTTCATGTGTCCGTTGGCCACTGTTTTGTTGAATGGGTTCTATGTAATCAGTGTATAACAGCATTTAAATATATGAACTCTTAGGGAAGAATGCTTGGTTAAATCTTTATTCCTTTACCTTGCCAGTTGATCATAGTAACCATACAGGGTTGTTGGAAAAAAAAAATTAAATCCATGAAAAGTACTTGTCACAGTTCCTGGCACATAAAATGTTCTTAATAAATGTTAGCTATTAATATCATCTAAGCTCCGTTTACTGTCACAATTCAATGAATCTTGGTGAATTTGTAGCAGTGAATATTATGCACAGGATGCAAAAAAAAGCCAATTCCTTCTACAAATCCATTCGTATCTCCAGGATTTCCATAGCTAAAACCTGCAGAAACAGAATTGTACTACTGATCACTTCATTTTGGGATTTAAAGAAGGTGATTTGCCATCCTTCTTAGTGATTAGCTCTTTTTCCAACAAATACTCAGAACTAGATCAGACACTATTAATTTTGGAAGAGTGAGTTTCAAAATTTTAAGATTTATTTATTTATGCACACACGAGTTGGGGTGTAGGTGCAGAGGGCTGGTGAGAAGATCCACCAGAGACAGAGTGGGCAGCAGAACAGGCAGATCCACTGCTGAGGGGAGCAGCAGGTGGGAGAGAGAGGTCTGCTGCACCACGTGGGTTAGCTCCCTGGCCAGGTATGGAACTGGTGCTTTAGTGGCTGCCGACAGCTTCATAGTTCTTAGACTTAACCCCTTGCACCACTAGGGAGGCCCCACGAGTTCCAAAATTTTAAATGTGTGAAGTTGTTCTAAGAAAAAGGTAAGAGTTTAGTTACACAAGTATCCATTTGTGACTAACCTATGAAATGTGAGCTTAAGGCTAGAATATCAGCTTACACACCCTCATCCCAATAACATTTCATTATTTAAGACTCAGACTCTACTCTTATGGCTGTCTTTAACATTTTGAATTACTTACTTACTTTCATTTCTAAAGAAATACAAATTAGTAAAAAATAAAGGCACCAGTACTCTTTTTCTCAGAAAAAAAATTTTTTTTCTTTGATTTCAGACTTTGTACTGAGGCCATGATCATTCTCTGACAGGATCTTTTTTTTATTTTAACTTACTCACTTTAAAGCATACATGGCTACCCTAGAAGTCCAAATACTTATATTTTTTGTTTTGAAAATGGAGAATATTTTCCCTTGGCTTTATCTATATTTGAAATGCACCTGGCACAATGAAAAGGTCTTAGACTTTGCAGACCTGTCCTGATACTAAGAAGCCTTGTGACTTTGAGAAAGTCATTTACACAATTAGGAACTCTGGTCTGTTCTAAAAATGGGCATTCTATAAATCTGCATTAAGATGAGATAATATAAAACATCAAGTAGAATGTTACATAATAGATTCTCAAAATGATAAGTAATAGTTGTTGCTATAGTCCTACAAACATTCCAGTACATACATAATATTTAAAAATTTCCTTCCTCATAATTCATGATGGAAAAGATACTAAACTCGGCAGTGTTTACTTTTTAAAAATTGAATGCTATTATAAACTGGATATTGTGGCAGGCACTAGTGATATAATGATAGACAAGGAAGAGATCTTGTTCACAAGGAATCTGAAGTCTAAGGGAAATCAAACACATAAACTATAATTATCAAAATGGGTGGTAAGTGCTGTGATTAACATTTTTGTGAGGGCAGAGACCATGTCTGTCTTGTTTCCCTATTATTTACTATAGAGGCTGAAACAGAGGATGCACTAAATAAATATTTTGAATTAATGAGTAACAAATGAATCCAGGCTAGGATAACCAAGGAAGGATTGCTGAAGGGGTTGACTTACATTTTGCTTATCTATATCAGGTGGGAGTCAAGTGTTCAGTATGCTAGGCACAGGACTTTAAGAATAATAGACACAGAACTTCTCTTCCAGAAATTCTCCTTCCATGATTATTAGAATGGAGGTTGAAGGATAGAAGGGAAGTAATCCTTCCAGTGCAGTAGCATGCATATCATAGAAGTATATGATATAAAATAATGAAGGTTTCTTGGAGGAGGGAGTGTCTGCATTATGGTTTTAGAGCTACTTTCTTTGACATGTCATTGTATCCCTTTTTGTACACCAGTATCCAAGTCTTAGTCTGATGGCCTTGGAGACCTCACTGATCTTCTAAATGATTCAGCCAACTTACACTCTAGTTCTCAGAAAAGATAGAGTCATAAAATGCAGCAATGAGACAATGGTCCAACCTACACCATCAAACTGGCTATAAATCATAAGTTAGGTCTGTTGAAAGTTGTCATTCTGCGCTAGAGAGGCAAGTTCATCTATACAAAATAAAAGCTTTTTCTTATCATCCCCATAATGGATGTGGGGGGTGGTGGTTACTAAGGAGAATAATGAACAAATTTTCAAATGGTGAGAGTTCAGTTTGATATACATTTTCAGCTTCACAATGAGACACTGAGCTACACTTCCTCTGGGTCTATTTTAGTTCATCAAAATCCACCTCAATAGATTTCCATGGGAAGAAATAGAGATATTTTGTAAGGTGTTCAATGCTATATTTCACATCTCCTTGTGGAACCCTGAAAACATGAAGATAAATGACAAAGAATGCTATTACCTCCCTGTTTCTGCCAGAAGACTAGGAATGATGGCAGGAAGGAGCACACACATTGAGAATGATTAGTAAAAGGCCTCTTCTTCCATCTTAAGATTCTCTGTGGGGAGCAAATCAATTCAAATCACCTCTCAGAAGGTTAGAAATGCCCCATGTGCCTGCCACAAGCACACCTGGAAACACACACTCACATGTTTACTAGTGTCCTCTTAAAGGTCAAAATGCTTCCAGGTCACCTAAGTGAAATAATAAAGAAAATATGAAGCTCAAACCAATACTTGGTTTAAAAAACACACTGCAAACACATTAGAAGTACTATCCTTTCCTTGGAGGCTGCTGTCAGATTTGGGGGAAGAGGGCTTCCCTGGTGGCCCAAGGGGCCACCGCCCTATGAAGCAGTCCACAGCCTCTGCAGCATGAGTTTGATCCCCGGCCAGCCAGGGAACAACCCACATGACAAGGCAGACCTCTCCTGTCTCGCCCGCGGCTCCCCTCGGCAGTGTATTTCAGTCAGGCTGCCTGTTCTGTTCCCCACTCTGTCTCTGGTGAATCCTCTCACCCCCCCCGCATCTCTGGCCTGTACCCCAACTCTTGTATGCATAAATAAATAAATCTTTAAAAAAGATTTGGGGGAAGACAATGAGTTGGGGGCTAGTTTGAAGTACACTTTCATCTGGTAGAACAAATCCTTTTCAGGCATGTAGAGGGATGAATTCAAACAGTTTATAAATCCAACTCTCCGATCTTCCTTCATTTATCCACTTATTCCTTCCAAGATTTGCTCATTTACTAAGTTCAACAGTACAATTAAAAGTGGAGGAATAGGGCCTCCCCGGTGGCGCAGTGGTTGAGCGCTGGGTTGTGGAGCTGCCCGCAGCCTCTGCAGTGCCGGTTCGATCCCCGGCCACCGGGCGAGGGTCCCACATGGCAAGGACCTCTCCTGCCGCCCGCTGCTCCCCTCGGCGGTATGCTTCGTCAGTCTGCCTGTTCTGCTCCTCTTTCTGGCTCTTGTGAATTCTCTCACCCTCCCACGCTTCTGACTGTACCCAGTGCTTGTATAAATAAATAAACAAATCTTAAAAAAAAAAAAAAGTGGAGGAATATTATGAAGGACACACTCTCCCTGCCCTGAAGAGGCTCACAGCTGACAGTAGACACCATGTATAGGCACTGTTCTAATCCTCACACCAAAGCTAGGATGCAGTATTGTCTAATATTATTCCTATCCCCAATTTACAAATGGGATATGATTGAGCTGCAGAGAGGCTTAACAATTTTTCTAAGGTCACATAACTGGACAGTGGCAGAGATGGGATTTGGGTAGCCTAGATACAGAATACATGCTCTCAATCATGTCGTCGCACTAGTAAACGTCAAGATAGTCATGTGTGAAATGTAACAGTGTGCTACAGCAAGGACTTTAAGAGTGTGTTCTCTGGAGTTAATATGCTAGGATTGGAATGCTACTTTTACCACTAATTAACTGTGTGACCTTTGGTAAGATATTTCTATTTCATCTTTTCTCATGCACTACTAAGATAATAAGAGAATCTACTTCATGAACCACTGTGAGATTAAAATGAGAAAAGTGCATGTTAACTGCTTAGCAGAGTATCTGGCATATAAAAAATTTGCAATACATATTAGATATTACTACCACTACTACTACTGACAGTGTGAGTATGAGAGCAGCATGATGACATAAAGAGGAGGTCATTTCTGCTTGGAGCAGCAAGGAAGGCAGCTTGGAAATAGACTCCAGGCATAGTCCCTTTTGTCTCCCTACTACACTACATTATTCTGCCTAAGTAATTCTGTAAGGGAAGACCATGCAAAAGTCACAACAGTGATTGAAAGATATGAAAATCTGACTTACATGAACAAGAAAAATAATCTAGTTATTCGGTATAAAAATAACATGGTCAGAAAACAATGAGAATGTCATATGATGCTTTATAAAATACATACAAGCATGACTGTTTCCAGATCCTATCAAAGGAATTTAGGTTGGATTTATTAAATAAGGTACATCTTTTTCGTGAATGACTAATTTTTATCCTTAGAACAAATGACCAAAAGAAATTGTGGGGTCCTCTTTCCTTGAGGTAGTCTTCTCTAGATGTGTTAATTTTAGATTTTAAGGAAGATTTTAAGGAAGACCCTGCAGGGTCAGCATGAATGAGGAAAGCAGCTACCTTCCCTATGAGGAAACAATGGCATTCACCAGAGGAGACTCGGGGCTTCCCTGTTCACAACCCGGTATAGGTCTCCAGAGAAATAGCTAACCATGGAAGATGAAGATGGGCTCAGGGTGAGACCTCTACATCATCTGGTCAACTTGTTCTTGTTTCTGATGAGATTCAGGTTCAGGGAGGGTAAGCTACCTAAAACTAGATCCACTGTTTTTGTATGTCTATTTCAGTACTATGTGGAGCAGATAGTAAAATACCAAACCTTCCCTCAATGATGATACTTCATTTCTCCTAGAAAAACAGTAGCATGAAGGAAAACACAAAGTCAAGAAACCTGGAAAGAAAATGACAGCTGCACACAGACGTAATGTGCACAACAATTTTATGAAAGCAGTGGATGGCTAATTTCTTGAGCTGGAGGAAGAATGCATTCCTATTTTATTTTTCCACACTTGACTTGGATTTAAAAAAAAAAAATCTTCATTTCTATTATTTCATTTTATCCTCACACAACACAAGAAAGAGTTAAGTAAAATACTATTAATTTTAATTGAATGAAGTCAAAGAAAGTTAAGCAAGGGCTTTACTCGTTAAGTAAGAGACATTTGAGATGGCAGAGAATGGTGCCAGGTCTACTCTGCTTTTCAAAATCATAGGCCTGTTTCTGTTCTTCCACTCTCCTCAATTTTGTATTGTAATGTATCAGAAATATTGTCACATCTAATTTACAAGCTTCCCTCAGGGTTACATGATGTGTAAGGATATTTGAATTACAATTCTCCTAGAATGCTGAATTAGAGGAAAAGAATTTGACATGCTTAGTGCATAAGCACTTGATGTCTAGACATTCTTTCAACCCAATTTAGGAAGCTGATTTTATTTTTTTGTTCAGTTTTTCTTTCATTTTTAACATTAGTCTGATTTTTCTTGTCTTTCCATTCCTTATTTAAACATTTTTCACCAAAACTCTTAGATTTACTTTCATTTAGGAAGATGATTTTAAAAGACTTCAAATTACCCTATTCTTTTTCTCTTTGTTTGTGAGGAAGTGACTTATGAAACAGATGCAGTATCAAATAATAGTTCTTCAGATCTCCAAGATCATATTCTTTGCAGCATCTCCCCAAATTTCATATTACTAAAAACAAAAGAAAATAATAGAATGTACGTAGACACTCATTTTTCTGGCATTATATAAAGATGGAATTTTGTTCTTTGAGTTCATGACATTTTGTAGATCACAACTGAATGGTTAGGAATAATAATGCATACTGCATAATGCTAGGAGGGTGAAATACATGTTTCTGTCCACATAAGTCTGTACATTAGCAGGGTCCTGGGTATATTACTTTCCTGCATTTTTCTCAAATTTGAAATGCTTATTTATTTATTTTAGTGAGGTAACGGTGGTTTACAACACTATATATGATTTAAGGGTATAGGTCTCCACCTCCTCAGATGTGTGCTGCCACAGCACCCATTGTCCTTGGCCCAAGGCCACTGGACCTCTACCCTCCTTGTTCCCACTCCCATTTTCCCTCCCCCTCTAGCAGCCTCAATTCTGCAGTTTTTATAGATGACTGTAGAGACATCACCCAAGGTATCTTCAGAAACTGGAAATAAGTTAATTAACATTCTATGAACTTTTGAGAGAGATGCTCATAGGTGTTGATTTGAATGAGAGCCCTTAAGTCTTAGTGCATCCCTTTCGCCCTTGGCAAGTACTGAATGCTTAGGATATGTATGGGCCTGCCATAGCTAAGGAAATAGCCTTCTGAAATAGTTTTCAGTTTGGCTGGAGGGATAGTTGCACAAAACTAGCTAAAATACAAATTATGAGGTATTACTATTATAAATGTAAACAGGAGCTAAATATGATGTTGAATTTAGAGTTTATCAGTAAAAAGCAGATGTGATCATTAATAACAACAGTGAAAGCATACATGAATGTATGGATGATTTCCTACTACAGAGAGTAAATGCATTTTTTTCTAATATCTACCCATTCTGACTGAAGAGGAGGGAAAACAAACATAAACTAAATTTTATTATTTTTTTAAATTTTATTTTATATAATTTTTATGTCATTTTTCAATTTTGCACAATGCATGCATTTTCATCTTGGTTATAGACCCATACAATTCCCATACCCTGTTATTTTGACCCTAATCCCTCCTCCCCCCACCTATATAACATGGTCTTAATTAGAGCTCTTATTTTTTATTTTCCCTACAAAATACTTTTCATTATTTTAAGGGTCAAAAGACTTAGGATCAGAGTGTTTAAGTGAATTGCCCAAGTCTAACCAGCAAGAAAACAGAATATCTGGGCTTTGACCCCAAATTCATTTGCTCCCAAAGCAAGTGTACTTTTCTCTCCAGCACTTTCCTTCCTACTCCATGAGGGACCCAATAATTGGGCTGAACTCAGTCCATAACAGGACAAAATATTCAGCAACAGAAGATGTCAAGTAGGGAATTTCATAGGTCAGGATATTGAAGTGTGAAACTGTGTGTTGAGACAGAAGACTGGAGTGCATGAGAGACCTATAAGGTAGAGAGTCTGAAATATGGTTTAGCTGGTTTGATTGTCACACTAGGGGAGGAGAGAGCTTTGTTACTGTCCTCTTATGGGGTAGAGGGAAGGGATGTGGCTTAATAGTCCTCCAGAAAAAAAAAAAAACAACAACAACAACAAACAGTTATTGGTCTAAAATGTCAGTGGGGTCTTCCTGTTGGCGCAGGCGGTTGAGCGCCGCACTGTGAAGCTGTTGGCAGCCTTCGCAGTGCAGGTTCAATCCCAGCCGGCCAGAGAGAATCCCACATGGTGCAGCAGCCCTCTCCTGCCACGCCCGCAGCTCCCCTCAGCAATGTATTTCGTCAGTCTGCCTGTTCTGTTCCCTGCTCTGTCTCCGGTGAATCCTCTCACCCTCCCATGCATCTGGTCTGTACCCTGGTTCTTGTATAAAATAAATAAATCTTAAAAAATAAGTGTATAAATAAATGTCAGTAGTGCTGAGGTTGGGAAATGCTGATATAGATACAGGGAATCCATTTAGGTTTTTCAAAGTATTTGTGTACACTTTAAAAAGATCACTCTGACATCACAACTTAAGGACTACTAGAGTTAAGCAATACTGAACAGGGCCTCCCCGGTGGCGCAGCGGTTGAGTGCTGAGTTGCGAAGCTGCCCGCAGCCTCTGCAGCGCCGGTTCGATCCCCGGCTGCTCCCCGGCCACCAGAGGAGGGTCCCACATGGCGCGCAGATCTCTCCTGCCGCCCGCTGCTCCCCTCAGCAGTGTACTTCGGTCCTTCTGCCTGCTCTGCTCCCCGCTCTGGCTCTGGTGAATTCTCTCACCCTCCCGCACTTCTGACTGTACCAGTGCATGTATAAACAAAACAAACAAACAAACAAATAAATAAATAAATAAAGCATGCCTCTAAAAAAAAAAAAAGAAATACTGAACATAAATAAGATAAATAGATTGTAATAAATCTACAAGGGAGATAAAAGCAGTAAACAAAGATAAGAGATAGTTTGAGAGATACTGCAAAATTAAAATTATAATGATCAGCTGATTCCTTGTTGTCTTGTTCTGAAGCCCTTCTTAACATCCATGGATTAGTTCCACATTTTTAGCCTGAGTGAACAGAAAGATGGCAGTGCCATGAATTAGGAGAGAGACGCAAGTGGAGAAACAGCTCTGCTATATGATAGTCATTATTTTTTA
This sequence comes from Talpa occidentalis, assembly GCF_014898055.3. Classification (NCBI taxonomy): domain Eukaryota; kingdom Metazoa; phylum Chordata; class Mammalia; order Eulipotyphla; family Talpidae; genus Talpa; species Talpa occidentalis. Next base: position 86,731,271 of record NW_023605305.1, read on the forward strand.
TGGGAGAGGTAAACTAATATCAGTTTTGATATATTAGTCAATGGCATCACTAAAAAATTAATATCTAGGATCCCCAAGGTCTATAGATATTTGGGAATACAGGTCATGATTAAAAGCAAAGTTAGAGATATAGATATGGCAGACTGCTGGCTAAAAATAACATAAGGAGCAGAGATGAGGAGAAAAAGTCCTTGTTAGAGTTGAGAAGAAATGGAGAAGAAAACTGTAGACAGGAACTTTAACATTTACTTTACAGAAAGATGAAGATTAGTACCTGACATATAGAAGGAGCTAAATAAATGCTAATTGAAATAATCAATGATTTATAGAAGAAAGTACTGATGAAAGTGACAGATAAAGGGGGAATATGAATAAAGACAATAGGGGAAATCGGCATAGTATAATTCTTAAAGCTGCAAAGAAGTTGAGCAGCCAGAATGAAGACTGAGATCTTTAAGATGGAGATGTTCAGGTATAGATATTAAGTGGTCATGAACAGTTACAGTCACATTATGGGAGGAGGAAGCTGGCTGGCCAAGAGCTGTGACATAAATTGGTGACTGAGTAGAAAAGTTTGGATTCAAGGGAAGGAGAAAGGTAGAGAAATGTGAAGACCAGAGTGGTATTTTCTTAAGAATACATTGTGTTTATCTACCCACCCACATGGTTAAGCATATATTTAGAGTGAATAAAATTAAAGACTTCTAAGATTTGGGGCCACCCTGGTGGCGCAAGGGGTTAAGACACAACCTATAAAGCTATCTGCAGTCACTGTAGCACAAGTTCGATCCCTGGCCAGGGAGCAAATTCATATGGTGCAGCAGACCTCTCCTGGCTCGCCCACTGCTTCCCTCAGCAGTGTATTTCAGTCAGTCTGCCTGTTTTGCTCCCCACTCTGTCTCTGGTGAATCCTCTCAGCCCCACACCTCTGGCTTGTATCCCATTTCTTGTATGCATAAATTGGATGAATCTTAAAAAAAAAAATCTTCTAAGATTTGTAATTGAGGAAATATGACAATATCAATTAAAAAAAAAAAAAACAACCTCCTGAAATTAGCATTGTATGGCTATTGCTTTGGATTTGTAAAGGAAATCAGCCTGTGGAGTATGCAGAGTCATGGAGAGTATCTATTTCATCCACTGTTTCCCAGATCAGGCTAGGATTTGGGAAAGCTCAAAAGCTAATTAGAAATGGCCCCATCTCAAAGAATGGTTTGTGTATATAGATAGGCCCTAAAGAATTACATTTTCTTTTTTTTTTTTTAAAAGATTTATTTTATTTATTTATACAAGCACTGGGTACAGTCAGAAGAGCGGGAGGGTGAGAGAATTCACCAGAGCCAGAGCGGGGAGCAGAGCAGGCAGAAGGACTGAAGTACACTGCTGAGGGGAGCAGTGGGCGGCAGGAGAGGTCTGCGCGCCATGTGGGACCCTCCTCCGGTGGCCGGGGAGCAGCCGGGGATCGAACCGGCGCTGCAGAGGCTGCGGGCAGCTTCGCAACCCAGCTCTCAACCGCTGCGCCACCGGGGAGGCCCAAAGAATTACATTTTCAAAACCTTCAGGCCATTTATTATCAGCAACAAAACTAAACATATAAATAAATAAATAAATAAATAAATAAATAAATAATTGATAAACTTCAGATGTTATCTTAAAAAAAAAAACAACCTTCTAGATTCTGATGAAGATGTAGCTCAAAATAAACTTTGAGAAACTATGCATTCTATGCCACTCTCCTCATTTCAAAGATCAGGCTCAGTTAAACACCTTTCATCTGGAGAACCACTGAAAGGCAGTGATGGGCCAGAATTCAGTCCTCCTGAGTTGGACATCCAAGCTCCTCCATTAGACAGCCTGGATATTTCCTAAAGTGAACAAACTGTGGACCTGTTCTGTTCTAACCCTTTTGTCATCTCATCAAGTATTAACTCATTACCTTCATGGTCATTCAAGTCAATCTGTAAATACATATGCAGACAGGTCTCTTAAATGTATGATGTGAGGAAATCCTTGAGCTCTCTGGCAACTCAATATCATCTTCAGAGCCATTTTGGTGTATGTTAATGTCCCTTTTCTTTCTTGAATAAGAGGTGTTTTCTCTAGCAACCATATGTCTCACAAGAAAGGATATGTCTAATTTTCCGGCTTCTGTTGCTGCTGAATAACAACTCAAAGATAACTCCTTTTCAAGGTCAAAATACTCAACCTTATTGTCTCTTTCACCCTCTAGGAGAATATGTTGTTATGACCACTCATTTCCACCTGAAGAGAAAGATTGGCTATTTTGTTATTCAAACATACTTGCCATGCATAATGACTGTTATTCTCTCCCAAGTCTCCTTCTGGCTTAACAGAGAGTCTGTACCAGCCAGGACTGTCTTTGGTAAGTGCCAGTTAAGAAGTGCATGCAAGGGTCTCAAGGACAAGTATATCATGTCAGTGACATTGCAAATAGAATGAAAAAATAATCATACATTAAACTGTGTAGTTAATACAATAGACAGGTTCAATACATTCCATTCTCATTATGGCATGATTCAAAAAATCTTTTCTTAAATAGCAAGCTGTAGTGCATGCAAATAGATGAGATTAACAAACATTTGATATGATCTTTTTGGGGAGAGAAATAGAATGAAGCAGAAATTAAATGTATTATATTAGATTGTAAACATACATGGAAACATTAATATTTAAATCATAAGTTTAGAATACAGAATCCTGTATCAGTGCAATTTTTGCAAATTTTGAGAAAATGCCAGCAGAATTACCTCTTTACATGATGAATGCAGAGATTCCTTACATAGGGAGAGGCCATCAATGACTATCAGATCAGTACAGAGAGATGTCATTTATCTAATATGTATACTTCAGAAGAATTACAAATACACATTCTTCTTTTAAAATGCCCAAGATGCTTCTAGTTAAGGCAATCTAGTGGAAAATTGGTTAAAGGGTAATAACTTTTTAATGGGAATACTCTATTAAAATTCCCCTAATTTACTATTTTGGAAGTTTGTATTTCATATAAAGTGGTATTTCCTGAAAGTATCACTGTATGTTATCTTCTTTGTATATTTAAGGCTGATATGAACAAATGATTTCATTATATGGACTTACTGACTCATTCATCTTATCAAGGAATTATTATTTGAAGTCTTTTATGAGCTACTACCACTACTGTTCTAAGCACAGAATACAGCAGAGTACTGAACATAAATCTTATTCCTCAAGAAAGTTGTATCATGAAACTAACATTTGAATAACAATAAAATCATACACAATATTTTTTTTTAATACCAGGTTCTGTTCTAGTAAATAAGCCTATATTATCTCATTTGAAAATGAAAAATATCCCCTGCACAAGGAACCAGAGATTATGAAACCTACCCAAGGTCAGACGTTATTAGTGAAGGACTCTGGAGTGAGACCCAAACACTTGGCTGTAGAGTCTGTGCCCTTAATGACAACACTGTACCCACCAAAGTGCTATCCTCCTGCAGTGGCAGGACATGGAAAGGAGTTGTGGGCAATATCATTTACTTGGAAATAAACACATGTTTATTGGTGAAAGGTACAATTATCAATGTTCTTTCCAAATATATCAGCTAGGCACATGTTATGTTCTTTACTGAATAACAAAAGCTTTAAGAAGCTTATAATCTAAATTCAGGATTATTCATGTGTGGAGATTCCTATGTTATCATCCTTCAAAAGAAGCAAGGTATGAAAAATCAGTTATTCCAGAAAAAAAGCAAGACTCTGCTATAAGTGCCCAGAAGAAATAATGTTCTTCTAAATTTAGTAAGGTGCTAGGAGATTGGAAACCACCAAATCTCTTCTTTGACTTTAACCTAAGAACACAGCTCAGTCAAGATCCAGAATGATCCCAGGCACAGAGCAAATGAACAGTTCATTTCAAACTCTTGCTTTCCTTCATAACTATTCATATTAGAAAGCACTTAATATTAACTAGCATTAGTATTACTGGGTGTGAAGTCACTTATTAGAACTGAAGACTGAACTTTAGTCAAGATGCTCACTTCTAAGTGGATATGTGCTTGGAGCCTTTTATTCATTAGAAATTAAATATAAAAAATAAGTTAGAACACAGAGGATATTTACTTAGTTTTGTTGTTGTTGTTATTGTTGTTTTGACAAGCCCAGCATTTTAGTAAATTAAACATCTACTTACCACAACAAATCCCACCCATCCTTTCAAGGAATTTTCTAAAGCATTTTGGAAAGTTTTAGAAGTCAGAAACCTTGCTCTTAACATTTTCAGCAATATGATGTCTCAGCCAACTTGTGCCCTTTTGGTGGGTGAACATAACTACATAGCTATAAATTCAGCTGTGGCAAGTATTTTAGTGTATCAAGTTATATATACTATCTAATGCTATACCTTCAGTAAAATCACAAATACAATTTTCCAGGACCTTTACCCTTTTAACATTTGTTTAGTACATGTTTCTATTCTTTATACTCTGAACTCAGCACATTCCTCTGAGCTGTGTGAGATGCCTGAGAGAGTCATGGGTATACAAAAGGAAAAAGTTGTATTTTTATAACATTTATAACTTTTAACATTTGTTAAAAGGCATCCAGATGGCAAAAACAACAATAACAACAACAACAACAACAAAAAACCCTGAAGCCTAAGTCTTAAAACATCATATTCTTCACCTTCCTGCTTTCTCCTTTGCAGGCACTATGGTCACATGACTACAGATAAACCCCTGTTTTAGGGCCAAAGTAAATTATCCTAAGCTTAAGTTGTCTATAATGGGAGACTGCAGTTGAAAGGATATATAGTGCTGTTTAAAAGGTTAAGTGAGAAAAATAAAATACTTAAATTGTCAGGCTCAGTACTTAGAACTTAATACTCAATATATTGTGTTCCTTTCCCTTTCTCTGTAGTTGGAATTAAAATACCACTTACTCTCTTGCACACACAAACATCATACATGAGCAGACACACACTTACTTCTCTTACGTTAGTATTAACTGCTTTTAATTTACATACACATTTGGTTTAAGAATACCCACTCCCAAACTGTTTATGACCATTGCCTGTGTAAGCCAAGTTTAAAAAAAAAAAACAATAAATAATAAGTAATTTACTGTAGCAGGGATTTATCAGAAAGAACTAGGGTTTTCAATAACATTTAACTTTGCCCAAGCTAAGTGCTGAACACTTTACTACATTTTCCATTTAATACTTACAATAGGTCTCTAAGTTATAATAAAAGTTATTAAAACTAATTTCCAAGGAAATAATTTAAAAAACAAAACACAAGCTCAGAATTGTGAGGCAGTTTTCCCAAGGTCACTCAGCAATTATAGAGCTGGGATTTGAAATTGAGTTACTATGTTCCCCAAATACCAACAAATACCAATAAATTTGTTCTTTGCTCAAGTTAAAATTAGTATTTCAAATTGGGGGACTGTTTACCAGTCAATATTCCTTAAAACATTTACTGGTTATGTAATATGGACAATACTCCAGAACTTTCTGTAATGCCTCCTCCAAAGTTCAAAGAAAGTCTGTTCTTACAACTGTCACCTTGTATCAAAAATAGGATTTAATAAAAATCTCAGTGTTTCTTATTAATCCTATCACTTTCTGTAATAATTACAAACATCATCTAACTTGAAATTCATGAAACTAGGATATAATGAATGATTTAAAGTCACATAGAAAATTTAGCCACCTAGCTGTGTTTGTGTGGGGCTAGCCAGTTGAAGAGGTCAGGATTTTCTCCATTGAATATAGCCTGAACACCCCTACTGGGTTACAATATTTTTTTCCCCACACATTTTCAAATGTTTTAAAAGCCTTCTTACAACATTGTACCTACTACACTGTAGATTGAGAATTTGTTAAAGAGCATTAATGGATGGCATCATTCACATACCTATTAAATAAGATAAAAATGAATGAATTGAAACTGCTTTGAATATAGGTAATTTTAATTAGTAGGAATGGATTTGCAGAACAGGGAAAATTAGACACATTAGCAGAAAGGGAGATTGTAGTCATTTGAATCAGACAAACATGTGTTCAAATTTTGGTTTTGCACCTTCTGAGCTATGTGACTTGGTGTTCTAAGAATTTCTTTAAAAGAGTAGTTATTCCAGAACCGGGAATAATATAATATCAGAAGAGTTAATAATTTAACAGATTATTATCTCAAGATAATTCAGTTATTTATAAGTTATCAACTGTGAAGAAGCTATCAGTTTTTTGGTTTATACATTTGAGGTACACAGGTAGGATATCAAACAGACCTCAGGATCCAAGGATGTGTTGTGGCTCAGAAGCAATGAAGATCCATGTTCTTTATTTCAAATGCTGAGTTTTATGGAATGACAATATCTTATTTGGGGATATTTTTATTACCATTGTGGACAGTGAGGAATATTAGTTCTTTTCCTACCCAGGACACCATGTTCAAGATGCTCATTTAAAGGAGTTCACTATCTTATTAACAGCTTCTCAAGAGACCAACCTCAATACTACCATGCTATGAACTGCAAAATACAGGGAGGTTAAATTCAAGCTCATTTATCCTAAGCCCAAAGGGAATGAACTAGAAACCATATATTCATGATACTGTTGGTTTCCCTTTGTGTAAGTAGGCTTACCTCCAGTGAAGTTTTGTAGTAGGAAACTATACATTCACCTATTTTTTTCCCCCAGGCGTAACAACTGTGCTCACCATGACAACATTGAGTATCAGTGCCAGAAATTCCCTTCCAAAAGTGGCTTATGCAACTGCCATGGACTGGTTTATTGCAGTGTGCTATGCCTTTGTCTTTTCGGCTCTGATTGAGTTTGCCACTGTGAACTATTTCACCAAGAGAGGTTATGCATGGGATGGCAAAAGTGTGGTTCCAGAAAAGGTAAATATCTCCCATGATACATCACTGTTATGTCTCTTTAAATCCATGATGTGGAATGTTTTCACATGAGAGAATGTATGAAGAATGCAGAGGCAGAGAGCATAATGAGGATTCTTGTTTTCTTACACCATAAATGATTATGTGCTATAATTTTGTCATTGCAAAAGAAAGAGGTTGTTTGAATGAACAGATATGTAGAGCACAGTGAAGGGCATAAAGAAGAAAAACAAAGGTAAACTTTGCTTCTCTTTCTATTACTTTGGGGAATGTTTTAACAAACATGACATTAGGAGCAAAAGAACATACCCAAACAAGTATAATTTTTTTAACTTGGAAATCATCATCTTTTGAGTATTTTCTGAGTCTAATTACTTTATATGGTATATTACAATAGTGCCTCAACTGAACTGAGTTTGCAAAATATACTTCTAATGTTCAGTGAAGTAAAGGGCAGGGAACACTTTTTATTCTGAAAATAGGTTATTTTAGGGATCATAACATAGGAAAATTTTCACTGTAGAAAATTCTTATTTCCCAATTAGGACCAATTTAGTGAATTTTAAATCATGGGAAGAGAATATTTCTAGTTCTAGAATTTGAAGGAAAAATACAGTAATATAGGATATTAGAAATTGTGATTTTAAGCAAAATAACATATAACGAAATGAACTGGAACATAAGCTAATTGATATAAACAAGAGGTTTATGCTAGGACACATTTTGAGTCAGAAAAATATCACCAAGCATCTGAATAAAGATTCCAAACACTTCTAACATATTCAATAATCATTTATAGCCATTCATTCATTAATTCATTCTTTTTCCAAGTCATTCTAGTTCACACTCTCCTGGCAGCTCAAGTGGCACCAAACCCTCAACAGAACACCCTTCCATTACAGGGCATCTACACACACACACACACACACACACACACACACTCAGACTGGGTCAGTTAGTGAACCTCACATTATGTCTTTGGGATGGGGAAGGAGACTAGATTACCCAAGCAAACACTGGGGAATACACAAACTCCATATAGACGGTGGTCCCAACCAGGGATCATTTTTCTTCTTATTATTATTCATAATAAAACATGGTTATTTGAGGATCTGCTGTATGTCAAAAGGCAAATATGAAGGAATGAAGAAAAGGACAAAGTTAAAGAACAGAGAGAAGACATTTAGAAGTAATCTAAAGTCACCCTATAGAAACTTTCCTAAATTCTGTGCAAGAATACTAGTCTCTTGATACAAACCTTGGAAATATAGGTTTGTGGTCAAATATTTTTAAATAATGCTGCATTCTATATCACAGAGTCACTGTATACTAAAGTGTCTGAGAGGATCTATAATATAGGATTGTTACTGGTTATATGATGTGCCAATCATCTATGAATAAGAAACTAGCTGCCAAAAAAAAAAATCTTTCAGATTTACCCCTCAGCCACAAATATATCAGCCAAACATCCCAGTGATCTCATGCATAGTACAAGTACAGGTTCTGTATAAGATATACTACTACAGTGATGTGTACCAGAAACCATCCTCAAAATTCATCCTTCCTTGAAATATGCTTGTCCCATATATATATATATATGAATATATATATATTCACATATATATATATATATATATGAATCTTCAAATCAAGAGTCTTGGCACAAGTTCAGCAGTGAGAAGAGACTAAACAAGGGGACTGTTTACCAGTTATAGAGAGGGGTAAGTAGGTGGAGACAGAGTTATTGTCAAATTCTTATTTAAGCCATTGATGGCCTCCCTTTATCCTAGAATAGAAGAGCAACCCAAAGGAGAGAAAGCCAAACCTGGAGTGAACATGAAACACTACCAGTTGTAAGATATAGCCCAGTCATAGGTGTGAAAACTTAAAAATGCACATTTTAGAATCTCTCTAATACTCTACTAAAGCTCCTTAGAATTAGTGATTTCCAAATATTGGTGACATGCAGCTGTAAAATAAGCAAACATTGGGAGAAGTTGCTTAATCTTAAGGCTTTCTTTGCATATTACAAGAGGGTTCTGTCTTTCTGATTCTGAATCCTAAGTGCAAGTTAGTGACTAGTTGTTTGGTGAATTGAATTTGGTCTGGAACGCAGAGATTTTGGGTTAAGGCACTGATAGTGAAACCACTGTTCAGCTAATAACAGATAAATAAAATATATAAAGCATATATATATATATATATATATGCTCAAATAAAATATATAAAGCATTAACAGTCTACAGACCATGTTATTCAGAGTCCTTATATAGGTATGTCTTATCTTACCCATACATAGATTTACAAATTATATATATACATATATTACCAATATATAACTAATGAGAATAACAATTATTTCTATAAATTATCTGTGCCTCTGTAAAAATATTTCTAGGGCTTTACCAGTTTAATTTGCTTATTATAGGGAATATGATCACAGAGATCCAAGTTTCATTTTGACATTGGGAAAATAAATAAAATAATTTCTGTGACAAGGTGAGTGTTTTCAGGAGGATTAAATTTCCATTCTGTAACAATGAATATATTGAAGACAAAAAGAAAATCCCCATAGGCAATCACTTATCAAGTGATCAAATTATCAAATGTAAGATCCATTCTCATACATTTAATTGCTAAAATAAATACCAGATTCTTAAAGTACATGAGGGAACTCAACAGTTTTTCCCGAAATGAAAAGATGAAAAATTGTATTTCCTGATAAGCCAACTAGATATTTTTTTAAATTCTACTTAATATGATTTTTTAAAACAAAAACACCACAACTTGGGAAATTTTAGTATTAATTAGGATATGCCAATGAATTGTCACTGGGAGAGATGAAATCTATAAGTAATATAAACTCTTATCCAAGAATTACTCCTTTTGTAAAAGAGTCATCTCATAGGATATCCATCTCTAAAGTTTTGGTTGGCCTGGAACCAATGCCTCTTTTTAACATCAGAAAATATACACATTTTTATCTCAAGGACATACTTTTTTATGTATCCTTGAATATCAGAACTCTTATTTTTTAGGAAAAAGATTTAATACAAGACCAATATAGCTGTTTAACTGTGTTGAAATAAATCATATATACTTTTGATAGATAATAGTTATTTGGGCCACATTTAAAAAGAAACATTTTTACTTTATTTTTGTGCAAATATTAGTGAAAATTTCTATTTTTCATAAAGATTAACCAAATCTAAAATCTTAAAAAAGTGTATGTGCACTTGGAATAAGTGCATTTACTTTTAATGAAATAATACATAAAAACCTATCTTGGCCTTTCTTATAGTACCAAAATATGCTTAAGGATTTAAAGAGGAGAAAAAAGTAGCAGATAAACCACAGAACTGGACAATATATTAACCTGTTAAATTCCTTTTACTGTGTTTTATGAAAAGTATCAGGTTATCAGGAAGTAATATCTTATTCTCATTTGATAATGAAAATACAAGTTGTCCACAGTATGGTCAAGATTAGCAGCTCAAAACAAAGTAAATAATCCAGTCAAAAAACGGGCAAAAGAGCTAAAAAGGAACTTCTCCAAAGAGGAAATGCGAATGGCCAACAGGCATATGAAAAAATGTTCAGCATCACTTGTAATCAGGGAAATGCAAATCAAAACTACAATGAGATACCATCTCATACCAGTGAGAATGGCACATATTAAAAAAACGAGCAACAACAAATGTTGACAAGGATGTGGAGAAAAAGGAACTTTCTTGCACTGCTGGTGGGAGTGCAAAATGGTCCAACCACTGTGGAAAGCTGTGTGGAGATTCCTCAACCTGCTACAGATTGAGTTTCCATATGATCCAGCAATTCTACTCCTAGATATTTACCCAAAGGACACAAAATCATTAATTTAAAAGAGCACCTGCACCCCTATGTTTATAGCAGCACTATTTACAGTAGCTAAGCTATGGAAACAACCCAGATGCCCAAAAGTAGATGACTGGATCAAGAAGATGTGGTGCATATGCACAATGGAATATTACTCAGCAATCAAAAAAGATAAACTCATGCAATTTGCAGCAACACAGAAGGAACTGGAAGGAATCATGCTCAGTGAAATAAGCCAGAAAGAAAAAGAAAAATACCAGATGGTCTCACTCACAGCAGCAATTTAGAAAACCTAAATAATGGACCAGGAAAAAGACTAATCATAATAAAGTAAAAATCAAAATCAACAAGCAACTATAAATCAGAGACACACTACGGGGGGCAGGTGTAGGAGGCATTAGGGGGGTGGGAATTGTATAGGGACTATAACCAAGATGAAAATGCATATATTGTGCAAAAATGAAAAATGATGTAAGAAATATATAAAAAGAAAAGAAAAGAAAAAAGAAAAAAGAAATATCCCCTTCAGGGTTCCCTACCCTAAAATAAATAAATAAATAAATAAATAAAAGATTAGCAGCTCCTCCAGGTTATCTGTGATTTTTTTTTTTACAGTGTCAAGACTGGGCTCCACTCCCTAGAAATTTTGACTCAAAATATGACATTGTGCCCAAGACATTTACACTTCAAAAATTTAACTGGTGATTTAGCATATACTGAAGATGAAAGCCACTTTTTAGATTAACACTGTTCAGCAGATGTATTAGTGAGCACAAATATGAGCTAGTCATGTAATCTAAAATGGTCTTGTAAACTCATCTAAAAGTACAAACGAAAATTAAGATTAATAATGTAATACAGCAAATAGATCAAATATATCCTCATAACATATAAACAAAACAAAATTATAACAGCATTATTTTTAAAGGAAATTGCACTGATTTACCAATCATTTACAAAATTGTATGATTACAGCTTCACACCTCAACATGGGCATATCCCTTGCCAAGCACCAAACTCTAGTGCCATCACATCACATTGTCCAACTGACCCTTCTCTGTCCTTCATTTATTACTTCCCTTCCCCTTTATCTCTGGTAGCCAATGCATTTTTTAGAGTCTGAGTTATTTATGTTGTGTTTTTCCATTTGTTTGCTTTAGTTATATTCCATGTATGAGTAAAACAATACATTACCTGTCTTTCATTTTCTGACATTTCACTTAGCATAAATTACCCCAAGTTCCAACTAAGTTGTTGCAAAAGACAAGCTTTCATCTATTTTAATAGCTGAGTTGCAGTTCATTGAGTATACACACTACAACTTCCTTATCCTGTCATCTGTAGAAGGGCATTTAGTTGATTCTATGCCTTGGCAATTTTGGAAAATGCTACTCTGAACATAGGGTTATAGATAACTTTTTGATGTTTTTCCATATTTTTTTGATAAATACCTAGAATAGTAATAATGCAAAACATTAAGGAGATATTTTGCATTCTTATTTTTTTCGCACTATGCCTTCAAAATCCTATATGCATTTAATATTCACAGCATATCTCAAATTAGACTATCACATTTCAAGTGTTCAAAGCCAAAAGTGGGGCTAGTGGCACCTGGATGGAACCATGGAACCCAAAGTAATGATCCATTTTAATTTTAGAAATGTCTATGTGATAGAAACCCTAAGCAATGTGGCAGGGGTCAATCACTAAATATATCATTGACAAGGAGATAAAACTCCACAAGGACTGAAATCCGAATACCCTGAATTACCCTGCTTTATCATTTTCCCATAATTGGCTCAGTGATATCTGCTGGAAAACAAAACCTCGTAATCTAAAACCACCACCAAGTATTCGGGGTGGGAACAGCCCAGTAGTACATCTGTTATTCTCATCTGGGCTCATACATGTAGTTTCATTAACTGGAGGATGTATGAGGAGATGATCTATTAACGGCCTCCCTCACCATGTGATGTGTGATATGGGCTGTCTGGGCCTCTGCTGCACAGTTTCTGATGAGTCACTCAGTAGTCCAGTCTAGGTTTCTTCACATGACAGTAGCACATTTCCCACAGGTAAAAGCTGAGGCTGCAAAGCCTCTTGAGGTTAGGCTCCTAAGCTGGTACAGCTTAATTTTGCCAAAATTGAAAGTCAATTTTAAATTGAACAAATGGGAGAAACCAACTCTCTCTCTTGCTGGGAAAGCCTGGGAAACATTATATGCATTTTTCAGCTTTATTGAAATATAATGCATATAACATTGTGTAGATTTAAGGTTTCAGATGTGTTGATTTGATATGTCGATATGTTGCAAAATGATTATCACTATAGTTACCATCATTCTGTCACATAGTTATTATTTCTTTTTTGTAATGAGAACATTTAAGATATATACTCTTAATAATTTAATCACCATATGGTATATTAAATTACCCAGAACTTACTCATTTTCTAATTGGAAGTCTTTACTTAGCAATTCACTTTACTTAGCAATTCACAAACCTACTTCCCATAGTTCACTAAACAGAATGCTTTTGCTCTTTCCTTCTACAGCCAAAGAAAGTGAAGGATCCTCTCATCAAGAAAAACAACACTTATGCTCCCACAGCAACCAGCTATACCCCTAATCTGGCAAGGGGTGACCCTGGCTTAGCCACCATTGCTAAAAGTGCAACAATAGAACCAAAAGAAGTGAAACCGGAGACAAAACCACCAGAACCCAAGAAAACCTTTAACAGTGTCAGCAAAATCGACCGACTGTCAAGAATAGCCTTCCCGCTGCTATTTGGAATCTTTAACTTGGTCTATTGGGCGACATATTTAAACCGAGAGCCTCAGCTCAAAGCCCCCACCCCACATCAATAGGTCTGTGTACCCATGTTGTTCAGTCCGCCATGCTGGGAATTGCTTTCTGTTCTCAATGCAGTGATTCCCATCTGCTTTATTGCCTCTGTCTTAAGAATTTGAAGGTTCCCTTATTTGCATAATTCATACAAGAACAACAGACCCCTGTCTGGCAGTCCAGAGCAAAACAGAGCATACAGCTGAGAGACAGGATTCTGAGATAGAGAGAGCTCCAGAGTGAAATCTAAACAAAGGAGACAAAACAAGAAAGAGGAAAAGAGGGGGAAGTAGGTTCAAAGATATGAGGAAAAGTAGAGGAAAAATAAAAACTGTAACTCCAGGTCATTTGTAGATATATATTTCCAAATAGTCTAAAAAAAAACTGTAAATGTCAAAATATTTTTATGGGAAGGTATTTAAAAGAGTAAATTATTAAATGTTTAACAAAGCAAGATTTTTAAAAATCTGTATTGCACAAACTATGGTATGTGTACATTTTTTTTTTGTTTTTAAACTGTTGTGTAGCTTTAACATTTCATTTCCAAAGCTGAAAATCCCCACTCTTTCTCTTTTTAAAAATGTCTAATACATTATTTTGTTGTTAAATGTTATTTTAAATTCACAGAAATTGCATAGGCAAAGATGCAATTTCTCACTGTAGAACACATTTAATCTAATGGAGAGAAATACTTTAAATAGGCTATTTTGCTATCATCTGAGCTTTTACACTAGACTCCATGAGAAATCATTTGAACAAAGACTTTCACTCAATTAAAGATAAAGTAAAATAATTGAAAATGATTTTCTTCTCCACCCTATTTCCAGATAGCACATGGTCACAATAATCACTTGATTCTTATTATGAAGATGTTTTTAGAGGGGCAAAAATATTTTGCAAGCTCTAGAATTGTTGAATGTATTATTTTATATAACAATACATTAAAAGCTTTTAGATTGAAATTTATGACTAGTAAACAAAAATAGAATATATAAATTATATATGTAAATAAACAGCATGAGATTGTACATTTTTTACTTTTTTTAAAGTTAAGTTCTTAAAATATTGTGTAGGACTCACCGCTCTTTGCTGTTAGAATGTTGTTAAGTGCTAAGGATATACATTTGGAGCCTGCATTTAAGAACAGAACAGTTTATAAAAATCATATGGAAATGAAAAATAAATGGGTATGACTATGTGAAGAAAATTTACCATCTCAAATTGTTGTCCTGCCCGGTGTACAGTAGCAAATCAGTTGCTATCTGCTCAACTCATGCTGCATTCCCCAATTTTAGGCTCTTGTAATATAGAAAGTGGAAAGCATTAGTGAGAGCTAGAAAATCAACTGTATATTATGCTATCTTTGCTGATACCAACTATTTCAATAAGTGTTGTACCATATGTAGCATTAAATATAAAAATACATGAAAGAATGTACAGGAAATAGCTTTTATTGAGTAATATTATTACATTTCATTTATACTGTAGCAATACATTTGTAGGTATACTATGTAAGGGCTTTAACTACAAGAGATTCATAAATATACCCTATGAAAATTCTAGTTTGTTTCATTACTTCCCAGATGTTTTAGAAATAGCTATTTATGCAGAAGGTATTTTTGAAGTCTCCTTTTGTCTGATAGAGTTTCAGAGACATTTAAAATTAGTGTCCAGAATCTACAGGTCATGGTTTAAACATATTTAGAATAGTACAAAATAAACCTGTCAGCATATTTGCCAAATAAGACAGTTGGGATCCACACCTAAGTTTTGGGCAATGTTTTTCTCAAAAAGCTGCTATCCAATGACGTAGGAAAATACACTGTTTGTAGTTTCCTAAACAAACTCTGGTTTTCTTTTTCAATGTGCTTTATTGTTTGATTTGGTCCTGCCTAAATTTGATGAGCTAGGCTAATGGTTGAACCTAGAAAGTTTCATCCTCTGGTATCATGTGTAGATATCATGTATAGAAAATGAAATAAAAAAAAATGGCTCTAACTTCTGTGTTGCTGTTTATCTTGTTATTTTTCGACGTTAACCTACTGTGTTTATTGAGAGCATTTGACCTTCCAGATTCCTCATGGCTAACTTTTGGTCTGTATTTTGACATTAGATGTGAATATTTCTTATTAGTCTGCTTTCTGCTATGCAATGACTGCATCTCTATCATTTCTTAGTTTGTTAGTTTATGTGGATAATATTCTATTGTATAAATTGATTGCACAATTTATCACCAATTATTCTCTGTAGCTTTTCTACAGCGCTTTGCTAAACCATGTAATACTAGTTAAGTCTTCCTTGAAAATAAAGATGCACTCTTATAGAGGAGAGTTCCTGTTTATTCCCAGGAATTTTTTTTTTAAAGTTGACACTGAATGTTTATTGCACCTTAGTGCAGTGAAGTGGCAATAAAACCTAACATGAATTGAGGTTGTTTATGGCAGATGCATGTATTGCTTTACAGAGTTTAGCAAAAGCTCTTAATTTTATGTCATACTGTATTCTACTATAATAATAAAGCTAACATTATTCAATAACAAAAATGGAATGTTTGACTCTCTTTTAACATCATTAACAGCACCTTCCATCACCTTGTTTAGAGCATTTTCAAGATAGGGGCACCCAAAAGTATGACATGGTGGCAAGAATTGAGGCTATTCAAGAGATTTCTGAAGATGTATCAGTGTATGATCTAAACTTCGATTTTAAAAAGGATCACTTTAAAGGGGGGAATTATGAAACATCTGGCATCTAGTGTTACTAGTAGCACTCATATCAAAATTTGTAAGATACAAATAGGAAAGACTCAGAGGTGATAGTAGAGTTTGTTTACATATTAACATAGCAATTTTTTTGTGATCTTATCTCTGTAGAGAAGGTTTAAATGTTTGGGGGAAGAACTCTAAACATTGCCTTTTCAAAAGATTCCTCCAACTCCAAGTTAAGGAACTTTTAACATGTAGCCAAGATTGAAAATCATTGTCCTACATTGTTCACATATACATGCCTTAATATTTCTATAACCACAAGGTCAGATTAAAGTACAAAATGTTTATGATCACTTGAAAGACAACATAAAAATCCTTTCAAGGAAAAGCATAAAACTATATTTGCTTTCTACAGACAAGGTCATGCGAGGCAAAATCTTTATGTGTCAGATAGTGATCTGGTCAAAATAAAGTAAGTTGGGGCCTCCCAGGTGGCGCAAGGAGTTAAGATGCAGCACTATTAAGCTACCACAGCCACTGCAGCACGAGTTCAATCCCCAGCCAGGGAGGTGACCCACATGGCAAAGCAGACCTCTCCTGACTCACCTACTGCTCCCCTCAGCAGTGTATTTCAGTCAATATGCCTATTCTGTTCCCCACTCCATCTCTGGTGAATCTTCTCACCCTCCACACCTCTGCCTGTGCCCTAGTTCTTGAATGTACAAATAAAAAAATCTTAAAAAAAAATAAAGTAAGTTGTATTTCAACAAATAAAACATATACCTTCCCCAATGATTTAGGACTTAGCATAATTAATAATTTTTAAAATCCTTCAACCAAGTAACAATCTAAATAAAATGGCCCATTAAACGAGCTGAGTAGGGCCTCCCCTGGTGGCGCAGCAGTTGAGCGCTGGGCTGCAAAGCTGCCCACAGCCTTTGCAGCACTGGTTCGATCCCCAGTCACCAGCGAGGGTTCCACATGGTGCAACAGACCTCTCCTGCCGTGCCCGCTGCTCCCCTCAACAGTGTATTTCGTCAGTCTGCCTGTTCTGTTCCCCGCTCTGGTGAATTCTCTCACCCTCCCGTGCTTCTGACTGTACCCAGTGCTTGTATAAATAAGTAAATAAATCTTTAAAAAAAAAAAAAAAACAGCTGAGTAATCACATTCACTTATTTCTTGCCACGCAAAAAATGTAATGAGTGATGATTATTTTGGCTATCAAACTATATCCATGTTAAGGTTCACCATGATAACCATGGAAAGGGAAAGAGTCAAAATAAGAATGGACAATGTCATTACGGCAGACCATCTATTTGAATGTCATCATATCCGTTAGTTAAAGCCTACTCAGCTCTGAGACCAACAAGAAAAATTATCTGATTTATATTTTAATCACAATTCTATCAAATAAATTGACTCCAAATGCTAATTTAATTAAACTAAATTCTACTAGCAGTTTCTGAGTCTCTGCCCTGTATTAAGAACCATACTACTTGATAGTGATAGAGTCAATTTTTACATGGCCTTTTTCTTTAAGGAAATCACAGTTCTTATAGCAGAGGAAGACAAAGAATCAGGCAAAAGATAATATAAATATTATGAGAAAGGGAAAGAATCCTAGGAGATTTAAAACAGAAGTCTATTGCCATTCTTCAAAAGGTTAGAGAACTGAAGCTATAGGGACTAATAATATCCAAGATGAAACATGAACATAGGAGATTTGAAATGGTATGAACCATGGAGACTTCCTGGAATGTTTCTTTTTTTTTTTTTTTTTTTTTTGTTTTGTTTTGTAGCATATGTCTTTTTTTTTTTTTTTTTAAATATTAAATTTTATTTTTATATTCCCCCATACAATTGCAAACGCCCCATTCTGACCCCAATCCTTTCCCTCCCGCCCCCCAGCCCCCAAAAAGTGTCTCTGGTTCATAGTTTTTTGTTGATTTTGATTTTCACTTTCTTATATTCATTTTCCTGGTCCCTTATTTAAGTTTTCTAGATTCCTGCTATGAGTGAGACCATCCGGTATTTTTCTTTTTCTTTTTGGCTTATTTCGCTGAGCATGATCCCTTCCAGTGCCATCCATGTTGCTGCAAATTGCATGTGTTTATCTTTTTTGAATGCTGAGTAATATTCCATGGTATATATGTACCACATCTTCTTGATCCAGTCATCTATTTTTGGGCATTTGGGCTGTTTCCAAAGCTTAGCTATTGTAAACAGTGCTGCTATAAACATAGGAGTGCAGGTGCTCTTTGGAATTGATGTTTCTGTGTCCTTTGGGTAAATACCTAGGAGTGGAATTGCTGGATCATATGGAAGCTCTATGTTTAGTAGGTCCAGAAATCTCCACACAGCTCTCCATAGTGGTTGGACCAGTTTGCACTCCCACCAACAGTGCACAAGAGTTCCTTTTTCTCCACATCCTCGCCAACATTTGTTGTTGCTAGTTTTTTTAATATGTGCCATTCTCACTGGTGTGAGATGGTATCTCATGGTAGTTTTGATTTGCATTTCCCTGATTACAAGTGATGTTGAACATTTTTTCATATGTCTGTTGGCCATTTGCATTTCCTCTTCAGAGAAGTTTCTTTTTAGCTCTTCTGCCCATTTTTTGACTGGATTATTTTCTTTGTTGTTGCTGAGTCTCATCAGCTCTTTGCAGATTTTTGTGATCAGTCCTTTATCATTAGTGTTGGGTGCAAAAATGTTCTCCCAGTTGGTGGGGTTTCTCTTTGTTTTTGTTATTGTCTCTTTTGCTGTGCAGAAGCTCTTTAATTTGATGTAGTCCCAGCTGTTTATCTTTGTCTTCACTATCACTGCTTTGGGTGATGTGTCTGTAAAGATGTCTTTGATGTGCAAATCCCGTAGTGTTTCGCCTATATTTCCTTCTATGTATTTTATGGTTTCAGGTCTTATGTCTAGTTCTTTAATCCATTTTGAGTTGATTTTTGTGTATGGTGTGAGGTAGTGGTCAAGCTTCATTCTTTTGCATGTAGCGACCCAGTTTTCCCAGCACCATTTATTAAACAAACTTTCTTTGCTCCAATGCATAGTCTTTGCTCCTTTGTCAAAGATTAGTTGACCATAAATCTGTGGGTTTATTTCTGGATTTTCTATTCGATTCCATTGGTCTGTATGTCTGTTCTTGTTCCAATACCATGCAGTTTTGATGATTATGGCTTTGTAGTATAGTTTGAAGTCTGGGAGTGTGATGCCTCCATTTCCTTCTTTTTTTTTCAGTAGAGCTTTGGCTATTCGGGGTTTTTGGTGATTCCATATGAATTTCATCAATAATTGTTCTATTTCTTTGAAGAATGCCATTGAGATTTTGATTGGAATAGCATTGAATCTGTATATTGCTTTTGGTAGGATGGCCATTTTAATAATGTTTATTCTTCCAATCCATGAGCAGGGGATGTCTTTCCATTTCTTTGTGTCTTCTTCTATTTCTTTTAACAGTGTTTTATAGTTTTCTTTGTATAGGTCCTTTACCTCTTTTGTTAGATTTATTCCCAAATATTTGATTTTTTTGTTTCGATAATAAAAGGGGTGGTTTTTTTGATTTCTTCTTCTTCAGATTTATTGTTTGTGTATAGGAAGGCTACTGACTTTTGCGTGTTGATTTTGTATCCTGCCACTTTACTGAATTGATTGATGAGTTGAATTAGTTTTTCTGTGGAGATTTTGGGGTTCTCTATGTATATTATCATATCATCTGCAAATAGTGATAGTTTGACTTCTTCTTTTCCTATTTGGATTCCTTGTATGTCTTTCTCTTGTCTTATTGCTCTGGCTAGGACTTCCAGTATTATATTGAAAAGCAGTGGTGAGAGTGGACATCCTTGTCTTGTTCCAGATCTTAATGGAATTGCTTTCAGCTTTTCACCATTGAGAATGATACTGGCTGTTGGCTTGTCATAGATGGCCTTTATGATGTTGAGGTATGTTCCTTGTATCCCAAGAATTTCAAGGGCTTTTATCATGAATGGGTGTTGCACTTTGTCGAAAGCTTTCTCAGCATCTATTGATATTATCATATGGTTTTTATATTTCTTTTTGTTAATGTGTTGGATAACGTTGATTGATTTTCGGATGTTAAACCATCCTTGTGCCCCTGGAATGAATCCAACTTGGTCGTGGTGAATTATCTTATGGATACATTGTTGGATTCTGATAGCTAAAATTTTATTGAGGATTTTTGCATCAGTGTTCATTAGGGAGATTGGCCTATAGTTTTCCTTTTTTCTGTTGTCCTTATTCGGTTTTGGTCTTAGTGTAATATTGGCTTCATAGAACGTGTTTGGTATTGTCCCTTCCTTCTCAATTTTTTGGAAGAGTTTGTGAAGGATAGGCACTAATTCGTCTCTGAATGTTTGGTAGAATTCATTTGTAAATCCATCAGGTCCTGGGCTTTTGTTTTTGGGGAGGTTTTTAATTACCATTTCAATTTCACTGCTTGTAATTGGTCTGTTTAGGTGTTCTATTTCTTCTTTATCTAGCTTTGGGTGATTGTAGAGTTGTAGGAATTTGTCCATCTCCTCTAGATTGTTGAACTTGTTTCCATATAACTGTTCATAGTAGTTACTGATTATTCTTTTGATTTCTGCTGTGTCCGTTGTGATTTCTCCTCTTTCATTTATGATTCTGTGTATTTGTGCTTTCTCCCTTTTTTCCTTTGTGAGCCTGGCTAGGGGTTTGTCTATTTTATTTATTTTTTCAAAGAACCAGCTCTTGGTTTCATTGATCTTTTGGATTGTTTTTTTAGTTTCAATTTCATTTATTTCTGCTTTGGTTTTTATTATTTCTTTTCTTCTACTGGTTCTGGGGTTTTTTTGTTGTTCTTTTTCTAGATCTTTGAGCTTCGAGATTAGGTTGTTTCTTTGAGTTCTTTCTTGTTTTTTGATGTGAGCTTCTATTGCTATATATTTTCCTCTTATTACTGCTTTTGCTGCATCCCATACATTTAGGATATTGGTGTCCTCCTTGTCATTCAATTCAAAGAATTTTTTAATTTCTTCTTTGATCTCCTCGTTAGTCCAGTGGTCTTCCAGTAATGTGGCTTTTAATCTCCATGAGGTAGGATAGTTCCTTGCCTTCTTTTTATGATTTATTTCTAGTTTGATGCCTTCGTGGTCAGAAAAGATGGTTGGTATGATTTCAATCTTGGTGTATCTGTTGATGTTTGTCTTGTGCCCCAGTATGTGATCGATCCTGGAGAATGATCCGTGTGCGCTTGAGAAAAATGTGTACTCCGTTTTTTTTGGGTTTAGTGTTCTATAGATGTCTGTTAAGCCCAAATGCTCTAGGTCCTTATTTAGAGCTTTAGTTTCTTTACTTATTTTTTGTCTTGTTGATCTATCCATTGTTGATAGTGGTGTGTTGAAGTCTCCCACTACATATGTGTTTTCTCTGATGTCTGTTTTCAGAGAGGACAACAGTTGTCTGATATATTTTGGTGCTCTTTCGTTTGGTGAGTATATGTTAATGAGTGTTATTTCTTCTTGAAGTATTGTCCCCTTAATCATAATGTAGTGACCATTGGGGTCTCTTTTTATTTTTTTGAGTTTGAAGTCTGTTTTATCTGATATAAGTATAGCTGTTCCTGCTTTCTTTTTTGGCCCATTTGCTTGTAGGATTGTTTTCCATCCTTTGACTTTGAGCCTATTTTTATCTTTTGTAGCTAAATGTGTTTCCTGGAGACAGCAAAAGGTTGGGTTTTGTTTCTTAATCCAGGCTGCAACTCTGTGTCTTTTTATTGAAGAGTTTAGTCCATTTACATTTAGAGTTAATATTGATATGTTAGCATCTGTATTTGCCATTATGTTTGTCTTTCCTTTGATTTTATTTATTTATTCTTTTAATAACTTTTTTTTTTTGGTCTTCTTTCGTTGTTATTCGTCCCTCTGAGGTTCTGGCTTTAGGATTCCTTGTAGTATTTTTTGGAGTGGGGGTTTAGTCGCAATGAAATTCCGGAGTTTCTCTTTGTCTGGGAAGGTCCATATTCTTTCTTCATGGAGGAAAGAGAGCTTTGCGGGATAGAGTATTCTTGGTTGGCATCTGTTTTCTTGGAGTCTGTTGACTATGTCCCTCCACTCTCTCCTTGCCCGTAATGTTTCTTCAGAGAAGTCTGATGTCAGCCTGATTGGTTTTCCTTTGAATGTTATCTGTTTCTTCCCTCTTGTCAGCTTCATTATTTTTTCCTTGTCCTGGATTCTTGGGAGCTTTACTATTATGTGTCTTGCTGTGTTTTTCCTTTCGTCGTGGAAGTTTGGTGTTCTTCTTGCTTCTTGTATATCAATTTTCAGCTCCTTCTTCTCATTTGGGAAGTTCTCTTCAATTATATCCATGAATATTTTCTCTGTTCCTACATCTCTCTCCTCTCCTTCTGGAATTCCTATAACTCTTATATTTCCTTTCCTCATGGAGTCAGATAGTTCCCGAAGTCTTTCTTCATTCTTTTTCCTTCGTACTTCTCTTTCCTTTTCTGTTTTGGTTCTTTTTATTTCTGTGTCTTCAAGATTACTTATTCGTTCTTCCATTTCATCTATTCTGCTTTCATTGCTTTTCCCAGAGTTCTTTAGTTCCTCCATTAATTCTTTGATCTCCTGCATTTCTCTTACTTCCCTCTTTAGGGACTCAATTTCCTTCTTCTGATCTATCACTTTTTTAATCATGGCAATTTTAAATTCTCTTTCTGGAAGGCTCAGAAGTTCTTCCAAGTTGCTGTCGTTGCAATCTGGGGAGTGGTTTTCTTTTTGTGGTGTGCTTCTTTCCTGAGGAGTTTTTAGGTTGCGTGTGGTTCTTCTACTCCCTACTGTCTGTTTTCTAATTTGTCGTATGCGTTGGGACACTGTGTTGCTCGGACTGACTGACATCTTGGGTGAACTTCTCCGCTCCCCTCTGGCTCTTCCAGGAGCCATCTTTGTCTTCTGGGGGAGCTTTCTGATGGTTTTAGGCAGTTTTTACTGAAGAAATGTCCCTGTTCTCAAATGGCGAAGCGGGATGCAGTCCCTGCGCCTCCGGTTTCAGGCACACTCTTCTGCGCACCCGGTCTGCCCCGGACGTGGGTGCCTGCTCCCTCTGTGGGCTCAGACTGCTGGTCGGAAGGGGCCTGGCGTGGAATAACTTCCCGGCTGGCCACTGGGTCCTCCAGAAACCTTCTGCCCTTTTCAAGCAGTCTTAAGAAATGTCCTGTTTTATAGGGTGTTAGTGACTTTTTTTTTCCTGGTCGCTAGGTGGCGCCAGATATCTCTCCTATTGTCCTTGGGGGGCTGTTTTTCGCCTCCCCCCACCCCGTGGGACAGAGAACAGAGCGGGAATGGTAGGGTACACCTCAACAGCTTTGGGGTGCTGTGTCTGCCTTGTGCCCCACCGTCGTGGAGAAACCACGCCCCGAATTTTCGTGCCCCGGGTCTCAGTTCAAAGCCCTCAGTTCCAGGACGCGGGCTGTAGCCCAGTTCAGTGGCGCGGGAATGGCGCCTTTTGCACCGCTCCCGTGCCTGGGCGCCTGGTTCCTGCTCACTCAGGGAGGGACCTTCACCTCAGTGAGGACCTCCGCGCGTCTCCCTGCAAGCCTAGGTCGTCTCCCCGCAAGCCTAGGTTGCAGGCGCGGGGACCTGGGCAGCCGCGATCCATGTCTGCACTTGCTTTTCAAGAGCGCCCAGCGCGCCGCTTTCCCGCGCCAGCTTACCAGCAGCCCGGGCTGTGTGCGCGTCTCCCGGGGTCTTTGTTCTTCTCTAATGGCGCCCGGAGCTGTTCGCTCGCTGCCGCGGCGAATCCTGCAGGGTTCGCCTCAGCTCCCGTTCACGGGGTGTGGTGGCTGCAATAGTTCCTTTCCACTCACGGTCCTGCTTGCTGCGTCGTTTGTTCTTGTGGGCCGTTTTGGTTTGTTGTTTCCTCCTCTCTGCCGGTGGGAGAGTGCCACCTCTGTGGGCGGGGGAGGGGAGCAGGGTTCTGTGCTTCCCTCCCTTCTAGTCCTCTTTTATGGCCACTTTCTTCTTCGGGCAGTTCGCTGGCGTCACCCGTTTATCTTCCGTGTCCCAGTTCTCACTGGGACCTGCCGCTTTTCCTCCCTATTCACTTTTTTTTAATGGGAGATCTTACTCGCAGCGTCTCCTCGCCGCCATGTTGCTCCTTCCTGGAATGTTTCTGTTACTGAGGTAAGCACTGAGATTACAGAGATAAAAATGACAGTACATTCCTGGAAAGCTCATAATCTCATAGAAAATCTAACTGAACCTAAAGTTACAATATTTTATATAAGAAGTACAGCTACCAATAAATGTACAAGGTACAGTATACAGGGTTTATAAATGTACAAGGTATAGTATACAGGGGTCTATAAATGTACAAGGTATAGTATACAGGGGTCTATCCATGCAGACCCCACTATGAAGAGGATAGTGAAAATAAGACACCCAAAGTGGGCCATGACAAGTTCCAAATATCCTGGAAGGATGCACCTAGCACAAGTTGCATTCAGACTTAGGAAAGACTACACAGGGCCCTAGATGTGCACACATCTCTGGCTGAAAATGGAGTCTTCTACATATGCAGTGGAGATACAAGGGGGTCCAGCAGATGGTAAAACTAGGGAAAGACTTCTAAATAGTATGAAATGGAATGAGTTATCCAATGCATACATAGGTCTATTGGTAAATG
Source organism: Talpa occidentalis (assembly GCF_014898055.3). NCBI lineage: Eukaryota > Metazoa > Chordata > Mammalia > Eulipotyphla > Talpidae > Talpa > Talpa occidentalis. The sequence goes on from NW_023605305.1 coordinate 86,756,240, forward strand.
TGGCAAGACTTACTGAATTAAGGTGTTTGAGCATATCTTCTAACCAATCATTGGTTGTCCACTAGACATACTTGATGGAATACCATCAAAAAACAAAATCTATAGAATTATACAAGCTAGGCAGTAACAAGCCAAACCAACAAATGGGAGGAAAAACATCTCTGGTGAGAATAATAATGCAGAGTTGCAACAATAAATTATTTAAAATATTAGGTGGCATGCAAAGAAATATGAAAATGTGCTCTAGAGTCAGGAAAAAAGTCATCAAAAGAGATTGTCTCTGATAGGGTTTATCTTTTTGATTGTTAGGTCCAGATATTGGACTTAGCATACAATGATTTCAAAGCAGTATAATAAGTATTTTCAAAGAATGAAAAAGCAATGTTTAAATAATAAAACATTATGAAAATGACACATTAAACAGAGAATCTCAATAAAGAGACAAACAACATAAGAGATAAAATTAAAGGAGACTAAATAATTAGAAATAAGAATGTAAATGAAGAATTTACTAGAGGGGCTCAATAGCATATCTGAGAAAATAAATCAATCAACAGGGATAAACCATATTAAAGAACATGAAGGAACATAATAGAAGAAAAATAAAATCTCAAACAGTTGTTGGATATCATCAAGAACATATATATGAGAGAAGAAAGACATAAAGTAGTAGAAAAATTATTTAAAGAAATAATAGCTGGACATTGTCCAAATAGGATGAGAAAGAAATTAATCTACAGATTCATCCAAACGTTGCCCAGTCATATACTATAAAGGGATATGGGAGTTCTGGTTGGGTGTGGTATGGTGATACATATCTAAGGAGGTGTAAACCTATTCCTCTGACTCATACAATATTGTAAACCAATGTTATCTCAAAAAGAAAAAAGAAAAGAACATGAAGTTGACTGAGAGCAAATCGATAAGAAGTTGACTAATTTTTAGAGAAAGTTATACTACCAAATAAAACATGAATCTGGATTAATAAAAAAATCTCAATAAACTAAAATATTATATGTAAAGAATGTACCCCTCAACTTATCATAGTTCAACTGTTAAAAATCAAGGTCAAAAATTTCAAAGACATCAAGAGATAGGTGCATATAGCATACCAACAATTTGATTGACAGCTGAACAATCAACAGAAAAAGGCAAAACATCATCGGGTTGATATATTCAAAGTGTTGAAAAGGAAACTGTCAAACAAGAATTCTATATCTAGCAAAACTATCTTTCAAAATACGTAGATGAAATAAAATCGTTCTCAGATAAAGAGAATTCATTGCTTTCCAAGAGATATTAAAGGAAGTTCTTCAAGTTAAAAGAAGGTGGCTCCAGATGTAAATTTGAATTCACAGTAAGAAAGAATATCAGTAAAGGTAATTATATAGTAATTATAAAAAAGTACAAATAATTTTTTTCTGCTCTCTAACAGATGTTTAAAGAAAAGCATAAAACTATAGCTTAAAGCAATAAGTTGAAAACTGTATTCTTGAGCTCTGACATATGAAAATGTAATAAATGTTACAATAATAGCACAATGTCTAGAGGAATGAATGGTGCTATACCAAAACAAGCAGATGGCACCAGGTGGTAAGCTGAAATCACAAGAAGAGGTAAAAAGTGCCAGACATGGTAACTGCATTTATAAAATACAGTGTTTATAAAATACAGTATGAATATTTTTACTGATTTAAGTTTGTGAGATTACATTAACTAATAATTATTAAGTGGTATTATAAAATGGAATTTTGGGGTTCATTGCATTATGGATGTAACATATGACAACAATATTGCTAAGGAGGTGGAGGACAAGTGTCTCTATTTGGAGGAAACTTTTCCAATATTTTATTAGAATTAAGTTGGCATCAATCTAAAGTAGACAGAGATACATTAGAAGTATATTTTAATTTGTAGAGTAATCATTAACCAAAAACCTCAAAGTGGAAACAAAACAGGTCAGAAAATAACAACAAAGGAACTAAAATTATGCATAGAAAGTGACTATTTAACCCAAGAGTAGATAATGAAATACAGAAAGAAGAAAAAAGATATGAGAAATCTAGGCAAAAAAAAAAAGGCAGATTATCTCATATCACACACAAATTTAACTCAAAATAAACTATAGACCTAAATGTAAAAGTCAAAACTATAACATGTCTTGAAGAAAATGTGAAAATCTTCATAAGTTTGTGCTATGTCAAGAGCACTTGGAAACACCAAAATAAAAATCTATAGAAGAATAAGCACAATAACTTAGACAATTAAAATTGGAAATGCTTCTGCATCAAAAAATTTAGATAAATGAGGAAAAAAAACAGAATCACGATCTGAAAGAAAATATTTATATAATTTAAATATGATAATGTATATGCAGTCAGAATAGAAGATTTTTTACAACTATAAGAGAATCCATTAGAAATTGGCTAAAGATCTGAATAGATATAAACAAATGTCTAATAACAAAATACAAAGATGTTCAATATCATTAGTCATTAGGAAAATGCAAACTGAAACCACAGTAGATAATACTTCACAATCACAAACTGGGTATAATTCAAAGATAGACCATATAAAGCCCTGACAAGAACGTGAAAAAACTTGAATCCATGTACATTTTTGGTGAGAACGCAAAATGGCTTAGCCACTTTGAAAAACAGTTTGGCAGTGTTTCTTAAAATTTAAACATAAATGGATCATACCTCTTTATATTTCCGCCACCTATGAAAAATGAAGGCATACATTCTCAAATAGGGTTACATGTAAATTTATCAGTATTCATAAGAATTTCACACTGGGAACATCCCAAATGTTCATAAACTAAATTAAAAAGATGGGGAGAGGGATTAAAGAAGGATACAAAGTACAAAATGGACAAGTCTCAAGAAACTGTTAAATGAAGTCACAAAAGACCTTATATTATAGGATTCCACTTACATGAAATGTCCTAAAAGGTAAATATGGAGAAAGAGAAAGCAGATAACTGGTGTCATGATGCTGAGGGCTGGGGATAGGAACTGATTGGAATTAAGTATGTGGGATAATTTTGGTATAATTGAAATGTGTTAAAACTACATTATTGTCATGGCTGCACAACTTCCTTAACTTACTACAATATATTTAATTATATGTTTTAAATATGTGAGTTCTATGTATGTTATAATGCAATAAAGCTATAGAAGCATGATAGTTAACATGAAGGACAGTTGTGAAAAATCTCTAAATCAGATGTGTGCAAGAGAATCACACACACTGCCTGACTAGGTTGTCTAGCAAAACAGAAGTATCAGGCAAAATAAAATAGAGTCCCTATTTCCATATGGCAAGATCAGTGTCAAGAAAAAAATTCCCAAAGGGACAGGCACACCAAAAATAAAAGGAGGTGAGAATTTCTTACCTATAAATTGAAAGTACAGTCAAAAGATGAGTACAGACCAACACAGATCTGAATAATACAGCAGGTCTGCATGAAACAGGTGACTTACTCAAAACATTTTCAGACTCTACCCTTCCCTTCACATACGGGGTGCATTCTCCCACACTTGCACAAAAAATATTTTCTGTAGGGAATAGGCAAATACAAAATCTGAGCATTCTGGAATCCCATATACCAGGGATTCTCAATTTTTAGCAGGCATGAGAGTTGCCAAGAGGTCTGTTGGGAAAAAAAAAATGGACTCTACTGATAGATTTTCAGATTCAACAGGTTGGGGTTATGCCCATGAATTTGAATTTCTAACAAGTCCAGTATAATGATAATGTTGCTGTTCCAGGAAACACACTTTGTGAACAATTGTACTACTGTCATTTTATTATTTTTGTGTGTTATCATTACTCAATGTTTACCTATTCATTGGTTTTATTTCAGAAGTTAAGGTAACACTATGAAAGTGGTTGAGGAAGAAGAGAGGACTGATAATTTAAACAAAAGTATGACTTTAATTAAACAATAAAGTAAATATATTTTACTGTCAATGAAAAGGAATTCAAAGTTTTATCAAAATAAGTCTTGGAGATTTTATCTCATTCAGTATAAAAGCAGTAAATGTAATAAATTTTGGTCACAAATGGAAAGTGAATACAAATAAAATGAAGAAATAAAATTCAATGAAGCTGTTAAAACAGAGGGATGTTTCTTACATAATAAAACTCAAATATTTTTTAAAATAAAGTGATTTTGTCCTATAAAAAGGAAACTCAATTTCAGGCATAATAAATGAGACAATACTCCCCTCTCTAAATTATAGCACAGGTATTTATAGGTCAACAGTAACAATTGCTCCTGCTGTTGATAACTTTGCCCATGAGCTCTATTTTCCAACTGCGTAAGAGCAGGGAAATGTCTGTGGACATTATAATTATCATAAACACGTATAAACATATATGTATGAAATATAAAATATGAAGTACAGAAATACAATTTATGTCCAAAGTGTTCTATTTTTAAAGGGTGGCAAATGTGCATACAATAGTAAAACAATGAATGCCTAGATGTTCACAATATAAAAAGGTGTAAAACCACATTGTTCAATGTATTTTTTTAAAGATTTATTTATTTTATACAAGAATATGTGTACAGGCCAGAGATGCATGGGGGATGAGAGGATTCACCAGAGACAGAGTGGGGAATAGAACAGGCAGATGGACCGAAGTACACTGCTGAGGGGAGCAGCGGGAGAGACAGGAGAGATCTGTCCCATCATGTGGGTTTCTCCCTGGCTGGCTGGGAATCGAACTTGTGCTGCAGTGGCTGCAGATTTCTTCATAGGTTGTGTCTTAACCCCTGCACCACCAGGGAGGCTCTGTTCAATGTAATTTAGATTTCTGGAATCATAATTATTTTTGTGGGGGGGGTTGCAATAATGGTGTTTTCAGTATACTTTGGAGTACTCTTTAACAAAGTTATTTAGGTCCTAAAAATTAAATGTTTAGAATTATATTTAGTTTTAATACTGGTGATCCTCTGTTCTGCAGCAGTCCTATTTTTCCACAGACCATCACTGGGAGTCAGTGGATCAACATGTGATAACACTATCCCATATTTGAAGGTCCACGTAAATTCAGCTTCCTCCCTCCCTATCCATTTCAAAAACAGAAATAATATATCCAAACAGTTCTTAAATGCAAGCCTTAGGTAGTACTCAAAAAAGGTGTATTCTCAGGAATGCTTCTGATTCAAAGACTATTTTCTAGAATAAGAGAGTACTCAAAGATAAGATTAAGTTAGTATGTAGCCCAAAGAAAAAGTATTTCATCTCTTCAAGTACTTTTTCTGGTCAGTGCCCCAAATATTCCATAATATTTTGAAATCCATAGGCCCACAGGAAAAAAAAAAACTATTCTATGATGTAACTATGTTAAATACTAATTATTAACTTATAATAATATATTGCTTACTAGTGACAGGGATTACATTACATGATTTTCGTATGTCATCACTTAGTTCTCATAACCTTATGAAGTAGTGATGACATACTCATTTTAAGAAGAGAAAACATGGACTATGGTGGAGGACCATGGGTGCCTTACAGATGGGTGGGATGTGGTAAAATAGACCTGAAGGAGTGGGATCCTATATTTCTAAGTCATACAGTGTTGTAAACCAATGTTACTTCTATTAAAAAAATACATTAGAAAAGATCAATTCAGAGTTGAGTAATAAAATATCAGAGAAAAGTAAAAAATAAATAAAAGATACCAGAGCACAACCATTTTTGTGTGGCTGCAAAATGCCAAACATAGATTAGAAACAGGATTGGACCTGGATTAATTTCTATGAGATTAAATGAACTTAAAGTTTATCTAAGTTGATTATTTTATAAATGACAAAATGTAAACCATAACAGAAAAGTTCCTTGCTAAAGGTAGATTAAAGATTATAGTATACATTTCTTGATATACTTGATATGCAGACATAATTCCATACAAAATATGAACTTGATTTTTTATGTTGGACTTTCCATTGTACCATCTTAAACTATTATATTTTACAGAGAAGAGATATATTTAACCCAAATGATCATAATGTGTAATGTAATCAACATTTTTAAGGCTATGTGATTATAGAAATTCATAACCTGAGCAGATAATACTTTGAATTGCATGTCATAGGAAATGCAGTAGACACTATGAACACAAGAAAATTACAATGTGGCCTCTGCCTTTAGGAGCACCTCTCCTTTAAATGACACATAAGTGGCATAGGTAGTAATCCAATAAAAAAGGTTTTAAAGGAATATATAAGTGTAAAGGCAATAGGTTGAATGATGTAGGGTTGAAAGATGACATTGTAAAAGACATGTCTATATTGTAACCTCTGGCACCTGGGATTATAACCTCACTTGGAAAAAAGGGTCTTTGCAGACATAATTAAGGATCTTGTGATGATATAATTATGGATCAACTGGTCCTAGATTAAAGGACATGTCTTTATGCCAACGTAAGAATGCATAGGGAGATTTGACGCACACTAAGCAGACGACCAAAAGAAGATAAGCAGAGACTGGAAAGACGCAGTATCTGGAACTCCTGAAGCCACCAGAAACTTGAATAGACAAATGATTTTTTCCCTAGAGCCTTAGAGGGGTGTGGGGCCCTGCCAACACCTTAATTTATTACTTTTGACTTCTAAACCTTTGACAAAATTAATTCCTTTTCTTTTAAGCCGCCAAGTGTGTGAAATTTCAGAACAGCAGCCCTAGAAAACTAATATAGAAACATATATAGATTTTCCTACATCTACAGGAAGAGGTGTGTTTAAATATGAGCAACATTTTTAGGTATAATATGCTATTATATTATGTTCAAGTGTACAACATACTAATTTTACATTTGTATATATTGCAAAATGTTTAGCCAGATAAGCCCAGTTAACATCCATTACCAAATGGGGTTACAATTTCTTTTTCTGCAATGAGACCTTTGAATATTTATTCTCTTAATACCTTTCAAATTCATAATACATTCTTATTAACTACAGTTACTTTCCACTGTAGTCTCTCAAAGATTAAAAATGCTGTGCCTTATATTCCTATGAGGCATTTGTCTTACAAGGGTAAGTTTGTACTGCTGATCCTTTTACCCAATTCATTCATAACCACCCCTCTACCTCTGCCAACCCACAAGTCTTCTCTGTATCTACAAGCTTGTTTATTTGTTTATTCCACATATATATGAGATCATACTGCCCTTAAGGCCCATCTATATTGTTGAAAATGGAAGTATTTTCTTCTTCTGTATGGCTGACATTCCAGTGTGTGTGTGTGTGTGTGTGTGTGTGTGTGTATGTATGTGTGTGTGCGGGCACGCACATGCATGGGTACACACACATATGTATCACATTTTTCTTATCCATTCATCCATGGATTACCACTTATGTTGTTTCCATTTCTTGACTATTGTAAATAGTGCTGCAATGAACATGGAGGTGCAGTGAACATGGAGATTAGCATTTTCATTTTCTTTGTATAAAAACCCAGAAGTGAAGTTGCTGGGTCACTGGTGGCTTTACTTTAAATTTTTTGAAGAATAGTATCGTCTATAAGTGGATACTTTACTTTTCCACAGTAGTCTATAAGGGTTACCTCTTCTCTACATCCTCATCAAAAATTGTCATTACCTTTTTTCTATAATATCTATTCCAACATGTGTGAAATATCTTACTGTGGTTGGATTTGCATTTCCCTTATGATTAATGATGTTGAGCAGTTTATCACGCACCTATAGGCCCTCTGTGTGTAACTGGAAAAATGTTTGTCCAGAACTTCTGTATTTTAATATTCTAACTAGATTTTTTTGACTGAATTGTATGAGGTTCTTATATATTTTGGGTATAAATCCCTTTTCAGATAAAGGATTTGCAAATATTTTCTACCACTCAATAGGCTGTCTTTTCATTTTGTTGAATTTTTCCTTTGCTCTATGTAAGTTTTTTGAGAATAATCTAGTCCCACTTGTTGATTTTTGTTACCTTTGTCTATGCAACATTTTTTGGGATAGATCTGTTACAAATTCCTATGTTTCAGTGACCTAAATAGTCAGTTAATATAGACCTTTCTTATATCAAGCAATGGAAGAAATTCCCATTTATCTACTAAAGAAGGGATTCTGAAGAGTAGTGTTAACAATTCTGACTCTGAAACATGGTATAAGTCTAAGAGTTTATCACAGTGATACATAGTGGTTAATGATCTATTCAATGGTATTTAATAGTTCCTCCACATTCCACTTTTTGAAAACAAATTCTCAGAAGTCCAAAAACAAGCAAGAAAGTATTATTTACAATAAGTTTAAACAACTAAAATGGATGTAGTATAAATAAAACATTATTATCTATCTATATACACCTATATCTAGGAGGATAAGAGCATTTTTTGACCAAACCAGATCCTTTTCTTCCTCCTCATTATCACCATCTTAGTCATTATCCAAAAAGACTTAAAGTACTAAAATCCTAGGTCGTGGATTCTATAAAGTAAAAATACCAACACACAGATGTACTGTTAACTTGTAAGACAAAAATGAAAAAATGAAAATAAAGGCCAAAAAGAATTATAAATAAACCCAAATGGGTCATTTTTAAACATTTAAATACCAAGAACCAGAAACACTTATTTTAAGAATGAAAATTCAGGGCATGGAAATTGAAAGGTACACCCTGAGCAATAGCCTCATTTCATAGATGAAGTCACTAAAGTTCAGAGATGTGAATTACCTAATTTGCACAGTTTATGGCAGAGGTGGTATCTAAAACGTAATCTCAATTCCCCAGGCAATGCTGTTTCCAAGATATTTTATATACATGTTTCTATCTAAACAACATATTAGTATAAATGTTATTCAGATAAGTGCAGGTTTATTACAGGTATTGAGTTAGAGAGATGAAGCTAGGGGTGATATCCTTTGATTATAAGAATATCAACAAACTTCATATAATTACACATCCCATGCAAACAGTGACCCAATTATATGTAGTGATCATGGATATCTGCAAGTTGTCTTGCTAAATTAAAAAAAAATGTAGTGTCTCAGTAGGCATGTTCTAATAGATGCCATATTGGCATTAGTGAATTCCCAGCTCTGGTCACTAAAAGCCTACTGAAGAGCTTCCAGTCAAAACACAGGTCTTATCTCCTAATTCTTACCAAATTACTAAGGGTGCATTCATTTATTCATTTATTATTTTGGTAACAATAGTTTACAAGGTTGTATTTGACTTAGAGATACTAAATTGCCCCTCAGGAGCTGTTACCACATCACACCCACCACCAAACCACCCATTACCTACCACCACAGACTATTGTGCTCTCTCTCCTTTGCCCTCCCCCCTACTCCCCTTCATTCCTCCACTCTCAAACTCTGGTAGCCACAGTTCTACAGTCAGAAAGATAAAGACAAATACAGGTGGTGTATTTGGTGGTATATTTACACATGGAACAAATAACGGGTCAGATAAAGCCAAATCAATAACAAACCCTAGAAATCTGACCATAGAACTGAGGAATCATTTCTTTTTAAGACAAGAGAACTTGCATAAATACTGGCTGGGGGCTCCTTTGAATACTAAGAAAATCTGGCAACACTAGACCTTCATTCTGGATAACCATGAACTGAAAGTAAATGGCGGCTGCCCCTTCCAGATTAGTCATTCCATTCCTCATGATCTCACACCTCTCCAGTTGACCTCACTGCCCAGTACCTAGGACTGGCTTCAATAATTCACATTAGCTTTCTCAACTTTGTAGCCTTTGGAGACCCCCAATCTATAATATTGTGTCATTTCAATAGAAACTGTCCTGTTAGTCCCTTTGCAGAGTCCTTTCTATATATGGATATTAAAATCTCTCTTATATTTTAGAAAATAATAGCTATGTATTTCTGTATTTATGTGAGTGTGTGTGTGTGTGTGTGTGTGTGTGTGGTATATATATATGTCTGTATGTATCTTTTTCTCTTTGGGGAGGGAGAAAGGGAAAAGAAGAGGGAGCAAGGAAAGAAAAATAAATACATACACACATTTGTAGGTAGTTATTATCTGACCAAACATTTCCTCTTATTCTCCAAACCTGATGAAGAGAAGGCAAAGAGCATGACAAAGATGGAAACCACCTAGGTTTTGGTCTAGAATTCTAACAAGCCCATAGGTGATCTTTATTCTAAATGAAACTTCTCAAAAGCAAATGACTTCCTAGGGCAATGATACCTACATCTTTTAAAATAAAGGAAGAGATTTAAAAAAAGTGAATAGGGAGGAAAAGCGGCAGGTCCCAGTGAGAACTGGGACACGGAAGATAAACGGGTGACGCCAGCGAACTGCCCGAAGAAGAAAGTGGCCATAAAAGAGGACTAGAAGGGAGGGAAGCACAGAACCCTGCTCCCCTCCCCCGCCCACAGAGGCGGCACTCTCCGACCGGCAGAGAGGAGGAAACAACAAACCAAAACAACCAACAAGAACAAACGACGCAGCAAGCGGGACTGTGAGCGGAAAGGAACTATTGCAGCCACCACACCCCGTGAACGGGAGCTGAGGCGAACCCTGCAGGATCCGCCGCGGCGGTGAGCGAACGGCTCCGGGCGCCATTAGAGAAGAACAAAGACCCCGGGAGACGCGCACACAGCCCGGGCTGCCGGTAAGCCTGCGCGGGAAACGCGGCGCGCCTGGCGCGCTTGAAAAGCAAGTGCAGACCGGGATCGCGGCTGCCCAGGTCCCCGCGCCTGCGACCTAGGCTTGCGGGGAGACGACCTAGGCTTGCGGGGAGACGCACGGAGGTCCTCACTGAGGTGAAGGTCCCTCCCTGAGTAAGCAGGAACCAGGCGCCCAGGCACTGGAGCCGGGTGCAAAAGGCGCCATTCCCGCACCACTGAACTGGGCTACAGCCCGCGTCCTGGAACGGAGGGCTTTGAACTGAGACCCGGGGCACGAAAATTCGGGGCGTGGTTTCTCCACGACGGTGGGGCACAAGGCAGACACAGCACCCCAAAGCTGTTGAGGTGTACCCTACCATTCCCGCTCTGTTCTCTGTCCCACGGGGTGGGGGGAGGCGAAAAACAGCCCCCCAAGGACAATAGGAGAGATCTCTGGCGCCACCTAGCGACCAGGAAAAAAAAAAGTCACTAACACCCTATAAAACAGGACATTTCTTAAGTCCGCTTGAAAAGGGCAGAAGGTTTCTGGAGGACCCAGTGGCCAGCCGGGAAGTTATTCCACGCCAGGCCCCTTCCGACCAGCAGTCTGAGCCCACAGAGGGAGCAGGCACCCACGTCCGGGGCAGACCGGGTGCGCAGAAGAGTGTGCCTGAAACCGGAGGCGCAGGGACTGCATCCCGCTTCGCCATTTGAGAACAGGGACATTTCTTCAGTAAAAACTGCCTAAAACCAGCAGAAAGCTCCCCCAGAAGACAGAGATGGCTCCTGGAAGAGCCAGAGGGGAGCGGAGAAGTTCACCCAAGATGTCAGTCAGTCCGAGCAACACAGTGTCCCAACGCATACGACAAATTAGAAAACAGACAGTAGGGAGTAGAAGAACCACACGCAACCTAAAAACTCCTCAGGAAAGAAGCACACCACAAAAAGAAAACCACTCCCCAGATTGCAACGACAGCAACTTGGAAGAACTTCTGAGCCTTCCAGAAAGAGAATTTAAAATTGCCATGATTAAAAAAGTGATAGATCAGAAGAAGGAAATTGAGTCCCTAAAGAGGAAGTAAGAGAAATGCAGGAGATCAAAGAATTAATGGAGGAACTAAAGAACTCTGGGAAAAGCAATGAAAGCAGAATAGATGAAATGGAAGAACGAATAAGTAATCTTGAAGACACAGAAATAAAAAGAACCAAAACAGAAAAGGAAAGAGAAGTACGAAGGAAAAAGAATGAAGAAAGACTTCGGGAACTATCTGACTCCATGAGGAAAGGAAATATAAGAGTTATAGGAATTCCAGAAGGAGAGGAGAGAGATGTAGGAACAGAGAAAATATTCATGGATATAATTGAAGAGAACTTCCCAAATGAGAAGAAGGAGCTGAAAATTGATATACAAGAAGCAAGAAGAACACCAAACTTCCACGACGAAAGGAAAAACACAGCAAGACACATAATAGTAAAGCTCCCAAGAATCCAGGACAAGGAAAAAATAATGAAGCTGACAAGAGGGAAGAAACAGATAACATTCAAAGGAAAACCAATCAGGCTGACATCAGACTTCTCTGAAGAAACACTACGGGCAAGGAGAGAGTGGAGGGACATAGTCAACAGACTCCAAGAAAACAGATGCCAACCAAGAATACTCTATCCCGCAAAGCTCTCTTTCCTCCATGAAGAAAGAATATGGACCTTCCCAGACAAAGAGAAACTCCGGAATTTCATTGCGACTAAACCCCCACTCCAAAAAATACTACAAGGAATCCTAAAGCCAGAACCTCAGAGGGACGAATAACAACGAAAGAAGACCAAAAAAAAAAAAAGTTATTAAAAGAATAAATAAATAAATCAAAGGAAAGACAAACATAATGGCAAATACAGATGCTAACATATCAATATTAACTCTAAATGTAAATGGACTAAACTCTTCAATAAAAAGACACAGAGTTGCAGCCTGGATTAAGAAACAAAACCCAACCTTTTGCTGTCTCCAGGAAACACATTTAGCTACAAAAGATAAAAATAGGCTCAAAGTCAAAGGATGGAAAACAATCCTACAAGCAAATGGGCCAAAAAAGAAAGCAGGAACAGCTATACTTATATCAGATAAAACAGACTTCAAACTCAAAAAAATAAAAAGAGACCCCAATGGTCACTACATTATGATTAAGGGGACAATACTTCAAGAAGAAATAACACTCATTAACATATACTCACCAAACGAAAGAGCACCAAAATATATCAGACAACTGTTGTCCTCTCTGAAAACAGACATCAGAGAAAACACATATGTAGTGGGAGACTTCAACACACCACTATCAACAATGGATAGATCAACAAGACAAAAAATAAGTAAAGAAACTAAAGCTCTAAATAAGGACCTAGAGCATTTGGGCTTAACAGACATCTATAGAACACTAAACCCCAAAAAAACGGAGTACACATTTTTCTCAAGCGCACACGGATCATTCTCCAGGATCGATCACATACTGGGGCACAAGACAAACATCAACAGATACACCAAGATTGAAATCATACCAACCATCTTTTCTGACCACGAAGGCATCAAACTAGAAATAAATCATAAAAAGAAGGCAAGGAACTATCCTACCTCATGGAGATTAAAAGCCACACTACTGGAAGACCACTGGACTAACGAGGAGATCAAAGAAGAAATTAAAAAATTCTTTGAATTGAATGACAAGGAGGACACCAATATCCTAAATGTATGGGATGCAGCAAAAGCAGTAATAAGAGGAAAATATATAGCAATAGAAGCTCACATCAAAAAACAAGAAAGAACTCAAAGAAACAACCTAATCTCGAAGCTCAAAGATCTAGAAAAAGAACAACAAAAAAACCCCAGAACCAGTAGAAGAAAAGAAATAATAAAAACCAAAGCAGAAATAAATGAAATTGAAACTAAAAAAACAATCCAAAAGATCAATGAAACCAAGAGCTGGTTCTTTGAAAAAATAAATAAAATAGACAAACCCCTAGCCAGGCTCACAAAGGAAAAAAGGGAGAAAGCACAAATACACAGAATCATAAATGAAAGAGGAGAAATCACAACGGACACAGCAGAAATCAAAAGAATAATCAGTAACTACTATGAACAGTTATATGGAAACAAGTTCAACAATCTAGAGGAGATGGACAAATTCCTACAACTCTACAATCACCCAAAGCTAGATAAAGAAGAAATAGAACACCTAAACAGACCAATTACAAGCAGCGAAATTGAAATGGTAATTAAAAACCTCCCCAAAAACAAAAGCCCAGGACCTGATGGATTTACAAATGAATTCTACCAAACATTCAGAGACGAATTAGTGCCTATCCTTCACAAACTCTTCCAAAAAATTGAGAAGGAAGGGACAATACCAAACACGTTCTATGAAGCCAATATTACACTAATACCAAAACCGAATAAGGACAACACAAAAAAGGAAAACTATAGGCCAATCTCCCTAATGAACACTGATGCAAAAATCCTCAATAAAATTTTAGCTATCAGAATCCAAGAATGTATCCATAAGATAATTCACCACGACCAAGTTGGATTCATTCCAGGGGCACAAGGATGGTTTAACATCCGAAAATCAATCAACGTTATCCAACACATCAACAAAAAGAAATATAAAAACCATATGATAATATCAATAGATGCTGAGAAAGCTTTCGACAAAGTGCAACACCCATTCATGATAAAAGCCCTTGAAATTCTTGGGATACAAGGAACATACCTCAACATCATAAAGGCCATCTATGACAAGCCAACAGCCAGTATCATTCTCAATGGTGAAAAGCTGAAAGCAATTCCATTAAGATCTGGAACAAGACAAGGATGTCCACTCTCACCACTGCTTTTCAATATAATACTGGAAGTCCTAGCCAGAGCAATAAGACAAGAGAAAGACATCCAAGGAATCCAAATAGGAAAAGAAGAAGTCAAACTATCACTATTTGCAGATGATATGATAATATACATAGAGAACCCCAAAATCTCCACAGAAAAACTAATTCAACTCATCAATCAATTCAGTAAAGTGGCAGGATACAAAATCAACACGCAAAAGTCAGTAGCCTTCCTATACACAAACAATAAATCTGAAGAAGAAGAAATCAAAAAAACCACCCCTTTTATTATCGAAACAAAAAAAATCAAATATTTGGGAATAAATCTAACAAAGAGGTAAAGGACCTATACAAAGAAAACTATAAAACACTGTTAAAAGAAATAGAAGAAGACACAAAGAAATGGAAAGACATCCCCTGCTCATGGATTGGAAGAATAAACATTATTAAAATGGCCATCCTACCAAAAGCAATATACAGATTCAATGCTATTCCAATCAAAATCTCAATGGCATTCTTCAAAGAAATAGAACAATTATTGATGAAATTCATATGGAATCACCAAAAACCCCGAATAGCCAAAGCTCTACTGAAAAAAAAAGAAGGAAATGGAGGCATCACACTCCCAGACTTCAAACTATACTACAAAGCCATAATCATCAAAACTGCATGGTATTGGAACAAGAACAGACATACAGACCAATGGAATCGTATAGAAAATCCAGAAATAAACCCACAGATTTATGGTCAACTAATCTTTGACAAAGGAGCAAAGACTATGCATTGGAGCAAAGAAAGTTTGTTCAATAAATGGTGCTGGGAAAACTGGGTCGCTACATGCAAAAGAATGAAGCTTGACCACTACCTCACACCATACACAAAAATCAACTCAAAATGGATTAAAGAACTAGACATAAGACCTGAAACCATAAAATACATAGAAGGAAATATAGGCGAAACACTACGGGATTTGCACATCAAAGACATCTTTACAGACACATCACCCAAAGCAGTGATAGTGAAGAGAAAGATAAACAGCTGGGACTACATCAAATTAAAGAGCTTCTGCACAGCAAAAGAGACAATAACAAAAACAAAGAGAAACCCCACCAACTGGGAGAACATTTTTGCACCCAACACTAATGATAAAGGACTGATCACAAAAATCTGCAAAGAGCTGATGAGACTCAGCAACAACAAAGAAAATAATCCAGTCAAAAAATGGGCAGAAGAGCTAAAAAGAAACTTCTCTGAAGAGGAAATGCAAATGGCCAACAGACATATGAAAAAATGTTCAACATCACTTGTAATCAGGGAAATGCAAATCAAAACTACCATGAGATACCATCTCACACCAGTGAGAATGGCACATATTAAAAAAACTAGCAACAACAAATGTTGGCGAGGATGTGGAGAAAAAGGAACTCTTGTGCACTGTTGGTGGGAGTGCAAACTGGTCCAACCACTATGGAGAGCTGTGTGGAGATTTCTGGACCTACTAAACATAGAGCTTCCATATGATCCAGCAATTCCACTCCTAGGTATTTACCCAAAGGACACAGAAACATCAATTCCAAAGAGCACCTGCACTCCTATGTTTATAGCAGCACTGTTTACAATAGCTAAGCTTTGGAAACAACCCAAATGCCCAAAAATAGATGACTGGATCAAGAAGATGTGGTACATGTATACCATGGAATATTACTCAGCATTCAAAAAGATAAACACATGCAATTTGCAGCAACATGGATGGCACTGGAAGGGATCATGCTCAGCGAAATAAGCCAAAAAGAAAAAGAAAAATACCGGATGGTCTCACTCATAGCAGGAATCTAGAAAACTTAAATAAGGGACCAGGAAAATGAATATAAGAAAGTGAAAATCAAAATCAACAAAAAAACTATGAACCAGAGACACTTTTTGGGGGGTGGGGGGCGGGAGGGGAAGGATTGGGGTCAGAATGGGGCGTTTGCAATTGTATGGGGGAATATAAAAATAAAATTTAATAAAAAAAAAAAAAAAAATAAAATAAAATAAAGGAAGAAGAAATTCTTTATATTGGCATCCCTGGCTTGCAAATACCTGTTTGCTTTTACTGTTGCCAAAGGTTATTGGGACAAAGCAGAAATGACAGATTGTCTGGAGACCATAAGGCTGCTAGCAGCCTACGGCAGTGCAGGCAGCACCAGGGAGTGACCTTCCACAGACTGCCAGGTCCTGTGCTCTTTAATCAGGACTGCTAAATGACCCAGGTGGCAAGGAGATCAGGGCTCCGAGTACAGCACAGGAGAAATAAGTGACTCTTCCCTTTCCACCTGTTCCATTTGGCTCTTCTTACTAAATGCAAATGTCCTTGGGAGCAAATGCCACCTGCTTTTAAGGAGGTGCAAAATAATCCTCTTTTTAGCCATAATAATAATAAAATACAACAAACCTAAGAAAAAAGACAAGAGAATAACATCAAAAAGAGCCTATTTGTCAGGAGAAAATAAAAATATATCCAACAGGTAAAAGATTTTTTTAAGATATGACAGAATATGTAGTTTTAACCTTTCCATGTCCTTGCAAGAATATTTTCTTGCATGGAGTTTGGTCAAGTCCCTAAACCAAAGCCTAACCTCCCTGTAAATATTTGCCTCATGAGCTGTACCTCAGCCATTCCAAATCTACTTTAACCACTTAGCAGGATCTTTTGTTTTAGGTTGATTTCCAGTTATCTCCTCCCAAGATTATGTGCAAGTGTGTCTTTCCTTCTTCCCCTTATTTTCTTCACATAGCATCCTAACATGCATTTACCTTGCCCAGCAGCCACAGCCTCAGTCCATTTCTGCATACTCCCATACCCATCCCTGGAGCCTGCAACTCCCATCAGTCAAGTGACTCTCACTGGAGGCATCCATGTAATTGCATGGAAAATCAGCACTACACTAACAGTAAGGCTAGAATGCTGTTGGGTCACCCATACACCAACCTCTGACTGACTTCAAAGACTGTGCTCTTAATCTCAACAAAATTTCACTTTAACTGCAAGAACAATGGTGAACAAAAGGAGCAAATGGTGAACAAAAGGAACTGAGAGTTCAGAGGAGAGTGTATAAATTTCAGCACAGAAAATTGGGGGGAAATGCTACTTCAGATACTCTGCAGGGATCAGTGAGGTTTAAATCCTCACAAACTGTAAGTATGGAGGACATCATGAGAGTGAGAATAAAAGGACAAAGGTGGCCAGCTAGAAGCATCTGGGGCATATTGTGGAAATGATGAGAAACAGACTGTTTGAGCTATGATACTTTTAGTAGGAGAGCAGTGGTGGAAGCTTACAATGTAAGTCCATGTTCTAAAATTGTATTCTGATCATTACATATTTCCACTGATATGGTGCAGGGCTCATGAATATAGATTCTACTTTACAGAGACCAAAATTCAAGCTTCCTCTAGCACTATGTACCCATGTGAACAAAGGTAAATACCCTGTCCTCTCTTGGTCATGTTTTCCTGATTATAAAGTAAAAATATGGGAATAATAGGTTGACTGGAAAAACTAAGTACAATGACTCAGATGTAGAATTATTGTTATTGTTGTTACTAATTATTCAAACATACAATATTTTTTGGAGTGCCTACTAGATTCTATTTGTTTCGCTGGACATGAAGGAGAGGAGGCCAAGGAAAACTGAAATCTTTTTTTCCGTTTCATTATCTACTGAAAAGAGTAGGACTTTAACCAAGATTCACTCCCATATCATACATAATGTGATTAAGGTAAGTACAAAAGCTGTGGATCACTACAGTGGAGTGCATAGTTCCTAGTATTGAAGGGTTGAGGAACTTAATCTATTTGTGCCTGAGAGGTCAGGTAGGGTTTTTTTTAAGATATAGAAGTAACAAGCTGACAAAACCAAAGAAGGATCTTCCAAGCAGAAGGAACAGCAAGTGCAAAGACCTCATGAATTGTTTTAAATGTCTCAGTGACACTGTGCACCAGAACACAGTCAGAACAATAGATGAGGCTTTCCTAAGGATTTGACTTTTGTTCAATACTGATTCAAATGGGGATGGTGGAAGATGTTATTATCTGTGTTAAAACCACAAGGAGAAAGAGGAAGGTGCTTAGTGCTTCATACAGTCTGCTACAATCAATAAAGATACAGACTTTGAAGACATGGAAGTTTTGTATTTATAAAGTCACAGTGGAATGGATAATCCTTTACAACATGTAGTTTTCAAACACAGCTGAAATGATCACAAATTTCTTCCAAGGAATATGGAATTTGAGTTACTTAAATGTTATGCTTGAACTAAAATGTCACAAGGAAATAACAGCGCTTATTAATTTCTTACTAGATTTCATGTATTGGCTAATAACATTACATATAATATGGTATGATACACTTACTAACTATAATGAATATTTAGAAATGTAGGGGCTCAAATAAATAAAGGAAGTCGTCACAACTAATAAAGGACAATTATTAATTCAGTCTTTGATCTAAAAAGATTCCAGTATGCACCCTTAAAACTCCAGAATGGGAAAAAAAATATTTTCTTACTGAGTAATTTTTGTGCACTCTTGGACAATTCTTCTTATCTTTTATAGCTATTGACTTCTACATTTGTAATACGGGAATAGATATGTCCAAGATATCTTAACAATTTTAAGTTTGTATAATGTCATACATGCCATCAATATATTTCTTAGTCAAACTGGGAAATTCCTGGAAGCATTTATTCAAAAAGGTAACTAGAGGATAATGGATGATGCCTGCATACAAATGGAAGATACCTATCACTCCTGTTCAAATTCACTTATTCTTTTTCCAAGACAGATATTTCTAATCAATGGCAATTCACACCCACACTAAGACTGGATGAGGTCTCATTAATCCATTTAAAACAAGAATTCACATGAAAGATAAAATTTATTTGTCAATACATCTACAGAGTGATGGCATGCTACCCTAGAAAAAAGCTACAAGTTTCACAAGCACCATTTTGAAGAACAAAAATTGCAATATTGGGGCCAAAACGTCTTCCTCAATTTTAGCAACTCCTTAGAGCCTATCTATCCTAGGGATCAAATCTAGCCCCTCTTCTTCCTGTAGCCTTCATTAGTAACTGGACCCAGCACTGGTCTCTTTCATTTTATTTTAGTTGCCAGAGGACTCACTGCCTGGACATTGATTATATTCAATTTGGAAACAATTATATAATTCTTTGGAGAATTAAATAAGTTTTTCTTATGTGTATTCATTCATGTATCATTCAAAAATATTTTCTAATTTTCTTTTATGTACAAGGTACTGAGCTAGCTACCATGAATAAAATGGAAATAAGATGGACATCAATTTTATACTTATGGAATTTCCTCTTTCACACGAGGTAAGCAACAACCGTAAAGTGTGATAAATGGGTTCTAGGAACACATAGTGAAGTGTTTGAGATATAAAGGAAATCCTCCTGGAGAAAAATAAAATTGAGTTCCAGAGGTTATGTAGGAATTAGAGAAATACAGAAAAGAGAAATAAGGTTTTCATGGGAAGAAAGCAAGAGGACAAAGTACAGATTAAAATTCAGTAAGTCTCAGATTCAAGATGGGGAACTGCAAGTGATGAGTTGAGGAGCTATGAAGAAAATTATTAATAAATGCCCTTGAAAACAATCAAAATCAACCATAGCTAATTTTTCAGAAAATGAAGGAACTCATTGACTAATTAAATCACACAACTGAGGGAGAAACAATTCGTCCTGATCACATTTTAATATAGTTCAGTCCCAGGAAGAAATCCACGGCCTTTTCTTTAGAGCATAGTCACTGTATTAACTGTGAGCACATTTGCTCCTTTATTATGAGCTCTTTCTGGATTCTGTTTATAGAGGAGGTCAACTGGTCTAGTCAACTCACTCCTTGAAGGGACACAGATTTAACAGAACACTGTAAAATGGAAGGAGTTTCCTCTAAAACATTCATATGTGGGGGTGCTATGTTGGCAAAAGGATCTGTAAGGTACAAAGAGCAACAAACTCAAGAGACACTTACTATCTGATGAGAAATTTGAATTTATCCTGCAGGCAATGGAGTGACACTGTACAGTGAATACAGGAGAATAAAACAAGCAGGTCTGCATTTAAGGAAAATCACAATGAAGAATGAATTAGGAGTGGACCATCCCAGAGATCTACCTGCATACAGGTGTGAGATGATGGCTAGAAATGAGTATAAGGGAAGTGGAAGAGGGACAGTGAGATGAAAATTGCTTTGAGAGGTATTAATCCTATAGAAAGTAAAGGACAAGAAGATAGTATATGCACCATAGTAGCCAACAAATTTCCAAGAGCAAGTGACAGCTGGGAACTATCAATATGACTGAAGTGCAGAACTCTCTGGCTTAGAAAGTACAAAGTAAGTTTTGGCATGTGTGTGCATTCAGTGCATCACAGTATCTGAATTGTTTTAACTAGTTTTTCATTCTTCACATCATCTACAATAATTTCTTCTAATCCCACAATTTTCTAGTTTGTTGCTTAATTGTAAGTACATATTCATAGGGAGAAAGCATCAGTTTATGAATTTTCATATGAATTTTCTTATGAGAAGATAAAGGAACATGCAGAAAAAAAGAATGTGCCCAATTCTCAGGAGCTGTTTAAAATACAAGAAGGTAAAAACCCTTGCTAAATGAACATGTGATAAATGTCCTGAAAGTTTAGGTTTGCTACTGACAGTAGTTTGTACGGAGGTCATATTTCAGGTTCTCTCTCCACAACTACAACAAAATTTTATTTACCCATTTCTGAGATAACAGAAAATGTTTCCCCTGCATATGGAATTTGATAATAAATAACTGGAAGATATGGATGTTGATTCAGGTATTGATAAAATCTGATTTAAAATAACTAAGTAGGGCCTCCCTGGTGGTTCAGGGGGTAAAGACACAGTGCTGTTAAGCTATCACCAGCCACTGCAACTTGAGTTGGATCCCTGGCCAGGGAGCTAACCCACCTGGCACAACAGATCTCTCCTGTCTCGCCTACTGCTCCCCTCAACAGTGTATTTCAGTAGATCTGCCTATTCTGCTCCCCACTCTGTCACTGGTGAAACTTCTCACCTCCCTGCACCTCTGGCCTACACTCCAGTTCTTGTATGCATAAATAAATAAATCTTTGAAAAAAATAAGTTAAATAAAATAAGTAAGTAATTGTACTTGTTAGTTTAATACAATGACAGCCCAAATTTCAGATAATTTTTTTCTGGAACAGAGAAAGATGAGTTAGGGAAAAAGAAAATCACTCATTTCAGGAAGAGGAGGAGGGGGAGAGGGAAGGGGGAGGGGGAGGGGGAAGTGGGGTGGGAGAGGAGGGGAGGGGAAGAGGAAGAGGAGGAGGAGGAGGGGGAGGGGAGGGGGAAAGGGGAGGGGAAAGGGGGAGGGGGGATTGGGGAGGGAGAGGATTGGGGAGGGGAGGAGGAGGAGGAGAAAGGAAGAAAAATTCTAGACAGGTGGCTGCTATAGAAAACCAACCAAAGTAGGGATTTGGAAGTGACGGATGAAAATCTATAGTCATCACCTAAACACTGCTGTCACAAAAGAGGAAAAATGAGAAAGCAGAGCTAGGGCTCAAGAGAGTTAGAATTGAAATATGAATTAAATGTAATCATGCCATGTATTGCCACCTCTGCTCCTGCACAGCTCAAAAACCCATTTCAGTATAAATAGCACTCTGCTGTTCTATCTGTAACAAGTTGACCTCAAAGGGAGAAAAATTATCTATTTTCACAACTGAAGCATACTTCTGATTAAGGAAATGTGATTATAAGGGCAGTTTTGGCACAGTGCTGAAATTCAAATGATCTTTTCAAATTTGAAAGTGTATCATAACTCAATCTTCCAAGGAAACTTTTATTTTTCTTTCTTTTATCTCCCCCCTCACGATTCACGAAACACACACACACACACACAAGATTTCATTGACATATAGCACTATATGTGTGTGTGTGTGTGTATATATAAAACTGAGATGTCATTGACATATAACACTATGTAAATTTAAAATGACAATGTGTTCATTTGATGTATTTATATTTTGCAACATGATTGACACCCGCGGGATTAGTTAACATTGCTACAATGTCACA
Organism: Talpa occidentalis; assembly: GCF_014898055.3. Taxonomy (NCBI): domain Eukaryota; kingdom Metazoa; phylum Chordata; class Mammalia; order Eulipotyphla; family Talpidae; genus Talpa; species Talpa occidentalis. The sequence goes on from NW_023605305.1 coordinate 86,778,864, forward strand.
CCATTACCATGGCATTTTTTTTTGTGGTGAGAAGATTTGAAATCTACTCTCTTAGCAACTTTCACATATAGAGCACGGTATTGTTGATTATAATTATTATGCTACACATTAAATCTCCAGAACTTATCCACCTCTGAAGGGCAAGTTTGCCTTGCTGTAGCCAACATCTCCCCAATTCCTCCACCATTCTATTTCCTTTTTTCAAATTTGGCATTTTTCAGATTCCATATATAAGTGAGACCATACAAGTTCTCACTGTCTCTCTCTAACTTATCTCACTTGGCATAAGGCTCTCAAAGACCTTCCATGTTGTCAAAATGGCTGAATTTTCTTTTTCTTTTTCTCTCTCTCTATATATAGTGTGTGTGTGTGTGTGTGTGTATACCATGATAAAATAACAGATTTCAAACTTACTTTCTTATAATAAATGACTAGAAAACTGTAAACATGCACAAATCCACAGTGATCAGGCATTGGAGGACAGACAGCAAGGACTGTGATCACTGAGAAAAGGAAAACACATGTGGTGAGCATTTGGATTGTCAAGATTGTTAGGCAGTTTCCTTATAGTGCTAAGAGGGTGGTCCTAAGTGGGACATGGTGGTCTCACTGAATTGAAAAGATGTGCCACATTGTTAGTCATCAGAGAAATGCATATAAAACCATGATACATAGCACTGTATACCCATCAAACTCGCTAAAATTGACAATACTGAAGGATGTGAACTCACTATATGATCTAACAATTGCTCTCCTAGGGAACTGCCCTGCTTACCTGTCCCAGGTAAATGAAGCATATGCTCATAGGGAAACATGTACCTGATGTTCATGGAATCTATTAGTAGAGTACAAAAATGAGAAACAATCCAGATGTCCATCAACAACTGAAGGGATAGACAATTTGTAATATACTTATTCAACAGAACACTTTATAAATATAAATAAATGATATAAAGTATTAATGCACATAACATAACAAATAAAAGTTAAAAACATGTTGAGCATACCAAACCAGACAGATAGACTATCCACTGTATAATTTCATTTACATGAGATTCTAGAATAGAAAATCCCAAGTGATAGTGACAGACAGAATTTTTCTGGTCCAGGTTTGTCTACTATGTGAAGATGATAGAAAATGAGTTTCAGGGCCTCCCTGGTGGCGCAGCAGGTTGAGTGCTGCACTGTGAAGCTATCTGCAGCCTCTGCACGTGGGTTCAATTCCGGCCAGCCAGGGAGAAACCAACATGGTGAGCAGACCTCTCCTGTCTCGCCCGCTGCTCACCTCAGCAGTGTCCTTGGTCCCTCTGCCTGTTCTACTCCCCGCTCTGTTTCTGGTGAATTCTCTCACCCTCCCACGCCTCTGACTGTACCCCAGTTCTTTTTGTTAAGATTTATTTATTTATACAAGCACTGGGTACAGTCAGAAGTGTGGGAGGGTGAGAGAATTCACCAGAGCCAGAGTGGGGAACAGAACAGGCAGACCACGAAATACACTGCTGAGGGGAGCACTGGGCGGCAGGAGAGGTCTGTGCGCCATGTGGGACCCTTGCCTGGCAGCCAGGGATGGAACAGGCACTGCAGAGGCTGCGGGCAGCTTCGCAGCCCAGCGCTCAACCTCTGCGCCACCGGGGAGGCCCTGTACCCCAGTTCTCGTATAAATAAATTAAAAAAAAGAAAATGAGTTTCAGTGACGGTTAGAAGAACTTGCTGAAAATTTGCTGAAAATAATTTGCTGAAAATACATACTTTTTGCTTTAAAATATATGAAATAAATATAATAATAAAAAAAGCAGAAAAATATTTTATACCTAATAAATATGTGAACAGATGTGGAACATTACTAAGATTTAGGGAAGTCTAAACACATAATCAAATTTACAAAAATCAAAATGTCTGAGAATATCAACAGAGGACAGGAATATGGAGAAACATGAACCCCACTCCACTTGGGGTGGTGGTTGATGTAGCAATTGCCCTGTGGGCAAAATCAGGGAGGTTTTGAATGTGCTTACCTCAATGAACTATGTACACAATTTCACATGCAGGGAGAAAACTGGGTTAAAATCTTTCTCATCTAATTAGCACAAGCTCTTGATGTGATTTCATGATTTGTAATATGGGGGTAGTCATTAAAGTGACTTCATGAAAATGTTAAGAACATTAGATCAGCTAATATATGTAACATATATAAAGTCTTAGAACAATGTCTGGTTTGATCTGAGACGATTACAAACGAATTTCAATTATTGCAACTTTTTTTTTCTTTTTTCTTTGAAAAACATTTGAAGCAAATTAAATAATGCAAAATTTTGTAAAACATGTATTGAGTCACAAATGTTTATGTTATTCTATTTGAGTTATTTAATATATTTTATAAGTGTTACCTTAAAATCAAAAATCGTGCATTTCATTTCTATAAAAAGGTAAGAAAATAAAGGATAGGTATATAAAATTTCTTTAAAATTTTTTCTAATACAATTGTGTGATACAATTTTGTAAAACAAAATTTTCTTTACAACTTTCCTTATACTGGAAGTAATTAATCCTATCACCATATTTACTGGCTTCAGCAGTAATTATATTTATAGTTCCACCTCTAAAAGGAGCCTTATTTTCAGCATAGATTGAAATCATATTTCACATGGACAGACTCATTTTACACAAACAAATAACACGCACACATATCCTTGTAGCTTTAGCAGACATGAATACTAACATTGACTTTATATTATTAAACATTGATATAAATAATATGAAATGGCTAGGTGTTTAATTGTATTTAACATCAATTTCTTCCAATAGTATTTGCCGTCATTATTTTTTAAAATTTCTTTCTTTGTGTAATTGGTCTGTATTTTAGCAAAGTTTAAAAATGGAAAGTCTAGACTCAAATTCCTCGATATAAGTTGCTTCTTTTATATGTTTAAATGTTGATTTTGCTCATTATTCATATTATCAAGTTATTAAATTCTTTTATTCATATTCTAGTGCCTATTATTGGTTATAATGTTTTGATAAAGCATTTTATCATTACTTCATAAATCATTTCTGAAACATTTTCAGAAATCATGGACAAAATCATGTAATTTTAACACTTTCCTTAAAGGTAAATTAAGTTGTCAAACTAAATGATCTGGGAATTAGCAGAACAAAATTGAAAGCTGCTCTTTGAAAAACAGCGAGATAGAAGGAGAAGGGGAGAAGAGAACACAATGAAACTAATAAAAGAGTAGTTCAGGGTACAAAAGGTTACCTAGTGCAGACTCTTTCAGTAGAGAATCTTTTGAAGCTGAGATTGAAAGCATTGAAACTCATCAAAAAATGAGTGATAAAGGCAGCAAGAAATAGGAAATTCAACAAATCTTGTTGAAAAGACTTAAAATATAAGTTTGTTATTTCTTAAAATACAGAGATTAAATGGGCATTGGTGACCAGCAAATTACTCTTTTTTTTTTTTTAAGATTTATTTATTCATACATACAAGAACCAGAATACGGGTCAGAAGTGTGGGAGGATGAGAGGATTCAGCAGAGACAGAGCGGCTGATAGAACAGGCAGACTGACTGAAACACACTGCTGAGGGGAGCAGCAGGTGAGATAGGAGAGGTCTGCCCTGCCATGCGGGCTTTTCTCCAGCCGGCCGGATTGAACCCATGCTGCAGAGGCTGTAGACAGCTTCACAGCGCTGTGCTCAACCTCCTGTGCCACCAGGGGAGGCCCAAATTACTTTCTTTAGAATATTTTTTCACATACAATTAGTTATTGGTTTTTTTCAGAACAGTGGAATTAGAGGTAAATTTTATCATTTTTGAGCTTTATCTGATAATTAATAAGTATCACTTTTGCAAGGTTATTACTAAAAAAAAAAAAAAAACAAAAAAAAAAAACTTAGCCTCTAAGAAAAATACAGAGTTTAGAACAAAAATTAGATTTTTATTGACATGGTGTACTCAACATCTAGGATCACTGTAGTCTCCAAGGCTAGTCAATTGTTAAAATGAATTAAACAGTGTACTATAAAAATCTGACATGAAAGAAACAAATTTAATAGAGTTTTCTGAGTCAAATAAATTATCAACAATGCAGCTTCCACAGAAGTAAAAACACCGAACCCTGAGCCACTCCGCTCATTTCCCAGGAGGACATGGATGCGGCACAAGGCATGGACTCTCAACCCCACTTGAAGCCATCCCAGGCAGTGGTCTGATAGATTTTTCTCTAAAGAAATTGAATTACTCCAATGAAAATATCTAGAGTCACTAAGAATTTTTTTTTCTCTATACATGGCATATTCCTTTTCATTTTTCATGTGTTTTGGTGTGTTTGATTTTAGACATTGAGGGCCAATTTGAGAGCCTCAAGCTGAAAACCATTCCTTTTGGACACTTATTGTTTCTTATTTCTGCTGGGTTAAGTCTTTCATCTGATAGAGCTGCCTGTTGGTCTGCTAAATTTCCACAATCCTCACACCCTGTTTGGTGCAGGCCATCATCATTCTTCACCCAGTGTCATGATAGCCCCCTGCAGGAATCTCAGCTTCCAGAATGCTTATTTTCTGGGGACTTTGCTCACTAAAGCTTCTAATTTTTTCAAAGCCTGAATCTGCTTCTGCAATTGTGACATATTGACTGCCATTTACAAAACACCAGAAGGTCTTTTCAAGTCCATATATCATCAGTCTCTGTTTGTTTGCTTTCTTTCTTGCTTCATTTCTTTTCCTCATTTCAAAAGTAATGCATGCTTATTACAGAAAATATAAGAAGACAGATTATCAGAAGTAAGAAAATAAAACTACCATGCTAGCACCACTCAGAATACGGAGACTCATTCTGAACACATTGGCATGCTTTTTAAGTAAAGCCAGTCTACACTAATTCATTAGAACATATTTGCCATGAGGCAATTTTTTTTTAAATAATAAATTTTATTTTTGTATTCCCCATACAATTGCAACCCCCCCATTCTGACCCCAATCCCTCCCTCTCCCCCCCACCCCCCCAAAAGTGTCTCTGGTTAATAGTTTTTGGTTGATTTTGATTTTCACTTTCTTATAGTTATTCATTTTCCTGGTCCCTTATTTAAGTTTTCTAGATTCCTGCTATGAGTGAGACCATCCGGTATTTTTCTTTTTCTTTTTGGCTTATTTTGCTGAGCATGATCCCTTCCAGCGCCATCCATGTTGCTGCAAATTGCATGTGTTTATCTTTTTTGAATGCTGAGTAATATTCCATGGTATATATGTACCACATCTTCTTGATCCAGTCATCTATTTTTGGGCATTTGGGCTGTTTCCAAAGCTTAGCTTTTGTAAATAGTGCTGCTATAAACATAGGGGTGCAGGTGTTCTTTGGAATTGATGTTTCTGTGTCCTTTGGGTAAATACTTAGGAGTGGAATTGCTGGATCATATGGAAGCTCTATGTTTAGTAGGTCCAGAAATCTCCACACAGCTCTCCATAGTGGTTGGACCAGTTTGCACTCCCACCAACAGTGCAGAAGAGTTCCTTTTTCTCCACACCCTCCCCAACATTTGTTGTTGCTAGTTTTTTTAATATGTGCCATTCTCACTGGTGTAAGATGGTACCTCATGGTAGTTTTGATTTGCATTTCCCTGATTACAAGCGATGTTGAACATTTTTTCATATACCTGTTGGCCATTTGCATTTCCTCTTCAGAGAAGTTTCTTTTTAGCTCTTCTGCCCATTTTTTGATGGGATTATTTTCTTTGTTGTTGTTGAGTCTCATCAGCTCTTTGCAGATTTTTGTGATCCGTCCTTTATCATTAGTGTTGGGTGCAAAAATGTTCTCCCAGTTGGTGGGGTTTCTCTTTGTTTTTGTTATTGTCTCTTTTGCTGTGCAGAAGCTCTTTAATTTGATGTAGTCACAGCTGTTTATCTTTGCCTTCACTATCACTGCTTTGGGTGATGTGTCTGTAAAGATGTCTTTGATGTGCAAATCATGTAGTGTTTCGCCTATATTTCCTTCTATATATTTTATGGTTTCAGGTCTTATGTCTAGTTCTTTAATCCATTTTGAGTTGATTTTAGTGTATGGTGTGAAGTAATGGTCAAGCTTCATTCTTTTGCATGTAGCGACCCAGTTTTCCCAGCACCATTTTTTGAACAAACTTTCTTTGCTCCAAAGCATAGTCTTTGCTCCTTTGTCAAAGATTAGTTGACCATAAATCTGTGGGTTTATTTCTGGATTTTCTATTCGATTCCATTGGTCTGTATGTCTGTTCTTGTTCCAATACCATGCAGTTTTGATGATTATGGCTTTGTAGTAGAGTTTGAAGTCTGGGAGTGTGATGCCTCCATTCCCTTCTTTTTTTTTCAGGAGAGCTTTGGCTATTCGGGGTTTTTTTGTGATTCCATATGAATTTCATCAATAATTGTTCTATTTCTTTGAAGAATGACATTGAAATTTGATTGGAATAGCATTGAATCTGTATATTGCTTTTGGTAGGATGGCCATTTTAATAATGTTTATTCTTCCAATCCATGAGCAGGGGATGTCTTTCCATTTCTTTGTGTCTTCTCCTATTTCTTTTAACAGTGTTTTATAGTTTTCTTTGTATAGGTCCTTTACCTCTTGTTAGATTTATTCCCAAATATTTGATTTTTTTTGTTTCAATAATAAAAGGGATTTTTTTTTATTTCTTCTTCTTCAGATTTATTGTTTGTGTATAGAAAGGCTACTGACTTTTGCGTGTTGATTTTGCACCCTGCCCCTTTACTGAATTGATTGATTAGTTGAATTAGTTTTTCTGTGGAGTTTTTGGGGGTATCTATGTATATTATCATATCATCTGCAAATAGTGATAGTTTGACTTCTTCTTTTCCTATTTGGAGTCCTTGGATGTCTTTCTCTTGTCTTATTGCTCTGGCTAGGACTTCCAGTATTATATTGAAAAGCAGTGGTGAGAGTGGACATCCTTGTCTTGTTCCAGATCGTAATGGAATTGCTTTCAGCTTTTCACCATTGAGAATGATACTCGCTGTTGGCTTGTCATAGATGGCCTTTATGATGTTGAGGTATGTTCCTTGTATCCCAAGAATTTCAAGGGCTTTTATCATGAATGCGTGTTGCACTTTGTCGAAAGCTTTCTCAGCATCTATTGATATTATCATATGGTTTTTATATTTCTCTTTGTTGATGTGTTGGATAACGTTGATTGATTTTCGGATGTTAAACTGTGTGTCCCTGGAATGAATCCTACTTGGTCGTGGTGAATTATCTAATGGATACATTGTTGGATTATGATAGCTAGAATTTTATTGAGGATTTTTGCATCAGTGTTCATTAGAGAGATTGGCCTGTAGTTTTCCTTTTTTGTGTTGTCCTTGTTTGGTTTTGGTATTAGTGTAATGTTGGCTTCATAGAACGTGTTTGGTATTATCCCTTCCTTCTCAATTTTTTGGAAGAGTTTGTGAAGGATAGGCACTGATTCATCTCTGAATGTTTGGTAGAATTCATTTGTAAATCCATCAGGTCCTGGGCTTTTGTTTTTGGGGAGGTTTTTGATTACCATTTCAATTTCGCTGCTTGTAATTCGTCTGTTTAGGTGTTCTATTTTTTCTTTATCTAGCTTTGGGTGATTGTATAGTTGTAGGAATTTGTCCATCTCCTCTAGATTGTTGAACTTGTTTCCATATAACTGTTCATAGTAGTTACTGATTATTCTTTTGATTTCTGCTGTGTCCGTAGGGATTTCTCCTCTTTCATTTGTGATCCTGTTTATTTGTGCTTTCTCCCTCTTTTCCTTTGTGAGCCTGGCTAGGGGTTTGTCTATTTTATTGATTTTTTCGAAGAACCAGCTCTGGGTTTCATTGATCTTTTGGATTGTTTTTTTTTTTAGTTTCAATTTCATTTATTTCTGCTTTGGTTTTTATTATTTCTTTTCTTCTACTGGTTTTGGTTTTTTTTTGTTGTTCTTTTTCTAGATCTTTGAGCTTCGAGATTAGGTTGTTTCTTTGAGTTCTTTCTTGTTTCTTGATGTGAGCTTCTATTGCTATATATTTTCCTCTTATTACTGCTTTTGCTGCATCCCATACATTTAGGATATTGGTGTCCTCCTTGTCATTCAAGTCAAAGAATTTTTTAATTTCTTCATTGATCTCCTCATTAGTCCAGTGGTCTTCCAGTAGTGTGGCTTTTAATCTCCATGAGGTAGGAAAGTTCCTTGCCTTCTTTTTATGGTTTATTTCTAGTTTGATGCCTTCATGGTCAGAAAAGATGGTTGGTATGATTTCAATCTTGGTGTATCTGTTGATGTTTGTCTTGTGCCCCAGTATGTGATCGATCTTGGAGAATGATCCGTCTGCGCTTGAGAAAAATGTGTACTCCGTTTTTTTGGGATTCAGTGTTCTATAGATGTCTGTTAAGCCCAAATGCTCCAGGTCCTTATTTAGAGCTTTAGTTTCTTTACTTATTTTTTGTCTTGTTGATCTATCCATTGTTGATAGTGGTGTGTTGAAGTCTCCCACTACATATGTGTTTTCTCTGATGTCTGTTTTCAGAGAGGACAACAGTTGTCTGATATATTTTGGTGCTCCTTCGTTTGGTGAGTATATGTTAATGAGTGTTATTTCTTCTTGAAGTATTGTCCCCTTGATCATAATGTAGTGACCATTGGGGTCTCTTTTTTATTTTTTTGAGTTTGAAGACTGTTTTATCTGATATAAGTATAGCTTTTCCTGCTTTCTTTTTTGGTCCATTTGCTTGTAGGATTGTTTTCCATCCTTTAACTTTGAGCCTATTTTTATCTTTTGTAGCTAAATGTGTTTCCTGGAGGCAGCAAAACATTGGTTTTTGTTTCTTAATCCAGGCTGCAACTCTGTGTCTTTTTATTGAAGAGTTTAGTCCATTTACATTTAGAGTTAATATTGATATGTTAGCATTTGTGTTTGCCATTGTGTTTGTCTTTCCTTTGATTTATTTATTTATTCTTTTAATAACTTTTTTTTTTTTTGGCCTTCTTTCGTTGTTATTCGTCCCTCTGAGGTTCTGGCTTTAGGATTCCTTGTAGTATTTTTTGGAGTGGGGGTTTAGTCGTAATGAAATTCCAGAGTTTCTGTTTGTCTGGGAAGGTCCTTATTCTTTCTTCATAGAGGAAGGAGAGCTTTGCGGGATAGAGTATTCTTGGTTGGCATCTGTTTTCTTGGAGTCTGTTGACTATGTCCCTCCACTCTCCTTGCCCATAGTGTTTCTTCAGAGAAGTCTGATGTCAGCCTAATTGGTTTTCCTTTGAATGTTATCTGTTTCTTCCCTCTTGTCAGCTTCATTATTTTTTCCTTGTCCTGGATTCTTGGGAGCTTTACTATTATGTGTCTTGCTGTATTTTTCCTTTCGTCGTGGAAGTTTAGTGTTCTTCTTGCTTCTTGTATATCAATTTTCAGCTCCTTCTTCGCGTTTGGGAAGTTCTCTTCAATTATCTCCTGGAATATTTTCTCTGTTCCTACATCTCTCTCCTCTCCTTCTGGAATTCCTATAACTCTTATATTTCCTTTCCTCATGGAGTCAGATAGTTCCCGAAGTCTTTCTTCATTCTTTTTCCTTCGTACTTCTCTTTCCTTTTCTGTTTTGGTTCTTTTTATTTCTGTGTCTTCAAGAGTACTTATTCGTTCTTCCATTTCATCTATTCTGCTTTCATTGCTTTTCCCAGAGTTCTTTAGTTCCTCCATTAATTCTTTGATCTCCTGCGTTTCTTTTGCTTCCCTCTTTAGGGACTCAATTTCCTTCTTCTGATCATTGTTTTCCTTTATGAGTTCTGTCATTTTTTTAATCACGGCAATTTTAAATTCTCTTTCAGGAAGGCTCAGAAGTTCTTCCAAGTTACTGTCGTTGCAATCTGGGGGGTGGTTTTCTTTTTGTGGTGTGCTTTTTTCCTGAGGAGTTGTTAGGTTGCGTGTGGTTCTTCTACTCCCTACTGTCTGTTTTCTAATTTGTCGTATGCATTGGACACTGTGTTGCTCGGACTGGCCGGCATCTTGGGTGAACTTCTCCGCTCCCCTCTGGCTCCTCCAGCAGCCATCTCTGGCTTCTGAGGGAGCTTTCTGCTGGTTTCAGGCAATCTTTACTGAAGAAATGTCCCTGTTCTAAAATGGCAACGCGGGACTCAGTCCCTGAGCATCCGGTCTCAGGCACACTCTTCTGCGTGCCCGGTCTGCCCCGTCTGTGGGTGCCTGTTCCCTCTGTGGGCTCAGACTGCTGGTCGGAAGGGGCCTGGTGTGGGCTAACTTCCCAGCTGGTCACTGTCTCCTCCGGGAGCCTTCTGCCCTTTTCAAGCAGTCTTAAGAAATTTCCCTGTTCTATGGGGTGTTAATGACTTTTTTTTTCTGGTTGCTAGGTGGTGCCAGAGATCTCTCCTATTGTCCTTGGGGGGCTGTTTTTCGCCCCCCCTCACCCCGTGGGACAGGGAACAGAGCGGGAATGGTAGGGTAAACCTCAACAGCTTTGGGGTGCTGTGTCTGCCTTGTGCCCCACTGTCGTGGAGAACCCATGCCCCGAACTTCGTGCCCCGGGTCTCAGTTCCAAAGCCCTCAGGTCCAGGACGCGGGCTGTAGCCCAGTTCAGTGGCGCGGGAATGGCGCCTTTTGCACCTGCTCCCATGCCTGGGCGCCTGGCGCCTGGTTCCTGCTTACTCAGTGAGGGACTTTCACCTCAGTGAGGGCCTCCATGCGTCTCCCCGCAAGCCTAGGTCGCAGGCGCGGGGGCCTAGGCAGCCGCGATCCCGATCCGCATTTGCTTTTCAAGCGTGCCAAGTGCGCCACTTTTCCGCGCAAGCTTACCGGCCAGCCCGGGGCTGTGTGCAGGTCTCCCGGGTTCTCTGCTGTTCTTCATTGGCGCCCAGAGCCGTTTGCTCACCGCCGCGGCGAATCCTGCAGGGTTCTCCACAGCTCCCGTTCACGGGGTGTGGTGGCTGAAATAGTTCCTTTCCACTCACAGTCCCGTTTGATGCATAGTTTGTTCTTGTTGGTCGTTTTAGTTTGTTGTTTTCCTCCTCTCTGCTGGTCGGAGAGTGATGACTCTGTGGGTGGGTGAGGGGAGCAGGGTTCTGTGCTTTCCTCCCTTCTAGTCCTCTTTTATGGCAACTTTCTTCTTCGGGTAGTTTGCTGGAGTAGTCCGTTTAACCTCCGTGTCCCAGTTCTCACTGGGACCTGCCGCTTTTCCTCCCTATTAACTTTTTTTAATGGGAGATCTTACTCGCAGTGTCTCCTCGCCGCCATGTTGCTCCGCCCTTCTTCCCATGAGGCAATTTGATCTTATCACTCACTTGCTTTTTTGTTTTGAAAATAGAATGGATGTTCAAAGTACAGAATTCAAGGAGGTCGGAAATATTTTGAAAAACTGTCCCAAATTAGTTACCTTCAATTGAAATATATTAGCTTGTTTAACATTTTCTATAAATTCACTAGGAAATAAAATATGTGATAATTTCTTATTCAGGTCACAGGCCTTATCACTATATAAGGATGTCAAACTAAACTACAATAAACTAAACTAAACTAAACTAAAATACTCAGGACTATGCTTGATACATGACACATGCCTAATAAATTTGAAGGGTAGCTAGCACTTCAGGCAATAAAATTTGACATAAAAGAGAAAACACCAATGCCATTTAAAAAATACCGGATGGTCTCACTCGTAGCAGGAATTTAGAAAACTTAAATAAGAGACCAGGAAAAAGACTAATGAACACAAAGTAAAAATCAAAATCAACAAGCAACTATAAACCAGAGACACACTATGGGGGTGGGGAGAAGGGTGGGGAGAGGAAGGACTAGAGTCAAAATAAGGGAGGGGTGCAATTGTATGGGGAATATAACCATAATGAAAATGCATACATTGTGCAAAGATGAAAAATGATGTAAGAATTATATAAAATATTTTTTAAAAAGTTAACCAGGAATCTAGAAAACTAAATACAGTGAATATAAGAAAGTTCAAAATCAATATGAACCAGAGACACTAAAGGATTTGGGGCGTTTGCAATTGTATGGGGAATAAAATAAAATTTAATATGTTCACTAACTAATACAGTAAAAGTTAGCCTAAAACTGGCACAAGTATCAATGCTTACAAACAAAACTTATATTTGAAAAGCTTACTTTTCTATGATTTGATTTCCTATGAGAATATTGTCTTACAATTTAATTTTTTTAGTATATAATTAAATGACTGAAAAGAAATAAAACCAAAGAAACTACAACTTTAAAATTTAAATTAAGCAGAAATTGAGTAAATAAAAGAGATCTTTAGCATAATATGTATCAGAAAAATCTCTGTCCCTGTTGACAATCATGGTTAAACAAATATATTTGGGAGAATGACCAAAAATTTTATTTTTTTAAATTGAGCTACTATCAGAAAACATATTTTGGTAACAATATATCAATATTGGTATAGTTTTATTGAATTGTTTCCTAATAAATTGAGAGTTAAAAGTTTCTGGTCAAAAAAGCAGGAACAAAATGGAGTCAAAATGTCATAAACCATTTGTTCTTACACTGTGTGATAGTGTGTAATAGTGTGTCATGTCACACATTTCATTTGATTATCGCTGTTTTTAAGTATAATATATAGTTAGAAATCATTAAAGAGGGAAATTCTCAGAAAACATGGTGCATTAAATTACATCAGGAAAATATCTCCTTAAGCACATCCAGAAAACAGCTTAATATCTCACCCATTGCTTATCAAATTATCACCTGAGGATGCCTGGTTACCCAGGCAACTGTGTTATTGAAGGTGGCTAGCCAAAAAAATGGTGGTTTGAGGGCAGAGTTTGGCAAGGGAGTGTGGAGCTGCAAACACAGCAGGAGCAGAATGTGCAGGTGCTGACCATGCCAGAGTGGTGAATAGGCAGAGGAGGGGCTGTTTTTTGGAGGCATACATCCCTACACAAGGAGGACCCATTCCCCCCACCCTCCAAGGTGTCCTGAAACTGGAGGTGGTGGTGGGACTTTGAATTCCTACAAATTTTCACTACCTGGTGTAGTGAGCAGAGGCCATTCCTTCACCCCTAGGAGCGGCAAGGAAGCCTGCTCCCAGTGCACCAAGACTCAACCTTCACCAGCTACAAAATCCACCCTATTTCCCTTTGGCTCCTACTCCACTTCATCTGGGAAAATTCTGAGGGGCAAGTGTGCAGCTGATACACCTGGGGTACTGGTAGCAGGATGGGGGTCCCAAAAAGCAGTCACCCTCTTCCATCTCTCACCTTAACTCTGGCATTTTTCTGGGTTCCAAACCCACTGAAGAGAGATTAGCATAAAAAGTGACTGCCTGGTAGGAACTGAGCTGATAAACCTCAGGTTGCAGAGAGCTAGCTTGGTGGTCCAGAAAGGCACACTCTCCTCCCCTGCCCAGACTTCCAGGGCTTCCCTGAGGAACTCACACACCACAGGCAGGTGAGTGCCACCTACAATAAAGAAGATTGACTGCTGAGCAGGTGCTGAGCTACTGCACTTGGGAATGTTGGCTGTTTGCTTGGCAGCCCCAAGTAGCACCAATCCCATCCCAGTTTTAGTTTGGCAGGCGAATGGATAGTCTACTACACAATCTGCATCCTCTCCTGGTACCTGTGTTTGACTCAAGCCCACAGAATCCCAGCCACTCTGATTTGTTCAGAGCCTCAGGACAGGACAGTCCCAGCACAACCTGCTGAGATCAAAAATTAGACTGCAACTAAAGGATCAGTGGTAGTTTAGGGCTCCTGAGAGCACACACCCCAGTGCTCTGCCTTGACCAACCCTGACTAGACAGTGATTGCAGATCCTTTCCTGGGCTCAAGTGGCTGTTGCACAGAGGGAGGCTTTTGACCTTGGCAGTCTATTGCAGCAACATCCACACCTCCCACATATGCACCCCACATCTTCTAGGCCTGATTCCTGGATGTCCACCCTGCGACTGCTCTTGGCTCCAGTCACCCTTACTGATGGCAAAGCTTCAGCCAACACAACAACAGAAAACATATACCCTGCACATCTAAGCAACACTGTCATAGCAGGACTGGCAAGGAAAGCAGTCCAGATTAATGCATAGAAATAACGAGGAATGAGAAGGCAGAGGAATTCATCCCAAACAACAAATCAAGACAAAGTCTTGGGAAACATTTCTAATATGACAGAATTAACCAGACGACCAGAAGACGATTTCAAAGCAAAGTCTAAATGATGATTACTGAAATTAGATGAACAATGTATGAAAAAAAGAAATACAACAAGGACAAAGAAAATATGAAAAAGCTCTAAACAGGAAAAAAAAGAATACAATAGTTGAAATTAAAGATAAAATAGAATCAATGGTAGATTCAATGAAGCTAAGAAGCAAATGAGCAAGACAGGAGATAGGCTAAGAAAATCATCTAGAAAAATCAGCAAAAAAAAAAAAAAAAAGAAGAACAAAAGTGAAATCAACATAAACTATTTGAAGAAACAGTAGCTGAGAACTTCCCCAAACTGGGGAAGAAAACAGATATCTGGATTCAGGAAGTTCAGAGTTCCAAACAAACTAAACCCAAACAGATGCACACCCATACATATTATAATTAAAATGGCAAAAATTCAAGATAAGTATTCAAGAGAATACTAAAAGCAGCTAGAAAATAAACAAAACTGCATATAAGGGAACCCCTGAACACCATCAGCAAATGTCTCAGCAGAAACATCACAGGGCAAGAATCGTCTACCCAACTAGGCTAAGATTCAGAATTGAAGGGATAAGAAAGAGTATTATAGGCAGATAACAGTTGAAGGAATGCATCTCTTCACAAGTCATGACAGAAATATTAAAGGGACTTCTAAAAAACAAAAGGAAACCTCATAAGCAAGGACACTCTAAAAACAGAAAATTTGGGCCTCCCTGGTGGCCTAGGGGTTAAGTCTCAGCACTATCACCATTATGGCCTGAATTTGATCTCTAATAGGAAGCTAACCCACGCAGATCTCTCCTGTTTCACCCGCTGCTCCCCTCAGCAGTCTATTTCAGTAAATCCACCTATTCTGCTCCCCACTCTGTCTCTGGTGAATTCTCTCACCCCTTGCACCTCTGGTTTATACCCCAGTTCTTTTACACACACACACACACACACACACACACATACACACACAAATTAATTTAAAAAAAGATGAAAGAAAGGAAAATAAAAAAAAAAAAGATAATAGGAGGGGAGGGGAGGAAAAATAGGGACTGGTTTAAAGAGCTTGATATTTTTTGACTTTCAATTTAGGATAGACTATAAATATGGAACTCTATATATAAGCCATATGGTAAACTCAGAACAAAAATACCCAAAGGAAACAAAAGAAGACAAAGCCAGGAACTGATTACTACACAAATTCCAAAATACAAGGGAAGAGCACAAGAGAAGAACAAAGGAAGAGAAACAAACTGCAAAAACATCCAGAAGACAAACAGCAAAATAGCAACAAGTAATTATATATCAATAATATCCCTAAAAATCAATGGTCTGACTCACCAATCATAAGGCAGAGTGGCTAGTTGGATCAAAATCTAAAACCCAACTTCCTGCTGTTTTTAGGAAACCCGTATGTGTTCCAAAGTAAACATAAGCTCAAAATAGGTCAGAAACAATCTTAAAAGCAAATAGTACTCTAAAAATGTCAGTGAGCGCCAAAAGATAAAACAGACTATCAACTAAAAAAAGTAACAGACTATCAACTAAAAAAAGTTTAGTTGATAAAACAAACTATCAACTAAAAAAGCAATGTGATTTATATAATGATTAGTGGACTAATACATCTGGAAGACACTCTCAACACTCATTAATATATATGAAGTAGAACCAAAATATGTGAAGCAACTATTAACAAACCTAAAAAACAAACATTGACAGCAACACAATAGTAGTGGGAAAGTAGACTAATGCAGCCCCTATGGAAAACAGTATGGAGATGTCTCAAAATATTAAAAATGCATCTACCATATAACCCAGCAATTCCACTCCTAAGGTATCTTCCTGAAGAATACAAACAGTAACTTGAAGGAAAACAGGCACTCTTATGTTCATTACAGCACTATCCGTAATAGCTAAACTATGGAAAGAAGTTAAGTGCCCAAATACAGGTGAGTGGGTTAGTAAGATGTGGCACACAATGAAAGTACTGAGCAATCAAAAAAAGTAAAGTCACTTCATTTGCAACAATGGGAATGGAATTGGAGGGCATAAGTCAGAAATAAAAGATAAATATCAGATGGTATCACTTACACCTGGGATGTAGAGAAACAAAAGAAGGGTCGGATAAAGTCAAACGACAAATAAATCTTAGAAATACGACCATAGAACTGAGACTTCCAGAGGAAGAGGAGGAGGAGGGGCAGGGACAGTGGAGAGGGAGCACAGTGATGATGGGCATGGACTCTGGGTGCTCGGGTAGTGGGTGCCATGTAATAGCAACACCTGAAGTGGGATATCCTGTACCTCTAAAACAGAAACAACAATCTAAAACAATTTTATTTCCACATACAAAAAAAAATGCCTAATAAATGATTGAATGGATGGATAACAATATAAACATGTTACTCAGCAAAGTTTCCTCCCTCCCTCCCTCCCTACCTCCCTCCTTCCTTCCTTCCCCTATCCATGTTTATCCAGATAACCGATACATACCTAAAACATACACAAGGTTGTAAATCTGTTATCTAGAAAAATGAATAAATGAATGAATGAATGAATGAAGAAATCATTAAATATAATTACATAGCTGAAATATCTCTAATCTAACTTATAAAGAGAGATTTTTATTAAGATGTCATTATTTTTCCTCTTAAAAACTAAGAACCCTTTATGGCTTAAAGAAGAAACTGACAAATGTTGTTGAAGAGCTGTGATCTCATAAACTGTCATAAACAAAAGCTCCATTATATTCCTGATATATTTCTTCCATTTACAACTATTCAAATCTTCAGACAGATCTGAGCTTAAGTCTGGCTTGGGTATTAATTAGTGACAGAATTTCTTTATTAGTTATTTAATCTTTACGCTCAAAGCTTCCTCAACACAAAGTTGGAGGAATAATCTTATCATAATGCTGTGTTGTGGTACAGACTTAGCAATGTGGTACATGGTACACATACACTAAGTATTAAACTATTATTGTTTTCATTAACTTTAAAAAATTAAAATTAATTCTAAATCAATACCATGCCCACCCTTTGCAATGCATTTCAACATAAAATTGCCATGTAAATAATGAATTATTTGTATAATAGTACGATGACGTTTGTGATATATTTTGCAACTTTTTCCACAATGTATTAATAATTAATAATTAACTCCACTGAAGGCAGTACAGAAAATGTCTTATGTAAAAAATGTTGTGTAATGGAATAAAATATAACCTCCAATATCAGAAGAGTCTCTGTACCACTATGAGACAATTGATGGAAAATTATTTGTGTATATTATTACTATGACAAGTAAGCATGCAAAATGAATGACATGGGCCTCCCTGGTGGTGCAGGCGGTTGAGCGCCGCACTGTGAAGCTGTTTGCAGCCTCCGCAGCGTGGGTTTGATCTGGCCAGCCGGCCGGTAAGATTCCCACATGGTGAAGCAGACCTCTCCTGTCTCACTAGGTGCTCCCCTCAGCAGTGTATTTCATCAGTCTGCCTGTTCTGTTACCTGCGCTGTCTCTGGTGAATCCTCTCACCCTCCCACGCATCTGGCCTGTACCCAGGTTCTTGTATAAATGAATAAATCTTTTTAAAAAAAAAAGAAAAATGAATGGCATACTACCAACATGTTTGTATACACAATATACATCCAATATTTGAAGTGTTAACTGTATTCATGTTTGTTTCTTTTTATTTTATTTTATTTTTAACAAATAGCAGGCTTCAATTTTTTAAAAAAATATGTATTTATTTATGCATACAAGAGCTTGGGTACAGGCCAGAGATGCAGGGGATGAGAGGATTCACCAGAGACAGAGCAGGGGACAGAACAGGTGGATTGACCGAAATACACTGCTGAGGGGAGCAGCAGGCGAGTCAGGAGAGGTCTGCTGCGCCATGTGGGTAGCTCCCTGGCCAGCCAGGGATCAAACTCATGCTGCAGAGGCTGTGGATTGCTTCACAGTTTGGTGCTTAACCCCTTGTGCCACCAGGGAGGCCCTGTTTGTTTCTTTTTAAACATTCTCCAATGAAACTAAATCTAATTGCACTCAATCATGCTCACATTTACTCAGATTCACTCTAAATAATCTTAATCCAAAAAAAAAAAAAAAAAAGAGCAACCTGTGCCTCCCTGATGGCTCAGAGGTTAAAGTCTCAGCACTATCAAGCAATCGCCAGCCACTGCAGCATGAGTTCAATCCCCAGCCAGGGAGCTAACCCACATGGCACAGCAGACCTCTCCTGTCTCCTCCACTGCTCCCCTTCTACTCTGTCTCTGGTGAATCCTCTCACCCCAATCCCCCACCATCCCCCCACCCGGCACCTCTGGTCTACACCTAACTTGATATAAAAAAAGACCATATGTTTAACTCTAGTTTAGGAACACTAAGATTTCTAAATTCAGAATATGCAAATCTCTCAAGAATTATTATTGCACAATCCAAAACAATTTGTTTAAAATCAACTGGGAAAAAAAAGGTTGGGAGGAGCATAGCATAAAGTGTTAAATCATGGCAAAAGTAATGTTTTTTCATGGTAGTTGGATTTTCCATACAAACACATAATTTTAAAACATTTGTCAGTCAATTGTGTTAACTCACATGTATTTTTCATGCATATTTTGATGGAGTAGAAAATGTTGTTTAACTTCTAATTGGTTTGTCTTTAGGATTTTTCAAATGAAAAAAATAAATCTGGCCTGAACGTATCAATTAAAATGCACAGACCTCATCACAGACATTTATTACATAAGGGTAGAGCTATATTCAGTGCTATTGGTCAATGTTTATCTGCTAATTAGTGGAAGGTCAAAGAAGTAGGAAAATAAAAGTAATAGGGAGTGGCATACTGTATTTCCCAACTTTACAAATGATAGTATACATAGCTCATATAAGCCTAAATATACTTAATCTTACAACATTTTTTATGCTTAACTTGCTTATTTCGTTCTAAAATATAGAATATACTACCACCTCTTTTTTCTCTTTTTTTCCCTACCACCATCTCTTGTATTCCCTTGTCTGTTTCCTTCCCTCCTCCTTCTTAATTATGTTAATTTTTCTCTTTGTCAGCATAGCTAGAGGTTTGTACATTTTGTTTATCTTCTCTAAGAACCAATTCTAAGTTTCATTGGTTTTATTTTATTTTATTTTTTTTTTTGAATAATGCATGGTGGGAATTTAATGTATATTAGCAGTCTGAAAGATAGTAAGAGCATTCTAATAGTTTTTTTTTTTTTTTTAAATAATAAATTTTATTTTTATATTCCCCATACAATTGCAGCCCCCCCATTCTGACCCCAATCCCTCCCCTCCCGCCCCCGCCCCCCTAAAAGTGTCTCTGGTTCATAGTTTTTTGTTGATTTTGATTTTCACTTTCTTATAGTTATTCATTTTCCTGGTCCCTTATTTAAGTTTTCTAGATTCCTGCTATGAGTGAGACCATCCGGTATTTTTCTTTTTCTTTCTGACTTATTTCGCTGAGCATAATCCCTTCCAGTGCCATCCATGTTGCTGCAAATTGCATGTGTTTATCTTTTTTGAATGCTGAGTAATATTCCATGGTATATATGTACCACATCTTCTTGATCCAGTCATCTATTTTTGGGCATTTGGGCTGTTTCCAAAGCTTAGCTATTGTAAACAGTGCTGCTATAAACATTGGGGTGCAGGTGTTCTTTGGAATTGATGTTTCTGTGTCCTTTGGGTAAATACCTAGGAGTGGAATTGCTGGATCATATGGAAGCTCTATGTTTAGTAGGTCCAGAAATCTCCACACAGCTCTCCACAGTGGTTGGACCAGTTTGCACTCCCACCAACAGTGCAGAAGAGTTCCTTTTTCTCCACACCCTCGCCAACATTTGTTGTTGCTAGTTTTTTTAATATGTGCCATTCTCACTGGTGTAAGATGGTATTGCAACAGGGTGGTCCCCAGGAAAGGGGAGGTTCCCTGCCCCACCCAAGGGAGGGTGGAGCTGAGCAGGAAGAGAAGCTGCAGAAGAGACTGAGGAAGGAAGCAGGATGGAGCCAGGAGACCTGGAAGAGGCGCATGGAGCCTAGAGACATGTGAAGAAACTGCGCTTGTCTTTTGGTCGTGGACTGGGTGACACAGATGTGGGTGAGACCCGTGGGGAGGTGACCATGGCAGCTTTTATCTTGATGTTGATTTTGCTCTTTTCCTTCCGGGCTTGTCTGGTTGTTTGTGACCCTTTTCTGTGGGTCCCCACTGGAAGATGTTTTAGACTTGTGGCAGGCTTTGGGGCCTTGCTCTGGGCCGACCCATATGGATGGAGTTTTACCCACGAGGGGATGGGTAACTTTGGGTGCTTCATTTAGAAACTAGACTCTTTGCCTTACCTGTATTGTTTCCTAGTTTTTATTAAAGATCCTTCCCATTAAAGTGTCATATGTTTTGTGTTGATGCGGCGGATGGCAGAACCCATGTAGAATAGGCAGGTTTGCAGGGTTTGGGCTGACCCTCTCCCTGTCCTATAACAGATTTGGCGTCCAACGTGATTTAGGACAGAGCCATCCGTGGTTAGTCAGCCCCATGGGGAAATTGGGCTTCCCTGTGGCGCTGGCTACCATAAGCGCAAATGTGATTTTTGGTTTCTCCGGTGTGTTTGTTTCATATGTCGATTTGCTGTTGAAAAACTGGCTTGGGCTTTGTGAAGATCTGTGTGTCTGTATGTAATTTGTTTGTAGTGACTTGCTAAGACATTTGATTTTGTGGAAATTGTTCTGTGCCGGTTTTACTCAAAAGATTAGGCAGTACATTGGACCATGTGGCCAGATCAAAGATGGCGTCTGAGGCCACTTGGAACTTTTTTTTTTCTTTCTTTTTGTAATCTCTGCTGTCTCATTAGCATTTCTAAAGGCAATAATGGTTCTTCAGTGGTATGTTGCTTTGTCTTTGGCTACTTCCTGCTCTCTGCCTGATGGATTTTGCAAGCCAATTGTGGAGCAGAGGTGTTTTAATTAGCAAATGTATGCCTGGGTATTAAGGAAAGAGTAGCTTTAAGCAGTAACTGGTAATCGCTGGTATCCTTGATGGATTCTTGGAGATAACTTGAATTTTTGCAAAGTCTGGATCAGAAAAATTAACAAGATTTTGTCTGAGTCTGAAAGGATTTGCTGCTGTGAATTTTGTCTACACAATTTGTTTTGGGCATGTTTGCCATTTTTGAATACTGGATTTGTTCAATTGCTGGTGTAAGACAAGATTCTAAGTTTCTGCTTCCTACTGAGGAAGGTCTGTTGTGGAAAGCACTCTTTAGGGTGCATCATGTAACTGTACCAGGTTTTCATACCTGTGTTGTTGTTGTCCCTCCCTAGTGTGGGGGAGGTGTAATCTGTGCTTAGATGTTGAATCTGCTCTTTCAGCTTCTGTCCCAGAGTGGCTAACAGAAGTAAGGAGATGACTCCTTTTAATTGAAAGTTAATTACTGATATTTTGATTTTGCTTTTTTCAGGTTCTATTCCAGGAAACCCAAGGAGTGCCTGCTTGGTGGCTAACAAGAAATGACTCCTTTTGCTTAAAAGTTAACTGTTATTTTTATTCTTTCAGTTGCTGTACAGAATACCCCAGGATTGACTTCTAACAAAAAGTCTTCAACACTGAAAACCCTAATGTGATAAACAAGGTCGTTTAACTCTTGTGATTAATAAAACTTTTCCTTCCTATTTCCAAAGTCTTAGGTTTGTAGGATGACAACCGGAAATTTTTCTGCCAGCAACACTCCACATTTTTTTTGGACTTTGACATTTTTTTTCTGAGCCTATGGAGTAAAACTGCAGTTACATAACATTCTACGTGGCATAACTAAAAAAAAAAAACTGTCTTTGTCTATATGTTGTATGTCTGTATGTCCTTGTGTCTAACTGTCTTGACCTCCAGTGATTGACAAATTGGTATACATGGTGCCCATAGACATTGAAAAAAAAAAAAAAAGAGTCTCCAGTTACGAGAAAAACTAAAGGTTATGGTTTGATTGTCAACATTGTGCTACTGAACTAAGCCGGTGCCTTCATAGAGATTGAATATTGTTGTTTCTGTTAATTTTCTGATATTTATGGCAAAGCTTCCCAGAAATCTAAATTCAAGTACAAATTTGGTAGCCTGTCATTTGACTGATGCAAGGAAATTTGTGGAACCTCAGTAGAGCTCCTGAGACACTCCACGAAGTTTCTCCTTTTCCTCCTGGGAAGGCATTACATGAATTTGTTCTATTTGGCTTTTACCTAATGAAGTAAAACTGTAAGGGAAGCATTGTCACTTGGGAAAATGGTAAAACTTTGGTATGTACAAAATGTTAACAGTAGTATCTGGTATGTATGTAAATTGTCAATGGTGATTGTCACCTTGTAATATTGTATAATTCAATTGTTTCACACCTACAGAAATTGTTTCCGGAAATATAGGGAAAAAGGTCTCAATAGATTCCTATTGATGGAACTGTTGAGAGAAAAAAACTTTCCTACAAAGGACTGAATAGACCTGGAAATACACCTGACATTTACAAGTTTTCTTTGACATAATACTGGAACTTTTTTTTATGCATTCTGTCCTGAATCCATGAAATTTTTGTTTTGTTTTGTTTTGTTTTGACTAACCAGGATCTGCAGAAAGGTTGTAATTTTTTTCCAGCAAAGCTAACTTGTCACATTTTCTCTCCCCTTGATACCAACACAGCATACAAATAGTGGTAGTAATTTTTGCTACTTATTCAGAGTCTGTTTTTGCATAACTTCCATAGGGATTTTGTCTGTTTTAACGAAAATTGGACGTGAGTTTGATTGTGTGGCTTTGTGTGGAGTTCTTCCAGAAAGTTGAAAAAGAGCTGAACCAAGAAGAGGAGAACCTGTTTGCCTTGTTTGTAGGGTTCCAGAGACCTCCAAAGAAGGTGGGGAAGCTTGCCTCCATTGGCAGGACTGGACAACCCGGCCAACGAAAAAGCCCTGGTACCCTCGAGAAGAGGAAAGCCCAGGTGGAGTCTGATGAGACCAACTTTATACCTGAAGCATACATCGACTGGATGCCACCGGTTCGCTCTGATCCTGTGTGGAGTATTTCAACAAAGCCAGCTAAAAATTGCTGTTAGTTATTTCTACCCTGTGATTTTATGCAAAAATAGGAAAAATGGTTTAAAAGTAGATTTAGTTTGCAAACTTTTGCTTTGCTGTTAAAAGTTTGGGATCAAGGTTGAGAAAATTTGTGTTTTTGCATAAGTTGAACAATTTTAACATTTTTTCCCTGTGATTTTGATATATTTTCTGTCTTGTTTTAGCTAACGCTCCAATTTTTTTTTTCTTTTGGCTTGGATAATGGACTATTTTCAAGTAATGAAAAACTGTCATACTGGACATTCATGGACAATGCTGCTGACTAATTGTTGCTTCTCTTACACACATTGTAACCCTAAAAAAAGACTGTCTCCTAAGACTATACCCTAACATTTGTGCCACCATAGATATGGTGGAATAAAAATTAAAAGGGGGGATTGCAACAGGGTGGTCCCCAGGAAAGGGGAGGTTCCCTGCCCCACCCAAGGGAGGGTGGAGCTGAGCAGGAAGAGAAGCTGCAGAAGAGACTGAGGAAGGAAGCAGGATGGAGCCAGGAGACCTGGAAGAGGCGCATGGAGCCTAGAGACATGTGAAGAAACTGCGCTTGTCTTTTGGTCGTGGACTGGGTGACACAGATGTGGGTGAGACCCGTGGGGAGGTGACCATGGCAGCTTTTATCTTGATGTTGATTTTGCTCTTTTCCTTCCGGGCTTGTCTGGTTGTTTGTGACCCTTTTCTGTGGGTCCCACTGGAAGATGTTTTAGACTTGTGGCAGGCTTTGGGGCCTTGCTCTGGGCCGACCCCATATGGATGGAGTTTTACCCACGAGGGGATGGGTAACTTTGGGTGCTTCATTTAGAAACTAGACTCTTTGCCTTACCTGTATTGTTTCCTAGTTTTTATTAAAGATCCTTCCCATTAAAGTGTCATATGTTTTGTGTTGATGCGGCGGATGGCAGAACCCATGTAGAATAGGCAGGTTTGTGGGGGTCTGGGGTGCCCCTCTCCCTGTCCTATAACAGTATCTCATGGTAGTTTTGATTTGCATTTCCCTGATGACAAGTGATGTTGAACATTTTTTCATATGCCTGTTGGCCATTTGCATTTCCTCTTCAGAGAAGTTTCTTTTCAGCTCTTCTGCCCATTTTTTGACTGGATTATTTTCTTTGTTGTTGTTGAGTCTCATCAGCTCTTTGCAGATTTTTGTGATCAGCCCTTTATCATTAGTGTTGGGTGCAAAAATGTTCTCCCAGTTGGTGGGGTTTCTCTTTGTTTTTGTTATTGTCTCTTTTGCTGTACAGAAGCTCTTTAATTTGATGTAGTCACAGCTGTTTATCTTTGCCTTCACTATCACTGCTTTGGGTGATGTGTCTGTAAAGATGTCTTTGATGTGCAAATCACGTAGTGTTTCGCCTATATTTCCTTCTATATATTTTATGGTTTCAGGTCTTATGTCTAGTTCTTTAATCCATTTTGAGTTGATTTTTGTGTATGGTGTGAGGTAGTGGTCAAGCTTCATTCTTTTGCATGTAGCGACCCAGTTTTCCCAGCACCATTTATTGAACAAACTTTCTTTGCTCCAATGCATAGTCTTTGCTCCTTTGTCAAAGATTAGTTGACCATAAATATGTGGGTTTATTTCTGGATTTTCTATTCGATTCCATTGGTCTGTATGTCTGTTCTTGTTCCAATACCATGCAGTTTTGATGATTATGGCTTTGTAGTAGAGTTTGAAGTCTGGGAGTGTGATGCCTCCATTTCCTTCTGTTTTTTTCAGTAGATCTTTGGCTATTCGGGGTTTTTATATAATTGTTCATTTTTTTTATAATTGTGTCATATTCCATTGTGTAAAATATACAACATCTTCTTAATTTACTCATCTGTCCTTAGGCACTTAGATTGTTTCCATAAATAGGCACTTATAGAGAGTGCCATATATCTCTTGAATTAATGGTTTTGCATTCTTCAGGGAGATACTTAGGAGGAATTTCTGGATCATATGGTAGATCTATTTTTAATATTTTGGGAAACCCCTACATTGTTTTCCATAGGGCTATACCAATCTGAATTCCTAACAGCAGAAGACAAAGGTTTATTTTTCCTCTGCATTCTAACAAGCCCTTCTTGATTCACATAACACTGTATAAGTTTAAGGTATACAATGTGTTGTTTTGATATCTTCATATAACACAAAACAATCTTACCGTAATATTAGCTAACACTACTATCATGTCACATCAGTATCATTTGTTTTTTGTGATATGAACATTTAAGAACTACTTAAATGGGCCTCCCTTAAATTGGAGGCACAACGGTTGAGTGCAGTGCTGTGAAGCTCTCCGCAGCATCTGCAGTACCGGTTCCATCCCTGCCGCCGGCCTCAGAGCAACCTGCATGGTGAGGAGGACCTCTCCTGTCTAGCCTGCTGCTCCCCTCAGCAGTATATTTCATCAGTCTGCCGGTTCTATTCCCGCTCTGTCTCTGGTGAATCCTCTCACCCTCCCGCATATCTGGCTTGTACCCCAGCTCTTGTATACATAAAATAAATCTTAAAAAAAAAATCTACTTTCTTAATGACTTTCAAGTCTATCTTCAAATAAAATTTACTTTTATAATAAAACAAAGGGATGGTAAATTAGTAAGAATTTTCAAAACTCATGTCTTAAGTTGTTATCTTCAGTATCTATTGATGAGTGTAAAAGAAAAAAAGTATTTTTACACATTGCTGATAGAATATTAATTTATGGGACTCTAGAAAACCAGCTGTAATATCATTCACAATTTGACACCCATGTATTGACCTAGCAATTCTATTGACATGTAGGAATTTTTCCTAAAATTATGTGTATCTATATATACATAATAAAAATATATGTAAGTTCTTGAGACCCGGGGCACGAAAATTCGGGGCGTGGGTTCTCCACGACGGTGGGGCACAAGGCAGACACAGCACCCCAAAGCTGTTGAGGTGTACCCTACCATTCCCGCTCTGTTCTCTGTCCCACGGGGTGGGAGGAGGCGAAAAACAGCCCCCCAAGGACAATAGGAGAGATCTCTGGCGCCACCTAGCGACCAGGAAAAAAAAAGTCACTAACACCCTATAAAACAGGACATTTCTTAAGACTGCTTGAAAAGGGCAGAAGGTTTCTGGAGGACCCAGTGGCCAGCCGGGAAGTTATTCCACGCCAGGCCCCTTCCGACCAGCAGTCTGAGCCCACAGAGGGAGCAGGCACCCACGTCCGGGGCAGACCGGGTGCGCAGAAGAGTGTGCCTGAAACCGGAGGCGCAGGGACTGCATCCCGCTTCGCCATTTGAGAACAGGGACATTTCTTCAGTAAAAACTGCCTAAAACCAGCAGAAAGCTCCCCCAGAAGACAGAGATGGCTCCTGGAAGAGCCAGAGGGGAGCGGAGAAGTTCACCCAAGATGTCAGTCAGTCCGAGCAACACAGTGTCCCAACGCATACGACAAATTAGAAAACAGACAGTAGGGAGTAGAAGAACCACACGCAACCTAAAAACTCCTCAGGAAAGAAGCACACCACAAAAAGAAAACCACTCCCCAGATTGCAACGACAGCAACTTGGAAGAACTTCTGAGCCTTCCAGAAAGAGAATTTAAAATTGCCATGATTAGAAAAATGATAGATCAGAAGAAGGAAATTGAGTCCCTAAAGAGGGAAGTAAGAGAAATGCAGGAGATCAAAGAATTAATGGAGGAACTAAAGAACTCTGGGAAAAGCAATGAAAGCAGAATAGATGAAATGGAAGAACGAATAAGTAATCTTGAAGACACAGAAATAAAAAGAACCAAAACAGAAAAGGAAAGAGAAGTACGAAGGAAAAGAATGAAGAAAGACTTCGGGAACTATCTGACTCCATGAGGAAAGGAAATATAAGAGTTATAGGAATTCCAGAAGGAGAGGAGAGAGATGTAGGAACAGAGAAAATATTCATGGATATAATTGAAGAGAACTTCCCAAATGCGAAGAAGGAGCTGAAAATTGATATACAAGAAGCAAGAAGAACACCAAACTTCCACGACGAAAGGAAAAACACAGCAAGACACATAATAGTAAAGCTCCCAAGAATCCAGGACAAGGAAAAATAATGAAGCTGACAAGAGGGAAGAAACAGATAACATTCAAAGGAAAACCAATCAGGCTGACATCAGACTTCTCTGAAGAAACACTACGGGCAAGGAGAGAGTGGAGGGACATAGTCAACAGACTCCAAGAAAACAGATGCCAACCAAGAATACTCTATCCCGCAAAGCTCTCTTTCTCCATGAAGAAAGAATATGGACCTTCCCAGACAAAGAGAAACTCCGGAATTTCATTGCGACTAAACCCCCACTCCAAAAAATACTACAAGGAATCCTAAAGCCAGAACCTCAGAGGGACGAATAACAACGAAAGAAGACCAAAAAAAAAAGTTATTAAAAGAATAAATAAATAAAATCAAAGGAAAGACAAACATAATGGCAAATACAGATGCTAACATATCAATATTAACTCTAAATGTAAATGGACTAAACTCTTCAATAAAAAGACACAGAGTTGCAGCCTGGATTAAGAAACAAAACCCAACCTTTTGCTGTCTCCAGGAAACACATTTAGCTACAAAAGATAAAAATAGGCTCAAAGTCAAAGGATGGAAAACAATCCTACAAGCAAATGGGCCAAAAAAGAAAGCAGGAACAGCTATAATTATATCAGATAAAACAGACTTCAAACTCAAAAAAATAAAAAAGAGACCCCAATGGTCACTACATTATGATTAAGGGGACAATACTTCAAGAAGAAATAACACTCATTAACATATACTCACCAAACGAAAGAGCACCAAAATATATCAGACAACTGTTGTCCTCTCTGAAAACAGACATCAGAGAAAACACATATGTAGTGGGAGACTTCAATACACCACTATCAACAATGGATAGATCAACAAGACAAAAAATAAGTAAAGAAACTAAAGCTCTAAATAAGGACCTAGAGCATTTGGGCTTAACAGACATCTATAGAACACTAAACCCAAAAAAAACGGAGTACACATTTTTCTCAAGCGCACACGGATCATTCTCCAGGATCGATCACATACTGGGGCACAAGACAAACATCAACAGATACACCAAGATTGAAATCATACCAACCATCTTTTCTGACCACGAAGGCATCAAACTAGAAATAAATCATAAAAAGAAGGCAAGGAACTATCCTACCTCATGGAGATTAAAGCCACACTACTGGAAGACCACTGGACTAATGAGGAGATCAAAGAAGAAATTAAAAAATTCTTTGAATTGAATGACAAGGAGGACACCAATATCCTAAATGTATGGGATGCAGCAAAAGCAGTAATAAGAGGAAAATATATAGCAATAGAAGCTCACATCAAAAAACAAGAAAGAACTCAAAGAAACAACCTAATCTCGAAGCTCAAAGATCTAGAAAAAGAACAACAAAAAAACCCAGAACCAGTAGAAGAAAAGAAATAATAAAAACCAAAGCAGAAATAAATGAAATTGAAACTAAAAAAACAATCCAAAAGATCAATGAAACCAAGAGCTGGTTCTTTGAAAAAATAAATAAATAGACAAACCCCTAGCCAGGCTCACAAAGGAAAAAAGGGAGAAAGCACAAATACACAGGATCATAAATGAAAGAGGAGAAATCACAACGGACACAGCAGAAATCAAAAGAATAATCAGTAACTACTATGAACAGTTATATGGAAACAAGTTCAACAATCTAGAGGAGGTGGACAAATTCCTACAACTCTACAATCACCCAAAGCTAGATAAAGAAGAAATAGAACACCTAAACAGACCAATTACAAGCAGCGAAATTGAAATGGTAATCAAAAACCTCCCCAAAAACAAAAGCCCAGGACCTGATGGATTTACAAATGAATTCTACCAAACATTCAGAGACGAATTAGTGCCTATCCTTCACAAACTCTTCCAAAAAATTGAGAAGGAAGGGACAATACCAAACACGTTCTATGAAGCCAATATTACACTAATACCAAAACCGAATAAGGACAACACAAAAAAGGAAAACTATAGGCCAATCTCCCTAATGAACACTGATGCAAAAATCCTCAATAAAATTTTAGCTATCAGAATCCAACAATGTATCCATAAGATAATTCACCACAACCAAGTTGGATTCATTCCAGGGGCACAAGGATGGTTTAACATCCGAAAATCAATCAACGTTATCCAACACATCAACAAAAAGAAATATAAAAACCATATGATAATATCAATAGATGCTGAGAAAGCTTTCGACAAAGTGCAACACCCATTCATGATAAAAGCCCTTGAAATTCTTGGGATACAAGGAACATACCTCAACATCATAAAGGCCATCTATGACAAGCCAACAGCCAGTATCATTCTCAATGGTGAAAAGCTGAAAGCAATTCCGTTAAGATCTGGAACAAGACAAGGATGTCCACTCTCACCACTGCTTTTCAATATAATACTGGAAGTCCTAGCCAGAGCAATAAGACAAGAGAAAGACATCCAAGGAATCCAAATAGGAAAAGAAGAAGTCAAACTATCACTATTTGCAGATGATATGATAATATACATAGAGAACCCCAAAATCTCCACAGAAAAACTAATTCAACTCATCAATCAATTCAGTAAAGTGGCAGGATACAAAATCAACACGCAAAAGTCAGTAGCCTTCCTATACACAAACAATAAATCTGAAGAAGAAGAAATCAAAAAAACCACCCCTTTTATTATCGAAACAAAAAAAATCAAATATTTGGGAATAAATCTAACAAAAGAGGTAAAGGACCTATACAAAGAAAACTATAAAACACTGTTAAAAGAAATAGAAGAAGACACAAAGAAATGGAAAGACATCCCCTGCTCATGGATTGGAAGAATAAACATTATTAAAATGTCCATCCTACCAAAAGCAATATACAGATTCAATGCTATTCCAATCAAAATCTCAATGGCATTCTTCAAAGAAATAGAACAATTATTGATGAAATTCATATGGAATCACCAAAAACCCCGAATAGCCAAAGCTCTACTGAAAAAAAAAGAAGGAAATGGAGGCATCACACTCCCAGACTTCAAACTATACTACAAAGCCATAATCATCAAAACTGCATGGTATTGGAACAAGAACAGACATACAGACCAATGGAATCGAATAGAAAATCCAGAAATAAACCCACAGATTTATGGTCAACTAATCTTTGACAAAGGAGCAAAGACTATGCATTGGAGCAAAGAAAGTTTGTTCAATAAATGGTGCTGGGAAAACTGGGTCGCTACATGCAAAAGAATGAAGCTTGACCACTACCTCACACCATACACAAAAATCAACTCAAAATGGATTAAAGAACTAGACAATAAGACCTGAAACCATAAAATACATAGAAGGAAATATAGGCGAAACACTACGTGATTTGCACATCAAAGACATCTTTACAGACACATCACCCAAAGCAGTGATAGTGAAGAGAAAGATAAACAGCTGGGACTACATCAAATTAAAGAGCTTCTGCACAGCAAAAGAGACAATAACAAAAACAAAGAGAAACCCCACCAACTGGGAGAACATTTTTGCACCCAACACTAATGATAAAGGACTGATCACAAAAATCTGCAAAGAGCTGATGAGACTCAGCAACAACAAAGAAAATAATCCAGTCAAAAAATGGGCAGAAAAGCTAAAAAGAAACTTCTCTGAAGAGGAAATGCAAATGGCCAACAGACATATGAAAAAATGTTCAACATCACTTGTAATCAGGGAAATGCAAATCAAAACTACCATGAGATAGCATCTCACACCAGTGAGAATGGCACATATTAAAAAAACTAGCAACAACAAATGTTGGCGAGGATGTGGAGAAAAAGGAACTCTTGTGCACTGTTGGTGGGAGTGCAAACTGGTCCAACCACTATGGAGAGCTGTGTGGAGATTTCTGGACCTACTAAACATAGAGCTTCCATATGATCCAGCAATTCCACTCCTAGGTATTTACCCAAAGGACACAGAAACATCAATTCCAAAGAGCACCTGCACTCCTATGTTTATAGCAGCACTGTTTACAATAGCTAAGCTTTGGAAACAACCCAAATGCCCAAAAATAGATGACTGGATCAAGAAGATGTGGTACATATATACCATGGAATATTACTCAGCATTCAAAAAAGATAAACACATGCAATTTGCAGCAACATGGATGGCACTGGAAGGGATCATGCTCAGCGAAATAAGCCAAAAAGAAAAAGAAAAATACCGGATGGTCTCACTCATAGCAGGAATCTAGAAAACTTAAATAAGGGACCAGGAAAATGAATATAAGAAAGTGAAAATCAAAATCAACAAAAAACTATGAACCAGAGACACTTTTTGGGGGGTGGGGGGCGGGAGGGGAAGGATTGGGGTCAGAATGGGGCGTTTGCAATTGTATGGGGGAATATAAAAATAAAATTTAATATTTAAAAAAAAAATAAAATGCATGAAATGCCCTCTCTGAAAAAAAAAAAAATATATGTAAGTTCTTTGTAACATAGTTTGTAACCACAAAATAGTGCAAAAATATGAATGGCCACCAATGTGGAAATGAGTCAATAGATTATGATGCATTATTGCAATTAAATACACACACACACATAGAGACAATTTATTTTAATATGTGGCAAAAACTGTCTAAAAGATGCTTTGTATTTTTAACTTGATACAATTTTGTGATTCTAAAAGGTTAATCTCTATAAAACTTAAATAAAGTATTCTTTTTAGAGACAGAATACTTTGCTAAAAACAAATGTTTTTAGAAGTGCTATACAACAAATGTTAACGGTGTAATATTCAGATATATTTTCTAAATAAATTCTCAAATAACATTTACCAAAATCAAGTAGATATATGACATATACAATACTGTACAGAATAACTGAAATTTGATAACAGAATAGAACTTAAATGTTCTCACCATAAGTAGGGGAGAGCACATATACTTGCATGCTAATTAAAGCATAAGAGGGTATCCTTTCACATTGTATACATATCAAATCATCACATTACAAACTTTAAATATTTTATAATTTTACTCCTTAATTATCCCCCAATAAATTTTAGCTAAAGAAACCAGTTCTTTGGATAAAATTAGGAAATTTGCAATGCTAAGTATAAAAATAGCTCAATATTGTTACAGTCTTATTGATAACTTAGACTTTTCATTTTGAAAGACTATCATATCCAAGAGGATACATTTATTATACATAAGGCAGGTAAGGATGTAGCCCAGAAGCTCCAATATGCTGACATGACTCAATTTCCTCAAGGTCACTCAACCAATCTGTGTTAAAATCAGAAATGAACTATAGCTTGTAATGGAGCTCTCATTTCACTAGACTGCATTGTCTGAGAGAACTGGGGGCATTCATCATGGTGACACATTACCCTTAGGCTGAACCAATGAGGTGTGACAGCCATAATAAAAGAAAAAAGTGAAAAAGAGAGAAAGAAAATCCATTTATTCAAGTTAAAGAGTACTTCTCTTCTAAAATACCTACAAATTTACCACTAAACATATTTCATCCCGTGAACCTATTACAGTAAGTGGGAACATGATGAAAGAGTAATACTTGATGTAAAAAAAGCACCCAGAGTGACAAGGATTTTCAGATTTCATACCTCTGCTAAGTCCTCAGGCTGAATTTGTGGCCAACACTAACCAAATGTAAACATATTTTCTAAAGCCATTTTCTTTGTCCTTATTAATTTTTTTCTTCTTTTATCATGAATAAAATGCATTTTAAGAGGTAGAAGTGTAAAAATGGTATTCAAGTATTATTTACCATCATCTAAAAATGGCTCACATCTTCACTTATGACATTACATACAAAAAATCAAATGCAAGTTTATAACAGTGGGTATTTATTTTACAGCCAACAATATTTAAATAAGTTTGAATAGTAATTACAATTCTCAGAGTCTTAGGAGAAAATAAAATGATATTTTTCAGCCCCTCAATAGCAGAAAAATTGCTTCATTACTTTCTTGTGCTTCTAGTATACTGTCTATAATAATTTATTTGACATTACATAATACAAAATATTTTATAAAGAAAAAACATTTTCTCACAGATACCTTTCTACAATATTTTAGCTTAAAACAAACACACACACACACACACACACACACTTTCTCTCTCCTCAAAATAAAAAAGCTAAATGAAATAAACACAGACATTGAAGAAATAGGCAAAATTCTTCTAACACTTCTCTTTCTTCAGGTTATTTTGCACAAAATTTGGTAGCTTATCTACAAATGAACTGCCTTTATCAAACTATCTTGGAACGTGCTATCCACCCACTATTCAAAATCAAAGAATTACTTTCTCCCTGATGCTGACATTATCATTTTTTAAAAGATTTATTTATTTATACAAGCACTGTCAGAAGCATGAGAGGGTGAGAGAATTCACCAGAGCCAGAGCGGGGTACAGAACAGGCATACTGATGAGGGGAGCAGCAGGTGCGCCATGTGGGACCCTCTCTGGGGATCGAACCAGCACTGCAGAGGTTGTCGGCAGCTTTGCAGCCCAGCGCTTAACTGCTGTGCCACCAGGGGAGGCCCCCATTATCATTTATTAATGCAACATGAGATCACAACTATTCTTCTGCTATTAGTTCATATTGAATTAAAATTCCTATTTATCTTTTATCTTTACTTTAATGGGTAACTAATTTATTTTTCTTGTGAATTTTATTTGGGCAAGCAACCATATTTGTATTCTAAAATTTGTTCTAAAATTGTATGATTATATTTAAATTTATTCTAAAATTGTATGATTATATCAAACTCTGAAGGCATTTTTTGATATTTTATTTTATATAATTCTTATATCATTTTTCATTTTTGCACAATGTATGCATTTTCATTTTGGTTATATTCCCCACACAATTGCACCCCCCCTTATTTTGACTCTAGTCCTTCCTCTCCCCACCACCCTCATAGTGTGTCTCTGGTTTATAGTTGCTTGCTGATTTTGAGTTTTACTTTGCTTTTATATCTAATACTGTAGTCAGTCATTGTTGTGCCTTTAAATGTGTCGTCTCAAAATTAGATAAGCAAGCTATCAGTGTCTTCACCCAAGTCACTAATAAAATTTTGAATGTGCTAGAGCCAAAGAAAATGTCATTAACATTTCAAGTTGAAAGTGACATATATCCATCACTATAGGCTATAAGTCCACCCACTTGGTTATTAGCTATCTCAAAATATTTCTACACCTGGCTCAGTAAGACTTCTTGCAATTCTGTCAACTATCTTACTGAAATGTAGAAGCACTGTAACTTCAATCTAGGAAACCTAGGTTTTGGGACATGTACATTAAATAGAATATTTTCTGTATGTGGTTGTATTTCCATGGCTGTCACAATAAAATTTTCACTAATTCTAAAAAATAATCTGAAAAAAATATGCCATTTTATCCATTTTAAATCCTCTTCACCATCTTACTTTTCTGCATTGTCCATTTATGTCCATATTTCCTTTACACTAAAATTTTGGATCTCACAAACTAGATAAATTTAATGGGAAAAAAATCCCAATAGTAAGAAGTTGCCAGTTTTGTTTTCTAAGAGGATACATATAAACCAAATCATTTATCATTGTTTTCAACTAATAAAAAACAAATATTGAAAATAGGGAGGACATAATTACAGATTTTTAAAAAATTAAATAACTTTTTCTTTATGGAAACTGACCACATTTCCTCTTTTCTTCACTGAGAACAGTATTTCCATAGACCATCTTTTGGAAACCACTAATCTAGACTTTGTTGTCAGTCAACTGAAATAGTTTCCATTTACTCAATATGCATACTGATAAAATATTTATGTGTAAGAACTGTGATAGGTGCTAGGGAAATGGAATATTTTATAACATAAGCTTAGTTGAGGAGAAACAACAGGCAAAGCAGCAAGTAAGTTACAATATAGACAGGTGGCATTAGGGTTGAGTAAGCATAAGAAACCATGGAATCATGTTACTACAATGATCATGAATGAGCCAAAGAAAATGAGGTGAAGCTAAAAGCTAAGTAATACTGATAATGATAATGGCAATGGTTATAATAATAATAGGGGCATAGGGATGATAAGGAAAAGAAGCAGAGAAAGAATAGTTGCCCAGACACAGAGAACTAATAATGAGCCCACACATTGAGAGAAGAGAATTGGAAGTGCACAGTAACAAATGTTTTTGTTTTTGCTAAAAATGGTTTTGCATAAAGTACAAAATCCAAGGATAAGACTCTTGAGATGTGAGAATAGAAATATTGTAAGATCATTGAAGATAACAATGCCTTTGGTTTTCCCTTAACACTTTAGAGTCATTATCTAAATTTGTTAAAGCCTTACATTTTGATTATACTGAATTAACATTTGTAAAGCATTTCCATTTATCAGACATTCTTCCACATGCAAGTGTGCAAAAGAAAGGAGGGAAGAAAGTTGGGGGCAGGGAGAGAGTGAGAGAAACAAATTCAACCCTTAAAATATCTATGAGGTATATGTGTTATTATGCCCATGGAAAAGAACTTGTTCAAGTGATAAGGCTGGTAAGAAGCAGAACTTGAGTTCAAACCCAGCCTAGCTCTAGAATCTACTCTCCCAATACTACTTTATGTTATAGGAAATGCATTAATATCTCCATTTTGCAACTAGGTTTTGTAGTCAAAAGGCTTGTCCAAGATTATTAGGGTCAAACTTAACAGACCATAACTCAGTTTGTATGTTCTACAACAAAGTAGCTCTGAACATTCTGAAGTGAGACTGCCAGTGATTATATCTCAGGTCTATTCTTTGTTAACTGTGTTTTTATGAAGGTTTTTTAGGTTTCCTCTCCATCAATTTCTTCATCTATAAAAAATTCAAAAGTAAAATACCTACTATTGTATGGCTATTGCTAAGAATAAAGAAAGAAGTTACTACTTTTAAAATACTTCAGAATAGAGAACAATAGGTAACACACAGTAAGAATGATCTATTATGTTATTTTACACTGCTTCCTGGTAATAGTAGACTCTGAAATCATTCACAATTATCAAATAGAATTTCAGAGAGGTACATTCAAAGGAAATATTCTTTATTTTGTAAAACTACAACTTTCCAGATTAAATGAACAAATTTGTTATATGAATTTCTAGAGAACAGCTAGGATAGTGATAATTTTAATACTGATTAATTTAAAATATTTTGTTGTTCTTGTTATGATAAAATTAAATTTGGGATATTCCATTCAACAATAGTTTTACTTAGTGTGGAAGTTAAAGCATTTCCATGGCTGTGTTAGTAAGTCTTTTAGAGAAGAGACTTTCCTTTCAAAGAGAAGTCAGTATTCCCTAATAGAAGGGTATGATGTGTCAGATAAAAAAATCAACTGTTGACTTCAACAATATGATGCCTAAAATCGATATTGTTAGTTTTCACTTTTATTCTTTTTTAAAGCTTTTGAAAATTAAACACAACAGGGCCTCCCCTGTTGGAGCAGCGTTTGAGTGCTGGGCTGCGAAGGTGCCCGCAGCCTCTGCAGCCCCGGTTCGATCCCCAGCCACCAGCGAGGGTCCCATATGGCGCGACAGACCTCTCCTGTCTTGTCTGCTGCTCCCCTCAGCAGTGTATTTTGTCAGTCTGCCTGTTTTGTTCCCCGCTCTGGCTCTGGTGAATTCTCTCACCCTCCCATGCCTCTGACTGTACCCAATGCTTGCATAAATAAATAAATAAATCTTAAGAAAAAAATAATAAAATTAAACACAACAAAAAAGTCAGCTGAAATATAATGAGAAAAAAATAAGATGAATTACATACAAGAAAATGAAATATTAAATGTTGTATTTTAGATCACAATTATTATAACAGGCCATTTATCCTCTACGCCAACCTGTAATCTTATAAACTTATCTTTCACATATTTTGTAACTCATTCAAAAAAATATTCCTTGAGTACTGACTGCATATTTAACATTTTTAAAAACTGCTGCAAAATACACCACATTTTTACTTTAACATTCAATGATATGTGGACTTATTGTCTCTACTTATTTTTACCTTTTAAATTGAGAACTATTCAGTAAAGCAATTAAATTAAATAACAAAAGGATGCATTTAAACATATCACTTAAAACTCCTAAGCTAGCAGGACAAGTGTAATATAAATGTAATTAAATTATATAAAATGTCATAAATGTTGGCTTAACAAGTGCCTGACAGTGGATTTTAATGTCACACAAATGGGGCAAAATATATATTATCATTCTGTTTCTGTTTATAGTGAAGAAATAAAAACATTCACAAATATGATTAACAGTAAGAAAATGTTTTAATAGTTACTTACGAGGCCAATCTCACCAAATTAAATGGGTAGACAAAGAATTCAGTCTAACTTGAATACATTCATCTATCTCACTACCCCGATTATATTTAAGGAACACTTACTAAGTGTTGGGTACATGTCAGACACCAACAGTATACAAAGAATAACAAGAAGTGGTCCCTGTCCTGAAGGAACAATTTATTTCTATTATTTTATAATTCTAAAATTCAAAATATCATATAATCTAATATTTTGCATCGATATTTATTCATTTAGTAATCATCAAAACATTTACTTTGCTATCAGTTTTTAAATAATATTTGCACTCCCCTAAAAAAAGAGTATTTTAAGATATATTAATTGACATTTTATTCACGATTGCCCTATATCATGTTAACAAGAACACATTTAAAGATTTGGTATCAGCAACTTGTTCTCAGATCCAGAATCAAGACTTATTACCCATTATTGATAGAACTCTTAGTTAAATATGAAGCTTATTGAGTTAAATATTGAAGCTTATTTGTATGGGTAGTGTTTTATCCTTAAGGAGAAAACCTTATTCTCAGTGAGAAAAAATCAGATCTATCCTTTTCAAGCTGTGGTAGAGCTAAACGCATGCATTAGCATGCACACTACTCAAGTTTCCCACATAAAGCCCTTGCTCTTAATGTGTAGTATTCCTTTTGAGTTCTGCACTGAAGCCAACATTATTTTCCTTGTACATAAAAAGGGGAAACATTAATTAGTATTATAGTGTGGCTAAGGTGCTATTTTGCAATCATATTCAAAGTACTGTCTTTTTTCACTTTACACACACACACACTCTGTCTCTCACACAGATACCCTTTTGTGTTCATCTGATAGGAACAGATATTTAAGAATATTTCATAGGATTATAATTAACCCTTCTTTTTATTTCCTTAAAGCAATCTATTTAGAAATTGTTTCAAGATAACTCTATTTTCTTTTCAAAAGGAGAAACATAAAAGGCATCTAAAAATTAGGGAATAAATAATCATTACTACTACAAAAATGGAAATCTAGGTTTGCCATTTCACTAAATGTAAATAAACTCATTGATGTTTCTCTGGGTATTTATTACCAGATCCCTATAGACCCCCAGAGGCAACATAGCTTTCTGAGGTTGAGGCACTCCAGCTTCAGTCCACCACTTGTTCATGTTCCCCCTCCCCCAGCTCCAGTGAGGCCTTCTCCAGCCATGGCTCCCTGGAGTCTACAGGTCTACCAGTCTTGACCTGAGTGCAGGCTGGGCTGAGCTCTCCCCCTCTTTTATATCTGACTTGAGGATTCAAAAATGGACAACATCAGGTGCAAACTAAATGGGCCAATCAGATGTAAGCAAAATGGACCAAATCAAGTGGGAGGTAAATGAACCAATCAAGTGAAAGTCCAGTTCATTAATTAATTTGTGCATCTGCTAGACTTAAACGGGGCCACCATTTTGGTTACATGCAGGTCTGACCTCTTATACAAGGTCAGAACAACCCAGTCAATCAGTTATCTTACCTAAAAGAATGTAATATACCATTGGTCCTTTCAAATTACAAGGTTTCTTTCAACATGCAAGGGTCCTTTCAAATTAAACAAGACCAGGATGCTTGATTGCACTGGGAAAATGGGCATCAGGACATATATAATCAGGAATGCCCAGGGGGCCACTGACTGATGTATCTTTGCATCCCAGAGACTGATCTGGGTGCCTTATTGATAAGATTGTTGCCATGGTTAGGGGTTGGGGTATGGTTTCCATTATAGCACCAGATTACTGCAGCACTGTTTACAATAGGTAAAACCTGGAAACAACCCAAATGCCCAAAAATAGATGACTGGATCAAGAAGATGTGGTATATATACACAATGGAATACTATTCAGCAATCAAAAAAAGATAAACTCATGCCATTCGCAGCAACGTGGATGGAGGTAGAAGGAATTATGCTCAGTGAAATAAGCCAGAAGGAAAAAGAAAAATATCAGATGGTTTCACTTATAATAGGAATATAGGGGAACCAAATAAGACATCAATGTAAAAAAAAATAGTAACAGCACAAAACACAACAAAGCAAAAACAGACAATGACAAATCAGAGACATCCTGCAAGGGAGGAGGAGGGAGAGGGATGAGAGGGAGGAAGGGAGGAGCACAGGAGACTGTGGTGATGGTGCATGGGTGCCTTGGGGAAGGAAATTCTATGGGGACTCAATCTGAGGGGGTGGGGGTAAGAAAATATTGTTTAAAAATAATTTAAAAAATTAATTAAATAAATAAATAGAATAAAAATACCTGTTCAGGAGACTCACCTTCCCCAGAAGCCCCGGATGACATAAGCACATGTTTAGTTTCACCCACCCTTTTCTTTTTGTTCTCCTACCCCACCTAATTGGTGTTACATGATTAGTCTATCAATAAAAAGGCCAGGATCTTGCTCTTTTAGCAGCATCCTGATTGTACAGCTTGCTCCACAACTCCTGTTTATCAGTGTGGTATTGTCAATGTAGCATTAATTATTCAGATTGAAATTGGGAAACTGAAATTGGGAAACAGCTGATTGGTGCTAAATGGCCTATCAGTCACTTAGGTTTGAAAAATGGTACAATCAGGCTTGTAGGATGGGGAATCTTAAAGGAGATATAAAACAGGGCAGGAGTAAGTTCAGTATTCTGTACCTGGTCTCTGAAGAAAGGATCACCAGCTGACCTCTGAAGAAGGAAGAATCACACTTAGCAACTGATCTCTAAAGAGGGAAGAGAAGCTAAAGATCTTTGCAGAGACACAGCTGTACCTGCCTCTGGCCCTGCTTCAGATCCTGGCTCT
Organism: Talpa occidentalis; assembly: GCF_014898055.3. Classification (NCBI taxonomy): domain Eukaryota; kingdom Metazoa; phylum Chordata; class Mammalia; order Eulipotyphla; family Talpidae; genus Talpa; species Talpa occidentalis. The sequence continues at coordinate 86,819,265 of NW_023605305.1, forward strand.
GATAACGCCTCACAGGAGCATCTTAGGTCTTGGCATAGTGTCCCAAAGAGCTATTGTGCTATTGGTTCATTCCAATAGCTCTTAAGGAATTATTAACACTAGTGTATATGACATCACTGCCTGGTGACAGGTGGTGACTGGCACTACAGGCCAGTGCTTTTAGCACTGTTGACACATGACTGGCATTCTGTGCCTGGATCAGCTTTGAGAGTTATCCTCACTGCTTCAGATCCTCTAGCACCACCTCTTACTTCAGTTGCCTCCACTGCTGTCCAGAACAGCCTTTAGACTGTTGCAGTTGGCTGCTGTGATTACATCTCAGTAAGCCACCTGTGAGCACCTCTAGGTGCCACCTTGAATTGGATCCTGGCCCACTTTTTGCTGGTAAGCCACAAGCTCCAGACCCTAATTGATGGGACAGCACCATCTTATATGAATAGCCTTTTGTTTGGGACTTTTAGATACTGTGGACACTATCTGAGGTGAGATAGCTGACCACTTATGCTCTCAGAAACTTTGTTTCTCCTGTTAAATAAATCCCATCGTTGTTCCCTGAGCCTGAGTGATCTTACAATTGAGTGCATAGATGAGCACCCATAGATAGTGACTTGTCTTCTGCCTTGACACTATCCTTTGACCCTCTATAGTATGGCTATGGCAATGTTTCATGGGAAAATAAATATTCATCAACTTCAATTAAAACTGTACTGGCCCCTCTTACAGTGACAAGTGTAAATGAACATGCCTAATGGAAGTAGATCAGGATATTCTGAAATTGTATTATGAGCCCCATATCAAATTTAATTGGCCAAACTTCCATGTTTTAAATTGAGTTTGGATGCTTCTGAGTAGATTTTTATTTTTTTTTTACTTTTCAAAGGAACATTTTGTATGTGAATTGTTATATGATGATTTAATTGAGAAAGAAATGTCCATAGCTAACTGAAGATGAAATTTAATTATATCAACTTTATTTCTATTGAAAGCAATTGTATTTTTGTATCTAGAGAAATAACTGGGAAGTTTTCCTCATCACTTAGAACTGGAACTCTTTTCTCTATATTACCAAAAAAATACCTGTCTTGTTCTGAATCACTCTACTAACTTTAAATTGGAGAATGTTTACTACTTACTCACTTAGACATTAGAAGAACACAGTAACTGAAGTGTCACGCCTTCATCAGTTACTTCCATTAGGAGGAGCTTTAGCAATATTTGGCCTAGCTGGGATTAACTTGGCAAATCTCAGAAACTTGCCATTTTCACTGAGCTACAAAACATATTGAACCTTAAAAAACAAGAACATAATCATTTTCTGTGCTTTCCCTCTCCATGTAACAACAAAGTGCCCTTTTTTTTTTCCTTTTAAATTCATCTCAGAGTTGCACAATACACACTTTAGTTTTGTTGACACATGCTAAGAGGGCCTTTTCAGGCATATTGGCTCAACAAAGTACCAAGTGTATCTTTCAGGAACTCTTAAGAGACAGTGCCAGATGAATCACAGACAAAATAAATATGATAAAAACATGGGAAGCTAATTAAGCAGGGAACAAATTATTCAAATTCTTACTCTCATGTAATTTCACAATTTACTTCCAACTTTCATATTATACAATAAAACTACTATATCTAGCATTAAGAGTTCTGTGACTGCAGTAAGAAAGTTTATATTTAAGGTTTCAGGAACTGTATTCAGGGTCTGTTTTAAGAATTTGTTATACTTTATCACATTTACTTTTAAATAATGTGTAACTAAGACTTATAAGTTAAATAAATTACCCAGGTCATGCAGTTAGTAAAGGGAAATATCTAACTCTTAGCACTAATGTTTATTATTCAAAATTTTACAAAGATTTTTTCCCTCAGACCTCTCCCACCAGATCATTTATTTCCCACACTAATAATCAAATGAAAAAAAAATTTTAAAAATTGGAAAAATTAACTTTACTTTTAATACTAAGAGATATCTAATTCTTCTCTTTTTTCCCCAGTGCTCTTGTCATATAATTTGATAATCCTGGGTTGGGCATGAGCAGATTTTTAGATTCTTTAAGATTAACTTCAAAATGTCTTAAAGTGGGTGTATAGGATAACAGTATCTAATAAAATCAAAATCTATTTTTCAATCACACGGACAGATCCATAAGAAAAAATTCCAAACTAAACCAAACATCTAAGCCTATGCATACAGTACAATTAAGGCACACAGGGTCCTGTTGCTTTTGATTTTTTTTTTTAAGACTTAAGTTTTCTTTTCTTTTTTTTTTCAAGATTTATTTTTTATTTATACAAGTGCTGGGGTACAGGCCAGTTGGGTGCAGGGGGGTGGGAGGATTCACAGAACAGGCAGACTGACTGAAATACACTGCTGAGGGGAGCAGCGGAGAGACAGGAGAGGTCTGCTTTGCCATGTGGGATTCTCACCGGCCGGCAGGGATCGAACCCATGCTGCAGAAGTTGCAGACAGCTTCACAGTGTGGCGCTCAACGGCCTGCGCCAACAGGGAGGCCCTGATTTCTATTTATATGTAAGTAGGAAGATAAATGCATCAGCAAGGTTAGCTTCCTCAAGATCCCACACTAACCTGGTGGAAAGCAGGTGAAAGCACCTCCCTAAAAGAGAAAATCCCAATGAGGAATCAACAGATCTAAAGCCTGGGTGACCAGATCACTGGATAGAAGGGAATGGACAGAAAGGGATTTTAAATTGACCAGAGTAGGAAATAATGACCATCCTGAAAGTATAGCTTCTAAGGAGGACAGAGTTGTCTTAGAAGCTTGGGGCTAAAGGAAATGAACAAAATAGTCAGTAGAAGTTAGAAGTTCCTTTTTAGGAAAGAAAAAAAAAAAGTGACTCACAAAATCAAATGACATATCAAATATCCACCAAAAGAAGTTTTAAATTACCATACACATCTCTATATAGCAATTGGTATTTCTGAATAAAGAAACCTAGTGAATTACCCGAACTTTTGCTGCCTATCTACATATAATTGTTTTTTCCAATCCAAGTAAATCTGTTGTTTTTGAAATTAATAGAAAATATCAGACAACATATGTGCAAAGTGACAATAAGGTGAAAATAGAACCTAATACAGGGATTTAGTTGCAAGCAGTTTATTTGGGACATGCTCCAAGGACAGATGACAAAAAAGGGGGGAAAGGGTGGCAAAGAAGAGAGAAAAGTCAATAAAAAGTGTTAATGAGTGGACTACTACTCTGGGTAATAGCTCAGTCTGTTGAGCACCTCCTGTAAAATCAAGCATAGCATACTTCAGAATTATCCTAAGGAGAGATGAGAGAGTTTTATTTTTCTACCACTCTGTCCCTCATTGGTTGAGGGTAACTCTTGGGACTTTGGCTCTCTACTAATCTTGGCCTGCTCCATATCCAGGCTCTGCACATTCCTATACTCAGTGAACATTCTCAAACAGAAAACTCAGGTTTACTGCCATTCTTGATTGAGGATATAAATGCATTTTGAAAGTGTTCTTATAGTTTTTGTATAGACCTTCCCATAGTCATTTGAACTTCACATTTTCCAAATTATGCTACTTCTTACTGCTCCATGAATAATCTTAGTCTGACCCTTGCACCAGTAGACATAACACATCATAACAAAAACCTGGATATCATCCTTTAAATCTTTTAATCCTCTTTAATTAAATCTAAACATCCATAATGACCTGTTGATTCTTTAATAATTATTTCATAAAACTAATTTTCTCCATGTTTATTGTTACCATTCTTTCTAGCCTGCGTTATTAATGTTCACAATGACTTCCGACTCTACTGCATAAACCTGTCCTAGTTATCTCCAAACAAAGTTCTGTAGGTCCTTTCTGAGCTCAAAACCATTCAGATTTCACACCTTTTTTTTTTTTTCTTAAGTCTTTTTTTTTTAAGATTTATTTATTTACTTATACAAGCACTGGGTACAGTCAGACGCGCAGAAGGGTGAGAGAATTCACCAGAGCCAGAGCAGGGAACAGAACAGGCAGACTGACTAAACACAGTCTGAGGGGAACAGCGGGCGCAGCAGGAGAGGTCTGTCATGCCATGTGGGACCCTCTCCAGCGGCCAGGGATAGAACTGGTGCTGCAGAGGCTGTGGGCAGCTTTGCAGCCCAGCACTCAATCGCTGCGCCACCAGGGGAGGCCCTAATCTTAAGTCTTTTGTCAGTATTGTTAGTCTATATTTTTAAATAAAATTTTATCTCCCCCTTCTTTAAAAAACTAAGATTGCACTGATGATCAGGCTTTTGGTTTAGAACCACCCTGTATGCTATTCTCTCATTCTGAAACAGTCTCCTAATGGAAAATTTAACATTCAATACATCTCATTTCAGTGACCTTTATGTGCTATTGTGGTATCCTGTATTTCCTCATAATAGTTCTTATCTTAATGCAGTGTAATTACCTATATATATATATCCCCCCACTAGACTGCTCCTTAAGGACAAGTCCACTCTTTCTTGTTATTTTGTTATTGATCCTTTTTAAGAATATACAATTTTGTTTGAAGTAACTAATGATGTCCTGGATGAATAAACATTAAGGTGAAAGACTGACTGTTGAATATGAAGACCTGGGAAACCCAAGTTTCCAATGTCCAGGGGATATTTGGTCAAAATATATATAAATGCAAATGGAAAGAGTTACCGAACTAGAAAAATGGCATATGAAAATATTTGCTCTCTATCATTGGAAATTTACTTGGAGCTAAAAACACAGAAGCTAAGTTAATATTAATTAAACCATTTTATGGTACAGTAATTTTTAATTACACTTTTTTCTTGTCTGATAATAACTTAATTTATCCTCTTTATCATCTTTTTTCCACCAAAATGTGATGCTACCTAGTAACCATAAAGCAGTTTGCAATTCTTAAAGTGTGTCATTTGATATTAACTTGAGTTTAATAATACTGTATAACTGAACATCTTTAGGTAAATGTTTTTTACTTCAGAGATAGAATGGACATGTCTTAGAAAATCAAACACCTGGGGGGAAAATATAGACCTTTTGAATTTACTAAAATAAAGTATACTGGAAAAGACAAGTGCCTTGAAACCCCATCCTCCTCCATACAAATATACCTCAATGATCACAATTTTGGAAAAAGCTGATCCTTTGTTGCTTTTGATAGAAAATATCACTGGACTTCTTGGTCATGAGGATTGTGTAGTGTCATCTCTGTGGGCGCTTCATGAAGTCTATGCCCCAAAGAGCTTTCTCTCATGTAATCTTTTAAATTTTATAATGACTTAATTTACTTTTAATTCACTTTTAATATATTTTATGTAATATATTATATAAAATAATATATATATTATTTTAATTCACTTTTAATATATTTTTATATTTTTCCAGCATCATTTATTAAAAGATTACATTGCTTCATTGAGTTTCTTTAATACCTGTGTAAATTAATAATTGACTGTGGGGCGTCCCTGGTGGCACAGGTCTCGGCACTATCAAGCAATTGCCAGCCACTGTGGCATGAGTTCAATCTCTGGCCAGGGAGCTAACCCACATGGCAAGCAGACCTTTCCTGTCTTACCCGTAGCTCCCCTCAGCAGTGTATTTCAGATCTACCAGTTCTGTTCCCCACTCTGTATCTGGTAAACCCTCTCACCCCCTTCACCTCTGGCCTACATCCTAGTTCTTGTATGCATAAATAAATAAAAATAAATCTTTAAAAAATTTTAAATATTTATTTATTTATTTATTTATTTATTTATTTATTTATTTATACAAGAACCAGGGTACAGGCAGACACATGGGAAGGGGAGAGGATTCACCAGAGATAGACCTGGGAACAGAACAGGCAGACTGTTGAAATACACTGCTGAGGGGAGCAGCGGACAAGACAGGAAAGGTCTGCCACATCATGTGGGACCCTTGCCAGCCGGCTGCGATTGAATCAGTGCTTCAGAGCTGTGGACAGCTTCACAGCGCTGCACTCAACCGCCTGCTCCACCAGGGGAGGCCCCTTAAAAAAAAATCAACTGTGATTGTGTATATCTATTTCTGGGTTCTTTAGTCTGTCTTTTTGTTCTATATGTCTATTCCCCCGACAGTATCCCACAGTCTTAATTACTGTAGCTATACAATGACTTGAAATCAGGCAGACTTATTGAACAGCAAAGCAAATATTTTGGAACATGGTGAAAATGTTCCATGTGCACTATTAGCAACAGCCAAAATGTGGAAACCCAAATGTCAACCAATAGATGAGTAAAGAAAATGTGGTATATACATACAAAGGAAAATTATTCTGCCTTTAAAAAAAGGAACTTCTGACATATGTAAAAATATGACTAAACCCTGAAAGCATTCTGCAAAGTGAAGTAAGTTTCAGAGGAACAAATACTGCATGATTCCCACTTATATGCAAGGTATTTAAAACAGAGGTATCTTAAATAGTCAAACTCAGAAGCAGAGATTTGAATGGTGGCTTGGAGGAGCTAGGGGAGAGTGGGAAAGGGAGTGGTTAGTCAACAGATTCAATTATGATTCAAATTTCAATTATGCAAGGTGAAAAGTTTTAGGTATGTGCTATATAACAATTCCTACTTTTAATGATATTTTGCTGAACACTTAAGATTTGGTTAAGAGAATATATCTAAAGTTGTGTTCTTACTGTAATAAAGTAATTATAACTAAAATGATAAATTGACCAATATACAATCATAACTGAAGATAAGTTTTTTTAGTAATTCAAGAAAAAAGTGCAAACAAAAAATCAGTAAGAATTAATGAAGAATCATCTGGATAAAAAATACACAGTGCTATACTCCCCAATTCAGAATAAATACTGTGTTTTAGTGTATCTAGAACACTTAGCACATACTGGGCAATAAAGAATTCTCAAACAATTTATATCTCAGTAACAGAGTATATTCTTTACCCTTAAAGAAATTTGGGTATGAATAACAATAGGAGAGTAACTTTAAAAATCCCCAAATGCTTGGGTAAAAGCAGTATCATCCTATATAATCCAAGTGTTTAAAAACAACCATGAGAAATTAGAAAGCAATTTGGACTTAATAATAATGGAAAGACAGCATTTAAAAATTCTTCAAGGAATAATCTTTTTTTTTTTTTAAGATTTATTTATTTACACATGAACCAGGGCACAGTCAGAAGTGCAGGAGGGTGAGAGAACCCACCAGAGCCAGAGCAGGGAGCAGAACAGACAGACCGACGAAATACACTGCTGAGGGGAGCAGCGGGTGAGACAGGAGAGGTCTGCATGCCATGTGGGACCCTCGCCGGCCAGCCAGGGATCGAACTGGCGCTGCAGAGGCTGCAGGCAGCCCTGCAGCCCAGCACTCAACTGCTGCGCCATTGGGGAGACCCAAGGAATGATCTTTTAATGGAAATTTATAGCTTTATATCCATTAAGTATAATATAAATTTACAAATATAAATCATATTGTAATTTTGCTCTAATAGGTCACTTAATGTAACTATTGCAACATTTAGTGTCAGTAGAATTATAGTTTCACTGTCCACATTGTTTCCATTAAGTTAACCATATTTAAAATTACCATTTTAAATAAAAATTTATCTCATTTTAAGATAAATAATTCAAATTTTATTGTTTATTTTCATTGCTAAAATAACTATTTACTATTAAGTTTGACATTTTAAGGTTTAGGACACCTTTTGTTCTTCAAAGGCACCCACCCAATTAGTCAAAACTAGATTTTAGTAAAAAAAAAATTAAATTCATGTAAGAAAAATGTATATTTAAGGGGTTAACAAATGAAATTCCCATTTTATTGAAGTGAAAACATTACATATTACATTACATATTAAGAAAAGTATTCAATATATTTAGTAAATATAAGTCCTAGCTAAAGACGTTTTTGCTGAGATTGGTAGCCACTCTATTTTTTAACCAAATTTTAATATTACTTTTCTTTTGCTTCAATAAGGGCAAAAGTTCTTAGAAGATCATAAGTTCTTTCCTGGAAAAAAAAAATGAGATCTGAATCACACACGCACAATGTGTGTGTGTGTGTGTATGTGTTGCTACTAAACTAATATTAAATCCTTGCTCATATATCTATTAAATGTCCTCTTTAGAACCCCTCTTTTTGACAAAGAATTCATAAGCCTTGATTATGCCACAGTTAGTGTTAAGGCTAATTAAAATAAAACAAGTCTTGAACTTAATGCACCACTTTGGCAATACTAGTGTGATTGCTCCAAAGCTTCAGTAGTATTCTGAAGTTCTCAGGAAAATAACAGCATAAATTGATAATCTACTCAAAGAAAAAAACTCCAGAACCTTACTTGCATTAGTTTATGAAGAGAGATTTGCTAAGCAAATCCATCACTAAAAGTATGGATTTTTATCCAAAATTTATCTTTATTGCAAATCAAAACTACAATGAGATACCATCTTACACCATTGAGAATTGCACATATTAAAAAAACTAGCAACAACAAATGTTGGCAAGGATGTGGAGAAAAAGGAACTCTCCTGCACTGCTTGTGGGAGTGCAAAATGGTCCAATCACTATGGAAAGCTGTCTTGAGATTCCTCAACCTACTAGAGACAGAGCTTCCATATGATCCAGCAATTCCACTCCTAGGTATTTACCCAAAGGACACAGAAATATTAATTCAGAAAGGCACCTGCACCCCTATGTTTATAGCAGCACTATTTACAATAGCTAAGCTATGGAAGCAACCCAAAATGCCCAAAAATAGATGACTGGATCAAGAGGATGTGGTTCATATACACAATGGAGTATTACTCAGCAATCAAAAAAGATAAATTCATGCAATTTGCAGCAACATGGATGGAGCTGGAAGGGATCGTTCTCAGTGAAATAAGCCAGAAAGAAAAAGAAAAATACCAGATCGTCTCACTCATAGCAGGAATTTAGAAAACCTAAATAAGGGACCAGGAAAAAGACTAATTATAATAAAAAAAAATCAAAATCAACAAGCAACTATAAACCAGAGACACACAGGCAGGGGGGAGGGGAGGAGAGAGGGATTAGGGTCAAAATAAGGGGGGTGGACTTGTATGGGGATTATAACCAAAATGAAAACGCATACATTGTGCAAAAATGAAAAATGATGTAAGAATTATATAAAATAAAATATATTAAATAAAAAAGTATCTTTACTATCTACATGTATCAGAAGAAATCGGAATATTAAAAAAGGCAGAAAACAGTACTTTGTGCTATTTTGCAACATTATTCATTAATATACAGAAAAATCTTTAGTTTGATAATAAAAAAGTTATCCATAAAGATAACTGTAAAAATAGTTATTTAACTCTAGGCACACTGAACTAGATGAACTATAATTCCTTTAAATTTAGAAATAGGCCAATTTAAAAAAATCATTTTACAAGGGGAGATGAAAAATTTACTTTGTCACCCTTACCAGATGAGAAAACTTTCTTTAATCAGTTTTGATAAGAAATATAATAAGGGGGTTTATTATAGTAACAAAATGGTGATAAAACTTTATTTTTGATACAGAGATAAATTATATTACCTTCTGGCATTTTATGTTCACATTCATTATGAGAGAGGTGATACAGTATCATGGCTAAGAATTCAGACTCTTGAATATGTCTAGGTTCAAGTCTCCCCCCTGCCACTATGAGCTGAGTATTTGGTCCAGCTACTACTCCATTTCATTGTGCCTATTATCTATAAGCTGAAAAAATAACAGTAACACTTTAGAGATGATTATTACATGACTTATTGAATTTTAAGTGATAATAATGTATTTTGCATACAAATTGCTCAAAACTGTTAATAATTAGATAACAGAATTGATACTGAAAATTTGTGTAAACTGAGAGGACTGTGAGTCCAATATGAAGATAATTTTATTTCTTAAATAATTATCTAAAAGAAATTTGTATATATTCTGGTTTCAACCCTACTAGGTTTCATTTTAACTAAAAGAAAATGTGTACCCACAAATGCCCAAAAATAGATGACTGGATCAAGAAGATGTGGTTCATATACACAATGGAATATTACTCAGCATTCAAAAAAGATAAACACATGCAATTTGCAGCAACATGGAAGGGATCATGCTCAGCGAAATAAGCCAGAAAAGAAAAAGATAAATACCAGATGGTCTCACTCATAATAGGAATCTAGAAAATCTAAATATGGACCAGGAAAAAGAATAACTATAAGAAAGAAAAAAATCAAAATCAACAAACAACTATGAACCAGAGACACTCTTTGGGAGGAGAAGGAGGGATTGGGGTCAAAATCGGGATTGCAATTGTATGGAGAATATAAAAATAAAAATGAAAAAATAATAAAATACAAAAAAAGAAAATGTGTATCCAGAGAATTAACTGATGGGATTTAGTGATTTTTGTGGTTTGTTTCTGGACAATTCCTAGACTTGCTCTCTAATGCTGTACATACTTTCTGCCTGGATATCTATACTTTTGCATAGTCTAGTCTTCAGAGAAATACTAAAACTCAATTCTTATTTATTCAGATTATCCTATGAATTAAGTTTCCTATATGCATAAAATCTATTTAATCCAGAGCCTAGTCATCTCATGAAGGTTTTCACAAGCTTTTGGAAAAAAACATCTCTTTGTAATGCTCATGAAGAAAAATTGTTCTTCATATTAATAAATACCCAAATCAGAAATACAGATGGTATATAAATCATAATCCTTTTATCCAAATTTACACTCACAGGACAAATTTTCTTTTCACATTTGTTTCATGTCCTATATGAAAAGTTTTAAAAGCCACCTTTAATCAGATTTTCTATGGCCTTTATCCTAACTAAAATGTTGACTGTCTTATATTGTAACAGATTCTAGCTTTGTCACTCAGATTTTAGACTATAAAAATTACTTCAAGAATTACTTAGTGAAAGAATTCATAACCTGACTTAGCTTTGTTAAAAAACTCTTTGCTTTATTATTACAAAAAGAAAGTCAATTTATAACATGCTAAACAGACTGTGGATCCTTTTCTTCTAATATTTTTTTCACTTTTGACTTTTTTATTTGGGTTTTGGAAATAATTTTCATTAAGAATACTTGTTAGAGAAGAAACTTCAGAAAGATATACTATACTGCAATTAATAATAAAAATGTGATACCAGATTTTGGTCACTTTTATAGTCTGGTGAAAAGTGAAAGTGTAAGTTCCTTATATTCTTGATTGCTATAGATATTACAAAGCATGGCTAAAAATAATTTCATACAACAATGTTTGACCTTTCAAAATTCAAAAGGTTTTATTTAGTTCATCCTTTCACTTTTCTGTTTTAAGAACCAATGATCCATTACAAAAGTTGTAGGAAAATAAAATTCAATGATTAAAATATCTCATAATAAATCTTCCTGAGTTTATCTACTTGCTCATTTTCCTTTTTTTCCAGTTGACCTATTTCAAAATATATTTGACTTATGCATAATCATTGTATCATATATTTATTATTCAGGATCAAGTAGTGGATATGTTTCAAAATAAATGAACTACATTCCCCTACTAAAGGAATGTATATTTAAATTTCAATAAATGAAACAAACATTTACTTATTTCTTAAAAAACAAACATAGAGGCAGAAATTAAATCTCACACAAGGTAACAACTAACACAAGTAGCGAATACAAACCTTTTATTGGATAAATATGTGTTTTTGTGGAAATGTTGATTTTTTCTTAATAAGGAATTAAACAGTGTTTTACTTTGTCCTTTCTAGATGAGCAATCTATCAGCCTCACAACTGTTTCTAATTCATCAGAAAGCTAATGAACTCTTATTCTATCAAAGTCCACTCTCAATCAAGGACATAGGGTCAATGTGGGACACTGAAGAAGTAAAGAGTAGCACTCTTTAAATAATTAAACCAGAACACTGTTTTCTGAAAAACTGTGTTTTTCCAATTTTGAGAAAACAGGATACAGAGTCAGAAATAATCTGTTTCATGAAGTTTTTTTTTTTTCCTCTAGAAAATCTATATAAATAAAAATTGAGTTTTTGTATTTCTCCATTAATAAACTGCAAAAAAATGCTGGAGGTATATATATATATATATATTTTTTTTTTTTACCAGACTTAGAGGCTCATATTCATTACCTGGTAAAGTATAAGTCTTCCAGGACCTTCCTGGTGGCTCAAGGGGTTAAGCACAGCACTATGAAACTATCTGCAACCACTGCAGAACGAGTTTGATCCCTGGCCAGTCAGGGAGATACCCACATGGCATGGCCCATACCTCTGGCCTTTACCCCAGTTCATGTATGCACAGATAAATAAATCTTTAAAAAAAGTGTAAGTCTTCCATGGTCAAATTCCTGTTCTAATGTAAAGATATCCATGGAAGTTGTTAAGAATGTTAGTACTTCTTGACTACTAAAAGGTTAATATAAACCTAACTGGAATTCTGAATAAGAGACAGAAGGTATTTAATATCCCTCCTTCTCTCCCCTTCAACCTCCTATGGGGAAGCTTTCTACTCTTGTGTCACTAGTATATTACCAAGTGTACTTTATCAAGGGCAACCATTCACAACAGTTCCCCATTATTCAACAAATATTTATTAGTAACCATCATTTATTTAGCATCTATTATATAATAATACTCAAAATTCCACCTGGAGATATTTTAGGTATATAAGGCTTAATCTTAAAGATCTTGCATTTTAGTTTATTTATTTATTATTTACATTTTAAAAAGACAAATTTACTAGGGAAAGGAAAATAAGAGAGGCACCTGCACAATCACAGGTGGGCAGGAAAGCTGCCAAGATATTGCATTTTAGATTGACTTAGAAAAAGATTAATTTGCATGAGTTACTTATGAACAGAAAAATGAGTAAAACTTAAAGTTTAAAAATCATAGCAAAAGTGTTAATGTAGTAGTACATTAATATAAAGTCCTCTAGCTGCAAGTGAAAAATGCATCTCAGACTAAATATAACCATTAATTATTGACCTGTATAAATGAAAGATTAAGGATTGATATTAGGCAATATTAGGTAATAAAATTGAAACAATTTTATTACTCATCAGTTGCTATTTCTTCATTACCTTTTGATGTATTCTGGCTCATTTTCATGGAAATAAGTGGTGAACTTTTTCATTTTCCAATTCATAGACTCAACATGTATCAAGCCAAAGAATGTCTCGTACCTATCCTGAACCAATCACTGTGGACAACGGGATGACAGGTTGTAATCAAGCCTGGGTCCAGCCCTTCTAGAGTAGAAGTAGTGAACATAAGAATAGATCATAGTGGAGGATATATTTCCCAAAACAATAGGTGCTAACATATATATATATATATATATATTAAATAAATTGAAAATAATTTGCAGACATTATGACACTTCATCTATAAAGTCTCTAGCACTCTCCATCTAAGAATCAAAATTGTTGCCTACATAAATCAACATACTGTTACTATACTTAACGATATATCATCTAACATTGAGTTCATATGGAAATTTTCCCAGATGTTCAAAATATGGGCTGATTGGTGACTCAGTTCACCAAGGCTGATGTACCAAAGAAAGAGGTATCCTCAAGGATTTCTGTCATTTTGTGTTGTTCTCTGAATCAAAGGCACTTAAAGGTCCAAGAAGGACAGCCTATTTAATATCACTTTCTTCCTTCCCCTAATATTTCAAATGAATAATAAAATTAAATTGAATACTAAAAATGAAAATTCCTACATCTTAATTTGGGGAAAGGTGATAAAATATATTCAGAAATAAATTAAATATGGATTCTTTCCCAGTGACCCAGTTTAATAGATAGTGATGTTGGAAAGCAATAGATGATAGATCTATTGAGTGATGGAAAGATTTCAAAATAGAACCAATCAACAATCTTTTGTTTAAAACGAGGAGACACAAATTTTAAACATATTTATAAAACAAAGGGGTTTGGGGATAAGGACTGATAGTGGAATGTGCAGGGTAATGGTTGGTTTCAGAACAGCTTAGTTCACATTCAAACAATTCTTATCTACCCATCAGCTTGCTTGACTAGCTTAGATACACTGCCTTTCAAACTCTCGCCACTAGATGGCTCCTGACAGTACAAACCACCTCAAGGCCAAAGAGTGAAAAAGATTAATCATTTCAACTAAACCCCATGTTCAACTAAACATCTACATTACTAGCTTTCACTTGGCTTCGTGCCCATTCCCGAACAAATCACTTTATGTAGGAGGGAGGACAGAGGAAAAAAACAGCAATGCTTTCAACTGTCAAATCTGTGCCACACAATTACTCTAAAGTCAGAGGTAAATTCAATACTCCTAGAATCAAATCAGATATATTGTTATTATAGAAGGGTTTGTCCTCCAATGGAGAAAATCAAGACGTTATCAAAAGAATAATGTATGAATGTTTGGAAGCTTCCAAAATAGATGTCCACTATATACTGAAGGCAGGTTTGACTATAGATCACCAGTTCTTCCTATAGAAACTCCAGCACTGCTCTTGCAATTCCACTCAAATCTTCTTCAACAACTACTTAATTAGTAAACTCTGAATTGCTTTCTAGTGGTTCAAATACTTTCAAATACTTCATTTTCATACCAACATTATAAAGTTAATATTATCTTCAGATTGCAGATGAGTAAAGTGAGGCATATCTGGACTTTGTTCATAGCCAAAGGGAAAGTCAAAGGACAAGCACACAAAGACATGTGTGTCTGATTTAATTATGTTGCTTTTTTAAGGAAATCAGCCTGCATTCTCTAGGCTTAAGTCAAGAGACACAAATTCCAATGCCTCTAGGAGCGAGCTTCTAGGTAATAGACATGAGCAAGTCCTCAAGCATGTATATTTTCTCCAAAGGGGATGCTTCTATCAGTGTCAGATAATCATTGCCATACAAATTTATAGGTCATATATGCCTGATCCTCCCAATTTTAAAGAGAGACTAAATATGTGAGTGTTGTGCAAAATTTTCTGAACTTTAAATTTTACCTTCTCACTTATTAAACACACACATATACACGCTTTTTTAAATGCCATCCAGTTATTGCCTGCTATTTTTTTAATTTTTATTTTATATATTTTTACATCATTTTTCATTTTTGCACAATATATGCAATTTCATCTTGGTTATAGTCCCCATACAATTCCCACCACTCTTGTTTTGACTCTACTACCTTCTTCCCACCCCCATAGTGTGTCTCTGGTTTATAGTTGCTTGCTGATTTTGATTTTTACTTTATTATAATTAGTCTTTTTCCTGGTCCCTTATTTAGGTTCTCCAAATTCCTACTATGAGTGAGACCATCCAGTATTTTTCTTTTTCTTTCTGGCTTATTTCAATGAGTATGATCCCTTCCAGCTCTATCCATGTTGCTGCAAATTGCATGAGTTTGTCTTTTTTGATTGCTGAGTAATGTTCCATTGTGTATATGTACCACATCTTCTTGATCCAGTTGGAGAGGATGTGGAGAAAATGGAACTGGCCTGCTATTTTAAACCACTCCATACCCTGTCTCCCACTCAATGTCAACACTGAAGAACTAAGTGTGTTTAATTCGCTTTCTCAATTTGCTGCTCCTAGAATGGATAAACTCACATGCTAGTCATTACATAAATGAGCTTCATATTATAAACTTGCTTTTCCACCATATCTCTTTGCACTCTGCTTTCTTTGTTGTATTGTTATTAAACCTCCATAAATTGTGAAAGTGGAGCAAGAGGCAAATAGTATGAAAAATAGGAGGAAGAATAGAGAGATTCTGTCTAGTTAATGTGGAGATGAAAGAACGGTAATTTAGAAATGTTTCAGAGATAGAATTGAAAGGATTTAAGTCCTCTGTGTAGCTGAGAGAAAGAGTTGGGATTCTCCTAATTTTTACTAAATAAAGACATTGAGATCAAGAGGACTTGTTTAAATCCACAATTGATGACACAGATAGATCTAAGACAACCCAAATACTAGTGTGACTTCTGTCAGTTGTTTTATCTCTTAAAAACTCCCAAGAGATTCTGTTTGTGTGGTGTGTACATGGGTCACAGGGAGGTAGCAAAATGTCACAGTCTCCTTATTTTTGTGCATGACCACAGGAAAATTTAAAAAAGAAAATAAAGAAGGGAGTGGGTGTTGAACATGAAAAATAATTAAAACATTAGAGCACTTAAGTCTTTTTTTAATAATCAAACACTTTGGGGGCCTCCCTGGTGGCGCAAGGGGTTAAGAAAGAACCTATGAAGGTATCCACAGCCACTGCAGCACGAGTTGGATCCCCGGCCAGGGAGCTACCCAAAAGGCGCAGCAAACCTTTCCTCCCCTCAACAGTGTATTCCAGTTACTCTGCCTGTTATGTTCCCCACTCTGTCTCTGGTAAATCCTCTCACACTCCACACCTCTGGCCTCTACCCCAGCTCTTGTATGCATAAATAAATCTTAAAAAATAATCAAGGACTCTGTTCTGAATTTTCAAAATCATGTTAAGGAAAAAATCAAAATATCTCTCCTGACCCCCCACAACCTCCCTATAATCACCTAACAAAAAGGGACCATGACTATGGTATTTTGTCAAATGATTGATCTTTCACCTGAATAAATAATTATCTGCTTATTACTTTGTTCTAACATCCCTGCAGTTTCACATATCTAATACTTTCTCCAGTTTATTGCTGTCTAATAGCATTATTATAAAACACATGTGTGTTTACTGCTGTTTTATTCTTTATCTCTTCAACCAGAATACAAGCTCCATTTGAAGTTCTTATTTTCAATGTCACCATCGTATACCCAGATCTAGAATAGAGGCTGATACGTTGGAGCTGTTAAGGTCTCTAAGAGATCACATCTTTCTGAGAGAGAGAAAGAAGATCTAAGGAGGGATCGAAGTAGGGAGTGGACATAAAAAAAACAAAAGTGGCAAATGCATACATTACTGGATGCAAGTTTTGAATGAGAACCAAAGTGGTGAGCTAACTAGAGAACTAGCTCAGGCAATACTAGATCTAAGTCTGGCCTGAAACAAAAGAATATGTCTGGAGGATCAGATGAGATTCCTGGAAAAAGGAGTTGAATTGGGCCTGGCCAGTTGATTCTTCTCAATTATTTTAATCAAATATGATCACTGCTCTTCAAGATGATCAGTATATAAGGCGGCAAACAGAAGCCAACAGGTAAGGAGACTTTCATAGGGAAGGAAATATCTGCAGTGACAGAGAAGTATTACTTTTTAAATACTAATAAATAGATATTCTTGGAATGAATTCATTTAATTTGGTTCTAATTACAAACTATAAAAAACACATGCTGTGGGGTTAAAAGGAATTTTGCCAAGTTTGTTAAAAGCAGGTGTCCCGGTTTCTAGTTCACTATTTTCATGCAACATTGCAAGAATTTATTTCTGAGTTTGGAACTTCTTGGTGATATGGGAAGGCAACAGGAACTGATAATGAGGGGATGAGCAAAAGAAGACAAATATGTCCAGAGATTTCAACAGAGAAAATGAGACCAGTGTTTATATTCTTAGCACCTACCAGTTTCAGCTCTATATGATGGTTTCCTCTGCTCATGGGCTACTCATTTTCAGTCTCCATTACTAAAAGAAGACAAACCATCAGCGGAAACTAATCTATCCTCATTCAATTAAACTGTAAAGCAGTTACTTTTTTTCCCCTGAGAGAGTGCAATTAGTTCCCTTTGAAAATTTATTCCAGCTCCAGGAGAAAAGCAGACCTCTGAAAATATATTTGAAAGCAAAAATGTTTGGAAGAAAGTCTCCTCACCCTTTCTTAACCATCTGCAGCTTCAGGTTTCTCTGTTCACCACAACTTCCATTTGTATGGTCTTTATTGCCTCTCTAAGTTGATTTCCTGCCCATAACCTTTTTTACAGGAGTGACACTTTCTCATTGTCCAAAGAGGCACCCAGGTGAAGAACTAAGATTGCATTGGGGCATCATGGTACACAAGAAGGCGGTAGAGTATACCAGAAGGCACATGGTATACCAGAAGGCAACAGAGTACACCAGAAGACACATGATACACCAGAAGGCACATGGTACACTAGAAGGCAGCAGAGTACACCAGAAAGTACATTGTACACCAGAAGGTCCAGAAGGCAGCCTGGCCATGGAGAACAGAACTCTAGTTTTTGGTTATTTGCTTAGAGACTCTGAACTACCTAGTTATCCTCTCTGGGCTTTAGTGTCCTTATTTTTATTTGAAGCCTTTGGATTCACAAGGGTATTATTAGCACAGAATACTTAAAAAAAATTTTCTCCCATAAAACTCTAAAATAAAAACCAATACAAATTTGCAGCTTTTCTAGTTGAAGTAGAAAGGGCCAGAGCTACTGGGGAAAAGCACACTCGAGGGCTTCCCTCGCAATGTCTCTCAGGTCCTGATTATAAATGGAACAAGTCACTGAACTAGACAATCTCTGAGGCTTTCTTCATTTCTAATAACTGCAATTCTTCCTAATCTAAGAGTATGGTCTACAGAACGATCTAAATTGGTATCCAAAGATCGCTATGATCTTTGGAAATATATTTTCTCTCTCTGTGCAGATAGTTTCCTGTTTTGCAAAATGGGAGAAGTGAAAATAAATTTATCCATGTTATTTTTAAACACGCTTAAAATGTTATACGTCATGTGAAAACATCATTTCATCTTGTCTCTCAAGACATTCTTTCAATGATTTGGTATTATATCTAAAAAAGTAGATATAAATCCCCATCATCTCATGCTTTCCAGAGCATAGATAAATCACAATTACCATTCACCTTTTAACTGAGCTTTAGGGTGTTATCATTCCTTCCTGCTGCAAATAACAATATAATAAATATCCTTCCATGTCTTCTTCCATGTGTGCAAATGAGTATCTAGATTATGAATCTAATGTAGAATCAGGAATCATTATTTTCCATTGTAGTAATAATATCTAATTACTATCCAAAGTTCTTTTGTGAATTTATAACCCCAGTAGTCTTAAACTTGGTTATCTTTTTGCTATACTTTCACCAGTATCTAAATTCATTATACTTTTTAATTTTGGAAATTTGTAAATCTTGTCTTAATTTTCACTAGTATAGATCTAACATATTAGGTGTTTAATAAATACTTAACCTGGACAGATCTGTTGTTTTGATAATACTAAAGACATGAAAATAATATATTAAATGATTTTTTTTTCTGGACATGTTAGGCAATTACTTAAAGAACTTATCATTATAGATAAATTAGGAGTTAGGGCTAGTGACAGGGAAGTTTAGAAGGCAGGTCTAACATGACATTCATTTAATGTTGAAATGAGCACTTAATTTGAAGTTGAATAAATCCGAGTCTGAATCTTAACTCTCCCCCACACTATGGGACCACAGAAATTTTACTTTTCCATACTGTGCATTTGTTTGTAATTTATAGAGATTTCATAATCTATTTTTAGGGCAATGAAAAATGTGATTCACATATAATACATACATGGTGGATAATTTAACCTATAATAATTACCAAGCATTATTGATGGGGCCCATAACAACATGCCGGTCTGGTAATTTACACTACAAGCTTTATATATGTTGTTCATTTAATTCTCCATAAAACTCCATAAGACAGATACCAAAGTAAAATTTTTATAAAGATTTATCTTATTTATTTATGAATAAAAGATCTGGGGTCTAGGCCAGAAATGCAGGGGGTGAGAGGATTCAGCAGAGACAGAGTGGGGCGCAGAACAGGCAGATCTACTGAAATCTGCTGAGGGGAGCAGTGGGCAAAACAGGAGAGATCTGCTTTGCGATGCGGGTTAACTCCCTGGCCAGGGATCGAACTCATGCCACAGTGGCTGGCAATAGCTTGATAATGCTGAGACTTTAACCCCTGTGCCACCAGGGAGGCCCCCAAAAGTAATTTTTTAATGTGGCAGAAAAGGAACTAAAACTACTTTATTGATCTTCTAGAACATACAAGTTAAAAGTAGGTTTTCTAACAGTGAAATAATCATCTTTGCTGTCAGTCACTTTACCAGCAGTATTGGAGAAGGCCTTATCTATGACAACTTTTTGGGGAAACAGGTTCAAATTCTGATTACAGGATAAATTTCAGTCTGTAGTTAAAACAAGGGCAGACAAAACATTAGCACTTGCTTATCCACTGTCTGGAAGAAAGACTTGTAAAAAATCTAGTGGATTAGAAGAAGGGGCAAAGCAATTATGTGTGATTTGCTTTATTATTTTTAATTTCACAAATAAAACACCAAAAAAAAAAAAAAAACAAAACAAAACAAATAAAACACCAGCCATCTGGCACTTGGCAAGGGAAAAATTCATTCAATTATTTCTTGGAAAGTTCTAGGGGCTTAAAAACATTTCAAAAAGGAAGCCAATATTCTGCATAAATAAAATAACATACTTCCTAATTCAGGTTTTTCATTCTTGTTCCTACAGCATCAGATAACAAGTGCGACATAATCCAAAATGCAGCACTTTCTAAGTAGTCCTCAAAAGCATACTAGTTCTCCCCCAGATAAGGATTATTAAGGTAACTGACAACAAAAACAAATTCTCTCAAGTCAACCAAATATGGTTCATGGTTCCAGTACCGTGACTAACTTTGTATGACACCTCTCCCCGCCAATTCATCACATTTTCCAAATACATTTATATGCAAATGATTTAAGCTACTTTTCTCTGGACACCAGAGACACCCATGACCATGGTGGCTTGTGACTGCCTATTCCTCACTGTGACTTTGTGAAGACTGCCAGTGTTTGATCACAGCATGGCTCAGCCTCTAACAGTGTACCTCTCTGACTTCTATCCTGGCATACCCAGCTTAAATGGGAATGCTGCCTCTGATTTTTATAGCCATTCTGATCCTCACATCACTTGAAATATTATTTATGACTCATATTTCTCCCGCTCATGGTCCTGCTTTACTATCTACTAGTATATTACATACAAACTCTAAATTAAGAATAAGGAATCTTATAATCATCCATTTATCCTGCTTACATTACATTCCATCTTTCCTGCTTTTGCAATGTCCCTTTGCCTCATCTTCCCTGATGTTTCACTATATGTCCATTCTTCAGATTGATGTTATCTCAGGACTGAATTGTCACCATAGCTTTCCATCTAACTACTAATTTCTAGTCTTCTTCTTCCTGAGAATGTTCCAAACTTGTAACTAAAATTCCTAAAATAAAGCTCTAGATGCATATAATAATAATAAAAAAATCCTAGAGCATTCTGCTAAATACAGAAAACAATCCTATTGACTTCCAAGGTCCTTAATTCTTAGACTTTTTAATTATCTCTGTTGTCAAATCCACAAAACTTGTCTAGCTTCCCTGTCTTCACTCTCAAATACCCTCTTTATCCTTCATTTTGTAAATCCTCAGGCCCTTGTATGAAATTACCAAAAGAAGCAACCACAGACTATATATCTAGGAAGCAAGGGTAGAAAATACCCAATGATGTAAAGAACTGTTTATCTTGAGGAAGTGGAATTATGGGTGACAATTATCTCTTTTTTTCCTACATTTCTCTATTATGTACACAGTCTTTAATGAGAAAGCACTGGGAAAGTAAAGAGTCATTTTCCTACCTCAGTGTTCATTCTCTTCTTCCTTTTCAGTATCAGGAAAAATGCAAAACTCTGAACATATCCTTGCACAGAACAAGGATGCTACTTCTTAGTCTGCCTTACATTTTTGTATGGTTACATGACTTAGACATTACCATTGAAATATATTAAGAATTGCATAAAATTTCCAGAAAATTGACTCAATTAGGAACTAAATGCAACTAAAAGCATACCTTTTTTGCTTCCATTATCCACTACCTTAGCCAAACAATGAACTTCCAGAACACTGGCAGCCATCTTGGACAGATGACCTTGAAAATGAAAGTAATGCTCTATAGTGTTGAAACAGTAAAACAGGTGCCTGGATTCCTGTACCTCTCCTTACCCGCCCTGGCTTGTTACCTCCATACTTCTTTTATATGGGAGAGAGAAATAAAGTCTATCTTGTTTACATAATTACTGCTATAGTATGCAGGAAAAAAACATGTTGCTACTTCTGTAAGGTGAAAGAGCAAATGATAGAGTGCCAGGACTTCTGAGTTCAAACACCAACTTAATATCCTGGAGACAGGGAATACATCACAATAATTTGGAGTAATAAAATAAATGACCTCATAAGTCAGCACTCAAATGATACCAATATGTTGTGGTTCAGGTTCAAGATGGTAATGTAGAAGATCATGAACTCATCACCTCTTCCCACAGACAGACTAAATCTAAAGATACATATGGAGAAGTTTCTCTGAAAAAAAAAAAAATGTCTACATAACTGAGTAGCTACCATATAGCTTCAAGCAAACAAGAAGGAAACCATATAAAAGCAGGTCGGAGAGGCAGGACGATCTCACCATAAAATCCAAGGCTTTCATGAACACCTACAATCAGGATGGAATTAAAAACCCAGAGCTTCTCCCTATGGAGTTTGGTTTGAATCCCACATCTTGTACCCCAACTTTTAAAACCTGCACCTGAGAGATGAGTTTTGAAAACCAATGGGGGGGGGGTGGCCTCCCCTGGTGATGCAGCTGTTGAGCGCTGGGCTGCGAAGCTGCCTGCAGCCTTTGCAGGGTTGGTTTGATCCCCGGCTGCCGGCGAGGGTCCCACATGGCACACAGACCTCTCCTGCGCCCGCTGCTCCCCTCAGCAGTGTTCTTTGGTCCTTCTGCCTGTTCTCTTCCCAGCTCTGGCTCTGGTGAATTCTCTCATCCTCCCGCACTTCTAACTGTACCCAGTGCTTATATAAATAAATAAATCTTTTAAAAAAAGAAAGAAAACCAATGGGGCTTGAGTGCATGAGAACCACAGCCCTACAGCAAACTGACATAGGGCTCTTCATGGGCTCCTGCCTGGAACTTGTCATCCCAGGGTCCAGTGCAGAAACAGCCATATGAAGGGTGCTCGAGTTTCATTTGAAAGCAGCTCATTTGCATTGCCCTGAGAAGCAGGAGTATGTTAGGATGCTTTCCTGGTACAAAGGCTGCCAGGTGCCATCTTCAATTGCTCCCTCTGCCACTCCAGAGTGCCAGTGTGTCTCAGAGGGAAGTTTTTACTCATATGCTCCAGTATTTAGGTTTTGTTTGTTTGTTGCTTTATAGTAAGGCTAAAGAACTAATGATAAGATTCCTAGGAATCCTGGACTCAAGTACCATATCTTCCTTTAACGGTGATACAAATTTATCACACCTCACTCAATCTGAAAATCCTAATCAATGCATTAGGGTGTGCAGCTCCCCCAGTGATTCCTACCTCCTGTTCTTCATGCCCTTGTATTCTTCCTCTTGACTACACACTGAAATTAATGATTTTCTTCTGTTCTAATAAATAAAATAGCATAATACAGAAGTGACGTAGCGTCACTTCTAACATTATTCTGATATTAGAGTATAAAATATGTGCTTACTTTCCAACTTGGTGTCTCTCTCTCTCTCTCTCACTCCACGTCCCTTCTTCCTTCCCTCCCTTCCCCCCTTCTTCTCTCTCTCCTTCCATCCCTCTATCTCTGCCTTACTCCTCTTCCTAGGTTCACCTATGCTGAGAAAGCCAGCTGTCATATTGTGATCCACCATAAGGAGTGATTCTTATTGCATTACTAGGAACTTAAGCTGTCAGTTCAACAGCAGGTAAGAAACTAAAGCCTGAAAAATCACATAAATGAGCTTGGAAATTGATCTTTTAGTTGCAATTAAGTTTTGACATACCTGAAGCCCTGAAAGCTTATCTGCAATCTCATCAGATAGTCTGAGTCAGAGGGGTCCAGGTAAACAAATCTTATAGTGCTGACTCACAGAAAAGGTGGAATATAAGTTTCTATTTACAATCATTAAGTTTTGAGATGTTTTTATTCAGCAAAAAAAAAATAAGTTTATTGTAATACACAGGAATAGAGTACTCTCTCATAGGTTTTCTATGCTTTGAATTATAACCAAAAATGTCTCCAGACAAAGTGAAATGTCTCCAGGAGGAAGGGACAAATCTGTCCCAGGTTGAGAAACATAAATAATGGAAGAGGTTCAGGAAGTCTTACAGTCACATAAGTGTATAAGCTGGGAGTTTTCTACTCTCAAAATATCTACCTGTCTTCTAAGTATCTAGAATTCTACCTTTTTGTTTTCATAAGATTTGTTATTTTTTTTTTTTACTTTTATTTATTTATTTATTTTTAAAGATTTATTTATTTTATATATACAAGCACTGGGTCAGAAGCGCAGGAGGATGAGAGAATTCACCAGAGCCAGAGCGGGGAGCAGAACAGGCAGAAGGACTGAAGTACACTGCTGAGGGGAGTAGCAGGCGGCAGAAGAGGTCTGTGTGCCATGTGGGACCCTCGCCGCGGCCAGGGATCGAACCTACGCTGCAGAGACTGCAGGCAGCTTCGCAGCCCAGCACTTAACCGCTGCACCACCAGGGGAGGCCCTATTATTATTATTATTATTATTTTTTACTTTTTATCTGTGCATTTAATTATCAGTCTTATCTATTTTAAAATTAATAGCAATATGAAAAAGAGGACAATAGTTAACAGAAAAAGATAACCCTGGCAGCTATTGTATCAAAATAGTTTCCCACTACAAATTTAAGCAGATCATTTCAATGTATTGTGAAAAGCATAATATTTCAATGCTGTATGTTCATGAAACCATGACTCTGAGGTTACGTAGCCATGACCCAGATGAGTCAGTGTCTATGGACTGTTGCTGCTTTGCAGCATGATTGTCAAATAGTATTTAAAGGTAGATGATTATCTTCACATGTTCTGGAGGTCATTACAGATGATGAGATTGTCAAACATCTAGCAAATTTTCTAATATGTCCTTTCATCTCTGATCATTGAAACACATGTTCATTCTTAAATGTGGTCCAAAGAACTCTTGTTCTTTTCCCATCTCTTTCTCTATAATCTTCAAAGACCAAAATCACTTACCCCAAAAAAGGACATTTTCTTATTCACTTGTGAAGGGAGAAAAATAAAAAAAAAGCTTTAACAAAGTTATAATCCTCTTTGAATATAGGTTAAAAAATTCATAACACAACAAAATTCCCAGCTATTTTTCATATGTGCTATATTTTAAGTATTGAGAAATGTAATGAAAACCTATTATCCCCCTTTCTGTGTTCCCCTCTTTGAATCTAATCCTTCTACATTAAATGTGGATTATACATGGATACATGGAGACCTTCAAAATCCTCAGCCTCAGGAAGGAAAGAATGGTAACTGTAACCCACAAGACACTTCTTTACTTATGTGGAGCTTGGAATAGAAATCTGGAGGAGGGAAATTCCACAAATGATCACAGATGGATTATTTGCAGATTAGCTAACATATGGCACATAGAACTGCAGCTCTAAAAAAGCAGAAAGACTGAAATAAAGTTTCAACTTAAAGAACCTTATAAACATCTGAAAATGTCAATGTTTTGGTTGGCTATCTAAATTACCTAAAGCATGTTTAACAGTTGAGAGATTGAAATGGAAATACCAAAATGGTTGAAAGTTTGAGGAAAAAAAGATTTTTTTTCAAAAATGGGTTGACTTTTCATTGATATTGTTAGTTCAGTCTCTTTTCCATCTTTCTACTTCACAAGACATGACATGAAAGCACATTGCTGGAATATGAAATTTAAAAAAACAAAATTAATACTGAAAGTACAGAAAACCATGGTCAGAATCCTATTCCAATCCTATTCCTACTCAGTGATCAAAAAAAAATAAACTCATGCTACTTGTAGCAACGTGGATGGAGAGGAAGAGATTATGCTAAGCAAAATAAGTCAGAAGGAAAATAAAAATATCAGATGGCTTCACTTATGGGGGAATATAAGGAAACTGAAAAAAGTATCAAGAAAAAGACAAAACTTGCAGGCAAACCATAGATCTGAGGCATACAGCACAGGAGGGTTAGGGAGATGGCTCAAAACAGGAGGGAAGAGCACAAGAGACTATGGTGATGGTTCATGGGTGCCGTGGTGATAGGAAAATTATAGGAACTACACCTGAGGGGAGAAATCAATTATTGCACAAATATGAACAACAACAAAGGAAAATAAAGAAACAAAACAGAATTCCATTCCAGACTGCCTTACAATCGAGTTTCCCCCAATATATTTATGGGACTATATTATCCAACATGCAAGTAAGGAATGGTCTAAGAGTATTCCTAGACAAAAATAAACTTTAACCAAGAGAAGAATGTCTATCACTCATCTTCCTTCAAGACAGACATGCAAGCAATCATTCAGATAATGTAAACTAACACTTTAGTTTAAAGCCTTTATCATTATTTATTAGTAAAATTGTATCTTGTAAAAAGGAAAATACATGTATCAATTCAGCCAAAGACTGAATTGAAGGTCTGTTTATCTCCCAAATTCATGTTAAAGGCCTAACACACACTGTGGCAGCTTTTGGAGGTAGGGCCTCTGTGGGAGTAACCAAGGTCAATGAGGTCATACACGCAGGACCCTGATGTGATAGGATTAAAGTTTTTGCAAGAAGAACTGTAGGAAAAATATTTTTTTTCTCTCTTCAGACTAGCTTAGAGAAAAGCCTGTCCTGTGTAAGGATAACATGGTCATTTGGAAGCCAGGAAAAGCGTTTTCACTATAAAATGATACTACCAGACCAAGATTGGAGACTTACAGCATCCAGAGTTGTGAGAAAATATATTACTGTTGTTTAAGTTATCCAGTCTTTGTTATGGCTGGGCAAGCAAACTAATATTCTTGCTAATAAAAGTATGGGTTACTTATAAAAGGTGTCATCGGGATGAAAACGATGAGAAACTATACTTGTGAATGATTATTTTACATTTATTTTGCTAGTTTATGATTAAATAATACTATGATATTGTCCATAGCTTGTCTTTTCTTCCAAAGACAATTTGAAGGGGAAAAAAAGGGAGCCAGAATACTCCAAACAACAAGCTATCAAAAACAAATAAATAAATAACTGCTACCTGTAAAATTAAAACAATTCTCAGAATTGCTAATATCATTTTGTGTTACGCTATTACTAATTTTCAACTATTTTATGCTACTCTAAATTCTCTATAATTGTTGTGTAAGTGATCTATGGTAGAATATATTTCTGATTTTTATTTTAAATTTTTACTACTTATTGTGATATATTTTGACCACATAAAATTAATGAAACATGAATGTGTAATTAATTAAAAAGTGAATATTCCTCTAACTACTATAAAGAAATATATTGGAAATTTCTTAGAAAGCCCTCAGTGCCTTCCCTCAATCATATCATTCTTCAATCCCAAGAGACAATCACTATCTTGAATTCTGTGATAATCTAATTCTATGATAATTCTAAGCATGTGCCACTCACCCCCATCCCCACCTGCAATTTATTGGGAAGCTTGGTGGATTTGTGTCTCTTTGAAACTAAAAGAATACTGGAAATTCCATGCAGCTCTTTGGGGTTTGGAACTTAGCTCTTCAGCTTCTTGTTCCAGTTTTCAACATTTGGCAAATGACTTGATAAGAAGAAATATTGGGAATTTAGGCAGTCCTCAAATTTTTCGGGGTCTCCTCAGCACAGTGAGATTTCCAAAGATTTCACTCTGTGTTTTGGTTTTAGCTCTCTAACCTCCCATGTCACTTTCCATGCAGAAAATATCCCTGTGTGGCAAACTAGCCATGGATTTTAGGTTTCACAATGTTCCAGTTTGTCACTACAGCCCCTTAAGCTCATGAAAACTTTTCTAATTCCCAGCATAAGTCATTTGCTTGGGCTAAGCCAAATTAATAAAAGTTTTCAAGGCAAAAACACCACCAACAACACAGCAAAAAAAGCAACTGGCCAGCTGGCAATTATCTACTCACCTCCAAATTATCCTCCCCTCTTTGAAATGGCACTGATTGCATTCTCAACTTCACTGCACTGCATTTATCTTCTAATACCTTTAAAAACATAATATTTGCAATATATTGATATTTGTTTTTTTCTTGTTGACACAGCCTGTAGTAACTATATTCTGTTTAGATGTAGAAATATAGTAGACACTTTGTAAATAAATTTTATCAGACTTTCTTATTTTGTTATAAAGTAAAACACCATGGCATATACTGAATCATTTTCTATTTTAAATCTTTTGATTTGGGGGAATCACATTAAGTTTCTAAAATTTAACCACCCCCTTTACTTTTTTGAGATGCTTGTAACTTCCTTATTATTCATTTCAAGCTGTTGGATTTTGTTTGCTATTTTGTTAGAATATTGCTACATCCATAAAGAATCTGGGAGTATTTATAAAAGTAGCATATCTGTGATCCAAGATAGGGCAGAATGAAAAAGAAATTGATACATGTATATACTTGCATATGAATTTCTATATATCACATGTGTATATCCTTTAAATTCTAAAATTAAGTACACAAACTTATTTAAATCCCTACTTGGGAGCTAATATCTGTAGCAAATATCTGTATAGTTAATATAGATATTTGCTAATATCTGTAGCTAATATCTGTAGTTGTGTCCTTTTTTTATTATTCCTATCATTATTTACTCTCTTCTTTTACATTTTTTAAAATTTTTGCATAGAACTAGGGAGTAAGCCTTGCACCTAGAGGTGCAAGGATGGGGGTTGGGGGTGGGGCGGGGGATGGGGTGGTGAGAGGATTCACCACAGACAGAATCAGGAACAGAATAGGAGGATTCACTGAAATATACTGGTAAGGGGAGCAGCAGGTGAGACAAGAGAGGTCTGCTGTGCCATGTGGCTTAGCTCCCTGGCCAGGGCTAGAACTCAGGACGTGGCAGTGATAGCACTGAGATTTAATTCCTAGGCCACCAGGAAGGCTCTGCTCTTTTATTTTTCTCATGCACTCTTTTGTCATTCTCACTTTATGAAATTGTCAGAGATAATTTATTATTCCATTTTTATTAGGCAGAATTCACTCACAGAAACACTGAAATATATGAAAATACAATTATACCACTTCCCTTGTCTTCTCATGATCCCTATAACTCCATTTTATTTTATTGGATTTGTGTGTAACTATTTGTGTGTTTATGTGTGGTTACTGGGTTTTGATGTGATTTAATTGAGTGACTGTAAGAGCTGGTTAAGTAGAATCTGAAAGGGTGTTCTATTTATGTCTTGCACTAGAGCGTTACATTTGCACTGTGGGAAATCAGGAAGAAAAGAGGGATGTATGAGAGAATGAGTACCACAAGCATTTGCTAGAATGCATGTCAGTTTCTCTAGTACCTCACTGCTGTCAACTTTGACAATATGGTGTCATATTGTCATGCAGGAAAAGTCAAGTCAAAACTCTTCATCATGGACTTAAACATACATTTTGCCCAGGAGTTAGAAAAGCTGAGAGAAGACAATGGAAGGGGAATGAACAGCAGAGGTGCTGCAGACTGGCTTTACCTAATGAGAATAGGGCAAAATTTACAATCCAAGTTGCAAATCTACCTGGTAGCCCAATCTTTAATATGACAAGCCACCATTTTGTCATATTCCATTGTTGAAAGTGACTCCCAGGTCCAGACCATATTCAAGAGAAGTTACATAGTAGGAGATGGAATTACTGAACATCTTAGAAACTACTTACTACAATTTTTCCTTTTAAAACTTCAAAGCCAAGAAAACCAAAACTCTAAATCTTGAAATAAGCTAATGCCATCATGCTATCAAGAATTATAAATCTTTATTGTACTTTCAGATCTTAAAAGCTTTTAAAAAATTATATCTAATACCTTATTTCTTTTCTAATGGCAGCATAAAATTTCCAGGTAACACAGATACTTCCAGGTCACTATTAATAATAATGATATCAGAAGGAAGAAGAAAAGGAAAAATACTTTTCAAATTGATTATAGTTTCTATATGTATTCTTAAAACAAATGAGGTTTTTTTGGCTAAGAACAATATTCCAAATCTCTATCTGGAGAATCTTTTTATGAAAATATGTTACATATTTCAGTCATTAGAAGCTAAACTCTTTAAATTTTTCCTAAAACTAGTATCAAGCAGTCTATGGCTCTCTATTTTTTTTCTTCTAAATACATCATAATGGAAGTTTTGAAAAGCTGTCAAAAGCATAGCATTACCAAGTAATTTCTGTGAGTACCTTGGCATTCTAGTGGAAGAAATAAAGGTGATCAAATGTCATCTAAGTTATTTCTGTATAATTCCAATATTTTTCTATAGAAAATAATTTAAATTTGCATGCCACACTTATGCTTAGCTATCCATTTTGAGACTCCATTCAATTAAAGATGTTCTAACTTTCTTTTTTTTATTTTTATTTTTTTAAAGATTTATTTATTTATTTATACAAGCACTGGGTACAGTCAGAAGAGCAGGAGGGTGAGAGAATTCACCAGAGTCAGAGCGGGGAGCAGAGCAGGCAGATGACGAAATACACCGCTTAGGGGAGCAGCGGGCATGGCAGGAGAGGTCTGTCGCGCCATGTGGGACCCTCGCCCAATGACTGGGGATCAACCGGCAATGCAGAGTCTGCAGGCAGCCTCGCAACCCAGCGCTCAACCGCTGTGCCACCAGGGGAGGCCCAAGATGTTATAACTTTCACTCAGATTTATCATGTTTAATTAATCATGTTAATTAACCAGTGTTGGGCCTCCCTGGTGGTGTAAGGGGTTAAGTCTCAGCACTAGGATGCTACTGGCAGGTATTGAAGCATGAGCTTGACCCCTGCCAAGGGAGCTGACCCACATGACAAAGCAGACCTCTCCTGTTTCACCCTGCTGCTCCCCTCAACAGTGTATTTCAGTAGATCTGTCTGTTCTGTTCCCCACTCTGTCTCTCATCCTTACCCCCAGTACCTCTGGCCTACACAACAG
Source organism: Talpa occidentalis (assembly GCF_014898055.3). NCBI lineage: Eukaryota > Metazoa > Chordata > Mammalia > Eulipotyphla > Talpidae > Talpa > Talpa occidentalis. The sequence continues at coordinate 86,850,148 of NW_023605305.1, forward strand.
CTCTTATATGCATAAATAAATCTTTAAAATTTAATCAATGTTGTGAAATATAGTCTATAACCTATAATCCTATTTAATTCTAGAAAATAATGGGAAGACTATTGGTGTAAAGATGAGACTTGAGACATATGCTGTTCAAAAATGTGAACTTTTGATTTTGAAGCCACCTTATCGTTCTCGGGAAGACATGATGGATCTCATGCACCAACATGTGTATATACAACTACCACGTGGTTCCCTGTTCCTAATATCTTCTCAAGAGAGAGCGAAGTTCATTTAGGGTATCAGTGTGTCAACTCCAAACAAAAAACTCATATTTTAGTAATCCTCTATCAGTATGGCTCTAAATTTGCTTAGGATGGCTACACCCTGCCATTAATACCTCAAGGTACAAAGGGCTTGAGCCTCTCCTCAAGAACTTGAAGAATTTGTACAAAAATCCTCTCAAGTCTTTTATTTTGTCCATAATTACATGGAAAAGTATATGTTAATTTGTAAGTATAATTCTCTCAATTTCTGGGAGTTATTGTTTCCACAAATCTTCTGAAACGGATCAGGTCAAGAGTTTCTTAAGCATCATCTCACAGTTCCTGTTCATTTGTTTATATTTAACAGCATGTTTTTGTTTGCATATATGCTTCAAATTTTTAAAGGTTATACAACCTCATTATAGAAAGCTTAGGAAATAGAGGGGGGAAAGATATTCAACTTTTAAAAACTAATCTATCTGGGGTCTCCCTGGTGGCACAGGCAGTTGAGCGCAGCGCTGTGAAGCTGTCTGCAGCCTCTGCAGCACTGGTTTGATCCCTGCCGGCTGGCGAGGGTCCCACTTGGTGCGGCAGACCTCTCCTGTCTCGCCAGCTGCTCCCCTCAGCAGTGTATTCCGTCAGTCTGCCTGTTCTGTTCCCCGCTCTGTCTCTGGTGAATCCTCTCACCCTCCCTCGTACCCTGGTTCTTGTATAAATAAAATAAATCTTGAAAAAAAAAAAAAAAACTAATCTATCATTGAGAGAATAATTTTAAACATTTGAAATTTTTACTAAAAGTGGAATTACTATGACACAGGGCATGTAATTTTGATATCTGTGATCAGATGTATATAACACTTATTTTTATCAAAATAAGAAAACAATATATAACTTAGCAAAGAACACATCTATAACAGAAAATAAATGAAAGTGTTAAAATGGAAAGACAGGACTACTTTGAAAACAGGCTGATGTAAAAAAATTGCCCCATTTTGGCATATTTGATAAGTCAAATAACATGGAAAGCTTCTTCAGAAAATAGCCTCTGATTAATTTTAATCAGTCAGAAAAGGAAATAAAAACAATTACTAAATTAATACATTATTCACTATATCAAAAATTTTAAAATGATTTCTCTTCATCAAATTTCAATGTTAGCTAACATTCATTGGAACTTTCATATGTGATAAATGCATCACAGGCCTTATCTAAAATTATTTTTCTAACAATTTTATGATAGAAAAATTCTATTGTATCCATTTAACAGATAAATGAAAACTGATTTTTAGTCAAGGAAACATCTAAAGTCAAACAACGCTGAGATTAAGATCATGACTCTGCAAAAAACAAAATAAAAAGTATGATTATTTGAACATATGCTTTTTCTCATTGCCCTTCATATATATTAGGGAAATTGATTATCATAGAGAAAAGCTAAAGTCTAAGTATAGAGAAATTCATTGTCAATTCACTTACATACAGTAATATTTACATATTGATTATATTGGTTCATATTTCAATTTTATCATTATTACTGACACAACTTATCAATACTTCAATGGGCATTATTTTTTGTGTTTCTATTTTAAAATTAAGGTATAACTCATAGGGTAAAGTGTACATACCGTAGATATATAGCTTTATGAATTATTGTGATTATCTTGATCAAGATTTTAGGTATTTTTTCAAGACTTCAGAAGGATATGTTATTCTTCTTTCAGTCATTACCCCTTTCAAAATTAATCATTTTTCTGATTCTTACGAAACCAGCTGAAATTTTTCCTCTTTATAAAATCCACATTAAAGGAATGATACAGTATTTTCTCTCATCTTTCTTCCGTTGTTTTACATAAAGTCTGCAAGGTTAGTACATAATGTTTGCATATTCTTTTTTTTCAATTTGGTGAATAACTAGGAAAAAACATCCATTCTACTACTGAGGGACATTTGAGCTATTTTAAATTCAGATTGCTGTAGGGAAATAAAAATCTGCTTGAACATACTGAATATGTCTTAAGAACTACTTTTTCTGAATTTATACTCAATAGTTGTACAGCTGGGTAATTGCTCAAAGTGGCAATCCTAATTTACCTGTCATGCAGCAGGCAGCACTTTGGCAACACTTGGTATTATATATCTTACTAGTTATTTTGTTGGGTGCATAGTTATATTACACTGTGTTAATGATTTATATTTCTGTGATTAATGCTATTCCTCACTTTTTGTTTGTTGATCACTTGATAACCTTGAAAAGTGACTATTTGAGGCTTTGGCCAGTTAGGAAAAAAAATTTAATCACTCAGGGCCTCCCCAGGGGCTTAGGGTTTAAGTCTCAGCACTACCAAGTTATCCACAGCCACTGCAGCATGGCAAGAGTTCCATCTCCAGCATGCCAGGGAGCTAATTCACATGGCACAGTAGACCTCTCCTGTCTTGCCTGATGTTCCCCTCAGCAGTGTGTTTCAGTCAATCTGCCTATTCTATTCCCCACTGTCTCTGGTGAATCCTCTCACCCCATCCCCACACCTCTGGCCTGTATCCCAGTTCTTATATGCATAAATAAATAAATCTTTGAAAAGTATTTAACCCCTCAGATGTTTTTGATTAGATGTGGTTATTTGTATCTATTTTGACTACAAGTGCCTTGCCATTTTGCTCTTACCTTTAATTGTATTTTTAATCCTGTTACTTTTAACTAATAAATAGCATTTTCTGAATGGATTCAACACTTTGATCATTCATTCACTTATTGAAAGACAAAGTGTTGGCTACCAGTTTTTGAAAACTATGATTATAATATATAAAATTTGCAAGTGGGCTTTCTGTGGATATGAGTTTACAAATCAGTTGGGTATCTGTGCGTATGGGTGCTGAAACATATGGTTAAGATTATTTAGACTTTAAGTTAACTAGCAAACTTTCATTCAAATTGTACTACCATTTTGTACTCATATCAGGAATGAATGAGAAATCCTAGAACTATGAATCATGCCATCATCAGATATTTGGGTTTTAGGCATTCTGGTTTGCAGTGTTGTGTCTCTTTGTTTACATTTGCATTTCTAATTACGTATGATATTGAATATCTTACATCTTTTCATATGTTTTCTTACCATCTTTATATCCTTCCTAATGTCTGTTCAGACAAAAATTTATTTTGAGTTTCAGACTTCATAAAACATTTTGTATCTTTCTTTTTCAGATATATTTGCAAGTATATTCTTACAGCATGCAACTTTTTTGCCTTTGAGAGATTTTAATTTTAAAAGTTCTATCTCAATGTTTCTTCTTTCATGAACTGTGTTCTTGATTTATATCCAAACTTATCACCACACCCAAGTTCAATGTAAATTTTATGCCCTTTCCCAGTTTTACAGTTTTCATTTAGTTATATGGTTAATTATGAGTTAAATGTTATTAAAGGTAGAAGGCCTGTGTCTGGCTTCATTTTTTTTTTAAAGAATATATAATTAATCCAGCATCACTTATTGAAAATACTATCTTTTCTTCACTAAATTGCTCTGGTGTCTTTCTTAAAGATCTTCCAACTATATGTTCATGGATGTGTTTTAAGGTCTGTATTCTGTTCCACTGATTCACCTCCCTTAGGTTAGGAATATTACACAGGGCTGGAGTGGGAGAAAAGTTCTTCCTTCAGGTAAAATAAGGCACTGATAAAGTCTTGTTCCTTTGAGATGAAGGCAGTTTTACTGCGGTTCTGTGCTTATTTCACAGTGGTTACTTTATGGCCACTGCCACAAGCACAAGATCTTACTGGTCCTTCACTGTAAGATCTTGTTGGGGTCCAGCTACTAAAACGCAGGAAGATGTAGAGACTTCTAAACTTGAATATCTTCTGCTAAAATACTTTTGGCACTATGTATTGGCATATATGCCATTGACCAAAACATGCCAACTTTCAAGATTTTTCAGTTGGTTAAGTGTTTCTCTTTGAATTCATCTTTCCTCCCCTTGGAATAGATCCTACACTGTAAAATTCAGGTTTACTGTGGAAGAAGCCATATTTCCTAGTTAGCAAGTAAATTAAAGCACTCTTTCAATCCCAGAAGCCAAAAAGATCAAGGTACAGTCACAGGACTCTACTATCATCACTTAAAACTTGGGAGCAAACAGACTGAGTTTCGAAGAGCTTCAGAGATAGGAAAGGCAGTTAACTGGGGAAAAAGCAAAAGGAAACAAGGAGAAAATGTAAAGGAATAATCAGAGTTGAATTCAAAGACACCGACAGCCCCTTTGTAAAAATGAGAAAAATACAAAAAAAAAAAAAAAGAATAAATGTTTCTATTTTTTCTTGCAAAGAATTACAGAAAATTAAAATCCTTTGTAACTAAGGCACAATAGTGAGGATTTCTGTGGTTTAGTATATTGTAGCCTAATTGACAAAATAAACACTGGTAAATAAAGTGTAATTACTTGACCCCCGCCAAACATTTCTGAAAACAGTGGACCACACCCTCCATTATTGGAGGTAACCTTTCCCTCCTCAGTCATTTCATTTAGATTTCAAACAAATCAAAGCAGAGAAAAGAGGTGGCCCCAGTTAATCTGCCCACTTATGAAACAGAACCCCCTGTCTTCAGCAGCAGCTGAAGCAGGGCCAGGGCCAGGATCTTTGGCACCTCAGTCCTGGTGTAACAGGGTGGTCCCCAGGAAAGGGGGAGGTTCCAGGTTTCCTGCCCCACCCAAAAGGAGGGTGGAGCTGAGCAGGAGGAGAATAAGCTGCAGAGAAGACTGAGGAAGGAAGGAAGCAGGATGGAGAGCCAGAAGGATCCCTGGAGGAGGCACATGTAGCAGAGACGTGAAGAAACTGCACTCGCCTTTTGGTCCTGGACTGATTGATACAGTTGTGTGTGAGAGACCCGTGGGGAAGTGACAGTGGCGGTTTTTATCTTGATTTTGCTCTTTTCCTCCCATGCTTGTCTGGTTGTTTCTGATCGTTTGTGTGGGTCCCCACTGGAAGATGCTTTAGGCCGTGGCAGGCTTTCAGGCCTTGCTCTGTGCCAATCCCATTTGGGTGGACATTTACCCACGAGGAGATGGGTAACTTCGTGAGCTTGATCTAGAAACTATATTCTTTGCCTTTCTTGTATTGTTTACTAATTGTATTAAAGTTCCACTTCATTAAAATCTCATATGTTTTGTGTTGATGCTGCAGATGGCAGAACCTATTCAGAGCAGGCAGGTTTGGAGGGTCTGGGGCGCCCCTCTCCCTAACCTGTAACACTAGGGATTGTCGTGGGCAGGCCTGACTGGGTGCCCTCATATGTGGGGACAGCTCAACTAGAGCGGCGTGACCCTCTCATATCTGAAGCAGAGGAAAACCCACAAGAAACATGGAAAAGAACAACTAGATCTAAAGTGAAACTAACCAAGACTTCCGACGCCACAGACCAGCGTAAGGTTGTCTGAGCAGCAGGCGGTGCACCAAAGGTCTCCCAGTTGGGGGGGGGGGGGCCAGGATCAGGCTTCCTCCTTCTGGAGTCGCGCATGTGTGCATCACTTGGTCCCTTCCGGTGGGGTCCGTGAGCAACCCAGCCACTCGCCTTGCGTTCCGTTTCCAGGCTGTCACGAGGCTTCCTTGTGAACAGGTGAGAAGGGGTTTGTTGGGGACGGAGATGGCGCCCAGGACGATGTTCTCACCTTGTGGGTAGCTTCCTGCTCCCACGCAGAGTTTCTCCCAGCTCTGGAGCTCTGGGACGGAGTGAAGCCTGGCGGGGCAGCCACGTCAGGGTGTGGACAAACAGGCTGAGCGAAGTCCCTCCTTCCCCCCTCTCCAAACCGGTTTTACTATGAAAATATTCTCCAGCAGACTAATGGGACTCAAAATGGACTGGTCAGGCGACCAATATGGAGCAGACGTCTGCTCAAAATCTGGAATGTCCCCAGCCACCCAGCCCTCTGGGTCCAGAGGATACCTTCTTGTGGTTTGAACTCAAAATTTAATCCATTGGAGACTAAGTTTCCATTGTGTGTTTTTTGCTACTTGCTTTGTGGATGTTACTGTCATAAACCCCACCCCTCCGCGTGAACTTTCGCTTGGTATCAGAAAGCTGTGTTCCGTGCTTGTAGACTGCACAAGAAAGGCTTTGGTTTTTCTCCTAAATTTCCTCTTGATCCAGCTTTAGTTAGCAGCAAGTAAGGATTGTCGGGTACACTGGAGGCGTGCCTGGGATTGTCACCTTCCTGATAGGTGTCAGGGAGCTCAAAGGTGGCCACTGCCCAGGTGTGCCTCCAGCAGGGTTACCTGGCAGCCCTCAACTCTCTCCCCCTGCAGGCCCAGCTGCAGCATCTGCTAAGAGCCAGGAAGAGTCCTAGCAGAAAACGACTTGTCTTAACCGTTCTGGGTGGCAGGACCTCCTTTGATATTTTTTTTTTCTCTAATTATACAATGAATTTATCTGAAACATTTTTTATTAATCAATTTATGCAATCAATCATTTCACAATATGATTATTAACTGTGAGACTCTTTTATCAGTGGGTAATAAGGAGTAATCCAATGGTGTAAAAAGCAGGAAACTTCCTTGATAACAAACCGGAAAATAATTTGAGTTGCAATATATTGTGTTGCTTGCCTTCTATAAAAGGTTATGTCTTTTTTTGCTCATGCAAATGAAAATTCTATGTGGCAGAACTGTATAGTATGTTAAAAATATGGCTTTACAGTTAGAAGGGTGGGGGGAGAATGACATCCATGAAGATTTTAAGTTCTGCGATTATATTTTGCAGTACTGGAATGTTCATTTAATGTTTTTAAGTAGTTTTTCTAGCTGTTGAAATCCTCAGTTTTCCCCCTTTTTTCTTACTTGTCTTGAACTTATAGCTTCTCTGATGATTTTTATCTATAATCATTATTTTGATCATCTCTGGTTATGTGACTTCCACCTTTTCTGCATTTTTTTTTTTTGGTGTTTTGAGTATCATGGAAGTTATGTAACTGATATATATTATGTCACGCTCCTTTAAAGAGTATTTAATTGCAATCTGTAAAGCACTTACATTATAGACAAGTCACCTTGCCCCTTGATCATGTCAAAATTTGGCTTTATGCTTTTACGGGTCTCTTTCAATATTGTCCTCATATACTTGAGTGTGATCCTTGTTGCTATTCTGATCCTGCATGTCATTGTGGCTGCATTTAGACTTCAAACTATCTCCTCAAGACTGTACAAGCTTGAAATGTCTGCTCAGCTTTCTAGCCTCTCATTGATTCTCTTTTCTAAGCATCTCTCTGGCCAAGTTTCCTAAATCCCACCTGTGTGGGGAGTCTTCAACTCTTGATGTGTCTTCTATTTGCTTAGAGCATCATTGTCTATTTGCAACCTGATTCCCTGCTCACACTTTTGAACAGTGTGTGTCAGAAAAATCTAATGATTGATAAGTATCACAGTTTGCTTTCCTCTGTTGCTTTCAGAGAAAAACCAAAGTAAAATCGAGTTCAACTACTGTGCATTGCTTTTCTCAATAATTTCAGCTATAAATCAGAATATACAAAATAGTAGGCAGCTGATTTTTTAACTATTCTGTCAATCTTTTGTAGTTTTTTTTTTTAACAGCGTGATCATCTAATGCTAGCTACCCATCTTTTTCTAAATCAGTGACCTCCTTACTCTTATTTCCACATAAAATCTATTATTCAATTGAGTAAGTAGGAGAGGGAGTGAAGGTAAATGAGTAAATAGGGTGGAGGAGGGGGAACTTTATATATATTGCTATACTTCAACAAAGAAATGATGTTGTCTGTCTTAGAATGTGAACAATTAAGTGATAGCAAGGCTTTTAACTTAAGTCCAAAATTTGTTTTGAAGTATGGTATTGGAATAAAAACAGATACACAGATCAATGGAATAGAATTGAGAGCCCAGAGATAAACCCGCATTTATATGGACAGTTCTACTCTATGACAAAGGGGCCAGGGGCATACACTGGGGGAAGGAAAGTATCTTCAACAAATGCTGTTGGGAAAATTGGACAGCCACATGCAGAAAACTGAAACTAGACCACCTTTTAACAACATATACAAAAATTGACTCAAAATGGATTAAACTGGAAATAAGGCCAAAATCCATTAAATACATGGGCGAAAACACAGGGAAATCACTCTACAGCATTAGCTTTAGGGATGTGTTTGGGAACTATGCCAACAAGGAAAATAAAAGCAAATATAAACAAATAGAATTACATCAAGCTATATAGCTGCTGTACAGAGAAAGAAACTATCAGTAAAACAAAAAAACACCCTACTGAGTGGGAGAAAATATTTGTATATCATAAATTTGACAAAGGCCTAATATCCAAGATCTACAAATAATTCATACAACTCAATAAAAAGAGAACAAAGAAGCCAATCAAAAAAAAAAAAAAGGGCAGAGTTGCTAAATAGACACTTGTCCAAAGAAGACATACAGATGACCAATAGGCACATGAAAATGTAAACAGGGCCTCCTCAGGTGGTACAGCGGGTTGAACACAGCATTGTGAAGCTGCCCGCAGCCTCTGCAGCGCGGGTTCGATTCCCAGCCTGCCAGGAGACACCCACATGACACAGCAGACCTCTCCTGACTTGCCTGCTGCTCCCCTCAGCAGTGTATTTCAGTCAGTCTGCCTATTCTGTTCCCCACTCTGTCTCTGGTGAATCCTCTCACCCTCCGTGCCTCTGCCCTGTACCCCAGCTCTTGTAGAAATAAATAAAATGAAAAGAAGAAAAATGTAAACAAATGTTACCTCAAATTTATTTGCCTCAAATAATTTGAATTGAGTCATTTCTCATTTTATTAGCAACAATCTTAGGTATACTCTAATTAGAGAAATAAATAAATTTCTCATCAATATATAAGTAATTTGAAGCTTACTTGAAGGTTGAAATTTTCTGAATGGTTCAGAAAATTTCATTTACATGTATAACTACATGTAAATGCTCTATTTTTTTGTCAAAATGTGTCAGTATGTCTATAATAATACATTTAGGGCCTCCCTTGGTGGCTCAGGCAGTTGAGCACAACACTGTGAAGCTGTCCGCAGCCTCTGCAGTGTGGGTTCAATCACAGCTGGCACGTGAGAATCCCACATGGTGTGGCAGACCTCTCCTGTCTCACCCGCTGTTCCCCTCAGCAGTGTATTTCAGTCAGTCTGCCTCTTCTGTTCCCCATTCTGTCTCTGGTGAATTCTCTCACCCTCCCCTACATCTGACCTGTACCCCAGTTCTTGTATGCATGAATAAATAAATCTTTAAAAAAATACATTTAAAAAGATGCTTTCAGAGAAAGTCATGTTCTTGGACTTAATAATGTTACTTGAGAAAAAAAGTTAATAGATTTTTTTAATTTAAAACTCATATTTCTTACAATAGAATGATTTTTCTTTCAGGAGGGTTTTCTCCAAACCCAAAGAAAAGAAAATAAATATTTTTTCTTTTATAGGTAGAAAGAATTAGGAGGAAAAACCACAATGCTTAATTAGAGGTAACACTTATGTCTGAAGGTCATGCAGGCCTTTGCATTTTGATTTATTTCAGGTTACATCCTTTTATTTTTTTCACTCTGAAGTGATGTTTGTAAATGTTAAAAATAAAGCCAACTTATTTATATTTACCAGAATTGCATTTGTAAAATCACAAGCCTATTGCAACCAAGTGTCCTTGACATATCATTTACCTTCAATGAGCTCAATTCAATCTGAAATAAAGAATACTGAACTGGCACAGAGACATTCCTTGTTGTAACTGCCTGAGGTATATTCATGTAGAAGAAAGCTTTGAAATATTTCCAAAATACAGTGGGTTGAATTGCCTCTAAGACAAAAGTCTTCAAAAATATCCTTAGTCTAGTGTCACTTCCTTACTTGCCATGTAACAGATGTTCCCATTGCAATTATAAACTCTGGCATGTAGAATTAAAGGACATTAAGGAAAATTTTATTTGACATTCTTTGCAGTTGAACCATGAACAAATGACCTCATTTTGTGCAGGATGAGACCCACAGCTCTCTAATGAAAATCCCAAGAGCTTCAACCCAGTGAGCACTTAACATGGTGTCAAATAGTTTACATAGATTATGTGTTTTAACTCTCTCAACGTATTGTCTCTCAACCCTTATTTTATAGCAAATGAATCTGAGACTTGAGATAGGTAGTTTATTAAAATTAGGAAAGCTAATCTGTGTTAAAGCACAGTAAACACCAGGTCTCTGTATCAGAGCTAGGGATCTCAATGTCACTGTTATTTTGTGTCTAAGCTAACAGAATAATTATGCAAACTTAGTTCAGTAGCTTTGCTAACTAGCCAATTAAATTATCAACTCAGAACAGGGCCTCATCTAAAATACCTCCACCTTAATGTGGTGTCATTCCATTATTTAATTCATTCATTTAACAAATATTTTTTGAATGCAGAGCCTCTCAGCATTAGAGCAAAAGATACAATTTATGCCTTATAGAAATCAAATTCAGGTGAGGAAGACTGATAGTAAAATAAGAAAATAAGAAAAATTTTTAAATAAAATAATTAAAAATGGTGATAAGTGTGATGATAATTATTAAATATGTACAATGGAGAGATAGATGATAGAAAGGTAGGTAGGTAGATAGATGGATGGATGGATGGATAGATAGATAGATAGGATAGATAGATACAGAAATTTTGCTCCAGTAGCCAGGGCATACCTATTTCATGGAAATAATATTGGTGTTCACAAAATACACAACTTACCCTCAACAATTTTAGGCCTGAATTGCATACCTGTCAGGCTTGCTTTTTGGATAATTTAAATTCAAACTTGCTTTCCTTTTTTTTAGTATTGCTTTCGATGAAGAGTCACTGAGCTTAGGTGGAGAGGGACCTTTCTGTTGTTAATATTCTCTTTAGTCACAGATATTGCTTTGTAACAAGAACATTTTCTTGAAAAGAACAGTTGGCTCCTGTGATAGTATAGCTTAAAAGAAAAAGTGATTTTTTTTTTCATTGCTTGTTCACTATTATTTCAAAGGGCCCCTTTGCCATTCATTTAATCTTGTTGAACATGTTGCTAATCATGAGGAGAGTCATTTGCTTAGAGGACAGGGCGTGCCAATTCCTGAGATAGTGGTAAGTTTCTTTCTTTCCTAATATGTCAGGAAAAATATTAATCAACCAGGTGAATAGGAAAAATGTTGTCAGAATACCCACTAGTCATTTGGCTGTTACCATTAAAGTGTTTTTCCCTGGCTGGAATAACTGTTAACAGCTTGTGTGAACCAAACACTTGCCCTAATGTTCACCTTATAACCAAAAGGAATTCAGTTTAAATTAAAAACACACCCAATAGTCCTCAAAAGTCCTGTAACCAATACTGCCATATTCATTGCCTGCTCACTATCCTGAGAGGTAACCACTGAGTTAAAATTTATTTGTAATATATCTTGATAACATCGGACACAAATTCTGTATGCCAAGGGAGTTAGAAACTTGCCTTAACACTGGGGAGGATGCACCACTGGCCAGAAAGCCTGTAGGAAAATTCTTCTCTTGGAGAACAATATAGCATATTAAAACTCTGCCTATTAAACTCTGAAATAGCATTGCAAATTTTAATTACATACTGTTTTTTTCTCTGGTCTAACTATGATTAAAAGAATATTTATATTCTTATTACCAAAAAGGTACAGCACATTTTTTCTTTCACTCCCTATTAATTGAAGTGATATAATCTCTGAAGGCGAGAGTTGAGCCATCTGCTCTCTGCTTCCTTTAATTATTTTGTGTTCATTTTGACAAGGTTTTATTGGAGATTTATTGCAAAGAATCTCACTTCACTGGAGCTTAGGCCTTATTGTGTAAACATGGCTAAACCTAAGTTCTCTTTGGCTTGTTTATTTCATTTTGAAATAGCTATACTTTCAAAACAATGCTCAAAATCCATAAAAGAAATGAGGTATGACAGGTGCCATATACAATGACTGATCACTGAAGGCAAAATTTGGTAACCAGGATTCCTTTTTTGTTAACTCCTTTATATGCTGTCTGACCAATCATTACATCTGTCTGAATTTTTGTTGTACAGCTGTGCAGTCCTCTGTTTTTCTGGTACCTTCTTTGTAAGATCCATTAGAGATAGTTATATGAAGAATAAATATTTCCTACCCCTACCCCGACCTTGTTGTCATTTTATAATACCGTTAGAGATGCTTTCTTTTTCAAACATTTTCTAAGAACCAAATGTGATTTCATTTGCCTTACCAAGTAACTTTTGTTAATTTATTCAGTTATCTGAGATCCCCAGAATAAATCAACAACCTATCAGCATTTATATTATAATTTACCTCCCATCGTCTACCTCTCTCTTCCTACAATATATTACAGGAGTACAGTTGGGCATAGGCAAACCAGACAGCTTGATGTACGTGTGATATAACAATTCTCTTAAGAATTGCCCCTCAATCTTATATGAAAAAAATAAAAAAAAAAAAAATGGTGATGAAACAAAGAAACCAGGAATCTAACCTGTGGGGAAAAGTATAAAATTATATAACATAAATGTTCATTATAACTTTACTTGTTAGTTGCAACAGTTTTTTTGTTCTTTTGTTGCTTTTGAATCAATAGATCATGAGGGTGGTTGTAAAAATACCCACCTCCCTCAATTGAGAGCTAGCTGTATCAACTACCATTGGGCAGAATGCATTATATTTCTTTAGTCTCAGTGTTATAAATAGGTTGAAACTTTTAATTTTTAATTAAACTTTTAAAATTAATATTTACTCAAAGAATGCACATACATATTATAATAAGATGGATTATAATAACAAGGAAAGATTATGTTGTATTAAACTATGTTTTATGAACTTCAGAAAGCCAGTCCTCTTTCTTTGTAAATGAGGGAAATAGAGATGCAAAGATGGGAGATTACCTACATAAGTTCTATAGGTCTTAGGTTACAAAACTAAGAAATTATGACTTTGAGAACCAGCAAATTCTCAAACATTAGATCTAGAGTATAAAAATATTTTAAATAAGCATTTATTTATAGTAAGAACTTGCATACTATCTGTCATTTAGTAAATGACTCAATACATTTAATCAGAGGTATGAAAACGTCCTTTTTTTAAATATTTATTTATTTATTTATGCATACAAGAAATGGGTGTAGGCCAGAAGTGTAGGGGACGGTGAGAGGATTCACCAGAGACAAAGTGGGGAGTAGAACAGGCAGATCTACTGAAATACACTGAGGAAGCGACAGGAGAGGTATGTTGTATCATAAGGATCAGCTCTCTGGCCAGGGATCAAACTCATGCTGCAGTGGCTGGCCATATCTTCATAATGCTGAGACTTAACCCCTTGCACCACCAAGGAGGCCCTGAAAACATACTTTTTTTTTTTTTTAAAGATTTATTTATTTATTTGTACAAGCACTGGGTACAGCCAGAAGCGCGGGAGGGTGAGAGAATTCACCAGAGCCAGAGCAGGGAGCAGAACAGGCAAACCGACAAAGTACACTGCTGAGGGAAGCAGCGGGCGGCAGGAGAGGTCTGCGCACCATGTGGGACCCTCACCCGGGGAGGCCGGGGATCGAATTGGCACTGCAGAGGCTGCAGGCAGCTTCACAACCTAGCAGCGCTCAACCGTCACGCCACTGGGGAGGCCCTGAAAACACTCTTAAAATCTGTTATTGGTAAGCTATTCCAGTCACAGTTGAATCATCATTTCATTTATAAACCTCTATCTTTTCCTAAAAAGGTAAAAGTTTAGTAGATATAAAAGAATATGTGCAACTATGATCTTTGTAAAGATCATTTTTAACATATGTAAATGCAAAGGTTTTTAAAGCAAATACTCAGAATTATTGCTGGATTATGATTTTCCCATCTGAAGTATACATGCTGACCAGTTGCATTTTTATTTCTCATTTTATCTTTTGATTCTTAAGGTATATTTAGTGATCAATAATTGAATACATCTCATTATATATGATGTTTTCATTAATTAACTAAAGGTTATACCCATATAATAAAATATAGGTAGGAAATACAAAATATATACGAGGAAGTTAGGTTCCTTGTGTGTGAATATTTTATGAGGAATATTTTATGTTGATGACTGTAAAAGTTTTCTGAATGCGAGGATAAAGATTATGTACTGGGCCTCCCTGGTGGCACAGCAGGTTGAGCACAGTGCTGCAGAGCTGTCCCCAGCCTCCACACTGCCAATTCAATTCCCAGTGGGCCAGGGAGAATCCCACATGGAGAGGCAGACCTCTCCTGTCTCGCCCGCTGCTCCCCTCAGCAGTGCTTTCGGTCCATCTGCCTTTTCTGCTCCCCTCTCTGTCTCTGATGAATCCTCTTACCCTCCCGCAAATCTGGCCTGTACCCCAGCTTAGTATAAATTTAAAAAAAAAAATTAAAAAAAGAAGAAATGGTTTTAAAAAAAGATTATGTACTTAGGGCCTCTCTGGTGGCACGGCGAGTTGAGCGCAGCTTGGTGAGGCTGTCTGCAGTCTCTGTAGCATGGTTTCGATTCCAGGCCAGCCAGGAAGATATCCACATGGCACAGCAGACTTCTCCTGTCTCGCCCACTGCTCCCCTCAGCAGTGTATTTAGGTCCGTCTGCCTGTTCTGCTCTCTGCTCTGTCTCTGGTGAATCCTCTCACCCTCCTGCACCCCTGGCCTTTAGCCCAGCTCTTGTATAAATAAATAAATCCGAGGGGAGCAGTGGGTGAGTCAGGAGAAGTCTGCTGCACCATGTGGGTTTCTCCTTGGCCAGTCAAGGATTGAACTCATGCTGCAGAGGCTGGGAACACCTTCACAGATTGTATCTTATTTAGGGCCAGGAGGCCCTAAATAAATAAATCTTTAAAAAAAAAGATTATGGGGCCTCCCCTGGTGGCGCAGCGGTTGAGCGCTGGGCTGCGAAGCTGCCCACAGCCACTGCAGCGCCGGTTCAATCCCCGGCCGCTGGCGAGGGTCCCACATGGCGCGCAGACCTCTCCTGCCGCGTCCACTGCTCCCCTCTGCAGTGTATTTCATCAATCTGCCTGTTCTGTTCCCCGCTCTGGCTCTGGTGAATTCTCTCACCCTCCCGCGCTTCTGACTGTACCCAGTGCTTGTATAAATAAATAAATAAATCTTTAAAAAAAAAAAGTAAAAAAAAAAAAAAAATAAAAAAAAAAAAGATTATGTATTTAATGACAGATTAGAGACTATAAAGGGGTAAAATTAATACCACCTTAAAATCATAAATTAATAAAAGGAAATATCAGCTAATGTAATATATTGTTGACAGGCTTTTGAATTGATGTAACAACTGAAAAACAATTTAATATTAACTGCTAAAATTAATTTTGCACATATCTTGAGATCCAGCAATTCCACTCCAAACATATGCTCTCTATGCTATAAATTACCCATTCTCTTGTAGGCTCACCAAAAGAAACATTCAATGTTGTTTATAAAAGAATGATTTGCAATTAAAAAATGAATAATCCAAATTAAAACCATTAGGAGAGATAAATAACTTATGATATATATTTGTGATATATATTTAATGAAAAGTAGAATATACAGTATAATTATAGGATATATTTCCAATGAAACCATGTACTTTTTAGGGACATAATCATATATAGCTGAAGAAAAGCTAATAAATTCCATATAGTGGCTATTCTGAGTTTATAGATGATAAAGGGATTGATTTAGGTGCATAGAAACTATCAGACCAATGGTAGTAATTGTTTCATTAACTGTGTGTGATGTTCACTGGGGATTGACATATCTTTATTTTGTATCCTTTACATATCCTTGACATATACTTTATATTCTTTTATATCTACTAAATATTTAAAATAAAAATAATATAATGAAGCATGATAGAAAATGATATGGTATTTATATTTAAAATTCATGTATGTGTGTGTGCGTGTATTTGTACAGGCATACCTCAAGCATACAAGGCACTGAAAACAGGTTAAGACTTCCATCTATTTGGGACACCATTTTTCCTTTAAGGAGCTGTGAAATATTTTTGATGAAATGAATGGAATCTGATTGTTTATTGATATATCACTATCATTACACTGTGAATTGATCATCACCAGGGAAGTAAAAGTTATCAGTTCCTAGGAAAAATCTGTGAGAAGTGAAATGTACTCAAATCAGCTCAGAGAGGTTTCTCCTTCCTTTATTGTAAGTCATATGCCCAAGGTCCACCTTAGTATTTCTTCAATGCCCCCATGTCTAACCAAAGGTAAAGTTTACCCAACTCTTGTGTTTTTTTTGTTTTTGTTTTTAACTACCATGGAGTTGATGCCCTTGAATCAACTCCAAAGTTCTACAAAATCTGTTTTCAATGAGCAAATAAGTTTGGGGAAAACATTGTGAAAAAATAGAAAAGATTTCTTTAATATGGAATATTTTAGATGATTTTCTTGTGGTTCTCCTCTAAGTGGAGACATTGCATACATTCTTCTTCAAATTCATTTGATGATATTTTCTCCCTTTGGAGGAACTCAGGGGATTAGTGATTTGTGTAATAGAATTGAAGAAAAATTGCTGAAATATATCTATTCTCTATTTTCTGTATATCATTTGTAATATATATTCTCTAATTTAATAATATCTATACTCTAAAAGGTAGAATAATTAGAGAATTTAATCTCGCTCAATAGACTCTTAAGATATATTATAAGTGGTTATAAGTGGTTCAGTGGACAGAGAAGAAAACTGATATAAAACTCTGAGTGGACATTTCTAGAAAAATATTTTATAAAAACATATATATAATCTTTTGCTCTTTTAAGGTGATATTAAATTCCCCCTTTGCCTTTAATATTTGCTCTTCATCTCCTTAAACTTTTTTCTGTCTCCTAGTCTAGACCCCCAAACATTAGCTTGGCCTTTGAAGTTAAAAAAATAAAAACAGAAGTCTTTAGATAGATTCACCTTCTCTTTAATCAGGCCAAAGAATTTTCACTTTAAATATAGCAGTATGTCTCACTCAAGTTTCTCTACAAATATCATGCGACCCGCATCCCACTTGGTTGTTTTTAGATTCATAGGCCTCAAAAAAGGATACAACCAAGTGAGAAAAGGAGAAAAGTCAGGTGAATGTTCTGAATGGAATGGAATGGAATAAAAAATTATTTAACACTCCATATGTTTCACTAAAGTGTGAAATTGGGAGAAAAATAACCTATCAGGCTGTGATGATTGCCTTATGGGTTTTCAGAATTTTCAGTTAATTCACACACACTAATTTCCTCCACAGCTTTGTCAAGGTTGTGCATATATAGCATTATTATTTTAGTTCCTATATGCTGATCAGAAATGTGCAAGATATAGCAAATTTAGATACCTTAAATGGACAGGACGTAGTATGAAATTTATAAAATGAGAGGATTGGATTAAATGATCATTAAGAACTGATTTAACACTTCTGGATTTTATATTATGATAATATATGTTCTAGCATCAATTCTCTTCCAGTAACATCAAAGTGATAGGGCATCAGCCAGCACCACCAAAGTCATAACTCAAGAATAGTCTTGATACTTGATACTAACCCCATTTCCTTACCTTGATTAATTTCAAAATCAGTAATTTATCCTTGGGCTAAATGTGGTTACATGTACTGATTGAACTGGAGCTGATTGCTTGTGCCCTACCTGCTTGGGCATGGGTATGATATGATATTGCTCCTTTCATGCCTGACACTATGTTGAGCACTTAACTGGGGTTATCTTATTTTACTCATAATGATCTAAAAACTATTTCCCCATATTATCTAATTACAATTAAAATTATCCTGATAGCCACACTTTATTCCTGTCTACCATCCATCCACTCCTACATCTCTCTCTCTCTCTACCCCCTTCCCTCCTTTTATTCCTCCCTTCTACTCGCTCACACACACCTATCAATAATTCATAATTTCATTAAAATCATAATGAATAACTCCCTCATCTTGCTTGCTTATTAGTAAAATAGCACCAACATTCATGAAATATTTTAATATAATCTTTTAATATAATATTTCCAATTTATATTAGAAAAAATGTTTTCTAACATTATCTGACCTTTATCAAAGGTACCTTACCTTCATCAAAAGTAAATTGCACTGTTTTTATTTTCTTTTTACTTAGCTTATGCTTGCTTCAAAACATGTATTATGTATTATTATGTATTCATTAACTATGACTTTAAAAAAGTCCCTTTAAGTAACTATATATCACATTGGAGTTTGAGTTTTCCAGGAATTTTTCATTCTTTTAAAGACTGAGACCCAAGGTCTAAAATAAAATTGTCCTCACCAGGCAGCTGGAAATGACAAAGTTAATATGGTCTAAAGGAAAATGAAAAATGTTTTGAAAGGTTAGATTTTTATGTCAGAAAAGAACATTTTGTTTTTCATTTTTCTTGCCTATACTAAAAGCTTTGTGGTGGCCTAGTTGGAGTGAATAAAATATTCTCAAAGAGAAATAAAACTTATCATCACTGCCTACACTTAAGGTATACAAATTACTTTTTAAAAATAACCAAAATGAAACAGTTGGTTGTGACTGGGTAATTACCTGGGTAAAATCAAGGTTTTAAGGGAGAAATAAAAGACCATTGGAAAGGAAAATTTGGAAGTTGTAACTATTACCAACTCAGTGGTTCAGACTAAAAAGCAAATCATCCTTTGAAGACCTGACTAAACAGAAAACACTCTCCTATATTGCAGCATGTTAAGTAATGACTTAACTATATACTTTAGGGCAATAATCTTCATTTTTGTTTTCACCTACAAATTGAAGTTGTTTTCATGGGAGGGATAATGTTGTGGGAGATGAGGTCTAGTAATCAAGAAACCTGCATTTCCCATCCTTGTTCTATTATTAAGTAGTGTGTAACTTTGGATCCCTCACTAAACCTCTCTGAACCTAATTTCTCTTTTTTGTATAAAGAGACGCCTTGGTTGGATATTTTCTAAGGTTAATTTCAGGTCTAAAATAAAATTCAGGTCTAATTTCTGACACTATATTTAATAATTTTTTCTTGAGTAATTAACATGATAGTAGTTAATGGAACTGGGGGGAAAGTAACATAGTTAAACTAATTTCACATATATAATATCAATGAACTACAGTAATGCCAAAAAGTTTTAGTTGATATTCTATTCCATATCAAATCTTCACAACCAGACACATAAAATCTCTTAGAATGTCAGTAACTTTTGTGATCCAAAATCATTTTTCTAAAGTGTACATATAGTGAATACCAGGCTGCCTCCTCATGAAACTATGTAGGTCTCAAAGGCACCTCCCAGCACCTGGCACAGTGTCTGTCACCTTAGCCAACAATTAGTATTTATTAAATGGATGAAGGAGTGAATTGATGAACTGAGTTGAAGGTATAGCAGCTGCCCAAGTTTCTGGATAAATAAGGTCAAAAGGAGATTTTTCTATTAGAAATTAGAGCCATGCAAATAAGAATAAACTTCATAAATCAGTGACATGAGTAGTTGCTTTATTAATATAAATTGATATGTCTGACAAAGGAATTGGCTCCCCTAACTATTGTTCCTGCTGTTTGGATATAAAACCTATAATTCAAATGTGATATATAATGCGTCAGTTCAAAAGTTTTTCAGATTCTAAGGATATCTTATGTAAACTACATATACAGAGTGCATCCTTTACTATTGTCTTTTAAACCCAACCAATGCAAAGATTCATTCATGCATTATAGAAATAAAAATAAAAAGCCATGGACTGGGGGATAACACAAGCAGCAAGGCTTGGACATAAGCCATTCAGCCATCCAAGTTTTCTTAGCTAACAGTGTTAGATAGCATGTCCATATAATGGTGTAATTGATGATGTAGATGGAGAGATAAACACTACATAATTAACTAAGTATGCAATAATAACTATCCCTATTTCAAATGCGGACAATCTCAGAATGATAAGAAACCTATTTTATGGGAACTTAACCTAGTTCATGGGTCAGGAAAGACTTCATTTAAGAAAATACATTTAAAATGAATTAATGTTTTTGTGTCCTTTGGGTAGAGCACCAACATGGATGGAGCTGGAAGGGATGATGCTCAGTGAAATAAGCCAGAAAGAAAAAGGAAATTACCGGATGGTTTCACTCATAGCAGGAACTTAGAAGACACAAATAAGGAATCAAGAAAAAGACTTATTATAATAAATTAAAATTCAAAATGAACAGGCAACTATAAACCAGAGACATACTACAGTGGGGGAGAAGGGAGTAGGATCAAAACAAGGGTAGTGGGAATTCTATAGGGTCTGTAATCAAGATGAAAATGCACACATTGTACAAAAATGTAAAATGATGTTAAAATATATAAAATAATAAATGTTTATTTAAAAAAAGAAGAAGAGGGCATCCCTGGTGGCACAGAGGTTGAGCGCTGGGTTGCGAAGCTGCCAGCAGCTTCTGAGCACCGGTTCAATCCCCGACTGCTCCCCTGCCACCAGAGGAGGGTCCCACATGGCACACAGACCTCTCCTGCCGCCCACTGCTCCCCTCAACAGTGTACTTCGGTCCTTCTGCCTGCTTTGCTCCCCACTCTGGCTCTGGTGAATTCTCTCACCCTCCTGCGCTTCTGACTGTACCCAGTGCTTATATAAATAAATAAATAAATCTTTAAAAAAAAATAAAAAGAAAATACACTTAAAATGAGATTTTTAAAAAATGAGATCCAAATAGCAAGTGGAAATAGCCAGGCTAGTAAGTGAAGAATGTTATAATGCACAGACAATAGCATGTGTGAAGGACCCAGGGCTGGGAATGCATGATATGGGCCATATGCAATAATGTGTCAGTGTACCTAGGGCCATATGCAATGAAATGTCAGTTTACCTAGGGAAAAGGAAGCGGCTACACATGTGGCCTGTGATGAAGGTAGAAAGACAGATGGACTTGCATCATGCAGGGACTTGTGTTGGCATGTTCAGAGTTCTCAGTTTTATTTGCGAATTTTATGCTACTGTGAAAAAGGACATATATATTAAATGGTTTTCATGAAACTTGTGGCCTCACACATTTGTGTTTTTAAAAGACCACATTATTCCAAAGGCAGTAGTGATTAAACTACTATGATTAAAACTATGAGGATAGTGAAGAAGAAAAGAGGATGGGGTGCCATATCAGGGTGGTGGCAGGGGAATGGAGAGTAATATAAAGTTAGATTCAACATAAATAATTGAGAAGATGTAGTGCAGGACAATGGAGGGTTAGGAAAGTTATGAATGATGACTCCCAGGTTTATGCCTTGAGATGCTAATTTATACTTGTGATGAATCTCTGGTCTTGAGTTTGTTTGGCTGAGGTTCAAAATCTGACAAATACACAAAGAATTTCAGAACTTCAATGCAGACATTCTAAAAGAATGCAAAGCTAAAATTGTAGTCCATAGCCAGCATTTTTCAAAGGAAGAATTTTGGAAATGGGTGGGGTGTTTTTGATAGTCACAGTAATTTGAATGCTGCTGAGGCCTAAATGGTGCAGCCATGGAAGAATTATCTTTTTTCCCTCATAACTTTAAAACATCCTATCAGACTAAAATGACTATAAATAAATATCTGTTAATAATACTAACATTTAAAATAGTAAGTTACATAAAAAGCTAGTAATTTATGACACCATTGTTGGGATGGAAGCCAGATGCAAAGAAGACATTCTCTAAAAACTGGTTGTAGAGCATATATTTTATGTACAACCTATTTAACATTATATCATTAGGAACTCATATTAACTTATTAATATTGCAGCACAATAGTGTTATCACTGAAAAGTAAACGAATGAATAACTACAAATGTGAAATAGATGAGCTTGAAAATAATTAGAATAACATTAAATTAGTGGGGAAAATACATTTTAATCTTCAATTTTACCAATAAGTTATTTTTAAAACACATTTTATCCTGCTGTCTTCTTTTTTTTTTTTAAGATTTATTTATTTATTTATTTATTTATTTATACAAGCACTGGGTACAGTCAGAAGCACGGGAGGGTGAGAGAATTCACCAGAGCCAGAGCGGGGAGCAGAGCAGGCAGAAGGACCGAAGTACACTGCTGAGGGGAACAGCAGGCGGCAGGAGAGGTCTGCGCGCCATGTGGGACCCTCCTCTGGTGGCCCAGGAGCAGCCGGGGATCGAACCGGCACTGCAGAGGCTGTGGGCAGCTTCGCAACCCAGTGCTCAACTGCTGCGCCACCGGGGAGGCCCCCTGCTGTCTTCTTTCAAAGTTAATTTGTGTAGACTCACTGTAATAGGTCTACATTATTTAAGTTGGATACTGAAATTTCAAATATACATTTTTTGGGGTCAGATCCTGACCATTTTCAGGCTTTCTTGAACTTGTCACCAAAGGTGTACCAACTAAGACAACCTCTCCACAGCTTCTTGATATACTTTTCTTTGCTTGTCTGTCTTTTCCTTTATGTTATTTTTCCTTTCTTATTTTGTCTCTTACTTTCCTTTCCATTCAACCTGACTAAAAAAGTGGGCAAACAAGTTGAACAGATATAGCACCATGAAGATATACAGGTAACGAGTAAGCAAATAAAAAGTGCTCCATTTCATGCATCATTATAAAATTGCAAATCAAAAAAACAAACAAACAAGGAGATGCCCTTGCCATTTTCACCTATTGAAATGGTGAAAATCCAAAGCACAACATCAATAGTGGTGAGCTTATGGAGCTATAAAAATGATCATTCCTTGACAAGGAGGACACCAATTTCCTAAATGTATGGGATGCAGCAAAAGCAGTCATAAGAGGAAAATATATAGCAATAGAGGCTTACATCAAGAAACAGAAAGAACTCAAAGAAACAACCTAATCTCAAAGCTCAAAGATCTAGAAAAAGAACAACAAAAAAACCCTAAAACCAGCAGAAGAAAACAAATAATAAAAACCAAAGCAGAAATAAATGAAATCGAAACTAAAAAAACTATCCAAAAGATCAATGAAACCAAGAGCTGGTTCTTCAAAAAAATAAATAAAATAGACAAACCCCTAGCCAGGCTTACAAAGGAAAAACGGGAGAAAACACAAATAAGCAGGATCACAAATGAAGAGGAGAAATCACAACAGACACAGCAGAAATCAAAAGAATAATCAGACTACTATGGACAGTTATATGGAAACAAGTTCAACAATCTAGGGGAGATGGACAAATTCCTACAACTCTACAATCACCCAAAGGTAGATAAAGAGGAAATATAACACCTAAACAGACCAATTACAAGCAGCGAAATTGAAATGGTAGTCAAAAACCTCCCCAAAAACAAAAGTCCAGGACCTGATGGATTTACAAATGAATTCTACCAAACATTCAGAGACGAATTAGTGCCTATCCTTCACAAACTCTTCCAAAAAATTGAGAAGGAAGGGATAATACCAAACACGTTCTATGAAGCCAACATTACACTAATACCAAAACCGAACAAGGACAACACAAAAAAAGAAAACTACAGGCCAATCTCTCTAATGAACACTGATGCAAAAATCCTCAATAAAATTTTAGCTATAAGAATCCAACAATGTATCCATAAGATAATTCACCACGACCAAGTAGGATTCATTCCAGGGACACAAGGATGGTTCAACATCCGAAAATCAATCAACGTTATCCAACACATCAACAAGAAGAAATATAAAAAACATAAGATAATATCAATAGATGCTGAGAAAACTTTCGACAAAGTACAACATTCATGATAAAAGCCCTTGAAATTCTTGGGATACATGGAACATACCTCAACATCATAAAGGCCATATATGACAAGCCAACAGCCAGTATCATTCTCAATGGTGAAAAGCTGAAAGCGATTCCATTAAGATCTGGAACAAGACAAGGATTTCCACTCTCACCACTGCTTTTCAATATAATAGTGGAAGTCCTAGCCAGAGCAAAAAGAGAAGAGAAAGACATCCAAGGAATCCAAATAGGAAAAGAAGAAGTCAAACTATCACTATTTGCAGATGATATGATAATATACATAGAGACCCCCAAAAACTCCACAGAAAAACTAATTCAACTAATCAATCAATTCAGTAAAGGGGCAGGGTACAAAATCAACACGCAAAAATCAGTAGCCTTCCTATACACAAACAATAAACCTGAAGAAGAAGAAATTAAAAAAAAAAATCCCTTTTATTATCAAAACAAAAAAAAATCAAATACTTGGGAATAAATCTAACAAAAGAGGTGAAGGACCTATACAAAGAAAACTATAAAGCACTGTTAAAAGAAATAGAAGAAGACACAAAGAAATGGAAAGACATCCCCTGCTCATGGATTGGAAGAATTAACATCATCAAAATGGCCATCCATCCTACCAAAAGCAATATACAGATTCAATGCTATTCCAATTAAAAGTTCAATGATATTCTTCAAAGAAATAGAACAATTATTAATGAAATTTATATGGAAGCACCAAAAACCCCAAATAGCCAAAGCTCTTCTGAAAAATAAAAATAGAAGGGAATGGAGGAATCACACGCCCAGACTTTAAACTATACTACAAAGCCATAATCATCAAAACTGCATGGTATTGGAACAAGAACAGACACACAGACCAATGGAATTGAATATAAAATCCAGAAATAACCCCCCAGATTTATGGTCAACTAATATTTGTCAAAGGAGCAAAAAATATGCACTGGATAAAAGAAAGTTTGTTCAATAAATGGTGTTGGGAAAACTGGGTCGCTACATGCAAAAGAATGAAGCTTGACCACTACTTCACACCATGCACAAAAACCAACTCAAAATGGATTAAAGAACTAGACATAAGACCTGAAACCATAAAATACATAGAAGGAAATATAGGCGAAACACTACATAACATACACCTCAAAGACATCTTTACAGACACATCACCCAAAGCAATGATAGTGAAGGCAAAGATCAACAGCTGGGACTACATCAAATTAAAGAGCTTCTGCACAACAAAAGAGACTATAACCAAAACAAAGAGGTACCCCACCGACTGGGAGAAAAATTTTGCACACAACACTAATGATAAAGGACTGATCACAAAAATCTACAAAGAGCTGATGAGACTCAACACAAACAAAATAATCCAGTCAAAAAATGGGCAGAAAAGCTAAAAAGAAACTTCTCTGAAGAAGAAATGCAAATGGCCAACAGGCATATGAAAAAATGTTCAACATCACTTGTAATCAGGGAAATGCAATCAAAACTACAATGAGATACCATCTCACATCAGTGAGAATGGCACATATTAAAAAAACTAGCAACAACAAATGTTGGCGAGGTTGTGGAGAAAAAGGAACTCTCCTGCACTGCTGATGGGAGTGCAAACTGGTCCAACCACTATGGAGAGCTGTATGGAGATTCCTCAACCTACTTAAGATAGAGCTTCCATATGATCCAGCAATTCCACTCCTAGGTATTTACCCAAATGACACAAACAGTAATTCCTAAGGGCACCTGCACCCCTATATTTATAGCAGCACTATTTACAATAGCTAAGCTATGGAAGCAACCCAAATGCCCAAAAATAGATGACTAGATCAAGAAGATGTGGTGCATATACACAATGGAATATTACTCAGCAATCAAAAAAAGACAAACACATCCAGTTTGCAGCAACATGGATGGAGCTAGAAGGGATCATGCTCAGTGAAATAAGTCAGAAAGAAAAAGAAAACTACCGTATTGTCTCACTCATAGAAGGAATTTAGAAAACCTAAATAAGAGACCAGGAAAAAGACTAATCAATACAAAGTAAAAATCAAAATCAACAAGCAACTATAAACCAGAGACACACTACCAGGCGAGGGGTGGGGGTTGTCAGGGAGGGTCGGGGAAAGGAAGGACTAGAGTCAAAATAAGGGGGGAGGTGCAATTGTATGGGGAATATAACCAAAATGAAAATGCATATATTGTGCAAAGATGAAAAAAGATGTAAGAAGTATATAAAATAAAATAAATTAAAAAAATTTTAAAAATTTAAGAAATGCTCATTCCTTATTGGTGGGAATGCAAAACAGGTCAACCACTTTGTGGATTCTAACACAATTGAATATATCCTAATCATTATGATTCAACAATTGTATGTCCCTGATGTTTATCCCAATTGAGTTGAAAATGTATATACACATAAAAACCTTCACACCAATTTTTAGAGCAGTTTCATTTATAATTGCCATCATTTGGAACTAACCAAAACATTCTTTAATAGGTAAATGTTGCATTCATATAATAGAATATACTTCTTGTTAAAAAGAAATGGTCTATCTAGCCATGAAAAGATATGGAGGAATCTTATCTTTTCCTAATGAAAGAAGTCAATCTAAAAAAGCTACATAAAGTGTGATTACAATGAGGCAACATTTTGAGAAAGACAAAACTGCAGAGTGGGTGATAGGGCTTGAGGGGAGGAAGGGGCTTGGTAGAGAACAGAAGAATTTTAGGACAATGAAACTCTCCTATGAGAGGGAGGAGTATGTGGGAATTCTGTTATTTTGCTGTGAATCTAATACTTCCTTAAAAATTACAATTTAGTAATGTAAAAACAAGTATAAGTGTTTAACTTCCTTAGATAACCTATGGTGGCCATGTCCTTGTATTTACAGATTATTTTACATTATTTTCCTATTAGGGCAATGTTTTGCTATTTTGTACTTGTGTATGTAATTGGTACCTACATGTCCATATATATTACAACTCAATGTCATATGATACATAGATATCCTGTGTGTGTATATATGCATATAGATTTGACTTTGAGAGGATGATAGTCAGATTTTCTATGGGTCTGCCTGCTCTGCTCCCCACTCTCTCTGGTGAATCTTCTCACCCCCCACACTTCTGGCTTATACCCCGGTTCTTGTATGCATAAATAAATAAATCTTAAAAAATAAAATAAATAAATAAAAAATAAAGCGAAGTGGCTTTGCTATTTTGCATTCCCATCAGCATGAAGCAGAGTTCCTATTCTACTTCCTGGCATGTAGTTGTTAGTGTTCTGGATTTTAACCATTCTAAAATATGTGTAGTGATATGTAATTACTGTTTTAATTTTGATTATTTTCCTTGATGACTTGATATGGAGCATCTTCTCATATGCATATTTAACATATGCATATTTTTTGAAGTATTTGCTAAGGTTTTTAGCCTAATTTTAATCACATTATTTTTTTATTGTTGAGTTTTAAATGATTGGTATATATTTTGGATAGCAGTCTTTTTTCAGATATGTCTTTTGTGAATCTTTTCTTCATGTCTGTGCCTTAACTTTTCATTCCTTGACAATATCTGTCACAGGGTATATATTTTTAATTCTAACTGATAAAAAGTTCAATTTATCAATTATGTCTTGTAGGTAATGCCTTTTTTGCTGTATATAAGAAGTTATCTCTATGTCCAATGTCATCTAGATTTGCTCCTATATTATAGGAATGTCATAGTTTTGCAAGTTACATTTAGATCTGTGATCCATTTTGGGTTTAACTTTTGTGAAGGTGGTAGGTTATAGTTTCTTGATTTTTATTTCAAGTTAAGACATGGAGGAATGAAAATAAATATTACTTCAGGAAAAAAAAAACTGGTCAGTTTGATACAGCTGGGAACCACATCATATTTATTACCCAGCACCAAGATATGAAAATGAAAGTAATAAATTCATTAAAAGCATTAAACATCAGCACAGAAGATTTCAGTGAGAACTGTCAGCATGCTTTAAACTTTTGACTACAAAAATCACCATTATATAGGGGAGTAAGGAAGAGGAAACTATTTTTCCTCTTTTTTTCTTTTACTTTTTAAAAAGTCTTTTTTTAATTTTATTTTTATATTCCCCATACAATTGCAACCCCCTTATTTTGACCCCAGTACCTCCTTTCCCCCCCCATAGTGTGTCTCTGGTTCATTGTTGTTTGTTGATTTTGATTTTTTCTTTCTTATAGTTATTCTTTTCCCTGGTCCCTTATTTAGTTTTCTAGATTCCTGCTATGAGTGAGACCATTTTTTCTTTTTATTTCTGGCTTATTTCACTAAGCATGATCTCTTCCAGCTCCATCCATGTTGCTGCAAATTGCATGGACTTATCTTTTTTGATTGCTGGGTAATATTCCATTGTGTATACATACCACATCTTCTTGATCTAGTCATCTATTTTTGGGCATTTGGGTTGCTTCCATAGCTTAGCTATTGTAAATAGCACTGCTATAAACAAAGGGCTGCAGGTGGTCTTTGGAATTACTGTTTCTGTGTTATTTGGGTAAATACCTAGGAGTGGAATTGCTGGATCATATGGAAGCTCTATGTTTAGTAGGTCAAGAAATCTCCACACAGCTCTCCACAGTGGTTGGACCAGTTTGCACTCCCACCAGCAGTGCAGGAGAGTTCCTTTTTCTCCACATCCTCGCCAACATTTATTGTCGCTAGTTTTTTTTTTTTTAATATGTGCCATTCTCACTGATGTGAGATGGTATCTCATTGTAGTTTTGATTTGAATTTCCCTGATTGCAAGTGATGTTGAACATTTTTTCATATGCTTCTTGGCCATTTGTATTTCCTCTTCAGAGAAGTTTCTTTTTAGCTCTTCTGCCCATTTTTTGACTGGATCATTTACTTTGTTTTTGTTGAGTCTCTCTTCATATTTGTAATTTTATTTTTTTTTAGGCATGTTTTATTTATTTATTTGTTTGTTTGTTTTTGTTTATACATGCACTGGGTACAGTCAGAAGCGTGGGAGGGTGAGAGAATTCACCAGAGCCAGAGCGGGGAGCAGAGCAGGCAGAAGGACCAAAGTACACTGCTGAGGGGAGCAGCGGGCGGCAGGAGAGGTCTGCGCGCATGCGGGACCCTCCTCCAGTGGCCGGGGAGCAGCCGGGGATCGAACCAAGCGCCGTAGAGGCCGCGGGCAGCTTCGCAACCCAGCGCTCAACTGCTGCGCCACCGGGGCGGCCCCATATTTGTAATTTTTTAAAAATATTATGGTAAAATACATAGGACATAAAATTTATTATCATAACCATTTTTATATATAATTCAGTGGTAAAACTTTCCATTAGGTACTTTAACCATTGCCATCATTCATCTCAAACCCCATTTCATATAAATCTAAAAAATACCCCTTATTAAATAATTCTCCTTTCCCTCTTGCAACTGTCCATGGCAATCATTTTATTTCCTGTCTGTATGATTTTGACTACCCTGAGTATGTCACATAAGTGGAATAAGATAGTATTTGACATTTTGTTGTTGACTTATTTGATTTAACGTAACATTATCGCAGTTCACCCATGTTGTTATATATATCAGAAAGGCTTTCTTTTTAAAGTTGAATAATACTCCAATGTATGGATATACTACATTTTACTTTTTTACTTTACTTGTCTGTTTAGCCCATTGGTGGATGCTTGAGTTGATTCCACTTACAAGCTAATGTGAATTCTTCACATTTCAACCAACAGGTTTGGAATTTAAGAAAACCACTAAGGAGAATGATGTGTTCCTGGTAGAACTGGGAGCAGAGGGATCTGTACCTGACTCAAAATTGTAACAATAGTCTAAAGACAAGACCTATGACAAGAGCTTTTAGGTAGCAGAGGAAGAGACTGCATTGGTAATGCTCTGCACCTTCAGTGCTTGGCAACAAAACTGTGTTTTCTATGAGTCAGATGTGGCTCACAGAAAAGGAGGTTGGCAGGGGGCCACCTTGAAATATTCCTCATAAGAGATTTCTAATCACTATGAAGAGACTGAAATGCACTAAAAGATTCCAAAACTGAGGGAGATCATCACCACTACTCAAATGCATTGTCTATACCAGAACACTTTTTCTGTTACATTTAGTGGGGATTTCTAAGGAGCTCTCAAAAACTATTCATAAGACAGATGCAGTATTTGTGTGTCTAAGACCCTGATATCAGATGATAACGTACCATTCAGTGATATCTACCTCCCACTTTGTTAAACCATAGGGTATATACATATTTGGGGTGTGTGTGTGTGTATATGTCATGGTGGTAATGGTAGGGTTTCTATGTTAGCAGCAGACTGAAGGATGGCACCAAGAAAGAGCAGAAAAGTCAGTCTTCCCTTCTCTTTTATGATTTTTTTAATCCCAAAATAAATCTTTCAGTACAGCAGGAAATATTTTAAATAGGAAAGTGCTTAGAATTTTATGTTAAGTTAAATTGCACCTGGTAAATACTTACTCATATATTAGTTACCAGTGTCAGGAAAAGCAAAAAGAGATATGCCCAAAATTTCATATGGAAGAAAGAAGAACAAACCCATGAGAAACTTGAAATGAATTCTTCTGAAAAAGATCTTATAAGAGCCCACATCTTAGATATACTGAGTTTGTTATTCTGGGAGACTCTTAAGTAAAGGCAGTTGGATCTTTGTTTAGGAAGCATAGGAGAGTGTTGACAAAGGGCTTACATTATGCTCCAGTACAAGGAAGAATGGTAGAAAATTATGAAAGAGATGAAATCATAAAATAGATAGAAGAAAACAGGTAAACACCCCACAATGTAGACTTCAGTGATATCTTTGGGGAATGAACTCCAATGGCTAGGGAAATAAAAACAAACATAAATGGGATGACATTAAACTAAAGAGCTTCTGCACAGTGACAGAAATGATCATTAAAACAAAAGGACACCTTACTAAGTGGGATTGATATTTGTATGACGTGCATATGACAAGATCTACATATGCATATGCATTGATATATGATCCAAGATGTACAAATAACTCATACAACTCAACATAAAGAAAATAAATAGCCTAATCACTATGGAAATAACCTAAGTATCCCAGAATAGATAAGTGAATCAAGAATATGTGGTCTGGGGGCCTACCTGGGGGCACAAGGGGTTAAATTGCAACCTATGAAGCTGTCCACAGCCGCTGCTGTGTGTTCGATTCCCAGCCGGCCAGGAAGCAACACACATGGTGCAGCAGACCTATCCTGACTGGCCTGCTGCTCCGCTCAGCAGTGTATTTTGGTCAGTCTGCCTGTTCTGTGCCTCGCTCTGTCTCTGGTGAATCCTCTCACCCCCCGCACCTCTGGCCTATACCCCAGTTCTTGTATGCATAAATAAATCAATCTTTTTAAAAAAAGAATATGTGGTCTGTGTGCATAATGGAATACTGCTCAGCAATTAAGAAAAGGTAGACTTGTGCCATTTGCAGCAGTGTGGAAGAGCTAGAACAGATTGTGCTAAGTGAGAAATAAGTGAAACTAAGTGGAAATAAGTGAGAAGGGAAAAGATAAATACTGGATGGTGTGACTTATATGTGGAATATAGAGAAACTACACAAAGGGTCAGACAAAGACAAACATTAAAATAACCCTTGAAAGCTGACCATAGATCTGAAGCATCCTGAGGCAGGAGGTGAGAATGATGGTAGGGTAGGGTGAAGGGGAAGAACAGAAGGACTATGATGGAGGACTGTGGGTACATTGGTGGTGGGAGAGCTATGGCGACTCTATCTTAGGGGGAAAATCCTATACTGTAAAAATACTAACAAGGACGTAAACAATGTTACTTTATTAAAAATAGAAAAAGTAAAAAATAAAATAATGGGCAGAAGATCTAAGTACAGTCTTCCCTAAAGAAGTCATACAGATGGCTAACAGGCACATGGAGCAGTATTCATCCTCACTTATCATTGGGGAAATGCTAATCAAAACCACGATGAGATAGCATGTTGTGCTGTGAGAATTCCACATGAGAAAGATCAGAAACAACAAGTGTTGTTGAGGTTGTATAGAAAAACAGAAATCTGGGGTGCTGTTAGTGGCAATCTGGTTTGATAATTTTAAATTGAAATTCTTCATGTTACAGGGCAGGGAGAGGGGCAGCCCAAACCCCTCAAACCTGCCTATTCTAAATGGGTTCTGCCATCCGCCGCATCAACACAAAACATAGGAGACTTTAATGGGAAGGAACTTTAATAAAACTAGGAAACAAGACAGGAAAGGCAAAGAATCTAGTTTCTAAATCAAGCACCCAAATTTACCCATCCCCTCGTGGGTAAAACTCCATCCAAATGGGATTGGCCCAGAACAAGGCCCCAAAGCCTGCCACAAGTCTAAAGCATCTTCCAGTGGGGACCCACAGAAAAAGGTCAGAAACAACCAGACAAGCCCAGAAGGAAAAGAGCAAAATCAAAATCAAGATAAAAGCTGCCATTGTCACCTCCCCACAGGTCTCACCCACATCTGTGTCACCCAGTCCATGACCAAAAGGCAAGCGCAGTTTCTTCACATGTCTCTCCATTCCATGTGCCTCCTCCAGGTCTCTTCCTGGCTCTCCATCCTGTTTCCTTCCTTCTTAGTCTCCTCTGCAGCTTCTCTCCCTGCTCAGCTCCACCCTCCATTTGGGTGGGGCAGGGAACCTGGGACCTTCCCCTTTCCTGGGGACCACCCTGTTACATTCCTACAGTTTGGTAGTTTTATGAATCATTTTCTGATTTTTTTAATATTTGAATTCCACTCATGCAAACATGTCAAATAGATGTGGTGGTTACAATAATGATGTTACTTACATTTGTGACTTTTACCACGATAAACATTTTTACAAAATAAAAATAATTCAGAACTGGTTCACCTTTCAAATAAAAAAAGGAAATTAATGAAAACATATTTCGAGATGCCTTATATTATAGCTATAATCATTTGCTGGCATTTTCTTTGTCCTTTATTTTCTCCTGCAGTTTAAATTCTCTTTTATAGGGCACTTATAGGGATTCTGAAGCCAGGAGAGAGGTAATTCATATGATAATTCCAGACTGTCTGCCTGTACCAGACCTATCCACTAACATCTTCACACTAAATGATTCTCCTGTGACTCCAAAGTCTAAATGAAAGTCCCTGGGAGCTATATCATTTTTGAGAGATGTTAGCCAAAGACAAGTATGCTTTTCTGTGTCATGATTGCCAAGAACATCTGAGCATTATTACAAGATAATTCACAGCATTGATTAAGTTCTCAGAGCATGTCCCATACTGAGTAAATGTTGAAAATGCCTGTGATTTTCAGACCATAGCTTTAACATTAGAAAAAATTATACCCAACGATTACAAAAGAATAGTCTACTTGGCATCCATGCATTTATACACAAACTTTGTACTACACTTGATCTTAGCCAAAAGGCCGAGAAGCAATATATACACAAACTTTGTAAAAGTAAACTGACACAGTGTTTCTGGGGGATATTTTATAAAATTCAACTTTTATATTTCAACAAATACTCAATGAGCATATACTATGTGCCAATCACTCTGGGAGGCACTGTGGAAAGATCTTGGACAAGGAAGTAAATTCTTTGTAATTGTGGAGAACTGATATTCTTACATGATGCCAGGAGCATTACAAGAGCATGAGATGATAGAGAAGATGCCCCTTGAGATCCAGATTTCAGAATTCACATATCTGTATATTCTATTGGACACAACAAACATTAAGGTGAAAGTATGAGGATATAAGACTCCACTTCTGAATCAGGCTTATCTAGTATCTGAGCAGTGAGGTACTTCAACTTACCCATGAAATATAAAATAATAATATTGAAATAACTAAGTCATTTCTATAGGTCTCATTTTCTCGTCAGTAAATTCCTTTGATACAGACAATATCCCCTCCTCCACCCCCACCCCCCAGGGTCTCAAATTTATCTTGAAAGAACCAAGATTCCTGACTCTGGGATGTTTTTCTTTATACCTTATCACATTTCCTCTAAATTTTATTACACCTGATGATTAGTACAGTGAATTGATAACTATGGTAATCTTGTTATTGAGGCTAATAATACTTGAGAGCTCAGTTTCCTATACCAGATTAACTGGGTTTAAAATTTGCTCTGCCATGGACTCTACAGGTTTTCTCTCTCTCTTTTTCTTTTTTAAAGATTTATTTATGCATACAAGAGTTGGGGTACAGGCCAGAGATGCAGGGGTGAGAGGAGTCACTGGAGACAGAATGGGGAACAGAACAGGCAGATGACTGAAATACACTGCTGAGGGGAGCAGCGGGCGTGACAGGAGAGGTCTGCTGTGCCATGTGGGTTGCTCCCTGGCAGGCCAGGGATGGAACTGCAGAAGCTGTGGATTGCTTCATAGCGTGGTGCTTAATCCCTTATGCCACCAGGGAGGCCCTCTACAGGTTCTGTTTAGCAAGTTATTTAACCCCCCTAAACTTTAATCTTCTCATGTGTAAAAATTTGAAAATAATAGTATGTCTTGGTAGTTTTTCTATGAGGATCAAATAAGGCCTGCAGAATGGCACTGTGCCTAGAACATATTGATAAAGATAACATTTATTTCATTAATACAGAGTTTCAATTAAGATGAAATTAACGTACAAGCATATGCTCTGATCTGTAGTGTGTAATTTGATGAGTTTTACCAGTAGATAAGCCTGTGTAATAATCTTCCTAATAAATATATAAAATATCCCCTTCACCCTAGAAATGTTTCTTGTGCCTCAGCCAGTTAATCAGTATGCGTTATTGTTTTGCTTTCAATTACATATATTTTGTTTGCTGCCTTTGTTCATAGAAATGGAATCATACAATATGTACTGTGGTTTTTTTTTCTGTAATTAACAAATTTCTTTATTTTAAAGAGTTATTTATGCATAGAAGAACAGGGGTGTAGGCCAGCAGTGTGGGGGCTGAGAGGATTCACCAGAGACAGAATGGCGAACAGAACAGGCAGACTGACTGAAATACTCTGCTGAGTGGAGGAGCAGATGAGACAGAAGAGGTCTGCTGTGCCATGTGGGTAGCTCCCTGGCTGGCCAGGGATCAAACTCATGCTGCAGTGGCTGCAGATAGCTTCACAGTGCTGTGCTTAACCCCTAATGCCACCAGGGAAGCTCAATTAACAAATTTCTGTTATGTTGACAAATGTATGCAAGCACATGTGTATTTTATTCTGTGTTTATATATACATATATAAGTTGCATGTAAGATTATTGCTGAATAATGTATTTTTCCATTTTATATCTATACCATGGAATTTGATTGTTCACTGTCCTTTTGATAGTATTGGAATTGTTTCAAATTTGAATATATCTCACAGAATACTTGTATGGAGGCCTTTTGGGAGACATTCTTATTTTTCTTTGGTAAATATCTTGAAATAGAATTGCTTTATATGGCACGTGGATGTTTACCATTGTAGGGAACTACAAAATTTATTTGCAAATAGTTACACCATTTTGCATTCTCACAAGAAAATATTTTGTTTCCTCTATACCTTCATGAATTTAGTATTGTCAATTTTGTAAATTTTAGCCATTCTAGTGCATATAAAATGTATTATTGTGGTTTCAGTGTGCATTTTCTTAGTGACTGCTGCTGATAACCTTTTGATGTGCTTATTAGATGCACATGTAACTTTTCCATAAGTGTTCAAGTATTTTCATCATTTTTATTGGGTTGTTTGCATTTTCATTACTGAGATTGTGTGATTTCTTTATGTATGCTGGATATAAGACCTTTGCTATATATTTTGGTGTATTTTCTCCTGTGTGTGACTTGTCTTCTGATCTTTTGTTCAGTGAAGTTTTTTGATGACACAATTTTGATTTTTATAATTATTCAATATCATATTTTATGTTTAATACTTTTCATCGGTCCTCTTTAGCAAAACTAGGAAAGACATTACTATTTCTAATTTGACAAGTAATATTTTTAAGAATCACTGTTGGATTTTCTCAAATAATTTTTCTTCTACATTTATTGAGATGATTTTATGGTCTTTTTACTTTATTCTGTTAGGTGAGTGAAATGCACTGATCTTTGAACATTAAACCCATTTTTGTAGTTAGCCACATTTCATAAGTATATAAAATGTTGTTTTGATTTATTATTGAGGTCAGTTTGGTAGTGTTTTGTAAATTTTGCATCTGTAGTTATGTGATGTCTTAGTCCATACTTAACGTTTGTCAGACTTTGGAATTGAGGACATTCTGGAGTTTGGAAGTAATTCAGCCTCTACTTTTTACAAAAGTTTTTGTCAGGTGGGTTTTGCTTATTGTTTAAATAATTCATAAATTTTAAAAGTAAAACTATCTGGGAAAAGAGTTCTCTCTGAGAAAATGTTAGATAGGTATTAATTTCTTATAAATGAATTATATGTCTCCATATAGATATATATGGATAGATGGATAATTAGCTGTTCCATTTCTTCTGATAGTTTTGTTAACTTGTTGTTTTCAAGGATCTGTCTAGTTAATGAGTTATTAAGTAATTAGAATAAATAAACCACAGTCCATTTCATCCCTTTAATACTTACAAGATTTTATGATATAGCCTCATTTGTTCCTGAGGCTGTATTTCTAGTTATGGGTAATCAATTTTATTTATATATTCAAATGCAGACAAGTTTTATGGATAGCTTATCTATTTTTTCATTTCTTAATTTCTGTTTATGCTTTTATTCTATCTTTCATTACTCTTACTTTTAGGTTAATTTATTCTTCAAAAGCCAGAGGCTTAGATGATTGATCTTAACCTTATTTTCATATCTATGTATTTACAGTTATACATTTTCCTCTAAACCCTGCTTTTGCTCCACAAAACAAATTTCGATATGCAGTGTTTTTATTTAATTTAAAATATTTCCAATTTTCTTTGTGAAAGCTCCTTTGTTACATGCATTATTTAAAAGTATCTAGTTCAATTCTCAGAAATTTTCTATTTTATAGTAATGCTTTTGATTGAAACTGTTATGGAGGAGAATATACCCGTCAGCTTTCATAATTTGAAATTTTGCTAGGTTTAGTTTACGAATAGTTGAAAGCACTATACATTTTTCAGTTAACTGTGCAATATAGTGTGAATATAGTGTTTACTGTGAATATAGTGTTCTGTAAATGTTAATTTAGTGGACTTTATCTCCAACTATAATTATGGATTTGTTTGTTTTTCTTATTTTGTCATATTTGCTTCATTTAATTCAAAGTCTCTGTTATCCTGTCTGTAAACTTTATGTTTTTTTATGTCCTTTTGACATACTTACCATTTTGTCATTATAAAAAGTAACTTTCTCATAATATTTCTTTCAGCTATCAATTTTTTATTTACATTGTTTGTCCTGTTAATTTCCCCTTCTGATATATATGCTTTGTATTATATTCATAAATTATTTTAGTACTTGATTTTAATTTCTATAATATTTTAGCTATTTTTTATGTAATTTTTAGTGGTGCCTTAAGAACTACCATTTTAATTTTTAATTTTTCAAAATCTATTTACAGTTATGAATATGTCACTTCATGAACAAGGAAAGAAATCTGCACCAGCATA
Organism: Talpa occidentalis; assembly: GCF_014898055.3. Lineage (NCBI taxonomy): Eukaryota > Metazoa > Chordata > Mammalia > Eulipotyphla > Talpidae > Talpa > Talpa occidentalis. Next base: position 86,887,709 of record NW_023605305.1, read on the forward strand.
ATATTATTTAACACCAAACTCTAGGATATTTTGTGCTATTGATGACAAATGTTTTTTATAGATCTGTATATATATGCCTATAAACTCAAAATGTAGTGTCATAATTTTATATTAAAATGTTAGGTGTCTTGTGATATATATATATATATATATATATATATATATATAGTATTTTCTCACCTAGTAACCATTCTCAGTACTCTTCACTCATAAATCTGAGCTTCCATCTATTAACACTTTTTCCTCAGCCTGAAGAACTAACTTTAGCATTACTTTTAGTCTCAATCTTCTGGTGAGAAATTCTTTCCAACTTCATTTATTTTAAAAAAAATTTATTTTGCTTTTGCTTTTGAAGGATATACTTATTTATTTACTGGGTAGAATTCTATGCATACATTTTCTTTCATCACTTTAATGTCTTCTACTGTTTCCTGATCTCAATTAAAACTTTGAAAAGTCAATGATTACTGTAGTATTAGCCTTTGACTTTGAAAATTCAGTGATTACTGTAGTATTAGCTTCCAGCAGTTGTAAAGTTTTTAGGGTGCAGACAGAGGGATACCCCAGAACCTCCAAAATAAATCACTCTTTAAGAGCCCTGCCATCCATGTGCACAAAGACAAAGCACACTTAGTGTGAAAGAACTTTAGTGTGCACAGACAAAAACATTGATTCAAAAGAACACCTGTACACTTTTGTTTATTGCAGCACTATTTACAATAGGTAAAACCTGGAAACAACCCAAATACCCAAAAATAGATGACTGGATCAAGAAGATGTGGTATATATACACAATGGAATACTATTCAGCAATCAAAAAAGATAAACTCATGCCATTCGCAGCAACGTGGATGGAAGTAGAAGGAATTATGCTCAGTGAAATAAGCCAGAAGGTGGGCCTCCCCTAGTGGCGCAGCAGTTGAGCGCTGGCTTGCGAAGCTGCCTGCAGCCTCTGCAGCGTCGGTTCAATCCCCGGCCGCTGGGCGAGGTTCCCACATGGCGCTACAGACCTCTCCTGCCACGTCTGCTGCTCCCCTCAGCAGTGTATTTCATTGGTCTGCCTGTTCTGTTCCCCACTCTGGCTCTGGTGAATTCTCTCACCCTCCCACGCTTCTGACTGTGCCCAGTGCTTGTATAAATAAATAAATAAATCTTAAAAAAAAAAAAAAAAGAAAGAAGTCAGAAGGAAAAAGAAAAATTTCAGATGGTTTCACTTATAGCAGGAATATAGGGGAACCAAATAAGACATCAGTATAAAAAATAATAACAGTACAAAACACAACAAAGCAAAAACAGACAATTATAAATTGGAGACATATTGCAGGGGAGGAGGTGGGAGAGGGGTCAAGGGAGGGAGGGAGGAACATAGGGGACTGAGGTGATGGTGCGCATGTGCATTGGTGAAGGAAGCTATGGGGACTACACCTGAGGGGGTGGGGGAAAGCAAATATTGTTTAAAAATGAACAATGATGTAAAAAATAAAAAATATATATATTAAAAATAAAAAATTAATTAATTAAAAAAATTAGAGTGCATAGAGAAAAAAAGAAAGGACAACAGTTTCCTAATAAAACACCAAAATTTGCCCATCCCCTTGTGGGTAAGGGCCGGGCAAAAAGGGTCAGCCTGAAGTAAAGCCTCTGAAGCATGAAAGCTTGCCACAAATCTAAGGCACTTTCTGGTGAGGAACCACATAAAAAGGGTGAAAGTTTGCAGGAAAATCTACAAGGAAAGGAGCAAAATCAAAGTACAAACGAGGGTAATAGCTGCCATTGTCAGCCTCCCCAAATGTCTCCCCCAAGGCCCCAAGTCCCGTGAAAGTCCAAACCCAAGAAACAAGTAACCACTTCTCCATGTGTCTCTCTCCTGTGTGACCCCCTGAGCCTACCTGGTTTCTGTGGCCTCAGCTGGCCCCTCAGTTCCATCCCTCTTGAAGTGGGGAAGGGTACATGGTTTCTCTTCTTTTATGTAGAAGTCTCTGTTACAATGCTTCCTTTTTTCTCTGTCGTACTATTACATTTTTCATTTAACTTTCAATTTTTAGATTTGTTGTTACAGGGCAGGATGAGTAACACCCTGCAACTCCAAAACCTGCCCATTCTAAATGGGTTCTGCCATCTGCCGTGTCAAAACAAAAAGGTCCACAGACTTCAGTGGAAAAGAACTTTAATATAATTAGTGTACAACAGAGAGAAGAAAGGGAAAAGATAAATAGTTTCCACATCAAACACCAAAATAACCCAACCAATAATGGGGAGGTGCCCAGCCAAACAGGGTTGACTCAGTACAGGGCTGCTGAAGCCCAAAAGCTTGGCACAAATCTAAGGCACCTTCTGGTGGGGACCCATAGGAAAGGGGCAAAAGGGGCCAGACAAGTACAGAAGGAAAAGAGCAAAATCAAAATAAAGGCTGCCATTGTCAACCTCCCCTTGGGTGTCTCACCCACGTCTTTTTCAAGTGTCTCCTTCCATGTCCCCCAAGTCCCTGGGACAAGTCCAAGCTGAGAAGGAAGTGCAGCTTCTTCACATGTGAACCTCTTTTTTCCCTGGGAACCACCCTGTAAATGTGACTTTTATTTTCATTGTGTTTACCGTGTTTGGGTCTACCAAATATCTAAAAAATACATAATATTTTTCACCAATTTGGGGAAAAATTTTGGTTATCACTTTAAATACATGTTTATCCTTCCATTCTTATACATCAATAATATTTTATGGGAAGGTTTGATAGTCTTACAATTTCCAGTAGCTTTTATTTTTTTTAATATTTTTTGAAGATTTATTTACTTATTTATACAAGCACTGGGTACAGTCAGAAGCACAGGAGGGTGAGAGGATTCACCAGAGACAGAGTGGGGAACAGAACAGGCAGACTGACGAAATACACTGCTGAGGGGAGCAGCAGGCGGGGCAGGAGAGGCCAGTCACGCCATGTGGTACCCTTGCCCGCGGCCGGGGATCGAACCAGTGCTGTAGAGGCTGCGGGCAGCTTCACAGCCAGTGCTCAACTGCTGCGCCACCAGGGGAGGCCCTCCAGTAGCTTTGAAAAAAAAATGTGATTTATTTTTATATTGGACACTTTTTTGTGGATCTGTCTTCAAGTTTACTGATCATCTCTTCTATAGCTATTCTGTAATTGCCAACTTACTATTAAAACTACACTTGCTTTTTTCCCCCAGGCATTATAAAATTCAGTTCTAGAAGTTTGTTTTGCTTTTTGAAAAACAATTTATTCTTTGCTGATATTCCCTTCTCTGTACTCATAGATAATAAAAACACACCATGATCATGTTTTCCTTTAAGTCCTTAACTGATTTTTATTTTTTAAAAAGATTTATTTATGCATACAAGAACTGGGGTACAGGCCAGAGGTGTGTGTGTGGGGGTAAGAGGATTCACCAGAGACAGAGCATGGAACAGAACAGGCAGATTGACTGAAATACACTGCTAAGGGGAGCAGCGTGGCGGCCAAGTCAGGAGGGGTCTGCTGTACCATGTGGGTAGCTCCCTGGCTGGGGATTGAACTCATACTGCAGTGGCTGCAGAGCGCTTCATAGGTTGTGTCTTAACCCTTTGCGCCATCAGGAGTCTCCTTGCTTATTTTTAAATAGTTGATTGAATGTTCTTGTTTGTTAATTGCATCTCAGATTTGGTTCACTATTTTACTATGGGTCCTTTTGTTCTATAATTTGCATATCTTAAGATTTTTTTATTTATCATGTATGACATTTTATATAATACAAGCACTCTAATACATAATATTTCTCTGAAGAATGCCTTTTTTATTCTAATAGAAGATAAATTACAGATATATCAGCTTAATTTTGGGCAGTATTACTTTTATACTGTTTTCTGACTAGTTTCAGTTTTGTCTTTAGCTTTAATGCAACTTGTTAGTCATAGAACAGAGAAGGATTATGGGCCTTGTGTTTGTGAAGACCCTCTAATGTGGTGGGATTCAATCTCCAAATTCAGTATCCCCTACAGTGAGTGACAAATGAAATACTATTTTAGTACTTTTCAGTCTTTGCTCTTTTACTGGCTTCTTTTTTTTTTTTTTTTAAAGATTTATTTATTTATTTATGCAAGCACTGGGTACAGTCAGAAGCATGGGAGGGTGAGAGAATTCACCAGAGCCAGATCCGGGAGCAGAGCAGGCAGAAAGACCGAAGTACACTGCTGAGGGGAGCAGCGGGTGGCAGGAGAGGTCTGTGCCGCCATGTGGGACCCTCCTCTGGTGGCTGGGTTGCAGCCTGGGATCCAACCGGCGCCACAGAGGCTGTGGGCAGCTTCGCAACCCAGTGCTCAACCGCTGTGCCACCAGGGAGGCCCTTTTACTGGCTTCTTGATGTCTTTTTCCCTGTAGGGTAAGGAAAACTGTCAGGCTTTTCTGCCCTCCCGCCATCAGGATAGATGATGGATCCTTGTGGTCCTGAATGCATGCCTGATGGCAGGCACCTGGAATAGGGTGTGGGCATAGGTAGATGGAATTCACCTGAGCTAAGACTGCTTTTTAAGGGCGGCGTCATGGGGACACCAGTAGAATCCGATAAAGAAGCGGAGAAGATCAGGAGAAGCCGAAAGAGAAGCCGAGAGAGAAGCAGAGAAGGCCAGAGAGCCCAGATAGAGTGAAGACTTGCTGGGGGCTGGGAGGCCTGCCAGCCTCCCGGCCCCCCAGCACACCTGCCTGCCTTGTACATGGTAATCCCAATAAAAGAGCTGCAAAAACCACTGAGGACTCTGATTCCTCCTTTACCCCCATCTGCTGGATCCTAGAAAACCTGCTAGGGCCTGTCCTGACCCTACATCGCCCAAAACACAAATACTTAAGGGAAGTTTGCATGCAGATTTGGAGTCTGACTTCTTTTTTGTTACTTTGCTTTTATGACTTCCCCTCAACTGAAGCTGCTCTGGCACCCCAGACTCTTAAATCTCAACCCACTAAGATTGCTGCTTTCTGCTGTTTCTGACCTAGCACATCTGGGATTGATGATATTCATGGATGTAGGACATTTTCATGCTAAAACTAGGAAGGTTCTGGGCAATTGGGGAAAAATTGGTCATTATTTTACTGTCCTTAGATAAAAAGCCAGGTAATATTTTTTCTCATCCAATTCAGTTTCTTCTCTCAATGGTCAAATCTTTACCACTTTCTGCCTTTTAGTAATATGCTAATGTTAGGGGGAAGTTAAGCAGCTATTTTCTCAGGCTTGTGTTTATAACCAGCCATGTGAGTCGGATCTCTTTCTTGGCTCCCGCTCTTGGCTTGTGCTCTTGACCAGGCAGGCTTGGTCTCGGCAGGTCATTTGGGATCCCAGGTCAGCAGAACGGGTAGGACACATTTAAGAATTTATCTCACTCTTTTTCTCCCTGAGTTGTAAGGGGCAGGACAGGCCCAGAGCAGGTTCTCTATGACCCGAGCAGACAGGGTAAGGAGGAGTCCTGGAGCCCTCATTGGCTTTTCAGGCTTTTTTCCTCTTGGGATTTACCAAGTCCAGGGCAGGCAGGGTGCTGGGCCTCCCAGCCCCCAGCAAGTATTCACTCTGTCTGGGCTCTCCGGCATTCTCTCGCATTCTCTCTGCTTCTCTCGTGGTTCTGCTCTCTCCTAATTCTTCATGCTTCTGCTGGTGTCCCCATGATGCCACCCTTATAAGCCCAGTCTTAGCCCAGGTGAATCCACTTAAGCATGCCCACACCCTATTCCAGGTGCGGGCCATCAGGAATGCATTCAGGACCGCAGGGAACTGTCATCAATCCTTATGGCAGGAGGGCAGAAAAGCCTGATAACATTTTTACCTTACCCTACAGTTGTTCATTTCCTCATTTCCCCTTCCTTTTTAAATAAACCTTTTGTTAACCTTTTGTGTGTGCCTGTAGTTTAAGTCCTCTTTAAGCGCATGGGTGAGGATCCACAGTCAGGCAACCCGTTTTATATTGGGGCTGCCCTATAACACTAATACTTCACATAGTTGATTAGTGTTTTGTCCACTAATTATAATTGTGATCTTCAGGATGGTTAGCCTGATTCTTCATTACCAGAACTGGAACCTAAGTATTATATTTTAATTTCTTCAGTGATAAGAGATCTTGGGTTCCTGGAACCAGTTTAAACACATGGAGGGCTGCTTACCCACATTAACAACAAACAATTTTCTGGACACCATATGGGTATCCTACAATTTAACTTATTGTAGGATAAGTTTAACTTCTGACATTATCTACCTGGAGATGTGTAGAGTAAGTAAGTCTCAGGCTTTTCTGCCCTCCCTCATTAGGATTGATGATGGATCCCTGCTGTCCTAAATGCATGCCTGATGGTGGACACCTGGAATAGAGTGTGGGCATGCGTATATGGGATACACCTGGGCCAAGAGCCGGGGCCTGTAAGGCCAGGGCGGCAGAGGATGGCGTGGTATGGAGCGTCGTGGCATGGTGTGGAGTACTGAGCAATGCGGTGGAGTGCTGCATAGTGTGGGGTACGGAGCAGTGCCGTGGAGTGCGGGGGAGTGCGGCAGTAAGCGGGGGAGTGCAGCAGTGAACAGTGGAGAACATGAAAACAACAAGAGGTCTGCTTGAACCGGTGATGAACCTACCCGGTATGGGATGGTTGCACTACAAGATGGCTTCAGATTGCACAGGTAAAAGGCTCAGCCTACAAGACTGCACCCATCCCCAGACCTTCAGGGGTCAGTTACAACCCCAGGTTATCACTTACCTGTACTTCCTACAAAATGGTTATGAATCAAAGGTTCCCAAGAACTCTTCCCTGGATTCCATTAATTTGCTAGAGCCACTCACAGAACTTAAGAGAAATGTCTTCTAGATCACTGACTCATTATAAAAGGATGTAAGTCAGAAACAATAGATGGTAGAGCTGCATAGGACAGTGTGTGTGGGGAGAACATGGAGTGCTCAAGCACATCAGTCTCCCCTAATCTCCAGGTGTTCTCTCACCTGGAGACTCTCCTAAACCAGTCCCTTTGGCTTTTTATGGAGCCTTCATTAGCCAACTTGATGAACTCATTGACCTCAGGAAACAGATTCTCTTGCTCTTGGAACTAAAAGTTCTCTCTATATGGCTCTGGGGGTTGGGGTCCAAAATCGCCTTTTATATAACAAAAGACATCTCTCTAGCTCTCATTACTTGGGAAATCCCAAGAGTTTTAGGAGTTCTGTGCTAGTTCTGTGCTCGAAACCATGGATGGAGACCAAATATATATACTTTTAATATAAATCACAGTATCAGGTATCAAAACCAAACCGGTCTGATCTTTGACCTCATAATTCATTCTGCATATTATTAATATAGTAATAATAATAGTAATAGTAGTGATAATAGTACAGTGTCAGATTAAAAATAAAACTTTAGTAAGAGAAAATTAACTTGTGAAACAATTCTCTAGTACCTTTTCAAAGGCTTGTCTTGTGAGAGGATGCAGAAGGTAGTTTTCTCCTCACTGCTTTTCAATGTAAATAGTTATGCATATATACATGTATTTACAATTAAACTATAAGCATATTTATCAATGGTTATTTATATGCCATAATGTGTTAGAATAGTACTATTATGGCAGAATTCCATTAGAGAACCAGGCAGCACTCAGAGAGAAGGGAAAATTTTTATTTGCCCAGCAGGCCCAGAGGAGGAGATCTTTCTCCAAAATCTGAGCCCCTAGCAATTAGGTAATGGAGTACTTATTGCCTAAGCAGGGGTATATTTGCACTTTGAAGCAAAAAGGGAGTACAGAAGCAGATTTCTAAGTGGTTATCTAGGGTGCATGAATGTGGCCTTGAGAACATTTATCAGTTTACTCCCTGGGACCTTTAGGTTACATTGAGTCTTTGTCTCAACATCAGATAATTAACAGGCCAGGTGGGTATTTTCCACTTCAGTACATATTATAAATCTACCATCTTTAAAATGGGCATTAATGTAACCAAAAGTTGATTAAAAAGAAATCACTAGATAAGTTCTCTTGTAAATACCAGTGACTGTATTTGCAAAAACATATATTAAAATACTTAGAACATATATTAGAATACATTTTTTTTTTTCAGAGAACAGCCGCCAGATAGGAGAGATCTACAGAGACATGCTGAAGCTTGCTAGCTAGAAATAGCACAGTTAAAATTGTACCCAGATACTATAAAAAGCAAAGTGTCTTGTATGGATTCTCAGTCTACTGGGAAGTGTTCCATTACTGAAATTGATTAAAGGGTGCAGGGATCATTATGATATGGATATTGATCAGTATTTGAATTGCTCTTTGGTGATAGCATTCATTCTCACAATCAAGAAAAAAATTCACAATTTCCAACAACATTTTCAACTCAATGGCCGGCATTTTTGTCTGGTTTCTTTGCTTTGTGTTTTAAAGCTTAAGATATTTCACATAATTTTATTTCCATTTTCTCTGGCAACTCTGGCACTAGCAATTGCAGGCTCCACTGCAGATATGCCCACTTTCCATCACTTGCCTAATTAAAAAACAACCCTTTTGTTTATCTCACTTGCTTGGGGTTTATAGGCCTTTGAGTATGTCATTGTAGGCCTACAAAAATACAATATGATCAAATATCTTCCCTAAGAGCAAGTATAAAGCTACTGACAACCTAGGCCTCTTTTGTTAAAACTTTGGTTAAAAACTGTAAACACAAAGGGTCCAAAGTGCTTCAAAGTAGAGGAGCAAGAGAATTACAAAGAAAGGACTTTACATTTGCTTGCCTGCAATTTAATCACAATAGAAAGCAGCCCACTAACAGCTGCATGTGAACATTGTTGTTTTAATTGGTGTTTTCCAAATGCTATAAAATAACTACAAAGGCTGATTTCTAATGGGGAGGTTTTCAGATGTGACTGGTCAGCCTTTTTTCATTGTCAGAATGTACCTCCTCAGCCTATGTCATCAGCAGAAGCCACAAGTGACTCTCTGCTTTCCATGGGTATGTTTTTGGATTGTAGCTACGTATGTAGTCACTCATCTCCTGTTTTATTCCTATGCCTCCTGTGCTTTTTATTCTAGTTCCCTAAATGGAAGACTTTGTAGAAAAAAAGAACTGGTTTTGCAATTGATTCCCTGTTGATTCGCTTCATCTGTTCCTCTTCATGAGCAAGTTTGCTATAGTCTCTTCATTCTTTAGGAACCTTGAAACCCTACTCCAGTTTCTTCCCCATGATAAGTGGAGTTCCCTCTGTAGTGGAAAAACTAGGTTGGTATGGAGCGATAGCGCCTGTGTATCAGTATCCATGGTAACATTCTGGGCACGAAGGAGGCACACTGATACCACTCATTCTCCCCAGAAATTTTCAGTATTGTTACCAAGTAGAATAACAACAACAAAAATTCAATAAGCAAGTAGAATTCCTTTATATTCAAATTATTTGAATAAATATTCAAATACATCCTCTTTACCCTCCTTTGCTCACCTTCCCTACAAAAATCATCCCCTATTTGTGATCTGTATTACTTAATCATGCAGCTATCTCTGTGCTTCAGCCTTCAAGTAGTTTGTTTTTACATTTTCACTGGGCATGGAGAGCAGAAAAGGGACGTGTGAGTTCTGGGGAAGCATAGAAATTATTTTTTTAATATAATTTTGTCAATGTTTTCTCCCTTCATTCAAACTGAAAATCCACTACATCTGTTTTCCTGCAGGATGGTTTACAGAGAAACAGCCACTCCTCCCTACCCCCCACCCCCCAGTGTTACCACGATTTCTAAGACTGCACTATTTTAAAAAATTCTTGGCATATCTGACGAGACAAGCCTTCTGTCATTGGTGATATAGTTTAAGGGCTTCCTAAACCACCTCTCACTCCTCATCAAAGCCAGTCTTTTGCGTACTTGTGTGCAGTGAAGGGTTAAAACGCGCTGGGAAGACACCACGCATGTGTTAATTCCTGCTGCAGCAGCGCGCATCTCAGCTGCTTTGACCTCACAGTTAATCTGCGTGATAGTTAATCACGCACAGACGCTAGTTATTTTTCTATTGCTTTTAAATACACACACACAGCCCTGCCCCCTCTAAGAGAAAAATAAAAACAAAAGCAATCACACCTAAAAAACGATAATCCTAGGGGAGTCTGCTTGAGAGCGAGAGACATGAGTTTGTGTGTGTGTGCGCGCCTTTCTCTCCCTTATTTGTCTGGATGTGCGCCTCTCCCAGTGCCCTCCCCCTACCTCAATTATATTAAACCCCCCACCACCACCACCACCACTTGGAAGCCGCTCCCTGAGCTGGCGCTTTGATGGTATCTGTGAGCGTTTGTGCTGATCTTATTTCTGCTCCCTAAATATTAATTCCCGAAACTGGTAGCAGTACATCTCGGTGAGGGACCTACTAGAGGCAGGTGGGGGAGGCACCATCAGATCATAAGCATAATAATACAAAGGGGAGGGATTTTTCAGCTACCCAGAGGCAAGACGGGAGAGGGAGGAAGGGAAAAAAAAAAAGCGATGAGTTCGCCAAATAGATGGAGCACAGGAAGCTCAGTCTACTCGACTCCTGTATTTTCACAGAAAATGACGGTGTGGATCTTGCTCCTGCTAGCGCTCTACCCCGGGTAAGATGTGCCATTTTCGGCGTCGTTTTGTTCCAGGGAGGTGGGGGAAGGGGTGGGCTTATGGAACTACTGAGACACCCCTCTCCCCCAGATTTAAAACACTCTTCTGGGAATTGGGGTTTTATAAGTAATATTAGGGAATGTGAATATATCGGACAGAAAAGGGAGAGAGGAAAGAGTAAGGTGATTTTTGTGTATTAATCTTTGAATTTTTTTTTTCATTTGTTGAGGCATGGAAAAGCTAACATAAAGACTGTTTGGAGTAGAATTTTTATATTACTGCTACCTGATAGCGAGGTGGGCTGTGCTGAGGCACGCAGGCATTTGATGCCATGTTGGAGTCATTTTCGTTGGGGGGGTCTGGAGGGGAAGCGGTAAATGGAGGGGGGGTGTCTTGGCTCATACTCAGGTGATACGTGAGAGGAGGAGGGGGAGGGGTTCTGTTCTAGTACACCAGAGCATTGCTTACACCTGGGAATCCTAAAGGTCAGTCAGCCTGATTTTCTATCCAGCCTCATGGACCTGACCGCTGACTCTCTGATGGGAAACATGGTTCAGGACCAGGGACAGCAGTCCCGCTTAAGGCCAAGGGGATGGAGGCTTGTTTAACCTCAGGACTTCACTATGGAATATGCACATGACATCCATATAGTGCAGACAGAAGGCGGAGAGAGCCAAGGAGCATCCGTGAAGTCCAGGGATCATGTTCTGATTATCCCTACCCCCTCCATGAGATGGAAGCTGGTCTGTGTGGTGGAGAATGTGGTTGATCAAATGCATGAAGGAATTTATGTCTAGGAAAGAGTTGGTCTTGCTGCAGTGTTAAAAAATATCTGAAGCAGGTGGATGTGATGCCAAAATTGTGAAGTATACACGAATGTTTTAGAGCCTTGATGCACTGAACAGAAAAGACGGGGAGGGAGGAAATGGTTTACCCCAAACCCTGAGGCATACGTGTATTCTGAAGTGCTTTGCACCTAAATTTTCTTGAACTTTCTCCCACTGAGAATATTAGGAAAGTATCCTTCCCATACAGTTCATCATTCATCATTCATCTACCATCTAACCAGCCCCGCTGCCTCCCCAACCCACCCTCAAGATCTCCAGACAGGCCAAAGGAAGATTAGAGGTCTACTCTGTATCTTACCTGCACTCTTTTATACTATCATTTTGAAATAAAGCTCTGTAAATTACACCAAATTCTCCATGAAAAAGAAGAGAAAAACCAGAAATACAGAAAAACCAAGCTATTTTTCTAAGTTTTGTGGGAGATGACACTCTTGTGTAGTAGTTGTAACAACAAGATATGAAAGGAATGAAGGTTAAGCTATTATTTTATTGAAAATACCTAATTATCTTCTCGTTCCTCCATTCTGTAGGGTAGGTAATGGGCAATGCAGATTTCTGATAAAGAATAGATCTAGGCAAAACAAGGAGTAAGAAAGCATCTGTTTGGAGTTTCTAAGTAGAGGCAGTCTGCTTAATTCTTCAAATAGACTTCATCTCTTTTTTAATGTAATATGATTTTTTTATTAAGAGTATATGATTAATTATCATTCTTATAAGTGGAGAAGGCCTTTTATTGGAAATGATTTATATAAAATTTTAGTAGACTCCTGGAAAAAAAATTCTATTAGAACTTGCACATACACCTTTTTGTTTAATGTGTATAGTGCTTAATTTTTTTTCAGAAACTAGAGAATTTAATAGTGGATTTCAGGTAGAAAATGTCATTCTCCTATTTTTACTATCAGTGGAACCTGTGGATTAAAATGTGGATAAGACATACCAAGTATGTCTTTCAACTCATGAAATACATCTTAGTAAACAATTTTAGAACTAAATATATAAGAACATTCTTAGTATTTTATCCTACGGTCTTATTTTAATCAAAACCATGCAATTTTATTATTGTTTATGATAGGAACACATGTAAGACTGATTGTTGCAATAGCCACACCTTTTTCATTATCATATAAAAAGTAAAACTGAGCAATAAATTTTAATTTTCACTTCTTAGTGTAGTACAGCTTTTTAACTAGCTGTAAGTAATTGAAGTTATTTGTTGTGAAACTCCAGTGGGGGTGGAGATTCACATTTCTCAGTGATGACAGAAAATTGGAGTCATTGCAGTTTGGTGCAGAGATTGAGAACAGTTTCAGTTTACTGGAATCCCATAAAAAGTCATTTGAATGGTTGAATAGAGTGGAGAAACACAAGCTTTAATCTGTGAAATGTGTGGGGTCCGAAGAGTGAACATGATAGTTTTTCTGTGGCAGAACCACTTAGAAAGTTGACAGAAAAATGAAAAAAATAATTGACTTTTACCTGTCCCCCAAAAAATATTTTCCCCTCCTCACATTGACTATATTCATTAAGTTGTGCTACACAAAAGTAAAACAAAGAGAACTACAAAACATTGACATGAGAATATGAATAATCAATAGCTAACTTAAGTAGGAAATACTTTCTCAAGCTCAATATTATCTAAATTGTTACATATCTGTGTACAGTGTCATAAGAATCACCTGGGGGACTTGTTAATGAAAATGAAGATTCATGAGCTATATATACACTGAATGATTCTGAATCCTTATATCTGACGTAGAGCTGGGAATATTTATTTTCATCAAGTACCCTAGACCGTCTACATAGAAGAAAGTGGTATATGCTTTTTTAAATATTTGCAAGTGCTTTGATTTTTGTTGATCTACTATTGAGCTGAACACAGTGAGTCAATTTCACATATGGAATTTTGTATTTGTATGTACTGAGTGGATTATACAAACATAAAAGATAAGAAATAGTCCCTCTAAAGGATCTCAAAACCATCTCTTGTAAGAGAAAACATTGGATAAGAGAATAAAATATGCATACGCATATAAATGTGCATGTACTTACATTCACAAACTATGTAGATGTCATATTCATAGATACTTATGTATAGGTTTTTAAAAAAAATTCTAATTTTGTATATTCTTTCAATGTGTCTGCATTCCATCTGAGAGTAAAAATACCCTTAGAAGATAAAAGAAATTGGAATAAAACAGATATTATTTAGAGTAAGGAGAAACTACTAGAAATAAAGTTGTTTCTATTAAAATAAAACAAGATTTTATAATACACTTAGGTCAATAATTATTTTTCAAGGATAGATTGAGCAGAGGTGAATTTGATTGAATTTTTGCTAATTTAATCCTATGAAGTGTTTGCACCGACTTTTAAAAAAATTTATTTTTAAGTATTGATTTGTATTTTATGCTCTTAACTGTGGCCTAAACGGAAATGCTTCAGATGAATTTTCTTTTGAATTGCTAAAGTTTTTTATCCAATGAATAATCTCATCATAGTTTTTTTTGTTATATATTAAACAGGTTATGACCATCCAGGCAGAGGAAGTACTGTGATTCTTCACTATGATCCTGTCTGTTTACAGAATTAATCTCTACAGACAAACTAGCTCTTTCCTAGCTTTCCAAATATGTGGATTTAAATATCATGCTTTCAGCATATTTAATTGTTATAGACAGAGCATTTGAAATAGTCTACCCTGAGGCAAACATCTACCTGAAAGAAAAAATGAAAAATGTATCACTCAGTACATTCCAGAATCCAGCTACCCTATCCCCCTCTATACACATGTGGATTTTAAAGTTGGCTTTAAATTTAAATAGTTGCATAAATACCTCTCTGATACTCAGATATAGTTTAGAACAGTTAATCTAAAAATACTTGTATTATGGACTATGTAGTTGTCAAGGGCTCTGTTCTACACATTTTAAAATTTGCTTCATGCCAAGAGTTTCTGCTCAAATTGTAGTTAAAGACTGATTTCAAAGACTTTATCTTTGTTGCACATCTTGTGTTAAGTGTTGTTACATAGGACATAACTACTTTTACTCCCAGCCATTCTGAGACAGGCCTTCCACACAAAGCACAAATAGACTTCACTAGAAGGACATACTTCAGTTCCCTGCTAAATTTACTGATCATGGAAGATTGGTTAAAAGTGGTAATTAGCACAGTTCAGAAATTGTTTGACCACTGTGGGTGTCAACACAATTTGTGTGCTTAAGGATTCAGGGGATGACATTCCAGATATGACACCCTATTGAAGTAACTAGGAAGAGGTATCATCCCTCCACTACTGAGTTATGAGAGATCTATGTGACAATTTCAATGTCAGAAACCAAATAATAACAGCATAATAATTTCATAGCCCCATACCCATGTGTGTATGTGTATATATATATATATATATATATATGTAAATTGAACCAACTTTTTACATATAAATATTCCTAGGGGCTGCATTTTAATATTTTAAGTGTATAGTATCTATTAAATACATGTTTTAACCAATATATGTACTTAAGTTTTACTGAAATCTGGAGTCATCATCAATCCTATTTGACAGATTAGGAAGCTGAGATTATGGAAAAATTTAAAAGCTTAAAGGCAGTGTAATCAGAAGTAACAAAGTAGTTATAAGTACATATGTGAATAGAGAAATGGATGTATAATAATAAGTATATATATACCTACATGTATAATATGTGTTTGCATATATATGTGTACATATATATGTATGCTTGTTAATGACAACTGGTTATATTTCAGAACTATTACTATCTTCTGAATTTTTCACAAGTTTCACTGTATCAATAGTATTTTCTCCAATGGACTATGGTAGATTACTGTGACTTTGGTGATAGGTGTGGTGGGATCACTATATTTATAGATGTGTGAACCAGTACCCCTAAAAAATACATACAATGCTGCAAACCAATATTACTTACTAAATGTAATTTTTTAAAGAATACTGTTTTCTCATAATATAGTAACTAGTCTACATTATCTATGATATTATCAGTATTAATCTTTCTATAATCTGATGCTATCTTCAGATACATTAGACAATTAAAATATTCAGTCTTTATAACAGCATTATTTTAGATGCTCAGGCTTCATCAATCATGGCTTTCTAAAGTTTATTTTGATTGAAAATCTTAAACAGAAATACTTAGAAATAATTCACTATTGGTTGTCTTTTGAACTTGAGAACATGTTAAATGACATTATTTAGTTCCTGAACCAAAATTATGCTTAGAAAATGTTTTCTTAATGACTGTGTCTGTATAATTAAAGGACTTTGACTTGTAATTTTCTCATTACCAAAGAACTGCTTCATATCATTACACTTTTAAGAAGAGATCTTGCCCTCCATTGATCAAATTTACAGGCTCACTTGCTTAATATTGTGGTGCAAGTGACTGACCTATAAAATACTCAGAAAAATGGAAGATGATTTTGAGAGAACTCTACTAATAAAGTAGGAATATATTCCTGCTTTAATATCAGGATATCTATAGCTTTATAAATATTTTATGACATTTAAGGTTGACTTTTTTTGTTTTGTCTCTTTTTAAAATTATATATTTTTTAAAGCTTTATTTATTTATGCATACAAGAGCTGGGGTACAGGCCAGAGGTGTGAGGGGTGAGAGGATTCACCAGAGACAGAGTGGGGAACAGAACAGGCAGACTGACTGAAATACACTGCTGAGGGCAGCAGTGGGCAAGTCAGGAGAGGTCTGCTGTGCCATGTGGGTTGCTCCCTGGCTGCGGGTAGCTTCTTCATAGGTTGCATCTTAACTCCTTGCACCACCAGAGAGGCCCACTTATATTTATTTTAGTTGTACAACTGGCTTCCCTCATCAGGTAGTAGCACTTTACTGCACCCACCATCAACTCACCCATAGTCCATTGTGCTTCTTTCCCTCTTAGTTCTTACCCCTTTCTTCTCCCTCCCGACTTTGCTTCTTCATTTCTGTAATCAGCTGCCAAGAGTTACTGTTTAAGCATGTCTTTATGTGACTCTTAATTTATTACTTCTTATTCCACATATTGGTGACATCATCCAGTATTTATCTTTTCCTTCTGACTCACTTAGCATAACCTCTTCCAGCTCTATCCATACTGCCACAAATGGCATGAGTTTATTATAGATTTTTGTTACGTCATAAGGTAATGTGGCTGTGTCATTGCGTGGTTTAAGGGAGGCACATCTTACATAATGTCATGAACACCCACTCATCATGCTTATGAACTGGAAAATGATTGATTTATCTTTTTTTGATGGTTGAGTAATATTCTAGTGTGTATCTATACCACATCTTTTTGATCCATTCATCTGTGTGTAGGCACTTAGTTTTTTTTCGGTTATTTAACTATAGTAAATAGTGCTGCAATAAATATGGGAGTGCAAGTTTCCTTTAGAATTAGTGTTTTTGAAATTTTGGTTAAATGGCTAGGAATGGAATTACTGGGTTGACTGGCAATCCATGTTTAAAGTTTGTTGTTTGTTTGTTTTTTTTTTTTTGGTGGGACCCTCGCCGGCGGCTGGGGAATGAACCGGTGCTGCAGAAGCTGCGGGCAGCCTCGCAGCCCAGTGCTCAACCGCTGCGCCACCAGGGGAGGTCCCATGTTGAAAGTTTTGAGACACCTCTATACTGCTTTCCACAAAAATTGGGCCAGTTTGCATTCCCAGCAGCAGTGTAGGAGGGTTCCCTTCGCATTCTCACTGGCACTTGTTTCTGGCTTTTGTGATATGGGCTGTTCTTAAAGGTGTAAGATGGTGTCTCATTGTGGTATTGGTTTGCATTTCAACAGGAATGCATGATGGTGAACATTTTTCATGTGTCTTTTTGCTGTCTGAATGTCTTTGGAGAATTGTCCTTCTGCCCATTTTATTGGCTGGACTTTTTGTTTTGCTTTTGTGGCGTTTTATGAGTTCTTTGTATATCTTTGATATCAGTTCTTTGTCAAACGTATGATTCACAAATATTTTTACCATTATGTTGGGTATCATTTGTTTTAGTTTTAGGTGGTTTCTTTCTGTGCAGAAGCTTGACATTTTTAATCACCTCATTGTGCAAGTTACTACTTGATTAACTTGTGTATGTATAACTTAATAACAAATAACTTAAGTTTTAACTTTTCGAGGAATAAGATGTTATAATTTCTGGAAACTGGGACTTTAACTTTTTCCAAAAATGTTTGCAAGCTCATGTTTATTCTCTCTATGAGCCTCCTGAGTTAGATGAGAATATAAGATAGCTGTGAAAAATGAGATAAGCAGAGGTTAAGGGACTTAACCAAGACTCCTGAAATGTTACCTGTAGAGCAGGATTGACTCTCCTAGTCACATTCCTAGTGACTAGTATGCAACTATAGTCACCATTTTTCTTTCTAAAAGTAGGAAAATACTTGAATAGTTTTGAAATGTAACAGGCCTTTCCTGTTTGCTTTACTGATAGGGGGGTCATTTGCTTTTAATACCTCCATTATTTATTCTAGAGAATAAATAAGCTTTTAAAGGAAATTTCAAAGTTCCCTTTAAATTGTAGTAGTGACTTAGGGGAAAAATATTTAGTGGCTTAGGTAAAAATAAAAGTTAACTCCAAATCATATTTATCCCTAGAAGTATTGTGATATGAGTGCAAAATATAGTAATAGTTCTGTATCATTGTAATAATCATCATCTGATGATAGATGAAGTAACATGCATGCTAAATAAGTAGTGTTGATATTATACTTTACACCCATTCATAAGGAAAACTATATAAATATCCAATAGCTTAATGGCAGGGAAAATAATGAATGATTTTTAAGCACAAAAAAAAACCTTTGTCAGCAATTGAAATCCTGTCATGAACTCACTTTTAGTTGTAGAACCAGAGTCTGCATCCTGAGACAAATATACATAAAGTTCTATACTTTAAGCATATTTAAATAAAACAGCCAAATAAGCTGAAAATAACTTGTCAATATTATCTTGGTAGGAAGAAATGACTGAGTGACTTTTATGTTCTTTTTGCAGTATATCAGTCCCGTTTTATAAGTTGCTTTTGAAACATTTAAAACACATAATCATGGAAAATAATTCTAGAGATAAAAAGTAGAAATGAATTAACTTATTAGTGTATTCATTAAAGGAATAGTGCTCTGCCAGGCCTGTGCTGGGATCTGGATATATAATTATGAGGCAGCAGCAGTCCTGAAATCTTCCCTCATGGGGTTTGCAATGTCGTTGAGTGACAGGCCATGATCAGAGAGGCGTCCAAAAACTTATGAAATTTTAAGTAAGGTAAACACGACACAGGAAGTCACATGGTGCAGGGAGAGAGAATGTAGTAAGTATCTAGCATGCTGAATGTATAAAACAGAAAAATAAACCAGCTGAACTCATCTATAACTGCACAATTGGTTGTTTTTCATATTCCAAAATTTTTTTCTTGGTCACAAGAAAATAATTGCTGGATATGTTGCCATTAATTGAAGAGATTTTTCACTTGAAAATGAATTGTATCTCTTTTGATAAAGAAAAGGGTTGTAAAATTTTTTTAATTACTATTTTTCTTTAGGATTGCTTAAAAATTTACCACATAGACATTAGGGTTGTTTCCACAGCTTAGCTATTGTAAATAGTGCTGCTATAAACGTAGGGGTGCGGGTGCCCTTTTGAATTAATGTTTCTGTGTCCTTTGGGTAAATACGTAGGAGTGGAATTGCTAGATCATATGGAAGCTTCATCTTTAGTAGGTTGAGGCATCTCCACACAGCTCTCCATAGTGGATGGACCAGTTTGCACTCCCACCAGCAGTACAGGAGAGTTCCTTTTTCTCCACATCCTCGCCAACATTTGTTGTTGCTTGTTTTTTTAATATGTGCCATTCTCACTGGTGTAAAAAGGTGTAACTGTATCAAGAAGATGTATATGTATTCCATATACACAATGGAATATTGTTCAGCAATCAAAAAAGATAAACACATGCAATTTGCAGCAACATGGATGGAGCCGGAAGGGATCATGCTCAGCGAAATAAGCCAGAAAGAAAAAGAAAAATACCAGATGGTCTCACTCATAGCAGGAATTTAGAAAACCTAAATAAGGGACCAAGGAAAAGACTAATTATAACAAAGTAAAAATCAAAATCAACAAGCAACTATAAGCGAGAGACACACTATGGGGGGGTGGGGAGAAAGGAGGGAGTAGGATCCAAACCAGGGTGGGTGGGAATTGTATGGGGACTATAACCAAAATGAAAATGCATACATTGTGCAAAAATGAAAAATGATGTAAAAATTTATAAAATGCAATAAAAAATACCAGATAGAGACGTCTGTGGAACAGAAGTTCATATTAAGGACAATTAAAACTGTAGTTGTAGGGATATTATTTTAAGATGGACTAAATTTATTAATCACTTATGGGTTTTGAAATAACTCACTTTTCTGACCATCACCTCCAACTAGTGCATCTTCATTGAGTCTTTGTCAATCCAATATGAATAGTTGGATACAGTCAAAGGCAAAAAGGAAACTTGACCACTTGTGGGAAATACTAAGACATGAAGGCTTAGATATAATAGGATCAAGAAATACAGTGAATATTTTGGAACTTTTTTGGAAATGAAGGCAAAGTGTATAAACAATAAAAATAGAAGGAGGTTTTAGTGCCTCAGCGATTTTTCAGTAGAGGTAAATTTTAAGCCTTTGGTAAAAAAGTACATGCTCGTGATATGTTAGTAAATTAACTGCTTCTAAAATCTATTTTATCTATTTTCTTCAGAGCCCCCTTTTCTTAATTCTATTAGAATAAGTGAATATTTAGTTCTTTACAGGTAATCATTTTAAAAGCAAGACATTCTATGTGCATGCAGAATCACACAATCTGAAAATTTTTGGGTAATGTCATTTTTAATCTCTTAAAAGGATACTTTTCCATTAAATAAAGGTTTTTTTATGTGAATAATTATTCTTAAATTATTCTGAAGTTTAAAGAATAAAACACATTAAATTTGAGGCCACTTTTAGATATTTCCTATTTCTTAATAGGAAAATAATTTTCTCTAGTATTTCTTAGTAGAAAAAATTTGAAGTGATGATTTTTAAAATCCAGAACAGCTTAATGACTGCAGGTGAAAACAATCATTTAAACAAATCATCTTTTAACTTTCATTTGTTAATACAAATTTGCACTCTTTATTTTAAATTTTTCCTTGAAAATCTTGATTTTTTTTTTTAAAAAAGTATAAATTTGGAATTGATTTTTCTTTGGTCGGTTCCATAATAAATTACTTAAATTACTTCTGTGTTGCCTCATAAAATTAGGAGGTAGGAGGAGGAGAGCTGCATCTGAATTTTTTTCTGGGCTGGGCTACACCTGGGTATGCACAAATGTGTTACTTTCCAAGTACACATGTGGGCTCTCAGTCTTCTCCCTCCAGGAAACTGAGATAATCATTATTCAAGATTTAATGCTTTTTTAAAAAAGATTTATTTTGTTTATCCATACAAGAGCATGATGCAGGCCAAAGAGGCAGTGCAGGGGAGGAAGGGGGCAAGAGGATTCACCAGAGACAGAGTGGGAAGCAGATCTACTGAAATATACTGCTGAGGGGAGCTGGGAGCTGTGGGTAAGACAGGAGAGATCTGCACCATGTGGGTGAGCTCCCTGGCCTGGGATTGAACTTGTGTGGCAGTGCTGCCATAGCTTCATCGTGCTGAGACTTAACCCCTTTAACCACCAGGGAGGCTCAAGCTCTAATACTTTTGTCTAGTGTGGTGCTTCACGGTCAGTGCAGTGGCTGAATTGTTTGGACAGGTCTCACCAGTCCTTGATTCAGTCCACCTGCTCAAACAGGACTTGCGGCCACCCCTCCTACCAGCTCACAGTTTCTTCTCTGTGAACTGTCTCGCTGGTATTTTCTAATATGAAATATCCACCCCCTAAACATGTGGAGAATGACTAATAACGGAAATACAACCATGTGTAGATTTGTTATTCAAAGACTGTACATTTTCCCACATGATACTTAATTTGTCTGAATTTCCCAGTAACTGACTTAATGAACGTCCTGAATTTAGATGGGCATGGGTTAGAAAATGTTTCTCTTCAATACTCACCTGTTGACTCTGTCTTCCCACACCTAGACAATACTAAATTCCCATCATTTTCCCATTTATTTTATATGGTAGAATCTCATTTTCTCGTGTTAATATTTTATCCGGATCCATCTTTCATGCTCTCATTCTGTTCATTTTTTTTTTTTTTTCATTTCATGCTCTGGTCAAAGACTTGACCTAAGATCTCTGCAAGCTGGCACTATTTTTTTTTGCTTCCTTGTTGGCTGCTTCTTCCCTTTTATTATGCTGCTTCTGAGTTTTTCATGATTGGGGTGGAAAAGGGAGGGAAGGAGGACAATAAATGGAGCAGAATAGATTCAGTCTGTACTGTTGTTACCAATTGTCCAGACAGTTCTTGAGCTTGATGTACAGAAGCACCAAACATTGAGTGTGGAAGGCAGGGAAAACATTTTATTATTGAAAAGGTACCAGTAAAATAATGGGTGCCACAGCCCAAGCCCACCACCCTGAAGATGGAGCCTTAAGGAAAGGAAAGTTAGCTATTTAGGGAAAGTATGCAAATCGGAAAGGGTTTTCACAGTGTGACAGCCAACGCCATTTACATAGCACATAACACACATGCAAACATACATATAGAAATGTTTCTAGTACGTATTAGTTTCATCACACTTGCATATTTTCTTGTGCCTCTGATTAATCACCCTTCTACACTTTCCTCGCTGCCTTCTCTTGGATTCCTCTTTCCTGTTTTTTTTTTTTTTCCTCAACATGCTCTATTTTACCAGTTCTAGAACTTCATCTTGATGAAATTAACAGTGTGTGTGTCCCTTTTATGTCCAACGTAATATCCTTGATATAAAATAATGCCTAGGTTACTAATTCCTTTTTGTTATAAATTCAGTGGTATAAATTACAATATGTTTATCCATTCTCCTCTTGGTGCTCCTAGTTTGAGATTCTCTGGACAAAGCTGGTATGAACTTTTCTTCCTGTACAAATATTTCTAGGGACCTATTTTCATTTCTCTTGGTGGGATGGCTAGGACACAGAAAAGGTGTATTTTTATATTGTAAGAAATAACCAAAACAGTTTTCCAGTGTGACAGTTCAGGTTGCTCAAAATCCTTACAGTTTTACCTATTGTCTGCTTTTGTGTTAATTATTTATACACAGTTATCCAAAACTTAGTAGTTTGAAAGGTGAACCATGTCTCACAAAGTTTCTGAGCATCAGGAATCCAGAAATGGTTTACTGAGTAGTTTTGATTCAAGATCTCTCATGTGGTTGCAATCACGTTACTGAGCAGGTCCCAGTCATTTCCTTGTGCTGGGGTATCTACTCTCAAACTCAAAATGATGACTGGCAACTAGAATGTTACATATTTTAGCCATTATATTGGAGGCAAAGATGTATTTTATCATTGACTTGTAGGAGTACTTTGCTAATTTATATAAAATACTTTGTCAAGTATATAGGGTAAACATTTTTTTCCAGTTACCTTGAGTTATTTATTTAGATGAATAACATATTTAAAGTTCAGTTTTTCATTTTTTTCTATTATGGTTAGTGCTTTTTCTGTGCTAAGAAATTTTTGCCTCCCCCAAGTTTGAGAAGATGATTTCTTTTCCCCAGATGCTTCATAGTTACAACTTTATATATGACTCTCATACATCTAAAATTATTATTACTTTCATTTAATATGTTAGAGGTTGACATTTATTTTCCTGATATATTTATACAATTGTTTCAGATCCAGTTTTTTGAAAAGATTGTTCTTTTTCCATTTATGTTCCTTGGCAACTTGGTCAAAATGTTATTAACATAGAGATGTAGGTCAATTTCTAAAATATGCACTTCATTCCATTGGCCTACTTGTCTCTTATGTTAATGCTATATGGCTATGATCATTGCAACTTTATAGTAAATTGTTTTTTAAACAAACCTTACTACATTTTTTTTTATTTTGTGTTCAAGTAGCATGGTATTATATACATTTCAGGAATGCATTGTTATAAATCAGTGTCTTTATATCTACATTAAGTTCATACTAACAGTGACTCATTATAAATTTTGAAGCCAGGTAATGAATATGAAACACATTCTTATGTGTTATTTTGCAAGATTGATTTGTCCATGTTAAATCATTCATATCTTTATATATTTTAGAAAGTTTGCCAATGCATTTAAAAAAAAAAAACTCCTGTGTCTATATTGAAATGGTATTGAATAAATTGATCAGTTTAGAAGAGACTGACTTTTCAACAATATTGAGGCTTCCATTCCATGAACTTGGCTTATCTCTACATTTCTTTAGATTTCCTTTAGTTCTACAGAGTAACTTACTGTGTATTTCAGTGTAGCATTTTGCACATTTTCTTTAAGTTTATTCCCAAATGTAATCTTTTAATTTTATATATTTAATATTTTATTTTTCAAATGTTTTCATTATTATAAAGAAAAGCAATTTATTTTGTATATTTTATGTCTTGTAATACGTGTTCTAGTACTTTCTAACTCTAGTAGTTTTTATGGATTACTTTTGATTTTATATACAATATTTTCATCTGTAAATACAGTTTCATTCAGATGGACTTCACAATGTTGTATGTTGTATTGTCATATCAAATCTTTGCAATAACTCCCCCCCATATAAGATTCAAATGTCATAACCAGACATGTAGCTAATATTTTTTTGTGTGGACACTTTCGTGGTGGAAGAGGTTATAATTATTAATAATTATGTTGGGACACAGGTGTCATTTGGAAAATTTCCAGGCCAGATAGCTATATGATTACTCAGTATGGTTCCTCATAATATGATTCCTCACAGCCTCTCTGTTGCCAATCCAACAGCTGGTATTGTGTGTGCTTGCACTCAGAAAGCCAAGCTCTGAACCACAAGATTGTCTTCACAGAGGAAACATTTTATTAGTGCTTAGCTTCATGCTCATGCTCAGTGACTCACTGGTGAGAATTCAAGAAAAGGTTGCCTCCTTAAGTGGTGAGTGAAGGAAGATTATATGGGAACTAGTAGTGTGGTAATATGCAGGAGAGGGGAGAGTTCTTAAATTCTCATGCCCAAGAGTTGCCAGGCAGTGTGGGAGTAGGCAAACACAAGATTATAGATGATATTCTGGTGTATTTGCTCTCTTCTGTATTAATAATTAAAGTGGTGCTTGGGTGTTTATCAGGCACTGATGATATCAGTGTCCTCAAAAGGGATAGGAACATGGTGTTAAGCATTAGGCAGCCCCTCATCGTGGTTCTGAGGAACATGGGACATTGGCTGCTAAGGCAGGAGTCATGTCAGTACTCTTGGTTCAGGCCTGCCAGTATCTCTAATGTCCACTCCTGTCCTTCCATCATACACAATCAGACTGTCATCGTGTGTTTCATTAGATTCCTTCAAACACCAGTGACGTTTTCCTTCCCCTTGTACCTTTAGTATTTTCAGAGCTTCTTATTTCCCCTTTCACTTGCTTTTGAAGCTTTTAATCTTTAATACAGAATTTTCATTAGAGAGGTACTTCAGGATTTGAAAGTTTTTTTTTTATTATAACTTTTCTATTTTATGGCTTAAAAGGTGAGGTCATAGTGAATGATATTTATTGGAGATAATTATTTTTCAAGGCATGAAAAAAAAAAAACAGGATAAAACCTTTCTAGTCACACCACATGTCATACCACCCAGAATCTTTTATATAATAAAATACAAAGCAAATAAAATCACCGTGCCATAAAATAGAGACTATGCAGACACTCAAATACTCCTTGAAGCATGCATCACAGTAGATTAAGATTTTCAAGGTACCCTTTAGAATTTCCTAGGTCCATGATGAGAGTTCCTTTTTGTAGATATGTAGCCACTTACGTTTGCAATTAATTTTTCTGAAGAATGAGCATCAAAATAAACTGCAGAAAATCACACAGGGAGGAAAAGATTTCCATTTTAATGTTTATTCTCCTTTACTTCAGACTCTTAAGTTATCTTACAAGCAAATGATTAATAGATGTTTTAAGTCTCAGTGAAATGTATCAGAAAATGCAATGCATACCAAACAGAAGATTGGTGATATGGTTCAACATTCAGATCTAAGTGACCTGAATAGTGCCCATCTGAATTCCTACCCATTTTAATTCTTACCCATTATGTTCCTGGCACTGTGCTGGATGTGGGGGATACTGTTTTGAACAAGGCACTTGCATTCTTTGCCTTGTGGGATTTATGTTATAGAACAAAGGCATGGCTTTACAAAAACAGCACTATATTAGATATAATTTAGCAAAACATTTTATAATAAAAACTTTCCTAAGTTTGCTTATTTGCTTTATATTGATTTTTCATTCATTGCCTCTCATTTAATGAAACATTTAACACTCGGCCAGTTTTAAATCCCACAGATCCAACACAGTTCTCTCCGTTTTCCCTTTGAAATAGTTTAACTTGGAGTATCATTTGACTTTTACTGAACTCTACAGTACTATGTTAAATGAGGAGTGAAAATCAATGCAAACTGAACAGGTTTCTTCCCTTTTGTTCTGTGCCTTCCTGCCATTAATACATATTTATTAAGTTGTTAATTCTTGTTGGGCATTTTATTACAGATTGGGGATAAAACAGAAAATAGACATCTTTTAAAACCTCTTAGATGTTGCAGTTTGGGAACAGGCTGAGAGGAAACAAACTTCAAATTGTGGTAAATGTTAAAGAAATAACTAAAAAGTGTGGTGTGATGAAGAAAGTCAAGACAATATTTACTTTCTACCTTCTATATATAGATGAAATACGGTCAGGAAAGGTCACGATGAGTAATGGATAAGAAGTTGAGATTCTAAGGGGATATAAAAAAAATTGAGCCATGAAAAATCAAAGGTAAAATCTTTCTTACATAGGTAGAAGGGCCTTGGAGGATAAGAACCTGGAAAGACTGAGAAATTAGTCTCATGTTGGAGGACTGAGATCAAAGATGAAAAAAAGTCAAGGATATCTGATTAGAGAGGCAGAAATCTGCTCACTATTGCATGTTCTTGAAGCCATAGTAAACAATTTGAATTGTGAGGGGTTTGGATCAGAGAAATAATAGCACCATCAGTTTTTTTTTTTTTTTTTTTTCTTTTTTCTTAAGGAGTAAATGTGCTTCTATGATTTGGAGAATGATGAGGGTTGCAATTTACTTATTTTTAATTTCTTGGCAATTATATAGATTCTTGACATCCTTAGAGTTACTATAATGTTGCTGTAAATCTTCCTCTGAAATGTTAGCAGCATTATAAACTATTATTGATTCTGATGTTATGTCAATTATTTGAAGCCTAGTGATTATTTTACGGCATTGTTATGAAATTATTGCACAGTGTTCCACTACTATGTTTAAACATATATTTTTACAAAGATAAATACATTGCATCTAAGAAGTGGCACAGACAGCTTTTACATTCCAAATTATATGTTTTGGGAACAATTAACTGGATTGACTGGTTTTAAAATGAAAGATTATCATAAGACTTTTTTTAACTGGTTTTAACAAAAGTTCACCCATTTCTTATCCACAAAACAGCCTGTTAAAATTATTCTGTGTGCAGCAAAACCTTGGAAGGTAATATCCCTTATAAAGCCTGAAAGAAATAGAACAAATATCTATATAAATTATTTTTTTTCTGCCCAGGAGATATTTAAATTTTTACAATTAATTTTTTCACACTTAGGAAATATTACAAAGATCTCATGTCAGTATTTAAAAAAATCAGTAATTTTAAATAATAGTTCATTATTTAATTAAAGTAGAGGAAAATTAACCTGTATTGGTATACAGTTGAATGAATTTTAACACACATGAAAGTTCTTATAATTCATTATCCTAGTATTCAGGATACAGAATAGTTCTCTCTCTCCCCCAAAAGCCCTTCTGCTCCCCCTTTTTAGTCACACTGCCCCCCTCAAGTTCCATTTATAACTGCTGTTATTCAACACTGTAGTTTTTTTTTTTCCTTTTCAAAAATGTCATATAAGCAGAATCATATGGTTCACTTGGCATAGTGTCTTAGAGATTCATCTGCATTATTGAGGTGTCAAACAAGCACATGGAAGGAGATTAAATGTTGTTATCTAACTCAGCATCTTTAGCCAGTTCATGCAAATTTAAATCACAATATGGTACCACTGTACACCTACTAGAATGAGTAAAATAAAAACACTTCTAGTGAGACCAAGTGTTGGGAAGAAGATGGAGCACCTGGAACTCTTACTGATTAC
Organism: Talpa occidentalis; assembly: GCF_014898055.3. NCBI lineage: Eukaryota > Metazoa > Chordata > Mammalia > Eulipotyphla > Talpidae > Talpa > Talpa occidentalis. The sequence goes on from NW_023605305.1 coordinate 86,915,457, forward strand.
TAGTGGGAGTAAAAGATGGAGCTGGCAATTTGTATAAGATTAAACATCCATCTAACATATTACACCGTGATCCCACTAGTGTTTGCGTGGAAGAACTGAAGTTCTTGTTCTGGAACAATCATTTTTAAAAGTGGTTATTGTGTAAATTTTTTTTCAGGAATGCTTACCTGAATATGATCACATTAGGCTTTCTAGACAAAATGGAGATTTTGACTTGAAAGTATATTCTTGATTGAATTAATCAGGATTTTTCCAATAGTTATATGATAGCACTGATGATAATATGCCTGAGGATATTAGAAATACTGGAAAGGATAGTGATACAGAAGATGCAGGGAGAGGCATGGATTCTGTGAGAGCCTCATATTGCAAATGACATTAGGTTGCATTCTTTTGAAAATTACTCTAACAAAGAAATGCCAGAAAGTTAACTTATTCCCTTAAGGTTCTCTTTTTATAATGAGTTAATTGTCATTTAAACCTTTTTGTATAATGAGGATCTAAACTTGTGAATATGTAAATGATACTAACTGATCTTTTTCTATTATATTTTTAATTTGTCTATGAAATTTAAAACACGTTTTAACTTGGGTTGAAGCTAGTATGATTTCAAATGCCTTTAGAAATAGTTTACATCGTTCCAGAATTCTGAGAACAAAAGTAATTTTGGACTTTCTGCATTATATCCAGAGAGCACTTATGCTCATTCTTAGCATAAAACTTTTCATATAATAACATCTATCATATTTTCATAGGCAAAAAATTTAATAATTCCAAGTGCTGGGGATAAGTGTTTAGCTTATAGGAGATGCCTGTGAGTAAACATAGATGAGTAGGTACACAATTTCTGTGATCCAGAGTATTCATAATTCCTACTTACATAAATTGTCAGGACACAGAGAAAACCATCACATAACGCTCTTGGTGGTTCTAGGACTAGATGAGTTGTCAAAACAAATTTAATAACTCTAATGATTTAACAACAAACATATGGAACACTTATGTGATTGTAAATTCTAAAGATTAATGGAAGAAACCAGGGATAATTTAGCCTGCCTTTAGGGGTCTTGGGTATCAAGGAGACAGAGGAAGAGACTTAAGGTGATGAACAATAACTGGTGACTTCATCCTAACTGAGAGAAAAGGGGATGTTCTTAGCAAGCACATGTTCATTGATAAACCTATAACTTGATTACCAACTCTTCCCACCCAACTACATTCTTCTAGGTGGAGAAGGGGAAGCAGTGATTGCTTCTCCAATTAGGGAAATGGAAGAAGCTTAGGAGTGTGAAGAATTCTTCCTCTGTTAGGGAAAGGCTAAGGACTCAGGCAAGGACAGAATCTTCTTCTCACCCTCAAGGGATTTCATTTGTCTTAGCTCAGGCTTACCTCAGAGTGAGGTGTCTTGAGACCAGTTTTAAGAATCTTGGGGTTGTCTGAGCACCTTCAAAATTTACATTATTTAGGAAAAAATGACTAATTATATACTGGGGGAAATGAGGAGAAAGAAAAATACTATTGCAAAACTGGAGGATGACTTAATTTTTAAAATGATCAATAAAACCTTCCTTAGCATTGAGAAAATGTTTTATCCAAGAAAAGCCAAGTAATGAAAACTAAAGACTTCTAGAAGTGGCCATAACCACAAGGACAGATAAGGAATATGTATAACTTGAACTTAAAGACTACAGCACAAGCGTAGAAACCAAAAAAGAAAAGAAAAAAGAAAAGAAAAAAAAAATCCCCAGAGCCTTGGTCACTTAGATGTATGTACAAGGTCATAAAATTCCTACGTGAAAATGAAAATTCAGCCACCTGAAAAAATTAGTTCCATATTTCCAAACAGATGCTTAAGACACAAGTGAATTTGATATACTTGAATGTTCATCCAAATATATGTAGATATTACATGCTTTGCAGTCAGTCTTCATTTTCAAAAACCATGACCTTTAAGTATCCTAATCCAGGACAGGTTAATCTTTCAGTCATAGACCACGAAAAAGTACACAGTTTCTCCTGTCCACCTAAGAAAGGCCTCCTTATGAATGGGTGAACTGTTTTACATGTTTAAATGTTTAATCTTCTATTTTTCTAGAAGAAGGATCAAGAGTTTTATCAGTTCCCCCAAACGTCCCATGCTTTAAAAACATCCTCCTTATCACAAAAACTGAGACCAGGAAGTGAATACTGTTATACATTGTCAGAAAATATCAAGTTAGAAGTGCTAGTAGACAGAGATTAATCATGTTCTGCCATGTGGCAATGGTTTTATTGTTGTGTTGCATTGTCATTTCAGTGTTGCGTTTTGCTAGTTCAGGTATTTGTCTCCTCATGTAGACTAAACGTGTTTTGATATCAGCATTGTACTTTTCACTTCTTTCCATCTTTGAGTATGCCTTGCACAAAGGAATCTCAGTTATATGCTGATTAACTGAAATAATGAGAAATAAAATTCTGTGAGGCATTGTTTTGCCACATGTCAGGGACACCTGATCTTGTTTTCACTTAAAATTTTTCATCAGGACAGTATCTTTCTATTAGAGTTACTTTTATTAAATATAAAGTAATAAACTGGAAAATCAGTTTCACTTTTCATAAAAGAAAACAACTGTAAAATAAATACAAGTAAACCAACCCAATGTTATCACACTGTAATTACGTATTGTTGTCTTCCCTAAGTGCCAAGTTTGCATTACTCTCCTTAGAAAGTAGATTCGCAAACTGGAGAACATGGCTAACTCATTATGTGAGTATATCATATTGTATTTATCCTGTTGTTGATTAGAGTTATGTTCATTTCATTACTAGCAATGCAGCCATGGCCATTCTGGTACTTGTCTATGAGTAGACATGTACATGTAATTTCCTTGTGGACCAAATCTAGCAATGAACTTTGTGGATTATAGGAACATAGGTACACATGTTAGCAAATAGAGCTGAACTGTTTTCCCTCCAGCTGTGTAGGTTTTCTGGCTTCTCTACATTCTCCCACTTTTTTTGTAAAAGGGATAAAACAAGGGGGATCATTCTGAAAATATGGGCATCGTTAATGATTCTATTATGTAATCTGACATTGATGGCTTTTCCTGTTTGAGCCCCAACGACCCAATGAGGGCCATAGTTGCTTCTGCATCTTTTCCCTCCTCACCTTTAAATAGTCCAATTTTCATTTGGTATCAGTGAAGCCCATATGCTTTTTGGGAAGCTGATTCTAGCTTTGATTTTAGTTATATGATATATAATTAGCCTAAGATTATCAATTCAGTCCTATTTTCATGCCACGGATACCACAGACTCGTACTTTATGATCATTCCTCTGTAGGATAATTCTCTGTACAATGAGTCCTTCCTATGAAAATAAAAATTTTATGATTTAATATACACATTGCAATTGCAGCCAACTAGACCAGGTGAGTGGAGCAATTATGGCTGGTGCATTTGAATAACTGTTAGCATACAAAGGAATCGTAGAGTATTGGTTTGAAAATCTTTTGTCAAATGGGTACACAGTGTTTGTGTTTTTGTTTTTATAATATAGAAATGTTTTTGAGTCCTTTATCCTTTTATAAAAGATTTTTGCATTGTGTAAAAAAATATTGCGCTAAACTGGAACAGTGGATCATAAGAAACATTAAAAAGAATTTCAATTAAATTGAAACAAGAAATTATAAAGAAATACGATGATGCTCTTAAGTTAGTGAATTGGCACAAGGATTTGTTTTTTACCATCTACTCCATTATCAAGCTCCAGGAAATTTCGAAATAACCTTTTTCCAGTATAGGTTACTTAAGTCCAGCTTTTTAATGTCAATGAAAACAGAATTCATTAATTTTGTTTTATTGTATAAAATAAGATTTCTATATAAATTTTTATTTGCCAAAATCTCAAATTATGCTGTCTTAGAACAAATTACACAATATCAATATATTATTTTGTACACATTGCAGTATTTTCACTGTGGGATTGTTTCTGTAGAATGGATTAGTATCAAACCTGGGGGTCTACTGTATGAGTTTCAGATGTATGAAGTCATATGTGTTAGTGATGTACAGAATGAAACTTTCTGGGGACTTTCAGAACAGTGTAGGTATTTCCCTATTTTGGGGAGAACTAGAAAAGCTTGTCTCTGTTTTGTTTGTTTGTTTGCTTTGGTACTTTAAATATTTATTGAGTTGTGGGTGTTTCACAAGCACCATAAATCCAGCATAGCAAAAGTGGAAACTTTGATCTTTCTTCCCTATCTGCGTTCTCTATTTTGGTAACTTTTACTTGCCTCTCCAAATTTTTAAGACAGGCACATGAAAGTCCTATCTTCACCTTCATTTCCTTATTGCCAAATACTGTCTATTCTGTCTCCAAAGTTTATTTCAAATTCCACTTCTGTCCATCTCCTTGGCTATCATACACCCCATCATCTCTTGCCTGGGCTTAATCACAGAAAGTTTGTTGTCATCACTGACTATGATCATGCTTAAAGCCCTTCAATGGATTCCCCACTGCATTTAGGATAAAACAGGAAACCTACAAGGTCTTAAATAAGCTGGTCCCTGCTTCCCAGTCACCTCGTGGGTCATAGCCTTTCACTCACTAAAGTTCCTTGAATAGTTAGGTTTTTCTAACCAGAGAGCCTTTGCACAAGCTCTTTCATATGCCCAACCTCTCTCACCTTTCACACATCTGCCTCTGACTATACATCAGGGGAGATTTTTTTTTTAAAGTTTGTTTGTTTTTTGGATGTAAGGAAGGAAAGATAGAGGTGAGGAGTTGTTGCCAGTATGTGATGACCACATAGTTGACTTTGGGTTGAAGCTCCCAGCATGGATGACTGAAGGACAGAAGCAATAGAAAGGATCTAAGTTTTTAAATACAAAGTTGAGAAGCTGAATCAAGATAACCATGAAACTCATCCTACATTAGGCTTTATAATTATTTGTGCCATTGCCTCCCAATTTAATGTCCTGATACTTGCAATAAAATTCATTTTAGCTAATGAAAGCCCACAAATATTTATTTGATATGGGTTATTAGTGACTGCTAATAAACAGTTTGTATTTCACACATTGGAATATATATATATCTGATAATTGATTCAAATAAACACACTTACAGATAGCTATTGGTTTAATAGCAAAAACTTGAACCAAATCAAGCTGAAGAGGTGATAATACATAAAGATTTAATTCCATGCCCCAATTCTCACAGATGCGCTCAAGTATAGACATTTTTCCAGCAACTTTTGCCCAGGTCTTTTACATGTCTTCCCTGAGAAGTGCAAAATCCCACAGATCACTAAGTACCATATAGGAAAGAGCAACTGGCACCCCAAAGCTCCAGGTTACTAAATAATACTATGTCACTCAAGAGCTCCCATTCTGCCCAGACAGTGTGGAGAAGTGTCCTCTACTTCCATGATCACTTCTGAGTTCCCTGTGCCCCCAGGACATCTCTTCTATCATAGCTGTTTAGCACCTTCTATCATAGCACCATTGTCCACCTTCTGCACTGGCTGGAGGACATCGTTTGAAATTAACTAGCATATATCTGCCTTGCCCTGCAGCATGCTTTGCTTTCAAAGCCAAAAAAGAGTTTAAGTGGGGCAGCTTATCACATCCATTAAGTTAAATTGCAAGCTCTGCTTTTCTTCCTTGGTGTGGAAAGATCAAATCATCAGTATCTGCAATGGCAAGCTTATGAAATCTGAATGTTATTAACTTTGTGCTGAAGGTGCCATATTTTTATTGGACTTAGGCTTAAACTAATTTATTGTCCTAAGGGAAAATGAGTTTGAGCAGCCATTTATTTTAGACGATCTTGTCATTGGGCAAATGTACAATAGCAGATTCTTTGGCCCTAATTCTTTTCTCAAAGTCTTGCAAAACATACTGGTTAAACATTTTGACCTCAGCAAACTGAAGTGATTGTTGGTAAATATTGTGGTTTTTATTTATCTGTAAACTGGGGATAATTATTGGGATATCAATGTCTTAAGGGTTTTAAAAGCGGATGTATGAAGTTCTTAAAGTCATGCATGAAGTTCTTAAAGTCATACTATAATACTGACCATAGCAATTGTATTTTTAGGAAAATTTGTTAGTGAAAAAACCTGATACTTTTACAAATTTTAAATACATCTTAATGCATTGGTGGAATTTATGGAGTATAGAGACAGATAATCAAAGTGAAAAATACAATATGAAAGTAATCCAGGGGCTGACTAGAACATGTGAAACATGGATAAAGTGACAAAGATGATAAAACTGTCAGATGTTTTATGAGAAAGTGATGTTTGTGTTGAAACTGAAAGGGAAGAAGAAATAAGACATGCCAACTATTTGGGAAGTGGAGGGAAGTTGAAATTTTAGGCAGAGAGAAGAATCCATGCAAATGTACTGGAGTATGGCCAGATTTTTAGAACTCAGCAAATTCTCAGATAACATGATAATGGAAGGAAAACAAATTATTCTGTTACTGTTCATTTGGGAGTATGGAATTCCTCCTGGATTCAACAGCATTATAAGAATTTGGAATAGTAGTGTGTCCCTGTGAGTGTAATAAAAAGAAGGAATAGAGATTTATGAAATGCAACCAGTAGAAGTTCACATTAGAAATAATATCAACAGAATAAAAAAATCAGTGCATGGGAGTTTTTAATAAAAAAGGTTCAAGTTTCAGTTTTGCTGGCATGTTTTTTTGAGGATTTATTTTAGCAAGTAAAGTAATCTGCATTTATCTTATTATACCTATAAAGTTAACATAAACCAAACTTTCTATCAAGAAAATATTAATGAAACTAATGTTACAAAAGAGTGAAACAGGGCCTCCCCGGGTGGCTCACCTTTTGAGCACTGGGCTGCGAAGCTGCCCACAGCCTCTGCAGTGCTGGTTCAATCCCCTGCCACTGGTGAGGGTCCCACATGGCGCGCAGACCTCTCCTGCCACCCGCTGCTACCCTCAGCAGTGTGCTTCTGTCACTCTGCCTGCTCTTTTCCCAGCTCTGGTGAATTCTTTCACCCTCCCGCACTTCTGAATGTACCCAGTGCTTGTATAAATAAATTAATTAAATAAATCTTAAAAAAAAAAAAAAAAGGGCCTCCCCGGTGGCACAGCGGTTGGGCGCTCGTTTGCGAAGCTGCCCGCGGCGGCCGCGGCGCCCGCGGCGCCGGTTCGATCCCCGGCTGCTCCCCAGCCACCGGAGGAGGGTCCCACATGGCGCGCAGAACTCTCCTGCCGCCCACTGCTCCCCTCAGCAGTGTACTTCAGTCCTTCTGCCTGCTCTGCTCCCCGCTCTGGCTCTGGTGAATTCTCTCACCCTCCCGCGCTTCTGACTGTACCCAGTGCATGCATAAACAAAACAAACAAACAAACAAATAAATAAATAATAAAAAATGCCTCTATTTAAAAAAAAAGAAATTAAAAAAAAAGAAAATGAGCTAAAATAAAACATTAAGATAAAAAGATTGAAAAACTCAAAAACAAATCCTAAAAATACTATAAATAAAATAAAATGAAACAAAAGAGCAAAACAAAAATCATTTTAAAACATTCTATGCATAAAAATAAATGAGATTTTGTTTATTTTTTAATTCAAGTACTTCCCTTTGAGAGAAAAACTGTATATATGCATGTATATAAATATATATGTATATATGTATAAATACATATAAACATGTATGTATGTGTATATAAATGTATATACACATACATATGTGTGTATACATATAGACTGTGGTGACAAACAACAACGAATTTAAAGATACCTGAATGAAAACATTTCTCCAAATGCTTGCTCTTATACAACCATGGGAGAGAACAATGACAATATCACACACACACACACACACACACACACATTTAGAGTTTTATTGAATGTATGGGAATATGAAATACTTGTTTTAAAAATTAAAATTTCATAAACTACATGAGTAGTTTTCAGTGACAAACATCTAGAATATGTACCAAAATTTAAATAAGTAGACTCTTATATGTAATTGAAGGCACTCTCATCTATTCATTATTTTGTTTTTTTCCCATGATAGTTGATTTTTGTTTCTGCATAAAAACCTAAACTTGTTACATGTTTACAATCATGCAAAAATGCAAATCATGCAGATAAACTATAAAGATGGAAATATAAATCAATGATCTAATTTACAGCATGGATATTTGGATTTAGAAGAGCTAAGGCAGGACTTCAGGAATATTTTTTTATAAGTTCACCCCACCATGTGTGTGAACATGCACAGACATGCCTAAGAGTAAGCACCAGTGGTTTTACCAGTATGACTGAGGGTCTAAGAAGGAGTGATCACTTCATAAGACTGTTACACTCACATAGATGCATTAAACTAGAAGTTCAAGTTAGCTCTCAGCTCACTCAACTGTAGGGTCAATTTCCTTGAATCCATATCAATTTCTGCCCAGGCATTCGTGTGTGCACAATTCCATGCAATGCCTTAAGTAATGGTCAGTTTTCAAGATCCTAGATAGCTCATCTAGAAATGATGACGTACTTAGCCCCAAACAATTCTAAACAAACAGCCGGTGTTGAATGAGAGAATTTCTTTTTTTCTCTTTTAAAGACATATCTGGAAACAATCCCAGATTCTGCATCAGCCCCATTAATTTAGACCTCAGCTGGGAAAGCTCTAACAAATAAAAACTTCATTTATTTATAATGTAGGGGCTCATTATTTTTCTTCCTGGAAAACATCTGTTTTTAGTAATTCTCAGCTCATATTAGAGAAAAGCATGGAAACAGCATCTGTAGACCTGGATTTGAGTTACATGGTTGGAGCTGTTCTTATATATGTAGCAGTGGTCACTTTGCAACAATGATTATAATGGTACTATTCTCAGTCATGTGTCAGGTATGTGCTAAATGCTTAATAAGCCATCCTCTTAACCTTATATAAAGATGTGATATGAATACTAGTGTTAACTCCATTTTAAAAATGCACACTTTGAAACTGAGTAAGATTAAATAATTTGCTCAAGGTCATAAAATAGTGACAGAGGCAAGGCATAAATCCATGAAGGAGACTTGGTTCTTTCTAACTCCCAAGGATATGCTCTTAATTTCTATGCTCTATTTTACCTTTCTGTGGCTAACTAGATACCCTGAAGTAAGAAAAAAAAAAAAAATCTGTCACTGGCACTTTAATGTGAAACAATCTCTTTGATTATTGTCTCGACATCCAATAAGTGATTACGCTAAAGGAATAATTTGTGGAATTCTTGAAAGTTGTGTTCCTTCTAAGCAAGAATCCCTTATATTTTCACTATATCTTCCTGTTCTGTGAAATAACAATAATGCAGTAATACAGCAGCATTGTGCTTGGATCTTGTGCTAGTTAGGATGAGGTGTCATAAATCAAATGATTGACCACATTATCTCCCTTCCTTTGAAGAAAGTGTAGTAAGATGAATTTATCTAAAGAGGAAGTGATTTTTTTGAAAAGGTACTTTTGCATGAATACATTAAATAGTAAAATTTCATTATGAAAAATTCTATTATGATGGCATTCAGTGGGCCAACCACTCTATTTTCTCCACAAACTATTGGAGAGAGTTGAAAATCTATCAGCTTTTTTTTTTTTTTCTTCTTAAACTAGGAAGACTTGGGTCATAGGTTAGAGATGTATTAGGTGGAGTGCAGCAATGCTCAGTAGAAATGGTGAGTAGAGGCCCAAGAGGGATTTTCCTAGCAGAGAGTTGGCCTCTGCTTACATGGCCCTTCTTTTTGATTGCTGGTTATAGTTTTCTCCAGCCCATCATACCCTCAGTGCAACCCCTGTGAAAATTTAGATTATTATTTTTTTTGTTCCCATGGTAGCTGCAAGATGTAATATATAGCTAGGTTAGCTTTTATGCAGATGTGTGGCTCAGATTTAATGTTTCCTATTTCTAAAGCTTGCAAAAGAGATTACTTGCATACTAAGTTGATCACGCTGGTGGTGATTACTTTTGTTTTGTTTGTTTGTTTTTTTATTTATACAAGCACTGGGTACAGTCAGAAGCATGGGAGGGTGAGAGAATTCACCAGAGCGGGGAGCAGAGCAGAGCAGGCAGACTGATGAAGTACGCTGCTGAGGGGAGCAGCAGGCGGCAGGAGAGGTCTGCGCACCATGTGGGTGCCCTCGTCCAGTGGCCAGAGATTGAACCGATGCTGCAGAGGCTGCCTGCAGCTTCACAACCCAGCACTCAACAGCTGCACCACCGGGGAGGCCCGGTGATTACTTTCTAAAACTTATTTCCCATCCTGATTCTTAAATCAGATTAATCATTTAATCAGCTTTATTCTACCATAAATAATTAATATCCAAGTGAACTATAAAACACATACATACATTTATGAATGTGTGTGGGTATATGTGTACGTGTGTGTATCTTGATGACTAAGTATGATTGAAGAAAGATGATGCATTCTTAGAACATATACTCAGAGTAATGTGGCATTGATTTGATGTCTGATAATATCCAGTCTATTCCACATATTTATGAAAATAAACTGAAAGTAGGCAAGGGATGGGAAACTTCTTATTTTAACTTTGTTTATTTTAACTTTGTATTTTTTTGTTTAACCATTAACCACAGAAGTAGCCATTATTCACCTAGTGCTAATAAAAATGAAAATTGCAACTTTTACAAGGTTTTTAATTGCCCCTAGATCTGGAAAATATAACCACTTCAAACGTGATGGGAAGGGGATTGGTAATTAATAAGAGAGAGGAAAACTATAGGAATTCTATTATCCTTCCAAAGTCAGCCTTAGTTTCTCACCAAATTGTGGAGGTCTTTTGACAGGTTGGGGCATAGAAAACTGAATAACAAGATAATATGTGACCTTTTGATCACTCAAAATAGGTAATTTAATTTTTATGACTGTAGCACATAACCATCCGTATGAGTTTCTAGCTTAGGAATTGTTGCTGTAATAGAGAGTAGTTTAAAGTCTGCAACTACATTTTTCTGCATAGTACCAGGTTCTTAACAATCAAAGATAAATGAACCGCCCTTGCCTTAGTGCAAGTGAGAGGAAAAAATACACATACACACACCCTGGGGGAAGAAAAGGCAGCAAGACTGAGCTTTCCTTAGTAGTTCAACTGAGAGGGGAGAGGCTTGTCTGGCGGTTTGTGGGAGTGAATCTAATTATCAGTCTCTTAACTTTCATTAATAGGTTGGAACAAGTTAACTTCCCAAAGGAAGAAGACATTATGCCTGAATGCTTAGACTATGTTATGATCATTGAAGCTTTACTTTTACAAACATAGGTTTTTTAATTAAGTTCTTCATAAGGTCAGGCAAGTGGGTAGGAAGAACATCAGCTATGGGAAAAACATAAATAAGTGGTAAAAAATAATGTATTTATAGATGGAAGAGTAGACCGTTATGGAAAATTGGAGCGTATACTTTAATAAGTTTTAATTTGCATCTGTGTAGTTTTATTTATATATATATATATATAAACACACACACACACACACATACATATATTTGGTGTGTGTGTGTGTGTGTGTGTATTTATGAGCTAACCTAACCTCGAGGGGTAACTTTTACTGTAACCCATTGCTACGGTCAAACTCTTTTGCAAACCCTTTTGCATCTATGGGTAAAAATCAACTGGGATGTAGTTTAGATGTTTCTTAACCATTTTTAAAAAATTTCCTAGCCTCACTAGCCAAAAATCCGATGATGACTATGAAGATTATGCTTCTAACAAGACATGGGTCTTGACTCCAAAAGTTCCTGAGGGTGATGTCACAGTCATCTTAAACAACCTTCTAGAAGGATATGACAACAAACTTCGACCTGATATAGGAGGTATGTTAAAACCTTTTGTGGTATGGTAGAGATAGGAACATATAGAATAACTGCCACATTAGAAGAAAATATCACTTTAATAAATAGAAAGATTCAAATGTTACTTTTATTATATTTTGGAAAAATTGATGAAGAATGTATAAGTAGCATTGAGGCTTAGCATTTGATAAATGCAAAAGAAGAAAAATGATTTTTCAAATGAGACGGGAGAGCTAGGAATGCGTATTTTCCTAGATGTGCCAGACAAGACTGTAGAAGGAAAGTGACAACTTCTTAATGAAGTAACAGCAAAAACAAACAAATAATGGCAAGGAGAATAAATACTGGTACCTATTGCTATAACAACCACTACAAAATCTCGTTGGGATACAAAATAAACTTTTATTAGCATTTTGCTTGGGGTGATCTAAAATAAGCCAGCCTGAAGCTGCTTTCTTTTGGAAAGCTGGATTCTCATCCTACAGAAGGGACCATCAGATGAACTAGAAGGATCCTTCTCACAATAACAGCAAAAAGAAGGAAAAGAAAGATTTTCATAAGCATCACGCCTGGGATTAGAACTAACAGACTCACTTGTTATTAACCAAAGCATATGTTATTAACCAAAGCAAGTCAAATGGTCAAGTCCAAAATCCAAAGGCAGGGAAATTGCCTCATTGAGGTCAAGGCAATGATGCAGATTCATGGAATAGAGAAGTCAGTCTACCATAGAGAAGTAGGATACCGCACTTTTAAGTGAAATGGGTAAAGATGAGACAAATGGTCTTATTGAATTGCAGCCCAAAATGATGATCTGAATCCTTGCTCATGACACTTGATTTTAGCCAAAAGGATGAGAAGCAATGAATCCTTGTTCATTAAACTTTAGATGAAAATGAATCACATGCATCTGGCCATAGATGTAATACTACAGATTTGTAATATCAGTCCTCTTTGATAAATAGGTGTATATTGAGTTTCCATATGGTTTCCTTATATTATGTGATGAGACACGAAATCAATTAAGTCATTAAGTAAGATTGATTTTTGCTCACTAGGAATACATAAGGATAAAGTAGTCATAAAAGGAACCAAAAGAGCAATATTTCCGAAATTTTTCATAGTGTACACTGGCCTTTATGCATACTTAATGTTTCTAATGCATTTTTTTACTTCTGGATCACCAGTGAGTGTTTATTTTATTTATGAAACAATTCAGATTATAATGCCCCAATAGTTTCCAGAGCTTGGAGGAAAATGGCAAAATTCAAGATACCTATGAGAAATATAAAGTTAAGCAATGTTTTTATATTGAGTCATCCATTTTTATATTGTCTTAAGACAGCAATCTCTTTTTAATATCAACTGTGCTTTGTTATTGTATTTCTATATATTAAAGGAGATATTCCTTTGAAAATGTAATTCAAATGTGGGGAATTAGCCACTGGCACCAAATTAGTTGTGCATAAATCACTTCTAATGCAGCAAAATAATTTCTAGAATAACAAAAGACTAAAACATTAAAATTGTCTGTTTTTCCATATGCACATTACTCTATGGTTCTCTTTACAGTGAAACCGACCTTAATTCACACAGATATGTATGTCAATAGCATTGGTCCAGTGAACGCTATCAATATGGTAAGTTTCTGATAGTTTTTCTGTTTTATTAACATATTAGAGGAGAAATGTGGTGTCATAGCAAAAAAAAAATAAGGGATTAAGAATTTTTTTTTGATGTACCATTGGTTTATTTATTTTTTTTTAAATAATAGATTTTATTTTTATATTTGCCATACAATTGCAACCCCCCCATTTTGACCCCAATCCCTCCCCTCCCACCCCCCACCCCCCCAAAATTGTCTCTGGTTCATAGTTTTTGTTGATTTTGATTTTCACTTTCTTATAGTTATTCATTTTCCTGGTCCCTTATTTAAGTTTTCTAGATTCCTGCTATGAGTGAGACCATACCATTGGCTTATATCCTTGTTAGTGTTTCGGAAGTAGAGGGTTTCTTCCCTCAGATATAGTAACTATAGTGCACCCACCAACAAAGCCCCATAGTCCTCCACCATAGTCCATTGTGCTCCCTTCCCCATCCTGTACTCACCTTTCCTCTTCCCTTTCCATTTAACCTCTGGATCCCTCAGTTCTATGGTCAGCTTTCAAAAGTGTTTTTTTTTTTTTTAAGATTGATTTATTTATGCATACAAGAGCTGGGATGTCAATAGCATTTATGCATACAGGCCAGAGGTGCAGAGGATGAGAGGATTCACCAGAGACAGAGTGGGGAACAGAACAGGCAGATTGACCAAATGAAGTACACTGCTGAGGGGAGCAGCGGGTGAGTCAGGAGAGGTCTGCTGTGCCATGTGGGTAGCTCCCAGGCTGCCGGGGATCGAACTCATGCTGCAGAGCAGAGAGCTTCATAGGTTGCATCTTAACCTCTTCTGCCACCAGGGAGGCCCTCAAGAGTTGGTTTTAAAGTTTGTCTGAACCTTTGTTTGGTTTCTCTGTATTCCTCACATAGGTGACACTATCTAGTATTTATTGCCTTCTGGCTTATTTTACTTAGCATAATTCCTACCAGCTCCCACAAATGGTAAGGGTTTATTTCTGTTGATTGCCAAGCAGTATTCCATTGATATATGTATATCTATATATGTCTCTCTCTCTATATATACATATATATATAATTATAACTGTATATAGACATATAACTATATATAACTATATATATAACATGCATATAGACATATAACTATATATAACCATATATAGAGACATATATATCTCTATACCACATCTTCTTGATCTACTCATTGGTTTGTGGACATTTAGGTTGTTTCCATAGTTTGGTTATTGCAAATAGTGCTACAATAAACAAAGTACAGGTTTCCTTTCAAATTAGTGTATGTGTGTAATGTATAAATGTGTAATATGTAAAAAAGCAGTTGTACTTTTAAAATTCAATAATCATTACTTGGAAAGCATTGATTGCTACAAAATAAAATATAATGCTGCACTATTTTTACTTTTTTTTAGAATATTAGTAGTTTAGGGAGGGTATAGTTTACCTCAAAACAGAAGTTTTCTAGATAAAATAATGCATTAAGTGGAATAATAAACATAATTTTGTTCTTGTATAATATTTTCTATTAAAATCTCAAACAAAAAATTCCATTGGTGTCCAGTACAGAATACACTGCATTATGCCATACCATATCATACTATACCATGCCATAATGTGGAAATACTAGAACTTTAAAACATTCTTTACCAAGCTAGCAATAAACTTTCTGTTGAGTCAGAGATGAGAAACTTTGTCCTCAATTAGGATGATTAAAAAGGCATACCCTTGCCTGCATGCTCTCAATGAAAATAAGTTTGTCTGTTTGACCAGGAAATAATTCTAACATGTTTCTTGTTTACAACCAAAGTTTTCAGAATCTTTAATGTATTCTGATGTAAATTATAAATAACTATGGATGTTATGTAGCTTATGTCAACAAATAACTTTCAATTTTAGTAGTACTAGTCTTCAGACTGCCCCAGTCTTTAAATGCTGGTTTAAAGACTCTTAGAGCTTTTTCATTTGTGGATTTCAAAGTCAAAGTTACTTGGTTTTGTATTGACAATGAGAACAAAAACAGTATATATAACCAAGTGCTCTGCATCCTAGTCCCACTGTATTAAAAATACTCAATTTCATTTTTACTTCACAACAGGAATATACGATTGATATTTTTTTTGCCCAAACATGGTATGACAGACGTCTGAAATTTAATAGCACCATTAAAGTCCTCAGATTGAACAGCAACATGGTGGGGAAAATCTGGATTCCAGACACTTTCTTCAGGAATTCCAAGAAGGCTGATGCCCACTGGATAACCACCCCCAACAGGATGCTGCGAATCTGGAATGATGGTCGTGTGCTGTACACCTTAAGGTATTCATTATTTTGGAAAAGGAAAGCATGATTGCTGGAAATAAAGTCAGACACACTTTCATGAAATTGAAAGCAAAAAATCTCCAGCCAACACCAGCGTCAGCATGTTGGATCAAAATAGTGTGACTCTGAAATGAATTTTCTTTTCTGTTATCAGTGAGCTTTTCAGAGGTTTACTCATAATGAACTGGTTTCCTATAACTGATATGAGAACTTGTTTTTCACAAGAACATGAAAGTTCCCTTCTTGGGTAAGATCATCTGATCTTTGCATCTTGGCTTTTGTGTCTGTGTCTTACTACTTTAAAATATGGAAATTAAAACACAGTCCCCTAGCCTTAGGACCACCAGCTGGTATGCTTGGAAATATCTCTATTTCCGAGGAAACCATTGTTACAGGAGAGTTTTTGCTGGTGAAGTCTGTGGACATACTTTCTCTATAGCTGCACAATGACAAGTAGCTAGAATGAATTTCAACTCCCACAGCCCATCGCTCTCCACTAAACTGAAGTTTCTCGCTGGTTAGCACATAGACTTAAGAATCAGACAAATCTGCTTTGATTCTTAACTCTTTATCTTACTATCTCTACAGAGAAGGGAAACTCCCCAGAATTCCTAAGGACAGGATTTACAAGCAGGTTTTTGGTAGCAGAAGTATTGGTGCTGCAAGATTTATAACAAAACTTCATTGTATAGTGAGTGTCATGTTTTTATTGGGTTTCATTTTGACTATAATTAATTAAGCAGCAATTGATGGGAAGTAAGAAAGTAGGCATCAAGACTCCCACAAATGTCCCCTCTCCAACACCTTCCAGTGTTAAGA
Organism: Talpa occidentalis; assembly: GCF_014898055.3. Classification (NCBI taxonomy): domain Eukaryota; kingdom Metazoa; phylum Chordata; class Mammalia; order Eulipotyphla; family Talpidae; genus Talpa; species Talpa occidentalis. The sequence goes on from NW_023605305.1 coordinate 86,932,030, forward strand.
CCCAGCAACTCTTACCTTACATTTTTTTAATTTCTCTGAGAGATAATAATTCCTATCATACAGAGTTTTCATAAGTAGCATGTGGGGTAATATATAAATCTCTTTACACAGAGTCTGCTATATAGTAAAAGAGGAGATGTTAAAATTATTTTTATATATTTTCAGTAAAAGATAAGAATAATAATTCTTAGTATCCTGGAACTTCTAGCTTCAAAATGATTTATATTAAATACTTTTGTGGCATACACTTTATGCCTTGCATAATAAACATAATAGGTAAGAATTGCAAAAAATATAATTACAAAATAAACATAGTTACATAAATTACATCATTTAAAACATACACAATGTAATTTTAATAATGACAGCAAAAATCTTCATCAGTTATTAGTTACTAGAGAAAATGGACATAATTACAAAAGAAGTTTATTGCATGGATTTTGCTGTGATCATGGGTTTCATTAGGGTAGAGGTAAGATAATTACTGGAATTAGAATCTATTAGAAACCAAAGTTTGTCTCATAAATCAGAACTCTGTCTGACATTTAAAGTAGTATTACTGACTATTTCACTACTTCAAGTCCCTCCCTTTGTCTTTGTGATAACATTACATTCACTTTGGGACTAATATTAATATGCGATATCTCTAAAATATTTAATCATGTAAATTACCTCAAAAATGTCACTCAGTGAAATTCAATCAAGGTCAGAAAGAGTTGCCAATGTGTACAGAGAAAGATGTTATTCTTTGTGTAGTGTTATGAATGTGAGTGCTGATACATATTTATAATCTTCCAATTCTGTTAATTCCAGTTTAATTTTGAGAAATAATACTAGTAAAATATCAAATGTAACATAATTTCACTTATAAGACTAGTCATTTATTTGGAAGCATATACAATTTTTATGGCAATATTAAAAATCACAGCTTTGGAGACATATGAACTTGTCAAATCTCACTTTGCCAAATCTCAAATCTCACTTTGCCAAAACTTTGTGACTTTGGACAAGCGCCAGTACACTAAAACCATAGTAACCCTTACTAAATTAGAGAAAAAAAAATCACTTAGTGCTTCATAGATAAGGGCTCAGTTATTGTGAGTTATATTTTTAAATTAGTGATTGCTCTGTTCTACCATAGAAAAACAAAAACTCCCTAGTGAAAAATTATACTAAACTATAAAATTGGTTTTAATAAATAGAGGCCCATAAAACAACAGTTTTATTACTTCAAGAATTTTATCTTTATGTTGTGAGAACTATAGCTAACAAATACAAAATTTAAAAAATCAACCCATCAACATTACAATTTTAGAATATAATCATACTTCTCCAAAGGTGGTCAAAACATCTGGAACTCCTTTAAACTTTCTCCCTCCTAGAGTCCCTATGCATACTGAGACCTAGAAAATTTCTGTGTTTAATCTGCACCCCAGATACAAAGTAATTAACACTCATTGGTAAACATGTTCCCAGTATGTCTCTGTATGTGTAGTTAACATTTGTTGTTTGCTATTATTCTCCTCCCCTGTAATATACTATTTAATAGCTTCATAGTGTTCCACTTTAAGAATGCATGGTGTTCCCAATTGGGAAGTATAGGTATTTTTAAACTCACATATAATAATTTAAAGCTAACAGCTAACAAGTACTTAAAAACAGAAGCCTCTGCTTTAATTAGCAGATAAGATAGAATTATCAGCTCTCATTTATATGCAAATGGTAAGTGAACTTAACTTTCTTAAAACAGTTTGTTCTGTGAAACAAGTTAAATAGATTCATCAAGCAACCTCATGTGTATAAATGATTTGCCAAAAAAGAATTAAATGATGTGATCACAGATCTTGAACAAATGCAGTTGAGGTCAATGAGATGCTACTGTTTGGTCTGAAAATGAATGGATAGCATCTCCTTAAATAATTTTCTTCTTGATATGATTAATTTCTTCATTGATGATCATGCTGTGTAATCAATAAGAACGAAAGCAAAACTCTCTAGGGGTAAAAATCTAGGGTCACTAGACATTGTGCTAATATACAGTTTTTGAACCTACATCTAAAATATGTTTCTATTCAGGTTGACAATTGATGCTGAGTGCCAGTTACAGTTGCACAATTTCCCAATGGATGAACACTCCTGCCCCTTGGAGTTCTCCAGTTGTAAGTAGTAATACTCCTCACCAGTGGTCTTTCTGATGCAAAATTAATTGTGAAACTCACAGAGAAAGCAAACTTGCTTTAAGCAATATTGTTGAGTAAAGATTTTGACAGTTTTTTCACCCTAACCCCAGCTATAGGCTTATTTATGGGATAAGCTTCTAATAAACCTGCAGTGCTTGCCTGGAGCCTTTTGTAGAGAAGCACTATAGAGCCATACCTGGATTAAACTGAAAGATGAAACAGGGGCAGATTAGAGTTCCCCATTGCCTACCAGAGGCCCAGCATCTGAGCATATTTGCCAATTGTCTTTTCTTTTAACATGTCAGGATGCACAGAGATCCAACAGTTTCACTTGCCTATTCCTATTTTGGCATACCCTTTAAAGATAGCAAAATTGAAAATGATCTTTTCCACCTGGAATCTAGTAATATTCAGAACACGTTTACTGCCAATAAGTAAAAGACTGATTTTTCGTGTCTGGGGGGCCAGTTGAAATCCCATCTTCATCACAATAGACTTGAGCGAATTACTAGATCTCAATGAATCCCCATTCTCAGGTGCCCAGAAGGGATTGTACGACTTGCCCACAGCAGTATTGTTTAGTTGATAAAATATATGTAAAATGCTAGATGCTATCTCGCAAACAAAAAGATTCAATAAAACACTTTATTCTTAGTCATAGTTATTAATATCGTTATTAATATCAGGTAATAGACCATAGCAATAATATCCTTGATTCTAATACAACTTAAGCTTTAGTAGCCTTCACAGATACTTCCTATCTGAACCAAAATGTTTATCTCACTCTTTGTTCACCCTCTCTATTAGGTTGCTCACCACCTGCTTAGAGTTTGTTTGCCAACTGTACACAATAGGCACAAAGACAGATTGATTATGAATTTGAAGTTTATATTCTTTTCTTTCCATTTTCCCCTGGGACTTCTCTCCAGTCAGCTAAGAGTCAACAACTAGTGATTTCTGTGGCATTGGGTGGCTGATTGACCACTGCCTTCTGTACACAAACACAGTTTATTATTCTTTCTTGCTATCAAGGAATTCAGTCTTTCTCCATAGAATGCTTCCTAATAGTCATTATTTCCTTTTGTTTTTACCATGCCCTGCCCTCCCACTCTTGCTTCTTAGCAATCTGAGGATCTGACTTTATTCTTTATTCTTAACTAATAAGCACATAATAGGCAAAGATTTACATCAAAAAGAAAGCTAAGAAGGAAAGGAAGGGGATTTTATTCCAAGAAGACATTCAGCCTCCATAATTAAGAATTATCTTTACACAGAATGATTAGTAGACAAACATTTGAGGTGATTTTCAGTTCTTTTATCTATCTCCATCTATATTACTTGAAAGTGTTTATTGTACACTTTATTTAATAATAATGTTTATCCATTCAACAAATATATATTGACCACCAATTCTAGGAAATAAGTATTATTAGCATCCCCATTAGAAAAAAAAATTAGAAAAAAAACTAAATATGCACAAGGTATTGTGGCTAGGAGTCATACCAATAACCACATTATCAATATAGTAATACCTCTCTCATAAACTTTGTTTATTCTCTTGACTAAACATAACTGACTCCCCTATAACATATAAAATGTTCATTGTTATCTTCCCTTGGCATTTCTACTTATGGTAATTGTAGAATTCTGTGTATCTTAGAAATGAAATCTTAACATATTGAGAGAGAATAATATAAATCATTTCAGTTGTTTTATCCCATCATCTTCCACTCCAAGTGCATGCCCTACAAAGGGATTGGAATCTACTCTTCTCTCATTGTCTTATAATTCTGCATGACTCATAAAATCTTACCCAGTTGACTTCCTTTCACCAAGCAGGGATATCTTGTGTTTGTTCTATTTGTTATATACTAGTCACTTTTCATATCTTAACCTAAACAATATAAAGTATTCATATAGTATATACACACACACACACACACACACACACATATATATATATATATATATATATATATATATATATCTTCACTGCAATCTAAGTGAGATTCAAGGGTAGTTTTGATCTATTATTTTTGAAATCTAACTTCCCATTAGGGTATGATGTCACTCTGTTTACTTCCCCTACTGTAGTGATCTTTAGACCAGGATCCTCATCTAAATAAGTCATAACTCTCTCACTCTCAATGCTTTCCTCAGTGTCATGTTCATGGAATGTGGTTGCTACATATGTTGATGTATAAAATTCTAAATGAGAGCTTTCTTATATCATGGCAGATGGCTATCCACGTGAAGAAATTGTCTATCAGTGGAAGCGAAGTTCTGTTGAGGTGGGAGACACAAGATCTTGGAGGCTTTATCAATTTTCATTTGTTGGACTGAGAAATACCACTGAAGTAGTGAAGACAACTTCAGGTAAGACAAGCTTGAAAAATTTTCTGAGTAACATTTGCAGAGTTAAAATGCAAATCTTTAGTCTGCATGTGTGTGTATTTATACATATATATGCATATATATAATGAATGATAGAAAGGAGGTTTCTTGGCTTCATAATACAAGTCTACAAGTGATATTCAGAGTATTAAAGGAAATGTTCTAATTTACTAGAGAAAATTGTAATTGGTATGAGATACATTTAAATGGATACTATCACTTTGAAATAAATTGGACTCAAATTGGATTGGTAAATTATTTAAATACTGTGAGCACAAATGAGTAGCAATTATTTAGAAAGAAGATATTTATTAGGTGCAGGTACATTGACTTTTTTTAGAAATCTGTTTCACATTATGTTGAAATATCAACATTTAAACCAATCATAGAGAATGAACTTCCTATAAGTACAGAAAAGTGACCATAGTGGATATGGGTAAATTCTCTCTTCAGTAATATTTTGAACTGGCAACATCAATGGATAAGGGACTTACCATTATTACCAGACAAGTTCAAATCCTAACTCTATGGTCTTGCTGGTGTCATAGGGGTTAAAGTCTCAGTGCTATCAATCGGTCGCCAGCCACTGTGGCATGAGTTCAATCCCTGGCCAGGGAGCTAACCCACACATGGTGAGGCAGACCTCTCCTGTCTCTCCCGCTGCTCCCCTCAACAGTGTATTTTAGTAGATACGTCTGTTCTACTCCCCACTCTGTCTCTGGTGAATCCTCTCACTCTGTGAACCTCTGGCTTACACCCCAATTCCTGTATGCATAAATAAATAACAATCATAAAAAAAACAAAAAACTAAATCCTAACTCTCAGTTACAAGTTCAAGATACTGAATAAATTACTGAATTTCTCTTGAATTGGTTCCCCCAGATACCCAATATTATGAATAAAAAGATTTGCATTCTAGTCATAATCTTTATATAAAATAAAATGCATAGAATGATACCCAACATTTAGTAAATACTAATAAATGGCAACTCCTATTAATATTGTTTATAATTTTCGAGTGTGCATAGGGCAGAATGTGGTCAGAACCTTAGATTTGTCAGTAGAAACTAAAAATCTATATTTTTATATAAAATCTTATTTTTATTTCTTTTAAGACTTTTTTTTTCAAATTTATTTATTAATTTATACAAGCACTGGGTACAGTCAGAAGCACGGGAGGGAGGGTGAGAGATTCACCAGAGTTAGAGGAGAGAGCAGAGCAGGTAGACTGATGAAGTACACTGCTGAGGGGAGCAGCGGGCTGCTGGAGAGGTCTGTATGCCATTTGGGACCCTCACCCCGTGGCCAGGGATCAAACTGGCACTGCAGATGCTGCGGGCAGCTCGACAACCCAGCGCTCAACCGCTGCGCCACCGGGGAGGCTCTAAAATCTTATTTTTAATGGTGTTAATTCAATGGCTTCAAAATCCTATATGGACCGAGTCAAATATTTTCATACTAGATCTGTCTCAGGTATAGCTTATAAGTCCTTTGTAATGTTGAGTATGTTCTCTATGCGCATTACTCCAGCAACTTCTTTTTGTTTTATTTTCATTCTTTTAAAAAACATTTTATTGATATAACATTGGGATATAATCATATATTTATATAGGCCATTTAATTATACACATTTTAGGTGTTCAGCTTCAAAAGTCAATGTCTGTATATACTACATGATGCTGTTCACCATGCAAGTCTAGTTTCCATCCTTTGACCCCTTGTACCCAGTCCACCCACCCATCTTCCTGCTTTCTGCTTTCCTCCTGACAATCACTGTTTTGTTTTTATAGTCTAAGCTTTGTATTTGTTTTTTCTTTATCTTCTACATACAAGTGAAATTATATGGAGTTTGTCTTTTCCCACCTGACTTATTTCCCATAGCATAAACCACTCTGGGTCCATTGATGTTGCAAAGGGCAGAATTTCATCTTTTTTTGTAGTTGAATAATAGTCCACTGTGTACATATGCCGCACCTGCATCTAGTCATCTGTCAGTGGGCACTTACATTGTTTCCAAGCTGTTGTGAATAATACTTTATGAACATGGTGGTGTTTTCATAGTCTTTAAATATCCAGAAGAGATAAGTGGATTGTATGGAATTTTATTTTTAATTTTTAAAATTTTTTGAGGAGTCTCCAAACTGCTTTCCATAAAGATAGCAACAATTTCCATTCCCATCAGCAATGTACAAGGGTTCCCTTTCCGCACATCCTTTCCAATACAGGTTGTTTCTTATCTGGTTATTCTCACAGGTATGAGGTGATAACTCATTGTCTTAACATGTGTTTCCTTAGTAACAAGGGATGATGCCCATCTTTTCATGTGCCTGCCAGCCATCTGTATATCCTTGGCGAATGTTCATTTTTTCACATATCTTTAGATGTAGAAACAAAAGATTTTTTAGGATGCGATTCCACTTCAGCCAGTACACACTCGTGTAGCCATATCTGTGGTTTCTGACTTGCCAAGAATCTCACTTGCTAGGTGTGGTATTTGGAAAGCCATCCCTTTGAATACGGGACTCCTGACAGGAGTTTTTCATTTTCTCATTGAAATAAACTCAATCCAAGTTGAATTATATAAGATTTGTACCTTTTTTTAGTCTGCTAATTAACATATTTTTTATTTGCTATTATTTTATATTGCTGTCACTTTAGTTTATAACATTATATGAGTCAGAAGTATTGGATCATATGCCTTCAAAGTATGTTACCATACTATACCTGACACCAAGACACCCATAGTGCACTACTGTAGTCCATGGGATTGCCCCCACACTTTGATCTCCACCTGCCCCCTCATCTCCTACAGGCCTCAGTTCTACTGTCAGATTTCTAGGAGTTGTTGTTGGTTTGGTTTTTGCCCTATAATTGTTTTCTCTATAATCCACATATATCTGAAAAAATCGGTATTTGTATTTCTCCTTCCCACATATATAGTGCTTACCATTTTCTTTTCCAGTTTCATCCATACTGTCACAAATGCCAAGATTTTACCTTTTTATAGCTGAGTAGTAGTCCATTGTATATATATTCTGTCTTGTTAGAATAGGTAGTTTCTATGACTGGCTATTGTAAATAGTGCTACAGTAAACATACAAGTGCATTTACCCATTCAAATGAATGGTTTTGCATTCTTTGGGTGCATAACTAAAGTGGAATTGCTGAATCATATAGTTGATTTGTTTGTAATATTTTGAGAAACCTCCATACTGTTTTCCATAGAGACTCGACATACAATCTACTGTGGTTCCTTTTTCTTCACACCTCTGCCAGTACTTGTTGCTTCTACTCTTTTTGATATGAGTCATTCACTCAAGTGTGAGGTGGTATCTCATTGTAATTTGATTTGCATTTCCCTGATGGGATGATGAGCATTTTTTAATGTGCTTATTGGTCATTTGTTTATTTTCTTTGGAGATGTGTCTATTTAACACTTTTGTGCACTTTTTTGGTTGGGTTATTTTCTTTTTGTTGATCTGAGTTCTTTATTAGGCCCTTGTGAGGTATGTGGAGTGCAAATATGTTCTGTCATTCAGCAGGATATCTTTTTGTTTTAGTGATCATTTCTTTTTTTCTTTGCGGAACTTGTAAGCTTAATGTAGTTCCAATTATTTAAATCTCTTTTGTTTCTCTTGCTGTTCAAGATGAATCCACAAAGATACCAGTGAAAGCAATGTTGTAAAGTTTTTATCTGTTTTTTCCCTGTGTGTTTTATGATTTTATCTGATAAAAGTATGGGTGTCCCTACCATTCATTGAGTCCCATTTGCTTGTAGGATTGTTTTCCATGCCTTTACTTTGAGTCTCTATTTTCTTATGAGTTCAGTTGCATTTTCTGGAGTCAGCAGAAGCTGTTTTGTGTTTTCTGATCCAACCAGCCACTCTGTGCCTTTTGATTGGTAAGTTCTGTTCATTTATGTTTAGTGTGATAACTAATATATAAGGGTCTGCTACCTCCATTTTGTCTTTTCATTTTTTGGTTTTACCTACTAACTTGTTCAGTTTTGGGGTTTCTTTTTTAGAATCTCTTTGATTTAGGTAAGACTGTCCCTTTTAACATTTCTTATGGTCACTGGTCACTCTAGTATTTAGAAACTCAGCTTCTGTTTGGGAATGTCTTTATTTCTATCTTATATCTGAAGAAAAGTCATGCAGGATATACTATTTTGATTGGTAGTTTTTTCTGTAAGTATTTTGAATATATGTCATTCCATTTTTTCCTTACTTGCCCAGCTTCCTCAGAGAAGTTGGATATGTCTGATAGGGTACCTTTTCATGTTATCTTACACCACCCCCAAGTCAATTTCAATATTTCTATCTTTGTTTGTATGATTGGAAGTTTTATGACTGCATCTTGGTGTAACTCTCATTATATTTAGATAAACAGGTATTTTTTTTATCTTCATGGACTTGTATATCTCCTTCCTCCTCCAGGTTGGGGAAGTTTTCCTCTATTATTTCTTTAAATAAATTCTCTATTATCTTCTCCCCTCTTCCACTTCTGAAATAACCATTATTCTTATCTTTCCTCATAGAGTCAGCTAATTCTCGAAGTAGCTCTTTTTTTTTTTTTTATACTTTTTTCTTCCATCTGGATTTTTGTGCACCACCATCTTTGAGGACAATGGTTCAGTCTTCCATTTGGTCTGTTCTCTCATAACCTTCTCCAGAACTTTATATCTCCTCTATTGATCTATTTGCATCCTGATTATTTGTTATCTTCTGTTCACTGATTTTATTTCTTGTAGCATTCCTTTGATTGTGTTTTCTTGTCTATCTTTAATCAGCCTTTCTGTGTTTTCTTTCATTTCTTTGAATTTCTTTATCATGGCAAATTTGAACTCTGTATTTGATAGAAGGAAAAGATCTTCCATTCCTTTGTGGTTGGATTTTGGAAAGTTGTTCTCTCCTTGTATTGACATATTACTGTGGGGATTAAAGGGTTATATGTCTTGTATTTTCATCTGTCCACTTTGCTTCTTAGAGTTTGATATTTTTAAAAAATTGTCCTTAGTAAAAGGTTTGTAGAACTACTTTTCTTTAAAAGTCGATTTTTTTTTTTTTTTTGGTTTTTGTTTTAGCTTTTACCACCTTTATATGAATTTATATATTTGGCCTTTCCTGGCTTCTGTACATTGTATTTTGGGGAGGTCTAATCAACAGCTGCTGAGTCAGGATGGGGAGAGGCCTGGGGATCCAAACACTGGTGAGAGATAGTGGGGGTGTGGGCTGGCTATTGTTTGTGGCAACAGCAATCTCCTCAATGGGGTTCCTGACCCTAGTTTCTATTGTCTGCATGCTGTCAGCCTGCTTCACAAATCAAATCAGTCCCAAGGGTTGGAGGTAGAGAAGCAATCTAGCACACTGGCCCTGTTGTTTTCACTGGGTTCCCAGCCTCCTGAGCATATCCCAGGTCTTTGTATCTCTCCTTAGTCAAGGGTGTCCTCACACTACTCAGAAATCTTGTCCCCATGTCAAAGGGGAGCAAATCTTCAAGAGATTTGCATGGCAGATCCAGGCATCTCTCTCCACCCTTCTTTTGTTAAAGGAAGTAGAATATCTTTAGTGTCCTTTCTGGTATAATTTGTGCTGGTTTCTGATGTCCAGAAGATGTTCCAGTTTTACCCCCAAGTCATACTGCTCCTTGGTTTTAGATATCTTCTGGAGAATTTTCAGATTATCCTCTTGGGAGTGAAGCTGGCAACTTCTTCTGATGTCATCATGTCTGTTTTCCCAGATACTCCTTTTTATCTGAATTTAAATAACATCACAATTTCAGCAATAAATATTGTATTCCCAGCTTGCCATCTACTACAACACGTCTTTTGATATATCTTTGTGTAAATTGAACTGCTTTGTTTTGATTTACTCACACATACATGTTTTTATTGTTTTGTTTTTGCCCCATTCATAGGACATAATTTTGTGTTGATTAATTTGAAATAAGACCTTTGTTTATTGTGTAAAGAGAAAAATTAAAGACCTAAACAAATATGGAAATTTAAGATTCTCATTAATAAACACCATCCTCTAAATTCCAAGTTATCTGGCCCTAATATTGTCATAAGTGTTCACAGCATTCTCCTATAGACTCTTACTTTACAGAAAAAAAAAAAAATCTGAAGGAATATCAAAGAAAATGATGGAGTATATTTTTGAGAGGAGGCCTTCTGTTCCCTTATTCATTGGAAATCCTGACTATCAAGTACTAGAAAAGTCTTCATATGGACTCAAAAAGGGGCTAAGAAATATCTCAAAATTGAAGTCTTCCATCTGTGGAAGGAAGAACATGTGTAAAAATAACTTCCAATCCTGTATGTTTTTAGAGAAAAAAATGGGCATTAAGTTCTGTTGTATAATCATATTTCTATAATTATCCAGCACCTTAAAACAGAACCCACAAATTCATGACTAGCACATCTTTTGTTTAGTCATTTTGAGCCCAGAGTGGCATTGAAATGTTTGTGAGGGGTGGACTGGTTTTATATCATAGGTATTAATACCATCACCTTTCATTTGCCTCCTATTGAGAGTAAGTGAGAGCATTTACTGTCTATTAAGAGATATTTCTAGAAGGAAATGATTTGCTTACTTAAAGCTTATAAGGAAAACTTCCAAGGTCCCACCAGCCTATTAGTCTTCCTGTGCAAATCACAGTAAAATGCACTGAGGGCCTCCCTGGTGGTACAAGGGATTAAGACGCAGCCTATCAGGCTGCCCGCAGCCACTGCAGAACAACAGGGAGCTACCCACATGGTACAGCAGACCTCTCCTGACTCATCCGATGCTCCCCTCAGCAGTGTATTTCAGTCAATTTGCCTGTTCTCTTCCCTACTCTGTCTCTGGTGAATCCTCTCCCCCCCGCCACACCTCTGGCCTGTACCCCAGCTCTTGTATGCATAAATAAATAAATCTTTTTTAAAAAACGGCATTGATAAATTGAATAGCATCATTTAATTGATTTCATCAACTCTTTTGTAAATTTTAATTGGTCTTTTGCACCCACATGGGTCTTCTTTTCTCCTTCCTGATCTTGCTGGTTTATATTTTGTGTGCAGTACCTTTTCAGTGGTCTCTATACGGAGAAAGGGCAGAATTGAAACAAACACAATGCTCAGGGCAGCCAGATTCTGTGACATTAGATTTTGTAATAATTGGAAGTTTCTGCTTGATCTTTTGTTTGATTTCTGATTCCATTCTTACCTCCCTAAGTAGTTAATATATATTCTAACAAGGCAGTTTTATTAATGTTTGTTGGAAAATTATCACAAGATGAATTTTATAGTCCTTTTGAATCTTAGACATTATTACAATGTGGTTTTCCCTAAACTTAAAAAAAAAAAAATGTATCTTTGTTTAAGAAGCTTCTGTCAAAACTCGGTGAGAATCATGCCTTGAATTTGACCTAGCTTAGTGCAGAACCCTCTATCCTTTAATCATTCAAACCCACCTATTATGACTATTAAGTGGCGAATGTGTGACTGGTTCGTTAACATTTTTTTCTTCATTGATTCACTGTTTTTCCTAAAATGCTTTTTAAAGGCATGTTCATTTTATGAGCATAATTCAAATACCAGGAGCATCAGGAGCATTTGCCATAAATAGAAGGTAATATAAAAATATGAAAAACAAACAGGTTCTTGAATTCAGTGCATATATTTGTGTTCCCCAGACTGAGTATATTGTAATGGAGAGAAGCACAACTAGCACCAAAGTAAAATATTTTCTTGAGATAAACAGAAGGATAGAAGGAGCATTTCTCAGAAAGTATTTTTCTCCTGATGTAATCTAATAGTCTTTGTTAACCCTTGCATCCAACAGCTGACTATCTCCTTCACCACCAGTTCTATCTGTATCATTCTTGGAAAAGATAATTCTTTGTTGGTAGAATCATAAGACTTGAAAAACACCTTTAGTTCATAGTACATCAAAACAAATCTGGATCCATGATTTCCCCTCCAACCATCATCTCTTTCTGATTGCTCTGGTAATAGCACCCTCAATGTCCCAGAGAGCCAGGCGCGAACACTCAGCCATGTTTCTGCCTCCCACATCTATGAATCACCAAGGCACTTACGCCTCTGAAATATCTTGTGTAACTGTCCTCTTTTCAGCTGTCATTACCACTGTCCTAGTTCACGATTTTGTCTGTTCTCATCTGGACGGTGTTGAAGGCCCATTAAGTTACATTCCTGCTGTCCATCTCCCGTCCACAATCTATCTTTCCCACATTAGCCATAAAAGCTAGCATTTACTGAGCTTTAACTGCTTGCACCAGAGCAAACCTTTTATATAAGCGACATACTTTCATTCTCATTTAACCATGGCCACATTTACTGTCATCAGCACTGAGAGTATTACTACAGATGTGGATGTCACTACAGATGAGGAAACCGAGGGGATTCTACTTGTAGCAGTCGGTTACAGGAGCTGGGACATAAATTCAAGTAATTTACTCTCAGACTCAAGCTCTTAATCACTACAGTTTTTAATATCACTGTGACCCAAGGAGTCTTCCGTAAGCACAGCTTTCATGGTGTCTCAAGGATTCAGTATGCACAATTAAACACAAGCTTTTGTTCTTAATACATGAGCCTCCCGCCCCTTCTCAGGAACTTTCCAGCTTTGTTTTCTAAATTTTCCCAGATTGTGACAGAACTAATCTGTTAACCTTTTCCTGTTTACGACTAACCAGTGTTAACAGGAGTTGAACCTCAGGCTCCTTTTTCACTTGAATGACTTCTCAGTTCATCCCTACTCCTCAGTAAGGTGTTTCTTAACCTTAACACAAAGCAACTTGGAGTAATTTTTAAGAGTGCACACTCTTGGAGTCAGGCAGCTTAGGTTTGATTACTGGCTTGTATAAATTATTTAATAAATCTAAATTCAGTGTCACCAATATTACAGGGTTGCCCTGATGATTATGTAAAGATAGTCCATTAGAATACTTAAACATTTGCCTGGCAAAATAGATCCAGGACTCAGGAAGGCATCATCATCATCACCCATCTTTTCATCACCCATAATATTCCCTTAATTCCCATCAGAGCATTTTCATTCACCTTATGAAAATGTAATTTCTGCCTTATATTGCGTGGACACTTACTTTATTTCCCTTATCCTTCCCCATCACTCCAATAAATCACATACTTCAAAATGAAACCTCTTTTAATTATCTGTGATGATTGAAAGCACAGTGGTTTGCTTAAGAGTTGTTGATTAGTAGGTAATTGTAAAACAAATTGCTTGTGACAATTATGTTAATAGATTTGTACATGTTTCCTCAACTTAGTAAGCAATGCAGAAATCTGTTATACATTTTTCCATTACTCATTGCTTACTCTAATAAGAAGATATTGTCCTTTCTGGTCATGTTGTCATTGCCAGTTCACTAAACCTCTCCGTGATTTTTGGTATCTAGCAGAACTTTATTCCTCCGGGTTCTTATCCTGAAATGTGGGAAAATGAATTTTATAGGGAAACCTTCAATTTGGGGATCCAGATGCCATTATTATGATTCTTAGATATAACATATTCTTGCTATATTAGAATGCCACTAGTTTCTGTATTATCTGTAGCAATACAAACATCAGTATTTCGTGGAACAGCTTCAAAATTTTTTGGTATGCCCACATATATTAACTATCATTTACGTCCTTTTTTGTCTTTAATCCCCATTAAAGATTCATGTGCTGATTATATTTTACTGATTTCTATCACAACAATGGATTAACATTTAAATTAATAAATCTGTATGCCACTATTTATCATGAAGTCTGTATTTATGACTAGATTTATAAAGTATGTGGAATATACCCGTATCTTCAAACCTAGGCCACCATTTTTTCTGTTATTTTCTCTGATATCTTCTGGATAAGTTGTACCTACTTCAGGTTTGTGCCGTTTTTGTAATTTGATACACCAAGCTCAGGTCCAGCATTCTCTGTATATACCAGTATATATGTACTGCTAAATAATTCTCAAAGAGGAAAAATATATCTCATGCCTTCCAGGATGTGTCTTGATTTGCATATTTACATGTCTTTGGCAAACAGCAAGATATGCAAAACTTGGCTTATCAGTGAGATAACTATTTGGGACAAAAGAAAGGGTACAAAAGAAAGGGAAAAAAAGAAAGAGACAAGTTAATGGCAATTTTCTTATTGAAGTGGTTTTAATGGCCATGTGGAATCACTTGCCCTCATTGGGAGGAAAGTTCCTTATCTATGGATTAAATTTGACTAGATTTTTTAATATGAAATCTTTATCATTAGAAATTTGTGTAATCAAGGTTACCCTGTGGATGCCTTAATGTAGGAATGACTTTCTTTATAAATTAATCTTTTTCTAGAATGTTTCTAGCTGATCAAGTTTTCAAAACAAGTCAAATGAAAACACAAACACATTGACACTTTAGTTTTCATTTGGAAAACTACACTCCTACTCCATGTGTTTTGTTCTTTAGTGGCATGTTATTTAAAAAGTACATATAGTATACATGCTATACTATACATTATGATAGTATATATTTTAATAAATGAAATTTTTGGCTAACATCACATATATGAGCATTTTATAGCACTGCATCTGGAAAGAATAATTTCAAATAACATGATTTGAACCAAAATTTTTCAGTTGCAATATTAGAATATTCATGTGTTACATTTAAGAAAACCACACTGGAATTTTAAATTCCAAGGTTGCTCTGCTATTTACCTATTGGAGAGATAGGATGAGGTAATAGCACTTAATTTGATAACTACATACATGTATCAAAACATGTTAACTGTAAATAGCAATTATATTTACATATAGTAGTAATATCAAGGGAGAAATTTAACTTAGTAATGCTAATGTTTTCATCTCTTAGAAACATATTTAATGCTTTTGAGATATTATTCACTGGCTAAGTCTATGTAGGGTTGACATCCAGATCTGCCTTAACTAAGAATCTTTTGTATTCATTGTATTTGTATAAATTTGTTCCTTGTAGAACAATCTCATTGGAAAGAAATTATAATAGAAGGTTTCGATGACTACTATTTACAGTAATTTTGAGGATTCATGTATTATTTTGATAGTCTGTCAAAAACAACCCAGTCAAGACATTAACTTTTCCTCAAGTTTTTGCCATTTTGTTAGGGGGAAAAGGATGTCCTAAAGCTAATTCCATACAGGCTTTGTGGACTCCACCCCCACTCCAGACCAAAGACAAAAGACACTGGGAACTACAGATCCCATCACCACCAAAGGGAAGGTTGCTGGAACCTGAGGGTGGGGTTAAGCAGCCAGGTTTGGTATAAAACCAGATACTTGGGCTTTGGGGAATTCCCTTTTTGGCTCCCCGCCAGCTCACAGCTCGGCCATCTCTGAGAGTGCATTTTGGGTTTCCAGGTCGGCAGATCAGGTAGGACGCATTGAAAACTTTATTTCCCTATTTTCTCCCTGAGTTGTACATTTCCTCAATTCCCTTTCCCTTGTAAATAAACCTTTTGTGTGTGCCTGTAGTGGAGTATTAATAAGCCCCTTTTAAGCGCACGGGTGAGGACCCACAGCCAGGCAACCCGTTTTATATTGGGGCTGCTCCGTAACAATTTCTCTAATCCTGTTTTGATACATTCAGAGGATGCTTTCATCACTGTGACTGATATAGCTAATAGAGCTCTCCTATCCAGCTGCTAAGCCACAAAATGTGAAACATTCGATAATTTTTACAGAGTATAAAGATGGAAGTGAATAATGGAGACTGATCAGCCTGTACAAAGATACTGGAGGTTCTTTTCCCTCTGATGTAATTTCTTCACCTTTTTTCATGTTTTTTAGAAAACAATGTTATTCTCTTGCACATATGCACGTTGAATATGTCAGCAAATCACTATAAGGAAAAAATTGGGTTTTTTCTTAATTTTCTTTTCTGTAAAAATAAGTTGTTACGAGGGTTATGTTGTAGTGCATAATAGGTCAGAAACAATGTGTTGCATTATGTAAAATGGGACTGACCAGCCATTGTTTGCATTTCTCACCTGCCACTTCTCTAATCTATCTCATTTAGAAAATCAAGAACAGTTTAATTATTTTCATCTAGAATGACAGAGATAAATCAGAAAAGAGAATTGACAAATATAACAAAAATAATGTGTTTGTTCAATATATACACATATGTGTATACACAGAGAGAGAGAGAATTTACTTTTACATGTGGGTGTTACTGCTATTGAAAAAACTGGCAGTGCTTTACAGTTAACCTATATTCTGCATCATCCATGTCTCGTGTTTCACGTTGGTCTTCAATTTACCCACCCCCAAATTACCTGTCTTTTTTTGTACATCATCTCTCAGAAAAATGACAAGAGATACTAAAAAAAAGGCTTTACTTAAATATAGTTCTTCTCCTTCATCTACCACAAACCTAATTGTTTTTCCCATAAGTGCTTCTTTAACAGTTCTGTATGATGCTACCTTTATTTATGAATGCTGGAGTACAATAAGTTAGTGATATTGCCCAGACACTTTAAGGATGGAAGTTTCCATTTAGACCACTGAGTTTATAGGAATAGTTTCCAAACACATTTTCTGACCTACTTAATCTCATCTGACTTTCAGCAACATGCACCTTGTTTTCTATCATGACTTCTATTATTCACTGCTGAATGGTGAAGAGCCATGCAATACATAGGATGAGTAGTTCATGGGCTATGAAATAGCTCCTTGTTAAAGAGTTCAGTCAATCATAGACTGAACTAGAACTGCATAATGATTACATGTCCTTAGGTAATAGTCTCTTGTTACCAGTATCACTGACTGGAAATGAAATTTGGTTAAGAGAAAAATAAAGTTGTGGGGCTAAATCTTGGAAATGAAGCCCAATCGTAATTTCACTTACATGGAAATTAATCTGAAGAGGTAAAGTCGGTTGTTATAAGTTGTTAACCAATTGTCTTACTCTAGCCTGGAGCATGGGTCATTGCAGGGGAAAAAAAAATTCAACTTTATTTGTCTTAGTCAACATTGAACAATTGAGGAATTTCATTTAAAATCTTAAGTACATCCTAAATATCTGTTAGCATTTGAATGAACTGAATTATTGCTCATCCCAGTAAGTGAGACCTAGTTTACCAACATCCCTACCACTCTTGGTTGTATTTTCAGGTTGTACATCTTTCTTCTTGAATTGCTCTTTCCTTATTTTGAAACACTATGTGCATCTATATTTATATCAAAAATTGGGGAACATGAAAGGTAATCTCCAGGTGAGAATACATATATATCTGTGGAAATGAGGAACATTCTTTGACTTTTCTTAGGCAAAGAAAATTTCTGTCACAAAACAACACTCTAAGAAATGAAAATTATTAAAACAAGGTTTGCCTGAGAATACATATTGAGTTACAGAGAAGTGCCAGAACTGAACCAACCTAGTTCTCACTTGCTTTTCACATTCTACAACTGGGTTTATCATAAATATCTAGCCTATGCAATTTTAAATCAATTTTAATTTCATTCAGCTTATCTCTACTATCCGCTTCCATGAATTTTAAATAAACAGAAAGTTCTATATATCAACATCTGTGCCTCTAGCCTTCACTATATTTTTCTTTCTTCTCACCCCACATCTAAGCTTCTAAAGCTTTCTTGCACATTACTAATTAACAGTCTTGCATAACCAATTAACACTTTGTCTGTTGTAATTTTTTGAAGATCTAAACTTTTTGTTCTGCAGTAAAATCCTGTTGTTGATTTTCTATGATGAAATGAGACAGCCAGAGAGAGACCAAAATACTGGTCCTTTTCAGAGCTGTGAGTGTGCTTCCATGTAATTCAATGACCGTGAGCAAGTCAATTATCTTTTGGCTTTCAATTTATTTACCTCCAAATATAAAATTAGGCTAGATTAAATTTGAAAATCCTTTCACCCCTAAAATCCCATACTATATATCTGCTATTTAGCAGCTCTGTTATAATGCAAGTTTCTGGTGGGTGTTTATGTCTCCATGAGCTCCTAACATCAGTTTCCTCGTGTTTTATTATTCTCTACATTTCAGATATTGACACATCTATTTTATCTGTCATGTATAGAGAAATTTGGTGGCAAATATAGGGACAAGAGTTCCAGGGTGTTGCTATGGAAATGTTTGACATGTTAGTTAAGGTCTGAAAACATGGTTTTGGCATGGTCCACTGTGGGTGTGAGGAGTGAGGGTAGGTGTTAATTGAATCTTCTGTGAATGAGAAATTTGAAGAGGATGAAGCTAGGACAATGGCTGAGACAAAGCTTTTAGAGAGGAGAAACAACAGACATTTGTCCTCAAGTAGAAAGAATGCTCATAATCAGGTATGCCTAGTAAGACTTATTTTACTTTTAATTTAATCAATGATTATATAAATTAGGCTGAAAGTTTAGTGTGCTGGGGAACAGCAGTCTATTGAAATGGTGCCGAGACTACTACCGCTATAGTAATAATGGCAGCAAGATGAGCTCATGTTGGTAAGCCCTTTATGGGCATCATCTTATTCACTTTTCACAAAATCTGTATAATGCAGAGAACTCCCTTTCCACATGAGAATATCCCATTATTCATATGGGAAAGAATCGACAGAGTAAGGGCCATATTCAAGGTCATGGACAATTTACTAAACACACACTGATATCTCCCAACAGGCTGATTTTTCAGTCATCATGACTGAGACACCAGGGCTGTTTCCAAATTTGTGTATGTAAAAAGACTTCCCTTGCCCTTATTTCTTTTTCTGTCATGTAGTTGAATTTTTTTTTAATTCAATGTGGCATCACTATATTTTCTGTTTATTTAAAACTGGTAGCATACGACCAAGGCAGAATTAGATTATCTTGGTGAGTTTATGCTAGACTGTGTAGAGTAGCAAATAGCCCTCAAGCCTTGGTGGTTTAAAATTTTAAAAAGAAAAAGAAAACCATGTTGTGTGTATTGCTGTTCCTCCTGTGATATGTTCCCCTTCTGTGGCAAGGCACTGTGGTGGCCAGAGAAGAAAATGATAGGGGAAAAAATGAATCTTAAACTATCAGTTTTGAAAGGCACAAGTCATTTGGCTCATATTCTGTTTACCTGCTGTCCAAGGGTGGGGTGCATGATTCTCTCCTACAAAGGACTACCAGGAAAGGAATTGTACAATCCTAACCTCGAACTGTCAGTGTTGTAATCCCGTATACTATTCACCTCTCTAGCCACATAAATGCAGGTCAATGGATCCAGTCATGATTCCTCCTGAAGTCATTCTAGAAGCACATTGACAGTTCTGTGGAATCCAACAGAATGATGTTGACAAAGGTCCCACCTTCATATAGAGTCAAAAATTCCTAGGGAAAGAATGATGTTCTGTGCTGATGATGTATGTTTTAGTTCTACTAAAGTTCAGAGCTAGAGAACGTCTTCCACCCCACCCCTACTCCAACAAGCAAAAGGAATGAGTTACTCTCAAAGAAAAGAGACCTCAGCCATAACAAAAGTCTCACTCTGAGAATTAACCTATTGAAAACCATTTTGGATCCTGTCTATTTCACATGACCCATAGCCAAGATTTCCTTTTTTGTGTAAAATTGGCTTCAGCAGGAACATGAAGAGATATGCTGTTGAAATGAAAATTATTGTAAGGTGATGGGAACTGTCATGTTTCATAAACATGGGCAAGATTACCTATGTTGCCCTGCTGGGACAGGTTTATTAATTAAAAATTAATTAAAAATCAAGTTCATAAATACTGGTCCCATGCTAACCTCAGTTTTACAGATATTAGATGGTCGTAGCTTCTAAGAAATCATAAACTAAAATCATCCTCTTGTCCATAGGAGGACATAATTGAACATGATTTAATAATGTCCACAAAATAATGAAAAGATAAGTTTGTCTTGATTGCTTTAATTTTTTGCATGGAAAGAAGTTCTGGGTGTCTCCCTTATTCCTGTGCAAGAAAGGAGTTGGTCAAACAGTAGTCTCAAATAAAGCCTAAATGCTTTCTTGCATGTAATTTTAACCCTTTCCTCTATGAAGTGTTCTTAGAAATATATATGTATCTTTGGGCTAGCAAGGAAACTGAGGCATGAGAAAGATAGGTCATTTATCCTGGCTCTAGAAGGAACAGGGCTGTGAGAGTGACTCAGGTTCCTGCATCACACTGTTGGGTTCCTGTGATCAGATTTTTTCATCAGAACTTAAGTATGGTGACCTGCTAATAACAATCAAGGGTATTATTAATACAATACACAAGGCAAAATTCTGACATTTTGTGACTCAGGAGGGAGGAGTTATGGGGAGACACTGGAATTTGATGTTCTTAGGACTGATATATTTTTTTCACCTAAAGCTAATAAGGGACATTAGCATTTGACATTTAGAAGTACTTGGAGATTTGTCAAAAAACTAAGCAGCCTTTAACATTTCTGGTACATGAAAGTTAAACATTGAAATGAAGAATGCAGAATGGAAAATATTTTGAAATTAGAATTCACATGGGGATTTAGAAACCGATTTTAAAAGAATTACCCTTTCATCTCAAAACATTCAACACAGTCTCTTTCCCTAAGTGGGGATGCAGGGAAAATGACAGAACTCTGTGTTTCAGTCTCTGTTGTCTGGATCTGAGAGAAGCAAATATTTCTTCTTCAAAATGGAGAACCTCATTGAACATTTCTCTCAAGATAACTGCTGTTTCTTTCCATAACTGAGAGTTTCCCAGTGTTGAAATAAATAACAGATAACATGTTTGTTTTATTAGAAACATATTATGTGCAACAGACTGGCTATGTTTATAAACCTTATTTTCAATCCCCATAATAAATGTTAAAGTAGATACATTAAAAAAATATATTATTGTTGAAGTACCATTATTTTCTATCCTTGCTGCTGTTTTCACAGTATAGGATTTACCCCCTCAGGTGTAGTCACCAGAGCACTCCCACCACCAAAGGTTCCTTAGTCCTCCCCCATAGTCTGTTGTCTTCTCCACCCCCCACCCCCTATAACCCCTCCCCCTGTTCCCAACCCCCACTCCTGTTTTCACACTACCTCTCTGAAAGCCAAAGATCTGTGGTGGGTTTTCATGTTTGTTTTTGTCTGACTTTGTTTGAATTTTCTGTATTCCACATGTAAGTGATACCATCCAATATTTATCTTTCTCCTTCTGGCTTATTTCACTTAGTATATTCTAATATTATCTTGAACAGTATTGGCGAGAGTGGATGTCGTTACATGTCCCGGATTTTAGTGAAAGGGTTTTCAGTTTTTGACCATTGAGAATGTTGTTAGCTATAGGTTTGTCATATGTGGCTGTCATTATGTTAATATTATTCCATTTATCCCCAGATTTTTGGGGATTTTCATCGCAAATGAATGTTGAATTTTATAAAGGTTTTATTGGTATCTATTAATATAATCTTATGTCTTATTTTTTCTTTTGTTGATGTGGCGAATTATGTTGAGTATTTTTTGGATGTTGAACTATCCTTGTGTCCCACGTATAAATCCCACTTGATCATGATGTGTAATCCTTTTAATGCATTGTTGGATTCAGTTTGCTAAGATTTTGAGGATTTTAGCATGTGTGTTCATTAGGAAGTTTTGTCTGTAGTTTTCTTTCTTGTGTACTGTCTTTGGTTTTTGTGTTAAGAGTGATATTGATCTTATAAAATCTGTTTGGAAGTATTCCTTTTCAGTTTTTTGAAAGAGTCTGAGCAGGATACATATTAGTTCATCTCTGAAAGTTTGGTAGAACTTGCTTATGAAACCATTTGTTTCTGAGCTTTTGTTTTTCGGAGAAGTTTTGATGATTGTTTGAATTTCCTTCTTGCGATGTTTGTTTAGGTTTTCTGCTTCTTCCCTATTCTGCTGGATAATTGTATAAGAATCTGTGGATCTCATCTAGGTTGTTGAACTTGTTTGCATATAAATGTTCATAGTAATCCCTTATTATCCTTTGCATTTCTGTAGTATTGGTTGTAATTTATCTTATTTTTTATTATCTTTAGATTTTTCTCCCTCTTTTTCTTTGTGAGCCTAGCTAAAGGTTTGTCTATTTTATTTTTCCAAAGGATCAGCTTTTGGTTTCACTGTGTTTTTTTTATTTGTATTTCATTTATTTCTGCTTCAATTTTTATTCCTCCTTCCCTCTACTGACTTTTGGGGTTTTTTGTTCTTTAGTTCCTCAAGATGAAAGATTAAGTTATTTCTTTGGGCTCTTTCTTTTTCTTTTTCTTTTTTCTTTCTTTCTTTTTTTTTTTGATGTGGGCCTGTGCTGCTATATACTTCCCTCTTAGTATTGTTTTGCTGTGATCCATACATAATGGAAGGTTGTGTCATTATCTTTTATCTTGAGATTTTTTTTCTTTATTTTTTCATTAATCCAGTGGTCTTTCAATGTGTTCAGTCTCCATGTATTAGAAGATTCCCATACTTTCTTTTTGTAGCTGTATCTAGTTGGATACCTTTATAGTCAAAGAAGATACTTTGTATGATTTCAGTCTTCATGGATTTGTTGATACTTGTATTATCACACAGGTTGGGAAACATCCTCCTCTGTAGAAGTTCTTCTCAGGTTGCCTGTGGTGAGATAGTAGACAGAGGGATGAGGAATGAAGAGGAGGGGAAAAATATATCTACAGTCATAAAGTTTACTTTCCAACCACTGCAAATTGAGAACAGCAGGGCTGGGAGACACTTGTCAACATGTTACTCAATTTTGCTAAAAGCAGGTTCAGTACTTCTGGGTTTTCTTCATAGTGTCCCTTAACTATGTGTAAAGATGGAAAGAAAAATTTTAAAAGTCACCTGACCAGCACTTGATTCATCAACTTCCTTATTTCTTTTTTTTTTTAATAGTGTGACTGCAGTGTTTTTTTGTTTTTTGTTTTTTTAAGATTTATTTATTCATACAAGCACTGGGTACAGTCAGAAGTGCGGGAGGGTGAGAGAATTCACCAGAGCCAGAGTGGGGAGCAGAACAGGCAGACTAACGAAATACACTGCTGAGGGGAGCAGCAGGCATGGCAGAAGAGGTCTGCGTGCCATATGGGACCCTCGCCGGCGGCCGGGGATTGAACTGGCGCTGCAGAGGCTACAGGCAGCTTTGCAAGCCAGCGCTCAACCGCTGCGCCACCAGGGGAGGCCCAGCGTCCTTATTTCTTAAATACTTATTTACTGTTGAATATCACCAACTCCAGGAATACTAAAAAGTTCAACATGTTTTAGGAAATATGCAAATAGTGGGTAAATCAAGTCAAAACATGTGGGCTGAAAGGTAAAATTTTTCACTGTTTTCTTTGAACTGATTCAGGACTTTTCAGTACTTTATAAAAAAAATGTACCTTTTTGAGAAAAGTTTTTTAAATAACTTAAAAAAAATATGCACTGGGTATTACCAAAGCCATTTTGCAAATGAAAAAAAAAAAATTGGAGACTTACCAAGGCTAAGTAACTTGCCAAGGCCACATGGCTTGTGGGTAAAAGATCTGGGACTCAGAATCAGGTCAGACTACAAAGCCTTTATGAATACATCTGTGCAACAACACTGGTAAGTCCTACCAAGATGTCAAATGTTCTTCTTAGCTCATCTCTTTAGGATCAGTTCAGCTCAGTTCTAGTCTTTGTTCAGCACCTCCTACATTGCAGGCATCTCTAGTAGGGTACAAGATGATAAAGTAGATCTGGTTCTCACCCTTGAATATTCCCGTGCGTGGAATGATAATGAGCTGGAGCTAACTATGTTTTCCACCATATTCCCACCAGTCTCAGTGTGATGCACCTAAAAAGCATCACATACACAGTTTTCTACCTTTTACTATACCAGAGTACCTGAATGCACATGTGCTTCAATAACTTGCCATCCTTACTTTTGTGTCTGAATGAAGAAACCATTATCCTAAAAATATCTCAAATACTTAACATACCTTAGTGTATATTTGGAATAAAATTTGAATGTGTCAGTAGAGTCATTATCAGTTTAAGAACTATTATAGTTCATAATTGTGACTGCTTATTTTAGCATGTTGCCTACCTCCACCCACTTCTCTCTGGTGTGGGATGCTTGCCCCCATGCCTGTGGTGCCTCCTTCACAGAGGATGGTGGGCAGGGCTGTCTGCAGAGACCAACTGCCTGTCCCACACTCTGGTAACTGGAATTTGCTTGGAGAACCTTTGCTAAAACATGAGCCAATGTGGTATTTCCATAGTTGGAATAGCCGAAAGCTGAGTATATGCTGAATGGTTTTTCTTGCCTTCTCTTGTCTTTTGGGCCATGGAAGTACCAGGCATGAATTTTGCAAGCAAATCTGATCTGTTTATATCTATGGATATGATATTCATTTGATGTTGTTTCCAACTTTTCAGTCTACCCTCTCAGGGCGTGTTTCTTTGACACAGGAAAAAATAAAAGATTATAGTCTAGATGAATATCAAACGCTCTTTGAGATCCTTTGCACTAGTGTTGCAATTTCGTGACTGGAATTACAAACATGAAATTACACTTGCTGGGGTTCTCTGTACACTGGAAAAATTAGGAAGTTGCCTTCAGCACACCAGCATTGTTTGACCTGAATAACGCATCTTTCTAATTTAAGAGGTAGAACTTGGGAGAATTTAGAATGAGGAGTCAGACAACTTGAGCAAGCCGTAAGATCTTGAGCAAATTTCTAGCCTGTCTAAGCCATTGTTCCCATGCCTTTACATAGGGATTGTAATATTCTGTGTAATCAACCACATGGGATCTTTATAATGATTAAATGAGATTAAAGGGTATGAAAATGGCTTTATGAAGCAAAGTACTTTGTAACTCATTTATATAGCACTAGCCAATCTGGATTAAAAATTTCCTTTAAAACATGATAGTCAAATCCAATATTTATTTCATTAACAAAGATAATCGTCAGCAGGTTATTTTCATCATTATTCATTTCATATTTGCTAAGCACATATTATAAATAGAACTCTGTACCAAGAAATATTAGGCTTCAAGTTATATAAGGCATGGATCTCGCTTTCAAGAAGCTTAAGCCTAGTTATTTTATTCAACCATTTATCAAACGTAGACACACTCTTTACTCCCCATATTTAATTCACTTCAAACTACATGTTTAAACTACTAAGTCTATATAGCTACCCTTCCCCTTACCTATGTTGCAAACATTAACCGATGTCTATGACAATTTGAATAGTTGAGATTTATGTGTTACTCTAGTACATGTCCACATAATTCTGTTGATTTAGTCTTTACCTAGAGTCAGTTGTATTTCTGCCCAGAGCTGTTTATAAATAAACTACTATTTTAATGTCATATATAGATATTATATGAGGTCATATATTTCGGTATAAGCTAATTGTGAATATTAAAATAAAATAAATGAATAAAAATGAATATTAAAATGAATTTTATACTTCATATTTTTAAAATGAATGAACTTAGTTATGTCTCATCTATGGAAGGTAACATTTTGATAACCAATTTGCAAATTCCTGTTCAAAGAAAGAGACTTGAGTCTATCTTTTAAGTGGTGGATAAGTGTACATTTTTTTTAAAAAAATGTCAGTTTAAAACCCATTTTAAAACATGATGTTCTTCATATTTATTGACATCTGATTAAAGATCACTTCATATTAACTACCTATACAAGCTATTTGTATTTGAGAGGGTTTCTCCTTTAGAAGACTAAAAAGTGATAAAATGCCACAATAGCCCAACTTTATTGTTATCTTGGAAACAGCAATAACAGGACCTACTGCATAGTAGATGCTGTATAGTTATTTTTTGTAGGATTGAAAGATGATAGGGGGAAGAATCATGGAGATAGAAATATTTGAATAGAATCCTGAAAATAGGGAGTAATTAGGTTTGATGGAGATGTGGACAAAGCAGAATGAACATTAATGTGTCCTCTTGAGATCAAAGGATTATGTCTTAATGCAATTTAAGATTTGTAGGCATATATCAGAAAATAATTCAAAATTCTGGGCTTGTACTTTCCACAATTGTTGACCTTCAACAGAAATTGAGTGTATGACATCAAGGAAATTCATTCCTATTTCTGTTGAAAGATCTTAGTTTGGCATTTTAATTTCTATGTCAGTTAAATGTGGAAAAGCTAGAAGTCAAAGGGTCTTTACAGAAATTATGCATGTATGCATGGATAAATGAATGCTCTCACTAACTGCAATGTCTTAGCATTACAGAAGGCAAAAGTCAGGTTTAAAAATGTTCTTATCTTTAAATTATATAAAGAAGCTTAATAGAATCTGTTAAATTGAATGTGATGAGTTTACCATATTTCTCCTCTTATTTCAGTAGCCTCGAATTTGAAATATATTGCTGACTTTATAAGGTACACACAGAACACACACATACATACAGAGACACTGATATATATCTATATATCTATATGCTTATTTTTAAATCTGACTAAATATATATTTATGCACTTTGAAGTAATTCTGAGCTATTTAGAGTTAAAAGAAAGTTGTGTCAAAATTGAGGAAGTTAAATTTTTTTAGGTTTTAATTATTTTATATTTTTTACATCATTCTTCATTTTTATACAATTTTATACAACTCATGCTTTATCATCTCGGGTATAGTCTCCATGGAATTCCCACCACCAATTCACCCATGTACCATCACCATAGTCCCTTGTGCTCTTCCCACTGCTGTTTTGATTCAACTCCCTCCTCCCCCACTGCAGAATATCTCTGGTTTATAGTTGCCTATTGATTTTTATTTTTACTTTATTATAATTACTTTTTTCAGGAAGTTAAATATTTGAATGCAGGTCTCATATCCTAGTAAGCATAAGGTTCTATTACAACGTTAACCCTGTAAGCACTTATGAAATTTGTCAGAAAATGAAGGACAGATATCGGATGATATCACTTACCTGGGGAATGTGAATGACAGTGAAACATATACTGGAAAAATACAGCAAACAAATTTTAGACTTAGTGAAAAATTTACTGGTTACCAGAAGAAATATGGGGAGTGAGGAAGGAATGAGGAGTTAGAGTAAGTGATGCATGAGCAGATGTGGAGGAATAAAAACATAATCCTGAAGTAATACAGACATGTAAATGGCTGACAAGTATAATTAACAAAAAAAAAGCTAGGAAACAGCTTTATTATGAGAAATTTATCCATCAGAATAGGTTAAAGTCTGATGACTGACTTGAAAGTGGATGAATGAGTGGCTCTTTACCATTATGGAAAGAAGAATTGAGTAACTGTGAACTGTGCTACAAACTATATGAGTACATAACAGACAATTAGGAAACTATTTTACACTTTAATGAAAAGAGATTTATATTTGCATATTGCCACTGAAGCACATTTTTCTTTGGTTGTGAACGAGAGGCTTTTGTGCTCGGCGATGTAGCACAGGGTAAAGACCAACCCTTTGTGTCAGACCAACCATGGTCTCATCCTGACTCTCACTAGCCTGTCTTCAAGAAAATCACTTCAAGTTTCCTTACCTTTGAAATGAGAATAGTAACACATTTTCCATAGGAATGCTGTGAAAACAGCAACAACAAAAAAATCACATGTCAAACATTGAATACAATGTCAGACAAATATTAAGTATTTAATAAATTATAGCTATCACAGGACCATCTTGTCTTAATCCAAATATTAAATCTCAAATCATAATATCAATTTGAAAACTGAAGTTTTTATTTCATTGTCGTAAGAATAACATGACTTGATTTCAACTCATTTGGCACAAAGAGCTTACCCGAAATGACACAACGCTTGTTACAGACTTTATCCCATTTAGTAAGAATATGCATACATTTTCCTGCAGAAATATAAACACATTTGATTACTGCCACTTCCCCAGGCCCTGTGAATCATTCCATAATTCATTTCTTATGCAGAGAGTTACTTTTGTAGAATATTTTTTCATGGCTTCAGAAACACATCTCTCCAACAGAGGTATGTGATAAAGTATTTTGTGTCTTTATATCGCTGGAATTGATCCAAATGATTTTGCTGTTCACTGATGTCAGTCATTAAAATGACTTACAGAGACCACTGACTCCTGTTCCCTTTAAGAGTGTGAAAGGCTTTAGATAGAGAGGTACAGTTGGAACCCCTCAGCTGTTGCTTCATTCCAAATATTTGGTAATTGTTTCCTTCCCCTTTGCTTCTCCTCAGAGTATGATTTCTCACACTGCAAATGAATACTCCTCATCGCTCCTGCTACTTATTCAAAATGCACATTTCTAGACCCACCCCTTTCTGCAGACTCTCCAGAGGTGAGGCCTCAGAATCAGCATTTTAAACAGGATCCCAAGGGGATTCTTAAGCATAATCAAGCTTGAGAAGTGCTGCCTCAGATGCCAAGGATAAGCTGGCCTCTTTATTTCTTCTTGCATAAGCAATTCAGTCTCATCCCAGCACATTTTTTCCCATATTACGTTGTGTAATGCATTCTCTATTCCTACTTCCAAGGGTATCATTTGAAGTCCCTTCTATTGTATTTGATATGCTTTCTGGCCTCCTGGCATACTCAGTGGTACCTTTCTTATTGCCATTGGTTGCCACCTGGGCCTTCTGTGGTATAGTCTTGGATCAGCTCCTAGAAAATGGGACTGCTTCACAGTGCTTCAGAAAATTAATGCAGCAAGAGCAAGGAATACTAAGGAAACTACTTGTTCTCTTTTCAGAAGTGGTAGGAATGTAACAAAAGATGTGGCTTCTTTCTTCCTACAAAGTTATTAGAGGTGAGTTGTGATTTAGGAGGTTCAAACCACCTAAATCTATGTTCAGACCATTTTCAAGAGCTTCAAACATTTGAAAGGGAAGCATCTAAGTAGACGATAAATTTGTTATCTTGGAGTCATTAACTTCCAACAAGCACAGGTGAAATATAGGCTTAGTTGGGGTGTCAACCCAAACCTGCCATCAACCAGTTTAGTGAGTCACTCTTGCTGTTTGTTTCAAACCAACATCAGTAATCTATAAAATGGAGAAAACAATGTGTACCTCAAAGGTTTTTGAATTAAATGAATACAGGGGAAATAAGTGTGTAGCATCTTATATTTTAGGTAACAAAAGTCTATCTTCAGGCCATGTTCTTAGGAAAATATCTGCAGATAGGAAAATCAAGACACACATGAACATCATACATGGCAAAAGTGGATGTCAATAGGCCCATGGAAATGGAAGTGTTTGTTAACAACTGATGATAACCTCTGTGGGTGTCAGTGACAGTGGGAGCGGGGAAGGGTGGATGACTGTGGATTAAGGTATAAAACTACTTCTCCAACTGGCTAGTTATATACGCTCTTGGGATCAGAAACAAATGGCAAAATATAAGCATAAAGTAAGAAGTGTCAAACAGGAGTGCAATAAGAATCCAATTGTAAACTTGCTCATTTGTGGCTTTGGCCTAACATCCTTCCATAAACATAGTGCAATATATATTTTGAAATTTTAGATTTGACCTCCAACCATTTCAGTGAAGACAGGGAAGTCAAGTCCTAATGAGGCTGGACAGCCTTCCAAATACTGGCATAAATGATGGCAGAACAGGATTAAAAATATACCTTTACTGGTATATCCTGTTTTCTAGTCACTGAGAATCATATCTCTTGATAAACGTTTTATAAATGCAGAGGCTTTTTAAATAGTTTGAGTATATTCTTCTGCATCCACAATTCATCATTGTATACTTTAAGCCTCTTTTCCATTAGTGGCAATACAAACCCGTCCCACCCTCCATGAATCTGCAAAAGAATATTAACCATTTATTATAGGGGCAATCACACTCCATGAAATGGAAATGACCTCAGTTGACAACATGTCATGTTTTGACCTAGGAACACAAAGCAGAGAAACTCAATAACAATAGATCTTTCTAAACATCTGTGGGTTAAAAATTAAATATGACTTTTCTAGCTGCAGCAAAATTTTGCTTTCTAAAAACAATTAACATTGCTATTGAAGAGTAGAATTCATCAAGAAAAGTACAAAAAAAAAGTTTTCAGTTTAATGAATTTCATACAACAAAAGCACCCCCATGTTGCCACTTCCCAGAAAAAATAGAAAATATTAACACCACAGCTGCCCAATAAACCTTCTTAGTTAATACTCAGTTACCTCTACTCCCTCATTATTCTGTTTTTAAAATGTTTCTGGTTAACTTCTATCAGTTTTTGAAATTTACATGAATGGTATTGTATAGTATGCATCCTTTTCAATCTGATATCTTCAATTTGGTACCTTCTTCCATGTTGTGAGCAGCAGTAGTTCATTAATATACAAAATTTCATGAATATACATTCCATTTATTCTGTGAGTGATGAACATCTTGTTTGTTTTAGTCTTAGACTACCATAAAGTAGCTATAAGCATTCAGGCCCATTGCTTTTGGTGCATTTACGCATTTCTCTTGGATATATATATTCATGAGTGAATTTCCATAGATACCCTACTTTCTGGCCTACACTTGTGATTTCCATGTCTTTCGAAATTCATCTTTTAATGTTTAGCCCTTCTGATGCACAAATGGTAGAATCTCATGGTAATTTTAATTTACATTTCCCTGATGACTACTGAAGCATCTTTTCATATGCTTATTGTCATTTGCTTATTTCTCCTTGTGAAGTGTGTACTCAAGACTTTGTTCATCATTTTTATCTTAGTGGTTTGTTGGAATTCTTTACATATTCTGGATAGAAATTTTTTTGACTAGATAACTAGACATATAGGTAGAGATCTATCTGTATATATGTATCTCTATCATATATGTCATGATAAATGACATTTATCTATACATACAGAGATACAGATAGATCTGTCCTCCCACGCTCCATTCTCCCATTCTTTGGAATTGCTATTTCATTTTTTAAAGATACCCTTTAATGAACAGACATTCTTAATGTTAAAGCAATACAGGTTTTTAATTTTATCAGTAATGCTTTGTGTGCCTTAAGAAATCTCTGCCTACCTCAATATCATGCAGAAGTGTTCCCATATTATTTTCTAGAAGTTATATTGTTAGTCCTTAAGCAAGGATAGTAGCATAATTAAGGCTTAGATGTAGGAAGGACAAAGCTTACTCAAGTGATTGTGATACTGAAGGTTGCAGGGTTTAGTTAGCAAAACCACATTTTTGCCTCTTGTGTTCTAAAACAATTATAAAATCAAACAAATGAGTAAGTAGAAAGTTGTCAAAGCATCTTCTTCATTGCTGACAAAGCGGACATGGAAAAATCTCACACCTGTGCAAGAATGAGATCATACTAAACCCCAGAGCTAGAATTAACCACTCAGGAGAATAAAGATTACCCATTTCTGGAATAGTTGAGTAGAACAGGTGTGCCTTTTAGGGTACTGTCTCCCAACAAAGAAGAGAAACAGGAATGAATTGGGCAATGAAGATCCAGTTTCTCGTTTTAAAGCTCACTAAGCAACACAGATTCCCCTGGGTGGACTGAAGGATGCAGAGATCAATAGCGCTGCTCTAAACATTCTCCTTCACAGGGAAGGGGACTTAGTGAAGAACACTATCCCTCTCCCATAGCTCAACTTGAAAACCTTTTCCAAAAATTAACAAAGTTGGCTATTTTCCTTCATTTTCTAGCTGCACACAATGCTAGAGATCCAGTTGTTCATTCCTAGATCCCCTTAAATATTCTCAGTAGCAATTAAATACAACTGAAATACTCCTCTGCAAAAGAGCTCTAGATATCTTCTACATAATGTAAAAAGGACATTTGTTAAACCTAAGAAAAGTCTTGAAATGAATAAAATATGCTGTTTTCTGTTCCTTTTGGAATGGAGGGACACATGTATATGAAAAACAGCAAAGAGGACCAGTTTTATCAGCTCAGGTTTGGCTATGCCTCATCTTACTCAGTATTTCAGATAATTAAATCTGAAAAGATAAGACCTTGGGATAAATGTGTTATATCCTGAGATGAAAAGGCTTTCACTTTCTAGTAGAGAAAAAACATGAGGGATCTATTGCCTATATTTTTCCCCCTTCATTCTTAGAATATATATTTATTTGCTTCCAGTTGAATCTTTGGGTCCAATATATTTGGTGCTAGAGTTTCTTCTTAACCATCTGGACATTTAATGCCATCTTTGTCTCCTTGGGTTCTCTCTTTGTCATTACTGTCTGCTTTTATGATTCATGTTAAATTTTGTTATGAAGGTTTAAAATAATCAATGGGCTTCTGGGTCCTAGTAATTAAGCTATTCCCTACCATGATTGCAGGTGGCGGGGTACTGAAAAGGACTCAGTACAAATATATGTTGCAGCTACACTTTACGGCCTGACATGGAAGGTTTGTTTGGGTTCCTGTATGCTATTTTTGAGAGTCAGTATTCCCAGATTTCTAGATACTGTTAATTACCACAACATCTTAACTTTGGCAAGAAGCTACCTGGATTATCTAAGGATCAGCAAGAAATTCATTTCAGGGAAGAGGCATGGAGTCCAAGGAAATTTAAGCTAAACCAAGGTGATATTTTTTTCAGATGATTATGAGGCATGACAATACAGTTGCGAGTACTGGTTGTAATGATCATCCAAAGACTACACGGAATAAAAAAGGGGAGGGGATACTAAAGGAGATGTGACACATGTTATAGAAACGATGGATTGACTATTCCTGGTAGGTCAAAAGATTTTGGATAAGAGTACCTAAGAATTTATATAGAAGCAAATAACAGATGATGGTTACCATAGTGAGATTGATAAAATAGAGATGATGGAAAAGTGATAGTAAATGAAAAAGTGTTGAATATGTCACACAAGTAGATGAGTGAAATAGTATTATAGTGTTGCTGTTCACCTTATTGTATTATCAGATGAGAGGAATGCAACAAACCTACAGGACAGAATTTTGTGAAGATTATAAAGTAATCTTTGAAAGTGTTAAAGGATTCATGTCAGAGAGTGTGATATTAAGCTAGTTGTTGCAATCTTCAAGTTGTTAGAAGGAAAAGATTTGGGTTTATTATATTGGGCAGCAGCGTCAAGATTACTGTGTGGGTGTGGCCTCTGTGACTCCATTTTTCACCCCCGGTGTATGAAGAAGGCATTCTGGAGAACCAGATGTTTTTCCCAGTGTGTGATTCAGTCTCCAGACAAGTTATTCCCTGATGATGGACAGAGCCTAGGAAATTATTGTCTTAGATTAGCATAGGGGAGATGGGATTATACCAAGTGGGAGACTCCACCTGACCCCTTTTGATAAGGTTAAAACTTTGGTACAGGTAGGTGCTATCAAAGCAGGAGGATTCTCTATTCAGCCCCTTAGGCTGTTGGTAGAAGGACTAGGGTAGACTTCATGTTGATCTCAGACCTAATTTCCAGTTCCTATCACATGGCACACATGAGCTTTCTTCCCCAAGCTTGCGTTTTCCAACTTTTCCTTCACCCACTCCTAACACTATACATTGTGACCACAAGAATAGTTTGTGGTTTTTCCACTTGCTTCAAGGAATTTTCACTCGCCGTTCCCTTTGCATAGAATATTCTTCTTGTTGCTTTCACTTCACAACTCCTATTTGTTCATTATTCAGTTGAGATGAACAACCTCAGACTACTGTACTCTCTTCTTTTTTCTCCCCCTTCATGGTGCTTCTAGCACCTGTGAGTTGCCTATTTCTCTGAAGTCTCTCATTAGTCTTGAGTGACACCTTGCAAGCTAGCAATTTCTTATTTACCCTTGTATCTTTAGTTCCTTCCACTGGGCTTCTTAGCAGGTGATCAATAAATATTAGGTGCTATTTAAAACCCAGTAATTAATTCCAGAGGTAATTTCTAGGCATTATTACTTCTGCCAAGCTACCATAATTAGGACTCAAGAATGTCACTCTTAAGAAAAATATCTTACAGACAAATAAGAAATGGAGCTTAAGTGACCAGAATGGTCTGCAGCTCCTTGATTCATGTTAAGGATTGCTTTTAGCAAAGTTATCAATTCTCCACACCCTGAAAAATCTATGTGTTTTGAATATCAATGTCATCTTTGGGCACAAAAAGCATCTATTCACTATTGCCTTTTTTGAAGTCACTTGAGATATTTGGGGTAAATGGATTTTCCTCCAAAATTAAAACTGTGCTTGAAAAACAATGAATATTATTCTGTTTATATCTGGTATGTTCCAGTGTAGGCTATATAATAGTCACCTATATACTTTTCTGCTTTAGGGTTTACCACTAAACCTAAGATTTTCATGAGATTATTGCATTGGGAATATCCTTATTTATCATGTACCCCATCCATTGGAAGGGGACATCTCCAGTTATGAGCAATATTGAGTTCTGGCATTAAGGGATTACCAGTATGTGAGGCTGAAGTGACTGTGGATATGATTCTAGATTCCTGTGTTCCATAATACCAGAAACCCCAATATTAAAAATCCTCTCCACTGAGTTAAAGCATTGTGTGGGCATTTATTCTCCCATAAAATGCAATGCTTCTGGAAAGGACAGTCATTAGATAGCTAATTTGTCATGTCTTATTTCTACCAGATCAGCCAGAAGGGAGAGGGTGTTACATAAGAGAGCTGAGTGTCCATATGGAGAAACAGTCCAGGGGTCCAAGTACTGGGCTTGTTGTTTTACAGCCAGGGCACACTAGCATCAGTGTGCAGACCCAGATGTACATTTCTACTGCATAACCATGTCAAGAGCACAGAGTGTTGTTTAGGCATACAATGGTCTGTCAGCGGCATGGTATTCAGTGAGGAAGAGGGTAGAAAGGAGACCTTTGGTCAAAAGAGTTAGTTAATATCAAGAGGGAATGAATTAGAAATGGAAACCATGAGATAGAATATCAGGTATGTGCTTTTGCTTAGATCTTCAGAGTTTAGCCAGAAAAAGGCAAAAAGCCTGTTTTCATGTCAGTGCTGTCCAATTTCCTGAATGCTCTTCCTTTCCTGGGCAATAGATGTGGGCTACTTGCCCAAATAAGTTCTCTTCTGCTTTGCACTCCTGAGTTTCTCTTACCGGCTGAGCTACTATGAGGAGGTATATTGATTTCAGCTCAGATTCTTGTGTGGATCATTCAGTCTCCGTTCAGCAGTACTCTCAGAGACAGAGAGACCTGTTTGGTCTCTCCCGAGAGGGCAGTTGACTGCATGTGCTGAAACTATTTGCTCATATTCCTTCCCTTGTCTAGGTTTGTATTACATAACAGCATGCCACAGCTCTTCAAGATACAATGCTACAAATGTCCCTGGCTTTCCTTCTCAAGATATTATAGAAAGGAAACATCAGTACTTACAAAATGCTGTTCTCTAAGCTCAGCTGTCAGCAGGCACATAATCAATTTTACCCAATGCCAAGCTCCTCTGTCCCTGCTCCTCCCTCCACCACATCTGCCACACCACACCTAGTAACTGACAGCAGAGGAGCAGCGATAGCTTCCTGTTCTCTAGGAGGGAGGTTGGGGACTGAGGGACCACTCTTAGGGCCTCTATTTCCTCATTTCTAAGATGGAAGAAGTGAGCAAGTTGATATCTAACATTGCATATTTCTCTGGTTATAGTTATTTCATTGTATGGTCCAAAAATCTACACAGTAGTTTGAGAGGAAAGTAGCTATGAAAAAAAAAAAAACAAAACTTCAAATTAAGAATCAAACCACTGGAATTCCATATCCTGGTGCTGTTCCAATTGTGTCGCCCTGGGTGTATGTTTTTCGCTTTTTGAGCTTTAATTACAGCTGGATTAGTTGATCCTTGAGATTCCTTCTAATTCTAAGTAATCTAAACTGCATACTTTCTCTTTTCCTGTTAATTTATATTGACTTACTCCAAAGTGACAGTGATTTAAACAAATGATTTTAGAACTAGGGACAAAACAAGTCTGTTCATAGTCCATGTGTTATCTATCAGTGTCTTTTCTTAATAACAATGGCCAAACTATAAGAAAAATAATGAATTTTATGGGAATTTTTATGTCCTATGATTTATCTTTCTTTATGAAAGATGAGCTACATGTAAAGTTGGTGCATTTGACATTGGGGTAGACTAGAAATTGAGATTAGAGTCTACAAAAACTGACATACAGGGCCTCCCCTGGTGGCTCAGTGGTTGAGCACTGGGCTGTGAAGCTGCCCGCTGCTCCCCTCAGCAGTGTATTTCGTCAGTCTGCCTGTTCTGTTCCCCGCTCTGGCTCTGGAGAATTCTCTCACCCCCCCCCCGTGCTTCTGACTATACCCAGTGATAAATAAATATTTAAAAAAAAACCTGACATACATATGGCAGATGAGAGAGGAGTCCACTTTCTTCAGAATACAAGTCTTGCAACATCACCAAGAGTATCTTCCCCACTGCTGAAAAGATTAAAGATACTAATGTTGAACTTAAAGCAACTTAACACAGTTCTTTTCAATTCTGTAATGTCCTAGGGCAAGCGAAATAGTTTTCACAAACATTTCCCATTGTTACTGCCATGCCACAAAATCCAATATGTCATTGAGGAATTGGTTGAAGTGAAGATGCTGTATGTTACTGCTAATAAACTGTACAGTGTGCACATCCTATAGAAGCTGCTTGAGAAGAAAGAGTAAGATTTCTCCCCCCTCTGCAGGGCAGGCTATGGAAAGGAAGAAAGTGATATTCCTTTGTTCATTATCAGCTCCCAAGTAGGATGCACATTCACTAATGTCCACATCACATCCTCCTAGAGAAATCTCTCCTGATCATCGATCGAGAAGCTTTTGCCTCAATGCTGCACACATAGTGGTGTGTTAGCAAATAGCAGAGCTCTTTAAAATGGAGAACTAGGCAGCTCTCCTACCCACTGTGACTATGCAGGTGCCCCTCTTTTTCCTTCTTTTCCTAATAAATAATGTCCTTTTAAATGTAAAATAAATAAAATTAAGAAATATTCATTTATATGTGGAATAGAGAGGAAAAAAGAAGGGGTCACATACAACCAAGCCTACAAATCAGACTGAACTAACTCTTCGAGTCATGTTAGAATTTACAGAATTTTTATATTAGTAATGACTTATGACAGACATCTTTAACTTAAGGATTGTTACTATTTCTTCTTTTTTTTTTGTGTGTGAATCACAAAAGTAGTTGTTACGTCACAGAAAGGAACTCACATATGTGAAAGAAGGGAGAAAATCTAGTTTAAAATTTAATGCATAAAAGCATAGTTCAAATGTACAACTCATACTTTAGTTATCTAAATGGCGGTATTAATGGAAATAAAAAAGCACTCAGGGGTAAACTGAGATAACTGGCTTCCAGGGAAGGTTCTGTGCTGTGAGCAGTGACCTTGGGCAAGCCCGTCCTCCAAGCTCCATTTAGTCATTTGTAAAATGAAGAAAACAGCTAGATTTCTAAATTCCCCTTCAGCTCTGACACTGCAGGATGAAATCAAAATTTTAATTCAGCAGAGAAAGCCCTGAAAAGTCCCTATGTAGTCAGGCCAGTGACAGCTTCTGTTTTGTTGAACAGAACTTTGCACCATTGTTCTTGATGCTGATTAGACACAGAACACCATCTGTGAAAATAAAGCAAGTGCCAATTAAAAAAAAAAAAATAAGAGGAGTTGGTGGGCCTTTGATAATCTCCTATAGCAATCCTGCAATAGCCAAAGCCCTAGATGAGGCAGATGCCAACATACCTTGGTTCACATGACTCTTTGCCCAGCACAGTTGTGCTCAGAAACCCATTTTGCTCAAAAATACAGTTCTCATCTTCCCTATGTACAGAGAATGCTGGGTCTCAACCCCCTGATCTAGATTGTCCTTTATAACATGAAAGAGACAATACTTTCCCCTTCCCCAGTGTGGCCAACAATGGATGCTAGAATCTATTCTTTGACATATACATTAAAATTAAAGATTACTTAAGTACTGAAGCCCAAATATAATCTGAAAGCATATATGGGTTACATTTCTGTCCTAACACTTCATTTTATTTCCCTTTATTACACAATTAAGTCACATCAAGGATTTTGGGATGGATGAAAGAAGGTATCTGTGCCTAGCAGTAGAGTTGAGGCAGGACAGATGTTATCTTTCCAACACTGCGGTGACTACTGGGTCTGCAAAGGGTGCACACACATCCCAAGGCCAGCTGCCCTCCAGTTGGGAGGTGTCTTGTGTCCTGCCTGTATAGTGACCTTCTAAAGTCCTCATGTTTCTAACAGTCTTGACAAATCAAGGAGAGGATGGATGGTTCTGCTCTCTTGTCTTTGACCCCCAGTGGCCATTACAATATAAGAGAAGCAGCATCCATGCACTAGAATCTTGAGGTTTAAAATCAGAGGAAGAAAGAATGGGACAGAGCTTCTGACTTCCTGATGGGTGGAGAAACTTGATATATAATGTAAATGCAAATCAAAGTGAACGGCTCTGATATATAGTTAGATTCTCAAGGTCATGAGAAGCTCTGAGTTATGTGAAAATACTAGGAAAGGTGCAAGATGGTAATGACATTCAGGAACATTTATTTAGCACTTGGTATGCCTCAGTCTGTGTTCTAAACACTCTATGGGAGAATCATTTCACTTAGCCCTCATCACAACTCTGTGAGGTAGGGATGAAGATTATTTCCACTTCTCCATGTGGGGAAATGGAGACCAAAGAGGTTAAGTAACCTGTTCATGGTTATACAATGAATGAATGTCAAACTAAGACATAACCTGTTTTCAGTATTTTCCAAATGTCTCATGTCTTTATATTTGTAAACTTTAGAACTCCCATTAGTGAACTTTGGACCTATGCTTCAAATATACAGATTTAAAGAGGATCACTGATAATTCTTAATGTTAAAGTAATATTTAACATTTTACATAGGGTTTCCACAAGATCCAGTATTTTATTAAATTAGCATGTTTTACAAAGGAGACAAAAAGAGAACCAGAAAGGAGAAGGGGTTCATCCAAGGTCATATGGATTAGACCCAGGTCTGCTGACCCATAGTCCAGTGCTTTTCCCATCAAAGCATAAAATTTCCCTATTTAGAGAAGCTGAGCTTTGAAGAACTAATGCTATGTTGTTTCTGTTATAATGTAGAGAATTTTTTGTAGCTCATTTTTTTTAATAAATGATTATCAATAGACAGCTTTAAAAACTTTGCATATCACAAAATGCAAACCTTCCTGGGTGAGAGTTTTGGGGGTATAGGAGAGAGGGCTCAACATAAAACATTTTAAAATTGAGTACTTGGGCACAGAGCAAACAGCAAGTGAGGTGAAGTCTGTAAACCTCTAATTTTGCAATGTATTCCCAGGGGTGATTTGACATGTGGGGAACATTTTGTGATTTGACCTTTTGCAGCATTGCTGCAGCTGCATGAACTTGAGTGTCATTTTTTGAGGTGCTTTCAAGACCATTTTAAGAATGCTTGGTATTCTGATAACATTGGGTTTCTCAAACTCTGTGGAGTCCTTTCTTTAAGAAAATGTCAGTGCCCGGGTGAGATTAATCAGGCCTGGCTTCCAATGCAATGTCATGCCAGGCCCATCAAAAGAGTGAAAACAACAGGACACTAATGTATTTCTACTAACATGCCAATTTCTCTAGGAGAGGTTTCTGGTTTTGAGGTCTGATCGTTATTAACATTTCCCTTATTGCCTGAGTTTGCCTCATGTCTCTCCTGATTTTGGAACTGTTTGTGAGCTACATTCATAAATTCCAAAGTGAGAGTTCAAATGTCATGTCGGTTGTTGGTGGCACTGGTCTGGAATATAAGTTTGTGGTCACAGTTGGGATTCTTACCATTCCTCATCAAAATCTAAGCTTTGATTTTAAGCAACTCAAAGGAGAGGTGAGTGTTTAAGACCATCATAGAGGCTTAGAATAGCTGCTTGAAAACTTGGGAGAATGTGATGTAACTCTAGGTTAATCTCCAAAAAAATTAGTGAATGTCTTGACTCAGGAGAATTTATCAAATGAAGAACAGATGCAATAAATGATTAGGCCCATCCAGTAAGGAAACAAATGTCCCAATTTCACCAATCAGGTTGAACAAATAAAGTGAGGTTAGAGCAGAAACTTTTCTCCCCAGTACTTCTGAAAGGGTGGAAATTTAATAGGTTGGGGAAAAAATGAGGGAAGAGGGAGAGGTGGTTACCCTTGGCTGAACAGACCTGCAAATGCAGACCTGTGCCTCGAGCCTTTTTCTATTAGGAAATCTTTCTTCTTTCTGCAGGTCACAAATAAGATCTCTGCTCTTCTCCTTTGTATGTGCAGCCTCATCATGTGTAGGCCAGAATGGCAGTGTCTAACATATTGACCCATTTTCTGTGGCCCTGAAATTACAACTGTGACACATCAGTTCCAGCCTCTAATTACAAGGAGCATGAAGTTCTTCCTCAGCCAGCACTTGCCTATGGTTGACAGGAGGCAAATGACAACTGTCTTTCTCACAGTTTCCACTGATACCTCTATTAAGTCAGACTTGCTTCCTTATCGAAGTTGACAGGAACAGACACAGCTATACCATCATATGTGCTCTTCAAAAGCATCTCTCTTCTGACATTTACTTCTGTCACCTGTGTCAAACCATGCTGACATATAATGAGCCTGCACTTTAGAGTCCATGTTAGTAGATAACATATAATTTTAGTGACACAAATCTGTGAGCTATTTTAAAATAACGGTGTTAATAATGTTACTGTTCATAGAAACAAGAACAAGAGTGGATGCCTTATTATTCCTCAAGGTTACAGGTAGCATTTTAACAGAAGTTAAGGGAAAAGTTCATTCAGTAAGCTCACCAACCAATGTTATAGAAACTATTTCATGAAACAAGTGTCCCTAGGAAGCTGCAAGTACCAGCTCACCTATACATTGTGTCTAAAAGACCACAAGATACTTCTCCTATCATCAGCAAATGTGATTTTCACAACAGCCTTAGCAGTAAGTATAATTATCCCTATTTTGCAGGGAGAATTCTAGCAACTTGTCCAAGTCTCTGCACCTTGTTAATGTCATCACTGATAGTTGAATCCTGGGACTGATTCTCTATATTCCCTGCTTCCATAAACCATTCTGCACTTATGTAAAACATGTGTTAGTGTCTAGTCAGATGTTTGTAGGAGTTAGATTTAATTATGTTGGGAAATTGCATTCCCTTTAGATGGATCAAAATGGCAAGTTCATTCCTTTCTATCTCCAGCTTTTGATTTCTGGATCAGAGCTGCTTTATTTCTGTAAATCCCAAAGTAAACTTATTTGCTTCATTGTTGGAATTTGATGACGGGCGCAGAATAATTAAGAAAGACTTCTTTCGGCTAAGAATCTGTGGTAGCATTTTTAGGTGAAGAAGAGAAGCTATTAAACTAATAAAAAATAATTTTCTAGTAAAGGAGCACAGAGAACTGGGATATTAGCAAATACCTGGGTTCACTATGTAAACCTGGAGAAAACCACTAATTTCTGAAGGTTTTGAGAATATTGAGTGTCCTTTCATCTAAGGCCATCTCCAAGAGGAAAATTCTAGTATGGTTGTAGAGTCAGACAGGCAGCAATTCTAGACAAATGAGTCTCCAAAGATAATCCATCTACCATATAAGGTTCAAGAGCAAATGGAAGGAATTGTTCGCTTTGTGTTTGGAGCTCCCAGTTGTCCCAACCAGTTTTCTATACTAAATGCATTCATTAATTATTACACTTTGTGTTTTTTTTTTTTTTTTTTTTAACTTTAACCCCGTGGTCCTAACTACTGGCTCAAAGTAAATAGTCTGTTTGCTACAGAGAGAGTACTGGTTTGGGAGGCAAGAGTCTTAGCTGTGTAACTAGGTCACTCTGTGTCCCAGGATAAAATACCCAGCTTCTTCCATGGGTCTTAATTGCTTGCTTTTGAGAACAGAACTGGTTGATATGGATAAATTTTAAGATCTTTCTTCACTTTATTTAGTTCTCTTTTGAACACTTAGTAATGTCTCCTCTGTGCTTACCTGTGCTGGAATAGTGTTAAATACATGACATAGACTAGGCTCCTCTGTAATGATAACAGACATTCATGGACTTTTAACATTGTGCCAGGGGTTATACCAAGCACAATTCTCTTTAGCTTCACAATAACCCAATGAGGTGAGTTCTGTTTTTATTCCAACTTTACAGACTAGGAAGTTGAGAGCCAGTGTGAAGGAACTTGCTCCAAATCACATAACCAGTTAGAGGCAGTGCCAGGATTGTTGAACCCAGCCAGTCTGACATTGAAGTCCTCGTAATGGACATTATTCATTTGTCCATGACTCACCTTCCCATCACCTTCTCTGAGCTGGGGCAATGACTCCCCTTGCCAGGTGTTAACAGCCCACCACTACTTCCTTCTCTGGAGAACAGCCTTTGACCAAAACAGAGCCTTGCAGCTGGGAAATCAAGACCATCCCCCTTTCAGCATGCAGAGTGCCCAAGTCTGCTGCTCTTGCTTCATGGTGGCACCAATGGGGTTGTAGTTTATTCCTGGACCTCCTGGAGCCTCTCCTTGCACAAACCCATGCTTAGTATTTCCACCCCACACCCCTGCTTTCCTGACAACTAACCCTCAACAAGTCACCCTTAAAAGAAATCTGACTTCAAGTTCTGCGCCTAGGGAATCGTATCCGTAACTTGCAGCAGCCCCTCTCCACAATTCTGTGCTTTCTTCTCAGTGGAGAAATTAGAGGGCATCTTTAAAAGCTAGCTTTGGCCTGGAAAAAAAATGAAAGGACAAATTACACATTGCATTTTATTTTCCCCACCCACTTCTTTGTTCTTTCACCTTCAACCTATGAGCATAAACAACAGATGAAATAGAAGTGGTGAGTTTTTGAAATGAAAAACACACCTATGAGAGTTAACTTGGAAGACAGTGAGTT
Source organism: Talpa occidentalis (assembly GCF_014898055.3). NCBI lineage: Eukaryota > Metazoa > Chordata > Mammalia > Eulipotyphla > Talpidae > Talpa > Talpa occidentalis. Next base: position 86,975,407 of record NW_023605305.1, read on the forward strand.
CTGTTTAGTGGCCAAGCCCCTTTGTTCTCTTCTCTCACTAATTGGATCTGGCCAAGAGGCTCAAATCACTAATCGATTTTTTAATAAGCATAATGTGATAACTCTGATGGAGCTGATTGTCCTTACTCCTTTTCTTTTCTTTCTTTTTTTCCTTTTTCTTTTTAAGATTTATTTATACAATGCATATTCTTTGCTCCTTTGTCAAAGATTAGTTGACCATAAATCTGTGGGTTTATTTCTGATTTTCTATTCGATTCCATTGGTCTGTGTGTCTGTTTTGTTCCAATACCATGCAGTTTTGATGATTATGGCTTTGTAGTATAGTTTGAAGTCTGGGAGTGTGATGCCTCCATTCCCTTCTTTTTTTTTCAGGAGAGCTTTGGCTGTTCGGGGTTTTTGGTGATTCCATATGAATTTCACCAATAATTGTTCTATTTCTTTGAAGAATGACATTGAAATTTTGATTGGAATAGCATTGAATCTGTATATTGCTTTTGGTAGGATGGCCATTTTAATAATGTTTATTGTTCCAATCCATGAGCAGGGGATGTCTTTCCATTTCTTTGTGTCTTCTTCTATTTCTTTTAACAGTGTTTTATAGTTTTCTTTGTATCGGTCCTTTACCTCTTTTGTTAGATTTATTCCCAAGTGAGAATGGCACATATTAAAAAAACTAGCAACAACAAATGTTGGTGAGGATGTGGAGAAAAGGGAACTCTCCTGCACTGTTGGTGGGAGTGCAAACTGGTCCAACCACTATGGAGAGCTGTGTGGAGATTTCTGGACCTACTAAACATAGAGTTTCCATATGATCCAGCAATTCCACTCCTAGGTATTTACCCAAAGGACACAGAAACATCCATTCCAAAGAGCACCTGCACCCCTATGTTTATAGCAGCACTGTTTACAATAGCTAAGCTTTGGAAACAACCCAAATGCCCAAAAATAGATGACTGGATCAAGAAGATGTGGTACATATGCATCATGGAATATTACTCAGCATTCAAAAAAGATAAACACTTGCAATTTGCAGCAACATGGATGGCGCTGGAAGTGATCATGCTCAGCAAAATAAGCCAGAAAGAAAAAAAAAAAAAATACCGGATGGTCTCACTTATAGCAGGAATCTAGAAAACTTAAATAAGGGACCAGGAAAATGAATAACTATAAGAAAGTGAAAATCAAAATCAACAAAAAAATATGAACCAGAGACACTCTATGGGGGACGGGGTGCTGGGAGGGGAGTGATTGGGGTCAAAATAAGGGGGTTGCAATTGTATGGGGAATATAAAAATAAAATTTATTTAAAAAAAAAGATTTATTTATACAAGAAATAGGGTACAGGCCAGATTCACAGGAGGATGAGAGGATTCACCAGAGACAGAGCAGGGAACAGAACAAACAGAACAGCCAGACTGATGAAATACATTGTTGAGGGGAGCAGCAGCTGCGATGAGTGCCATGTGGGACCCTCGCCGGCTGGCTGGGATCAAACCAGCACTGCAGAGGCTGCAGACAGCTTCAAATTGCTGCACTCAACTGCCTATGCCACCAGGGGAGGCCCTCTTTTTTTAATTATTTTTAAAACTCGGTGGTTGGGGCCTCCCTGGTGGCTCAGCAGTTTGAGTGCAGCGCTGTGATGCTGTCCGCAGACTCAGCAGTGTGGGTTCAATTCCCAGCCAGCCAGGGAGATACCCACATGGCGCAGCAGACCTCTCCTGTCTTGCCCACTGCTTCCCTCAGCATTGTTTTCCGTCTGTCTACCTGTTCTGCTCCCTGCTCTGTCTCTGGTGAATCCTTTCACCATCCCATGACTCTGGCCTGTACCTCAGTTCTTATATAAAATAAATAAATCTTAAAAAAAAAAAAAAAACCCTCGGTGGTTGGTAATGTCATTTTAACATCACTTTGTAATTAGAACTTTTGTTGTTATTTTCAGTTATCATAATCAGTTCCTGTTTAAGGTGAACAGGGGATTCTAATCCAGTGGTCAAATATACCATCCCACCCCCCTCTCCCCAGTATTCTATATTTCCCCATATTCACCCCTCACATTTTTTTTTTCTTTTTGGCAAGCAGTTCAGATTGCTAATAGTTTACTGTGACCTTATATCCACATCTCAGGGGGTTAAGTTCAGCTAGGTACCCAGCAAAAATATTCCCAGAAGCAATAATTTCTAAAGTAAAATTTACTATTTTAAAAGCCCATCTTGATCTCTGTTCTCTGTTCTTAATGCTGTGAGTGTATGGTTCACCTGGGATTTTCTTCATGGCTTTATCAGCTACAGCATTTATCCATTTAACAAATAATTGTGGAACTCCGATGCACCAAGCACTATAGTATATGCTGAGTGTAAAATGAGTAAAATAGGTATAGCTATCTCTCTCATTGAACTCATGTGCTAATTATATATAGTAGAAAATGTAATCCAATATCCACATCCATCATATCCTTTCCACTGTGGAGAGATCTATACTGGTAGCCATATGGTACCATAAAGACACTTGATCTAATAGGAGCTTCTCTGACGATGGGGACATTAGGCTTTCAGCCAAAGGAATCAGCTTGGGGAAAATCCAAAGGCAAGTGGGTAGCAGGAGGCATCTCAGGGACTGCAAGAACTGCAGTTGGAATGTGGAGGAGTTCTATTTAAGGTGAGGACAGAGAAGTCTTACATGACAAACTGAAGAATTTTAATGTGTCCTGGTATCAGCAGGTGATTCTGGAAGGGATTGGAAGTGTGATGTGTGTGTGTGAGAAAAGCAGAGAATAGGCCAGAAGTTGGGTCAACATATGGCAAATGGGGACAAAAGAATGAGCAGAACCCCTTGGGAGTGCAGAAAGCAAATCAGGCTGGGTGGATGTAGAATTGAGATCATAAAATGGTGCAAGATGTGGCTGGACTGGTGAGGATGGGTCAGGGTAAATGGACAAGAATCCATTTGAAGCAGTATGGCTCCTATACTGAAACAATGGAAGGGAAAGGCATGAGTAGAAAGCATTTAATCCAACATTGTTGGATTAAGCTTTCCCTGAGGAAGTGACTTCTCTATAATCTCTACCTTAACAGCACAGTGACCACCAGCTACATATAGCTCTTGAGCACTTAAAATGTGGCTTGACCCACTGAGTAAAGGGATTTAAATTTTTCATTCAATTTTAACTTTGACGTATGACCACAGCATTAGCAAAGGTCTGGTCACCAAATGGAGTGTGTGGGTGTGGGGTGTGCGGGCGGGGGCAGGTGCTAAGGAGCTTGCTTTTACTTTGAAGGAGCATGGATCTCTTTAAGGATTGTGAAGACTGGTATCATTAGATGAGAACTTTGAGAAATATGCTTGCCAGAAACATCATCTAATCAGGTGTGGAAGATAAATCCGCAGGCCAATGTTTCCCAGAGCTCTAATGCTACTGAGTTTTGATACTGTTTACAGGTCTCTCCTAGTCTGACTTCTTGATGGCACAACTGTCACCGAACAAGGGAGAGGGTCCAGTCCCAATCCCACCCCTAACTACACAGGCACATAAATGGGGTGAACCAGCTGTTGTTCACTGCTCCACCTGCTGGGTGTTGGAGGGATAAACCTAGGTGTCCTGCTCTTGAGACTCTGGTCAAGATTGAAAAGAGGTCTGCACAGACAGTGGAGAGGCAGGCAGGCAGGCGTCTGTATTTATTGATTAGCAAAATAGAAAGGAAAGAGAACTCTGGAGATCTCTCAGGACATGAGAGAGAGACTCTTGGGAAGCTTGGGGGCTGGGGATAGATGTGATTTTAGGACTGGAGTTTGAGAAAAAGGGAATTAAACTTTATTGGCTGAGAAAACAAGGAGTGGACTTGGCTAACGTCCAGTTGTTGCTAGTTGTGAGCACTGATGAGCTGCAGCGTGGGGGTCATGCGGGGCTCGTGGCCATGTCCAAGGTGAGCCCTGTGCTTGCAGCTCCAGTGTGAACCAGTCTGGTCTCAAGGTCTGTCACTCTCTTCTGGGTCTATAACTCCCTTTTCACATAGCGGCCAACTTGGTAAGTTGTGGATTGCTCAAAAATGGCAAAAAAAAAAAAAAAAAAAAAAAAAGTCAAGAACATTTATGAAAGCAAGTTTCTACAGCAAATCCAAGAGTCATCAAGTTTTTAATCTTTTGTATACCAACCCGTGGTAATAGTAAAAATGTGTTGAGACCTATCCTGTCCTTACCCCAGGACCCTTCTGTCTCAGTTCTGCAGAGTAGGTGTGTGTTTTCCCTTTCCTGACCTCGAAGGGCCTAGGTGCTGGAGTAAATCCATCATGGCTAAGGAGAGCCACTCCTTAAAAGCACCACTGAGAATATTGGGCAGTGATGGGTCCAGAAAGACTGGGGATGGAACTCAGAGCAGTTAGTGACTGATTATATTTAAGCATCTTTTCTCCTTCGCCATGCTCTGGACTCCTAAACTTAGGGACTGGTCTCTACCCATGGTCTGGGTAGTGTCCTCATTCCTTTGTGCACACAGCAAACCTCAGAAAAACTTGGTGCCAATTGAAAAGCAATGTTTAAAACTCGTATTAATCCTAGAAACCAGAGAGTACAGTATGTGTTTCATGTACTTGCATATTACCTTCTGAAAAGTTGACATCAGTTTATATTGCCTCCAGGGGAGTGCAGCGCTGCTCTTTGTCATGTCTTGTTAGTTCTGGAAACCATCTATCAGTTTATTTTCCCCCTAATCTTTTAGGATAAATATAAAATACTATGACTTTCCTTTGTATTTCACTGATCACTACTAAACTTGAGAATCTTTTCAGATATTTATTGTCCATGATTTGCTCAGATTGTGTAGCCTAGTTAAAAATTCAGATTTCCTTTTTCAGCCTTTGAGTTCTTACTTATTTTGGAAATCTTACTCAAGTGTGATAGCTTGCCTTTTAAAATCATCTGAAGCATTCTTTATAATATGAAAGTTCTAAGTTTTACTTGATACATCCTTTCCAAGATTACATTCTCCTCTATTTTCTCCTTGTGTAATATTTATACTCATGCTTTAATTTGGATTTTCAGTCCATCTTAAATTTATTTGGCATGTTAGTGAGGAACAGATCTAATTTCAGAAAACAATTTCCCCAAATTAAACTGCAACCAACAAATAGCTTGCCTGCCTGTGGTCAAAATCCCCCTCAGAAAATCATGCCTCATTTCAAGTGTTTAATGAGGCATTATGAAGAGAGAGCTAATGCAATGTCCCAGCACCTCTTTCTGTGAGTTGTAGCCAGAGAAAAAAAAATTGTTCTCGTTCAATCCCTTTAATTTATGTGAGATTCCATAGTTCTTAATTTCCACTTTAATACAGTGCTTTCTGCACAATAGTGATTAAATATGAAAAAGAGTCTAGAGGAAGGAATGTAAAGAGTATTAACACAAATTATGCCTTCAGAGTTAACCTGTTAGAAAAATGTCTGCTCCATTCAACTATATTTCACTGGAGTAAGAATCAGAAGAGGAATAAAGAAAAGCCTGTTTACTCACCATCCCGACAGAGTGTCTATGAGGTTTAAAAGCAATATATACAAACTATTCAGTCTAGTATCTGTACATAATAGGCCCTTGTGACTGGTAACCAGAAAATATTTTTATTTTAGCTATTTAGCAGAAGGGAAGGCAGTCTTCCCTAAGTTTTTGAGTTTCCATGTTCCATGTTTGAAATAAGAGTGTGAATACCCTAAGAGAGTCTCAGTTTTAAAGCTTTAACAAGGTTAACACCACAAGCTAAAAAAAAAAATGTAATTGGACTTCACTATCCATTCACATTTGTGGCTCTGCCTAAAATGTGATATAAATTCACAAGAAATATATCGACATTAATGGGTATTATTCAAATCACTTATTTTACTTCAATTTTAGCTTGTATATAAAGTATCCTAAATGAGGACAAAAACAAGGACCAACCTAATTTATACGATACTATGACTTTAAAAATCATATGTTAGGATAAATCAACAGAATAGATATGAAGTGGCTGGAAAACATCTTTGATGTGGTTGGCATTTAAACCCTTTGGGCACGAGGAACCACTGACGCGGCACTTTAAGGGGTTTTGATTTTATAGGCTCCTCGGCCCAGGAGTTTTTAAAAAATACAAACAGTGATGTGGCTTTAGAGATAAGACAGGCATCAGGCTGTCACTATGAAGCAGCTTTGCTTTTAAATGACCCTTTCCAAGGTTTGAATTATAATCTAGTGGAAGAAAAGCTTTGGATTTGCTGGCAAAGATGAAAGATGCTCAGAAGCTATTACCTTAAAATAGAAATTGATAGATAAATAGGCTGTGCAAGTTTAGATTCTGACCTAAAGGGAAGTGGAAAATTGAGTTGAGATAATTACCTTGTTACTTGAGGCAAAGTTAAAGTTCACCTTTACAAGAGTCAGATCATTAATCCAAAGCATAGCTTCTCATTCACTTACATCATAAGGAGTTAAGAGCTTTAGTAAAATTGCCTACAAATTAAAATATTTTAAATAAATCTAAAGTTTCATTTAAAATATGCAGAAAACTTTCATTTGCCTCTGGCATTCTGATCAAAGAAACAAGAAAGGAAAATATAGAAATTAAAAGAGATCATTGCAAATTAAATGACTTTATTCTTTATAGCCTGTATCTATTACATCTAAATCATAACAAGCAAAGACCAAACTAATTTATAAAATGCTGTGATTTTAAATAGCTTATGTTCAGAATGAGCATAATCTTAGGCAGCTAGCCAAAATCTAGTTCTTATCATTAAGAAATTCCTACTTTAAGTTTTCAGGGATAATTGCTCCATAATTGCTACTTATTGATCTCAGAGCAGGAGCATATATTGCCATGGAAGCCTAATTCCCCATTTAGTGTGTGGGTCACAGTCACTGCCTTACCCAGTCTTGACTTAGACAAAGCAACTAAAAGACAGTGCTAGTAGGTATTCATAACCCCATTTAGGAAATACTACAGGGCTACGGGGGCATCATTAATCCCTCCAGGAGTAGCCCACGAAGGATTTTCTGTCTCAGCAGCTTGAGAGAGGATACGGAGGGAAGCCTGAGGGCAGAAAGGAACTGGACTGAGCAGTAATATACAATTTACCCGGTTCAGTCATTCTTCTCTGCATGCAGCTTCTAAAGTATATTATTTTCAAATCAGATCTAAATCAGCCAAGTAAATAGTGAAACAGGCAGGAAGCTAAATGATTAAATTAAAACACATGATTTGGATTTCATTATCCATGCCTTTTAGAACAAATTATAATTTAGTAAAGAAAAAAAAGCAGCAACATTTCAAAAGTGGTCTCGTGTTCAACTAACATTGTGAGAGCAGACACAATCTTTGAAAGTGATGTTCTCTAAGAGTATAAAGATAACATATAATAACTAGCATATGTCTCCAAAGTATATTTTCTAATTTCAGTTATTAAAAGGTGCTAAAGTTCAGTTGAAATCATATATAATGAAGGACATGGAATTTTACTTATTATTTTTATATTATTTATGAGGTAACATTGAGTACAAAATTCTATGTTTTAAGGGTGTGGGTTTACCCCTAAAAATGGATGTTATCACTCCACACCCACCACCAAAGCACCAATTATCTTCCGCTATAGTCTACTATAGTCCTTATTGCTTTGCTGCCATCCCACCCCCTATTCACCTGCCCTTTCTGGAAGCCTCAGTTCTGCTGTCAGATTACAAAGGTTTGTTTTACTTTGCTTTTGTTTATTCCTTTGTTACAATGCCAATGGTTTAGCATTTTTTACAGCAGCATAATACTCCATTGTACATATCTATTATATCTCCATTCATTTGTTTTCAGACACTTAGGTTGTTCCCATAACTTGGGGTTTTAAATAGTATTGCAATTAACATAGAGAACTTTTGTCCCTTTAGAGTTTTTGCATTCTTTGGATAAATACCAAAGCGTGAAATTACTGGATCATATAGATCTACTTTCAATATTTTTATCTGCATACTCTTTTTTAAAGAGGTAGACTAGTCTATACACTCAGCAACAGTGCACAAGTGTTTCTTTTTCTCCAGTCCCTCACCAACATTTGCTTTTTCTGGTCTTACTGATATAGGTCATTCTCACAGGTGTGGGGTGGTTTAGAACTCTGTTTTAATGTGTGAACCTGACTTGAATATATGCTTACTTTCAAAAGCGTTGCAGTTTTTGATAAGGGGAGCCCTGCTGTCATCTGTTCTCTTCCAGGAGATTATGTGGTTATGTCTGTCTACTTTGACCTGAGCAGAAGAATGGGATACTTTACCATCCAGACCTACATCCCCTGTACGCTCATTGTTGTCCTGTCCTGGGTGTCTTTCTGGATCAATAAGGATGCTGTTCCAGCCAGAACTTCTTTAGGTAAGACATATTCCTTTTACTGAATTACCCAAGTACCCAATACAAGTAATCTGCATTCCTTTTCTAAATTGATTTGCTTTTAAGTCCAGTCAGCAATTACATAGAAATGCCATTGGTTTCATTTTAAAGAAAATTAACATACTCAAAAGTAAAAATAGTTTGAAGTTTTCTAGTTCTGTTTAGTTACTTCACTCAACTTTCTTTAGTAACTTTTCTTAATATAGTTACATTAATTAGGGGGGGAAACCAATTTCTAATTTCAACAGATTTTTGTTTTGATCCCTGGGCAGTAGATGCTGGAACCACTCCCACCCACTTACGAGAGCTGACTCTTTATCCTTTGCCAAGCTTACGTTCAGTAATCTGACATTGGTAGCTTGAACTCAGAGAGGTGAAAGTATTAAGCCCACAGATATGGCCAACCTAAAAACCAGGGTTGCCTCTTAGAGTCAACTGTCACACATTTCCCAGCTCAGCACTTGCTGCTGTTTAATTCCAGCAGGCCTAGTTATCATGGTGACATCTGGAGACATACACACACGCTAAGGGCCATGGAAGAGCCTCTGTAAGCAATCTCCTTGGAAAAACACAATTACCTATGAAATATTGGAAGCCCCTCTCCCTAGTTTTAGGATTATTTCCAGTTTGCGTAATCTGTTATAGATGGTAATACATAATTTTGATTTTTATAATTTTTTCCTCACATGAAGAAGGCTCACATACATTGTAACAAAGCCACAGACTCATATGGACATGGCAGCCCAGGTCCCTGAAAAATTTTTCTAAGAATCTAAGAAAAAAGCTATTGAAAAGGGGAATATAAAACCACATTATAAGAACTTGAACCACATCTTGTGCTCACTCTTCAACTAGTGAAGAAGTGTCATGCAGTAGTAGTTAAGAATTTTAAGATTCTGAAGTCCAGCCAATCTGGACATCACCCACGTGTATAGAATACTTTGGAAATGCCCTTTAGCTCTAAAAATCAGTTCCCTTACATGTAAAAAAGATGTCATTTTCTTTGCCCAACTTACAGGGTTTTATTAGATCAAATAAGGCATTTTAAACGATACAGAACCCCATAAGACCTCAGAAATGTTAGCAACTACTGTCGTTTTCTGTGAAAATGATCTATATGAGGCCATGAAAACTGAGGGTTAAAGCAATTATTGGATGAAAAAACATCATTTGCATATTTGTCCTCTTCTAAACCTATTTCAGTCTCCCATCTGTTTCAAAGTTTGTTTTTTTTTTTCCTGTTACATGCAGTACTTCATGTTACAAGTCCTGTTTACACTATGCTGTCACCACATGCTGAAACAAACCCAAAATATGTTGAGCATATTACTTGAGGACTCTTCTTCAGCACTGGGAGCAGACTGCACCATATCCCTGCCTCACATTGGGATGAAAATGTCTCTCTCATTACCAGCACCCTTCCTGCCACAGGGCTGGTACCTCAGTGATCATCCAGTTGATGTGTGTCCTTACAATGGATGGAACAAACGCTTGGGTGCATTTTAAACTACCCATCCCAGAAAAACTTTAAGGAAAAGGTTTCAAATCCACCTCTCCTTTCTGAAGTCTAGACTCCTGCTGGCCAGATCCCCTCCTCTGGCTATCGATAGCTCATTTCAACCACTCAGTAAATGAGTATCCACTGGCAGGAGACAGGTGTGGGAGCAGGGGTCGAGGGAAGTGAGTGATGGTTGAGGACGGAGGAAGTGCCTGAGCAAAGAGCAGGTAGGGGCTTCTATTTGTTGACTGTTTATGTGAGGCATGTTCAATACAGTCCCCAAGTCTTCTCCCCTTCACAACAAATGCATGTAAAAGTTGTGATGCTAATACACATTTTCATCATATTATTTAGAGCCACAAAGCAGAGGACCTACAAGGTTAAATGACCTACACAAGGCCACACAGCCAGTTGGTAGTGCAGCTGCAGCTAAGCTCATAACACCTAGATTTGCTGGCAATGAGACCTTGTGGAAGGCCAGTTGTGGCAAATGTAGGGAAATGAGCTGAGCCAGTTTCTCTAAACTGCCTTGAGTCCTGTGACCTTTTCCAGTGATGAAAGCATAAGTTAAACCAGATGACCTTAAATACCTGTGGGCTTTTAAGTCCATTGCCACAGAACAGTTACAGCCAAGTGGTTTGATGAGTGAGACACACAGACCCACACAACTCAGAGACTGTTTCCCGAGCTCAGATGCCCAAGATCATGGGGAACAGTCACCTAGAAACTCATGCTACTTGCATACAGATCTATTTTCTCTATTATCAGGTGATATTGGTTAATCATAATATAATGACAGTGGGTAAAACAATGAAAATGCCAATTGGCATTTTTCATCCAAGCACTGTGAGGCGTGGTAACGTGCCCGCGGAGCTTACTACAGGAATGCATAAAAGGATTGGGTATTTTTCATCTATCCCAGGTAACAGACTTTTCTTTGCTTACTAAAAACTGGACTTAAAAAATCACATCAATCTATCTTGTTGGTTGGTAGATCAGTTAAAACTACTAGTCCAGTCTGCATTGTTCTTACCTGTGGCTCCAGTAAGAAACATGAAGCTATTACTGAAACAATTCTTTGATTCTGTTTGTACATGACTGGGAACTACCAGGTAGCCTAAAAAAAATAACTTTCTAATTCACTAGGTGTAGTGTTTATCTTACATGTCAGACATGCCAGATGTTCATAAGTGAACTTATGGCATCTACTATATAAATATTGACATTTTCACTTTTCATAGGTTAAGTGTGGCTTGAGGCCTGAATGTTCAGTAAAGCCCAAGATACCAACTTGGATTTTAAATTCCTACACAAAAGTATGGGCTATAATTAAGGACAATCAAGAATTACATACATTAATTAGTATGTAGACAACCTATATGAAGCTTTATAAGTTTGAGAACCAGATCTATCTTCTCTATTATCAGTGAGACTACTAGAAATGGACACTATATGAGTATTATTTAACCTTAGTGAAAAACCTATGGGGTTCTCAGCTATAAACCTCCCCCATTTATTAATGAGAAACTTGATCATTTCTAGAACATTCTACCATGACAATATGGTGTACCCCTGCTCTTACTCATGGCTGGACATAGAACCAGTTTTTTTCCTCAAGTATGAAACCAAAATGAAACAACTGCTATAAAAATTCATAGAGAATGCACATGAAGCGCCTACAGGGTGCTTCCCATGGCAGTTCTCAATAAATATTAGTAATGATATTACTTTTGAGATACTTATTTCCACCCTATAATAGCTTTTAAAGAATTCATTGATCAAACTTGTCACTCACACATGCCTCTCTTGCCTCCTCTTGCGCCTCTCAATGGCTTCTCTGTGCACACTGAAAAAGGAAAAAAAAAAAAAAGCTTTTTTCCTTCTTTGCAAGATTTACTTCTATTGTATCCGTCATAACCCTCCCCTCCCCAGATTTCAGGCATTTGAAAAGTTCAAAAACAGACCAGGCTTGCCTTGCTCAAAACCCTCCCTTAATTTACTTAATCTGCAAATAGTGAAAAAAAAAAAAATTTGCTTTCCTTTAATTTTTAACACTTAAACATCTCCTCAAAGAGGTCTTTCCTCAACATTCCACTGCACTAATTTCTTTCTCACCATGACTTGTAATTACACATATCTCTATATCCTTGAGTCATAGTATTCTGTATCATCAGAGGTTCATAAGGGCAGGGCCTCTGTCCAGTCTATTTCTCAACATGTCTCCCAGGCTTGTCACTATAGCAGATGCATGGTAGGAGGGAATGTTTGTGGACTCATCTTTCGCCTCCTTTCTTGGTACTAAGGTTGCTTATCAAAAGTCACAAAGGCAAGTCTAGTTTAGGTAGTTACTCAGTTACCTCCCACTGATGTAGTCACATGGCCTGTTGTATATTGCCTCTCCCCAGGTATCACCACCGTGCTGACAATGACCACCCTTAGCACCATCGCCCGGAAGTCGCTCCCCAAGGTGTCCTATGTCACAGCGATGGATCTCTTTGTATCAGTTTGTTTCATCTTTGTCTTCTCTGCTCTGGTGGAGTATGGCACCCTGCATTACTTTGTCAGCAACCGGAAACCCAGCAAGGACAAAGACAAAAAGAAGAAAAACCCTGTATGTATCATTTCTTGTTGGGAGTTTTGAAATGTTGCAGAAAGGCCACCTGGTTTTGTTTGTTTGGTCCTGCTTAGCCTCTCTGCAGCTAAATACTTTGGGCTCCAAGGTAACAGCAGAATTTGTGAGTTTGACCAAGCCCTGATAGATTCATTGTGTTTGCTAGGTACTTGGGAGAGACCTGATCAGATTCTTGCTCTCCATTTTATGGGGAGGGTAACCATGGCTTAGAAATGCATTCATTCTAGGTGCTATTATTTTAGGTTCCATCACAGCTCATATTTCTGCCCCCTTTAATATCTTTAAATTAGGTAGTGTGTTTCAAATTAAACTTTTCATCCAAGGCTTTTCTCTGGGATGCCATGAGGTTCACCACACTTTTATAGTTAACTTCATAATTAACTTCATAGCTGCGTTGTGAACAGAGGACTTTTATTGGTTTTATACTCAAAATATACCTGAAATGGCTCATCTATTGTTTGGCCAAGTTAATTAGCCTTCTTTTGTCTTCATTTTTTCACATATAAAATAAGTATTACATATGTTAATGGAGGTAAACTGTATTACAAAGCACCTTTGGCTTTAATACTTGATGGTGATGGCTGATAATGATTTATACAGTTACCAGCCTGCATTGCTTCAGTGATTTGGAATCAGGTAGGAGGACTCTACCCTGCCACCAAACTTTAGAGATGAAGAGGCACAAATGTAAATCTCTAAAAATATATATATTTTTTTAAATTATGGATGTTGAGAACATGTAGCTGCTCATTTAACCAGCTTAAACACAGTGTCCAGATCACAGGAAGCATTATGAAAGTTAAATCCATTCCTTTCCATGACTGTGACAATGGAGTTTACCGCACCCTGCTGAATTTATACCATTTTCCTGGTCTTCTGCTCTAAGGGCCACGAGAGTCAGAAGAGTGGCTAGCTACCTGACCTGTGGACTTCAGGGTGGGGATTGGGGTGTTGAGTTATAATGAGGGAATCTAGCTCCTTCTAGATTATATCCTGATGTATCACCAGGAACTCAGGGGAAATGCTACAAGTGGCATGTGTTTGAATGCAGGACTTTATAATAGGTAAAAAGAACATCTACTGACCAGGGTGGGGCTCACCTCTACAAAATTTCCCCGCATATAGGAAACTTGACTGCATAATTTGTGGTAGTGGGTGATTGCCCACTACTGTTCACGATTTCCCCTAAGGGAAAAAAAAAAGCATCATTATTTGTGATGGTTAATATAAGAGTGTTTCTCTTTCCTGTCCCAAATATTCACTGGCTTCATGCAGACCTTTTCTTCCCTGGCTTGTCTGCCTTTCCCTTGTCTCTATCCTTGTTTTATTTTCCCTGTTGTCTTGCTGTTTTCTCCCCTTCTTTTACTTTCCATTTCATTTTCTCCCCCCAAAAGATGGCTCTATTGACACTAATGTTATGACCTGCTGGCAGTAACAGGGATGTGAGGACTGGCTTTCAGACAGGTGTTAAGAGTCCTTTGACAGAAGCCTTTCCGCCCTAACAGTTGTGTCATTGCAGAGTGGATTCTGTTCTAGAAACTGAAGTATTAGGATTTTTGAGCCTGGGTCATGAAGATGGTAGGAAAAGGCAGAGGGACAAGGGTTAAAGAAACTGAAGAAAAGAAGTTACCTGAGAATGGCATTTATTTCCCCCTCTAAGCCAATTAGGTGATTTATGAGAACTCAGCTAGCACCCAAGACGGGAGGCTGGAACTTGAAATGTTATTTTCTCATTTAATATGCCCTTTGGTTGCTCATGTCAAGACTCACCTATTAAGGTTTCCTTGGTAATTAGAAAATAAAAACAGCATTTCTAGACAGGAAACTAGGCACGGGAGGCTTCTTCACAACTGAGCAGCATTGGTTGTGGCCACTAGATAAATGCGGATTAATTTATTGAGGATTTTACTTGCAATCACCGAATTCCATTTTTCAACTTCAGGCATATACTTTATTATAAGAATTTTCCTTCTGTGTTTATAATTTCAGTTCATTTCACTTACTATTTTTCAAAATGTATTTTTAATTTATCTTATTTTGTCTCTTTTTTTTCCTTTCTTTTTTCCCCTTCTTTTGATTAAAAAAAATGCGATTCTCTTTTCTGTCTACAAACCCAAAGCTTCTTCGGATGTTTTCCTTCAAGGTATAATGTTTTTGGAATGGAAATTCACTGCATGCAATTGCTAAAATTAACTATTAACGCTTACATGGTATTTTATTTTTTTTATGAACAGACATTAAGCATTCTACTAGATAACACATTTAAGATGGAGAAAGTTCTATAGATTTCTAGAGTTGATTCAAAAAACATACACTAACTTACACAAGTTTTGACCTTACATGAAGTTAAAAAGCTATATTCTCCATGAATTGTCAGTAGCTAACACAACCTTTTTTCTGCATTAGAAGTCAAACTTACCCTTTTCTTAGATGAAAACAATATCCATTTTCAGTGGCAGCACCTATTTGCCATATATTCCATTTTAAAGCTAAAACTTAACTCTGTAAATGTTAATTCAAACCATGGTTATTTTTTGAAAAATAAATTTAATACTTTCCATTAGTCAGACCTCTGTCAGTTCCTTCCAGGCTAATCCAGGGCCATTTCACTCCAGCATGCAACACTGAAATGAAATTTCTGTTCCTAAATCCTGATTCACATACACTAGGATTTGTAGTTACATTATCTTAATATTAGTATATTCAAATTAAAATTAAATAATTGGTGCAAATGAGATTAGCCTTCAGTTAATTAGCATTTCGTCTCAAGATTTAAGAAGAGGTGGACAGGTAATGCCATCCTTCTTTGCATTTCCACTCACATATAGGTAACTACAACATTGCTCACATTCTGAAACTACCAGATAATGAATGTTAGATGAAGAACTACATTCCTTTAAAACAAGTCATGCCACTGCGGTATAAACTCAGAAAACGTCTATATTTTTATGTTATTTTAACATTTTCTATTACTAGCATTTAATACCTTTGCTCAGTGTAATGGGTATTTGCCTATAGGTAAGCATGACACAAATTTTGATTTCGAAATTAATCCATTTTCAGTTCTGTTCCACTCACATGCAGCACCATTAAATGCCTTCATGTAACCAACTTCACATCTAATATTTACTAGAATAATATTCCATGTAGCTGTTTGATTTAAATCTTTAAACTTTGAGTTCTTTTGGTGTTCAATCTTCTTGCTATAGCTATTAGCTTGATGGTATTATTTTCAGCTGCACTGCTTAAGCTCAAAATTTGAACACTGCAAATGCTATCCTTCTAAGTTCAATTTTACCATTGTAGATCATGATGTCATAGCAACTTCCTGAGTACCATTTTCAGAGTCATCATTCACATTGGAGACATTGTGGAGAAACAGTTTAGGGCTGATCATGTGTGACTAACTGGGGTCTCTCCTTCCTTACCTGTGTCTCAGGCCCCAACCATTGATATCCGCCCAAGATCAGCCACCATTCAAATGAACAATGCCACACACCTTCAAGAGCGAGATGAAGAATACGGGTACGAGTGTCTTGACGGCAAGGACTGTGCCAGTTTCTTCTGCTGTTTTGAAGATTGCAGAACAGGAGCCTGGAGACATGGGAGGATACATATCCGCATTGCCAAAATGGACTCATATGCACGTATCTTCTTCCCCACTGCCTTCTGCTTGTTCAATCTGGTTTACTGGGTTTCCTACCTTTACCTGTGAAAAGGTATGGGTTTCATCAATATATGGGGGTCTTATTCGCTAAATCTTATAGAGAGTGATGTCCTTTCTAAGTCCACTGAATTCATCCTCTTTGTAGTTTCTAATGATCAGAATCTGTTTCTATGTTCTAACATGGTAAAGTGTAATAATGTCTTACTGTTTGTGCCCGACTCTCCGGTGGGAAGTATAATTTGAACTGTAATGTTTGCTGTGTTTCAAACCTGCAAGGTGAAGCTAAATTAGAGCAAGAACATTGAAACTAAACAAGATATTATCTCAATTGCTGTAGCTGAAAACAGCCATGACTGTTTATAGTGGTGGCGTCCTTACTCAATTCAAAATACAATTAGATGCAAAAGATCTGAAACTATATCTTATGTTCATTTGGAGTCAGATTGTGGTAACTTTGCTCCCAATAGGCTATCTCCCTCATTTGAGAAAAATCACAGCTCACTTTCACTATAAGAGGCTAGTCTAGAAATCGACTACACCTATATATAACCCAAGAAAATTTCCTCCACACCACATGTACAATGATGTAAATATTCCATAACGTAGAATGCTTCAAGTTTAATGCATGCATCTCCTTAGAGCCAAAATAAATGGATTGGCGTTAACATCATAAAGTATTGTCTGTTATTCTGTGTCTTTGGACTACAAAAGAATCATGACTGCGATTATAAGGATCTGGGTTTGGAACTGGAGAGAGGAAGTTCCTCTATTTTCTTCCTCATGCACGATGATTAAAACAGCATTTTTTCCTTTGTATGACATATTCAAACACTATAGACTGAATAATTGACACTTGCCACCTCTAAATATGCCCAGTTTCATTGAATATAAAGTAACTATATGTGCTTGCTGCTGTTTTTTCTTCCTTTTAGGATAGAGCATAACAGAACTTTCTCTCCATCACAAGATCTGCTTTTAGTGCTTGTGAGTGCCTTGTGGGCAGAACAATTGTTTTTTCCTGGATGGGTCCTCAGCACCTTAGATAGTGCCTAGCACATAGCTGGTGCTCAATAAATAGGGTTTGAAGTAAAATGGCTTCATATTTTTCTGATGACTGTTTCTGCACTGGTCTGGAACCAGTTAGTCATCTTTTCCCATAAGCATTGTTAAGTAATATTTGATCTTGCAGGAAAAAAAAAAGGATCCAAAGAACTTTGGATATTTATGTTCATTATCAAAAACTTGTCTGAGCCATAGTCTCTCCTCCTTTTAAAATAATAGTCATGTCCTACATTTGTATACAGAAATGGTCTGCCAAGGCACAGAGTTTGTGCATTATTTTTCCAGGTTTGGGACCGAGTGAGCCCTGAACCATACACGATTCTGATTGAGGACATATGACAGACTTAAAGTAGGATTCATACCAGACTGGCATTCAAAATGTAGTATTCTGTGTTCTGTGGGGGAAAAAATGCACCGAAGAAAAAAATCACTTACAAGGAAGTTGAGCCTATGACTGTGGCCTCATTCACCTTTACTGTAATCACATAAAGTGGTCATCCCAGACTTCAAATACGATGAGTTGAGCTCCATCTTCATGTACTCATCCTGAATCCTTATTTTTCTGAAATATCATCACTTGTCTATACTTCTGTATGGCAATCATTGCTCCAGTTAGAATTCAGTCATAGTTCGTGTAACTTTATAGATAACCTGAAAAAAAAAAAAGTAGTAAAGAAGAGAGAATTGCTTTGATAATAGAAAAACATGTAAAGTCATCATCAAGTCATCTGGGTAAATCTTGAAAACACATTTAGCTGCCAATTTTACAAACCTTTAATATATCAGTGCTCTAGTATATAACCTCAAACACATGTAAATAGAATTATTTTCTTGTTTTGAAATGTTAATATAATAAATGTTGACTCTTTGGGAGAGTTGATGGCAAATTTTCACTGGTGAGAAACATGTTACTATTGTCAACTTGAAATGTACTCCTTAATGGGGACACCCCAAAAAGCTAGCTTTCCAATGTGTGCATAGTATTGGCAAATGAATATATATATATATATTATATATAATCTGATTCTTAATTATCAGCTGCTCCCTGTTTGTGTGTTTGAAACCTTTTCACAAAGGGAACTGCCTAACACGTGGACTTTTACAATAAAAATGCTGCATTCTAATCCATGGTGGCATGTCAGCGGTCTGGTTGAACTTGTTTGTTTTAATGATCGTGACCCCTCTTTCCTGACTCATGCCTTAATATCACCTTCCTTTTTGTGAGCTTTATTTGTGAGTCTGTGACAGGACTGGTGTGGTGATACTCCTCTGTTCAAAAGAGTTAAGAGATACATTTGGGGTGTGGTGTGGAGACAGAAGGCAGAAATGTCACAAAGTAAGTAAAGCTTAAACCTTCTGTGCCTCAAAAAGGTGTGGTGTGGTTAACCATATGGACCCTGGTGTCAGACATAATTGGCATCCCATTTTACCTGTTTTTGACAATTGTCAACTCGGCCTTGGTAAGCCTCCATTTTATCAGCTATAAATTAGGCACAATAATGCCGCCTCATGCCGGAACCTTCCACAGAGTCAAAGGTACTTCTGTCACCTCCAAGGCCTACAGTGCTCTGCTCTGCGTCCTCCCCCCATGTAATCAGCTCTAAAATAATCAAGCAGGAGTCATACAGACCTTAATGTGACTCTGCATCATGTTCTCTGTTTCAGACTATCTGCCCTGCAAACTCCTTTGTAGGTTGAAAATAGTCTGTTGGGGGGAAAAAAAATCACACATTAGTTATTTTTGAGGCCCAAGGACCTTACTTTGTTCCCCCAACACTTAAAAACACAGGGAGTCATGCCCCAGGCACTGTGTTATATGTTCTTGAAGTCCCTTGAAATTCTCAAAAGAATTAAGGAGCATAATCCTTCACAAACAGCTGCCCTAACCTTCCTGTCCCTGTCATTCTTGGGGCCCCTCATGGCTTCCTGCATCCAATTTAAACAGCTATTTCTCACCTTCCAGACATGTTAAAAAAATAGTTTTCACTTTGGTCTTGTCTGCTGTCTAACTCAATGCCCTTTAGCCGAGAGCATATTCATTGTATGGGCTCCATCTCTAAAAATCTCGATATTATTCTGAGTAGTAGCAATGAATTTTGTCTGTGACGAAGGTCAAATTAAATTAACCAAATGATGCAGTCTTTGGGGATCATGTCAAAAATTGCTGTCTCTATGCTTTGTCACTATTAATTTTTTCAAATGTGTAGGAGAAAGGGAGAGTGACCTAAACCAATAACTCGGCTCTATTTTTTAACAAGTGTTCAACTGCCAAAGGTCACATAGCCAGTTAATGGCAAACTTTGGGATAGCCATCGAAGCGTTACTTTTCCTGCTATGCCTCATAGTTTCAGGATCTGAAAGTGAAATTCTGGAATACTATATCTTTCTGTTAATGCATTAGGCTCTGCCAAACTTGAGACTGCCTTCTTTCTTTGATCTTGACCTTGCTCCGATTCCTTTAATTCCAATGAGAGAAATTTTAGCATACCTAGCAACAGAGATAAGTTGGATTTTTCCTTCATTAGCATTCTCTTTTAAATAAGATGACCAATCAGTACTCAATGTTACAACCCACTGCTTTCAGAATTCTGTTTGAAATAAAGGGAACTGCAATAATTTAAAGAAAATCCCAGACCCAAAATTGACCTTTGTCCTTTAGGGATTAGGGCATCTGAGAATCCAAAAGTTCCCTAGCCTCTGGCCTCAGTATCTCTACCATGTCAGGAAAGTAGTGGGAGTGTGCTATCATCACTCATTCTGAGGTTAGAAATGATAGACCAATAGCCAAGTCTATTTTTTTCTTTTAAACTTTAAATTTTTTTGACATTCTTGGGATAATCAAAAAGAGTTTTCCCTAATTATAGTTTGTATAACAAAATGAAAAAAACATGGGTTCTGCTGCAGATTACCAAGGTTTAATTCCTGGCCATGTCAAGACCTATGATCCAACTCCTCCGCTTTAGTTTCCTCATCTGAAAAATGAGGATAACAATGGTTTGTAACTCAGCTGTTACAAGGAATGAGTTAATACCGTTGGATGGTAGCAATTTTCCTCAGCTCAGATATTCAGGGTCAGAAAGAGATGGCTTACAAATCTCATGACCTAGCCTGCTTAAGAATAGTTACCATGTCTGAGAATTCATTCCATTACAATAGAAAAAAAAAAAAAAATCCTGGGGTCGGGATAGAGACTTCAAGCCACACCTAAGGAATCTTACTATCTTGCTGAGATTCTACGTCTCCTATGCAATGAGGGCATGTGGCCCATTTGCTCGGACATACCTTAGCTCTATGGCTTCTCTGCTGTCTGTCATGGTCAACACTGATAGCCATTTAATGTTCAGGCTCTGCTAAGTATGTTGTATCTCCACCCAACTCTTCTGATGCATTTGTCCTATTTCCTCTGTGAGATTCTTTAAAGGAATACCAGAGTCCCAGAGTTCTTGCTCTGTTCAACATTTTGCTAATTAAAGATTCTACCTACTTCATGATCTCTTTCCAGTTTGACTAAAGTGCAATATGCTATTCTTCCAGTACTTGACCTGAATTTTGAGCAGCTTAATTCTAATGTTACCTCAGCTAAGTACTTAATTTTATCCAATCCTCTTAGTAAACAAATTTTAAATGAACAATTCCATGAAAAAATACGATATAAATAATTCACTATCCATTTGCATCCTAAATAAGGTTGTTTATTTACTGTCTATCTCCCTGAGATAGAAATTTAACTTACCTTTCTCTGCCTGTCTTTCTAGTTTTTTCTATTATTTGTGTTTTCTGTGAGTCTAGAATAAGACCTTCATCATAGATGTTTTGATTCAGCATCTAAAAATTTAATTCCACATAAAGCCTATAGTAAATATATATTGCAAGCTACATATAGTGCAGTGTGAGAACAAGAAATCAATTTGAGGGCTTTCTCTGCTCCAAAGTGCCCTTAATATGATAGCAGAGTCAGATAATAACACAAATATCTATAATGGAGTTTCATAAAACTATCCTTAGGTCGATGAAATCATGATTCCAACTGTGGGTGAAAACAGAAAAGATTTTTCTCTGTAATACAAACTGTCTACCATATGTGAGGAGGTCCCATTACTGCTGTAAAATGTTCTTTCTGACAACTAACAAAAACCCTGTAGAAAATTTGAAAACTAAGAAAAAGCACAAAGAATATATATTATCCTTCATCCACTTGCAAGAGTTAACCACTAAATGCATAATTTTTTCTCCTTTTTCCTCTCTATAAGCTGATGGATGATAGACTCAATGGATATTTAGATAAGTTGGTAGCTACAGTTGTGCTTACAGATGCAGAGATGCTTTGTAGTCTCATATTTTCATGTAGCTATGCCAGTGCATGTGTGACACTGACATTTTCTGGCATTCTATTCTATCATACAGCTCTCACTGTAATTTCTTTAGTAAGTCCCTATTCTGAAATTGTGCACTATTTGTTGTTATAGATAATACAGTTAACATCTATATCTATATATCTACATATATAAGGCTTTACAAGTATCTCCCACTATTTACTAGAATAAATCCCTAAAATTGACTTTGCTAAATAAAAAGATAATAGCATTTAAGAAATTCCAGTCCTGGCAAAACAAACAGATAATACACTCAAAGGGATAAATGAAGAAAAAATAATGAAGGTGTTATTTACAAAGATGTAAGTAAGGTTAAGGTCCAACAATAAAAAGAATGTGTATTACCATGCGAATAACAAGAGTAAAGTCATGATCATCTGAATTATCAATAGTTTCCTGTGGCCAGTGTAGCAAACTAACACAAACAGTGACAGAACATAATAGCAAGATGGAAAAATTACTACCTAAAGTAAAAGTCCCTAAGTTCCTTCTGGAGGCTCTATGGAAGTATTTGTGCACTTTCTCTAGGTCTGAGAAGCTTCCTGCATTCCCTGACTGTTGGCCCTCTTCTATTTTTAAAGCCAGCAGCCACAATCCAACCTGTTTCCTTTATCAAGTCATTGTCTCTGGTTCTCACTTCCTTCCTCCCAGTTATAAGGACCCAAGTAATCCAAAATCATCTGCTCGTCTCCAACTCCTTAACATTATCACAGCTGCAAAGTTACTTTACCATGTAAGATATCCAATTCACAGGTTCCAGCCATTAGAATATGGATGCTTGCATAAGAGGAACAAGGAAGAGGACTTCCTGGTGGTGCAAGGGGTTAAGACACAACCTATGAAGCTGTTCGCAGTCTCTGCAGCACAAGGCCAGTGAGCAACCCACATGGCGCAGCAGACCTCTCCTGTCTTGCCCACTTGCTCCCCTCAGCAGTGTATTTCAGTCAGTCTGACTGTTCTGTTCCCCACTCTGTCTCTGGTGAATCCTCTCACCCCCCACACCTCTGGCCTGTATCCAAGTTCTTGTATGTATTAAATAAATAAATCTTAAAAAAAAAAAAAAAGAGGAACAAGGAAGAGCAACCTCTGAGCCAATGGGTGGCTCTCATAGCCAACTTGATGGTAGAAGGTGGATTTTTTCTGAACTTCAGCCCCTAACATCCTGAGTGGAGTCTGATGGGAATAGAGGTAGGGCTGGGGGTTCTGAAGTTAGATTGCTGGCAAGGAGGGTGTCCTTGGAAATGCTACCAGCTTACCACATGCAACTTTGGTTTAGATCTCAGTGTCTGCTCAGCAGATGCTATTTAGGGTAGGACAGATAGCATCTGCCACATGCTAGCCATAAATTCATTTCCATATCCTCTTCCTCTCCTTCCTTCTCCTCCTCCTCCATCATTTCTCACTCACTATGTAAAAATTCTGTTACTATTTGTTCCTGCGCGTCTGCTTTTGTGGCTCACATTCTTAAATGCACAGGCGAGGACCCACCAACAAGGTCATCTACTGTCCCCAAGTTTGCTCCATTTCATTAGTGCTGAAAGTACAAGAGGAAGGAGCATAAATGGAATCCAGAAAATTCTACAGAAGACCCCTCAAAAGGAATTGTGGGTTCAGATATACGTCCAGAAACTGCCAAACAGTGTCCAGGCAGACAGGAAGGGTGGGGATAGGTACCTAGAATTCTGTTGCCCCAACCTAATTATCCCACTGGCCAAAACAGTAAGAGATCAAGGAAATCCACACAGAGTGGTCAGAGGCTCCTCTGGACATACTGCATGGTGAAGAAGGGTGGAGAATTGGATCGACACAAATGGAAGGAAATTATCCAGCAACTTTCTCCATCAATTAGCACAGGAAGTACATGAAATAATTATGTGCACCTTACTCATCATAACTCTCTGATGATAAAGGTGGACTTTTATTTTTTTTTTCATTTGGATTCCCATTCTATTAATATACACTTTCAAAGGAATCACATTGGAATACGAGAGACCTATCTATTTTAAACTGTGCATGCTCCTCAACACAAACAACTTTCCAGTTGGCCTCATAACAGTCAAGCACATGCCTTCAGTAAGCTACTTTCTGGGGGTTAATGTGGGTTAATAGCCATGGCCCTTTGCTGAGCCCCATAACCAGGGTGCCCAGTCAATCAGCGATTTGCAGGCCAAAGTAGCCTTGAGCTGCTCTAACAGAATGCGTCTTCTGGACCCATATGTCTCATATGTTATTAGTGGGTATAAAAAGAGACAGGATTTCTGAGTCAGTGGAAACCCAAGGGTACAATTTTATGCTGGGTTCAAGGTCAAAAACAGCAAAGCCACAGTCCTATATCAATAAAGATAAAGACTATAGGGACAATTAAAACTTAATTGGGGCCTCCCCGGTGGCGCAGCAGTAGAGCGCTGGGTTGCGAAGCTGCCCGCGGCCTCTGCGGCACCGGTTCAATCCCCGGCTGCTCCCTGGCCACCGGAGGAGGGTCCCACATGGTGCGCAGACCTCTCCTGCCGCCCGCTGCTCCCCTCAGCAGTGTATTTCGGTCCTTCTGCCTGCTCTGCTCCCCGCTCTGGCCCTGGTGAATTCTCTCACCCTCCCGCGCTTCTGACTGTACCCAGTGCATGTATAAACAAAAAAACAAACAAATAAATAAAAAAAACATGCCTCTATTAAAAAAAAAAATCAAAAAAAAAAAAAAAAACTTAATTGGCACAATTTCACCTAAAGTTACTACAGTTGAACCATTGGGAGACCAGACTAGCACAGAAGACACTCTGAGCCCAGGCCCACAGACTATGATCTCCTCACTGAAGAGCTTACTTGCCCCCTGGAAAGTCCTAGGAGGAATTAAGTTCTTTTCAGGCCCAGATGTGAACCCTGTTGAATAGAGCAATTCTACTTGATACTTGAATATACCTTCTCTCCTCTTTCAAGACTCTACTGATTTGTGTCTCCCCTTTCACCCTTTTTGCATTCTTTTCTTTGTTCAAATATACTCAATACCTTTCTGAGATAATGAGATATGATTTAATTTAACAAGGGTGTTGAGCACTTACCATATGCCAAGCACTGGAAAAGAAAGAAAAGCATGGGTAAAGTTTCTCAAGTATGAGCAGAGTCATGGTTATGTTAATTTTTAGTTTTATATTACTTTACTGTACAAAATGCATTTCTTAAATTGTTCACAAAGTTTAACTATACAGTTGAAAGTAGAAAAAAATTAAAATATTATTTTAGTAGTTGGAAAGTGTTCTGCAAGATATAGTTACAAAATGACCCAAACATTATAGAAAATATACCTATGTGTATATCCATACCCATATGCTGCCCTTCTTTTCTTAGTTTAAGAGAACCATGACCCTAACCTAATGAGCAAATCCTTAATGCTATTTACCCTGATGGCTGCTGTAAATATTTTCCAAGTGCATAAAATTGATTGTCTTTATGACGTTTGACCTGAAATGAGTTTTCTCTACTCACAAGTTGCAGTCCCTGTGGATCTGTCCAGACTGATATGAGCAGCCTGCTGTGCTACATCTCAGCCCCTTTGAAAAACAGGTTCCAAAAAGAGCTGTCCAATTGGAATCACCCACGGTTCTGGCCTCCATTAGATTATGAGTTCCAAAAAATGACTCACGTGTAAAGCAAACCATGACCTCAAACTTCTCTGGTATTCCAATCCTGGCCCCCCCCAAAGTAAAGTTTGATATGCCACCTCATATAATTTAGGTCAGAAAATCACAAAGAAAAATTTTATATTTGGTAGATAGATTAGATAGATCAAAAGAAGGGAGGTGGGGTGGAGGAAGGAAGGAAGAATATGGTGATAGATAGCAAGTATATAGGTAGGCAGACAGATAAAAGGAAAAATACTAATAATATTCATGCTGTTGGGAGTACAGGAGATGACTTGCTTCTTTCAAAGATCCCATTTTCTAAAATCCTAAATTGTACACATGAATTAATTTCACAACCATAAAAGGGCCATGCTATTAAACTCAGAAAATTGCTAGGATAAAAATCTAGTTTTTAAATACATTGTAAGTGAAGTGGTCAATGTAAAAAAAAAAGTTTTCTTAGAGGAAGTAGGCAACAGTGCTACATATACCATTCACCCCTTCCTCAAAATTATTTTAAATGTCAAATGTTCCAAAATCCAGAAGTAGAATAAATTTCCTTTTCTTGATGTTTGGTACATTCCCTTTGTCTTTTGCTGGACTCCCTTCCTGTTTCAGTGGCATTTCAGGAAGTTATTTGAAGACTCAACGCTCCCACACTCACACCTTCAGTTCCTTTTCTTCTTGAAAAACACAGAAAGTGCTCAAGGGAAGCACCAAAGTAGAGGCTGTGGAGGGTGGAATTCTCTCTCCATCCCCATCCCTAGTGGAGCTCAGGTGGTCATAGTCATCTGCGTTTCACCAACCCACAGCATGGTTTTTTGATGTTTCTGAAGAGACAGGATCCCAAATCTGGGTCATGGTAGCCTCCTCCAATTAGTCACAGCCACACTGCTGTGAGCTGATGAAAGAACATTGCCACATTCCTCCTCCCTGAGGTGGATGGTTAAGGATGATTAAATAGTGTGTTTTGCTCTCCACAGCACCCACACAGAAATAATAAAGGGACATATTTGAAGAGGACATTGTAGAAAGTTCATATTGAGTTTTTTCTATATATTATAGAATTTCACAGCTTTCTAGGACCATGAAGAATTTCTACTTCATTCAGTGATTGCTTGATTCAATTATTTGTTCATTCTAAACATTTGTCAAGCTTTCATTTAGGGCTAGAAATGATGCCATATGCTAAGGATAGAATAAACAAGTCACAGAAATTTACTTCTCCCTTTAAAAAAATATTTAGTATTAAGTATTTCTGAATACCTAGTGTGTACCCAATACTGCGAGGCATTAAAGTTAGCCCAACACTATAGCAAAAATTGCAGAGACCTATATCCAATGCACACTAATCAGACTTTGACAGACACCAGCATGTACATTTCTCTGCCTGGGACTTTTGGATCACTGGAGTTAATTTTACTGTCTACACAGGAGGCTAAAAGTGTCATGGGACTAACACTCTCTTCTCCAGTCACCTACCTCCTCTTAGCTTCCTTTAGCTGATAACTGATAGGACTATTAGTAACTACTCTAATTTGCCTGGGACTAATGTGTCACCCAGTGAAAAAACTATAACCTTGCGAACCACAGAGGTTATGTGTGAATATTCTGACTCCTCATGTGAGTTAACGCTGAGACGCAGATTTCACACAGGCTGCCGCAGTACCTCAGCATATGACGCTCCAGTTATCTGGAGTGGCAATGCTCTTGACTGCTTCACAGCCTACTTTCCCTCCCCTGCCTCCTCACTTCCTTACACTTCCTCAAAGGTGTCCTGAGATCATTTCCAAATTTTTTGTACTTGACTCCTCCCCTCAGGGTCTTCTTCCATGGAAAAAAAACAAAACAAACAAACAAACAAAAAACAACTACAGTAAGGTCATGATTCCTGCCCTTGAAGGGACATAAGATGTAGTGACCGAGTCAGCAAGAAAATGGTAACAGCAGTGCAGTGTGATAAACTCTATGATGAGGGAAATGTCAGAGTGCTCTGGAAGCACATGGGGTGCCTTGGTGGAAGGGCAATGGCTTACAGTAACAAGTGCCATCTAAGTTGAATGGTGAAGGATGAGGTACAGCTAATCCACAGAATGGAGAAAGGAGTATAAAATATTTTAGGCAGGAGAAAAAAAAACCTGGGAATTAAAACTAAGTACAACCTGCTCAAGAATTTACAAATAGTGTCCAATGGTTGAAAATAGAATGAAGTGAGCAGTTGGGATAGAGGAAAACATAGACTCAAGAAGATGCTAAGTCATGAATGACCTTGTATGCCCTGGTAAGGAGTTTGGACTTTATCCTGAGGGCAGTGAAATGACATTGACAAGTTCTAAGTAAGACAGGAAGTGACATGATTTGATTTGACTTCAGAATATCACTCAGACCAAGAAAAATAGATTGGAGGGGCCATGACCTGAAGCAGGTAAAGAAACTGCTGCACTGACTCAGGGGAGTGTCGAGGGTATCTGAATACTGGGGATAGGTAAAAAGGGCTGTATTTCTAAGTTGTTAAGGAAACAGAAGTGTAAACATTGTGATTTCTTAAATTTTCTCTCTAAGACAAAACGTTCAGGTTCTCACCTGTGTAAACTGGTAGAGAATTGGAAAATCATTACAATAGTAAATTAAATGGAAGATTTCAGGTTAGGATCTGTTGGATTCAAGTTTTTGTGGAAAAGTCTTTGTATATTTATCATTAGAATCAATATTAAAAAAAGGTAAACAGAGAGGGATTGGAATTAACACGTCTTGATTCTAGTGTGTGAGTTGACTAATTTGTTAAATATCTCTCAGTTTACTCATCTTAAATGAAGACAACAAATGAAGTGAACCCACTTCATAAAGTGAGATAATACATGAAGTGGGTTTAGCAGAGAGCCCAATCTATAGTTATATCTCAATTATTATGATCCTTATATTTTATAGCAGAGTTACCAACCAGGTTGATATGAGTAAATACTTGGATACTTTAGATTGGAGCCAAAAAGAGAGAGAGAGAGATGAGAAATATAACATAGATTATTAAGACATCAGGACAATACCTAAAGATGACAGAATGGATAGGATTATTGAGGGAAAGTGTTTAGAATGAAAAAGGAAAGAGGATGTACCTAGAAAGAAAACAAAAGAAAATTCTAGTAACCAGGCCCAGGATGACATAGCAGAAGGTGTGACCACTCTCTAAATCAGAGAGCAACACAAGGAGAGATCAACAGGACAAATTCTACACAAAGGTAACTAAAACTGGGATTGAGAAGTTTATACTGAATTTAACAGCAAAGAAGTCAATGGTGATTTTATCTACAACAATTTCAGCTGAGTGGAGGTGGCAGAAGTCAGACTCTAGTTGTCTGAAGCACAAATGGGAGCTGAAAAAATGGAGACAGCAATTGTAGACAATTCCTTTAAGACAGTTGTGAAGCAGAGAGAGATAAGAAAATAGCTCGAGGGGATCTAAAGAGGAGATGGGAAATTTTTATCTAAGATGGACGCAAAATTCATCCCTTTAAATACTCTTGGGGAGTATCACAGAAAAGAGTGAAGATAAAGAAAATAAATGGTATTGCTAATGATCAAGACTCTTAAGAAGTCTGAATACAAGAGGGCCCTGGGCACAGGTGAAGGAAATACAACTTTAATCTCATGACTAAAGGAGCAAAACTTTGGTACAGGTGTGATAAGATGTGTAAGTGGTTTGTCAGGAGATATAACATGGATGGTAAAGTCTAGGAAGATGAGTGAAGGTAGTAAACTGATGGTTATAGAGAAAAATCACAGAGTAAGTATTAATTATGCAGATTCCCAGGCTCCAATCCATATCTATAGGATCAGAATTTTTTTTTAAGATTTATGTATTTATGCATACAAGAACTGGGGTACAGGCCAGAGGTGTGGGGGGTAAGAGCATTCACCAGAGTGGGGAGCAGAACAGGCGGATTGACAAAAATACACTGCTGAGGGGAGCAGCGGGAGAGTCAGGAGAGGTCTGCTGCAGTGTGTGGATCACCTTCCTGGCCAGGAATCAAACTCGTGCTGCAGTGGCAGTGGATAGCTTCACAGTGCTGTGTCTTAACCCCTTAGCCACCAGAGAGGCCACGGGATCAGAATTTTTGAATATTGAAGATTATGTCTTCAACAAATTCCTAAGTAATTCTTATGAACTAGAACTAGATTCAATTAGTAAAGAAGCACTGGGATTCTATGACCTAGTTGGCACTAAAGAACAGGTCAGAGAAGGAAAAATAGGGATAGACATGTAGGATTAGATAGGTTTAGATAGATTATAGCAAGATTTTAACAAGGTCCAGATTACTGCCATGACTTCAGTTCAAAGGTGATTATGTTCAAAGGATTCAAGTTATTTTGTTGGGATATCTAATCCACATAGATGTTGGAGAACATGAGATTTCAGGGACATTTTTACCAGAGGACTCTTGTTTACAACTCCTGTACAGAGTGGATGTTACCACAGCCAGGAAACCACCATTGTTTCTCTCCTGCTCTATGGAAAAATTTCAACAGATTGAGCCTTTGTGAAAGGCCACCGATTAAAGTCCTTTTGTATCATTTCCCTTGATCATTCCTCGGGCCATTACATACCCATGCCCCCACACCTCCAAAAACAGTTACAACAATACCTAATGGTCTCCATAGGAAATTCACAGATGATCATCTCCTTGAAATGTTTTCTTTGCAATGACCATAAATGAAATAAGTAACTGCTCTGAGACTCATTATCTACCACAAATAGAGATAATATACTTCACACAGTGGGTGTAAGGGCTGTATGAAATAATGTATACAAAGCATATAGAATGCTTAATGCTTGAGCCATAATATATGCCCAAGATGTGAGAAATTCTGTTACTATCATAATTTTTTCATGCACCAAAAATTAAGCACATTATTCAGTGCTGTCCTCTGCACTTATAATTAGTCCTGCGATTAGTATGCTAGATGTGGTAAGAAAATTTAGTTTATATATCATAACTGATATTACATTTAAAATTGCATTTTAAAGTGTTTTTAAACTTCAACAAAACTGACTAGATGAATATAATCTATTCCTTTGGGAAAGTAGGATTCAAAGAGAAAACAAAAAATTTTAGGATTAAATTTTCCGTGCCTGTTACATCATTTTATTCTACTTTCATTGGCTGCCACCCTCCTAACAAATTGTTTTTGTTCCCATAATATTCTCTTACACTATCCACAGCAAGCCAGAGAACTGTGATTTTTTAATATAGATTTTTTGCTCCCCAGAAATTGGGCTAAAAGAAGGTGAGAATCTATCAGAGTTGCCAAAGGAGAAATGTTTGGTGATAAATTATTATCTAACTGAGTATGTACAATGGACACACAAGCTATCCTGAAACTGTCGAATCAAATGTGATCATGATTAGAATAAAGCTGCCAGTGTCAGGGCCTTGCTTAAATAAAGCAAAAAGTTCTGACAGCATTTCCCCTGGTGTGGATGAATGACTGAACAAACAAAGTGGAGAAGATTGTGAAACAGCTTTTTTTTTTTTTGTGGTTAAGAAAACAGGAAATTCAAGTTTCTCTGCTTTGTACTATCTGCAGATAACACTTTGGAAACAAAAAGCAGCACACTTTTCCAGAAGCACATATTTTGTTGATTCCAAGGTTCCAAGGGTCTTTCTCCTTTCGTTTTGCTTCTGACTAGAGCTAGTCATGGTCAGCTATGGGTAAAAAAAGCACTGCAGTTTTCAAAATTACATGGCATAGCCAGGCTCAAAGGGCAACTGAAGTCTGGCAAAGATGTTGGAGCAACAGGAACCCTCATTCATGCCTAGTGGGAATTCAACACAGTATAACCACTTTGAAAGACACTGTGTTGGTTTCTTACAAAATTAAACGCATTCTTATCATGTGATGTTGTAATCATGCTCGTGAAATTTACCCAAAGGAATTGAAAGCAAACACCCACATAAAAAAAACTGCACATGGATGTTTACAGCAGCTTTTATTTGCAATTGTCATAACTTGGAAGCAACCAAGGTATTCTTCAGTGGGTGGATAAGTAAACGGTGGTGCGTGCTAATAATGGAATTACCAGTCAGCACTACAACCAAATGATGAAGCCATGAAAACACATGGAGGAAACTTAAAGGCTTATTATAGTACTCGCTGAAATAAGCCAATCTGAAAAGGCTACATACCGAATGATGTTGACTATAGGACATCCTGGAAAAGGCAAAACTTAGGAAAACAGTAAAAAGATCAATAGTTACAAGGGTTTGTGGGGGGCAGTTGGGAGTTGGATGAATAGGGGGAGAACCAAGGACTTCTAGGGTAGTATAACTATTCACTATGATACTATGATGTGGGAGTCATGTCATTACACATTTGTATACACTCATAGAACGTACAAGACCAAGCAAACCCTATGTGAACTATGGACTTTGTCTGCATTAATAACGTGTCAAAGCAGGTTCATCCATTGAAGTAAATATTTACCACTCTGGTGAGGGGTGCTGATAGTTAGGGGGCTGCACATATGTGGGGCCCGGGACATCTAGAAAACCTCTATCCTTTTCTCTCAATTTTGCTATGAAAGTAAAAGCGCTCTACAGCATAAAATCTTAAAACATCTCAGCTAATAAAGAGCCAGTTTTGAAGATTCAAATCTTTCAGTAAAAATATTTTATCAAAAAAGTTCTTGAGTTGGAAAGTGAGATTTCTATTACCTTCATGGAGTATCTTCCCAATCATCTGGGGATCAATCAAAAGGAAAAGACTTAGACACTTACTGAGTTGCTGCAAAATACATTATCTCTCTATTGCTGTGTAACAAATTTCCCCTAATCTTAGTAGCTTGCAGCAGTAAATGTTTAACATTTCATTGCTCAAATGGCTGTTGGTAGGTCTCATTTTCTCACTGGCTGCCTGTCACGTAGGCCCTGCTACAGGGCTGTTTACAGCATGCAGCAGTGTGCTCCTGCAAAATGATGGAGAGAAACACCATGCATGCTGGGCCTTCCTGGTGGCACAAGGGGTTGTCTCAGCACTATGAAGCTATCCTCAGACACTGCAGCATGAGTTCGATCCCAGCCAGGGAACTGACCCACATGGCGCAGCAGACATCTCCTATCTACCCGCTGCTCCCCTCAGCAGTGTATTTCAGTCAGTCTGTTCTGTTCCCCACTCTGTCTCTGGTGAATCCTCTAACCCCCTGCACCCCTGCACCTCTGCCCTGTACCCAAGTTATTGTATGCATAAATAAGTAAATCTTAAAAAAAACACACCATGCATTCCACTATAGTCTATTTGTTTGTTTGTTTGTTTTAGATTTATTTATTGATGCATACAAGAGCTGGGGTACAGGCCAAAAGTGCAAGGGGTGAGAGTATTCACCAGAGACAGAGTGGGGAACAGAACAGGCAGACTGACCAAAGTACATTGCTGAGGGAAACAGCGGACAAGTCAGGAGAGGTCTGCTGCGCCATGTGGGTTTCTCCCTGGCTGACCGGGGATAGAACTCATGCTGCAGAGGGTGCTATTGCTTCATAGTGTGGTGCTTAACCCCTTGTGCCACCAGGGAGGTCCCACTATTTGTTAGAAGCAAAACACTGAGTACCAAATAAAGGAAGGAGTATCAAAGAATTAGCTGACATATTTTTTAAAATCACCACCTATGGGCCCAGTTCTGAGAAGGTGGGCACTCAGGGTCACAGCTTTGACCCTGGCAGTAATGAACTGCCCTTTAATCCTTCCTTACACAGCCCAGGGTCAATCGTATTCTGACTCAGTTCATGTTGCTGAAGTATGTGTCGCCAAGCCCAAGGCTAAGTGCACCTTTAGCAATCCAGGCAGGACTGGGATGAATTTAAGAGTCCACAGAAATCTGTTTTCATTTTCTTGCATGATTTCACTAACACTCATGCAATCCAAAAATATGATGAGATTGCTTTAGTGTCCTTTATTTGTTGCTGTTCCTCGCCTTTCCCAACTAGTGTTTTCTGAATATCCCAGAAGACACCAATGTTGTGCCCAGAAAGAAACAGAAACCAGAGACATCTTTGCAGGTTAAATACGTATTGCATCTCCAGAACCCACTTTTATGGCCAAAGGAGAAACTAGAATTATTCAACAAGAAAAAATGCCCCTTTTCATGCATTATGTTATTCTGTTAGTCTCTCTTCCTCTCTCTCACTGTATAATATATATGAAAGCATCCATAACAGAGAATTATTTTAATAAGCCTTCTTTAAAAAAATATACATAGATGGATCAGGCAAAAATTATGCTTTATAAAAAATGTTTTTCTTTCTAAAAACTATTCTAGCTAAGAAATACATTAGTACTATTCTCATCTTATGTTTCCAAGAGCACTTTACCACTTAAAAATAACTTTGCATATGCAATTTTATTTCATTTTCATGAAAAACCTGTGGGAGAGGTACAGGAAATATTAATCTCCGCACTGCATATATATGGGGATATGCAGATGTTTGGTTTGCGCTCATAGTGATAGAATTGCCCCCTTAAGGATATTTTAGAATAGGGTTAATGAGAGAGATAGAGGGGGAGGAAGAGGGAGAGAATATGAATATGGGCTGTTGAGATTTAAAGCAATTGTCATCCCACAGCAGGTGCCTGATGGAGCTCACCTCCAAGTGCCTCCCGAGGCCCCACAGCTGACTCTCAAAGTTGAGTACAAAGCTCCTGTTTGAAACAAGAAGAAACTGAAGTTTTAGACTTGATGAGTCATAGCACTGTGGAAAACTCTAAGCCTGAAAACCAGTTTTTCTTCCTGGAATTTCTCCTTTATTCACTGGAAGTGGGTCCCAAACCATTGCATAGCCCAAGGCATTGCAAATCAAAACTGTATCAGTTCTAAATGACTGTGCCTATCAGTCAATAAATTTACCCCAGTGGTTCTCAAAGTCTGAACAGCATTAGGATAACCTGAAAGATTCCTGAAAACACAGCAGGGGAGAAAAGGGCCTGGCACCAGGCTGCCTATTAACCTATTCAGTAGCCTGGGGGTGGGGGACTGGGTTGGGTGCAGCCCAGTAATTTGCATTTCTAAAACATTGTTTCCAGGCCATGCTCATGATGCTGATCTAGGGATGTGACACTGAGAAGCTCTGATCTGTTCTTTTTGTATCTATGCTCCTTGAGCTGAGTTCTCCCCTGAACTTGGCCCTTACTGGCCCTTGCTACCCAGTATCTGTGCACTGCCCCTACCTAGGGGGGCGTTTATTTTATTTCCTAAATAGACACTTTTGAGAGTGAAGGGGGCATAAGCAACAACTACACTGGGGTTATGTGAGTAAAGGAAAACATATGCACACATATATACATTGAATATATATTAAAATGAACTTATAAATTTATATTGAACATATATTTATATGTAAAAACTGATCATGTTATATTTTTCCTGGATATATGATGATACCTCTCTAGGTCCTAATAAATTCAGGAATTTGTAAAGTTGGGGTAATAACAACCTCTTGGTATCCTGAAAAAAAAATTTTTGAAGATTTATTTATACAAGAACTGGGGTACAGTCAGAGGCTTGGGAGGGTGAGAGAATTCACCAGAGACAAAGCGGGGAGCAGAACAGGCAGACAGACCGAAGACACTGCTTAGGGGAGCAGCAGGCGATGCAGAGAGGGTGACAAAGATACTTCATGCCCACCATCATTTCAGATTTTTCTGTTTCTACTTGCTCAGAGGCCTTGTATTAAAAATACATACTATTACTCCACTTCACTATTTTGAGTGAAGGACCTAGCTTAGAACCTTTTTATGCTAACCAAAAGAAATTCAAAGAGGATCTCACTTTTAGGACACAAGGCAAAAAACGTAGCTAACATTCAGCACTGGTTTTACAGCAGCTGTTTCAGAGGCAGCTGCACCCTGAGGAGTGAGAGTGCTCCACCATGCTCCTTCCTGGGAACTATTTATATTGTTAGGGGGAAAAGGATGTCCCAAAGCAAATTCCATATAGGCTTTGTGGACTCCACCCCCACCCCAGGTCAAAGCCAAAGACACTGGGAACTCCAAATCCCATCACCACCAAAGGGAAGGTGGCTGGGACCTGAGGGTGGGGTTAAGCAGCCAGGTGGATATAAAAGGCAGACACGTGGGCTTTGGGGGACCCCATTTTGGCTCTCCGCCAGCTCGCAGTGTCCGGCCAGTTCTGAGAGTGACTTTGGGTTTCCAGGTCGTCGGATCGGGTAGGACACATTAAAGACTTTATTTCCCTATTTTCTCCCTGAGTTGTACATTTTCCTTATTTCCTTTCCTCTTGTAAATAAGCTTTTTATTAACCTTTTTGTGTGTGTCTGTAGTAGAGTATTCATAAGTCCCTTTAAAGCGCGCGGGTGAGGACCCGCAACCAGGAACCCGTTTAATATCGGGGTTGCTCTATAACAGCATCGCTCAGGTATTTATCCTGCTTTTACTCCATGTTAGTGGTGATTTTAGTTTTAGGTATGGTTTGGTAAGTTATTTTTTGGGTTTGGGGATACTCATAAATGATTTCATATGAATGAATGGCCACTGCATCCTCACTGTATGCCATTTTGGCTTAGGAAAGTTTTCAGAGGAATGCTCTACTGTCAGGTAGCAGGGGAGACCTGTACCTTCCTTCGACCCCACTCTCCTGAGCTCTGTATAGGTGTGGGGGAGAAGGTCATACAGAGGCCTAAGTGGGGAAGTTGTCCCTGGCAGTAATCCAAGAAGAGGCTACTAGCTTCATCTCTCACACAAGGGTAAATTGGAATTTTTAATTAAATGTGTTGTGAGAAGGGGACTCTAACCATTATGCCACCTAGAACAAGTTCTCTATCTTACTGCCACTCGTGGAGGTAAATTGTGAACCAAATCATCATCATGTGCTTTATTTTCTCTGTATTTTCACTGAGAAACTGCTGAGGAATGATTTTCCCTCCAGAAATGAGATTTATTTGAGGAGAAGATCTGGTGTCCTCAAAGAATTCAACAATGGACTAATGGTAATTTAGCCTTTGAGAAAGCTCATGTCTCACAGTATAATGACTATATTAAGTATTTCTTCAAGATTTTTTAAGCTGTAATACAAGAAGGTGCTGAATTATAGCCAAGAATTAGTTATGGTGAAATGGAACAAAAAGAGCACTTACATTATAATTATCAACTTTAAAAAAAATTTCCTAGTAGTTAAGGATTTCTCAAAGCAGAGCATACCACAACTACTATATAAAATGGCAGCAGATATGTATGAATAACATTTTAAATCTTCGTAAATATACATCTGTTTTGTGGTCACCTTCGTGTGTTGATATAAATATTCTTTATATACATTAAAATGCTAGGTATAATACAGCAACCTACACAAGTATGAAAAAAATCCATCAGGGTATTCAGGTATGACTGGAGTTCAGAGATACTAAGAGAGAAAATCCAATCTGATCCAGTAAATTGCACTTCTGGCAAAGCTCCCTGTATTCACACACTCGTATGTCACTTTGCATTCTACCCATTCAAGGTGTGATGCGCATTTCTGACTCTTAATGTCACTTTTGTCGTGGGATATTTTTATCCAATAGAAAGAGACAGAAGTGACAGTATATCCATGTATTGAACGTGAGACTTAAGAGACTCTGCATGCTTGCACTCACTTATTTGCACATCTGCCATCAGCACAGTCCAAGGGCAATGAGAGACACATAGAAAAGAGTCACCCCAGTTGAGCTCAGTCTAGAGTTGCCTAACCTGAGACAAGAGGCAGATGCTTGAGAAACATATATATAGTTCATGTCACTGAGTTTGGAATTGGTTTATAATGCAACAATAGCCTAACAAATTACTTGATAAGGGATAAGAAGCAAACCTGTGTTTGTACTAGCCATTTTGGTATAACACATAATAATTTTTCAAATTATTTCAATCTATGATTTCAATTCATCTTCACTAGGAAGTAAATCATAAAACCTGATAATTCTTCCTTGACAAATCACATTCCAGAAATCCCATTTAGAGGGATGAATCAGACTTGGTCTGAAACTAAAGATATTTATTCCATCCCCTACTTATAAACATTTAGATTTTCCCCACTTAAAAAAAACTCCATGTAATAACATGCTATGCTACAACTAAAAAAGAAATCTACATGAACATGAAATTATTTTTAAGATACTGCCTTTACTTTTTAAAATTTGGAGGATAATATGTGTGGATTGACAAAATGCATATGAAAAATATATCTAGTAGACCAATTTATTTGTATAAATGAATATAATACATGAGTGTAAATATAAATTAAATATGGCTAGAAGATTTTCACAAGCTGAATGACAAGTAGTTACCTCAGGATGAAAAGAGAGGCATCTAATATTGCAGATAATGAGAGAAATGGACTGGAGCTTTAGAAACAAATTAAAATTTTATAAGGAGAATCTATGCATTATTTGTGCAATAAATTGTTAACATAAGATTAAAAGTTATCTGCAGAAATGTTGAATTCTCTGAAGTCAAAGGAGTGACTTTACATTTGGATGCAACTAGGTTAGGCAACAATGCAGATTCAATGTATGTAGGTAGACTGAAAAGTACTTGACAAAAGAGGGTACAGAAAATTTGAAATTTACTGTACTAATGGTCATTAAGAGACAAAAATTTGCCATTATTTGGACAAACACATCCTTTGACACAGAGATTAAAAGTGTCTTCTTTCTGCTTGGAATGTTTTAATTATCTTATACTATGGCTTCAACACTAGAAAAAGTTAATATGAAATTAAAAAAAAATACCCTAATGATTCTTTATAACTCTCTTGTGTAAAATGTTAAAGTATACATGAAGATCTCACTTTTAATTCACAAACACAGGCTGGATAGATGGGTCAATTCAGCGGTATCATTCTGGTCCTTGTTATACTAGACTTGTTGATGGTTCATGGATGATAGTCACAAAGGGAGAAGTAGGGAGATTTAACAAATTGCTAGATGACTACCTCAAGCAGTATCTCTGCACTTCCATTTTTAGCCCACTTTTTCATGTTCAACTCCCCATTTTCAGTATACTTCTCTTCCAACATATTTAATGAATAATTTCATAAATAATAAAGGTGACAATGACAGCAGAAAATGGCCAAAGTCAACTCTTGAAGTCAGAGAATGGAAACACAAGGACAGAAACCAATGAGTCAGCAAGGAGACACAGTGGAAAATATTTTTCCATTTGCTTCTGCTATTCTGGGTAACTTATTCCTGTTGAGTAGACTATATTCCTGTCCTCATTGTAGATTCTTTTCCCATAACTCCAAGATCTTTTCTAATATCTATTTTTTTAATCACAAGCTTGCTTGAACACAAAACCCCATAATTATTCTCCCCTGTGATCTGTTGTCTCCATTTAACACCTGAAGATGCTGAGAAGGGGTTCACTCAAGGCTTATGCTGTGATATCCCTCAGCAAAATCTCTTTTCAATCAAAAAATAATTTTTTAAAATAGATCTGATGACACAGGTGTTTTCAGTTAAAATCTAGTAGTTTTCAGTATCCATATCATAACATACAAAGATTTACCATACACTGAGAATCTATTAGGATCTCACACTGCAAGCTTCTTCAATGGCACCTTCCACCACTACTCTATCATTCACTATATTTCATACTCAACATCTTATTTCAGTTGCTCAAAGATGAAAAGTTGATTCTTGCCTCAGAGCTTTTGCCCTTGCCTTTTGTCTGCATAGAATACCCCCTCAGATCGTCACAGAACTGACTGTTCTTACCGTTCAGGTATTAGACCATGTATTTTTTTCTGTCAGGTTCTTTACCCCAGTCACCACATTCAGTGTTACCAGATACACTAGAAATATGTGGATAAAGAATAGGAAAGTGTCCACACTATACTGGCAATCAAAACATGGATTTTCCAAGAAGGGGAAATAATTCTAAGCCATAGAATACCAAAAATTCATTAGATAAGTGCATCTGATCATTTATCTCAATGTAACAGGATAATTAGTTAGGAGTAGACAGGCATTGTGGAAATAAAAACTAACATTAAAAGGTACAAATTGGTTGAGAAATGAGGGTAGCTGAAGAAGGATCTTAAGGCACAGGATGATTTCATATGTTGTGACCAGATTATTAATCTGTCAGTGGATGCTTCTGAAAAGAGGACTGATTTAGTGAAAACTGTTTTCTAAGAACATTCGCCTGCTCTCTGTAGACTAATGTAACAGTTGTACTAATTGCAGAACATCTATAACAGAAATAGTAAATATATACTTATCACAGCAATAAATTTACAGTTCAGTAATGTTTAATTTGGCTTTTCTAAATTGCTAAATGCTGTGCCTACGTCCTTTGGTGAAGCTACTTGAGATCAATAACGTAGTATTCAAATGAAGGATTCTCATTTCCATATGTTTCCTTAGAATTAGTGTAACTTTATGGGATATCTTAAGAAGTTAGTATAAATTTCAATGAAGACTTTCTTCTTGGGAAAAATCTGAACTATTTGTATCAAATGTTATGTCCCTTTATATATACACCAGGAAAGAAAATTCAGTATATAGTCAGATGATTTATTTTCAAATCTGTTTTCCAAACTTGCTAATCCATATGCATTGAATAAAATAATGTTAAATAAATTTATACCTACAATCTAATGGAGAAATTACAAAATAGTTTATAAGTTTCTCAGAATTATTTTTCTATATTATGAAGTATCTCTCAAATGGTGAAATGTACCAAAGGAACACATATGTTCTGAAGTTTATTTTATTTTTTTAAAGATTTATTTATTTATTAATACAAGTGCTGGGTACAGTCAGAAGTGCGGGAGGGTGAGAGAATTCACCAGAGCCAGAGCGGGGAGCAGAGCAGGCAGAAGGACCGAAGTACACTGCTGAGGGGAGCAGCGGGAGGCAGGAGGGGTCTGCGCGCCATGTGGGACCCTCCTCCGGTGGCCGGGGAGCAGCCGGGGATTGAACTGGCACCGCAGAGGCTGCGGGCAGCTTTGCAACCCAGCGCTCAACTGCTGCGCCACCAGGGAGGCCCCGTTCTGAAGTTTATAGAACAACAAATAGTTAATGACCGCTTACTAAATGATAAGCTAAAGTTTGGATCAAGAATAAGCCCAGTCCTCAGGAAATTGATGATAGTCAAAACCTTTTATGCAGGGAAGGGTATGTCACCTTCTCCATAGTCATGACTGCACTGACCAGGCTGTTTGAAGCTATGCTGTAAATCATGGGATGATTTCACAGAAGTCAAAATCATGCTGGTATTAAAGTATTTAAAAAAGGAAGTCACTATTCTGGGTTCAGTCTATTGCCTTGGCACCCTAGGCAAGCCAACCTGGATCTATGCCAGAGTCAATGCTCTCAAATCCAAGAAAATGAAACCAAAGACCATTCAGGGATCAACAGCCAACTTGACTCACTAATCAGGCAACTGCTTAAGCTGTAACCCTCTGGAGTAATGTCCTTGCCTTGCCTATGATCTTCTGTCTAAAACCTCTCCTGTCAGGTGAGTAGAGCACTCCTGGCCATTTTAGTGAGGTACTGTCCCATCTGAAGTAATTTATGTGCAAATGAGCTCTTATTTTTTTAATGTGCCTCAGTTTATCTTTTGATAGTGAGAACACAGACCAGAACTACACTTCTAGAGAGTCAAGCACTTTCTTTTTATACTATACTTTATTTGTTCTATTAAACAACAACATATTTGACAGGACTAAGGCATATTTAGAATAAATGATTAGATTCTACTTTGAAATATTCCATGCTTTACATGGTGTTATAAAATTAGAGACCATGTTGATGTAAAGGCACTGCAAAATTGAAAACCAAGGTTCATTTTCTTTATACTCTTTGGTTATACTTCTAGTTTGATGAATGAAAAAAAAAGTGAGAATTCACTAAAATGTTTGCACCCAGCTATATGTTCTTTTACACCTTTAATAATTACGATAGCAGCAATAAGCCTACTTTGTTCTTACACGTTAGATAGATATTTTGCTTGCATCTTATGGACATTTACTTATTGAGGCCACAAAGCAAACTTATGAGGTCAAAATTTGTCAATAGATACATTTAGGTTTTCTAGTCTAACTCATTTGAAATTGCCATCTACCTCATGTAGAGAGGGGCCCTGGGATTATGTTTATATCAGATAATCCCAACCCTGTGGCCATAATGTAGCAGAACACAGCAGATTCTCTTTCCAGAGGGTTTCAGATTGGACCCTGAAGACCAGGGACATGAAATAACGTGGGCTTAAAGTAAAAGACAACAAACAGTATAAACCATCATCTCTAAATTAAAAATTTAGAGGGGGGGCCTCCCTGGTGGCACAAGGGGTTAAGTCTCAGCACTATGAAGCAATTGACAGCCACTGCAGCATGAGTTCAATCCCCAGCCAGGGAGCTAACCACATGGTACAGGAGACCTCTCCTGTCTCACCCGCTGCTCCCCTCAGCAGTGTACTTCAGTCAATCTGCCTGTTCTGTTCCCCACTCTGTTGCTGGTAAATCCTCTCACCCCCTGCACCTCTGGCCTGCACCCCAGTTCTTGTACGCATAAATAAAATACATCTTTAAAAATAAATAAATAAAAATTCAGAGGCTCTGGAAGCCATGAATTTTAGTAAACAAATCTTAGACCACTAGCAGAAATGTGTACTGGTTGCTTACTGTACACATCAACCTATTTGTACTTGATCCCTGAGTAAGAACAAGGATAACAGTTGTTCTATATTCTTGCCAAAATTTGGTATTTCAGTATTTTTATTAGCCATTCCAGGCTTGTGATATGCTATCTTTTGGTAGTTTTAATTTATTCCCTTAATGAATAATGCTTTTTAGTATCTCTCTCAAGTTTAGTGTCCATATATTTATCTTTTTCTTAAGAGTTTCAAGACTCATGCATATTTTTAAATGGCTTTTTATTAGTTGTAGGAAGTTTTTAGTATATTATGAATTAATCATTTGCCATAAACATTTATTTCAATTTTTCTCCTCATATGTGACTTACATACTCATTTTCTCACTTTTTGTCCTATGGAAGAAATATATTTAACTCCAACACTCTAAAGATCATCTCTTGGATTTTCATACAAAGATTTTATTTTTGGTTTCATTTTTATGTCTATCATCTAATGTATATTAATTTTGTGCACAGAGAGAAAAGGGGTTGAGAATCATTTTTTAAATTCAAATAGTCATTTTTTTCTAGAAATTTCATTACAAAACATTTGTTGATCTTCTAATTGTATTTCAACTGGATAATTTCTATAAAACTGTCCCCTAATTCACTGATCATTTATCTATTGTGTCTAGTGTGTTCAATTTAATTGATTTCTACATCTCTTCATTTGGTTCATTTATATAGTTTACATCTCTCTGATGAGCTATGCCATTTTTAAACAAATATTGCCTATCATTTCCATTAAATCTATAAATCTATTTATCCTAATTAAAAAAAAAAAACTCCCTCTCTAAAGATTTTAAAATCGAGGCCCCTTTTGCATCTGCTTGAATTTATTATTTCCTCTGTTGGCCATGGATCATGTTTTCCTGCTTCTTCATGTCTGCTAATTTTTATTGCACATCAGACATGAAAACACCTAGCATATCAAGAATGTATTATTTAAGCTAGAAAAGGGCACAGCTTTGTTTCTGTAGAATCTCTAGTATCAGAGCTGAGTTGAAATTTATTTCATATGGGTCTTGGCTGTATTTATGTGCTTCAGGGCATCATCCATTGGAGGAAGGAACGAGGTTTTCCTCACCCAAATTTGGGACAGAGCACTAACAAATTAGCAAATCAGGGGAAATGGCTTTCCAGTTTCTAATGGCTGTCAGCTCTTTGGCAGAGGTCACTGGAGAGCTTCTCTTTGACATCTAGGCTAATACTGTGGAATTACTCTGCACTTGAGAATCTATCTCCCTCAGTTGCTCTACAATGAGTCCCTGAAAGTGTCACTGCAGTGTTCTTGGTAAACATCAGGATTGCTTAAAAAGGATTTTTCTTTCTCAGCTTTTGTGACTTACTCCTTCTTTGCAGGGTTTCACTAGTAAGCTTAGAGAAGATTTGGAGCGACACAGATGGATTTATAGCTTTCCTACCCTCCCGCTGAACTTGGGTTGCTGTTACTAAAATGTCATGATAGTCCACTGTAGCTCAGAGAATTGCTCTCCAGCTCTGTTGAGCTTCAGTAAAGCACTCCCTTTCACCCAAGACGACACCTCTATGGCTTGTATGGGAAAAGTTAGTAGAAGGGGACAGTAGCTCTATAGCTGGGGCTCCTTGGCATTCTACTCTATCAAAATAGCCCATAAGAGGGTCTCCCTGGTGTTGCGGGGGTTAAAGTCTCAGCACTATCTAGCGATTGCCAGCCACTGTGGCATGAGTTCAATCCCTGACACAGCAGACCTCTTCTGTCTCACCGGCTGCTCCCCTCAGCAATGTATTTCAGTAGATCCACCTGTTCTGCTCCCCATTCTGTCTCTGGTGAGTCCTCTCATCCCCTGCACCTCTGGTCTACACCCCAGTTCTTGTATGCATAAATATATCTTAAAAAAAAAAAAACAGCCCACAGATAGCCAATGTTTCCTGAATGTGCAGCTGATTTCTCCTCATCCCTCTCTCTGGAAGTTTTCTTCTCTACCAGAAACCAATGCAGCTCTGTGGATCTCTCTTTGGAAGAATCCATCCTTTTCTGAAATTGGGTTTACCAAAGTGTTAATTGTTGTACAAGTTGGTTATTTGAGGGGCCATAAAAATGATGGTTTTAGAGCTTCTTCAGTTTTCTTTTTCTAATCATGAGAATAGTCGTTATTATAAGTTTCTGCAGCCTAATGGAAAGCAAATATTTACCATTAGGATTATATTTTAATTACTACTTTTGTACATCACAGGCTTAAGGCCACTTGATTCTAAAGGAGGTCATGATATTTCTTAAGATAAACTCACATTTTAAAAATGTTTATTATAAACTGTTTCATACAATTCTCAGCTACCCATATTTTCTTCAGCTTTTTTTAAATTTTATAAAATTTCTACAGGTAATTCATATAAATTCTAAGTAGATAAAACTGTGTTTGCACTGGGGGAAGACAGTTTTTATTTACTCAGTAATTATATTACAAAATTACATTAGCAGGGGGCCCATATCCCATAGATTTTCTCATGATTTCCAAGCTACTATATTACCAGGCAGTTTTTGATAG
Source organism: Talpa occidentalis (assembly GCF_014898055.3). NCBI lineage: Eukaryota > Metazoa > Chordata > Mammalia > Eulipotyphla > Talpidae > Talpa > Talpa occidentalis. The sequence goes on from NW_023605305.1 coordinate 87,019,840, forward strand.
CCCATAGTACTAATTATAGAACACTCTCATATTTTTTTCCTAAGCAAAGAGAAAAAAATAAGAAAACTCTTTTCAAAACCCTTAATTTTATCTTTCTCAAAGTTTCATTTTCCAGTCAAAATAATCTTAAGGAATTTATAAAATCTTAAGGTGAATCAAGTTCATTAGAAAAAAGAGAGCTTAGTATTTGTCAGTATGTACACCTGAGTTCTTTTTACCATTTGAAACATCATCCTTGTGTTCATCTCCATTTTAATTTTTAAAATTGTGCCAATTTTACTGAGCTTATGTTAGTTTACAAAACTATATGGTTTAGGAGTACAGGTTCACACTTCTTCAGATGTCTATTACCACAGGCGTACATATTTCTTGAGGAATATGTTTATATTAGAATCTTTTTAGGGCAGTTTTAAATATCTTCATCACTGATATAACGCTCTATCAAGTTGTTCACTTCTGTCATTATGATTTATTTCTGAAACACCCACCGTAATGTCATTTTTCTTTATGCTTTATTATGACAGGATGTTCCATTAATTATGTCAACCAAAAGAGAGATACAATATGATCCAACATAAAAGATGTTGCAACTCCATAAAAGATGGAGTAAGACCTGAAAGTTGAAATAAAAGGCAGTCATTTCAAAAGGAATTAAAAATTAATACATGGAGATTAGTTCTACATTGAACTCTGTATTTTAAATGTCCCTTGGTACTTCCCACCTGGTGACACAGTAAAATTGTAGAAAGAGCCAGGAATCACCTTATTCCTTTTATTTTTTTATACTTCAAAGTGGATTTAGAAATGCAGTTTTATTCATGAGCACATAACACTACACTGTGACACGTGGGAGGGAAAGGCCCTACTACTCTTCAAATCAGAGCTGTAGGCTGCAGAAGCTATGGTTTAAATTCTATTATGTTTCCTTTACAGTGTCTTTCTTTATAGAATTAATCTGCTGGAGTTGCTTATGTCTCCATGGAGAAAAACAGTATAACAGTGATCACAGCAGTTACAATTTGTATATAATTGAGGGTTTATAATATGCCAGGCACCACACCATAGGCATTAAAAAACAACCACATTTAATCTTTATAACTAAACTTTAAAATAACTTTTGTTGTTCCCATTTTATGGAAAAAGAAAATTCAAGTGACTAGCCCAAGCTTATACAGTTACTAATTGCCAGAGCCAGTTACATAATGGAATATTACTCAGTGATCAAAAAAGATAAACTCATGCAGCAACATGGATAGAGCTAGAAGGGATAATGCTAGGTGAAATAAGTTAGGAGAAAGATAAACACCAGATAGTGTCACTAATATGTGGAATATAAAATAACTAAACTAAGAGTCAGAGGAAGACAAGTTTAAAAACTAACCCTTGATGGGGAATACAGAATTGAAGCACCGGGGGCAGAGGGAGTGTGGGGCAGGGGAGCTCAGGATAAGAACAAAGAGGGAAGGGAGCGCAAAGGACTATGGTAGTGGACTGTGGGTGATTTGGTGGTGGATCCACTATGGTTGTAATACCTTCCGGGGGTGTCCAAATATTACCTGAATTAAAATTAAAAAAAAATCTAGCACTACTGATTACTGTCTCTGTACTAACAGTTAATATATGTAAAACTCTACACTGTACTGAAGACATCAATATCAGAAAGACTACAGGTATAGTGATGAGAGTCTCTTTCATCCCTACCAGATAAGCATCCCTATCTCCTTTACTTACCCTCTAAGTTTAACAACCTTGTTTCTTTTTTTCCATTTCAAGGGAAAAGAGCATCAGTAGGAAGCTAACATTCTGAACTGTTACCCACTAGGTGAAGGGGAAAGCAATCTTGGTGTCAACTGGTTGCAAAGATAGACATGCTGATCCCTGCCCACACCTTGTGGCCTTGTACTCCCTTGTAACTCTGGATAAATATCCCCACCCTCTGCCAAACAGAAGGACAGTGGTCTTGCAGACCAGAGTCTGCTGCCCTCCTCAATTTGCAGACAAATTAAACTACTTTTCTTCTTTTCAAACTGTGTTTTTTTTATTGGCTAAAGTAAACTGAAACTGGCATTTGTTAATACTACCTGAATCTACATCCTTACTCTGAAAGAAACCCAGAAGGTATGATCCAGCATAACTGATCAATGAATGAGAGTGATGTGTTTTAAAATGAATTGTTATTTTGCATTAGAAAAGAAAACTAAATCCTAAAAGGAGCTTGGTAAATGCTCTTTTTCTGGTACTGGTCTGAGCAATATAAACCAAGGCAAGCAATAAGTATAGAAAACTCTATGCAATCTATTATAGACTGTTTCATCAACAAGTATTCATGGATTAAAAACCTAGGAAATTATAATTATTTTCAGTCATCAAAGCAGTAATTCTAATCAATGGCTTATTTTTAACTTTGGGACTTCAGATTCCACGAGATACAGGATTTCCCCTCTAGGTCTACAGATATACCACTGGTTAAGGACACATTTTAATACAGAAATATTCAAAATTTAATGGAAACAGGGCCTCCCCTGGTGGTGCAGGCAGTTGAGTGCAGCGCTGTGAAGCTGTCCGCAGCCTCTGCAGCGCCAGTTCTATCCTGGTCGGCAAGGGTCCCATATGGCGCAACAGACCTCTCTTGTCGCGCCCGCTGCTCCCTTCAGCAGTGTATTTTATCAGTCTGCCTGTTCTGTTCCCCTCTCTGCCGCCTCAAATCTGGCCTGTACCCCAGTTCTTATATTAATAAATAAATAAATCTTTAAAAAAATTAATGGAAACAAAATGTAGTCATGAAAGTGTTAAATAATGAATTATTTAACTTTTGCTTCCTAGGTTTTGAACTTGCATTTTTCTCCTTGGCCTATGCAAATTACATTTCCAGAAATGATCAGATTCTCCTTTTCTCTTTAACAGGTTTTCTAGGGACTGAAAGGCACAGCATAGTTTCCTTTTTTCCAATAACATGGTGATAAATAACAAACCACAGAGCCAGATTCCCCAAATTTTGAAAACGATTTCACAGTTCACAGGCGAGTGATAAATGAAACTTTCTAAAAGGTTAGTCAATACCTCATCAACTCAGCTGTAGATAACTCATTATGGATAAATGCCAGATACAATCCTTCTCCTGACTTTGTTGTTTTGCTTGTTTAATTTAAAGCAAGGGGAAAGTGTCATGAGCTGTGACTGACATACATGTCTAGGTATCAGACTGTTTTTCTCTTTAGAGGGACAGATGGTTCAGTCTAAAATCCTAGAGAATTTCCATAGTATATAAATATGTGAGGCAGAAGGAAATTAATTCCTCACTTCATCCCTCAAGATAAAAGTAGCTATATTGGAAAGAATATTGCTTCCTTAGAAATCTTCTAAATGGATGACAGTCTAGGACTCTTTCTGGGAGGCTGAGAAAGGAAGCACCAGTAATCGGAAGTGCTCCATTTCCATCAAAGGAGACAATGAACCTTCAAACTGGTCGTGTGTCATCACAGGAGGGAGAGGAGGATGTGTTCATTTTTTCCTCCTATACCTGGAACCAGTGGTTCTCAATGTGTGATGGAGAAGGGGTGGCAGTAGCTTCAGCATTAGCATCAGCTGGAAACCTCTTAGAAATGCAAATTACCAGCCTCTGCTGATTTACTGAGTCAGAGACTTTGGCTCTGGGACAATATGGGTTTTAAAAAGGAACCTTGTTCAGTCTCACTTCATGTGCTGCCTAACAATAGCAATGTGAGAATCCCATGAAACTTGTTGGACCAAAAGAAGTGAGCACAACCCCAGTTCTACAGATGGAGAATCTACATTTATTTTTTTTAAAAGATTGATTTATGTATGTATACAGGAACTGGAGTACAGGCCAGAGGTGTGGGGGGTGAGAGGATTCACCAGAGACAGAGTAGGGAACAGAACAGGTAGATTGACTGAAATACACTGCTGAGGGGAGCAGCGGGTGAGTCAGGGGAGGTCTGCTGCACCATGCGGGTAGCTCCTTGCTGGGGATCGAACTCATGCTGCAGTGGCTGCAGGCAGCTTCACAGGCTGTGTCCCAACCCCCTGTGCCACCAGGGAGGCCCAAGAATCTACATTTTAATAGGAACCCCAAGTGATCTGCTTACACATGTGTGTTGGCGAAGCAATGCGCTACAAGTCTGACAAATGCATGTGGTGAATATGTCACCATTTCAGTCTTTGTAACAAGCTAATATTACTCTTTTACACTAAGGTTAGAGTATGGCCAAAAAAAAAAAATCTTAAGATAATTCTCTTTCAAGCACTATCCATCCATTCATGTATTCATTCAACAACATGTGACAACTACCACATATGGTGTACAATAATAAACACAAGTGCACAAGAAATGAGCTTAGAAGCCTACAAATTAAAAGCACTGAAATAAACTGAAAACCATTTACCGTCCTTATAAATAAGATTAAGAAAAAAAAATCCTGAGTAAACAGTCATTTAAAGGGTCATTATTAGGATTATATGGGTCAATATTTATTATATTTGTATTTCAGATCAGTAGCACAAAATTTTCTGCAAGACTGATCTCACATGGTATGGCTCAGAATTAAATTCTAGCTTCTAATTTCTATCATAGTTAATTTATAATAGAGAGAAAATGTAAGCTATTATTGAGAATGCGTTGTGAACCTCCAGCAGAGGGAGCACCGATGATTGTAGTTTTGACTAACATTAACATAGGGGTAGGAGAAAGAGTTATAGATTTGAGTATCCATGAATGTTTAACATGGAATTTCAATTTAAAATGATCGATTTAAATTTAAATTTGGCATTATGTATGTGTTTTAGAAAGTGTGCCTGTGATAAAAATTATTCACTGCAAAAATCTTATAAATGGAGAATTCACATTATATATATATATATATATATATATATATATATATACACACACACATACTTATTTGGTATGCATGATATACATAAACTTGGTGTGTATATATGACTGATATATGTACTATATATAGTATTTTATATATAGTAGTGTGTGTGTGTACAGGCGCGCGCGCACCTAGTGACAACTATATAAAGAGATATGTCACTCAATCTGTGATTTTAGGATAGATTTTTCTCTCACTACATAACTCATTAGTGGTGATAGTGCTAAGACTTAACCCCTAGGCCACCAGGGAGGCCCAACAGTCATTATTGGGATTTGGATAGGGATTATATAAATATCACTTTGAGTAGCACTGGCATCTTCCAATCCATGAAATTAGGATATGTTTCCATTTATTAGTATCTAATTTCTCTCAGGAACCTTGAGATTTCAGTATATGTTTTTTACTTTTTCAGTTAAGTTTACTACTACACATTTTATAATTTTTGATACTATTATAAATGGAATTGTTTTTTGAATTCTTTCAGATTCTTCATTCTTACTATATAGAAGCACAACTAATTTTTGTGTGTTGAATTTGATAAATTCATTTAATTGTTCTAGGGTTTTTTTATGGAAATCTTTAGGGTTTTCAACATAAGTGATACCATCTGCAAATAGGTATTTTATTCCTTTCCAATATGAATGTATTTTACTGTTTTTTGTAATTGTTAATTTCTCTGGTTATGACTTTCAGGTTTATGTTGAGTAGAAGCAGCAAAAGTGGATATCCCTGTCTTTTTCTTGATCTAAGAGAAAAGCTATCACCATTAAATATGAAGCTAGCTATGATATTATTAACTCTCTAAAAGTTTTATAGAATTCACTTGTGAAGGCATGTAGTCCTGGTCTCTTCTTGGGAGGTTTTGATTACTGAGATATTTCTCCTTACTGGTTATAGATCTGTTTAGAATCTCTGTTTCTTCATGATTCTGTATACATAGGTTATGTGTTTCTAGGAATTTGCCTATTTCATCCTTATAATTCGATTTATTGGCATACAATTGTTCATAATACTCTCATAATCCTTTTCCATTTCTGTAAAATCAGTGGCAATCACCCCTTTTTCATTTCTGCTGTTACTTATTTCCATTCAGTCTATAGAGTTTAATCCTTTACTTTGTATTAATCTTCTGTCTAGATATTCTATCCAATACAAAAAAATGGAGTATTGAAGTCTCATTCTATTGTTGCAGAATGTGGATATAAAACTTTATGACTCAGTTTCTTTTCAGAATTTCTGGGGACATCTGAGTATAAGTATACACAAAGGGTCAAGGCAACAGTGGAGAGTAGTGTACCTTGTACTGTAAATTTTTAAGATGTCATGTTATTTTCCTTTGCTTTCCTGATGCATAGTAAAGATGGACATGCACAGACTGCAGCATTAAGATTGATGCAGGGAAGGGCCTCCCCTGGTGGCACAGCTGTTGAGTGCTGGGCTGCGAAGCTGCCCGTAGCCTCTGCAGCACGGGTTCGATCCCCGGCCACCGGCGAGGGACCCACATGGCATGCAGACTTCTCCTGCCGCCCGCTGCTCCCCTCAGCAGTGTATTTTGTCACTCTGCCTGTTCTGTTTCCCACTCTGGCTCTGGTGAATTCTCTTGCCCTCCCATGCTTCTGACTGTACCCAGTGCTTGTATAAAACAAATAAAAATCTTTAAAAAAAATTAAAAAAAAAAAGACTGATGCAGGGAAAATTGCAAGGCTGCCAGCTCAATTACAAACCACATGCACAATGTCGGCCATGCAAAGACATGTAATAGATGGACACTGAGGAGGTGCATTTGCATGATCTCTCAGTATTATCCCCCAGCTTTAACAAGTGAGAATAACATACCTACCTCTCAGTGTTATGTGAAGCAATAGGGAATAATTGGGGGCCTCCCCGGTGGCCTAGAGTTTGTCTCAGGCTATCACTGCTACAACCTGAGTTTGATCCAAGGCCAGGGAGCTAACCCACATGGTGCAGCAGACCTTTCCTGTCTTGCCCACTGTGCCCCTCAGCAGGGTATTTTGGTCAATCTGCCTGTTCTGTTTCCCCAATCTGTCTCCGGTGAATCCTTTCACCTCCCTCCCCGCCCAGTGTTTTTGGCCTACACCTCAGTTCTTGTATGAAAAATGAATAAGTCTTTTAAAAAACGGGAAATAAGGAAAGAATATGAATCAGAATGGTTCAGATGCATATAGAGAACTGAAGGAGGAATAAAAATAAACAATCAATTTGAAGGTATATGGGCACTCCTATGTTCACTGCAGCTCTATTTACAATAGCCAAGGTCTGAAACTTAAGTGCACAATAGATTAAGATGTGATACTACACAATGGAACACTTACTCAGCTATAAAAAAGATAAAATTTTGCCACTTGCAATGACATGGGACTGGAGGGGTTTATGCTAAGTGAAATAAGTCAGGAGGGAAAAAAACAAATATAAAATCATTTCAATCACATGGACTATAGAGAATCAAGCCAAAGGAACAGATAACAAATTTTTGATATATGACTACAGGACTGACTCTACCAGAACAGGAGGGTAGAGCAAAATGAGGACACCCAACGGATTATGGTGGAGGACTATGGTGCTCCAGTGTAGGTGCCCTGTGCTTACATCTTTCTGAAGAGGTGTGAACCTGTACCCCTAAACCATATACAGTATTGTAAATTAACATTACCTAAACCAACATTAGCCTTAAGTAAAATTGTGGCAGAGATGAGTCTAAAATGTGGATAGTATTATATTTCCTCTTTCATACCAATCTTAGTTATGTGTAATAAATTCCCAGAGCTTTGATTTAAGAAAAATTATGCTGCCATCCCTGGGTTCCATGGGAATGAGAATTGAGAATGATTAGTTGGCACCTACAAAGATATTTTAGGGAATGACATAACATACCCATGTGTTCATGGTGCCTGGTCTGGAATAAAAAAAGGCTTTGTGATTCAGAAGCCAGCATTTTCTTCTAAGCAAGTGCCACCAAAATAATGTGTATGATTTTTTTTCTATTTGTTCAATGTGAGCCAATTTTTAAATAGTGTGATTAAAATAAAATTGTGTTAAGTGTTTTGCTTTAAGAAGTATTAGGAAAATGTATGATTAGTATTTTAATGATAGTGCATAAAGCTTTTTGAAAAAAAATTAATGTATGCACAGTGAATCTATTTAACCAAAGTGGTAATCTGATCATGTAAAGAAATAATATTGTGTAATATTTAAGAACTTAAACTCTGGGGTAAGACGCCATTGTATATTCTGGTTTTGCTACTTAAAGAAGTTAACTACTTTGGGCCTCAGTTTGCTATTATATAAAGTAGGGATGTGATTTACCTATAGGATTACTGGAAGACTGAAGTTGTTAAAGAAAAATAAATGCCCAGAACACTGACTGGAATATAAAGGCACTGCAAAAGTGTGGGTATTGACTGGTTGCAGTATTGGTGATACAGAAAATTATGAAGGTTGGGTTCAAACAAAGGGATTTACAGAAAAGGAAGCCAAATCTGTCTCTGTGTGGAGATAACAGGCAGCCTAGTGTGAAAGTATGATGTGGAATCTTGGTGGACATGGTTTACTATGAACAAATACTTTATTTTTCGAAACATAAATTGTCCTATAACATATTTAGATGCAATAGACAACATGGTTTTTTGAAAGTAAAGGAAGTCATGCAAATGAAGAGATTAATATGCAGCACGGTGACGACACAACTCAGTAAATGTAGAAAAGGAGAAGGGAGAGGAGAAGAAACTGTTACATCCAGCTGAGAATAGAACCAGAAATCACAAAACACCTTGTAAGCCATTAATAAGGAGGGAGGAGAGTGGAAATATGTTCCATTCCTACATGGCTTGACATTGCTAATGGATGGATCCTTAACGACATTAACCATCAAGTTCCCTAAAAGTCCAGAAAAGAATTATCAAACTTAGCCCATTCTATGGTATTTTATTCATAGACTCCATCTTTTAAAAAATAAACAAACAAGCATTGTCAGTATCTACTCAAGCTGAACAATATGTCAGCCTATCAGGAGATACTACACTGTCTAAGATTCAGAAATACAGTCTCCCATCTATAGGATCTACCACAGCAGGCCCACCAGCAACCACCCATAGACCTCACCATAGTCCACTTTCTTCCTTTGAACCTCTATCTCTTAAGCTATAATTAGCTGGATGAGTAGGGGTAGAGCATTAATCAATGTCATCACTGTTTCTCATCATTAGACTTGTTTTTGAAACTCTGAGTTTTAAAAACTTCTTATTTTTATGCTACCAACCTGTTAGGTAGCAGGAAAGCTATCCTTTGGTTTTTATCACTTAGGTAGGTACTAGGACTTCTCAGGTTGTATGAGGGCCTGTCTAGTATTCTCAGGGTAGTTAGATGGTGAAGTAAGCACAGGCTTAGAGTCCAGATAGAGAGAATTCAGCGGGGGTTATCTTTATGCTTTATGAACTAAGTAGCCTTCTTAATTCTGGTTTCCCAAATGGTGGGACTGAAATAGTAATATTTAATAAAGCTCTACAAAAAAAGAAAATTAAAGAAATGTCTTATAATGCTAGGTTCATAGGTTTGACAAATTAGTTTAAGTTATTAATATATCTTAGCATTTTTATTCATTCGTCCAAAGAGTATTTATTAAAATGCTGTCTCTGTGGTATGCTTATTCCATGTTAAGGGTAGGGCTGTGTCTTTTATGTCTGTATCACACAGTGCTTTGCCATGACTAAATGCTTATAAATGTAAAAGTGGTGTTTATTATAGTATCCATCATCTTAGAAAACATCATAAAATTTTATGTCTTTTCTGGTGTGCTTTTTTAGTTGGAAATATTTAGTATGGCATTATTAGTTTCTACTAAATTAATAAGTGTTTAAATATTTGTGGAAGAGTTGATTTCAATATGTTGTTCTTTTCCTATATGAACTATCATTCTGCTATTTCAAAATTTTCATCTATAAGCTTTATTCGTTCATTTCACTCGTCTTTTTTTTTTTTAAGATTTATTTTATTTATGAATCCAAGAACTTAAGGATAGACCAGAAGTGTGGGGGAGTGAGAGGATTCACCAGAGACAGAGCAGGGAGCAGAACAGGCAGATTGACTGATATATACTGCTGAGGGGAGCAGCTGGCAAAATAGGCAATGTCTGCTGTGCCATGGGGTTCGTTCCTTGGCTGGGTCTACAGTGGCTGCAGATAGCTTCACTATGCTGAGACTTAACCCCTTGTGCCACCAGGGAGGCCCCTGTCTTTCTCTTTTGTACTGACATATTTATGTACTTTATTTAAAGCATTCCTTAGGAACACAAAGGCTATGTCATGAGGCAATTTCAAGGTGCAAATTATTGAATGCTATTTCTTAAAATAAATTATCTAAATGCATAATATTATTGTTCTTAGAACACACACTCTATCTCTCTCCTCTGAGGTGAATTAAGTAATAGAGATTTTACAAGTGCATGCCAGAATGAATTTTTGAGCTGTTGAAAGATGAAATTCCTTTAGGACTAAATACATCTTAATATATTGTGTGAACATGCTCCCCATAAAGTACTGGAATAGAGAAGAACTAGAAATTTTCTGGAACAGTAACAATAAAGTTACCATTTTATCAAAACCCATTTCATCTTTATTTTTTCCTGTTAATTAAATTATAGCTCACTGCATTTATGATATGAATTTCAGCAGATAGATAATACTGTCTAGTATTTTATCATTATAGCTGATGGGATGGGTGTGGGCATCTGAGAAATTATCTACCAGAGTTGGGAAATTCTATAATTTCTATTAAGCCTTTTCACATCTAGGAAAATAGCTTGAGTTGTAGGTATAATCCTCAGTGAACCCAATCAAATCTCATTGTTAATTGAGTGCCCGTGTCTGTTAGGCAACAGGGTAAATTTAAAGAGGCACAATGAAAAAATAGAGGTCTTGTCTTAAAAGACCTTAGTCATACACACACACGAGATGTCATTCACATGTGGTTTACATACACATACACACATAAATATAATCTAGATAGACAGATCAAAATCAAAGCAATATGGCCTCAAATAATTTGCCAGATCAAGTGGGAACAGAGAACCATTTTCGACAGCTATACATCTATATGTATGTATATATACAGAGGAGGTAACTAAGTAGGAAACACCAACATTTTAAAACTCAACATTTTAAATAGGAAACATCAACATTTTAAAATGTACTGGGATAAATAAAGACATTTAATGAATATAGAAAATGTCACAGATCCTAATAGTGGGCATCATTTTTCAAAAGTGGAATTGAAACCGATCCTGAAGAAGGAAAAGAAGTTTAAATGTAAAGGATGGCGTTTGGGGCCATGGATGGTGTAAGTAGTCTTGAAGTAGGCTATTCAATTATTTTTCATTTCAAAGGGAGTTACTTTTAGAAAGTCTTGTCCAAAATAATGGGAACCAGACAACTGGAAGAGCAATCCAGAAAGTCTAGCAGGTCCTTACTGTACTAGCTTTATCTTATGAAATAGAAGAAACCTCTGGAAATTTGTTTCTGAATTATTCAAACGAAGCTATTCATTCACCAGAAGCTACCCAGTGTTACTAATTTTTGAGATCTGGTCATGTGTACATAAGTCAGGGTGTCAGCAGGAAACAGATGGCGTATTCAAATTAGTATGATGTAAAGGAGTTTAACAGAGGCACTATTCACAGAGATGTGGCTGGGTCAACACCAGGGCTGTTTGCATCCCTAAACGGTGAGTGGACAGAGCAATTACAGAATTTCTGAAAGTGAGCCATTTGGATATGATGACCTGGAGAGGAGATTTCACCCTTACTTAAAGGACACAGCCTGGCCAAGGAGATGCCACAGAGCTGGGAGAATAAGTATATGTCCCCACCCCAACCTTTTTTTTTCCAGTTGTCAAACAATAATAGAGAGCAAAGGATCTATACAGGTCACCCTCTGGGGGGCAGAGCGCATGCTAACAGAGAAAGATTAACTGGAGGGCATAAAAGAGTTGTCCAGCACAGTGTAATTCATGAGTCAAAAACAGAACCAATTAACACATATCCACTTCATTATTTTCCCACATTTTAAGCTGTACTGCTTATGAAGTTCTTTACAAAAGGCTTTTATGAAAAAATTGCAATTGTTAGAGAAATCTTCACGTATGCACATACATATGCATGTGTGTGCACGTGTGTGTGTGTATGTGTGTGAGTTTGTGGCCAGAGGGGTTCTTTTATGCCTTTTTAATTCTGCCATGTCTACATTGTGAGCATCTTAGCTGACCTATTCATTGCCACCGGGAATCTCACTGGATGAACTGTCAATTTTAATCTCCTCTTCTGTAGTAATATCATATTCAAGCAAAAATACCAGAGATATCACTAAATAATAAAACTAACCATCAGGAAATGCTTTATAGCCCTATAAAACTGATCTAGCACAGCCAGATATTATATATTCACAACCTGTGTGTGAGGACTGAAGCCAGGTAGTTTAGATGGAGACATTCAATGGTTGAAGAATAATGCATGCCAAGAAAAATACTAGGACTTGAGCCAGGAACAGTTTCCTATTGGATAACTCTGAGATCCTAAATTTGATCTTCATCCATTGGTTCCTAGTTGGATATCAAGATACTTTTTACCAGTCCTACATAAGATAGCCAGTGATAACTTTCAATGAAAAGTCAAATGACTCCCTTTGGTTCTAGGAAACAATTGTCATGTGAACTGACTTTTAAGATATATTCTGAGTACTAAAAGAGTAGAGGAACAAAATGTCCCATAATACACACTGAGGATTTAGGTTCTTGCCCAAACCAACAGGCACTAAGCTAATTTCAGTGCTTGTTCCTGGCATATAATAATTACAAATTACATGTTATTGTTATCACTTAGCAGGTTTTTCATTTGCCCCTCTTTATACATTCAATATTCATCTTGTATTATTATATGTTCACTATGTATTGTCTTTTTTTTCTATTATGATAAGTTAAGTAAAGCTAATGTAGGGGCAGAGGCATATTCTTTGTTTTGTTGAGGAGCCACTACCTCATTTAAGAGATTCAGATAAGGTCAGGCCCCATTTGGCTACTGCCTCCCACTGAAACACTTTCGGTTATTTTATTTGACCTGAGTTTATTGCAATGTTTTAGAAAATACTCAATGAATGGATAACTGAAAACACCCGAGAAAGGAGAAATTATAGACAAAATTTGAAATAGGGACATCTTTACTATCATTATTTTATAACTTTATTTTTTAGATCTTTATGGGAACATAGTGAAATTGCAACTACAAAAAAAGAGAACACAGATTTGCTTTTATCGCTTATTTTCTTTGTCTACTATCTGCATTTGAACCATTAACTTCCAGGTACACATTCTTGGTAGCGATAATGATAGTCTGACATCTGGCCCAACAGCCAGGTCTGTCTACTAAAGCCCACTCAGATGTTTGTGTGAATCCTGTGTATGTGCATGTTTCACAGAGTTCCTGCTGAGACAGAAGAGAACTGGGGAGTAGGACCCCGTGCAAAAACCAAACTCCATAGGTGGTTGCTCAGGATGGTATAGAGAATGGTGGGAATGAACCATAGGAAGACATGGAAAGATTTAAAAACTACTTTTTAGTACCCAGAATATAGTATTAAGAACATTATCTCAACAACATTCTTAATCATATTAGGACAATGTAAAGAAAAAAATGCATTTCCCATAGGGAAAAAATTAAAAAGCAGGGAATTGGGTAAGCATATGGGGGTTGGGAGGACTCATAAAGAGATGCCCTGTAAAAGTTTCATCTGTATCCTGATGCTCCCTTCAACCATGCACAATTAATGTCAACACAGGGTACCCACCCCTTCATCCTCTGCTTTTGTTAGCACTGGCCTTGAAGTAGGAGGATTGTGTCATATCCCTGATAAACACGGACAAGAAGGAGTCTGCAAATATCATGATTTTCCTGCATCAGGAGACATCTCTGGATGTAACCTTCAAATCCTTCCATGACTGACTGCCAGCAGGGAGGGAAAAACAAACAGGAGGAAGGTTTGTTAATCTGGAGGTTATGTAAGAGACTCAGGCTATTTTTTGACCAGTATTACAGGGAGATTAGATACGTTAGTTTGTGTTGTGTTTCTTTTCTTTTGTTCTCAGCCACAACGGTTTCTCTGTCCTTTCCAATTCTTTTCTCATGGAGGTAATAACCCTCCTTTTGAAGCAAGTTTGCTCTGACCCCCAAAGTCATTCTCTATTCAACAGATTGGAAGCCCTGTCTTTAGCCATGCACTATCTGTTAAAGATGGTTTGGTGGCCACCCATCATGTGTAGAGTGCACCCCTTTAGAGTCCTTCCTCTGAAGACAAGCAGCTTCAAATTTATTTGTGCTGTAAAAGCAGAATAATCTATGGGGAGATGAGAGAAGGGAGTTCTACTCCCAAGAGCAGAAATCTCTATTTCTGATTTTATATAAAATGACAATCTGTTAAAGGGAAAAGCAATATTTAAAACTCCTTAAAGTATTTTAGTTCTTTAAAATTAGGAAGTATATGCTTACCTATACTGATTTCTCTTAACCACAGATTGAAACTGGACTGCAATGGTGCATTTAGTACAAAGACTGGTTTAACAGAATAAGAAAGCAAGCCACAGCCTTTTAGACTACATCTCCATGACACCACTGTTGTAATACTAATTTAGGCTGACAAAGTTTGTTCTATCTTTTTCTTTCAAAATAAGGGCTATTGTGAAAAATAGAGAAATAATGCCAAGTTTTTCACAAAAGATAGACTGTTCTAGAGAAAATATCATTTTTTTTTATTTAGCTTTTCATCCACAAGAATTGCTTTAAGTGTTTGTCAAAAACCGAAGTTACCCAGGTCTGAGATATGTAAATGACCATATTTGCTCACTGAAAGAAAAGGAAAATGGAGAAAAAGAACAATACATTTTAGGGAAAGTATTTGCTTAAATGCAGTAGATGAATATAAATGCAAATATGCATACATATCTATACGTATTTCAGATGTGCAAAGAAAAACACCGGGGTAAGAAAGAATGAAAAAGGAAAAAAGTCTCACTTAGATGAAGTACTCTGGGTGGGGTGGGGAAAAAGATGACGTACAATTCCAGAACACAAAGATAACCCCCATGAATTAATGGGAAGTCAATGTCTAACTAGTCAGAAGATCATGTAAAAGTTACATGGGAACTAGAAGTAGGAGACTGTTTTCTGGAGAAAGAAGTATTTGATGTGCACCTTGAAAGAGGACTAGAGTTTGACACTTTGGAGGGGTTACTCCAAAATAGCATAATGATGACCATGTGCTGGGCAAACTGTCAGAGGAAAGCAGTCAAGCAATTCTGCCAATGACTGCAATGACTGAAGACTACAGCATCCTTAGCCAATCAGGTTAGCATTGCTCAGTTGTAATTAATTCTAGCAGATGCAAAGAAACATAATTGGAAAGCTGTAACCTTCTAGTTTATGAGACTTATGAAGAGGATTCTCAGGATCCCCTTTAAAGCTAACAAGATTAATTACATGAAATGAAGTGTAATTATTCTCCATTTACATTTTTTAATGTATTTGGCTATAGTAAATTTTAATTGTCATAGTGTTCAATAAAATACAGCTTTAAAAGACTTACTTTGGATTTTGGCCAATCACATTCTGGTGTAAATTAAAAATACATGTTTCTTTAGCAACAGGACCATCATTTTCCCTCTACCTTTCTTCTCCCTTTCTTTCTCCCCTCCCATTCCTTTTCACCAAAAAGCCATTCCCTTAAAAGCCAGAAGACTTGCAGTAATTGCTTTCTCAAGATTCTCAGCCTATTTATTTAGCTCTTTGAAAATATCCAGAAATTTCTTTACACAACTAAGAAAGATTGAATTTTTTACTCCACAGCCCAGTGCTGTGCGGCCTTGAATGCAAAGCATATGGCAAAGGTGCTAGCTGAGTTGTGGAAACTCATACACAGGTGCAGGTCAGAGCCCACAGTGACAAGCTTTTTTCATAGCAATCTTTTACGTTAAATAAGTGCCTAAACACCTTTCCTAGGCAATACTCCTGTTGTTAATGCTCTTTTCAGAGTTCCCAGAAAAGGGATAACAGAGAATCATCAATGTCTCCAGCCCTTCAAATGCCCTTCTTGTGACAAGACCCCTAGAGTTTCAGGGAGACTGAGAAGACTATTTTTTATTTAAAACTCCATTTTAAAAGGTTGATGATTTCTTATTTTTCTTTGTTTTTTTATGAGGTAACATTGCCAAGAATATTATATCCTGCAAGACTCTCCTTCAGAGATGCGGGAGAAATAAAGGTCTTCTCAGACAAAAGAATGTGCAGGAGTTTGCCAACACTAGACCTCTCCTATAAGGTTGAAAGGAGCTCATGAATCTAACTTGGAGAAGAACATCCACAAAACTACTACTACTACTACTACTACTACTACTACTACTACTACTACTACTACCTCTACTACTACCATCACCACCAATACCACTACCCCACTACTACTACTACTACTACTACTACTACTACTACTACTACTACTACTACTACTGTGATTTGCTCTTAACATGGGCAGTGAAATGGAGAGAGAGGGGTTTGGCTTAGTAATGGCAAGGTACATAGGGTTCCCAGAGAACAGTCTCATATCCATTGCATTTCTGTGGTTAAGGAGGCACCACTCAATCCTTCCACTCTGGGATTTAAGAGGAGGGGACCATATAATCAAGGATGACTAGCCAAGTGGGAAATAACATTTCACTTTAAGAACCTGGAACAGTGATCTGTAACTCACTCGGTGAAGGGCTTCTGAATGTTGGAGAATGGTTTAAGCTTGAAGTTAAAATGAGGCTTCCTTCCTCTCCTCTTGATCTTAAAACAACTGTATCTAGAGAGACTCTGTTTATGACATTATACTGTGACTAACTGGCTTCATGGAGTATTATCAATTATTTGATACTGTCACTGACTTAATCTTGAAATTTTATATTCATTTCTCAGAAAACACTATATGCGTGTGTGTCCATTTCCTTCATAAAAGATTTAGAAGATATAGGGCTTTTGTATATTTGTTTTCCCCTAAGACTTCTCCAAACACACACACACACACACACACACACACACACACACACACACACACACAGTGTTCTCTCTCTCTCTCTTTCCCCGCTCCCCAAATAGAGATGCAGATAAACACCTGTTAATCTCTGTATCTATCATCTATCCATATTTGCATAGAAATGACAACTTAAACTTATAATATAGAGCACTTGATTTTACAATTCCTTTTCTACAAAACCATCAACATCATTTCATTGCTGTCTGGTGTTTTATGCTATAGAAGGAAAGTTGAAGACCTCTTTTGTCCCCATATGGGTAACTACTTTCTCCTTGAAAACTAAGGCTACATTTTTTTTTAATGCTTGAATTTAAAATAAAATTATAATATCATATGTAGGTCTGAATTACTTTATCCTTGTGAACTTTTTTGATCTTCATCTTCAACTCTTCCTCTCAGGAAAATTTTAAGTTTGTTATTTCACTGGATATTTCTTCTGTACATTCACCTGACACCTGCCCTCTCAAATAGAGTAATCCTCATTCATAGAAACTGGATGCCTTTCAACTGTGGCATCTATTTATTCTTGTCTTGTGGGTCTCAGTTAATATCTGTTTTGGCTTCTCTATTTGACTTTGTTTAATCATTTCCAATATAGTAATTGTGTTGTTCATCAAGTGAATTTTCTAATTTTAGATTTCCCCCACTTTACACCTTCTTGTTTTAATTTCATAGATTAGACATCTTTTATAATCCCTCCTTGTTTTTACACAGTGTTTTTTTTTTTTTTTTCAGATAGTTTTCCTCTGACACTTCAATTTTTTTTTTCCTTTTTGCAAGTTATATTTTGCACAGGTCTCGTGCTTTTCTTCTATGGTAGAACCTGACAGCACCTTCCATTCGTTAACACTGAACTTCCTGTGAACAGTAGCAATTGGCGCCCATCTGGCACAGATTTTTCTGCTTTGAGACAAAGCACTGCCATTTCATTTATTCAAAGCAAAATTGCATTCCTACCAGGGCCCAGACGTGGGCAATGGAAATAGAATGGAGAAACAAGTAGGCTGCTTTGTTTGGCTCCCTGCCCCAGGAAAGAAGAGAAGAAATCCAAAAAGACCAAAACATCTCAAGGGAATAATAAGGTCATTACTATTATTGCACTGCAAGTTCTCTCCTTGACATGCTGTGATATTCTTTAAAAGTCAAAGTGGAGGGAACAAAGGTCAGTTACCCTCCCTACCCATATAATGGGTCTATTTTTACTTCCTGACAATATTTTCATTACTGTGATGGTGTTTTATCATGCTTGCCGGGTTCACCCCTGAAATCAAAGCCTATTAAGAGGTAGAGGAGGGAAGGGGACTAGGGAGACATCTATTTTACACACAATAGTATTGTGTCTTCCAGCTACCACAACAAGCTACCTCATGAGCTAATTGTGCTTCTAAAGAGTCATCTTACCACTTAGCAGCAAAGCAAAAGCCAGCAGCAGAAACCTGAGGAACTTTGAGGTCTCTGGGAAGAATAAAGTAATATTGCTTTATCTCGTGTCTAATGAAGTGAAGAAAGTTTGCATCTTTAAAGGCCCAAGGCCAACTACGGCTACAAATGATATCTCCTGCATCTGAAAGTGCAAGTTCAACAATTTTTCTGAGTGTTTCTTATATGCCAGGCTGCCCCTTTACTGAATTTCTTAACTGTGAGAAAACTTCTATAAAGAAACACTAAGTCTCTCTTACTACAGGAAAGAAATGGAAGGTTTAGGGATTTGGCCAACATCCCAGAGAAGACGTGGGATATGAATGCAATTCTCCTCATGCAACCCTGTTAGCAAGCCCTACTCAAACTTTGAGGTATGTTGTCCAGGTTCTCATGCATACATGAATTTGTTTGATGTTGCAAACTATCTTCAGCATACTTGGCATTTAGCATTAATGCATGCTTTATAAAAAAAAATCAAATATACTGATTTATTGAATCATCAAAACTACTCATTAAGAAAAGGAGAGCAAAGACAATGCCATGGTACAGAGAAAGAAGCTAAAGTTTAGAATATTGAGATGTCTACCACTAAGTTTTCTCAAATAGCTAGGATCAGGGCTCTCTCATATTTCATTCTTGCATCCACTGCCTCAAATCGGTCTCTTATTCAACAGCAGTTAATCCCTGATTAGTTAGTTAATGGTAAAGTTCCCTTGTTACCAGAGCTAGGACAATTTCCTGTTGTAGCCTGGAATGGGTATAAAGTTATATAAATTGAATTAAATTATGAAAAAAGACAGCACAAGAATGAGTGAAGCTCTGAAAGACCCATTCATAATGATAGGGACAAAACTGTTGTGGTCTTAGTGGACTGAGGAAGGAAAAGTCTTGCCATTTGGTGACAACATGAATGGAACTGGAGGGGATGGTGCTAAGTGAAATAAGTCAGGAGGAGAAAGACAAATACCTTATGATTTCACACGTATGTGGAATATAAAGAAACAAAACAAGGAAGAGAAAACTGTAACAAACTAACCCTAGAAATGTGACTGTAGAACTGAGGCTCTGGGGTGGTGATAAGGGAGTCAGGAACAAAGGTGGGAGAGGGAACAATAGACTATGTTAGAGAATTGTGGGTGTCTTGGTGGGATGTATATGCTATGGTATTACACACCTGAAAACATGTGAACCTATACGCCTATGCAGTACTGTAAACCAACATTACAAAATTCAATAACAAATTGAATGTTATAAACTTTAAGAAATTCAATAAAAAGGAAAGAAAAAGAAAGAAAAAGTCAGTTTTTCAAGTTAAAGTAAAATTCTCCCTATTTGGGAAGGATCCCAATGAGAGAAGAATTTGAGTGACTATCTAGACAATGTAATAAAAAACAAAAGTTTTCTCTCCATTTAGCTCTAGTAATGAAGAATGAAGCAAATCAGAGGAATTTAAGTTGAAATTGCATATTCTGTTTCTTTCACAAAATAAGTGAAAGAAATTCTGGGCTAAAGATGTCTCAAAGTTTTCTGATGCATATACAAACAGCCTGAAATGTGAAAAATTGGCAACAATGGCTGGAAGTAAGCAATTCCAGAACAGTCATGGAGTTAGAAAGCCTTTACAATTTATCCAGTCTAACCCTCTAGTGGTCAAATTCCTGCTTAAATCTTCTCTGCTGAGAAAAATCCCATTAAGCCCTGAGCAGGTTTGGATAGATTCATTCCTAGAAATTCATCTGTTCATAAATTACATCCATGGTTGTCAATTCCCAACAATCTCATTGAATATGTACAAACCATTTTTTTTACTCATTAAGAATCTCCAGTACCTAGAGACAGTTATGTCAAATCATTTTGGGTCTGGTCTTCTTAAGCGAAATAGCTGTTATTCAATCAACGTTTGCTTATGACACAGTTTTAATTCCCCTACACCTATGTCCTTTGCCATTTTGGCCATTTAATTTATTTACATTCTGGTTAAAGTCCTACTTATATATTCTGATTGGGATAAGAATCTGAGGCAATCTCTAAACCAACTCAAATAGACAGGATTTTCAGGTAGCTACTGTCAGTTTCAATGTCATTTACCAATGAACTTATAAGTGATAAAGGTTGCTCCTATAAGTCCATAACTTGTTTAACTAATCATTTTCTATTTTAGCAATTCAGCTAGAAACTAGAAATGCTTTGATTTTATTTGTTCCTTTCTCTTTCACCCATTTCTAACTCACTTTTATGTCTCCTCTTTGAGGGCCTCTTTCTGACACATGCAATTACTTTGAGATAATAAGGGGAAAACGGGAATCCCAAGAGAAATATATTGGTTTGCTTCTCACACTTGTATTTATTTTATTTTGTCCCTCTTTCTTTTATCAGTGTCAAAAATATTGCTTATTACATCCAAGAGTGGAACTCATTTTTATATTCAGGGATGGAATAAATCATTCATTCAGCCAGAAATACTGTTATCTTTACTCCGTACAAAGCATCATACTAGGCACTGGAAATCCATGGAGATGCCTAATCAGACACTTCAATCCAAGCCCTGAATTTTTAATGAATACATCAAATAAAACAGTGTTTACTGTACATTTAGTATGTATATATATATATATATGTGTCAAACACCATGTTAAATATGTTGATACCTTATAGAAATTCATCCTGTGATTTTATGAATTTAATATTGTTATCTTAATTTTATAGATGAACAATCTGATGCTTAAAGCAATCAGAAACATGTCTAACTCCCACACCTAGTTAAGTGAAGGGTGTATAGACTGGATCTAAGATTATCCAAGGCCAACCATGTTCCAATCAGGAAAAAAGTAAGCATGTCCCATTATTTGGGGCATCATTTCAGTAATTATTGTTACATGTCCCTCTTAGTCTGATCTATATTAAATTTTCCTCAATTAGTTTAGTCTATTTAAAGCAAAACACATCTTATTTCAGGGAAAGGTAATTTATTCTGCCCAGAGGTAGTTGTCTAGTTCATTGCCCATTTAACCAGCCAAGGACGGCAGTATCTGTCAGTATTGCAGGCAGTCAGGCACCTCTGATTCAAAATTGTTTACAACAGATTTTGAATTTCATTGAACAAATAATGCAGCATTTCATAAAGCATTAATGATTGTCATATGCACTCAAGAACACAATCGAGTAGAATGCAATAGCAGTTTAAAAGACTCCATAAAAAGCAGAAACAAAAGCCACTATGTTCCATCTCTAAAGCTAATATGCTGGGGGAATTGATTTGGTAATTGTTGCCTTACCTGCTGAAGTATACCAGTGCCGAGCACAAAACAATGCAATGTAGTGTAGTTTTTTTAGATTGGATTTTCTAAATGCAAGGTAATTGCTGAAATTGTTCAAATGTTTGGAAGGAAATGATTCAAGGAACACAGAAGAGACCATTGCAGCCTCAGAATGAAGCTGTAGAAGCTCAGCTCCAGGGAGTCATTTAGAGAGAAACTATTGAGGAAATAATTAACTTCCGGTGAAAGAATAAGAAAAGCTTCACTATCTAGTACTAGAAAATGCTCCTGAGCTGAGTCTTAGGAGAGTCCACATTTCTATCAAATTAGTCATTTAGATAGGCACACATTACTGGGAAATAACCTTTTTATTTACTTAAGCTTCACTCCAGGTATTTCATTTCTTTTTGGCTTGTTTTATAATAATAAGGTTAAAAGATGCATGTCCCAAAGAGGGTATAATCATATTGATATGAAATGAACATAGGTCAATCTTATATTTGATTCATTAGTTAAGGGGATTCATTAGTTAAGATGTTACAAAAGAAATCTAAGAGAATGCTTGTAACAGATGCAAAATTGGCACAACTGGACAACCTCTACAGGGCAGCAATTCAGTGGTTCTGCCATCCACAAATTTACAGTGGTATAGATACAGATCTTTGCATAATTATCAGATTTCTAGAATTTACACACCTATGCAACAGTTGAAAAACAGATAACTTGCAGTAGGATACCAGACAGAACATTCAGCAATCTTTTTGGAACATTTCAGAAGTTTTCATAATTCCCTGCTATACTATAATCTTATTTTAAGTGAAGCTTATGGTTTTAATGTTCATGTGAGATTTAAAAAAATATGTAGTTAATATAAGCTTGACTTCTTCAGGAACATTTCAATTTCTTAGCAAGGAAGATCAACAAATCAGGTATTTTTTAGGTGACTGGTCTAGAGGAAAAGTAGCCCAACACAATTCCACCTGTTAAACATGTATTTATGGACTGTCATATTAAAAACAAACAAACAAACAAAACTTTAAAGCAGAAATAGAACTAGTTTGGGCAAAATAAGTTCATTTAATATAGATTTTCAACTTTTTAGAACAGATGGTAGATACAGCAAAAAGACATATTGGATTTAGTCCTTAATATTTCAAAGGGTCCCCCACTGCAGTAATTCCCTCCGAACTGGTAGCAAGCTTATTTCCATTCTGCCTGCTACTGAACAAAGGAAGTATATCCACTCTCCTCCGATCCTTGATCCTTGGTATGCCTTGAGCCAATGATTCATCTGAAATACCTGTCTTTTACTAAAGAGTGTTCTTAATAGCATGCAAATTGTTGGAGAAAAAAAAATAACTCCTTTGTAAAAAAGAAGCCTCAGAAACTTTTCCAGCAGCATTATGTGGCTGATACAGTATGATTTATCTCCGGGCCTCCATCAAAAGTTAAAGAAACTTAATCTTGAGTCCTTCCTTTCACCTACTTTGGCAGTGTTCCAGAGTTCCAGCACTAACCATCCTTTTCTACTGGGTCAGGTATTCCCCACTGGTATATCTAGTCAGCATGTTTACATACATTTAAATACCCAAAAATATTCCTGTGCGATAACAAGCTAGTGGACATACAATCTGAGCATATGCTGACAATCAGCTTTAAAAATGCAGGAATTTTTTCCAAATACAATTAGATATGGAAACAACAAAAATGCCCTAAAATGGATGACTGCATCAAGAAGATGTGGTATATATACACACAATGGAATACTATTGAGCAATAAAAAGATAAACTCATGCCATTTGCAGCAACATGGATGGAACTGTTAGGATTATGCTCAGTGAAATAAGCCAGAAGGAAAAACAAAAATATTGGATGATTTTACTTATAGGAGGAATGTAGGGGAACCAAATAAGGGACCAGGAAAAAATAATTATAATAAATTAAAAAACAAATTAACAAACAATTATTAATTAGAGACACTCTACAGGGGAGGGGGAGGGATCAAAACGGGGAGGGAATGTTTTCTCACATAAGGGACTGGGGATGGTGCGTGGGTGAATTGGTGATGGGAATTTTGCAGGGACTATACCTGAAAAGGAAAAAAGCATGCATTGTACAAAAAGGAAGAACACTATAAAATCTATATCTAATTAACTTAAATCATAAAATAACTACAAAAAATAAAATTAGATGCCAGCACATATTTGATAGGCAATAAAGTCTTTCAAAAACTCAACAAATGTTAACCGAGCATCCAGTTGGTTGTTGCAGCCATGGCCCCTGTTCTCAAGGGCTCTAGAGTCAAATGAAACAGCTAGACCTGCTACCTCATTTACCTCTTCACAATATATGGGTTAGAGTTATTTATGCATGGCAAGGCCAACAGATGATAGGGTGACTGCTTCTGGAATACCAGGAGGCTCTCACTGAGTCCCAATGAAAGTAAGGAGTAGGGCAGAGACCCTGAGGTTTGGCTGGTTTGAGTAATTTCAGTAGGCTGTAGGCACAGGTACTGTCCTGAGTTGTCTGGGGTGATTAAGGCAGGTGATCTCATGAAATTAAAAATCAAGTTTGCCTTTAATAGCCTTGTTGAGGGGTTCATTTTCCATTGAATTGCTGCATCTCTGATGAACTCAGCACCCTCAGGAAAGGATTCATCACATCCAAGTTCCTGGCACGGCAGGAGCTTGTCTCCCTCCATTAATTTCAAGAGCAAAGTAACTCCTAGCTGAAGAGAAGCAAAGTGTAAAGCACAAGCCTCAAGCCTCAGGCTCAACAGGCACTGTGGCAGAATGCAGTGAGCTAAGGCATAATTAGCTCTGGTAGAAAATGAGATGCTAATTGGTCTGCTCCTGCCAACCCAAGGGATGTGTGTTCTCCACTTCTTATCAGATGATCCCTTGGCTCCAAATTTTTTTTGGGAGGAAGAATCTTGCTGTTGATAACTTGCTCCCATCTATGGGAGGGTTTGGTGCCCGGCTGACTCTGTCCCCACTTGTGAGCAAGCCAAGCTCAATCACTGCCTGAATGTCAGTTGTTAGGCTTCTGACCTTCTCGTGGACACCAGACCCTTGCAATGCATTCTTTTCCCTCTGCACCATCTCCTTCCATTACCAATTCCTGATTAGACAATACTGTGTGTTAATAAACAGGAATAAATTCAGTTCATTATACCATTTTCTTGTGAGAGTTCAAATTATAACAGCAAAGTCTACCACAACATATGATATGTAGGGTTATATGTTTTCTATTCCTTTGGCTATATAAGGTAATTAAAAAGAAAAAAAAAACTACATAGTAAACTTACTATATCCACCATGTTCTTCCCTATATGCCCTTTTTAAAGACCTGCCTAACTACTGCCTAAGGTTACCTCCGACTCTCAGGCCATTTCTGATAGACACAGGAAGAGCTGTCTATATACAGAGGATGATATTTTGAAATACGCTATCATTGCTGCAATATGGATGGAGCTGGAAGGGATTATGCTAAGTGAAATAAGTCAGAAGGAGAAAGATAAACACCAGATGATATGACTTGTATGTGGAATACAGAGATACCAAACAAAGTGTCAGACAAACTATAAAACCAGTCCTTGAAAACTGACCATTGATCTGAGGCAGGCAAGAGGGGATGGGATGGGGAGAGGGAGGGAGGGCACGAGGGATGAAAATGAGAAAAGGGGGGAGCACCGTGGACTATGGAGGATGATGGGTGCTTTGGTGGTGGGAGAGCTACGACGAGCACACCTAAGGGGAGAAACCCAATACTGTCAAAATACTAAAAAGGATGTAGAACAGTGGTACATAATATATACTTTATATATAAGTATATGTGTATATATACTTATATATGTGTATATATAAGTACCACTTTATATATAAGTATATGTGTATATATATAAATATTTCTATTCATCTAAGCACTTACATCTATCTACCTGTCTGTCTGTCAGGTCTGTTCGCAGTTTCCATGAGGCCAACTTTTAATAATTCTGTTGCTTAAACTTTCCCTTTGTCCTTAAGTTTTGTTTGGCCTCTGCTTCATTCAAATCAAATGATGCCTTGTTCCTAAGTCTTGTTTTTTTTTTTTTTTTTTTGAAACAGAGAAGACTGATTCTGTGTTATCACCAGCAGATATTTTCTATGAGGATTAAAATTAAAACAGATAATAAAGCTTCATCAATGTGCCTCTCTGGTGGGGGACAAATGGGGGCAGGAGATTTATGGGAACTCTGGATTTTCCATTAAATTTTGCAGTAAACCTAAAACTGCTCTAAAAGTAAAATCTGATTTTTAAAAAAATACTCTCCAAGCCCTATAATATCTGTAAAAGAACATTTTAAACACACAGTATGCACAGTAAAAGACACATTTGGAGAATCATTAGGTTTTCAATTATTGAGGGAACTTTCACATTTTTCCTTTTTCAAAGGAGGATGAACTGATCCAGAAAGCTTAAATTGCTTCATTACATTAAAAGCATTTGTCTGGTTTTAGGACTCTAGACATTGTTTCACTGTCCCAAACTACTACTACCTTCTCCAAATCTTCCAGGCCTTTTGACCTTAGGGGTGGGGAGGTCACCTGCCCAAAGACTTCTCTACCCAGCATGCTATAAAGTTCCTGGGCTCCCAGTTTAGCCAGTCTTCATATTACATCCTGCTGTCTCCCATTCTTATTGAATTATAATGAGTCTTATTCTATTTTAATGAGTATGTTAATGTGTTAGTGTTGGTCTCAGCCTGACCTTGTATGTGTTTGTCTTTGCTGCTCTGTTTCTATTTAAACTGCAAGCTCTTGGGAGGAGGAAAAGATGCCAATTTAACCACCCCACTGCCTCGTGCTCCTGGGGGCTTAGCAAACACTATTTGGTGACGATAATGATGATAGACTAGCCATAATAATATTCCCCTTTCCCTCTAGGGAACTGTGTGGTTGCATTATTTTGCATTTGCAATTCTTTTGTTGTTCCTCAGGAGAAAGGTATTTCAGGAGTCTTCTAGAGGTCAGAGAATGGAAACAGCATTTTCCATTGACAATGCTTTGCACCAGAAATCTGATTTTTCTCCAGATTTGCAGAGAAACAGAAGAGTGAAGCTCCACGGCAGTGTGGAGTGGAGCTGCCATTGTATATTTGTTTTCCACGACACTGCTGAGCATAGCATATAAATGGTAAACGCCACATTTTATTTCCAGGAGAACAGGTGGCACCTGAGGCAGGGGAACTGAAAGGATGCAGGTGATGTAGGAGGATAAACCCTCACCGAGGAGTGGAAGTTAAGAAGGTAGCTAAAGACTCTGCCTAACATGTGGGGAGCACTCACAACAAAAATGCAGGGTTTCTCTAACTTGGAGAGACACAGGAGTAGCTCAGTTCCCAGAGGCCATTTATGAAATTAGAAGAAGCAAAATATGGCTATGAGTGCTTGAGTCAAATTATAACAGACTGATATTCCAGAACCAACAATCCCTTGTTAAAATCTATTATTTAGGGTTGTCATGAGGATTACATGAAATAACGCATGCAACACTTAGCAAACAATGTCTTCCCCAGAGGAGGCACTCAATAAAGGTTAGTTATTACCATATTCTTTACATTTAAGACTTCATTTGGATGAGCAGAGTGCAGAGGTTATTCCCAGTTGAGAGTGGAACAATTATAAAATTTGTGTGGCCAAAATACCGATGAAGCCATCATTCAATGAGTAAGTCAGTTAGATGCTTAGGCCTCTAAGGTCTTCCCTGCTGGTAGTTCTAAAAATATTCACTTCTAAGGGTTGAGACATTATGAGATTACAAATGTGTGATATAGGATTAAGACATAATCACCAATTAACATGGAGTCATTAGTCCATTTATTGTATTAATTACTGATCGCCTCAGGGGCCAGAGGGGATTGGAGGAGACAAAATATGAGTGTATGAGGCAGACAGTGGCCAGTTGTGTCATTTCCTAATGTCTCTGAACATACAGATATAATTCATGCCCCATACCACATTCCAGTTCAGCGTAGGCACGGGCTCAGTATGTGATCAGATATAAAGTACAATCCTTCTTGGTTGGGACCACTACAAAGTTCCCACATGCTGTCCTCATATACTGCCTCTGACTTGATAAACAGGCACATTGGAAGCTACATCTTGAACATGGGAATTTAGATAACTGCTACCACTCTGAAAATTTTTTCAAATGAGAAGTAAATTCCTAGTGTGTTCAAGTCATTATACAATTCAGGGGGTTATCTATATAAAAAAGCTAGTGTTAAACTAACTCAGAGAATACACATATATATTTCCCTATGTATATATGTATAGTATACATGAGAGATTTTGGCACGAGGCATTATAGGAGACAATCAAGGGAAGAACTGGACCAAGTAACTCTGAAAAAAGTATTGTGGTGGAATTATCTGAGGAAATAAAAGTGAATTTATAAGGGTCATAATCCAGCCCAAAAGACCCATCTCCTTTTTTAGACCATTTGTTTGGGGGTTCAAGATGAAGATCAAATTTAGCTATGATTCACAGACTATACTGAAAGCTTTTATGCTCACAGTTTGGTTTATCATGGCTAAAGAATACAGATTAAAATCAGTTGAGGAAGAGGTATACAGGGCAGAGGACAAGAATGTTTGCTCCTAATGCAGAGCTTGTAGTTTTTCCTCTCCTTGTGGAATCATGAAGAGTGGTGCTTTCCAAGTATTGATACATGACAACACACACACTGCCAACAAGGGACACAATGAGTCCAACATTTAATTAGGTTCCACCACGAACCCAGGTATCACTGACTGCTTTGGAGCGATCCAGAGTCTCTGGAGTGACCCAGATGATCAGAAAACAAAAATCTCCTTTTATGACTGAACCTTACATGGTTTAGAAATGAGTCCTAGAAACCTATGATGAAGGCCAGATCTCTCTCTGGGTGAGACTAAGTTCTTTACTACACAAACCCCAATTATTTCCTTGATATCTAGGACAGAAAATAGGTATAAATCCTTTGCACAAAGAAGACAATGTTTTATTAGTCATTCAGCTACACACAAACTTGCAGATTTTGCATTTGTATACCTAAGGAATTGAATGAGGCTGAAATTCAGTCCTCACTCTGGGCTAACCTGTACTTTGTGAGCCGATATAAACCAAAAAGAGCTGCTTTTTTAATGCATGTGCACTGAAAAAGGAGATAAAAGTCTTTTATAGCCCAAGAAAGCCATGGTCTACATTAGCCTTGCACATGTAGCTCAGATAGCATGAAAACAGTTTTCATATTATTTCAGTCAATACAAAGCCTACTCATTGGACATCAATGAACCTCTTCTCTCTCTGATCTCTCTTCCTTGTTTTCACTCTTTTAAGTTTCTCCTGGACCTTTGCTCAAGTGTTGATCTCACCCAGGAAAGGCAAAAGTATATCTTTAATCTCCATAGAATGAGATAAAATCTTTTAAACAAGACAAAAAAATGTCTTGCAGAAAATGCAAGATAAATACAGTATTTTCCGATTTTTTCAACTTCATCTCATCATTCCCATGTGTTTGTATGCACAAAAACTTTTTGATTTATTCAGCTGACATAAGGCCACACTATATGTGGAGGTAACAAAAAGAAGCTTACAAAAGTCAGCCTTTCCCCACAAGAAAGTCTCGGGGCACTGGAAGAGATTAAGTAGTTGATGATAAAAAGGAACTTATTATAACATCACTTTAAAATAATACCTTGCAATTGAACAAGACAATATGGGAACAAACGTGGGGCAGAGAGATTATAGACATTCCCTGACTTTTGAAGATTTGACTTGTGATTTTTCATCTTTATGATTATGCAAAAACAATGTTCATTCAATAGAAACCATAGTTTGAATTTTTAATTCTGATCTTTTTTTAGAAGACAAGCAAAAAAAAAAAAAAAAACAAACCAAACAAAACCACAGAAACAAACAAAAATAAAATAAAATAATCAGAGCTAAGAGGCAGAGGTAGACAGAACTCTATTGCCCTTGTTTGAATGCTAAACCAGGTATATGTGGTGAATTTGACTTTGGACTGTTTGTTCAATGGGCACATACATTTCCACTGTGGTTTAAACTGCTTTGAAGATACTGCAACCTGAAATCATCACTGGCAGGGAGGAGGCCCACATATTCTAGTAACCACACAACTCCAAGCTAAGCTTGCTTACAGGACCAAGACAGGATGCATGAACCAGATCAAACCAGCCATTCCCAATATAGTAATAGAGTCATATGTGCAAAATCAGAGAGACAAAGATGTGTGCTGAGTACACAAAGACGTCATCTGCACATTATCACTGGAATTCTGGCCCAGATCTGTGATATGCAACTCTTCCCCCATAAAGGACCCTGTATCCCTGGTTGGGGAGAAAGCATCTGCAGAGCAAAAACTCACTATTTCCCAAGACTAGGTCAATGAATAAAGTTTCCCCAAACAGTGCCAGACTCAGTTTTGCTTTACTGGCATGAATGACTGTGAGTAGGGAAAGAATCAGTCAGTTGGCTCAGCCCCAAAAGCCAGTTACAAAATTGATGTACTCCTGACTAACGAAGTAATGAAAACATTAAAAGTGAACAAAAGCCTAACTTTAGAAGTTAAAATCCTCAACTCCATAAATAACTGGAATTGACTGGTTGTAAATGGCAATATTGCTCTCTCAACTGCCCACTCAAACTCAGAGTTTTCCTGTCCTTGACTGTGCTACTCTGTCTTGCTTGGATTTTATACTTAATTCCCCTGACCTAGGACCAAGGAACTGCAATCAGTGACCCTGTATTTCCAACAGTGACTGAGTTACCTGATATAGGATTGTACCTATCAAGAGATCCTCTCCACTGAAAATGTAATGATGATTAATGAGATCATTTCTTTCATATTCAAAAGTGACTTAAAGGGGTGGCCCATGTAGCCATAGGGAGACAAAAAGAAAGGTGATTTGTGTCTGGTTCACACCTTCAACTTAGCAGTTCCACAAGACTGGGACTAACATGTCCTTCAAACTCATAAGGCCTTGAGTAATTAACAATACAAGGCAGATTTTAACAGTGGAGGAAATGGTTCCCCCAAGCAACACAGTGCTGCCTGTGAGAGATCATGAATAAGAATTACATATCCACTCCTTACCACTATCTCAGATTTTTAAAAAATCCCCAATATTTGCAAAATCTCTACTAAGCATAGACACCTGGTATACCTATGAATAAATACTATACCACCAGCCCCTAAGTGATTTAGAAGCAGGAAAATTTTGATGTAAATTACCTACAGAGACCCGTAATATACTAAAGTCAGGGCCAAATACTTTTTTAAAATATCATGCTTAACCCCTCTGTTAAAGCTTCTCTAAGTGAATGTGAAATTATAAACATGCACACTTTGCTGTTTGCACATACTGGTTATTTTCTTTGAAAAGCTTGTGTACTCAACCAGAATGTCTAAAGTTATTACATAGGAAGGGATGATTTTCATATTGTTAAAACACATGATTTTCATTCAAATAGAGTAAACCCGTGAGAAAGTTTTGTTTTGAGTCATTCATGACAAAATCAGGAGAATGTAAGAGATGGAGTAGAGAGGGCTTGAGAAACTGGCACAGATGCCTAGTGAGGAAAGTTTTGCCTCACGAAGTGGCAAGGGATGGAGGAAAAACAACTCACAGTCCAAGGAGAGAGAGAAGGGGAGGGGAGGGGAGGGGAGGGGAGGGGAGGGGAGGGGGAGGGGAGGGGAGGGGAGGGGAGGGGAGGGGAGAGGAGAGGAGAGGAGAAGAGAGACTGACTTAGAGGGGCTACATCTCTGGAGATACACCACCTTCCCATGGCAAGTCTCACATTTATTTGGTATCAGATTCAGGGAAGGTGAGCAAGTCTGTGGAGGAATATGTAGAGGAATGTGCTTCATGGGGATGTGGACTGGGGATGCATTATGGTCCCCTACACAAGCTAGGGGAAAGTGAATAGGGGCTGTTGCTTGGGGGCTCCATTGTTGCTGATGATCAAAATATCCTATCTCTAGTTTCTGTTTGCACTTAACTTCCTGTCAAGATGGTCTAGCTGGTTATGCTAATCTGGCCATAATGTCTGCCTGCTGTTTTCAGCAGATATCCTCATACCAAGACTTTTGTCCTGGTGAGAGGCTCCCTGCCTGACTCTTACCCTGACTCTACATTTAGCTTAACCAGCAGCAACTTTGGGCACCATGCAAAATCCCAAGTACAAGAGGGGCTAGGGGATACCGAGGGAAAGCACTGTCCAAATGAGATGGCTGTAATGCAAAATGACTGATAGCCAAAAAAAAAAAAAAAAAAAACCATAATCTTTGGGACTGTTTTCCCTTTTGGGTAGGAGAAATATTATCACTTGGTATCAGTTTCTACAAGGTGAACCTTAAAAGGTTGCAAAACATCCAAGCTCCCCTCATAAGCAAAGCTGAGAGTTGTTAGGAAAGAGACCTTGTAGTCACATCTAATAAAGGCATATATTGCACTCAAGGTTTCTTTGGTAATCATACTTATAATGACAAAAGTATGTGCCCATCCATAAGAATATGAGGAGATTAAAGAGAGGATGTCAATGCTTATGGCACTTGGAGATAATAAGTCAGTTATTCAAAGACAACTGAATGATGGATTAAGGATCAAACCAGGAAACTATTCTTTAAGAAAGAGGCAGCCTTCAACATCATGTTCTGGAGGGAGACGGCTGGGTTTGGAAACAGTGCCATCACTAAGCACAGATCTTCCAAACCATAAAAACTTAGGTCGATGACGAGTCATCAAACACAGCTCTATGGAGGCTGAATAATTGATTCCACAGCTTATTGTTAAATGCATCCTGGGGCCTAGAGGAGTTTATTCCTAATAAACTCTGAGATTAAATTCCCATTCCTGGTGGCAAAATGACAATTTACAATTTCAATTATAGTTAACCAGGGAGAAAAACGACAGCAGCAGCAAACAAAACCAACTAGCTGTGTTACAGCCAGACAATCAATAAACTGATCTTTAATATTAGCAGGAAAGAAGGTAATTTATTTAGAAGTCTTCAGTGCTACAATTCCAGAAGGATATAGTTCAAAAGAGAATGAACACAAGTGGAGGTTTATCTTCAGTTAGACACATAAGGACTGGAATCATGTCTCAGTGGCTTGTTACACTCAACTTTGACACAAAGCTGACCAAGCCCAACTCAACTTCTGACCCCTGTGTTCCTGGTGAGCCACTGTGGACCCTCCAAACCCACATATGCATCACCTACTTTTGAAATCTTTACTAATTCTGCAGGGCAGGGTTATGCATTTCTTACTTTGGTTTTATTTGCTTTCTTGGTTGAGTTTAAATATATTTTCAGACATGTATTCATACAACAAAAAATACTGAACATTTAGCAATGTGCCAGACATTGTAGTAAATGGGACAGATAAATAGCAATGAGTATGTGGATTATCAATATTGATCAACTGTATTTCTATTTTTTAAATGTGTAAATAAATTTGAAGAGTACTACCATTTTACACTAGTAATTCTCCTGATCCTTGGATATGAAATGTTCCCCATGCATTTAGAGCTCTCTCCATGCATTGAATTTCTCTCACAAATGTTTTGAGTAATAAATATTTTGTATATTGATATTTTGTTGTACAACTCTGCTGAAGTTCTCAGTTCTAGTAGGTCTTTTTATAAATCTCTATAGATTTTCTATTTATATATGACCATGCTAATTGCAAATAAACACAATTATAATTATTATTTTCTATTTTGGATGCCTATTATTTCTCTATATTTGGTTTATTAATTTGGTAAATTGGATCAATTGTTTTTCAAATGTTGAACTATACTGCATCCATGAGCTAAAGAATAGTGCATTAAAATGATTGATATGTGGATAGAGAGATATAAAGCAATTAATTTGCTAAATTTTTGTTTAGAATTTTTGCATTTATGTTCACAAGGGCTATCTGTTGGTACTGTTCTTTATTTGTAGTATTTTTGTCTTTTTTTATTTTTAAATAGAGGCATGTTATTTATTTGTTTGTTTGTTTTTGTTTAACATGCACTGGATACAGTCAGAAGCGCGGGAGGGTGAGAGAATTCACCAGAGCCAGAGCGGGGAGCAGAGCAGGCAGAAGGACTGAAGTACACTGCTGAGGGGAGCAGCGGGCGGCAGGAGAGGTCTGCGCGCCACGTGGGACCCTCCTCCGGTGGCCGGGGAGCAGCTGGGGATTGAACCAGCACCACAGAGGCCGAGGGCAGCTTTGCAACCCAGTGCTCAACTGCTGCGCCATCGGGGAGGCCCTATTTTTGTCTTGTTTTAACATTCAGGTAATGCAAACCTAACAGAATGACTTCACAACTCGTCACTGTTTTCATTTTCAAAGAGATTTTTAGAATGAGTATCATTTCTTTCTGAAATATTTTGCTAACTCTACCAGTAAAGCTATCTGCATCAGAAAATTCCTTGCTCTATTTAAAATTTTTGTTTTTATACCTGCTTTTGCTTTTGTTTCTGTCTGTCTCTCCAGGCACCAAATGGGCAGAGATTGCTGTCTAACTTACTTTCCCCAACAGCTAGCCAAATTCCTGAGACATAACAGGATCACAATAAACTCTTATTACAATTTTTTATAACATACACCCAGTTCAAATCACAGATCTTAAACAACAATTCTTATCACCTCCTAACTCAACTCAGCACTATCTATTTTATTATTTTTTTTAATCCTATGATGCTTATCTCTACCTTTTCGACAGTCACCTCCTTGTGTGTGTTTCATTATGTGCGTATGTACCTGGCATGATTTTACTTCATTTATTCAGCTGATGATTGTTTAGCCTACTATTTAACAGATCTGATGCTAGGTTGTCCACACCATGAACAGGAGTTATAACTTTCATACTCATAATTGTTCCCTTTCCAGTGACACACTCGGACAGTCAATAAAGTCCTCAAAGTAGGAACTCTATTTTAGTTAATACTGCATCTTCTAAAGTTTCTCCAAAGGCTGGAATAGAGTAGGCACTTGCTCAGATAATTATAATGGCTCATAAAATAAATATATCTTGCATTTCCTCCGTTCCCACTCTCACAGCACCTCCATTTGGAACAAAGCTAAACAGATGCAAATAAGAGCAGATGCTTGTTGTTTCTCATGTCAGATGAAAATTTAGTCTTTGGGGATATAATAACTTCAATTTTCTTAAAATGTTATGGGGTTATTCTAGTAGGATCCCATTCTGTAAATAAGTAAAGTGGGAGGTGATGAATTAAGAGGGGAGTGGTTGATTGACAATTTATGTGGTCATATGTTACTGAATCTAATACAGATGACAGGTTGCTAGGTTGGCTGATGGTGAAATTTAAAAGTGATGCCTTACTTCCAGAGTTATTTATTGCCTTCATTCAATATCTATTTACAAGCAAAATGTCTTCAGAATAAGCAAACATGGATATGGATAAGAGGATTCCTTCCTGTTTTGCTTAGTCTGATTGCTCATTCCCTCAAGTCCACATCTAACCTTTGGCTATCCTGGGCTGCAGATCGCCAGACATCGACATGAGGCTGGTTCCCACTCCTACCGGCTGTCCGCTTGAGTTTGGCTTCTTTTGCTCTGATATTTGATATAATCTGGGGCCTGTTTCTACTTCTGTCCACAGCCACATGGTGAGCTGAGTCTGAAAGCAGAAACAGGAGTTCTTCCTCTTCTCCATGGTTTTATAGAATATTTCCCTCTAACGGCAAACAACATGGTACTATAATACACTAAGTATACAAACCACATAGATTTCATAAATGGTTTGCAAGATTCTTAAAAGACATTCTTTTCAAGACAAAAACAACATTCCCCAACCAACAAGTAGGCTCCATTATACCTGTTTTTAATCATATTTTTTCCCTTGCTACTGATGAATTTCAGGTAATATTGTATTTGTAAATTCTTACATAAAATCACCTCTCACCCTCAGTTATGAATCTACTATTTACAAATGAAGACTCCACATTTTCTAAAGTCTTAATAATCCCCAAGTTTATATTAAGTAGTGCTTTATTACAGTTAACATCTCATTATGAATATTATTAACAAAAATGTAGAACAAAGTAAACAACTTGTGCAAGCAAACATCTATAAGTTTTATTTATATCTTAGTTCACCTCTTTTCTACTTTATATAAGAGACTCCACTCAAAATTGCACATTAAGTCTAAGAAACTTAGTAATCAATATTTTAATGACATGTATTAAAAAATTAAATTACAATTTTTACCTTAAAAAGCACACTCTCTTAAAGAAATCACAATATATCAATCATGAAAAAGGAGAAAAAGTTGGAAGACTCACACTTCCTGATTTCAAAGTTACCACAAAGCTACTGCATCAAAACAGCATGACAAGCATTTGCAGCAGCATGGGTGGGGCTGGAAGGGATGGGGATGGCAAAATCAGCCAGAAGGAAAAAAGTAAATACTGGATGATGTCACTTATATGTGGAATACAGAGAAATGAAACAGAGTCAAACAAAGATAAACATTAAAACCTACCCTTGAAAGCTGTCCATAGGTCTGTGGATCCAGACAGGGAAGAGGAGTGCTGAGAATAGGGTGGGGAGAAAGCCAAGGAACTATGGTAGAGGACTATGGTGCTTTGGTGGTGGTGGATGAACTATGGCTGCTATAGCTGAAGGGGGAGAGCCTACAATTCCAAAACATGAACAATGTTGTAAATCAATGATACAATAAAACAAACAAAATAGCAATCCATGGATAGACTACAAACAATGAGAACACAAACCACTGACTGGGAGAAAACAGACACAGAAAAAGGGCTTTATTCAAAATATACAAAAGCTCTTTTTTTTTTTAAGCTTTTTTTTTTCAATCTGCAAAGCCATTTTCTTTTTTTTTTAAGATTTATTTATTTATACAAGAACTGGGGTACAGTCAGAGACACTGGAGGGTGAGAGCATTCACCAGAGACAGAGCAGGGAGCAGAACAGGCAGACAGACTGAAGATACTGCTGAGAGGAGCAGCGGGTGAGGCTGGAAAGGTCTACTGCACCATGTGAGTATCTTCCTGGCTAGCCAGGAATTGAACCCACACTGCAGAGGCTGGCAGGGGCTGTGAACAGCCTCTGCAGCATGGTGCTCAACTCTCTGCTCCACCAGGGAGGCCCTAAAATACACAAAAGCTCTTAAACTCAAAAATAACAGCATAAACAACAAAATCCCAAATAAAAAATGGGCCGAAGACTTGAAAAGACACCTTACGAAAGAAGATATACAGAAAATAATCATGAAAAGATAATCCACATCATAGGTCACCATATGTCCACATAAAACCTGCATGAGGATGTTTATAGCAGCTGAAATAATAACCGCCAAAGGCTGAAAGCAATCAACGTCATCCTTCAGTTGGTGAATGGATAATAAACTGTGGTCCTTCCAGGCAATGGGATAGTATTCAGTACCCAGAAGAAAAGAGCTATGAAGCCATGAAAATACTTGAATGCATATTACTAAGTGAAAAGGCCAATTTGAACCAAAAAACTAGATACTGCATGACTCCAACTCTATGTCATACTAAAAAAAAGACAAAGTCATAGAGCTAGTGAAAGAGCTGTTTTTGTCAGGGGTGGAGTTGAGGGGGAGAGAAGAATGAACAGGGAAGTACAGAGATATTATTTAGGGCAGTAAAAATGCTCTGCATGAGACTATAAAGATGTATACATGCTAATATACATTTTTTCCAAACCCAGAGAATGTGCAACACCAACAGTAAGCCTTAAAGTAAATGATGGGGGGCCTCCCCGGTGGCGCAGCGGTTGAGCGCTGGGTTGTGAAGCTGCCCACGGCCTCTGTGGCGCCGGTTCGATCCCTGGCTGCTCCCAGGCCACCGGAGGAGGGTCCCACATGGTGCGCAGACCTCTCCTGCCGCCCGCTGCTCCCCTCAGCAGTGTATTTCGGTCCTTCTGCCTGCTCTGCTCCCCGCTCTGGCTCTGGTGAATTCTCTCACCCTCCCGCGCTTCTGACTGTACCCAGTGTATGTATAAACAAAACAAACAAATAAATAAATAAAACATGCCTCTATTAAAAAAAAAAAGTAAATGATGGGCTTTGGGTGAATGATATGCCAATGTAGGCTTATTAATTGTAGCAAATGTAGCACTGTGGTGGGTAACAGGAAGGCTACTGATACGTGGGACAGGGGGCATCTGGGAAATCTGTCCTTTCCTCTCAATTTTGCTGTGAATCTAAAACTGCCCCAAAACTAAAGGTACTTTTGTTCTTTTTAAAGAAAGAATACTCCTTCAAAGATTATATTACATTGTCTGTGATTTTAATTTAATCTTTATTTTCAGATCATCAAGGTGACAGTTTACAACATTAATTTTAGAAGTCATATGTCTTAATTTGCCCCTCTCTTTCAGAAATGTGACCAGTTCATAATGCTCAGTAGAAACATAATTAGTGAGGTGCCAAGTGGTTAAGGACATGAGACTAGGCACAAAGCAGAAAGTTTAGAACAACAAAATGGGTCATAAAATGAGCACTGGAAGATAATGAAGAAAAACTTTGAAATGCTGCAATATATATATATATATATATATATATATATATATATAATTTTGAACAGTTGCTAAGCAATAGCACTCAAAATCATAATGCACAGTGGATAAATTAGGGTACAATCGAAAAAGACAAAAATGTTTACAGAAGAAAAAAAGCAATTTTAGGACAATCAAAGAAATCTAAAGCTATTTACAAATTCTAAGAAAATAGCAGTTTGGTCCTGTGACCTGAAGAAAATGAATAAAATACACCCTGATAAACATCACTCAGGATGTCCTTCTGTAGTCCCTTTGCTTGAAAGGGAATTGTGTTTTCATGAGTCTCCATATACATAATTATAGTCTTCTTTAACGGTTAGAAGAAATACAACTCTGACCTTTAGCCTAACTTCCTTAGTATTTTCATTTGGATAAACCTGTTGATGGGTTTATAATCTTCTAACAAATTGGGACTAAACATAGTTACCAACATATTGTGAAAATTTTGAGTCAAAGAAGTGGGGATAATATAGTAATCGTGCTTCCTCATTTTCATAGTTTGGTTTCTAAAGAACATGCATGCCTTTTATATCTCAAACTGCAAGACTATTTTTACTAAAAATGCATCTTACAAGCAATACTGAATGAAATTGGAGATAAATTGTTAGATCACACACTATGGAAATTGAAAAGAGAATACTTAACCACTAATTATTCTGTTTGCTGTCATTTAATCTTCTGGCATACACGAGACTGTTCATTTCCTTCTGCATAATATATGTGTGATTTGGACAAGCTGCCAGCTAGAGAATTGTGGTGCCCAGGTTTTGGTTTAATGGTTTGAATTTAAATAAAAATCATATTCAAGTAAGATTCAAAAGAATCTTAACTCTTAGCCTACGATTATGATAAACTATGCTTTTCTGTTCAACATTATTTAATGAAACAGTGAACAAAAATATGAAATAACTATTCAAGATGAAGTACAACGTACAAGATTTAAAGAAATGAAAACACAATAGTACACTTGGATGTCATAAGATCATAATATTTTAAATATTAGAATGACAAGAAGCATCTAAAAGAATTTTTATATTCTTTGCTATTATTTATCCTACTTAAACTTGAATTGTTCTGCCAGATATTAAAAGAAAGCAACCCATTCTCAAACTTTCTTCATGTCAACTCCACCCACTATTTCTTCTCCATGACTGCTCATGTTTTAGTGAAACTAAGTGTCAAAAATCTGATTTTATTCACTTGACAATATCTATCACAACCAATTTCACATATTGATTTTACTGCTAGAAATTTATTCTACAAATAACCTGAGCAAATACTGAACTGCAAGGGTAAGATGATGTTGAATGAGGCAATATCTGTAAGAGAAGAGAGACAGGAGGAGGAGTGAGAAAGAATGACAAATATCCATCAATAAAGAGATAGGGGATATTAAACTAAAACATGGTAATAATTTAGTATGATGAGTATATTATATTATACTCAACTACGATTAACTATGGTTAAGTAAATAAACATAATTTGAAAGTAAGGTAGGAGCACACATGCTGACAAGAAAGAAATCTCCAAGATTTATTTAGTCAAAAAGTAAAGCTAAGGATGTTTTTTAAAAAGATGAACTCTTGCCATTTGTGACACCAATGGAAATGGAGGGGATTAATCTAAGCAAAACCAGTCAAAAGGAAAAAGACAAATACTGGATGATACCATTGATCTGTGGAATATTAGAAAAAAAAAAAAGCAAGCAAAGGAACAGACAAAACAAAAGCAAAACAAACCCTCTGAATCTCACTGTGGAACTAAGGCCAGCAGGGGGGGAGCTGGGAGGGAGTCTAATGGACTGAGGTAGAGGTTTTTGTGTTTTGCTGGTGGGTGTGGTGTGT
Organism: Talpa occidentalis; assembly: GCF_014898055.3. NCBI lineage: Eukaryota > Metazoa > Chordata > Mammalia > Eulipotyphla > Talpidae > Talpa > Talpa occidentalis. The sequence goes on from NW_023605305.1 coordinate 87,059,991, forward strand.
GGACATACACTTTAAGAGGTGTGAGCCTGTACTCCTAAAACATATACAGTGTTGTAAGCCAGCATTACTTCAATGAAAAACAGAACATGATTGTATAGTAGTAAGTCCATTTTTGAAAAATGAATCTAGTTTATATTTTTTTAAAGATTTATTCATTTATTTATACAAGCACTGGGTATAGTCAGAAGAGTGGGAGGGTACGTGAATTCACCAGAGCCAAATCGGGGAGCAGAACAGGCAGACTGACGAAGTACACTGCTGAGTGGAACAATGGGTGTAGCAGGAGAGGTATGTGTGCCATGTGGGACCCTCGTGCCATGTGGGACCCTCGCAGGCAGCCCAATGCTCAACCGCTGTGCCACCGGGAAGGCCCAGATCTAATTTTTAAACTTGTAGAATAATGAGATAAAGATTAGTGGGTGGGGCTCTGAACTATTTTGTATGTTGCCCATGTATTATCTTTATTTCTTAAGTTATAAGAAACATGTTAGCAGCAAAAGCAGCAATTTCAAAAACAAAAGAGCTATCAGAAATTAATTCTCTGAGATTTGCAGTTCCCCTCAAATTTTCAGAAACAATGTATTACAAAATGTATTTAAATGGACACTGTGCAAGTCAATAAAAGAGCTTTGCAGCAGTTATTCTGAACCTGACATTACAGTTTGCTTAGTTAAAGGAGTAAATACTGCCAATTGGTGAATGCTCACTATGCCAAAGCCAGTAAACCCAGCTATGTACAGAGGAATGACCTTGATTGACAAGCTTATTCACAGTTCTCATCAGGAAAACAAACTCATTCCTCATCCAGGTGATGGAAATTCTTTGAAACAAATCAGATCTATAATTTTGTGGGACTTATTCTACAAACTGAAAATCAACAAGAAAGGCATATCACAATCTAGAAACAACAGGAAATGAAACTTAAAATTACATGCAGTTGAAGACTAGAATTCTCTAAACTGCAGAACAAATAACTTGCTCAAACAAGATCAGTAAAATATACAGAAAACTGAAATCTATTTTTGATAATGGGTCTGCAACAACAATTATACATGGCTATGTAAAAGAAGATGGAAGATTCCATCTATAAAGCACTAGATGGACTGAGGATTCCAAGCTTGGACCAGAATGTTCTTTTAGGAAAGACATTGTAGAATATTAAGCAGCATCTTTGACCCTTTGTCTCCTAATTTCCAGTATCAACATTATTTTCCACTCCTTCATCTCCAATTGTGACATAACCAAAATGTCTTTAGACATTGCCAGGTATTCCCCAAGGAAGGAAATTGTTACAGATGAAGAATCATAGACATAGATTATGGTGGCTAAATTTAGGGGTTTAAAATTTTTGTCATGATCTATGTAAAATATACATTAAAAATCACAATTCAGTGCTCAAATATTCATATACATAACAGGTCTTCAAATGATATCCTCCAGTTCAACGTCATTTAGCTATAACCCACATCTGCATGGGTTTTTCTGGGTACCTGGGTTTCCTCCCACATACCAAAGATGTGCATGTGAGGCTCACTTGCGTGTCTCAGTTTTCCTAGATGGAAAGAGGGTGAGTGCGTGTGATGGCTCCTGTGATGAAGGGCGTCCTATCCAGGGTGGGTCCCACTTAGCACCATGATCTGCTGGGATGAGCTACAACCACACCTGACCCTGAATTGGAATATGTGGGTTGGAAAAAAAGGATTATTTAATTTTACAGTATTTTGGGTCTTCATTTAGGAGTTTGTTTTGTGACTTAATTTTTGTTGTATCAATTAGCCGATGGTCAAATTGGCTTTGTTAAATCTTGCTTTGCTTAAAGAAAAGTTTCCAAGAACCTATTAATGGCATTAGGTAAGGCCTTACTAGATAGCTATATTTATATATAATTATACAGAAATTTGGGCATGGATATCGGCCTATCAAAATAGACAGTGATGATAGTTCTAGAAGTTCTTGAAGCATCAGGAAATCCCTCTAGCTATTAGATTCTGAAGAACTCTAATGAGATGACCCAAGGGAATCTGTATTTTCAGGGGACAGAGAGCACTAGAGAGCATCCTTGACTTTTGAATAACTATTTACAAAAACTTCATTATTATAACAAGTGATTTAGCCAGTCCCAGTGTAAAGTGACTTAGTATCAGTAATGATAGCAGAAACAAACACTTTATAAAACAACACTATGACAAGGTATACTAATATATTCTCTCCCCTCATTACTTTCTGTCCACTTTTCTTTTTAATGTTGACACCATCTGCTATATCAAATATAGTGAACACATGGATAAGTGCAAATTCACACTTCAATAAACCCTGCACTAAATCTGTATCATCCCCATCATACAAGTATGACTAATTTGTATTACAAGAAAGAACCACACTGATTTAGGACAGTTTCTTTGCACTGTGTTATGCAGTTTTGGGGATCTGATAGTACTGGTAACAGGATGGGACCTATTCATAGGCATGGTAGGTAACTGCCCACTACTTATTGTACAGAAGTTACTGAAAGACGCCTCTAATTCAAATCATGTTATCTACCAACATGCTTGAAATTACCACATTGACAAGGTTTTCCAAATCTTTGGCATTGAGACCCTGGTTCAAAGATATTGAGTTGGTAGATCAAAGGCATTTAAGTTTAAAAACATTGAATCGGTAGATCAATAATTAAATATATTGTTAGCCTTTAACTTTGCATTAACACGAAGGATGTATACCCTAAAGGTTAAGAGAATTCTTAATAGACTCCCTCAGGAGAGAACATATGCCCAGCTTTGCTGTTTTCTAACTTTGAGTCTTTGAGTAATTTTCTTAAGTTCTTTAAGTTTTGCTTTATTGAAAGTGGAAATAACAATAGTATATAATATTACAGCGATGTGAAAATTAAATGTATATAAAGCATTCCACTCAGTTCCTAGCTCATCGTAACACACCATAAATGTAATATTAATAAGGATGATAAGACCAAGAGCTAATGATGTGTCTAGTCTTCTCACTCTGTGAATCTCAGAAAGAGGAAATATATGAATAGATGAATAAATGGTGATTTGGGAAAGAATGTCAAAGTTGCTTCCAGCTCTAGACCAAGTCTTTTGGATCATCCTTCCTACAAACAATTTTTAATATCTCTTAGGTCCATACATGAAAAATGTATCATTTATATAGATTAATACCTACAGATTCTTTTAATTCAGTACATAGGATCCACACTTGTGGGAGAAAAGCTGTCTGAAAAACATTTTTCACTAAGATTTTCCAATTAACATCTAGGTGTTTTGGGAGACCAAACTGGGTTGTTATTTTTAGAGGCCTGGTTTAACAATTGCTATCCTCTCTTTTCCTCTTTTTTAAAATTCATTTTTCTTCACTCCTTGAAGGAAGTTGTAAAAATGTTCTACTGAATCGAGCCTCATATATCCATACATCTGCTGCATAGCAATTCACATATGCTATCTTCTTAATACAATGCCACATTGTCACCAGCCTCCTGCAGCTCTCTCAAACATGAAACTATTAGGGAGTGTTCTTTATGTTGGAAATTGGTAATTCTCCATACAATCTCATCTGGAAGATTCAGGAAATAGAAAAAACTAGAGTTAAGTAGTTTATGCATTCTTTCATGGAAAATAATTGGAATTGGGTGCTCACTTTCAGAATTGCATACAAAAGTATTCCGTTTGTGAATTTCCATGATTGTGGGGTCTTTGTTTAGAGATGTGAATCTAGGCAGGTCATGAAACAAAAGTCTTTCTTTAAAATTCAGGTAGTGGTACTTTAATTAATTCAGTTTTTTTCAATAACTTTGGTGAACCTTTAGCATTAATATGAAATGCAATATAACAACCAAAAGATCCCTGAGATCAGTTAATTCCACTTGGTTTTGTACAGATGTAGTAATTGAGGTAAGCATTCTCTATCCCTGCTTACTGAATTATTTTGGAGTTAATTCTCAAAATTCTAGCAACATATGATTGTTTTTTAAAACTTATTTTCAAATGCCAATGCAACAGAATTCTTGTATGGTTAAAATGGAGTAAACATTTTCTCTCTTTCACTTATAATTTCAAAATACAAATGGGGTACATAAAACAGTAAGTCCAAGACTCTGGAAAGTAAATAATAGTTGGAGAATTTGGAAAGGAAAATAAAAATTTCTTTTAAGATTCTTATTTTTAATCTTGGTTTTCTGAAATTTAAATAGGATAAGGTCTAGGTATAGTTGGGATTTTTGTTTGTTTTGCATTGTCCTGCTTGCTATTCTCTGGGTTTCCTGGATCTGTGGTATGATGTCTCAATTCTCAATTATTACTGCTTCAAATATCACCTCTGCTCTTTTCCACTCTTTCTGATATTCTCTTCACATGTATGTTACAACTTTTGTAGCTGTCACATACTCTGCAGACAGTCAGTTCTTCTGGCTTTCCTTTTTCTCTTTACTTCTCACGTCTCAGTTTTGAAAGTTTCTATTGTCATATCCTTAAGTTCAGAGAGTCTTTCTTCAGCCATATCTATGCTCCTAGTGATTCCATCAAAAGCGGCCTCCGTTACCATAGCAAGTCTTTTCTGGCTAACTAGTTTCTCTTGAAGCAGGTCTGTACTCGAGGAAAAAGTGAATGCTCAGACATATTTCAAAGTGGTTAGATTTCCTCTCCCTCTGTCAGAATGTACAAGAGGATTTCCCCCCAATAATCACTGAGAACTTGACAGAGTTCTTGGAGATAAATTTCATAAAGATGTGTGGGATCTCTCTATAGCTGGATCACCAGGAGTGTTTAACTCTTAGGTTTCCCCCAGTGAGCCTCCAACAATTTGTCACTTACAGTTTAGACTTCTTTTCTTAGCCTAGTTCTGCTTCCCATGGAGGTGTCAACTCTGGCAAGCTGTGACTTTCTACACCTACCTGTCTATCTCTCTGATTTTGCCCTATAACTTTACTTCTAAGGAACTAATAAGAGTTGCTCATTATTTAATATGTTCAGCATTTTACTTGTTTGAGAAGAGTGGAGATTTCTATACCCCTTATGTGCTAGTCCAGAAAACCAGAAATCTGATAGGTTCTTATAAAATTAAATTTGTACCCACCATATGATCGATCAGTCATATGATATATATGTACCTATAGGTGAATATTTATATAGTATTTCCAAAATCACTAAAAACTGGAAACAAAACACCTTCAGCAAGAGATGGTTAAACAAACTGGATGAACATACAATGCAGTACTACTCAGCAATAACAGAAACAATTGATAAACACGATAATAGGAATGAATTCCAAAGGAATTCAAGCAAGTGAAGAAAGCCAGTATCAACTGTTATATTCAGAATGATTGCATTTATCGATGTTTCGAGAAAGATTAAATCATCCTGCTGGAGAGAGGTCTTTGGTTGTCAGACTTAGGGTAGGAGGAGGTTTTGGCTGATAAAAGACTGCATGAGGGAATTCTTTGGGATATTTTCTGGTCCTGATTGTGTGGTTGTTACATAAGTCTACAAATGTAATAAAACTCAGACAAATACAATAAAAAAAGTGCATTTTACTTTATGTGGAAATTTCAAAACCAGAAAAGTAATTCTTTCCTCTTATTTAAAAAAAGAAAGAATCCTCAAGATGTCTTCCTGTGTTCTTTCTTCTAGCACATTTACAGCTCCAAAACAGGACATTAATGCCAGTCATATTTTTTGAGGACTTCAAAAGCCCCTGAATACCAATACACCAGATGCGACTACAGGAGAGGAAACACAGACACCAAGTTGCACTGAACAAAAAGTCTAATGAACCAACACTCTGTGACCTGATGTTTTAGTAAAAGGGAGCATTAAACACAGCAAAGTATTTAATATAGCAGTGTGGAAATGGAGTCTTAAAAAAAAACATAACAGAATTAGAGACAAATTTATTTTGCTTTTTAGTACTGTTTAATGAATCTAATTAGTAAGCCTCAATGGGCCTGTAAAGGCTTTGGGGATTTTTGCATTCATTTTTAAAATGAAATGAATGTACTGGCAGCTCCTGAAACAGAATGTTAAGATAAGAAATGTAGCACAAAGAGCAGTCACCTTGAATCAGAACTGAAAAGCTGAGTGGAGGTGCTGCTGAGACTGTAAAGAAGTTGGTCTTTTCTCTGCAAGATTATCTTTCATTTCAAACAACCAACTTCACAAAAAAATACAGAAGCTAGGGAGAAAAATCACTGTCAGCTAGGGTTGGAACTAGGGTGAGGGCAAAACTCTGAGGTATTTGGAAGAGAAATCACACAGAATATGGTTGTACATCAATGTAGGAACAGCGAGTGGACAACTATGTTAGATGCTAATTAATTAGCAAAAATAAAAGGGGGAGATCTCCCAGGAGAGAGTCAGTGATGAGAGCTTCCATTTCCAACCAGCTCTGTGAGGGAAGCTCAGCGTTTGTACACCTCCAGGTTGACTCTCCAGAGTGTTCCAAGACAGTGCTTAACCACTCACAAAGATCACACTTCTGTTCTTTGCCAGAGCCTCTGGGCTCCTGTCAGGATCACTAAACAAAGCTTTCTTTCAACCAAAAGCTGCTTCTTATACTTTGTCCCATCACCTACTATCATCTCTAATGAAACAATCTTGCCCTTGGCTTCAGTGAGTCCCTGGAGCCTGGCTGGCATTACAGCTCTCCACCCTGGGTTACGATACCCAAAGGAAGCATAGAGCTGACTTTCAGTTTGTCCAGATGTAGGGGCATGAGGTGTCTCTGGCCCTGGTAATAATCCCTGCATTCCCAAGTCATGTAAAGTTTTAAATCAGGCAATGCCAAATAAGGTAAGGGACATAAATGGCAGTATTAAGCTGGCATCTTTGGAACACTCTACATACGTTTGGAAGTTGCTGACTTGCCGCACCATGAAAAAAGTTTAATGAAGAAGACTCTAATGGAGTGTTTTTAAGACTCTATTTCCACACTGCAGGATTGACAGGTGGGAAACTTGGTTAAAGGCCTATATTTGCTCCCTGCTTCATTGTATCTCACAGTATATGAAGGGAAATCTACATGACTAGGGTGAGAGAATTAATAAAAAGAAGTATGAATGGATGGTGGTTAAATGTAAGCCAAGGCTCAGACAGGGTAAACAGAATTGCCACTGGAATTTCTTCCTGGCAATTCTTTTTTTTTTTTTTTTTTAAGATTTATTTATTTATTTATACAAGCATTGGGTACTGTCAGAAGCACGGGAGGGTAAGAGAACTCACCAGAGCCAGAACAGGGAGCAGAACAGGCAGAAGGACTGAAGCACACTGCTGAGGGGAGCAGTGGGCATGGCAGGAGAGGTCTGCTCACCATGTGGAACCCGCGGCCGGGCATCGAACCGGCGCTGCAGAGGCTGCAGGCAGCCTCGCAGCCCAGCGCTCAACAGCTGCACCACTCGGGAGGCCCTCTTCCTGGCAATTCTATCCAAATATAATAAACCTTGTCCACTTGGCAGCATGCTGTGTACAGGTACTGAACAAATGGGGAAAGAGGGTTGTGACCACCATCTAGCATTTGCTAAAAGGAGGTTATCAGATAATAATATTAGTAGGGATAAATGAGATTAAAAGGAAAGATGAGAAAGAAAAAGGAAATTGTATGTGCTAGTATATTCACTTCTTACCAGTTCTGAACACACCTTGGCTGCTTATCTGTCCATCATTTGACTGCTTAAACTATACAGTCAAAGGAATAAATGCTTTTCATTGTTCATTGTTCACTGCAGCACTACTTACAATAGCCCAGTTATAGAACCAACCTAAGTTTCCAAGGACAGAGGGGAAAATTAAGACGATGTGGTCAATATACACAATGGAGTAGTACTCAACTATAAAAATCCTGGTATTGGGCCTCCCTGGTGGCGCAAGGGGTTAGGCACTGCACTATGAAGCAATTGCAGCCTCTGCAGCATGAGTTCGATCCCTGGCAGGCCAGGGAGAAACCACATGGCGAAGCAGACCTCTCCTGTCTTGCCTGCTGCTCCCCTCAGCGGTGTACTTTGTTCAATCTGCCTGTTCTGTTCCCCACTCTGTCTCTGGTGAATCCTCTCACCCCCCTCATCTCTGGACTGTGCCCCAGCTCTTGTATGCATAAATAAATAAATCTTTAAAAAAATAAAAAATTTTAAAAAATCTTGGTATTTATGACAACATGGATAGAGCTGGAGGGGATTAGGCAAGTGAAATGAGTCAGGAGGAGTAAGACAGACACAGCGAGAGGGGAGCAGAATTAGAAGGGGCTAAATGATGTACGGCAGAAGATTATTGGAACTTTGGTGGTGGGTACAGTATGAGACCATAGATTTGCAGAGATATGGATTTATGTCCCTTAAATATAATGTTGTAAAGCAACACTACCTCAATAAATGTAATTTAATTAATAAAAAACATGTATATTTTACACTTGTAGAGCCTGAAGATGATTAAATCCTGGTACGTGAATCATGTGAAATTCACTGAAGGCAGACTGAATCTAGAATATCCTGAAATTAGCAAATCATAAATATTTTATGAGATTAGAATGAGGTTCATTTATTACTATTGACTTGAATTTGGATGTGAATTAGATCTTTGGATGTATTTTATTTTGATGACAATCTGTTTCTGTTTCTCATCAGTCATCATACTGTTAAATTTCCAACTTACATAGACAATACAGGGTCTAAATTTGTGTGGTCATTTTTTTTAAGATGTATTTATTTATTTATACAAGCACTGGGTACAGTCAGATATGCGGGAGGGTGAGAGAATTCACCAGAGCCAGAGCAGGGAACAAAACAGGCAGACCGAGGAAATACACTGCTGAGGGGAGCAGCAGGCGTGGCAGGAGAGGTCTGTCGCACCATGTGGGACCCTTGCTGGTGGCCGGGGAAAGAACTGGCGCTCTAGAGGCTGCGGGCAGCTTCGCAGCACAGCGCTCAACTGCTGCGCCACCAGGGGAGGCCCAAAAATTTCACTTTTTAATCGGAAGTTTAAATTACCAGCTATATAGATAACTATACCAAACATAAAGATTGAATCTACATTTGGTGGTATAGTTACAGGGAAACTCAAGCAAACATAAGTGTTAGATAAAAAATGTCAAGAACACCATTGTTCCTTCAGGAAGAAGTGGCTGAAGGTCAGGTTATTTGGCTTGATTCACAGTTTGTAAGTGAACAGAAAATTTTTATAAACTCAAATACCTAAAGGCTACATAGGTAACCAAAATACCTGAAGAGATCGGAACTAACCATGCTGAATGTAGAGTGAACACCTGAGGGGGAAAATGTTATATGATCAAAACGCTAGCAAGGAAGTAAAACAGTGATACTGCAATTAAAAAAATATGTATCTTTAGGTCAGCAGAGCACAGATTTCTCTGTCTGCCTTACTAAATGTCATGTTTGTGGGGAAAAAAAAAAAAAAAAGCTTAGGTTAGGGTAGAAACTTAAAACCAAGTAAGAATTATCCAAAAGTTACCTAATATAAATGCAAGTTACCAGTAACCAGATCCTCCAGTGTTTACACAATTTAGTGCCGTGTTATTTAATCTCTGCTTAAACACACATATACTTATATCTATCACATGCAAATATGCTTGTATATACATATGTATGTATACTAATTATGAAATCTAAATATCTGTTATAGTCTATATTGTCTCCTCCCCAAATTCATAGGTTGAATTACGAACCTCCAGTACCTAAGAATGTGATTGTATTGGGAGACAAGGTTTTTAAAGGGGTTAAAATGTGCCCTAAACCAACAAGATTGGTGTCTTTATAAGAAGACATTAGGGCCTCCCTTGGTGGTGCAGGCAGTTGAGCACAGCCCTTTGAAGCTGTCCGCAACACTCTGCAGCACAAGTTCGATCCCAGCCAGCTGGCGAGGGTCCCACACAGCACAGCAGCAGACCTCTCCTGTAGCGCCCACTGCTCCCCTCAGCAGTGTATTTCGTCAGTCTGCCTGTTCCATTCCCCGCTCTGTCTCTGGTGAATCTTCTCACACTCCTGCGCATCTGGCCTGTACCCCGGTTCTTGTATAGATAAAGTTTTTAAAAAAGAAAAAAAAAAGAAGAGGACATTAGGACACAGATAATCACAGATGGAAGACCTTGTGAAGATACAGGGAGATGGCCAATTTTATATTACCCAAGAGAAAGACCTCAGAAGAAACTAACCCTGTTGACCTTGATCTCATAGGAGATGTATCTATTTCCAAACTGCCCAAGAGAATTAGTTTTTGGTATTTGCCCTAATCTCTATCACAGTTCTACACTTGACTTTCAACAATGCACTTGAGCTAACAAATTAAATAAAGCAAACAAGCAGACTCTTAAAACAGTCACATCAAATCCTCCTGTCTAATGGAAGGGGTTAGAATTATAAAATTGAGTTGTAAACTTTTTATTTTTAACAGGTTCCTAAAACACAGATGCTGGGGTTGGGAAATTTCCCTCTTTACTTTGTCTGCACTGATATTTGCAGGTTTGTGTAAAAAGGAAACAAAACCACAGGATTCTCTACATATATTAGGAAGTCAAAAAAACAAAACAAAACAAAACATATAATTAGTCCCCATGTCAAATCAGGTTAGCTTCAATTACATTCATCTTTTAATTGTCTCCTGACTTAACCATTCATTTGTTGGGCCTCCCTCGGGCCCAATCTGCACAGCAAAACATTTCCTTGAAGGAATCTCAAGTATTTTTTTTTTTAAATCCAGATGAGGGCCTCCCTCGTAGCACAAGAGGTTAAGTCTCAGCACTATGAAGCTATTGGCAGCTACTGCACCACACATTCAATCCTCAGCCAGGGAGCTGGCCCACATGGTACAGAAAACCTTTCCTGTCTCGCCTGCTACTCCCCTCAGCAATGTATATCTGCCTGCTCTGTTCCCCACTCTGTCTCTGGTGAATCCTCTCACCATAAATAAATAAATCTTTGGGGAAAAAATCCAGATGAGAAACTTCAACCAATTCAGTGAAAGCTCAATTACTTTCAAAACAATGCATGTGTACTGAAAGAAGATTCTAGGCTACTAAAATACCAATAACATTTCTTCACCTTAAAGATGCTAAATACATAGCTACAATATGAAGCCAGTACACCACTGGGCAAAGTCAGGGACTTTTCAAGGAAGTGTTCATTGCTTTTCTTTATTTCAATGCTATATTTTAGAAATCTTTGTTGAATATTTTTCTGTCCTTAGACTTCTAGAGCCTTAAGAAATTTTAAGATTTAAGAAGCCAAGCACATTATTTGTTGCAAGGTAACCACAATTTTGACCTTGCAAAGACTTTGAAAATAGGACTAGAGCCAAATAAAATAATGAAAGAGGCAAATTAGTCTTTAGTGCTACTTATATCATTTGTTTCAAGTTTCACTACTTAAGAGTTTTCACACAAATTTCTCTACATCAAGAATCACATTCTCCATTTGGGAGAATTGCCCCAGATGAAGTTATTTCAGGAAAGTGCACTGTGATAGATAGTTCAATAGACCTAACATCTGAGCAAGGAGAGCTCTTAGTTTCAGTGTGGGCACATGGTTTAGCCTCTCAAACATTCAGTTTCATCACGTGTAAAACTGAACCAACCTCAGTGACTTGTTGTCAGAGACAAAGAGATCATCTACATGAATCACTTAGCATAGAGCTTGTCATATGAAATCTACTCTATAAATAATTGTTATCAATGACTGTAGACCCTGGCTCTGAATAGGGTGAAATAAGCACATTCCATTCTATTTCTTTAACGAAATGCAGCTAGAAAACTTAGGCAGAATGCATATAATAACTATTTGAAAACTCTGAAAAAGCAGTAGCAGAGAGACTGGGGAAGACCAAAACTTGAAATATGACAGTTGTCACCATGAGTTTACATTTTTCACCTTTTACATTTTCTAGTCTGAACTCAGCATATTCTGAGTACCAAGACACAGAAAGAACAGACTCTTAAAATCCTCTAGTTCTTGTTCAACCAGTAGAAAAGAAACAATAATATTCAGACTGTGGAAACCTACCTCTTTGCTATTTCCTTTGCTTTGTACTACTGTACAAAGTCTGTGAGCCATTACATGATGTCAGTGACAACTAAGCAATAGAAACACATAAAAACAAAAACTCTAGTTGAGAGGAATCTTCCCGTTAAGACCAGTGGAGCTATGATTTAAAGAGTAAGGGGTTTATCCTTTGTTGCTTTTGTTCTCTCTCTTTTCTGCTGCTTAACAAACAGACTTAGGATCTACTGGTAGAGTAGATGAAGACCAAAATAAATAGGTTTCATTTTCTGGTCATAGGACCAAAAACAGCAGCCTCATGGAATACATTAGGAAGGCTGAAGAGATGCAGAAACTCACTACAAATTACTCATATTATTCAGGATACCAGAAGTTATTCTGGATATTGAATTAACAGATAGGACAACATTAAGGACACAGACAAGAGAATGGGTATTATGTATGCACAGGGCAGCTGACTATTGTAATGTAGTGATTCATATTAAACAGATTTAGTGTCTGCAAAAAAGAATAAATAAAATTTAGAGATTAGTCAAGATTTAGTCTTGTATAATACTCCAAATATCTACTATTCAATTCAAATTTACATGGCACAAAAAGAACTAGAAAAATCTTAAATACCAAGAAAACAGATATCAACATATACCAATGACAATAAATGTGAAGTGGTGAATTATTTGGCAAATATTTTAAAGCAGTTATAGTAAGTATGACCTGGAAGCAACTGTGAAGATTGAAATATTTTTTTTTAATTGAGCCAATAAAGATGATGCAAGGAAAATCAAATGGAAATTCAAGAAGTTAAGAGATCAATAAATACAATCTCAGTGACTCTGGTGAATGGACATGACAGTGGTAAGAGTCAGTGGATTTTAGAGAGAAGAATAGAAATTACTTAATATTATTCATTTATTCATTTCCCTGGTCAACAGAATTTTTTAAAAAAAATTAGGTACTGAATGGAAAATAAATAACAAGAGATCTAGAATTCATGTTGTCAAAGCCCAAGACGGACAAGTTTTGAAATGAACATAATATTTAAAATATATAATAGGGCCTCCCCTGGTGGCGCAGGCAGTTGAGCACTGCACTGTGAAGCTGTCCACAGCCACTGCAGCACTGGTTCCATCCTGGCCGGCTGGCGAGGGTCCCACAAGGCACTGCGGACCTCTCCTATCGTGCCTGCTGCTCCCCTTGGCAGTGTTATTTTGTCAGTCTGCCTGTTCTGTTCCCTACTCTGTGTCTGGTGAATCCTCTCACCCTCCCATACAGCTGGCCTGTAGCCTGGTTCTTGTATAAACAAATAAATATCATATATATATATATATATATATATATAAACAGCTGAAAATTTTCCTTTAGTGGTTAAAGATATAAACCTATAGATTCAAAGAAGCACATATATTCAAAATAAGGCAAACATCCCCCCAAAATCCCAACATCCCAAATATCCCAGTGACAAAATCAAAGTAAATATAACCAAAGCATTCTTTAATTCATGAAACCAACCCAAACAAAGACAGGGTACATAAATTTGAGTTACAGATTTCTCAATAGCAGTTACAGAGGTGAGAAGGAAGTAAGACAGCCATTTTCAAACTATTAGAAGAAACAATGCAGAATTATATATCAAGCAAAACTATCTTCTACTAAAAAGGTTAAAAAGTATCATTAAAGTGTTAGGTATATAGGAAATACTACCATCAAAAATAACTTAGAACATCAGAAATAAAGGAAATATCACAACAATGGCAAATATTTGAGTAATTACATTAGCTTATTTTTCTCATCTCAAGGAGTATATAGTAATTTTAATTGTGGAAACAAAAACTATAAGGTTATTGTTGATAATGAAAAATCTGTATACTCATCATTTTAGATTCCTATTATGAAAGTCCTAAGACTCATAATTTACTCAGTAATAGCAGCATTTTAACATTTATGTGCCTCTTTGGATTATACTTGATAGTTTATGAAAATTGTGGTAACTCATGGTAGGTCCATAGTTAGTTCCAGGATTGGAATGCAAATGCTGAAAAAGCAAACACATGGTCAGAGGGTTGAGTTTTTGATCCAATCTGAACACTGGGAAAATGAAAGCTGTTGGAGATTGAGATGAAGCAATTGTCTATGACATAATAAATTGTGCCTTTGTAATAAAACACCAACAAAACTCTGGACACCAAACCTTGGTGTAGATATACCATGCACTGCGAGACATTCCTTGATTCCACAGGCAGAGGACACAGAAGATCTATGCCAATCCTCATCCTGTGTGTCTCTTCATTTTTCTTGTTCTGATTTATATCCTTTTATAATAAAACTGTAATTGTAAATTTAGCATTTTACTGAGTTCTTTACATCATTCTAGTGAATTTATATCTGAAGTATAGAGGTCTTGGTGGAGATGATGCCCTTAACAATGTGGAGTTTGATACTAATTTCAGATAGTGTCAGAATTGATTTGCAGTATACCAGTTGGGGTTTTTAATATACATAGATGTAATATGTAAGAAAACTATGAAATAAAACAGTGTAGAAAGACCTATATAATAATTTCCACATTCTACTTGAAGTTATAACATTCTCACTCAGGCCATGAAATTGTTTATATTATAAGCCCTATACCAAACACTTAAAAAGTCATAAAAAGAGATTAGTCAAAAATAAAAGACACATCAAAATCAAATATTAGAAGATGCTGAAATAACCCCAAAGGTGGGCCTCCCTGTCGTGGGGTTAAGCACAGCACTGTGAAGCTGTCTGCAGCCTCCATAGCATGAGTTTGACCCTCGGCCACCCAGGGAGCTACCCACATGGTGCAGCAGACCTCTCCTATCTCGCCCCTTAGCAATGGATTTCAGTCAGTCTGCCTGTTCTGTTCCCCACTCTGTCTCTGATGAATCCTCTTGCTCCCTGCATCTCTGACCTGTGCCCCAGTTCTTGTATGCATAAATAAATACATTTAAAAAAAAAACCCAAAGGAAGACAGAAAAGAAGAAACAGAGGAATTAAAAAAAAAAAAAAAAACCAAGCAATAGAAGACAAATAACACAAAGTTAAACCTAGATATTAGTTTGCTTAGGCTGCTAGATAAGATATCACAGACCAAGTGACTAAAACAGCAGCTGATTATTTTCTCACAGTTCACTTTCTCACAGAAGTTTATGATCAAAGTGCTATCAAATTTGCTCACAGGACTGTTTCCTAACCATTTACTTTGAGTCTATGTTAACCACTGGAGCTCACTTGTGTCTCCTGGAGACAGCAGAAAGTTGGGTTTTGTTTTTTGATCCAACTGACCAATACGTGGATAAAAACAAAACAGAGAGTCAGATAAAACCAAACCAGTAACAAACCCTAGAACTCTGACTATAGAGTTCAGGCTTCCAGAGGGGTAGAGGAAGGGTGAAGAGTATGGAGGGGCCACGTGGATTTTGCTGAAGGACTAAGGGGGCCTTGGGGGAAGGTGTGGTGTGGGAACATACATCTGAGATATGATTCTATACCTCTGAATCATAGACAGTGTTGTAAACCAATGTTACCTCAATAAAAAAAAAAAAATAGTAACAGAAAAACAAAGTGCTGGTCAATTTACCTTCTACTGGGGCCTCACTGGTGGTGCAAGGGTTTTAAGCACTGCACTATGAAGCAATCCACAGCCTCTGCATCATGAGTTTGATCCCTGGCCTGCCAGTGAGCAACCCACATGGTGCAGCAGACCTCTCCTGACTTGACCGCTGCTCCCCTCAGCAGTGTATTTCAGTCAGTCTGCCTGTTCTGCTCCCCACTCTGTCTCTGGTGAATCCTCTCACCCCCCCACATCTCTGGCCTGTGCCCCATAAATAAATTTAAAAAATGCATAAATAAATGCATAAATAAATTAAAAAAATTAGCTTCTATTGAGAGTTGTTTTCATTCTCTTCCTGGCTGATAAGACAGCCACATTCTTGCTTTACCTTTACATGGCCTTTCCTTTATGCTCACATAAAAAGAAAGCAATCTCCAGGGTCTTTTCCTCCTCTCACAAGGACAACAGCTCTATCAGATCAAGATTTATCCCTTTTGACCTAACTTAACCTTCATTACCTCCTTTGAGGCTCTGCCTCCCAAAACAGTCACATCAGCAGTTTTCCAATGTGAATACAATTCAGTTCAACAATTTATATCCTAAGGTGTCAATAATTTCATTAAGCGCAAAAATGTTGATTTAAAGCAATTAAAAGATAGAGGGATTTAAAAATAGCTATATGAGGTTACAAGAAACTCATTTCAAGATAATTAAATACCAGAATTAAATAAAAGAATATATAAAAATAAACCATGTAAATACTAATTTAAAAAAGTTGGAGTGGTTCTATCTATATTGACAAAGTATGTTTTTCTGAGCAAAGAAAATTACCAGAGATAAAGAGGTGTATTATGTGATGTTAATAGAGTGAATTCATAAAGAAAATCAAAGAACATCCTTAAATGTGTCTGTAGCTAATAATAGGAATTTGAAACATATGAAGTAAAAACTGACTAAAAGAAGAAATATACCAAGACACAAATAGTACAGAATTCAATAACCCCGTCCCAGTAATCTATACAACTAGTAGATAAAATCAGCAATGATACTAAAGGGTAAAACAGTGCCAAGGAGCAATAGAACTTAATTAACATGGAACCCTAAACAAGAGCACATACTTTTCAAATGCATGTGGCTAAACCAATAAGATAAGGGATCAGGAAACTCTGACTGTAGGTATATAATCCAGTGTGTGTTGCACAAGGTGAGAGCTGACCCCCCAGGGTGGTGAACATCACTGGAGCTGTCTTTGAAGACACATGTCACTCTGGTAGCAATGTTTTCTCATGCAAAGATAAAAAAAAAAATGCAACAAATAAATGGCTTAATGTCTTGAACAGACATATCACAAAGATAAGGCTACACATACAAATGACCACATGAAAAGATATTCAACATCATTAGCTAGTAGCGTAATGCCAATGAGACCATAATGACCTTCACTACACTTACTGTATTGATGAAAATAAAATAGTGATATCACCATATCCTGGAAAACATGCAAAGCAATAGAGATCTTTTATACATTGCTGATGGGAGTATGCAGGTAAGTTAGAAAATGGTTGGAATTTTCTTATTAAGTCAAAAATACATAGGAGAGAAGAATCTCACCTCTGGATATTTACCATAGAGAAGTAAAAACACATGCTCACTTAATATCCACCACATAGATGTTCATAGCTCCTATTTCACCATCATTAGAAACTAGAATAACCCAAATGCCATTATTGAAGTGCATAAAGAAATTGTGGGTACATGCATACAATGATTACTACTTAGCAATAAGAGGGATTATTGGTACATATAGAAATTTTTTATGGATTGCAAAGGCATCATAAAGAGTATGAACTGTGTCAGTCCCAAAAGATCCCATTTGCATGAGATTCTTGTAGATAAAATCAGCAATGATACTGAAGAGTAAATCAGTGCCAAGGACCAATGGAATTTAATTAACATGGAGCCCTCAACAAGACCAGAATACCCTATAAGACTTTTATCTTATAGTGACTGAGAATATATCAGTGATTCTCAGGGGATAAAGATGGGCTTGTAAGCATACAGGGACAGCATAAAGGACATTTGGAGGGTCATGAAGTGGTTTTTCTATTGATTTTGTTGGTGGTTGCATTATCCGTTACATGTGTTAAACGTCAATTTTACTATGTGATAATTTACAAAACATATCAATGGCAAAAGTCACTATTTTTATTATGAGTTTCTAGTCATTACTAAGCTAATACATGCTAGATATGTTCAGAAAACATATTATCTTTTGTTCATCTAATGTTCCACATTTACTAAAAAGAAGGTATTAATGACAATAATAGCTACTTTCAAAGAATACTGAAATCCCACTTAGTAATTTATTTCAGTGATCTATTACTGTTTAACAGACTTTTCACTGAAAATAACTTCATTGCTTTACATTTTATTCATTACCTTAGTGGCTTCTATTGGGAAGTTGCCTTGGCTCACACATATGCCTAGTATAGCTGAGGATTTGGCTGGACTGGAAGAGCCAAGATGACATCCACGTCTTGTCTGGCAGTAATGCCTGCTGATGACCAGGGCAGCTCCAGGGTCTTCAATCAGCACTTCATCCCCCAGGTTTGCATCTCATCCTCCAAGATTCTGCACTAACATCCATATTCCAGGGGTCAGAACAGCACTCCAGGGGACTATTCTGTTAGATCTCAGTGCCACTTTACCAGATTCTATTGACAGATCAAAGCAAAACACTGGACTTAAGAGACAGGAAAATCTACTCCACCTCTGCCTGGCAGAAGCCACACAACATCTGGGCTATGCTTGACCAAACCATTTTGTTGATCAAACCATTTCATTCTTATAACAGAAGATGACTGAGTGAGGATGAATTTCTGCATATCATGCAAAGATAGACACTTCAGACTTCTTCTCAACGCAGTAAAAGGGAGGGTCATTCATTCATATTACTAATCTCACTTTTCATTTAAATAGCCTTATGTTCATGATACCATGATAGGCCTATCTCTATGTAGAAAGTTTTCTTTTGTTTTTTTCTTAAGAATCAACTGAATTGGCTGCTGTTTACTTAGAGCATAGTTCAGGTCAGCACCTAGCTCCCAGCAGTGCAGACTTGATGATCTGGTTAACACCTTGAGTCTCAGTTTATCTCAGGAAAAAAAATAATCACACTAACATAGGAATGACACTTATTAAATTCACTCTGCTTGGTTAGGAACTAGGAAGAACAGTCTTCATTTTTATTTGTCAGCTAAAAAAGAACTCACATGATTAAAAGTTGGAGAATTATTGTACTTTGCAAAAGGTGCTAAGCAACTTCCCCAAAGGAAGTATTTTCCAGATTTCTATCTTTAGAACTGCTTCTCTCAACATTACCTCTGCAACTGCATTTTCAATCCTCACTTCTACTTCCATTGTCTTGGTTTTAATTTAATTCATTATTTTATTGTATTTTTAGGTATTGTATTATTAAATTGTATTATTATGATATGCTTTTTCAATAAAGAAGGTTCATGACTATATATACCCCAATGTGCAGTTGCATTGATATGTAAAACAATGTAGATGAAGAGTCTTCTGTATTTACATAGCAGAATATAGATTTCCTGAATAACATGTAGGTTTATTTTAGGACCTCATTTCTTTTCCAACCTGGCAACAGCTTTCAAAGGACTTGCATTAAGAAATTCAGAAACAATAGTGTCTGTGAAGAATGTGAAATGACCCTCTATTCCCAGATGCATGTGTACCGAACATTACAATAATGTTTTCATTGTTTTTTACCCTAAAACTAATGCTCTGATTAGTGTCACCCTTGCTACTTTGCTGATAAAGAATAGCACGAGAGCTTATAATCAACCCTGAAGAAATGGTGAAAATTATAAACTTTGGCACCAATTACATAAACGGCAACATTCAATTTTCATAATGTATCCATACAGCAATCAGAGGTAGTGTTTCAAATGAAAAAATTGTTTAATCAACAACATAGTTTTATTAAAAGGCAAATGTAATAAAATCTTTTTCTCTTAATGGCAGTTTAGATAATTGTCAGGAAGTGGGTGTACTACCTGGAATTCAAAATTATCCTTCTGTACCAAGTGTATGTACCACTAACATTGGTTTCATAACCTGGTCCTGCACAGTACATCCTGTCTTGACAGCTAGTTAGCCCAGATTCAAGCCAGTCAACTGATCTATCAAAATAAAACACAACATCATGCAACACAGTAGACTGGGTGATTTTCTACTATGAAGAAATGAGGACACTCAGGAATGTATTATTGGAGCATAAGGTGATAGAGCAATTGTTTAAAAGAGGTCTACAAATGCCACTTAGAAGAGGATGGGGGTGGGAACAAAGAAGGGAGGCAGCCCAGTAGTCTAAGATAAAGGACTACAGGTGGGAAAGGACTAAGGTCAAGAACAAAAGGACTATTGGTGGTGGGTGAAGGGTGGTGATATACATCTGAGGAGGCGGGACCTATTTCCCTAAATCATACACAATGTTGTAAACCAATATTACCTCAATTAAAAAAATCAAAGGGCCTTCCTAGTGGCCTGGGAGTTAAGTCTCAGTGCTATCACTGCTATGGCCTGAGTTCAATCCCCAGCCTGAGAGCGGCCTACATATGGCACAGGAAACCTCTCCTGTCTCGCCCGCTGCTCCCCTTAGTAGTGTATTTCAGTGAATCCACCTGTTCTGCTCCCCACTCTGTCTCTGGTGAATCTTCTCACCTCCTGTACCTATGGCTTGTATCCCAGTTCTCCCAAAGAATAAAATTTAAAAAAAAAATTCAAAAAGGAAAAAATAAGGCATTGAGGAATCTCCTTAATACAGGATTACATTTAATGCAAGATACTCCCTAAAACAGTTTCAACTGTGAGTCTCTTTAAAAGATGTATTTCATTAATTTGTGTGGTAAGACTATCAATATAACAGAAATGTCTTAGCTTTATGAAATTTCTTATTTTATCCCATCACTTGTCTTGGAAATACATACAAATATTTCTCTCACATGCAACCATCATTAAAGAAAGTTTTTAGACTTTAAATACCCATCTCTTAGAAGATCTGACTCTACTAGAATATCTCCAATTTTCTGTTTAAGCAAAGTACACAATGAAATACTACTCAGCTGCTAAAAAAAGTATAAACTGTTGCTATTTGTGACAACATGGATGGAACTGGAGAGGATGATGCTAAGTGAAATAAATCAGAAGGACAAAAATACCAGATCATTTTATTCCCATGCAGAATGTAAAGAAACAAAACAAAGGAACTGAGAGAACTAAATGAAAACCCTAGAAATCTGACTGCAGAATTGAGGCTACCAGAAGGGGAGAGGAGGGATTGGGATTAAGGAGGAAAGGGACCCAAATGACTATGGTGAAGGATGATGAGTGCTTTGACGGTATGGTAACAGATCTGAAGAGGAGTGAACCTATATCTCTAAATCATATATAGGATTGTAAACCAACATTACTGCAATATAAAATATAATTAAAATTGTACTAGTGATGTCAAAAAATACAATGAAAAAAATAAAGATTCTTTACAGAGAATCAAGCACTGTTTTTGAGAGGCAGCTGACCAACGAATTTGCCATTGCTCTGCAGATTCATTCTCAGGTTGTATTAAGAGTCTTTGGAGTCATTTCACACTGTTGATATTTACTGAGCTTGTCATCATCTAAAAGCTTGTGCTTTTTTACTATATATTTCTTCCAAGCCAAATTTCCTTCCTATAATAATAATTATATTTTTGTTTCATTCATCTGCATATGTGTGGGTGGGTGGGGATGGGGGATATATTCAATCTTTCCAAAACGTTTAGAGTCTTCAGAAAGCTGATGTTGTCAATTATGATATTAATTATGCTTTGGGACTTTATATAATGAATAAAAGGTTTTTTTTTTTCTCCTTCAAGAACTACAGGAATAAGTGTGTGTTTCATCTGAATAAAGGGGGAAAGATTTTTAAAAATATCTCATTAGATATCAAATCACTATTAATATTCAATAAAACTGAGTCATAGAAACTAACTAGATTGCATATTCTACAGGGAAGTTGATTTGGGGCATCTATTTTTAGAGGAAAGCCAAACACAAGAGAAAAATTCAATGTGATAAGAATAGCAAAGCATACATTCACACAACTCATAAAGCACAACTTCCTGACATCTTCACCGGTATTCTAAACCATTATATTAATTTCCTCCATATCTATTCTGCTAACAATTACATTCAAATGAAAATAATGCCCAGAATAATAAGTCTAAGATTATAGAATATCTCATTATAAAATATTAAGTGAATTCCACTACATGATACTTTCAAAACCAGGAAAATTGATGCAGATGTTTTTCTGTTTTATCCTTAGCTAAACAAAAAATTCACTGTCTCAAAGTTCCCCATTCAGTTTCCCTCTATTCATTTTGACTTCTTACATACTGAAGCAATCTTATTTTCTTCTTGTTTATTAATTTCAAAACTGGATATACTCTACCCATCTCTGATTTTCCTGTGGGACCTCATCTTGGAACTCTGGAACAAACAAAATGGATTGGTGTGCTTTGCTCATAATAATTTTTACAACAAGGAATTATACAGGAATCAATTTCATATAGTAGTTATTATACCATGTGCACTATGGGTGAAGTGTTGAGGTAATCAGTAAAATATTGCCAAGTATAAGTAACTTAGAATTTTCACCACAAAATAAGTCTTCAATATATTTTTTAAATCTCAACTTTGTCAAATTAAATGTTTGACATTGGAATCACCTAATGTTGATTCCTTTTCAAGTTTATGTCCAGTTGCCTACTACATAAGAATGGGAGAACCTCACATATTTGAAATTCTAATAAGCTAATTTTAATGGAATCTGAGCAGTCTGTCTGGGAAGCAAAAGGTAAGCTGGTAAGTCCATAAGTTAAAAACCCAGAATTGAAGTCACAGGTGTATGCATAACTTTAGGACAAAAAGTGCTCTCAGTATTTAATATTCAAAACATAGAAATCCAAGTAAAATTCATGAATCAAAGTATGATCCTATTCATGATTTTTAAGGAAAGCGAATATATTTGTCAGTGATTTTTCCATTGTCTGAGTATTCTCAACTGGAAACCACTTCCTGTGATGGCATTTTGTCATCATCATCAAGAGGGAGGATTTGGTGTAGATGAAAGTGCTTTGACCTGGGAATTGAAAAAGTTGGGTGCTATTTCCAAATTTTTAACAACTTTGGCATGAGAGCATAAGAAGACTACTTTGACCTTCTCATCTACCAAAGGAATAAATTGCACTGATTTTCTCCATCACCCTCCAATGAAAATTCCAAAGCTCCACCTTCCCTGGGCTCCACATTATCACTGGCTGGCAAGAAGGAGTGTCCAGAAGATACCATGTTCCTGGCAAAACTTCTCCTCCTCTTCTAGAGAATTATTATATCATTTGCCTTGAGATTTTTCCAGGATTTATTTTTTTATTCATTTTATCTTGCAGGTGACATCAATCAATACTGGAAGCTTGGTATGTACATGTCATCACTCAAACTCTGGCTCTCTCCCCAGAGAGACCTGAGGATAATTAGACAAATCCTTCACCTCCACTCCAGCCAATCTTTTCTATTTCTTGTCACTATTAATTTTCCTTAGAGTATTTATCACCACCTCTCATACCATGTATTTTAGTTTTATTTATTTTCCTATCTTTCCACAAATATATAACCTTCACAAGGACAGAGCTCTTAAAACTTTACTTTTCAGAACAGTTGAGATTTAGAAAAAATTGCAAAAGTACAGAGAGATCCCTTATACCCCAGTTTCCTTATTAATATCAAACAATAATGTGATATATTTAAAAATTAATGAACCAATATTGATAAATATATTTTAACTTAAATCTGCACTTAATCCAGATTGTTTTTAACTAATGCCCATTTTCTGTTCCCGGTCCCACCCATGAGGTCACATTATATTTAGTACTTATTTTGGGTGTAGGGGTGAAGATAAAACTATTTTGCAAACTAGAACAAATGCTCTCTTGTTTCTGGAATGTAAACTGGAGGTGGAACAGAAAACTGAAAACAGCTGAGGCTCTTCACTGGCTCTGGTTTCCCAGATCTAATGAAACTTCTGGCTCCTGCCCTATTGAAAAAAATCTAGTTTTCCATAATTTTCTTTGATTTGTGGAGCTATTTCCAATCTGTCCAGTAATATCTTTGTATTTTACTGAATAGAACCATTTGCACTGTTTACAACTAGGAAACTTTAGCTAATACACAAGTTACAAGTTCACTTAAGACTTGGGGGGGGGGAGAAGATATGCAAATAACATGGGAGATGATATTAGCCAGCCAGAACTCTGTCAGAAGTTATAAATGGTAAAAAAATAAAAACAGTAATATTTTTGACTCTCCTCTCAATATTGAGAAACAAAAACAAACAAAATATCAGTAAATACACACTTAGCAGGTGCTGTGGAAACATATAAGAAAGCAAATAACATGTGGGCATCTGTGAACTCTAGTCTACAAGAGGGGCCCAGAATGAACCAGTGGATGCTAAAAGGAAGACCCCACTAAAAATAGATTTGAAATATGCTACAATTTTTTTCCAATATTAACTTTTATCTCTTTCCCCTACACTTTCTTCCCTTCTCTCTCCAAATAAAAAGGTCAATTAAAAAAAAAATCATTAGAAGTAACTCAGGATGGTTCTGGGTATATCACAGAGACCAGACACTTTTGAGTTCAGCTATAGAGATGGAAAAACTGCATCCTTAACCATAAAGATAGCTGAATTGGAATATTTATTCCCTTTATATTTAATGTAATTTCTGATATGATGTTAAGTCTACCAGCTCAGTACTTTCTTTTTGTCTCACTTTTTTTTTGTGTCTTTGCTCCTCCTTTGTCACCTTATTTTGGGTTAATAAAAAAAAAAATTCCTCCTGAAAAAAATACTTGAAAATCCATAGGAGTCTGGCTTCAGTTTCAAAACCTTAGGCTACAACAATATCCATTGCCAACAATGAAACACAGGGACTATCTAAGCACAATAACAATATTTGGAAGCCAGAGCAAACCTAGGAGTGGGAAAGTTCTCCAGATTTGAGTACAAAATAAATAAGACTCTTTAGAGAACTTGAAACCACCAGTCTGACCATTAGTCTGGCAAGTCCAAATAGTTTCCCTGGATCTTTGCAGATTACAGCCTTCTAATCCAACCCAACATAGTCTCCTCAGAAGCCCATCATCCCATGTCTTTGGTGAGATATTGAGAAGAGCCAGGTAGGTTTGAGATGCTTATTTGAAATATTCTCCAAATGTGTGTTGCCTAAATTAGGAAGGAAGTTTCAGTTCCCTAATTGTCCCGAAATAGATGTGCCTGTACACAGGCAGATATATGCAGAGAATCTTTACTCTGCTCATTTGTGAAGCAATCTTGAGCCTGGAAGTCAAAGGTCAGGGCATTAGCAGAGTTGGGTAAGGTCCCTTAACGAGATCTCAGACATTTCCTTGGATCATTGTATGACTTGGAAATTGACTTACAATTTGGACTGCTTGAGAGTTTTACTAATATTTTATGTTATCTTGTAGTCTATTTGCTCTGGAATATTTTTTGAGTACCTAGTGTTTGAAGCACTATTATCTACAGAAGTACACTTATGCATGAGACAAAGGTTTTAAATCTTATGAAGCTAATATATTTTGTTATGACTTAGCTCTCTTAAAGTCCTGTAATAGTGGTCTCAGTCTGTATTTGATTGTATTCCTATTTCATTCCATTAGAAGTCAACCCATGCTTTCAAGGTATGCCTAAAGTTTATCAAATTGTTTTCTAAAAAAAAAAAAAATAACACACATTATGTCATATCCACATCTGTCCCTGGGAGTCAGGTGACAATTGTCAAATAATGGAGCTGTCCTAACCAGGCTAAATAAAATCAGGACAAAGATAATGTTCATTCAAAATGAAAATGAATGGCTGTTTGCCACAAGTAAATCATCTTCTTGTCAAGCAGCATTGCAGGCACATCAAAGAATGGTAATTAATGTTAATGGGAAACTCAACAAAATCAATCCCTCTCCTGCATTCAGTCTCCCAGGAGGAGTATGGCTACAGCTCACTATTGATAGATAGACTTCTTGAACTTGGGAAAATGGCACTGTGATTATTTAGATTGTTTAAACTAGCAATGTTTCTCTTAGGACTGACTGTACAATTAACATTACCCTTCATTGAGAAGCTCAGATTTGGAATAATCATCACAAGTCTGTAGATACTGCATTTAGAAAGAGTTTATATCTGACAACTGAGCTCCACAAATAATTGCAATTCATAATGTCTGCAACCATGCTGATTTCTAGTTGGGGCCAAGAACAGCAAGTATAGAAAAGAACTAACAATTTGATTGTAGGAAAAATTAGATGTACCTAATTAGGTGTATTACTATACCTAATGGGTATAGAAATGACATAGTGGCTATAGAAATTACATAGTTCTATAATGGGTATTTAAATGTCATTTTTATTTGTTTGCCCATTTAAGAAATACTTCCCTTTTTTGATAATAGTACACAGACATGAATTTCTGTTATCATACATTTCTCATTAATCTGTTGGCTCCAATTATAAGACTATCACCCATGCCTGGTCAATAATCATGTTGTCTATTTGGCCATCAAGTATATCTTTGCCCACTTTATTTATGTAATGGGATAACCTTTGTTTTTTAAGACATGACAATATATAGTGACGATATATAGGTCACTAAAAAAATGGAAAAGGATGAAAGAAGCTTCTGACTGTAACTCATTTATATTTTATAGAACAAATGCCTCAGCACTTACATTTTACTGAGACTTTAACTAAAGGATGCATAAGTTTTATGTAACTATTAACAAGTCAAAGTATTCCTATGAAGCATTCCTATCCTTCAACAACTTTTGTAAAGTCCCTTGTACTGATACTAAAACTTTATCCAGCATTTACTCACTACAATTTTGAGCTATGAGGCAATGCCACTTGAATCACCTTAATTTATGCTTCAATTTGACTTCCTGTTAAGTGGTAACCACTTACTTTCTATGCCTAACTGCAACTACTGAACTCCCTTTCCTGTGCAGCTTGGTATTATTTTATTGAGTATGCTTTCAGTTGACATAACCTAAACTAGTCTAAAGAAGAAGAGTAAGAAATAAAGGAAGAGAACAGAAAGAAGGAAGAAATGGAGGGAAATTAAGAACTAGGTAGCCAGCATTAGGTGCCACTGGGTCCAGGAGTTTAGGCGGGCCATCATGTTTATGCTCCTCATATCCCCACCCTCTGCTCTACTTCTCCCTGCAGATTGGCCTCCATTACATGGCAATCAAACCAAGGGTAAAACTGTGGTTCCAAGTTAGTTATATCAATGGAGAGAAGTCAACCCTTTCACCCCCGAATCTGTATATAAATCCAGGAAATACTTACCTTAGCCCTGTTGTGTATGAATGCTAATACTAAATGAGAAGTCAGACCACCCCTGGTGGCACAGGCAGTTGAGTGCCACACTGTGAAGCTGTCCGCAGCCTCTACAGTGCTGGTTCAATCCGGCTGGTGGGCAAGGGTCCCACATGGCATGGCAGACCTCTCCTGTTGCGCCCGCTGCTCCCCTCAGCAGTGTATTTTGTCAGACTGCGTGTTATGTTCCCCGCTCTGTCTCTGGTGAACCCTCTCACCCACCCATGCATCTGGCCTGTACCCCCCATTCTTGTATAAAATAATCTTTAAAAAATAATAATAAATGAGAAATCAAATCTGATCACGTGATATCTGGGTTTTTTTTTTTTTTTTTTTAAGGTTTTATTTAGTTTTGCATATAAGAACTGGGGTACAGGTCAGAGGTGTGGGAGGGTGGGAAGATTCACCAGAGACAGAGTAGGGAGCAGAACAGGCAGATTTACAGAAATACACCGCTGAGGGCAGCATCAGGTGAGACAGGAGAGGTCTGCTGTGCCGTATGTGTTAGCTCCCTGGCCAGGGATTGAACTCAGGCAACAGCAGTGATATTGTGACAGTGCTGAGACTTAAGCCCTAGGCCATCAGGGAGGGCCTGGGTTTTTCATTTTTTATGAAGGTGTTAGACTCATACCACTCATTAAGTGGTAGAGTCTACCACTTCAGGGGTCAAGACTCTTATAGATGTTTACATCCCCTGTTTCATCAAGAAATGGGCTGTGTGTCTAGTTCTGATCCAGTGACCACCTAGTGCTGATGACATAATACCATGCATTTGAACACTGAGAGTATCTTGGGATAGCTACAAAATTCCACAACACCAAGCTCTTTCACATTTCAAGGCCTTTTCAACATGCTATCCTCACTCACCATTCCTTTATGTCTATTCACATTCTTAAAAAGCTTACTTATTTTCTCACAACCTTTACCTGATCATCCCTTCCCTCAGTCTAGGGTAGGACCTTGAATTTACTTTTTCATAACTCCTGTTTTTTTTTTTTTTCTTTATAGCACTTACTGTTATTATGATTAACTGGGTAATAGTTATTATCCCTGCTAGAACAGAAATAGATGCTATGCTAGATTATCTACTTTATTGCTAGCACTTTATCATCAGGCACAGAACACATTTTTATTTTAACAGGAAAAGAAAGATGATTGAAAAACAATGACTAAAAAAGAATGTTAACTCCAGAACAGTGTTTGCTAAGACTTCTTCATAGCATGCAATCAAACTGGGCAGCAAAAGAATCTATTTGCGAACAGCAGGGACACTATGAGTATCTCACTATGAATGCTAATGATCACAGGATAATTTTATGTACTTTAAGAAATATGCTGCCCCATTTCAGTAGCTGACACATAAACACACACTGCTTGTTCGCATAACTCCTGTGCAGATGTCCCTGGTCAGGGGAAGTCCTTCTCCATTTGGTAACTCAGGGACTCCTTCAATCAGATACTCCACCATCTCTAGGAGCTGAAGCTCCTCTGCATCTATTAGATGGGGGAGGAACAAAAGTATAAAAAGGCAAATCCGGCTCTGTTAACCAATGCAAACACATCACTATAACTCATCCCATAGCGAAGTCTAGCTCTATGGTTGCATCTTGCCGCACAAAGAGAGTTCTAGCTCATCAGCCACTTGTCAGTCAAGTTGCACATCATAGACGGAATGAGAACGTTTGGTGGACAGCTACTTATCTCTATTATTTTAAACAGCATACAAGGCTCTCTCTGGTAAGCTAATTTCCAAGATTCAAAGCCCAGGTGCATCTTCTCAACAAAACTGGCAGTCAAATGAACAATTCAGGCTCTCCACTATTTTTTCCACAGTCAAGATAAAACATCAAAAACATAGAAGCTGAAACTTGTTGACCTGTTTTCTTTTTTATTATTCTGTTTTGTCTTTCTGTATCTTACTGCTTGGGCTATTTGTTGTTTTGAAATCATGTGGAAATACAACTGCAGGCTGGGAGAGTAATAGTGATTCAACAGACTTTTGTGTTTTCCCTCACAAATCTTTCATTATTTCTATTATTATTTCTTAAAATACTTGTAATTGTTCACCCAAAAGGAAGGGATATAAGTAAGCATAACAATTCACAATGTTTGAATTTACTGTGCTCTATACTGTACAGAGGATGCTAATTAATTGCCTTCTTAATTGCTCTGTTTGGTGTGTTTAACACAGCAGCATACGATTTACCATCATCGTAAAACATAAAGGCTAAAGGTTACAACAGTATTTTACTGACTGAAAACACAAAAGCAGGTGGCAATTATGAAAATATTATGTTCCAAGGTTGAAAGACTGGCAAATCAGACAACAATTCATCAGCAGATGTTGCATTATGTTAATTCCTTCAATTTTGGAAATAAAAGGAACCTAAGATCATGAAAACAATGTGCAAACTAAGAGTGTGGAGACATGAACAGAGCATTGATGTGCTGGATATAATCATTTTCCCTCACAAGATTATCCCTCACAAATATCATTTTGTCAAGAATCCAGTCAGTAGCCTCTATTGGCTTCTCTAAGCCACAATTTTTGAAGACTCATAATTCTTTTGAAATTTCTAATAATCATATTTTAAAAATAGCTTCCATATTTGTAAGAGAAAAAAAAGTTTAGTAATAACATGTATACCTCTCAGTATACAGGTGAGAAATGGAGCAGGACAAGGACCTCCAATGGCATCCTGAATAGCTTACCTAAGACAGGGGAGGCTAAGGAAGAAGAGGGAAGGTCAGGGCTTTTGTCTAGAAAACAAAGGAATGCAGACATAAATTCTTTCTCCAGGAAAAGAGATAAGGAAATTAGGTCTTCCTGAGAGAGACCTGTGTTTACACATAAATGTCAAAAGCAACTTCCAACCAACCTTCAGAGGCCCTAACATCAAATAAATCTCTTGTCAAACACAAGTTTTAGGGTAGTAGATTTTTGCTTTCCTACAGTCCCCCACCTTGACAAGTCTCAAAAAGTTCAACAATTCAGAACCTGAGTTATTCAATCATTACATAAAACCACTCCCTTTTCTCAACAAGTATAAAATAAACCCTTCCCATTTGTCACCACTATTTAACAAAATAATTATTGTGTCACACTTCCAATTTTTCATTTAATTAATTGTATTATTTTTAGCCAAGCCTCTCATATGTAAATAGACCAGACTGAGAAGTGCTACAGGGGATACATATAATTTTTGCTCTAAAAGAACTTGCAACTGTTTTTCCCATATCAGAAGCTTTCAGACTGGAACTGGTCATATAGAATTGATGATGTTTCAGAGATATAGAAGGGTATTGTTGAATAAATTGAAGACAATATTGTATGCTCTGTGTTCTTGCTCCCCCCCACCTAAATTTATACACTGTAAATGGGTTCTGCCATCTGCCACATAAAGACAAAGCATACTCTTAGTATGTAAGTCCTTCAATAGAAAAGAACTTTAAAAGAATTAGTGTGCAATAAAGAGAAAAGAAGAGAAAGAATATAGTTTCCCAATGGAACACCCAAAGTTGTTCATCCCCTCGTAGGTAAATGCCAAGCCAAACATGTTGGCCCAAAGCAGGGACACTGAGGTCTGAAAACTTGCCACAAGTCTAAGGCACCTTCTGGTGGGGAACCACACAAAAAGGAGAAGAGGCCAGGCAAGCCTGGGATGAAAGGAAAAAAATCAAAGTACAAATCAAGGAAATTGCTGCCATTGTCTGCCTCCCCACAGGTCTCTCAGTCGTGTTTCTTCCAAGTGTCTCCACATGTCTCCCTCCATATCCCCCAAGTCCCCCCAAGACCCCTAAGTCCTGGTGCAAGTCCAAAGCTCAGAAGCAATGAGCCCTTCCTCACATGTCTCTCTGCCTCACATGTCTACTCCAACATTTGCTGTGTCTCCACCTCCCTCCTAAGTTCCACTCTTCATTAGGTGAGGCAGAGAAGAGAGAACCCTCCAACCCACCTTTTATGGAGATTATAACAATCCTGCTCTGTAACATTCTTAGAATAAGTTTTAATGGTGGAGAGTAGTAAGCAGAGACAGCTTCCTGGAGGTGGTGTGAATTAAAGTCTTTGGACTTTGGAAAATACTTAATAAATAAATAGTAAATGAATGAGCTAGGGAATTCCAAAGGAAAACAATGAGTGCAGAAGGAACACCGAGAAGGAGGTCTGAATGTAACAGACAGAGACAATAATCAGTGTTACAGCTAAAGGGAGGAAGATTTAGGGAGGGAAGGGAGAAAATTTTCACAGCTGATAAAACAACCACCCCATTTATCTTGGAAAGCAGACTAATGTTTTAAAGTTAAGATCTCAATGATGAGAAGATGTTCTTCATTTTGCACTGTGGGGGTGAGGGATGTATAAAAGTTCCAGTGCAGGGAATACCACAACTAAAAACCCAAATGAGACAAAAAAGAGTTATTATTTAAGGGACTACAATGAGTTCAATATGAATAAAAGGTAAAGTTTATGCATGGAAAGAAGGCAGAGAAGAATAGCTGGAATTGAGATGGATGGGTCTAGAGGGTGGGTTTATAGGAGACTTTATCATCTTAAAAACATTTTAGATTGAGCTTGTATAAGGGTACAAAATTGCAACAGTATTAAAAACTGGTATTGACTTATTAAGGTAGCAAATAGCTATCATGATCCAATGCACATTACAATGACTAAAGGCAACAATATTGCATTATAATTATATAATGTGATATTAAGGAAGCAACCATATTACAATATATGAAAATATCAAAGTAACTGTATATACAGTAAATATTTACACTGTTGTTACAGATGTCTCCCAGTTGAAAGGGGAGAAGCATAGCAACTCAGCGAACTGACCACATTTTTCACCCCCACTTACATACACCTCCTTAGATTGCAATTCTTAGCATGCCATGCTAATAGAGGCAGCTGGGAAGGAGCTGGAGATACAAACTGAGGTGGAATGAACGATGAGACACATGGAGGAGGGACACTGGAGGAGAGATACCTATGGAAGACTGAGAGAAGAGACACGTGGGTGAGACAAGTGGAGAAATGATTCCTGGTGTAATCAAAGCATTTCCATAAAAGGGGTAGGTACTATGTTGCCAGCCCCCATTTACATGGGGCCACTTGGACTATTTACTGGACCTACAGGGAGGAACTGAGTGGCCAGGTGAAGCTGTGTAACACCAAAGTCTGGGGGACTCAGAGACACCTGGAGAGGAGCATGCTTGCTTCTCAGCTTTGGACTTGCACCAAGGACTTGGAGGAAAGATGAGGAGAGGCATGTAGAGACACTGAAAGTGACATGGGTGAAGTCCTGTGGGTAGGCTGTCAATGGCATCTCTTAACTTGATTTGCACTTTAATTTTGCTCCCTTTGGTCCAAGACTTGCTTGGCCCCTTCTGGCCCTTTCCTAGGGTTCCCCACTAGAAGGTGCATTAGACTTGTGGCCAGTTTTTGGGCCTCAGTGGGTCCATTTCAAGGCAACCCTGTTTGGCCATTTACTTATGAGGGAATGGGTAACTTTGAGTGCTATATTTGGTATAGTCTTTCTTACTCTCATTCTATGCACACAAATCCTATTAAAGTTCTTTTACTTTGTCTTTATGCACATAGATGTCTGGATCCCTTCAGAGATTGCAAGTTTGGGTTTCCCTTCCTTCCTCCCTCTTATTCCACCTCCTTTCTTAGCACTTATACTCTCTCTCTCTCTCTCTCTCTCTCTCTCTCATTACCCCACCCCTCCCTCTCTGTCCCTTTCCACACCAATTCTCATAAAAGATCTTTAACACTAAGAGTCTGCTTTCTCTGGCTTTATTTGTGTGGATGGCTGGACTCTCTTTTAGCACTTGCACCCCTTATCAGTTTTGGTTCTCTAGGTATTCCTCAATCTTATGCTTTCAATGTTTTATGTCTACTAAATTAAATATAAGCATGGGTCATGCAGCATTTATTGGATTATTTATAAATAAGCAACAGTAAAAACAAAGACCAGAAGAAAAACACCTAACAGACTAAAAGGTTAGATTTTATGTCAACACTGAGAAGGTGGTTCACATTAAGCTGCAGTGGAGAGGATCTACAAAAGAAAGTTTGCAAATGGGGGCAGAAACAACTATCAACAGAAAACCTCAGTGATTCAGAAGGTAGATAGTAAAGTGGATTCTGGATGCATGGGAATGGAAAACGTAATTAGATGAGTGACATTGTAAAGAGAAGGAACTCATAATTTCCATGTAAACAGATGCCATTTAGGGCAATCATAGTCCATAGATTTCTACTTTGAGAAATCTTACCCATATTTATTAGCCACATTAAAATACATCCCCACAAACACATTAAATATCACATAATTATGGTAAACAAGTGAAATCTTCTAATTGAGATAGTAGCTACTACCTTTTTCATTTTCTCTAATATTTTAACCTTACTAGTTTTAGTTATATGATTTTTATGTCTACATAAAAATTATATTGAGTTGTGTTTATCTTACTGGCAAAAAACAATTGGTGCACAATTAAACAGTTATTAGTTCTAGTTTGAATATTTTCACATACGTGCATGAAAATTTTATATATAATTTCAAGCATTTTCAGAAACACCCCCAAAGCTTTATGTTTCTGGACATTGCCCTGTATACATAAAATTGCCTTGGTTGCTGGTGATACTCACTAATGTCTGACCAGGGATCACTGTAGGAAGGACACATTATCATTCCAATTCTACCACACCCTTTGTCTTTTCATGTAATGAAGTTCTAAATCACTTCTCCTAATTCAGTAAATCTTTTTGAGTGTTCTAGCTCATGGGCTAACTTTGCCTACCTTCTGGTATGGTTGCTGGCAAAGAACTTATGAAAAAAAAATGAAAGTAAAGGCAGGAATCCCTACTTTCTACTCAGA
This sequence comes from Talpa occidentalis, assembly GCF_014898055.3. Lineage (NCBI taxonomy): Eukaryota > Metazoa > Chordata > Mammalia > Eulipotyphla > Talpidae > Talpa > Talpa occidentalis. The sequence goes on from NW_023605305.1 coordinate 87,093,964, forward strand.
CCCCTTTCCTAGACAAAGGATTCATTTTTGTTCTCAGGGAAGGAGGAAAAAACAGAGCTGCTGCTTTATCCTGGACTAACCCAGCAGACTCAGAGAGCTATTTCCAGTAAGGAGAGAACCCAGCATGGGGCAGGAGGGCAGGTGCTGAGCTGTCAACCCTTCCTTGGGGAATCAGTCTTCAGCAGGCTCATATTTATCTGCCCCTGAAAAGTGCACCCTGTGAATCCTCACTGCAACATGTCAGGGCAACACCACCAATTCAGACTTGCTTCTTGGCCAGTGAGCTTTTATGTGAAAATCAGAATCACCACCTCCCTTTCACTGTCTTTTATTGCCCTCTAAACTTCTAATGGAGAAGAGTGAAGTGCAGGAGCCAGATACTTTATAATGTTACAATAGTGATGTCAACATATACTAAAGTACGGGATTTCTTAAAGAAAAGAAAATGAAAGGTAGCTTTTCTTAAAAAGAAGATAATGTTTTATATAACATCAATACAAAATATATGAAAAATATTTTTCAGCAATCAGTAATTTACATAAGTGTTTCAGGTCCTATCTACCACAGTACCATTTGATGTCATGAGCTGAGTTATATGATATGGATCTGTCAGGCTAACAGTTGAGATTGACTGATATTCAGCCCTTATGCACTGTTGCTCTGATCATCACTTTTCAGAAGAAAGTAAAGTAGGCTAGGAGAAAGGTTTGGAGGGGGCAAAGAGAGAAAAAAGAAAAAGGAAAAGGAGAGGCAAAAGAAAAAGAATACATATAAGAAAAAGAATAATCTGTAAAAATGATTTCTCTCTTTCTCTCATCTATAAACACTTAATTCAAACAAAAAAAAAAATTCCTGGTGCTATTACATGGAACTTCTACCTCATATCAAGATCTCTTAGTAAATACAAGTAGTATCTTCGGAGTAAATTTAGTTCTTTTCTTCCTGTCTTTAAAGAACATTTAAAATCTCATCCTACATTATTTACTCCCATCCTACAGATAATAATTAAGTTCATGGCACAACTCTACCCTTCACTCAAGTTAAAGTTATTTTTTCAGGAGATGGACATACACCAGCACCCCATTCTCCTATTCTTTTTTTTTTTAATTTAAATTTTATTTTTATATTCCCCATATAATTTCAACCCCCTTATTTTGACCCCAACCCCTCCTTTCCCTGCCCCACAACCCCCATAGTGTGTCTCTGGTTCATAGTTGTTTGTTGATTTTGATTTTTTCTTTCTTATAGTTATTCTTTTTCCTGGTCCCTTATTTAGGTTTTCTAGATTCCTGCTATGAATGAGACCATCTGGTATTTTTCTTTTTCTTTCTGGCTTATTTCGCTGAGCATGAACCCTTCTAGCGCCATCCATGTTGCTGCAAATTGCATGTGTTTATCTTTTTTGCATGCTGAGTAATATTCCATGGTGAATATGTACCACATCTTCTTGATCCAGTCATCTATTTTGGGGCATTTGGGTTGTTTCCAAAGCTTAGCTATTATAAATAGTGCTGCAATAAACATAGGGGTACAGGTGCTCTTTGGAATTGATGTTTCTGTGTCCTTTGGGTAAATACCTAGGAGTGGAATTGCTGGATCATATGGGAGCTAGCCCACAGCCAATATCATTCTCAATGGTGAAAAGCTGAAAGCATTCCCATTAAAATCTGGAACAAGACAAGGATGTGCACTCTCATCACTGCTTTTCAATATAATACTGGAAGTCCTAGCCAGAGCAATAAGACAAGAGAAAGACATACAAGGAATCCAAATAGGCAAGGAAGAAGTCAAACTATCACTATTTGTGGGCAATATGATAATATACATATAGAAACCCAAAAACTCCACAGAAAACTAATTAAACTAATCAATCAGTTTAGTAAAGTGGCAGGATACAAAATCAACGCACAAAAATCAGTAGCCTTCCTATACACAAACAATAAATCTGAAGAAGAAATTAAGAAAACCATTCCTTTTATTATTGAAGCAAAAAAAATCAAATACATGGGAATAAACCTAACAAAAGAAGTAAAGGACCTATACAAAGAAAACTATAAAACACTGTTAAAAGAAATAGAAGTAGACACAAAGAAATGGAAAGACATCCCCTGCTCATGGATCAGAAGAATTAACATTATCAAAATGGCCATCCTACCAAAAGCAATATACAGATTCAATGCTATTCCAATTAAAATTTCAATGTCATTCTTCAAAGAAATAGAAAAAATATTGATGAAATTCATATGGAGCCACAAAAAACCCCGAATAGCCAAAGCCCTCCTGAAAAAAAAAAAAAAAAAAAAAAAAAGAAGGGAATGGAGGCATCACTCGTCCAGATTTCAGACTATACTACAAAACCATAATAATCAAAACTGCATGGTACTGAAACCAGAACAGACACACAGACCAATGGAACCGAATAGAAAACCCAGAAATAAACCCACAGATTTATGGTCAACTAATCTTTGACAAAGGAGCAAAGAATATGCACTGGAGCAAAGAGAGTTTGTTCAATAAATGGTGCTGGGAAAACTGGGTTGCTACATGCAAAAGAATGAAACTTGACTATTACCTCACACCATGCACAAAAACCAACTCAAAATGGATTAAAGAACTAGACATAAGACCTGAAACCATAACATACATAGAAGGAAATATAGGTGAAACACTACATGACATGAACCTCAAAGACATCTTTACAGACGCATCACCCAAAGCAGTGATAGTGAAGCAAAGATAAACAGCTGGGACTACATCAAATTAAAGAGCTTCTGCACAGCAAAAGAGAAAATAACCAAAACAAAGAGAAAACCCACCAACTGGGAGAAAATTTTTTCACCCAACATTAATGATAAAGGACTGATCACAAAAATCTACAAAGAGCTGATGAGACCCAATCTCCTATTCTTAAGAACACTTTTCTGAGAAAACTTTATTTTCAGCTTTATACCTTTAGCACTAGCTTCTAGAATTCCATCAGTCAACACGGTCAGTATGCCAGCATTAATATAAACACTAACTTGTTCTCTCCTTTTTATGTGTCTTTTCACAGAGAAAGGGAATTCTCGAACATTTCTCTTCGAACATTTCTCTACAAACATGAAGAAGGCATTATGCTTCTAGAGTATTCAAAAACCGTGGACCCCAATCTAGACAAATAGAAGATACCATAAAGAAATGATGTAGTTGATCTCAGCCCTTTCGTGATAGTTTGTGATAAACTCATAATACTCCATTACTCTACTACCTTTGCCTATAACCTTGCAAAGAAGAAAAGAAGGAATCAAATGGCAGGAAGTTACTCATTTATTCTCTGCAGTTAGCTTTCTCTTCAAGTATATTTTTGCTTTTATTTTCTAAAATAAATTAGCCTGCAAAGTACTGCTAGTGGCTAGTGAAAGTATCTAAGGGAATGTCCACCCAGTATAGTATGTTGGCCGTTTTTTCCCTCAATAACCACTTTAAGGAACCTTTCTTTAGATTTTAGAATGGTAGATTAAGTAGCTATCTCCCTTATATTTGTTATTCCTCTCAACACAAAAGTCATTACTTGTTAGTTCAGTGATGTTGCATATAAAATACCTGTTATTGTAACAACCTTTGCAGACACTTATTAAATCCCTCTACCTTATATATTTGAGCAACCACTTTGACTTGTTTTCCTGCATGAAGTTTCTCTGAAACAACTCTACTCTTGTCTGAATTTCTGTACCCAGAAAGTTTGGAACCTTAATTAGCATTTTTTGTGTGTGTTCAACAAAAATGTATCAGGTAGTGATTTTGTATAAAATACCACAAGAAATGTATATATGCAATACCTATTCTACCCTATCCAGTGAAAATAATCAGGAACATTGAATAACTCTTTTGTATTTTAGTAGTAATTATCATCAACCTGGCAAAATTGTTCTGTATTAATTAGAAGAAAATGATTGGGCAAACCAGAAAACTTGCCAGCTCTTCTACATCAGATACAATAATTTCTTTCACTACTTAGCATTAAATGTGAATGCTCAGGTTTATTAATAGTCGAATCCAGATAGTGCAAACAGAGAAATATAGCAGATCCTTATCTGCTTTTTTGCTGATATCAGTGCTGTGCTTTCCTTAACTTATTAGCATTTTATCTACAAATATGATGCAAACTCTTGAAAACAGGAATGATATCTTTACTATATAACCTGTACAGCCTTTTTTGCTGAGGTGGTATTTACTGAGGTGAGCATGCCACGTGCCAGAATGTGGCTAATATTTAAGGATACAGCAAATATACATTTGAATTCGTTCTGTAAGGAAACTCTCAAACAAGTAGACATGTTGGATTTGTGCAGGAAGATGCACTAAGTTCTGTGTTTGAAGAATTCTGAGGCTATAAAATACAGACAGTGAATTTGCCCCGTTGTGGTCATGGCAAATGATAATTAACCTGGGTTCTAAGGAATTAATATTAAATTCTTTGGATAAAAATTAGGGAAGGGCAGGAAAAGAAAAAAAAAAAAAACATTGCAAACAGAAGAGAATCATTAAGAGTTTCTCCAACATTTACCACAAAGTTATATAAACAGTAGGGGTTTCAATTACAGTTTCATTTTGATTAAGTTTACACTGACTAAGAAAATCTGCATGGCACAAACAAAAGCAAAGCCCTTTAATTTTGTATTTAAAGTGCTGCTTTAAAGAAAAGCTGAGACAATCTAGTTATAGAGAAAATCTGACAAATATTCAGTTTCATGTATTTTGGTGATGTGAACCTGAAGAATTATCTTAAGCTTTTAACACTCCCAAATGTTCTATTTTACTTAATATAAGCACTGTGTTTGAAGGACAAAGTCTAGTCTACAAAGGAATTGTTTGCAGCAACAGCATTTACATCTTGGTTAATTTCTCTTATGAAAATAAGGAGATGACTCATGCCCAGTAAGAAAGCAAGCAATGCCCCCATCATTGACTTAGGCATAAATATATTATTTGAATATAAATTCCTATCACTTTAGTATTTTTCCTGACGTTTTTGCCAAGCGCTAAAATCAAAGTTTTACTAACATTGTGGAACTACATTTATATCCAAATTAGACTACAGATGCTTAATGAATGCTTAATGCTTTCTCTCTGCATTATACTAGTCAAGAGGAATAGAAGCTATGAATAAGACTGACACTAATCAGGAGTGCACAGTCTTCTGTTTAATGAAAAAGACACGGCACAAACAAATGGCTAACCATGAATCTGTGATCAGAAAACTCGAATGGCTCAATGTCACTTTGTGAAATACCACCCAAATTCAGCGTTATGATCTGTAAGACCTTATATGGTCTGCTCTGACATAATTCTCCTTCATCATTGCCTATATTCTCTCCCATGTAACTTTAGATAGTTCCTCTTCAAAGGTGTCAAGTTATTCTGAAACATTAGTTTTCCCTCAGCAAGGGGTCATCTTCAATTTTCTATATTCTATGCAAATGTTACCTTCAGAGAGGTCATTCCAGACCATGCTGTATAAAATAAGCTTCATCTACCTTTATTATACTCTAATAGATTCTGTGGCTTTTTTTTGTATTTTATATATATTTGTTGTTGTTGTTGTTGATTAGAATTTTTTAAATTTTATTTTTATATTCCCCAAACAATTGCAACCCCTTTATTTTGACCCCAATCCCTCCCCCCTGCCCCCCCACACCTCATAAAGTGTATCTGGTTCATAGTTGTTTGTTGATTATGATTTTCACTTTCTTATAGATATGCAATTTTCTGGGCCCTTATTTAAGTTTTCTAGATTCCTTCTATGAGTGAGACCATCCAATATTTTTCTTTTTCTTTCTGGCTTATTTCGCTGAGCATGATCCCTTCCAGCGCCATCCATGCTGCTGCAAATTGCATGTGTTTATCTTTTTTGAATGCTGAGTAATATTCCGTGGTGTATATGTACCACATCTTCTTGATCCAGTCATCTATTTTTGGGCATTTGGGTTGATTCCAAAGCTTAGCTATTGTAAACAGTGCTGCTATAAACATAGGGATGCAGGTGCTCTTTGGAGTTGATGTTTCTGTGTCTTTTGGGTAAATACCTAGGAGTGGAATTGCTGGATCATATGGAAGCTTTATGTTTAGTAGGTCAAGAAATCTCCCCACAGCTCTCCATAGTGGTTGGACCAGTTTGAACTCCCACCAGCAGTGCAGGAGAGTTCCTTTTTCTCCACAACCTCGCCAACATTTGTTGTTGCTAGTTTTTTTAATATGTGCCATTCTCACTGTTGTAAGATGGTATCTCATGGTAGTTTTGATTTGCATTTCCCTGATTATGAGTGATGGTGAACATTTTTTCATATGCCGGTTCGCCATTTGTATTTCCTCTTCAGAGAAGTTTCTTTTTTAGCTCTTCTGCCCATTTTTTGACTGGATTATATTCTTTGTTGTTGTTGAGTCTCATCAGCTCTTTGTAGATTTTTGTGATCAGTCCTTTATCATTAGTGTTGGGTGAAAAAATGTTCTCCCAGTTGGTGGGGTTTCTCTTAGTTTTCGTTATTGTCTCTTTTGCTGTGCAGAAGCTCTTTAATTTGATGTAGTCCCAGCTGTTGATCTTTGTGTTCACTATCACTGTTTTGAGTGATGTGTCTGTAAAGATGTCTTTGATGTGCATAACCAGTAGTGTTTCGCCTATATTTCCTTCTATGTATTTTATGGTTTCAGGTCTTATGTCTAGTTCTTTAATCCATTTTGAGTTGGTTTTTGTGTATTGTGTGAGGTAGTAGTCAAGCTTCATTCTTTTGCTTGTAGCGACCCAGTTTTCCCAGCACCATTTATTGAACAAACTTTCTTTGCTCCAATGCATATACTTTGCTCCTTTGTCAAATATTAGCTGACCATAAATCTGTGGGTTTATTTCTGGATTTTCTATCCAATTCCTTTGGTCTGTGTGTCTGTTCTTGTTCCAATACTATGCAGTTTTGATGATTATGACTTTGTAGTATCGCTTGAAATCTGGGAGTGTGATGCCTCCATTCCCTTTTTTTTTTTTTTTTTTCAGGAGAGCTTTGGCTATTTGGGGTTTTTGGTGATTCCATACGAATTTCATCAATAATTGTTCTAATTCCTTGAAGAATAACATTGAAATTTTTATTGGAATAGCATAGAATAGGTATATTGCTTTTTGGAAGGATGGCCATTTTAATAATGTTTATTCTTCCAATCCATGAGCAGGGGATGTCTTTCCATTTCTTTGTATCTTCTTCTATTTCTTTTAACAGTGTTTTATAATTTTCTTTGTAAAGGTCCTTTAACTCTTTTGTTAGATTTATTCCCAAGTATTTGATTTTTTTTGTCTCGATAATAAAGGTGATGGTTTTTTTCATTTCTTCTTCTTCAGATTTATTCTTTCTGTATAGGAAGGCTACTGACTTTTGCATGCTGATTTAGTACCCTGCCACTTTGCTGAACTGATTGATGAGTTTAATTAGTTTTTCTATGGAGTTTTTGGGGTTCCCTATGTCGATTATCATATCATCTGCAAATAGTGATAGTTTGACTTCTTCTTTTCCTATTTAGATTCCTTGTATGTCTTTCTCTTGTCTTATTGTTCTGGCTAGGACTTCCAGTATTATATTGAAAAGCAGTGGTGAGAGTGGACATCCTTGTCTTGTTCCAGATCTTAATGGAATTGCTTTCAGCTTTTTGCCATTGAGAATGATACTGGCTGTTGGCTTGTCATATATGGACTTTATGATGTTGAGTTATGTTCCTTGTATCCCAAGAATTTCAAGGGCTTTTATCATGAATGAGAGTTGCACTTTGTCAAAAGCTTTCTCGGCATCTATTGATATTATCATATGGTTTTTATATTTCTTTTTGTTGATGTGTTGGATAACATTGATTGATTTTCGGATGTTGAACCATCCTTGTGTTCCTTGAATGAACCCTACTTGGTCGTGGTGAATTATCTTATGGATACACTGTTGGATTCAGATAGCTAAAATTTTATTGAGGATTTTTGCATCAGTGTTCATTAGGGAGATTGGCCTATAGTTTTCTTTTTTTGTGTTGTCCTTGTTGGGTTTTGGTATTAGTGTAATGTTGGCTTCATAGAACGTGTTAGGTATTATACCTTCCTTCTCAATTTTTTGGAAGAGTTTGTGAAGGATAGGCACTAATTCGTCTCTGAATGTTTGGTAGAATTCATTTGTAAATCCATCAGGTCCTGGGCTTTTATTTTTGGGGAGGTTTTTGATTACCATTTCAATTTCGCTACTCTAATTGGTCTGTTTAGGTGTTCTATTTCTTCTTAATCTAGCTTTGGGTGATTGTAGAGTTGTAGGAATTTGTCCATCTCCTCTAGATTGTTGAACATGTTTCCATATAACTGTTCATAGTAGTTTCTGATTATTCTTTTGATTTCTGCTGTGTCCGTTGTGATTTCTCCTCTTTCATTTATGATCCTGTTTATTTGTGCTTTTTCCCTTTTTTCCCTTGTGAGCCTGGCTAGGGGTTTGTCTGTTTTATTTATTTTTTCGAAGAACCAGCTCTTGGTTTCATTGATCTTTTGGATTGTTTTTTTAATTTCGAATTCATTTATTTCTGCTTTGGTTTTTATTATTTCTTTTCTTCTACTTGTTTTGTGTTTTTTTTGTTGTTCTTTTTCTAGATCTTTGAGCTTCGAAATTAGGTTGTTTCTTTGAGTTCTTTCTTGTTTCTTGATGTGAGCCTCTATTGCTATATATTTTCCTCTTATTACTGCTTTTGCTGCATTTCATACATTTAGGATATTGGTGTCCTCCTTGTCATTCAATTCAAAGAATTTTTTAATTTCTTCTTTGATCTCCTCGTTAGTCCAGTGGACTTCTAGTAGTGTGGGTTTCAATCTCCACGAGGTAGGAGAGCACCTTCCCTTCTTTTTATGGTTTATTTCCAGTTTGATGCCTTCATGGTCAAAAAAGATGGTTGGTGTGATTTCAATCTTGGTGTATCTGTTGATATTTGTCTCGTGCCCCAGTATGTGATCGATCCTGGAGAATGATCCGTGTGCGCTTGAGAAAAATGTATACTCAGATTTTTATGGCTTTAGTGTTCTATAGATGTCTGTTAAGCCCAAGCTCTCTAGATCCTTATTTAGAGCTTTAGTGTCTTTACTTATTTTTTGTCTTGTTGATCTATCCATTGTTGATAGTGGTGTGTTGAAGTCTCCCACTACGTATGTGTTTCCTCTGATGTCTCTTTTCAGAGATGCCAATAGTTGTCTATTTTGGTGCTCCTTCGTTTGGTGAATATATGTTAATGAGTGCTATTTCTTCTTGAAGTATTGTCCCCTTGATCATAATGTAATGACCACTGGTGTGTCTTTTTATATTTTTGAGTTTGAAATCTGTTTTATCTGATATGAGTATAGCTGTTCCTGCCTTCTTTTTTGGTCCATTTGCTTGTAGAATTGTTTTCCATCCTTTAACTTTGAGTCTATTTTAATCTTTTGCAGCTAAATGTGTTTCCTGGAGACAGCAAGCCTGCGACTCTGTGTCTTTTTCTTGAAGAGTTTAGTCCATTTACATTTAGAGTTAGTATTGATGTTAGTATCTTTATTTGCCATTGTGTTTGTCTTTCCTTTGATTTTATTTATTTATTCTTTTAATAACATTTTTTTTGGCCTACTTTTGTTGTTATTTGTCCCTCTGAGCTTCTGGCTTTAGGACTCCTTTTAGTATTTTTTGGAGTGGGGGTTTAGTCGTAATGAAATTCCAGAGTTTCTGTTTGTCTGGGAAGGTCCTTATTCTTTCTTCATAGAGGAAGGAGAGCTTTGCAGGATAGAGTATTCTTGGTTGGCATCTGTTTTCTTGGAGTCTGTTGACTATGTCCCTCCACTCTCTCCTTGCCAGTAGTGTTTCTTCGGAGAAGACTGATGTCAGCCTGATTGGTTTTCCTTTGAATGTTATCTGTTTCTTCCCTCTTGTCAGTTTCATTATTTTTTCCTTGTCTTGGATTCTTGGGAGCTTTACTATTATGTGTCTTGCTGTATTTTTCCTTTCGTCATGGAAGTTTGGTGTTCTTCTTGCTTCTTGTATATCAATTTTCAGCTCCTTCTTGTTTGGGAAGTTCTCTTCAATTATATCCTTGAATATTTTCTCTGTTCCTACATCTCTCTCCTCTCCTTCTGGGATTCCTGTAACTCTTATATTTCCTTTCCTCATGGAGTCAGATAGTTCCCAAAGTCTTTCTTTGGTCTTTTTCCTTCATACTTCTCCTTCCTTTTCTGTTTTTTTTTTTTTTTTTTTTTTTTTTATTTCTGTGTCTTCAAGAGTACTTATTTGTTCTTTGATTTCATCTATTCTGCTTTCATTGCTTTTCCCAGAGTTCTTTAGCACCTCCATTAATTCTTTGATCTCCTGCATTTCTTTTACTTCCCTCTTTAGGGACTCAATTTCATTCTTCTGTTCATTAATTATTTTCCCTTATCATTGTTTTCCTTTATGACCTCTGTCAGTTTTTTAATCACGGCAATTTTAAATTTTCTATCTGGAAGGCTCAGAAGTTCTTCCAAGTTACTGTCGTTGCAATCTGATAGGTGGTTTTCTTTTTGTGGTGTGCTTTTTTCCTGAGGAATTGCTGGGTTGCATGTGGTTTTTCTACTCCCTGCTGCCTGTTTTCTAATTTGCCATATTCCTTGGGACACTGTGTTTCTAGTACTGGCCGGCATCTTGGGAGAACTTCCCAGCTCACCTCTGACTCCTCTGGGAGACTTCTGCTGGTTTCACACAGTCTCCACCAAACAATGGTCCCTGCTGCAAAATGGCGATGCGTAAACGCGCTCCCCTGCGTGCCCAGTGTGCCCCAGCAGTGGGTGCCGCTCCCCTCTGGGCTGGGACTGGAGGCCAGAAGGGGCCTGGCTTGGGCAAGCCTCTCAGCTCACCCTGGCTCCTCAGGGAGACTTTTGCTGGTTTCACACAGTCTCCACCAAAGAAAGGTCCCTGCTGCAAAATGCTGGTGCCGGGGACGTGCTCCCCTGCGCACCCGGTCTGCCCCAGCAGTGGGTGCCGCTCCCCTCTGGGCTGGGACTGCCTATTTTATATATTTTTGCATCATTTTTCATTTTTGCACAATATATACATTTTCATCTTGGTTATAGTCCCCATATAATTCCTTCCCCCCCTTGTTTTGATCCTATTCCCTCTCTGCCCGCCCCCCTCAGTGTGTCTCTGGTTTATAGTTGCTTGTGTATTTTGATTTTTACTTTATTAGTCTTTTTCCTGGTCCCTTATTTAGGTTTTCTTTTTTTTTTTTTTAGATTTATTTATTTATTTATACAAGCACTGACTACAGTCAGAAGCACGGGAGGGTGAGAGAATTCAGCTGAGCCAGAGCGGGGAACAGAACAGGCAGACTGACGAAATACACTGCTGAGGGGAGCAGAGGGCGTGGCAGGAGAGGTCTGCACGCCATGTGGGACCCTCGCCAGTGGCCAGGGATCAAACCGGCGCTGCAGAGGCTGCGGGCAGCTTCACAACCCAGCGCTTAACCACTGCGCCACCAGGGGAGGCCCTATTTAGGTTTTCTAAATTCCTGCTATGACTGAGACCATCCGCTATTTTTCTTTTTCTTTCTGGCTTATTTCACTGAGCATGATCCCTTCCAGCTCCATCCATCTTGCTGCAAATTGCATGAGTTTATCTTTTTTGATTGCTGAGTAATAGTCCCTTGTGTATATGTACCACATTTTCTTGATCTGATCATCTATTTTTGGGCATTTGGGTTGTTTCCATAGCTTAGCTATTGTAAATAGTGCTGCAATAAATACAGGGGTGCAGGTGCCCTTTTGAATTCATGTTTCTGTGTCCTTTGGGTAAATACCTAGGAGTGGAATTGCTGGATCACTTCCTGAAAAACATCACATATATATGCAGAGTAAATATGTGTTTCTCTTCTAAAGAGGAAAGCAACTATATCTCCAGTTTCTTGAACACTAGCTTGCACATAAAGTTCAATAACTATTTCCTACTTCTTTTTTTGTTGTTGTTTCTGGAATTGCTTTATGTTTGCAGAGGGATATGAAAGATGAAGACATATTTTTTTGAGTGTCCTATTCTTTTTGGCATTTGCATCTGATCATCCAGCACTGACTGTCAGCTCCATTTTTGCTATATCCACAGTGATGCTAAGAAACAAAAAAATCCATACCTCTAAAAGCAGTTGACATAAAAACTTAGCGTAATGCTATGGTCAACATTCTCTGACATTTGAGATAATGATGTCCACATCCATGTTCAATTTCTGCACTGGCAAAATGCAGCTCTCCTTCCTGCCTGCCTGCCTATGCAGATGGCCCTCTTTTTCCCTCTTTTCTAATAAACTTGTCCTCTTACAATGTAAAAAAAAAAAAATTAAAAGATGCCCACATTCAAACAGCTCCTAAGTTGAATTTCCCATATTAAGGGCTGGGGTATGCAGTAGGTATAAGGGGAATTGTTTTCTAATTACACAGAACTGTATAAATTTGCAAAGGCTGACTATGGAAGGAATCTATGCAGTTCAGTTTATGCGACATTTATAATGTTAAGAAAAGAATTTCTTAATCATATGATCTTAAGTAATGGTAGGATTGATATCAGATAAACAAATTTCTTTATTGCAGGTTTCTCAGCAATCATTGTCCATATTAAATATATACAGGGCTTTGAACAAAGGGCTCCCAAAATTCTTTGACCTCAGATACTTTTTAGTGCAAAGCATACTACAGCAGACATTATACCACATCCCCTTCAGAACATATTGTGTTAGATGACTTCAAGGTCTCTTCTAAGGAGAAATTCTATGGTTCTCTGGTATTTCTTGTAAACAGTTAATTGCTGATTCATATTCAATGATGAGGGGGATGGCTAGTCAAACTGAGATAGACTTAAGAGGTCAACAATTTGAATATTATATGAACAGAATTGACCACTTATTGGGGAAGATGTAGCTGCTGCTAGTTCTCATGTATATTTGCATAAGCCAATGAATGACTATTAAATTTATCTCTTTTTTTTATCAGCAAGAAAATTAACTCCAGGGATTCTGCTCTGTAACAAGTAAGAAGAATAGCCTCTGGTCTTGCATTTGCAATATTTCCATCCAGGTCTTAGCATGGAATACTAACATTAAAATGCATCTTATATATTCCATTCAGATAAGTTGTTTTGCTTTGTTCTGGTAACCCATCAAGTCAATTACAGAGCTAATCCAGATGAACAGCATCCAATTGTTCATTCCACAGACGTTTCCTAAGCATCTAACAATTCGTGCTGGGTTTGCAGCACTGAACAAAACAGATCCTAATTCTGCTAGCATGGAGTTTAAAGTCTATCTAGGAAGAAAATAGGAAATGAATATATGCATATATAATCATTTTGTTATAATTATGAAACATATTATGACTACAGGTGCTATGATATCTTATAATAGTTTCCTGTTTGGTAGGGTGAAGGAGTAAAAGTTTTATTGTGAATGGAGCGTTGATGCTAAGATTTAAAGGACTAGTAGAAAATGAGAAGAAAGACCACAACGGGAGGGAAGAATATTCTAGGAAAAGGGAAATCTGAAGAACAGAGAAGACTGATTAAAGGATTTCAGGCAAGGTTGTCAGAAATGGCAGATAAAAATAATTAACCATACAGTTAAATTTGAATTTCAGATTAACAACAATTTAAAAATATATGTTTGTTTCAAATGTTATAAGGGACATATACTGAAAATCAATGTTGTTCACATCTGGAATTCAAATTTACCTGCACAGAGTAATAATTAAAACGTGAATTATAGGATGGCCAGAATCCTTCAAGCAGAAAGGGACTAAAGATACAGAGACATTTCATTTGCCTTTTTATTATTCAATTATACATTATACAAATAAATTTCATGGAATTAATGTGTCATGTACAGTCCTCAATGTGCCTGAGGATATAGTCAAGAGAGGAACAGAGATGAATTCCCTACCAGGCTACTGATCAAAGACTGATGAAAAAGTCTCTGTACTGTAACCCCTGGCAAAACACTTGGCACATACGTGAATTCTAGTAAGACAATCTCAGCAACTGAAAATATACAAATACAGAAGTGAGGTTGCTGGTCATCCACTGACCTTGATCCATAGTAGAAATTTAGCATTTCATTTATACAAAAATAAACTTAAGTTTACCTCAATTGCTTCTGAGTGATATTCTCTCTCTCTTTCTCTCTCTCTCTCTCTCGTTCTTCCTGTAAACAAATGCCTTTCTCTATGTGCTCTACAGAGAACCTAGAACCTAGAACTACCACCAAAGATGAGAACAGGAAGGGGTTAGCACATAGCGCACCTTGGACATTCTGCTTCAGTTTCAACCACAGTTGTACCACACAAAATGACTCCATTTCTATGGCTGATTATTGTTGTATAACAATTTAGTAAAAGAAAAATGTATTTCCCAGGAAATTTTAGCACTTACTGTTCTAAGTCAATAAACATGGCCACATGATCATTCAAATAAAAATATCCTCAAAGTGCTCTTCAGAAACTATCTTCCCAACATTTGGATCTAATTTAGGGCTTCTCAACCAGTGGATATTTGCTAATTTCAGGAGACATTTTTGATTTTCAGGGGTCAATGGGGGATATTATTGACATCTACTAGGTCCAACTGATGTCACTCAATCCCCCAAAGTCTAGGGATGCTGGTAAGTAGCCTACAATGTCCTTCACAAAAAAGGATGGTTTGAGACATGATTTTTTTTTGAAACATTTATTTATTTATTTATACAAGCACTGGGTACAGTCAGAAGTGCGGGAGGGTGAGAGAATTCATCAGAGCCAGAGCGGGGAGCAGAGCAGGCAGACTGATGAAGTACACTGCTGAGGGGAGCAGTGGGTGTGGCAGGAGAGGTCTGTCACACCATGTGGGACCCTTGCTGGCGGCCAGGTATCGAACATGCACTGGAGAGGCTGCGGGCAGCTTTGCAGCCCAGCGCTCAACCACTGCGCCACCAGGGGAGGCAAGACATAAATTTTGATTCAAAGCAACAAAACTGTCAAACACGTGCCATGAGTAAAAATAGTGCAAGATTATTTTAAGATCACAGGAGTTATCATACTAGAATACTTGATTTTATGTTAGATACTGTGCATGTTTAAACTTGATAAAAATATACTGAATTCAGTTAAATTTGTTGCCACTTTACCTTTTTAGGAAGCCGAGACTTGAGATGATTAGTTAAGATGTGGATAACCAGTAGAGTCTTTATTTGAACCTGGGTACTCTGATGACAAAGCCTCATGCATAGCCCCTCTCACACATCCTTCTCCATTGAAGTTTTGATAACAGTAAATAATTGATTCTGTTGCTCTTTTTTTTTTTTTCCCAAATGAAATGATAGGAAACTTCTGCCTGAATATTGCCAACATTTCAAACTGATATATATTCTCTTTTATTGAACACCAACTATTTAATTTTGCATTGAAGCCATCAGTTTGCTAACCTTTAATGGTTTATTGCTGTTGGGGACTTCCCACACTCCTAGCCTCCCACCCCTGCTTTAATTAAAGGTCCTCTTCTGACTCTGTTTCAAAGAAAGGAATACTTTTAATATGTTTTTAAGCTTCAGCATCAGAAAACACATCATCTTCATATATAACTACCTGCATTTTCTTTTGGCTAAGTCCTTTATTCTTTATGTTTAAATATAACTCCTATGTAAATGGGATTATTCAAGCCCAGCTGACTCTAACAATCATTCATCAGTTTCACAGGTGATTTGCTTCCTAATTACCACTTAAGATAATATGTACATTGCTATTTTTACACACTACAGTCATCACTGCTAGATGTAGTTAAATAGAGGCAGATAACCAGAGAGAGGCAAAATTATATCTACAAATCATGGCAACAAATTCTTATTCACAGAAACATCTAAACGATGATCACTTGCTGGCAAGACTGGACAAGTTTCGAAGTGACTTCAAAGGAGATCCAAATATACTACTAAAAAGTAAATCTTCACCAAAGATAATGACATTTGTGATTGCTGAGGGTACTATGCCCCAATCACAAATGCACAAATTATGAGGTTGAGATTTCATTCATTCTCTAGAATATTACCTGTGATATACTCTGGTTTCTCTTCAGATCGTATAGAATATTACCTGTGAGCCCACAGTCTCATGACTTCAATGAAAGAAAGGAGATTGTGGTTTCCCATCAACAAAATCAAAAGAAAACATTGCCAGTTCCCACTTGTTATCTGGATATTTTTCTCCATTTTTTTTCAAAACCCTACTTGAACACCATTATATACTATTGATGAAAACAGAAATTGATTTGATCCATTTGGAGAGAAATTTAGATGCTTCAGACATAAGAAGCTGCTTCTACACAACTGAAGTGGATAAGAACTTTATTGGCAGGACACCTCAAGCACTCTTAGAACTGCAGGGGCAGATTTAGTTAGAAACAAAAACGAAGTGATTGAAGCTATAGGATGCAGGAGCCAACAGATATCCCTCAGGGAGACCCTGAAGTGAAACAAACCAGATTCAAACAATTTTCATCTGTTTAACTAGACTTTTCATTAGATTTTTCTATATTGTATTATATTTTTTAAGTTTAGATATATGTTGCGAGAACTCACCCACTACCAAAGCACCCATAATACTTCACTATAGTCCACAATTCAGAGAGATAGCATTTGGTTGGACTAATTTGGGTCAAATGTCATTTTTCTATGACAGAACAGGGAGCTTAAAGAAATTTTAATGCGAATATATTCCTAGGAAAAAGATGAGTGCCAATAGATAAACAGAAAAACAGACACATCAGGCATAGTGAAAGCCTTATACATAAGCATTCCTTTGATCATGAATTCAATCTCTGATTCATAAACTGGGGAAATAGTTAAAAGAAGTTTTCAAGATTTCTAATAGTCAAAGTTATTTAAAAAATTCATACACGATATGAATTAAAATTTAAGAATGTGAAAGTTAGAAATATAATCTAATTTTGCTTAAATGACACTGTATTTATGTAAAGTTACCATATGGAGAGGCATTCTAATTGACTGTTATTATGTAAATACCATTTTTCCTTTTTGATCCTTACATATGTTTTTGCAAGTTCTATTGAATATAATTAACCTACAGTACTATTCAAGGGTAAGGTCTAAGTGCAAGATGTACACATAATGATTATTTGATATGTGTATTTATACATACCACAAAATAAATAATACAACAAGACTAATTAACAACTCCATCACCTCATATAACTAATGTTTATGAGTACTTGGGTAGAAGAGTTAAGGTCTACTCTCTTAGCAAATTTCAAATGCATGATATAGTACTGTTATGACAGTAGCTGTGGTATATTTAGATCCCCAAATATTATTCCTCTAATTACAGGTTTCTACCCCTTTGACCAACATCTCCTCAGTTTCTCAAAACTGCCAGTCCATGATGGCCATGAATCTGTTCTCTTCACCTACAAGCTTGTTTGTTTTAGATTCCCCCTATATAAGTGAGGTCAAATGACAGGTTGTTTTTCTTGGACTTATTTCACTTAGCTTAAAACAAAACACCCTTACACTGGGCTCCCTGGTTTGGCAGACTGATGATGGGGGGAGGGAAGAAGGAGCTAATAAAAAAAACTATCTTTCTTACTCTCCAATTTCTTTTTCTAAATTCTGTGCCCACCAGAGACTGTAATTCCTCACTTGCCAGGTATTCATGCGTGGATAGTTCAAGCTGATGGTTTTGGAAGGGGACAGCTATAGAAATCCCTATACTGCCATGGTGCTGATATTGCTCCCCTACCTGTAAATTTTTTGCTAGTTATGCATTTAAATTGTAGTGATGGAACTTCCCTATGTGGTTGCAGGAGTCATATTCCATCAACTAAGAATAAATAGAACTTGAATTAAAATGCACCTTGACTTTAATTTGAAACTCAAGTCTGTGAAGCAGAGTACAGCAGAAACTTTTATCGGTAAGAAAAAAAAAGACTGAAAAATATGAATTGTGGTTATCTCTAGATAATGGTATGGAGGATATTTTAAATTTCTTGTAATAGATGCATTTTATTATAATAATAAAGGAAAAAAAGGATGAATTAAATTGTCTGGCCTAAATTCTAATAAACAGCCTTATGCATCTTCTAATTTACTTATAGGGGAAAACCAAATTATTGTCATAGTATTAGTGGAATCTTTCCATATTCTTTAAACTTCCTTATTCATTTGTTTTACTTCATGTTGTATGCCCTACTGAAGACATAAGAAGTAATAATCTCAGTGGCTGAGAACAAAGTATTTGATCTGTAGTTGAATTTTACTTTTCCCCTTATTAATAATGGGAACTTACACCAGTTGTTTCAATGTTCTGACCTCAGTTTCCACCTCTATAAAATGAAGATAATTGTTAATCTCATTATTGGAATGAAAAGTTATATGAAACTTGTATTTATTTTCTATTTTCTGTAGAAATACAAAGCCCATATAATATTACTTGTCTGAAAATGAATTTGAAGGAAAAATTGCAGGACCTCCCTGGTGGCGCAAGGGGTTAAGACACAACCTATGAAGTTATCTACAGTCACTGCAGCACGAGTTCAATCCCTGGCCAGGGAGCTACCCCATGGCACAGCGGACCTCTCCTGACTCACCCGCTGCTCCCCTCAGCAGAGTATTTCAGTCTGTCTGCCCATTCTGTTCTCCACCCTGTCTCTGGTGAATCCTCTCACCCCCACACCTCTGGCGTGTACTTTATTTCTTGTATGCATAAATAAATCTTTAAAAAAATAAAATAGAGAAAATTGTAGAATGCTTTAATTTCATAGAGATCCAGGTAGATCTATGAAAGTGGGATGCAAGTAGCTGAAATTTGGGAAATACAGAGCTTTAAGATGATGGATGGACAACTGAGGAAGCTCTAGCTGAGAATCCAACAGGAGGGAAAAGAAGATATATTTTTGAAAAAATTGTACCTTTATTCAAATGTTGGCCAGCACTGATCTGATTATTTATTATTCTGGGAAGTCATAAAACTAGCATAGCGGTTATTAGGTTGTGATTCTAGATGCCCCTGAGAGTCAAGTGAAACATAAACAGACTTGAAATCTCTCTATAGGCAAGACAGCCAGTAGCCTTCATCAACATTTCAGAAAGCAGTAAGACCTTAAAATTTCAAGAAATACAGATGAAATTTCAGTATTGATCTCTCCCAATGCTCCTTATTGTGTTTACTTCTTTATTTTTCTCTCTTACCTGTTAGTTGCAAAGGAAGCACAAGCTGACTGCTTAGAAGGATATTTGAAATTAGTGGGAGAAGTCACTTATGTTCTCTCTTTTTGTCATTTTTGATAATGAGCATTCCCCTATGTGGTGGAGATGAAAAAAGAAAGCAATTTGACTAAGGTAAGAATACATGAACAATAACTTCATATAAAACCTTTATTGTTGATATGGATAGGCAACCAGAAAATTAGATGACAGACTTGAAAGCATAAATGTTCCTGGGTAGTACAGATGAGGATCAGTATATTAAATTGAATTATTTTTTTTCTACATTGTCTAACTCAAGGATAAAATATAGCCTGATCTCACCCATAGAACCTTACTTAATTTGTTAGCTCCTACTAACATCACTTGTCTGAGTTCCCATTCTTGGAATGACAAATAGTTTTGTGATCAATTCCAGTCAGTTGTTTGGCAGCTGGGGAAGGATTTGGAGACTCTGTCAAGGCTCAGTCGGAAGAACCTGGGTGATTAGCAGCATGTGTGCTGCTTGATGTGGGCTCTGATGGGAGAAAGACTGGTCTGAGATTGGATCAAAACTGAGGAAATAAACAGTACTTATGGCATGAAGGTACTGCAATATTAAAAAAAAAAAAAAAACTAATTAGGACTTGTGAGATGTCACACTGAAAGTTCCATACTAAATTCACATCTACTTTGGTGTGAAAATGAAGCAGGATTATGACAACCTTGGTGACTTCTATTTTGGAAATAAAACTTTTCATAACCGCATTGCTTAGTTTCTATAATCTTGAACCATAAACTTATGAGCACAAGGTAATAATAGTGTGGTATTGATCAGCTGGATGAATCTGTTCAAATTCTATTATTCAACTGATTACACATGCATCAAAGTAGCTGTTGTGCCTTACAACAAGCAGTTCGAAATTGGTAACACGGATAGCATGGACAATTTTAGATGAGAGTAGGAAAATAATTTTTTTCTCTGTCTGCTATTTTCTTATTGTGAAACAAACTGTGTACTTATTTAACCTTCTGGTAACCTTGTAAGTAAGATGGCACCATTATTAATCTGTCCATTCACAAATGAGAAAATTTTTTACCTAAAAATAGGAGAGTTGAACACAAGTTAATTCCTACTTTACCCTAATGAATTTGCTCTCTGTACTATGTCATTTCAAAATAAATTGAAAATCATCTGTATTTTAAAAAACTAACTAAATAAAAAATCATCTGTATTCTCTACAGATTTAGTAAATAAGAGGACACAGATAACAACAGAGACTCAAGTAACTAAGTGCTTCTTCTGATACTCACTTGATATGAGAATGAAAGTGGGACACATATTTTTAGTAGGAAAATATAAAACTATATACTCTCTATATCTTTAATACAAAAATATTCCTGCTATAGTGGTCCCCTTCTATAGTGATCATGGATGGCAAACTCACATTAAAAATGGCGGAATGGACAAAGCTTAAAGGCACTGAATTGGGAGTCAGGGTTTATATCTTGGCTGTAATACATATGATGTATGTAACACTAGAAAAATGATAAACTTCCTGTTGTTAAATTCTATGCCTGAAGAAATACACATATAAAGGATTGTTATATCAATTCAACATAGATTGGCTCACATTTTTATGAAAATTAAAATAATACCTAGCCTGGAGTAGGTCCTACTGAAGTGTTAACTACACCATAATTAACATAACAATAATCATGCTTACTCCTTTTCTAGCCAAAGAATTCATACATCAGTTCTGCTATCAAGACATTAGCTACCCTTTTTAGAATCCTTCACCATAAGTACTTGATTGATTGATAAATCCTAACATTAAAAACTATCTGATCCCACTTAAATCACTGAGGATATAGTGAAGAGCAAAACACAGGCCTCTGCCTCCCTGGCCTCATAAAATTTTCAGCCTTTCAGAGGATATAGGAACCAAAATAAATAAATAATTTAGAGTATTATGAATGTTTTGAAAAGGAAAATATAGTTATGATGGAGAGTAAAATTAGGGTGTAAGAGGTCAGGGAAGGCTTCCTGAAGAGGTGGTATTGAGCTTGAATACGTGAGGAGAGTAAACAGGGAATGTGATTCAAGCACAATGAAGCTGTGAACATAAAGCAGGAAGGAGAGAGCAACCAGCAAGTCATGATCACATTCTAAGAACGTAGACGGTGAGCAGGGTGTACAGAGCAGTCTGCAAAGCCAAACAAAGATGAAAATTGCAGGACTTGTTGGCCATTTTAGGAAGTAGGAATTCTATCTTGGGGATCACGGAAAGTCACTGAAGAATTTTAAACAGGGGAGTGACAATCCATTTGCTACCCACAGAAAACTTGCATTTAGCCATTGCATTTAGCCTTGCATTTAGCCTAGGCTCACAACAAGAACAAAAAGGAACTTAAATGTTAAGTATCTATGAAAAAAAAAAAAATCCAGCAGGGGATTAAGCTGAATAAAGCATATGACATTCTAGCATTTTGTTTCATTATCTATCACCCCTAAGTCAAATAATTTCTAGCATGAGTGCTACTTTTCTATTCCTCATGAAATTTTTCAAAATTGTACTCATATCTCATTTTGTAAGCCATTCCTGGTTTTCTCTCTGTCCTTTGTCTTTCATTCTTCTGCCTCTTTTCAGGATGCCTGACCAGGATCCTCCTTCATGGGCTTTGGGATGTGCAGTTGGCAGGAGCCCTTCAAATGTAGGCTGATTCAGAGGCTGTTTTTCTTCCCAAGTCTTACCTTTCCCAGGGAAATCCACATCTGCTAAAGTGGGGTTGTAAAGGCTGGAACTATCCTTTCAGCACCAAAAGGGACCACACTGCCCATACAAGCCCCAGAGATTCCTATGGGGTTAGTTGAAACATTGTCAGGCCTGAATGGCAATTAGGTTTCTCCCTTTACCAATTCTGCTTTGTCCTCTTTCCTTTTTTGGTTCTGACCCAAATAAACCTCTTGTACTGGACACTGAGTCGCAACAAGGGCCTCCAGAGAACACAGTAGTTAAGACTTTCATATCTACGATCCTCTTCAGGAGACAGCTCTGTCAATTCAGGTGTAAATGAATCCAGTTTTCCAAACTGAGTTTCTTTGCTTTCTCTGTGCATATTGCTCTGATCAAAGAGAGAAATATCTAAGATTTACACTAGAACAAAACAAAAAAATTCCTCTCTCATAAGTTTATGGAATTATGCATAAATGAAGGGCACTAAGAACAGAACAATGAACCTACAAATTTTCATATATATATTTGGATCATGCCACTCTTATAATCTCTGACTGTTTTTATCCATAAGCTTACTCTCCAATCAGTGGGATTTCAGGAACTGGGAGAAAGACATCGAATCTAACATCCTTTGGATCAAATTATGTGCCTGTTGCCTGGCATTGGAGGCAAATTTGTTTTTGCCTTCTTGATTCTTTGGAATTTGTAAATGCTCATAGAATTGAGGCTAAAAATGAAAAATAGGAGTTGAGAAAAGTAAGTGAGGTCAATTCACAAAACCAGAAATGGGAAATTCGGTGCAGGGCATGCTTACGTGGTGCTGTCTTGAAGACAGGAGTTGCCTAAATGAACAGTT
This sequence comes from Talpa occidentalis, assembly GCF_014898055.3. Classification (NCBI taxonomy): domain Eukaryota; kingdom Metazoa; phylum Chordata; class Mammalia; order Eulipotyphla; family Talpidae; genus Talpa; species Talpa occidentalis. Next base: position 87,116,788 of record NW_023605305.1, read on the forward strand.
AGGTTGGTCCAAGAGTTGGGGAGAGGTTATGGAATATTTGAGAAATATTGCTTGGCGTTAGGAACTCAATCTCCTTTTATGTGTACTAGGTTGTAATTAACAAATTTTCACTGAGGCAACATTGGCTTATAACATTATATAAACCATGTGTAGAACATTATAATTTGTTATCTGCATAGTCTACATCATGATCACCCCAAAAGTCTATTTTCCCTCAGCCACCAAACTGATGAACCCCTTTATCTATTCCACCAACCCTCAATTCTTTTCCCTTCTTGCAATCTTCAGTATCTCTAAGAGTATTTGATTTTCCTACTTCTGATTTTTTTAACTTAGCCTAAAGATTTTATCTTTTGTTACAGTTATTTTTCCATGCACCTCAAATGAAGAGTTAATATCCAAAACATATAAAGAACTCATACAACTCAATAGCAAAAGCCCAAATAACCCAGTTAAAAAATGGGCAAGTGATCTGAAAACACACTTCATTAAAGGAAATACAGATAGTCAACAAGAAGAAGCAAAGACAGGCATCATAACTTATTTATCAGGAAATGCAAATCAAAACCACAATGAAATGTCACCTCACAACTGTTAGAATAACTATTATCAAAAAGACAAGAAACAGGGGCCTCCCTGGTGGCACAGCGGTTGAGCACTGGGCTGCAAAGCTGCCCACAGCCTCTGCAGCGCTGGTTCAATCCCCCGGTGACGGCGAGAGTGCCACATGGTGTGCAAACTTCTCCTGCTGTGCCCGCTGCTCCCCTCAGCAGTGCACTTTGTCACTCTGCCTGTTCTGCTCCCCTCTCTGGCTCTGGTGAATTTTCCTACCCTCCTGCGCTTCTGACTATACCCAGTGCTTGTATAAATAAATAAATAAATCTTAAAAAAAAAAAAAAAGACAAGAAATAAGTGTTGGTGAGGATATGGTGAAAAGGGAACCATCATATACTGCTGGTGGGAATGTAATTTGTACAGCCAGTATAGAAAACAGCATGGAAATAACTCAAAAAATGAATAGTATTGCCTTATCACCAGTGATTCTTTTACCAGGTATTTGTCAAAGTGTATAAAAACACTAATTCTAAAAGACATGTATCCCAATGTTCATCAAAGCAAATTTTCACATTAAGTCCCATTATTTATAACAGTCAAGATATGGAAAAACCTAAGCATCCACTGATGCTTAAATGAAAAGAATTTAAGTGTGTTTGAACTGAAGCAGACCACCTGCATCAGGATCACCTGGGCAGTATCAACCCTGATTCTGTGACTTCAAATTGAGACATATGCATCATATTTGAAGTCAGTTCTTCAATATTTTCATTTTTAATAAACACCCAAGTGTTTCCAGGGCATGTGATCCACAGACCACATTCTTTGAAGACATTTTATTGTTTAAAAATCAGTCTTCAGATTAAGGAGGTTGCCACTTGAGGCTAGACAAAAGCAAATTTTGAGGCATATAGAGATTTGCATATTTCCAAACAATATATAGGCACGCATGATTTATAGGAAATGCATATCCATATTCTCAAGTTCATAATGTAGATTTTCCTAAAGATGATCTTCCTGAAAATGCCCATAGCCTACTCGTTCTCCATACCTCCACTTTTGCAATCACATTTATTCCACTTTCTGTAGGAATATAGTTTTTCCTGCTAGAAGAATCTTGCTAAAATGCATTGCCTTTAGGTAGAAATCATAAAGGAACTGGAGAGGCCAAGCTGGAGTTCATGATTGCCAAGGGAAAGAATCAAGAGAACAACAAATATGTCAGCAAGTCAGTGAGAAATATTAAAGTTTTGATCCTGCACAGAATCATGGAATAGCTGGCCTGAAATTAGCTAACTCTGTCTCTTCACCTGTCTACCGATTTTCCATTCACATATCCATAAATGTCTCTTTCTCTTCCCAAATGCACACATGAAAAATGGATATGGTTTATGACATCTTAATTGGAACTCAACAGTTTCTGCTGCTCAATTTATATGACAAGTCTTTCCATAAACTGAATGAGAAAATATGCAGATACAAAACATTAATTAAAAACTATATTAAAAGTTGATATACAATAAGAAATTAACCAGAAAATATATTTTGAAATATTAAACTTGTGATGAAAGATTTTAGGTGACAAATGAAAATATGTTAGGACTTAACCATTAAAAAATCTTTAGTGAATGCATGAGAATATATGTGTATGCATGCCTACTAACAAACATTTATCAGCAAGTTCCTCCATCATGAAAAAGTCCAAGTTCAGTAGTCCCAAGAGGCAAAAAAAAAAAAAAAAGAAAAAAACCCTCTGCTCTATTTATTCACTACAGACATTGGTTTCTAGAAATCAACTTTGGCCCAGCATTCCCTATGGTTCTGTCCTCATCTACCCCTAGTCTAACTAGTCCTTACCACATCCAAATGGCGAAGGGACAATTATTACCCAAAGGTGCTAGTTTGATCACATTCTCCCATATCCCACTGGCAAACATCCGGCCATACTTAACTACAGGAAAGACTAGGAAATGTAGTTCCCATTAAGTTGCTACAATCCCAGCAACAAATTCAAGACAATGGAAGAAAGAAAGAACAGATTTCAGGACATATCTTGAAGGCTTGCAAAATGAAGTGAATTTTATAAAAAACAAACTATGGAATAATCATCACTTAACTCAGGGTGTATTTTAATATATTACTGATTCCGTTTAATAGTGCTCAACTTTTAAGTTTATCAATATGTTAAATGACACAATCGTGTAACTTTACTCTCTCATACCTCATTGGTCTAATTTGCACATTGAGATTATTATAATTTCATGAATGAGCTAGATTATCTCTTCCTTTTTAATAACTGGAAAGATTATCAATTTTTTAAAGATGAACATGGTTTGCTCATAGGTTTGGCAAAACTCACCTATAAAGCTTCTGGAGAGACTGAAATACTTTTTCAATATTATTTTTGAAAAATGATAACACTGCTTCAAAGAAAATTGGTCTATTCTGGGTTTTCCACCAGAATTTTTTTTCAGAAGAAAATTTTGTAGGAAATCAGGCATTTTGTTAAAGTTTCAACTATATTGGAATGATATTAATTGTTGACACATTTTCTTGTGACTCTAAACATAAGCTCAGCAGCTGGCTCAGTCTATAGATCAAGGTACCCCTCACCTTGCAAGTCTGACCCAGTAAATACAATAATGCCAGCAACATCACCTGACAAGTTCCAATAAGAAAAACAACACACATTGATAGGTATTGAAGCAAAGTCATGAGTTCTGCAAATTTCTATTCCCTTTCTGCAATAAAAGCTTCTGCTTGCCATTGGATTTTGAGGGTGTGAACTTGTAATTGTGAAAAGCAAGTGGTTATGCAATCTGAACTCCCTGTTGTAATCAATAAGACACCAGGTGAAAATTCACAGCAGTACTTTGTCATCTTGTTGAAGTAGAATATTTAAAAGGCACTTTGAGCAGATCCTTAGAGCATGAATAAGGTGCAGGGTCTTGCAGCTCAAAACTCCTTGCTAACATGGCTCCAGTTTGATATATTCAAGGAGAAACACAGGAGACCCAGATGACAGAAGTGAAGGGGTTGTCTCTTTCTCAAACTTTCTTTGAAAGACAGATGCATAATCTCCAAGGTATTTCCCAGTGAACCAGCCTCCTTGGTGCTGTCCACTGTTGAAATTATCAGGGGCTATTTCATTTCACTCCTGAAATCTCACCAAAAAGCATGAGAAATGGTCAAGGCATCTTCCCCTATGTTTGACTAGAGCTCTATCTCCTCAGGGTGTGCTGACAGCTAGGAGCTTCAGCTTTGGGATTCCAGAAGGCTTGATAAAGAATGAATGTCAGGAAAACTGAGGAAAAAGAAAGGTGAGGGCACTTGGATCTGGGAGGAAATTAGGTTACAGCAGATTCCCTGCTTCACTCCTGGAAAGATAATCTAAAAGTAGATGGGGAGTCACTGGAAGCAAAGTATCATTTCTTGGGATAAAACTAGAGCACCTCTTAAACACTGGACACCAACATAGACTATGCCGGCAGAGACACAGGAAATTCAACTCCATAGAACTAAAGGTGGGTCAAGAGAGGCACGAGAAACTACTGTTGGGCAGGAGCCTGCCTTGTAAATCTCAGAACTGTGCTCCCATGTTTGGTTGGCAACACTGGGGAGGGGAAAACTGATCAGTGTGGAGGCAGCCCCTTAACTGAAAGGAAATACATGTGGAGGAGCTGGGGTGTCACAGGCAGGTCTGCAGTAAACAAAACAGGGTGCAGAACTGCCCTACCTCTACCACCTCTTTGGTACTCAAACTAATCCTAAGAAGCATGAAAGCATGACTCACAGACGGTAGAGATGCATGTCTGGAGACCCAGAGGGGAGGGCTGTCATCAGATAAAACCAAACCAACAAAGAAACCCAGATATCTGTCTTTAGAATTGCAACTAGCAGGGGCCTCCCCTGGTGGCGCAGCGATTGAGCACTGGGCTGCGAAGCTGCCTGGCAGCCTCTACAGCGCCGGTTCAATCCCAGCCACCAGGCAAGGGTCCCACATGGCGTGACAAACCTCTCCTGCCGCGCCCGCTGCTCCCCTCAGGAGTGTATTTCATCGGTCTGCCTGTTCAGTTCCCTGCTCTGGCTCTGGTGAAATCTCTCACCCTCTGACTGTACCCAGTGCTTGTATAGATAAATGGATAACTCTTTGAAAAAAAAAAAAAAGAATTGCAACTAGCAGGAGAGTGGGGGAAAGCAACATAGTGAGGCGGCACAATGGAATATACTTGAAGACTATGTGTACTATAGTGGTAGGTGTGGTAAAATATATCTGAAGGGCATGATTCTATATCTCTGAATCCATGTACAGTGTTGTAATCCAATGTTACATCAGTAAAAAATATTTTTTATAAAAAATAATAATATTAAAAACTATGTAGAGGCTTTTAGGCATTGATTCTGTTCTTACCATTGTTCACTCAGTGCAGCTACATGCATCAACACTAGTATGTTAATGGAGTTGTAACCCTTTAGCATCATGCGTCAATAACACTCTTAACCTGAGTGCTGCCATGTTGCCGTGAGCCCACTGCACATTCATGAACAGGGTTATGAATTCTATGTTGCCAGAGAGGATTACGGGAGATCTATTTTATATTTCATCGTCCTTTTAGGGAGTTCCTGGCATGGTGTGCAGATATAGATAACAGAGTTCATTCACCACAAACCAATCTATGTTGAATTGATGTATAGTCATATATATGTATGTATATACTGTTATATATGTGCATATATTGTTTATATGTGTGTATGTATATAAAAAGCTGAAAATACAGGAGAAAGAATGAAAAAAAAGTAGAGAGGGAAGCAAAGCAGTGATCTTGATCCCGAAACAGAGAAGCTGCAAAGTTGCAGATGACATTCCAGTTCCAATTTCCACCATTATTGAGATAGCAGGTCTTCCTAGCCGTTTCCACATATTAGCACTGGTATTCTTCCAATAAATGCCCCATCCTCATTTTTATTATAGCCTAAGCTTGTTTGAACAAGTGCCACAAATTATCCCATGTCTAAGACACATGCCCAACACCCAAGAGAGGTGTTGAAGTCTGGAATTCCAGACAGGCAGTGCCCACCTAATCGGGATCATGAAGCAGCACCTATTTCAGCACTTGCATTTTGTACCTAGGCAACGTCTATATGGCCACACTTCACTCAATTTAGTGACAATCTCAAAATGGAAGATCACAGCTCAGGATGAAAGGAAAGGACCCAAAACTTCACACAGCACAGTCTGAAAGAGAAGTCACTGCTCCATGCAGTCCAGCATCATGCTAATTTTGTTTACACCTGATGATGATTTAGATTTGGGAGAGAGGTTTCCTTAAATATACTTGTGTTTCTCACACGCTGTCTCAGCAATTTAACTACCACTACCTAATTATTGGCTCGTATTCATTCCTAAAACAGGAGCTCAGGTTAATCTCAAATCTGGTTGCCATGGAAACAGTATCCATTTTCCCCTAAGTCTGCACTCTTCACTAACTTATTTGAGTATCATAAATTTCTCTTTGAGGCCAAAGCACTATGATAGCTCATTACAGAAGTTATTATAGTATAGTCTTTCCTCTTCAAAAGTTGTTTCATAGGCTACAGCATAGAGTCCCAAATTCTCCTATTCACTTTGAATATATTACACATCTTGGACTTTGGATTTTGTATAGAATGCTTTTAAACATTCCCTTGAAGAAAATTGAAAGGAGAATTTAAGTAAATTCTGAGAACACAGTTTTACATCCGATTCATGTATGGGGTCAGTTTCCTTAACTTTATAAACATTTTGTTAAGTTCCCAATTGGCAGAGGCTAAGTTCATATTCTTTGCATTACCCCAAGTTACTGGAATACTAACTTAATACACATTACCTGAAACTGGAGAAGCCTTATCTTAAAGCAGTTTTGATAAACACCCACAAGGGAACCTCTAAATTGTACAGTATATCTCCTCACCACTTTCTTTGGTGACTTAAAACCCCCATCTATTACCTGGTCCCATTGGAAAGATAACTAAATTTTAAAGACTGAGCTATAGCAAGTTTCAGTAAAAACTTAATCTAACTGCACTTCATCATCAGCATAATCTTAGTTCTTTTTACTATTTTCTGGGCATTCCAATGGTAATGTTCTATCATACCAAGCCTTTTACTTAAGTTCTTCCATATGACCTTTCAGAGCAACTTCCTTTTATAAGTGACAGCAATAAGGTTTGGAGATGATGGAGTGACTTATTTAAAGACCATCACTATAAATACAATCTCGTGTTTGCTGAATTCCTTCCATTAGTGAAGTTATTTCTGGCTACATGTAACTAAAATTCTTGATTTACTCTCACTTCCAGGACTAGGATGACAAAGAGACACTTACACACAAATTTAATAAGGCATAATTCCTCGAGTCCTTATATTATTTCCAGCCCTGCCTGACGCTTTTCTACCCTGTTCTCTGTCCTAGGAGGGTAACCTCCATGGACCGCATCAGAATTCTCTCTTCCTCTCTTTTTCCTATGGGTTGAAATTTTGTTACTAATTTTACCAGGAAATCAGAGAAAATAAGGAGATCTCTCTTTAAAGCTGTCTTGGACTCTTTCCTTTACAAATGTTCTGAGTGTTTATCATATATCACACAAAGACCATAGAATAAAATGCATTTTAAGATGGCTGGATAGAAATAAAAGTTCTCATTGTTACAATAATTGTAACAGGTATAATAATTAAAAATTTCCATGTAAGGCTATATAATTTTAAAAATGTACTAGAAAGGAAAGTCTTAGACAGGTCTCATATATAGGAATATTATATTATAAAAGGTCACATTAAAAACCAACAGATCAAAGAGAAATGACAAGGTTTGGGTGAATACTTGATTAAATATAAATAATAAAAAATTAAGAGTGTGAAAAATAAACATAACAATAGTATGTAGATACTGAAATATATTATGCCTCAAAGAATCTTATATATATTATTATTATCTTCAGTTATTTACCCAACATTTTTCAGTAATTATTTCCCAGGACTCTAAATGGCTTTCTAATTCTCTTAATATAAACCCCAAATCCTAAAGTGACTTATGAGGGTCTCTATATTCTGACTTCTGACTGCCAACTGTATCCCTTTCCTGTTACTTACCTTTAATTTTGTCTTTAGCTGAAGAATTCTTAATACCTACAGACCCTATAGTAACTTCAACAGTGCGCAGCTTTCTCTTGAAGCTGGGCTTTACTTACAATCTATCTGCAAGGAATTCTCATCCCTCCCTCACCATGTATTCTTGCTGAGTAGTTTCTGCCTCCTTTTGAGTTTTAAAGCAATATAATTTCTTCCAGGGAATGCCTTTCCTAACTCCAATAATTACTAAATCTGGAATCTCTTATGACAGATATTTTTGTTTTCTACTCAAAGTCATTCTCCCCTTCCTTCTAAAGCAATAAAGTCATATCTTCATGTAAATACCTGCCATGATGAATCTAGTCATGAAATGATACTCCTCACACCAGTTGCTAAACCTGTGAGACATAAGGGACAATTAAGCAGCAATTCTAGGACTCATATCCTTTATGGTAAGAAATTTATTTAGGAAACGGAGACTCTTTGTCAACCTCCACCTCCCCCTCGCCACACTGCTTCTGGGTCTGGACACAGGAACAGCTGACCCAAGGCTGTGATGCCATCTTAAAACCATGAGGGGGGACGTCACACTGCACAGAGGGAGGCAGAATAGAGGGATCAGAGGTGATGGGCCACTCCAGCGCAAAAAAACAAGCTGACACTGCCCACCATTGAATTTCTTCTTAAGTAAACAAATGCCCTTTGGTTTTAAGCCAGTATTAGTTTGATTCTCATTATTGTCTGCTAAAATATAAATGTCCTATTTGATAATGTTTTCCAATATCAACTTGTCTTTCCCTCACCTAAGATCATTTATACTTCTAATCCTACTAGCACAAGTTTCACAAGATACTTTAGGATTTTGAGGGCCTAGCACAGAGTGTGCAGCATGATGTATGCTCAAAGTAAGAATTTGAATGATAATATGGTAAAGATCAAAGAGTCTGGAACTAGACCTTTTGGGTTTGAGTTCTGGTTCCATCCCTTAAGGGTTGGGTGACTTGGATTATTGAGTTTTACCTTATGCCACAAGTTTGTCACCTTTTAAATGGGGATAAATATAGTTCCTCTATGTTTAATGTCTGGAGAGATAAATGAATGAATAATAGTATTTAGCTGGTTCTTGGCACCTCAGGTGTTGGGTCGGACACCACCACACTGAAAAACGGGAGTCGTGGAGCAGGCTACATAATGCAGGATACTGCTGAAGAGCAAGATCCTGGCCCTTTTATTGACACATGTAATTGCTTGTAAGGAGATTAAGGAGATTAAAGAAAGGGGAAGGATGTAGAAGATTAGGGATTGTGAGTCTGCCCTCCAGGCACTTCTTATCTACTTGATGATACACCCTAATCCCCAGCATGGTTCTAATTTTATCAACAAGGTGGTCCACTGATCAGCTTCTGGGGTCCCTTGTCATATATTTGTCCTCGCCACCCCCCCCACCCCGACATTCCTGGTCATACCTCGGGATGTGTAAGTCGGGAGTATGTATTATGCATGGGTCCTCAGCTCCCCTGGGCATTCCTTGTGATGCATAACCTTCCCAGTGTGATCCAGCTTTGTGTTTTTGTTTGATTTAAAGAGCTGAAGGGTTGGGCTCCTGTTCCTAACTTGCCAGACCACTTTGACCTTGTTTAGGTGACAAAATGGTGGTGGAATAGGTTGCCTAGGAGTATACTAGAAGTATACTCAGGGCATACAATAAGTATGTGATATTAACTGCCAGGTTCTGTACCAGTTGTCATTTCTAGATGAAGAAGATAGCACCTTGCTCACCAAAAACTCATAATCTAGTAGAGGAGACAATTGTAAAACAATGAATAAAGTAAAACTATAAAGGACCTACTCATGGTTATTATTATGTCATGGGGAGATGCACAGTAATTTCTTCTTAGGGGATATTGAAAAGGCTTCCGAAAATGAGGAGAAATTTAGCATATATGTCTTCTGCGAGGATGCAATTGTGAGGATAAATAAAAGAAGGTGGAATGGAAATTCCCTCAGAAACCATGTCTCTTAAAAGTAAGTTCTATTATTTCCAACTGAGAAACATGTAAAGAAAGGTAGAGTGTGTGAAGGGTTAGGCATGGCCAGGGAATTTTACCCTTATTCTTAGCAATTTCTATATTTTGTATTTTCCAGCTGAGGATAGAACTGAAGAAATCTTTCTGATGATAGTTAACCTTCTTCAAAAAGACTACAATGAGAAGTGCTATATAAACACACAGAAAAATAGCTCAGACAGCTGAGCCCTTCCAGATTGCAGGGATGTGAGAAAGGAAGATTGACTTAGCAAAGCAGTGAAGAGGAGGGGAGAGAAACCCAAAGGCCATCTGTCAACTAAAAGGCTAGAAAAAAACAATGCAATAGCAAGACAAATAGCCTGAGTCTTACCTTCTCCTCTGGCATCTGATATCTGTGTGCAGCTTTTGAATTTGGAGGTAAGAAAAGCAATCCCTCACTTTTTTGAGTGCATCTAAAAACAAACATTTACTCAGTAAAACAATTAAGACCAACTGTACCTAATGATACACCTTAGTATATTCTGTCTGCTGCACTGTACAGTGTACAAGGGGGAGGGGATTGTATGTTCCTAATTATAATTATATATGTATTACTTGTATATAATTATATATATGCATAGATACACACATACACGTAGTATGTTTATCCCAATATTAATTTTTCAAAAGGAATGGGAAAGGTCTAGTGATTACCAACTCCATGTTATGAGTCACTCCTTTTATCTATAAAGGGCAATGCTGTCTCCCATGGACTGCCTCCCACAGTCAGAATGGATGATGCCAACACTCACATGTACAACCATAGAACACATTTTTCTCTCAGTTCCATCACTTCTGCCCTTCTAATGATATTTCCTCAATCTCCTCCATGATCCAGGTCCATGAATGGAACCTGATTGTTGCCATCCTTGAAGCCAATCTATACATCCCCATCATGCATTATAGTGGCCTAACTTAGGTCTTACCAGCTTCATTGCTCCATGTCTGTTGCAAGCAATCACACCTCCGATCTTGGGGCATTGTTTTCTTCAATTCAACCTCCCTCCTATCTTTATTACTCTTCATTTTCAATTTGCATTTTAAATATTCACTAACCATTAACATTAATTTCATTGCACCTCTTTAATGATCTGGAAAAACCTTGGAAAAGCAAGCAGGCAAGCAAGCAAACAACATGTCTCCTCTCTCCTGCATCCTGGTATTATGGACTGAATTGTGGCCCCTCTAAATTCATATGCTGAAGCCCTAACCTGCAAGGTGATTGTATTTACAGATTGGAGAATTAAGGCTAAATCAAGCCATAAAGTTGAGATCCTAATCTGAGAGCACTGGTAGCCCTATACGAAGAGGAAGAGAGATTCTCTTTATTTCACCATGTGCACACATTAAAGAAAGACCATATGAATCTTCAGTGAGATTCTGACCACCCACAAGCTGTGAAGAGAACTCTCAACAGAACTCAACCATGCTGGCACCATGATTTTGGACTTGCAGCCTCCAGAACTGCAAGAAATTCCCAATATAAATTCTCTGTTTAAGCCATCCAGTGTTGTCTTTGTGGTATTGATAGTTCCAACAGGTGGAACCAATAGGTTCCAAAGTAAATAATATACTGGCAATTTTGCATGCCTGAAAAAAATTTATACCACAATGTTGATTAGTTGACTCATCGCATACTAAAACTGTTAATGTATTTCTCTTATCAGGAAGTTCTTCTTTGACGTCAGTTAATAAATTCAACTCTCTCCTTTCTACTCAAACATCCAGACCCACTTTCTGTTGCATTTATTGTATAAATATAATGAACACCCTCCCTGTAGTTTGGGAATCTTTATCAGTCAGAGGCAGGATATGTGACTTGTTTTGGCCAATGGATAGTGATATATTTGATATAAACAGAAGCTTGAAAAAGGATACATGTGGACTCTGTTTCTCTATTGGTCTCCTTAGGCTGCCATAACAACATACCAAAGAGTGAGTGGTTTAAACCAAAGAAGTAAATTTTCAAATAGTACTTAGGCTGTATATCTGCAATCAGGGTGTCAACATGATCAGGTGCTGGTGAAGGCTCTCTTCCGGGTTTGTGTTCAGCCTCCTCGGAGTTAAGAAGAGAACAATCTCTCTGGTATCTCTTCCTATAAGGAGACATATATTATTTCATCATGGACCTATCCTGATGACCTTTTTAACCTTAATTACTTGTATAATCTGCAAATACAGTCACATTGGGGGTTATGGCTTCCACACAAATTTGGGGTAAGGCGACACAAACATGTATGTAGTTGTTTACAGTTCTTCTCCTGAAATACTGTTACTGTAATTAGAACAAACATGTACCAACCTGTCACAGGTTGAGACAAAAAGAAGCAGGAGGATAGAATGGGGTATCTGAGCTGAGGTCATTCTAGATCAGCCACCCTGCTGCCAACCGACAGCTGGCTGCACACACAAGAACAAACCCAGCCAGAATCAACTGAACTCCTCCATACCAGCTGAATGGTCTTGCTGATTCACAGACTCATGTGGAATATAATGGCTACCATTTTAAGCCCCAAAGTGTTGATTGCTTGTTACTCAGCAATAGCTATCTGATAATACACCATCACTCTCAGATGATCACATACCCTTTTACAAAGAGAGAAGAGAAGTCATCAGCTTCCTTTTCTTTGTGTTCCCATATTTACAAATTACTGTAAATGCAACTGGCATTCTTCCTCCTAAAAACACAAAGTATCTCTTCTATCTAGTCAATCACTCCAGCTGCAGTGTGCATTCTTTATCTTCTTACTTTCCTTACTTACCACCCACTCATCAAGTTTCTGTAATTTAGCTTTGTCTCTGGTCACTAAGCCACAATGGGCTGTACTTAAATCACTAAGAAACCTCCACACCATTTTTCAGTTCTTATTTTTATTTTTTTAAAGATTTATTTATTTATTCATGCACGCACTGGGTACAGTCAGAAGCGCGGGAGGGCAAGAGAATTCACCAGAGCCAGAGCGGAGAGTAGAACAGGCAGAGTGAGGAAATACACTGCTGAGGGAAGCAGTGGGCAGCAGGAGAGGTCTGCGTGCCATGTGGGACCCTTGCCCGCGGCCGGGGATCGAACCAGAGCTGCAGAGGCTGCGAGCAGCTTCGCAACCCAGCACTTAACCACTGCGCCACAGGAGAGGCCCCCAGTTCTTATTTTCTTGACCTTCAAAACTGTAACACCATGGAATGCATCTATGTTCTTTTAAAACTCCTTCCTTTGGATTTCAAAGTACCACCTTTCATGTTCATCTTCCCACCTCTCAGTCTATTCCTTTAATCTCTTTTCCTGTATCCTCCCTCTTTCATATAGCTTAAATACAGGAATTCCTGAAGGCTTAGTATTAAAACTTCTACTTTAACCACTCAGTATTCTGCCCCAAGATGGCCTTTGTGTTTTCTGTGACTTTTTGTTGACTAACTATACTTTTTAAAAAAGATTTATCTTATTTATTTATGCATACAAGAACTGGGGTATAGGCCAGAGGTGCAGGGGAGAGGATTCACCAGAGACAGAGTAGGGAGCAGAACAAGCAGCCTGACTGAAATACACTGCTGAGGGTAGCAGTGGGTGAGACAGGAAAGGTCTGCTGCGCCATGTGGGTCAGCACCCTGGTTGGGGATCAAACTCACGCTGCAGTGGATGGCGATAGCTTGATAGCGCTGAGACTTAACCCCCTGTATCACCAGGGAGGCCTGACTAACTATACTTTTAAATATCACAAATCTCATCTCTAAATTTAAGATCATGGAATTCCAGATGTCTGCTTATATTCTCACTTGGATATCTCTCAAAGGCACCCCAAATTCAATCACTCCTTACCACTTCTCCCACCTTATCCTTGGCATTCTTCCATTGTTTCCCAACTTAGTAAGTGGCACTACCATCTACATACAGTTGTGCCAGGCAGAACTGTGGTATCACTTTGACCACTCTTTTCTTGTCTCTATGTCCACCTCCTCTTCAGGTATATGCAATGAATAGCTCATAGAAGTCACCCTGATTCCCCCAAATCCCTTGCACTATAATTTATGGTACTTTCTCTCTGCAATACCCCTAACAATTTTACTCAAATGTGTATATGTCCTTCCACTATAATAATAAATTCATTTAAGGGATGGGTCAGTGCAGACATTATTCATTATTCTATTTCCAGCACTTAGTACACTACCTTGAATTTTATAAATATTTAATAAGTAAATATTGAAGGAACAATTGAACATGAACTTGAAGATCTGAACACACATTGGGACATTTTAGTAAGGTAAAATCATGTTGTCACCTCTCATAGAAATGAAATTTCTAAGCATTTCAACATCTGAAGTAAAAGTTATTAACTTGGATTTATCTATTGATATGTGCCATGGATGGAATAACAGAGATTTTGAATGTTTAAGAATCATTGCAAAAAATTTTTGCTATATAAGATTCTTTGAGAAGAGTGTAATAGCTGGTTATAGGGTAAAACTCATGGTTACTCTGAGATCAATTTTAACAGGAAAGAGAAAATTCATAGATCTAAGGTAGGAACAAAAACTGGCTTATAGGTTGACATTCATGTGCTAGATTTAACATCTATGTAACCTTGGATGGTTTAACCTCTAATAGCCTCTTCTGACCATATACAGAAAAATGGTTCAAGACTAACTGTACATTATAATAACTTGATTAAATAAAAAAAAAAAGAAGTATTGGCATCAAACCCAGAGTTTATAAGCTAGGAAAGAGGCATGTTTAAAAATTCCCCATGCTAGCGTTACTCAACTCAAACTATGAGACACAGATGTAGAAAAGGAGATGAACAATACCTTCACAAGATTGCTGGAAGCAACAGGAAAGGTAATATTGGCAAATACCAGCACAGATCAAGAAATGTTTCCTACTCCTTCACTCTTTCTCAAGAATAGTATGCAAAATACTTTTAGAGGGCCTCCCCTGGTGGTGTAGCAGTTGAGCACTGGGTTGCGAGGCTGCCCACAGTCTCTGCAGCGCTGGTTTGATCCCCAGCCACTGGTGAGGGTCCCACAAAAAAAAAAAAAAAAAAAAAAAAACGACAAAAAAAAAAAAAAAACCTTTTAGAATAGTATATGAAATGAGAAATTGTTGGTTCAAATCCTACCTCTGACCATCCCTATCTGAAAGTCATGTAATTTCTTTAAGTCTCAGTTTTTTAGCTGTTTAGTATGAATAATATGTTTAATCAGTCAGATGACAACAGTCTTAAAAATATATCACTGAATCAGAATCAGTTAATGCACTTACTTAATGATAGGTACTCTTCTACAAGATGTATATTTAAAGAGAGTAAATTTAATATGGGCATGCCTGGTGGCATAGAGGTTAAGTCTCAGCACTATCACTAGCGATGGCCTGAGTTCCATCCTAGTCAGGGAGCTAACCCACATATAGCATAGCAGACCTCTCCTGTCTTACCTGCTGCTCCCCTCAGCAGTGTATTTGTGTAGATCCACCTGTTCTGTTCCCTACTCTGTCTCTGGTGAATCCTCCTACCCCCTGAACCTCTGGCCTACACTCTAGTTCTTATATGTATAAATAAAAATAAATCTTAAATAAAAAGAGTAAAGTTAGCACAGCCCTTACCCTCATGACACATAAGATTACAAAAGAGAATATATAAATTAGTGATAAATTGTGATATATACTCTAGAGTAAATACAAGTGGCTGAAATGGCCAATAATGGTGAAAGGGGGATTAGTTGAGATGGACAATCATCAACAACAGCTTCTTTGGGCAAATGATTTTCCTTATAAGATCAGGAAGAAGCCAGAACAAAGTACAATGTACTAACACGGGAAATGAGGCTTTGGGCTCAGATTATTTTTTAAGTTCAAGCCTAGAAGATGAGAAGGACTCAAACAATGGGCAGATTCCAATGTTTAATCTGTTGTTAACCTCGATGCAATCAAGGTAACTGCTTTAGCCAAGTTTGAGACAAGCAGCAGATTTTGCCCTTTCAAGCACTAAGAGTTGCCAATACCACCCGCTGGTATTTGACTTTCACCTTTTGACGAGAATGTCTTAGCCTCTTTTGTTGTCAGTGGTTTCCAGTGTTTCCAAATGCTCACACATTGTGTGCATTTTATTCACCAAATGGAAATCAGCAATGTTTAGTGGCATCCAACTTATCTCTGGAAAAAGAATAATATTGTGGATTCTGCAATAAAATTACAGATGTCAAGATTTATTGGAAAATTTTATTAGTTATATCCAGGCAACATCAACCAAGTAAGTCTAACAAGGATCATATGTATACATATGTTTGTTTGTATGTATACAGACATGTATTGTGTGTATACACACACACACACACATACACAAACAGATACAAGTAAATATTTCATTTTTTATGGATCCTTGTCGCCATGTCTTGGTTCTCAAAAGAAGTTAAGGGAGTTCCTTAGAAGTGGTTGTTCTACCATCACATCAGTTCTGCTGCATGTCAGCAGAAAAAGAATGGAGTTCATCTTCTAAGCTTTTGGGTTCCCAATTGTTCTGAGTCATTCTTTTCTGATTAGCAGATACAGTATTTTAATAAGGGAGTCTCTGTAGACAGCACATCAGAGAACATGCCTTTGTTATGTCACTCTACCATGGGGAGGAGACTGTAGAAGAGTCTCACTTATAGACCAAATGTGTGTTGACAAAGTTCTTATCTCAAAAAGTTCAAAAAGTTCCAAATGTAATTTCAAAATTAAATCAAACTTAAGGCACTAAAATATGAGTCCAAGTTTACATTATTAAAAAATTACTTATAAAATCTATAGCTTCTGTGAAGCCCTAAGGGACTGTTTCTAGGATTTTCACACATTTTTTTAAAATCATCAGTGATTTATTTTTTAAAGATTTATTTATTTTTATAAGAATCGGGGTACAGGCCAGATGTGTGGAAGGGTGAGAGGATTCACCAGAGACAGAGTGGGGAGCAGAACAGGAAGACAGACCGAAAACACTGCTGAGGGGAGCAGCAGGTGAGACAGGAGAGGTCTGCCGTGCCATGTGGGTTGCTCCGTGGCCGGTGGGGATCGAACTGGCACTGCAGAGGCTGCAGACAGCTTCACAGGGCAGCGTTCAACCACCTGCACCACCAGAAAGGCATGGTTTTCACACATTTTTAAGGTGTATTGTTCCCTGGTTCACTTATTCATTCATTCTATAGATGTATATTTTTGTGCCTAATGGGTTCCAAGCCTACCATTCACCACTCAATTCACCATTGAGTGATGTTGATATGTTGGATGTCCTGGAGGAATTTAGGAATTAAGTTGTGGAAGAGGCATTTATTAGTCAAGTGATTTAAAGAAATAGTTAATTAAAGCCTCTAAGTTTTAAAGGAGCACAGGATTTTTGAGAGGGCAAGGAGCAGCTATCAGAAAAATAATTCTCTAAGGGAGAAAAAACACATTGAAACAATTACTCTCAGGGTCCATAGGAATTTGCTAAACAAAAGACAGCAGAAATGGGGTCAAGATAGAGAGTGTCTGGGCTGGTGGAGGTCAACCTGCAAACGTCCCTGTGAGGAGAGAAAGCACATTGGCCAGCCTAAGGATGTGAAAGAACTGCTGCCCTGGGGAATTGTGGTGAACAAGGAAATGAATGGAACAATCTGGAAATGGGCTGATATGGGCACATTAAGGAACCTGTAATTGATCCTAAGGGCAATCAGAAGCTGCTGCACATTGTTTAGCTTAGGAGCTACACATCTTGAATATGATTACGTATGTTGAAGAAAGACCACTCCATCATCAGGGTGAAGGGTAAATGTGGTATGTCATCCGTATTGATAATTAACCATATGGGAGAAAGTTTTGAGTTCAGATTTAGCTTAGGCTACAGATTCCTCCATCAATTCATTGTAATGAAATAAATAATTCATCGTACATTTTAAAATAACACCAAGGAATGGAATCTTCATCCTGGAAATTTTTAATTATAATTCTATTAATTTTATATATTTTTTACATCGTTTTCCATTTTTACACAATGTATGCATTTTCATTTTGGTTATAGTCCCTATATAATTTCCATGCCCTTTGTTTTGATCCTACTCCCTCCTCTCCCCCGTAGTGTGTCTCTGGTTTAGAGTTGCTTGTTGATTTTGATTTTTACTTTATTGTAATTAGTCGTTTTCCGGGTTCACTATTTAGGTTTTCTAAATTCCTGCTATGAGTGAGACTCAACAGAAACTAAGTAAATAATCCAGTCAAAAAATGGGCAGAAGTGCTAAAAAAGAAACTTCTCCAAAGAGGAAATGCAAATGGCCAACAGGCATGTGAAAAAAAGTTCAACATCACTTGTAATCAGGGAAATGCAAATCAAAACTACACTGAGATATCATCTTACACCAGTGAGAATGGTACATATCAAAAAAAACTAGCAACAACAAATGTTGGCGAGGATGTGGAGAAAAAGGAACTCTCTTGCACTGCTGGTGGAAGTGCAAAACTGGTCCAACCACTATGGAGAGCTGTGTGGAGATGCCTCAATCTGCTAAAGATGGAGCTTCCATATGATCCAGCAATTCCACTCCTAAGTATTTTCCCAAAGGACACAGAAACATTAATTCAAAAGGGCACCTGCACCCCTATGATTATAGCAACACTATTTACAATAGCTAAGCTATGGAAACAACCCAAATGCCCAAAAATAGATGACTGGATCAAGAAGATGTGGTACATATACACCATGGAGTATTACTCAGCAATCAAAAAAAGATAAACTCATGCCATTTGCAGCAACATGGATGGAGCTGGAAGGGATCATGCTCAGCGAAATAAGCCAGAAAGAAACAGAAAAATACCATCCTGGAAACTTTTAATGAGTTCCAACCTCAAACATGTGACACACATATTTCACCTGCTTTGTTTGCCGTGTATTGATGTTAGTGCTTCACAAAGAGACACCCAGACAGTAAAGCAGCATTAGCATCCAATGGAAGCTTTCTAGAAATGGACATTCTCATCACTTCCCCCCCCCAACAACCCCCCACTAGTCCCAGAAAGTGAAAGTCCTCCCTTCCAGGCTGAGGCAGGCTCCAATATGAAAAGTGCTGAAGCATGAGAATAATCAACTTTTATAAGTAATGGTCAGTAGTAAACACTGTTGAATTTTCTGATCAGGGACAATTATTTACAGTCAATGAATTAGTATACTTTAAACATTCAGAGATCTTAATGATGGAGGAATTCACGTCCATTTAAAATGATTAATTTTGCAGTCCCTTATAGGCTGAATATGAAAAAACAAGGGTTAGACAAAGACAAACTTTAAAACCAATCCTTGAAAACTAACCATAGATCTGTGGCTTTCAGCGGGAGGACAGGCTGCAGAAGGTAGGGATGATAATGAGGGGAGAGAAAGGGAGAGAGCACAATGGACTGTGGTGGAGGACCATGAATGCTTTGGTGGAGGGACACCTACAGTGAGTCACATGAGTACACATGACAGTGAGTACACTGTCAAAACACCAAGGATATAAACAATGCTACTTCAATCCTGTTTGTTAGTGTGGCTTATATGGTTCAGTCCATTTCCAGGTGGTTCCATGCATTTTTTTGTTTATCAGACTGCCTTAGGACAGGATGTAATTAAAATAAATAGGACTTAAGTACCTATCCTGTTAAATATAAACAGGATTAATGAAAATAAAACAATTCATTCTATAGATACCAAAATGAGCTGCAGAGAGGGTCACTCAGTATTTGAGGGAAAAGACTTTGAAATTCCACAAATCTGGGTTTGAGGTTTTTGTCCATCACTTTCTGACTGTATGACCTTGGCAAGTTATTTAATTACTTTTCTGGAATCAGTTTCTTCACTAAAAAATGATACTTAGAGTATATATTGGCATTGGTACTATGTGGATTAAATGAAATGATATTGGAGAAGCTAGCCCCCACTGACTTGTACATAGTACAAGTTCCCCCACTATCCAAACGCAGAACTTTCCTATTTGGCATGATGTGGTAGGTTATTTTTTGGGTCTAGGAACATTTTACCATTGATTAGTTCATAAATTTTTGAGCATTTTTGACCCAAGGGCTTAATAAGTATTTGCCAAATGACTGAGTTGAGGTTGGAACTATGGCTTCAGCAGGACACTGATAAATTTACCACACCACGAAGGAGCTGATTTGGATCATGATTATTAATGAATTCCCAACAGGAGGGATTAGAAGTGCTTTTATGGAGAGTTCACTCTGTCAATACTATGGCAAGCACATCCCCTATTTAATGCCACTTAAATCTTATAATCTTATTTTCCATTTTATAGATGATGCAATTGAGGGTTAGAAATGTGAAGAAAGTTGCCTAAACTTAAAGAAGCAAGAGGAGACAGAACCTCATTTTCAACTAAGGTGTTTAAATCCCTAAGCTGTTGTCAACTGCTTCCAATTCTTCCAAAATGCCACTAAAACCAGAAGTGATGGTTAGGATCAGTCATGCAAAGTGAAGACACTAGAAACTCGCACTGCCATGTCTCCACTATGGAAACAAACAGATCATGCCCAGAAATGTGTGAGAAACTGACATCTGGGAACTTCTGACATTCACAGTGATATTGAACAATGATACACCCAGTGTTTTTACAATACGGCCAGTTGCTCATATCTAGGCAATACTTCTTTTCTGTTGAACTTAAAGTCTCATAGTACATCAAAATCAAACAAGGTCATTCTGAGACCATCACACAGGGATGACGAAGCATGATCTTTTTCCAGGCCATGTGATGCCAAGCATCCCTCATTCTCGGCTAAAATGAGGGACTGCTACTTCCTTACAATTACAGCTTTCTCCTCATGTCAACTTCCTTCCCTACAATTGTCAGTTATGGAATTCTTCCCACTTTCTAACAGACCCTGCTTCCTAAGAACTTTCCTCATATTGCCCAAGTCAAAGTGAAAATTCTTCGAAGTTCATTTCCAAAACCATCTTACTTTGACACCTTATGATTCCCCCTACTCTGCACCCTCCTAACTCCAGCGAACCACAAACCTACCAGTTCTATTACATAGAAAAAACCTACCTACATAGAAAAAACCACAAACCTACCAGTTTCTATTACATATAAAATGTTGTGGTGTCTTCAGTCAAAGGCTGATGATAATTGTGATGGCAGATGGGGAGGTGTAAAGGTTAAGAAAGTGAGTTATTTTATTTGGAGGTTGTCTTGACAGTTTTGGAATATCTGCCCTTGTTTTAAGAGACTTTTTATTCTAAAAATCCAATTCTCTTATATTTTTCCAGGTTCTTCAAAGGAGATGTTAGAAGTTTCCTTCTTAATCAAGGGTCACATTGTTTTATTGATAGATATCAAATTATCTTCTAGTTAATTGGGTTTGGGAACGGGATTTTTAGGCCCCTTGGGAAACGCTCCTGAATAGGATGTGAAGGCTATTAAAATACACCACCATCCCACCTTACATACACTGTTTGCTCCAAACATTTAAAAGGATTTTGCTATTTACTTTTGAAATTCTTTAGCACTGAGAAATTCATTTCTTTTATGGCTGACTGATTTGTTTAGTGATTATTGCACAGCCCTGAGAGATCATTCACTGTGAGAAATTGAACCTGCAAGTCGCTTTCCAAAGCACTTAAAATTTTATAAACACAAAATCTAGCAGCTAATGAGGTTGACATAATAAGATGTTTACTTAAACATTTACAAATTCTTTTTTTTTAAGAGACTTTTTAATTTTTTTTAAAGATTTATTTATTTATTTATTTATACAAGCACTGGGTACAGTCAGAAGCACGGGAGGGTGAGAGAATTCACCAGAGCCAGAGCTGGGAGCAGAGCAGGCAGAAGGACCGAAGTACACTGCTGAGGGGTGCAGCGGGCGGCAGGAGAGGTCTGCAGCCATGCAGGACCCTCCTCCGGTGGCCGGGAAGCAGCCGGGGATCGAACCAGTGCTGCAGAGGCTGTGGGCAGCTTTGCAACCCAGTGCTCAACTGCTGCGCCACCGGGGAGGCCCTACAAATTCTTATTTTGTGGCTTAAATTTCAAGTTAATTTTGCAGTTTGTCTTCAAGTTCTCAGATATTCCCTGAGACCCTAGACATTGCTTTCTTTTCTCTGCCTAATGATTGAAGTGACCCTGTTGCTAGATCCCTTTTTGATCGTTCTTGCTGTTAGTTCTTAATGTGTGGGAACAATATCTTGGTTGATTGATTCATGTATTTGTTTATATTTTGAAATAATAGTACAAACTGTTTTTTTTTTTTTTTAAAGATTTATTTATCTATGCACACAAGAGCTGGGACACAGGCCAGAGATGCAGGGGGTGAGAGGATCCTCCAGAGACAGAGTGAGGAACAGAACAGGCAGACTGACCAAAATACACTGCTGAGGGGAGCAGTGGAAGAGACAGGAGAGGTCTGCCCTGCCATGTGGGTTTCTCCCTGGCTGGCCGGGGATTGAACTCATTCAGTAAAGGCTGCGGACTGCTTCATACTGGGGTACTTATCCCCTTGTGCCACCAGGGAGGCCCCAAACTGTTTCAAATACTATATAAGAACCATTTCCTTCCCTGAACAATTTGGGACCAAGTTGTCAGCCAGACGGCCCTATTATTTCATCACTTTTAGTGTGTATTAAATACAAACCAGGGCATCTCCCTACATGACCCCAACATACCCACTGACCCCAGGAATTTAACACTGATATATTACTACTGTTTAGTCCTTAGGTCCCACTGAAGCTTTACCACTGCCCTAATGTCCCTTCTGACACAAGGAATCAGTATAGAATTACACACTGCCTTTTGCTAGGTCTCTTTAATCTCCTTCACTTTGGAATAGTTTCCTAGTCTTCATTAATTTTTATGAATTTGTCCCTTTGGGAGATTATAGCCTCATTGCTAGTAGAGTTCCTCTTGATTTGAAGCTAAGTGACATTCCCTTTTCATCAGAATTAAGCCTACCTGGCAAAGAGCAGTACAGAAGGGCACTGCATTCATCTCAGTGCAACTTGTCAGGAAACACAAATTCCATTGGCCCAGTCACTAATCACATGTACTTAAGATTACATGACTAAGGCATGTACCAGGCTAATTGACTCTAAAAATATTAATATGATTTTTGTGATTTTCAATCATTTTGTGGAAATGTACTTTCAAACTCTATAAATAGTATACTCATGTTTTCTATCCATCCATCTGCTTAAACTATGAATTCACATTGATCTTCAATTCCATTTCAACCCCACAAACCCCTTCCTCTTTCCCCTTCCTGTATTTATCATTCCATTCTCTGCCAGTGAGAAGCCTGGCTCCTGTTATCCTTAACAAGCATATTTATGTGACCAGTCAACTGTGTATAAAACCATTACCAATCGTTTTTACTGCCTTGGACTGACCTGTGGGTCTTCTGACCCTGCTCTAAAGTCTCAAACCATCTATGGACAGTCTCCTTCCCCACTCTATCCCAGTGAATGACTTTACTGCTGATTGTAGCTTACAGTAATAATTCCAGGAATTTCCATTTCCATTGAAGAAAAGAAGGGAAAGAAAGAAGAGGAGCCTCCCTCGTGGCCTAGGGGTTAAGTCTCAGCACTATCACCACCATGGCCTGAGTTTGAACCCCAGCCAGGGAGATAACCCACATATGGCACAGCAGACCATTCCTTTCTCACCACTGCTCCACTTAGCAGTGTCTCAGTAGATCTGCCTGTTCTGCTCCCCACTTTGAGTCTGCTGAATCCTCTCACCCCTTGCACCTCTGGCCTATACCCCAGTTATTATATGCATAAATAAAATAAATCTTAAAAAATATAAAGTAATTTTCAATTTCAATTACTTATATTCTGATAACCTTTCTCAAGTAGTAGACGGTGGGACACTTTATAGGTAGGGCAATATAAACTGTCATTAAGCTTTTATTTACAGAGGCTTTGCTCATTCATTGTGATTTTGATTTCTCAAAGCTCCATTTTATGAACCAATATTCCTTTTGATTGAAGGGTCTGCCATCATTTTGTCTCTTGTAGTGAAAAAGACTGAGACCTTGACTATGCTTCTTAAAATATAAATGATATATTAAATTCTTGAATTCAATTAACCCATTTTTAAAATATGTATATCTTATGATCATTGCATTAAATCATATAGTCTATGAATAGCACAATCTATGAATGCATAAGTGGTACATAGATACTACACATATTTTCATGGAGGATGGCAGAAGACACAAAACTCCTGGAACAGAGACAAAAGGCTTCAATCATGGCCCAGCAGGCAGTGTGTGTAACACTGTTTTTTGTTGCTACCTCTGTAGGTCCATGAGTAAGATGCAGAGGAAGTCCTAGGTGGATGCTATATGTATTGCTAACTGAGTCATTGCCAAGGAATCCCAAGTTTCTTGGGGTGTTTTCACCAAACTGGAGTGTTTCCAATACTACCATAATCATGTCATATATAAAGCTAGAAATGAGGATGATAGAATTTACATTTTCTTACAATTCTAGCTGTAGTCTCCGTTGTGCTCACTGTTTTCCTGCATTTTCTATATAGCTGCTTTATAGGGTTGGGTCTTATAACACAAAGTGAAAATTTCACACATAATGTTTAAACTATAAAAATAACTATATTAATATTTAAAAGAAAATATAATTAAGGTTATAGTAATTTTCTTGGGAGAAACTTCTCCCTTTGTCTCTTGCATTTCTGCACACTTTTTATTTATTTATTTATTTTTAAAGATTTATTTATTTATACAAGCACTGGGTATAGTCAGAAGCGCAAGAGGGTGAGAGAATTCACCAGAGCAGGGAGCAGAACAGACAGATTGACGAAATACACTGCTGAGGGGAGCAGCAGGTGTGGCAGGAGAGGTCTGCGCTCCAAGTGGGACCCTCGCCAGTGGCCAGGGATCGAACCGGCGCTGCAGAGGCTGCGGGCAGCTTCACAACCCAGCGCTCAACCGCTGTGCCACCGGGGAGGCCCTGCATACTTTTAAAAGAGGAATTGACAGCTTCTGTTCCAGACTATTTGCAAGGTTTGGTTTACAGTATGAGGCACTGGAAGGTAGAACATCGTCTTATAGGGCAAGGACACACTTATTTCCTGATTAGGATAATAAAAATGATGACTTCCTTTAGGATAAATATTGAGAATTCTTGCCAATGGTCTTGTGGTTTCATAAACGTTGGGTTCATTGGCAGTGACGCGGGTTATAACATGTATAGTATCCACATACGATATTCTCTCCATGTTACTCATGGACACACAGAGGCAGTGACAAAAGGAAGTGATGCACACACTGCCCGCTGAGCCGTGATTTTGTCTTCTGTTTCTGTCCCAGGAGTTTTGTGTCTTCTGCCATTCTCTATGAAAATGTGACAGGCTTTCTTGTTAGATTGAAAGTAAGGTAAAGTCTTTTAACCTTTACAGTTACTGATTCTTTTGTAATACCATTTTGGTCTCTGGTTCTGTTCTCAATTCTCACATTACAAGTCATGGACTTTCTTATGCAAGACTCTGGGAAAAAAATCTTCTGAGGCTTTGCTAATTCTTTGTGATTTTGATTTCTCAAAGATCCATTTTATGAACCACTATTCTGTTTGATAGGATGTCTGAAGGAACTATGATGAATCCTGTCTGACCCAAGGGGGGAAAAAAAAAAACACACAGGTAATATCAGAGAAAGAAAAACTCCTTTCATATCAGGATTCTTGTGTCTCCCTGTTTTTTTTGGCAGTCTTGAACTCCCTCATAAAGTCCTTATGTTGGGTTGATGATCTGCCCACTCCAGATATTCCAAGTGTTTACTTTAAAGGAATTGCTTGTAGCTAAACATTTCCATTTCTAGGAGACTCACATTTTCAATGATGGATTCTATGGAACCTAAGGGCATTCTTCAAGAAACTCAGGTTCATCTTATGTGCAATTAAGAGCTCTAATGTAGCCCTCCCAAGAAGATACCTACCTTCTAACAAAATCGGAGAATTTATAAGTCACCTTAGAGATTCCATGATTTCTACTGAGTAAAAGACCTGGCCACCATGGATTTAAAACTACTTTTGTAACATATTATAGTCAGATATGGATCCTCCAAACACAGACTCACTTCATCACCCCAGGACTTTCAATAGAGTAATTTCTAACTTCCATAAATTCTTCATAACATAACGATTTAGTGCCACTTAGGATGCAAGTGAAAAACACAGCTATGCAATGAGTGCAAAAAATACAGCTACACAATGAGGTTTACAGGGGCATGCTCCCTGGCCAAATGGAATGTAACTGCTTTAATGTCTATGTAAGACAGCAATTGTTTTTAATGATCTGGACAGATCATGTTTTAAATCTTCATTAGTGAATTCTCATGGGTCTCTCTCTTTTCAGAATTATATATCTGCTGCTCTGTGCTGGGTGATAGCTAACATTCATTTAGGGATTCAACAAATTTGTATTGAACTTTTTCTGCCTACCCAATGCTGGTGAAGCCCAGAGGACAGTGGGGGTGTGCAAGACAGACACATACCCTGCTTCCAAGGACTCCACGGTTGGATAAACTAACAATTAAAATTGTAATTTTTGACAAGTGCTATGTACAACAAGGATACTAGAATATAATATATAGTGAAATAATAAGGAAACTTATTTGTTTCAAGAGCTCCCATTCCAGAGTCCAGCAGCTGGGAAGTTACACAGCCAGCAAGGTGCTTCGAGATTAAAAGCCTGATCACATCTCTGCTTGCATTTCCCACAATCCTTCCCCACTCATACCCATGTCTCACTTTTTCTCACATTTCTCACAATAGAGCTCTTTACCTCTAAAATCTCAGTGGTGCTGGTGGTAAGACTGAGTTTCCTACCAAGGAGATTCTGATGGAGCTAATGTATGTGACATTTGCTTAGGAGATCTCTTGAGATTATTATCTGTGAAGACAAGGAAACAAAATTGGACAAAGGGATAAACTAAACTCCACTGCAATCTCAATTACAGCCTCAGCTCACCCCACAGAGAGCTCCGAAACTGGGATTGTGCTTCATAACTGTATTGTGTTGGAAAGTGGTGGCGATTTTTCTCTATTCGCCACTTGATTAGATATCACATACAGTTTGTTCTAAGAAAGGGATGTGACCTTGAGCAAGGCTGTGCTCTTTAGTCAAGCACTGTCTGCTGAGGTCTATCTGTTGGCAGCATTTCCAACAGCCAGGGGACTAAACCCTTCATTCTCAAGGAAGGCTGTGGCTGGTGCCTTGAGGCATCCACTACAGCTATTATCTCTCTTGTATACAGAGTCCCAGGAATACTTTTTCCTCTGCCTGAAACAGTCTTACACTCTATTTCTCTTAATATCTTTTACTCTTCATTCAAGTCTTAGCTGAAATGTTTTCACTCTGGAAGTATCTCTGGACGAACGCTCTCTTGCAGAGCTCTTTTTCTCTGTGTAGTCCTTACCACAGTATATTCCAGATCTGTTTATCTTTAATATCCCTTTCTACATGTTGTGCTACTTGAGAATATAAGTTACCTATCATTTTATCACTATAAAACACTGTCAATAAATATCGGTTGATCAAATTGTTAATTGAAAGAGGGGAAGGGAGAGAAATAGATATAGGTGGGGAGGGCTAAATCATTATATTAGTTTCAGAACCTAAAGTTCAACAGAGTTAAAAAAAAAAAAAAGCAGCAAAACTTATCTCTGTGAGACTTGTATTTTCAGACACAGCCAAGCAAGTAGAATATAAACACCTCGAGCTCCAAGGCTGACTGGAGCATGAGAAGGCAGAGGTGGACCCAGAGATGGGTCAGGCTCGAAACTCCAGTTATCTGAATAAAAGTCTCTTCATATCTCACATATGAACTAGTCAATGACTTTAGCCAAGTCTACATTTTTTTTTTTTGCCCCTAAACTGCTTTTCAGCCAATAAACTCTAACTCCTTTGTTCTCAAACATGGTCCTCCAAACTACTGTGAACTCATTTTCATTCTTATTTCTGGAGGTAGATTTGAGTTTATCTTCTGTTCTCTTGCCAACAGACTCACAAATAAAGCTGATTTCTTTTTTTAAATACCTGACATCATTATCGGATCTATACATGTTGGTCAGAGAACCCACTGATCGGTAATAAATGGAAAAAAGAAAAAAAAAGAAAAGGAGAAAGGAGGAGGGAAAGAAGGACAGTGGGAGAGAGGGAAAGAAAGATGGAAGTGTTATGGGGAAAGGATGTCCTGCGCTAATCCCATACAGGTTTTGTGGACCCCACCCCCACTCCAGACCAAAGCCATCAAGACATTGGGAAAGACAAATCCCATCACCACCAAAGGGAAGGTGGCTGGGACCCGAGGGTGGAGTTAAGCTGCCAGGTTGGGTATAAAAACCAAACACGTGGGCCTTGGGGGCTCTCACTCTGTTGCTCGCCTCCTGGCTTCACAGCTCCTGGCTCGCGGCCAGCTCTCAGAGCGCCATTTGGGATTCCTGATCGGCGGATCGGGTAGGACACATTTAAAACTTTGTCTCCCACTTTTCTCCCTGAGCTGTACATTTCCTCACTTGTCCCTCCCTTGTAAATAAACCTTTTTTTTTTTTTAATTTTTTAATAATTTTTTTTTAATAGAGGCATGTTTTATTTATTTATTTGTTTGTTTGTTTGTTTTGTTTATACATGCACTGGGTACAGTCAGAAGCGCGGGAGGGTGAGAGAATTCACCAGAGCCAGAGCGGGGAGCAGAGCAGGCAGAAGGACCGAAGTACACTGCTGAGGGGAGCAGTGGGCGGCAGGAGAGGTCTGCGCGCCATGTGGGATTCTCCTCCGGTGGCCGGGGAGCAGCCGGGGATCGAACCGGCGCCGCAGAGGCTGCGGGCAGCTTCGCAACCCAGCGCTCAACCGCTGCACCACTGGGGAGGCCCTAAATAAACCTTTTATTAACCTTTCACATCTGCCTGCAGTAGAGCATTGATAAGTCCTTTTAAGCGCGCAGGTGAGGACCCATAGTCAGGCACCCCATTTTATATTGGGGCTGCCCTATAACAGAAGGGAAAGAAGGAAAGAGAAAATGTGTACGAGGTTAAAGATGATCCAGCAACTGTTTAAATTTTGATTTTTAAACATGTTTATGTAGATTTGATAAATTATTTAATTTCACCAATTTTCACACTCTTTTCTATTTAAAATGGGAATAATAACTCTTATCGCTTAGGACTGCAGCGTATCTGTTACAGAATAAATGCCAAATAGAGTTTCTTCCTTTTCTCTCCCCCCCCCTTTTCCATACCTACTAGTACAACAATGTACAAATGTTTTTAATGTCCTCTGTGTCTATGTGAAGAATAATGCATTTTGTTCAGACCACAGAAAAATCAACTATTGTCAGTTGGGGAATATTAAGAAGTGAATGTGGCAGAGGATGGACACATGTGAGGCTGTGCAATAATTATAAAGAAGCAACCACTTTAAGGGGTCAAAGTGACAACACTAGAGGCAAAGGAGTAAAATATTATAATGTTGGGTTTTATATAATCTGTATATATAATCTGTAAGGTCTTCTTCCCTGGATCAGGGTAATACATCGCCTGACTTCCATGACATGGAAGTTTATGTAGTTCATAAAATCTTGTAAGATTTTCTGATAAACTTTTTTATCTTGTTCTCTTCATTAGTAAGTCACTCTGCAAGGGACCTAAGGACACATGACTACTGGGGACAGGTGGGTTCTGGCATCCAAACCATTTAACTTACCTTATTCACAATTCTGCCTCTTTAGGACTGGTCTGTGTTTTGGGCTAGGGATAGCCTTTCCATATGCAGTACCTAAGGTTTGTCCGGGGGATGCCACCACTTCCCAGAATTTTATAGCTGGATCTCAGCCAGTTTCACTGAATGTCAGTGAATGACAAAAATAAATATGCTTTTCTTGCCTGCAGTTATTCTGCTTCAGCTCTCCTCAGAACAGCTTTCCTCAGGCCCCAAAACCATCCATCCTCTGCTGATGCCCAGTTGGAAGATGAATGTTGGCTGTCCCACCAGTGAAGCTGGCTGTGTTCTGAACTTTGGCCATGACTCATTCTTCTTTCTCTTCAAGGACCAGGGGGACAAGGTGATGGTAACAAGGCAGCTCAGGAGCCAGATGTAATGTGAGGCCTGGAGGGCCCATGTCTGCTAAGTTATCCATGAATCTTCTTTAGACCACCCCAGTCCCTGGGGATATCCCTTCCTGCTAACTCATCAATGTCTCTTCATTTTCCTTTATATATGAAGACATGTTTCAGTGATAACATTTTGTAAAGATTTATTTATTTATTTATGCATAGAAGAACTGGGGTTTAGGCCAGATGTGTGGGCGTTGAGAGTATGCACCAGAGACAGATTGGGGAGTAAAACAGGCAGATGTACTGAAATACCTTGTTCAGGAAAGCAGCAGGCAAGACAGGAGAGGTCTGCTGCGCCATATATGGGTTAGCTCCCTGGCTGAGCATTGAACTCAGGTTACAGCAGTGATAGCTTGATAGGGCTGAGACTTCGCCCCTATACCACTAGGGAGACCCTTCAGTGATAACATTTAATAAGTTGACTGCAGAATTTAACAGAACAATCTTGCGGCTAATTCAAAACCTTTAAAATCTGACCTCAATTTACCATTGAAATTGTATTTACTATTTCAAATCTACTCAGTTCAAGGCAATTTGGCCCTAAATTTCTCTCTGCCTTGGCGCTTTGTACATCTCATGCTTACCATCTGACTCTGTTTTGAACACAGTGCTGAAGTGATTTCTTTAATTATAAGTCATCACACACCACTTATCTGCATAAAACCATCTAAAAGCTTCCTCTGTTACTCAGGAAAAAACTCATTGTCTTTATCATGGGTCACAAGGCATTTTTTGATCAATCTTAACACCTAATCTCTCTCCCCACCAATGTTCCTGGAATATCTAATTTAGTCTTTTCTCATTACTTAATTCCTTCTTGTTTCAATACACAGAAGAGTTTTCATTACCCACCTATTTGAATTAGCATGCTCTCCCCTTCTCTCCCACCAGTCATGATCTACCCCTTTGTCCTCTTTTTTTTTTTTTAAAGATTTATTTTATTTATTTATTATACAAGCACTGGGTACAGTCAGAAGCGCAGGAGGATGAGAGAATTCACCAGAGCCAGAGCGGGAGCACAGCAGGTAGAAGGACAGAAGTACAATGCTGAGGGGAGCAGCGGGCGGCAGGAGAGGTCTGCGCACCATGTGGGACCTCCTCAGGTGGCCCGGGAGCAGCCAGGGATCGAACCGGCGCCGCAGAGGCTGCGGGCAGCTTCGCAACCCAGCGCTCAACCGCTGCGCCACCGGGGAGGCCCCCTTTGTCCTCTTTTATCTTTAAGTGATACTTAGGACTATCTTATACAATAACACATTGTGTTATCTGTCTACATGTATAGTAATTTTATACTTAAAACCAAGAATCTGGGAACAGATGCAGCACAGCACTCATTTCTTTATCCCCATGCCTAGCAAACAATAAAAGTCTTGGCATGTAGTTTGACCTTAAAGTGACTTGGTGAGATGATTACATGAATGAGTAAATATATGTGACATGTCTTCCCCTTCTGTGTGTTTGTTTAGGCTTTCACTTTCTCTGAACATCACTCCTTCTCCTTTCTGCTTTCTTAACCTGGCCTATCCTTTCAATTAGTCCAAGTCCTGGGCCTTTTGTATGATTTGTAATAGCATTCCTGAGGTGCCTCCCCTCCTAAGAGCTTTTAAAGAAAGAGTTTTGAATGTCAAACATATTTGGCAATTATGAACAAAAAATTATTTTTTTTCTTAAAAGCCTAAGGTCTTAAAAGACCAGGGCATTACTTTATGTTTTCTTTATTTCCAGTTTCTTCTTTATCTCAAAAATTTAATAATATTTTACTCAATCTGATTACTTCCCCATACATTTACAAGATGTACCAGAGTCAGAATTAGTCTTTCCCAAAATAGTACTTTAGATGTTATCAGCCACAGTTTATTCTATATCAGACATAATATTATTTTGGGTACATATTGTTTATTCAACATAGACTTAATCAATTAAAAAATGAAGTTATTTTTTTCTCTTAGATCAGTCTCAGTAACTACAGAATGCAAACAGCCTGAAATTTGAATAACTAGAAGTTTTTTGTTGTTGTTTTAGGTCTATACAATTTACAATGATGACCTAAGCAACTCTATAACCTTGAAGTAACTTCTCAATTATTGCAGAAATATTAAATCATAATTAGGATAATGTTGCTGTTGGTTTTTAATATTCTAATTTTTTAAGATCAGTAACTTATTACTGGAAACATGAACATAATCTCTCTCTACTCTAAATACCTTAACATTTCAATAATTTATCTTTTGTTTTCCATTCTATTATTACCCTATATTGTTGGTATTAGTGTCAAAAATACTGTGTTTCACAATGAAAGTTTCTTGATTATAAGAACTAAATCTTGAGGTGGTAAAATGGGGGGAGACTAATAATACACATCTGATAGAATAGTAGTGAGAATTTAATGAAATATTTTAAAGAGTGAAAGTTCATCAGTACTAGAAATTTAAAAGATATTGATAATGTTATCTTTTAGCTTTATATTGAACAGTTTATCATAGATGAAGTACAAATTGGAATTAAAGTAGATATCTGTAGATAAATGATGGATGGATGGAAAAATAGAATGTCAGGTATACCCATATAAAAGACCTCCCATGCCATTTTTTTTGTAAATTCAGCCGAGTAGAAATGAATCAAAATACTTTTTTTTTTTTCATCCTAATAGACCTTGTCCAGAGATTACATGAGCTGATGAGGAACTTGTAAAAATTACCCGAGCAATGGGCAGGGGGTACCTCTGTCACATCTTTTAATTTTCATAATGATTCTATATAGGAGGCCAGATTTTTTGTTGATTTTCACGTTAAGACACTTGAGGTTTAGGGATATGAAATCACTTGCCTAAGGTCACACACACTTCCCACCTAATCTAAAATCTCTCACTAGGGAATGGCACATAATAAAAAAAAAAACTAGCAATGACAAATGTTGGCAAGGATGTGGAGTAAAAGGAACTCTCCTGCACTGCTGGTAGGAGTGCAAACTGGTCCAACCACTATGGAAAGCTGTAGAGATGCCTATGTGGAGATGCCTCAATCTGCTAAAGATGGAGCTTCCATAAGATCCAGCAATTCTACTCCTAGGTATTTTCCCAAAGGACAGAGAAACATTAATTCAAAAGGGCACCTGCACCCCTATAGCAGCACTATTTACAATAGCTAAGCTTTGGAAACAACCCAAATGCCCACAAATAGATGACTGTATCAAGAAGATGTGGTACATTTACACAATGGAATATTACTCAGCAATCAAAAAAGATAAACACATGCCATTTGCAGCAACATGGATGGGGCTGGAAGGGATCATGCTCAGCGAAATAAGCCAGAAAGATAAAGAAAAATACCGGATGGTCTCACTCATAGCAGGAATCTAGAAAACTTAAATAAGGGACCAGGAAAAAGACTAATTATAATAAAGTAAAAATCAAAATCAACAAGCAACTATAAATCAGAGACACACTATGGGGGGGCGGGTAGAGAAGGGAGTAGGATCAAAACAAGGGGGGTGAGAATTGTATGGGGACTATAACCAAGATGAGAATGCATACATTGTGCAAAAATGAAAAATGATGTAAAAATATATAAAATAAAAAAGAAAAATGAAAAAAAAAATAAAATCTCTCATTAGGTCCTGCCTTGTGAAATCCATGGTTCAAAATAAGGGCCACATTTTGGTTTTCTCTGGAGTCTGGACTAAGGCAAGTTCCTAATCTTCTAAATTCTCACATTAACATACATGAGGTGCTATAGACCAAATATCTGTGTTCCCCTAAAATTCATATGGGGAATTTCATATGAAGTCCTGATTGCAGGTGGGGCCTATGGGAGAGGCTCATGCCATGAGGGTGGAGTCCTCATGAAGGAGACTAAGAACCCTCATAAAAGAGACTCCATAGAGCTCCCTTGCTCCTTCCATCATATGAGGACACAGAGTGAAGACAGACATCTATGAGCCAGCACCCAATCCTTCATTAGACACAAGATTCACTGGCCACTTCATCAAGGACTTCCCAATGCCAAAGTTGTAGGATAAAGATTTCTGTGTTTACAAGTCACCAGTCCTTGATATTCTGTTATAACATCTTGGACTAAGACATAGAGATGTGAAAGAATTTACCTCATTTGGGCAAAGTCACTGAAATTCACAAATAAGCAAGAATAACTAAGTTGGGCAAATGCTGCCAATGTAAAGTGCTCATTATCACTTACATTATAAATATTTAAGCATTTTTCCCTCACTGATATATTCTGAACTTAATGTTAATCCTACCTTAACACAGAAAAAAGACTGTGATTTTTAGATATCAATATGGTATGTGAAGTATATTGTACATTGTGTAATTCTTTTTCTTGTTACAAAAAAAATAAGTGTTTTTACTTTGTTAAAAAAGAATGGGTAGGGCCTCCCTGGTGGCACAAGGGGGTAAGATGCAACCTAGGAATCTATCCACAGCCATTGCAGCAGGAGTTTAATCCCCGGCCAGGGAGCTACCCACATGGTGCAGCAGACCTCTCCTGTCTCGCCCGCTGCTCTCCTCAGCAGTGTATTTCAGTCAGTCTGCCTGTTCTGTTCCCCACTCTGTCTCTGGTGAATCCTCTCAACCCCCACACCTGACCTGTACCCTAGTTCTTGTATGCATAAATAAATAAATCTCAAAAAAAATAACAAGTAGCTTGGCTTACATTTTCATGTTCAAGCTAATGCTTCCAGAGGCAGCTCAACTAGGTCAAGCCTGTAACACACTATTTCTGATTCCTAAGAAGAATGTTGAAGTTGTTCATGGTCAAATTCATTTAAATGTTTGGTTTGGGCTATTATAACACAAAGTTGAATTTCATTACATAAACATACAATACAGATTTAACACATAGTGTGCAATAAAGAGAAGACAGCACATCATTTATCTATAGATGACATCTTAATAACTAGATGAGTTAAATAAAAATGATAATAATATTAAATATTGTTGTATATTTATTATATTCTGAGAACTGGGATAAAAACAAGATTTCATTTAACTTCTGCAGTAGTTCTAGGAGAAAAGAATATGTGATCCATATGTAACCCATTGGTTAGTTAAGCCATTTATCCACATGAAAAAACTGACTAAAGATGTCAAATATATGAACAAGGTCCACAATGTATATAAGAGGAGCCCCTCAAAAACATGTCTAGTACACTAAAACCCATGGTCTTATATCACTGTTTTACATTAATATGTAAGAGAAGGGACAGAGGATACTTTCATAACAGAGCAAGAGAAAATTAGTTATCATCATTTTCAAGGATACCAGAAAGTATTCAAAGCAAACTAAACTAATGGTGGGGGAGCATTAAAGATAATAGAACATGGGACTCCCTGGTGGCACAAGGGGTTAAGTCTCAGCAATATGAAACAATCCTCAGCCACTGCAGCATGAGTTCCATCCCTGGCCAGGGAGCTACCCATATGGTGCAGGAGACCTCTCCTGTTTCACCCGCTGCTCCCCTCTGCAGTGTATTTCAGTCAATCTATCTGTTCTGCCCCCCACCCTGCCTCTGCTGAATCCTCTCACCATCAGCACCGCTGGCTTACACCCCAGCCATTGTATGCATAAATAAATATTTTTAAAAAATAATAGAACACAGCTTCATTTCCTCCTGAATCTGTTGCAAATTGGCATCTTATATTGAGATTACTCTTTTGGGAATAAAGGACATCCCCTTATCTTTTTTTAATTAAATAAAAAACACAATAAGGCACATACTTTTTGATAGACATGATACTTGGACATGTAGCAGATGAGTGACTCTTTGACATTTTTATAATGATACTGTATGATTCAGACAGAATGGCCAGATGTAAAATAGTATTTTGTTTTATTATTGTTTGTCACTGCTGATATACTCTCCAAATGAATTTTTTAATTGATTTACTGAATAGAAACTGGATGGAATTTATTTTGCATTGGCCATTTTCCAGATTGAAGGGTGGTATTCTTTGCAAAAACAGACTGTTTCTTACCCATAAATGTCAAAAGCTGAGTCAAGTTCTCCCAAAATAATTTAGAATCAGAAAACATAGAATGCTTTCCTGGTCAAGCAGTCATTGTTCTCTATATTCCTTATGACTCCATATTTGAAGTCAAATTTTGGTGACATTTACCCAAAAATCCTTCTTAGAAGGAAGGAAATATCATTTTGGGAATAATGCCCCCCCTTTTGTACTCTAATTAAATGTGACAAAGTGAACTGCCATTTGTCTCCTCTCTTTCCTAAAACTTTACTAATATGACAGACCATGGATTTGCACAACTGTATATATATTTATATATACTCTAAAAAACAGTGCAGAATATGAGAACAACAGGAAACTGGAAATGGAGTGGTGATTTAGCAGTTCCAAAACACTGGGTCTTAAGAGAGAAATGGGAGAGCCATTCCCAATATATATAGCAGAGTTTTACATGGCTCACAGATGAACTGTATCAGGTAAGTGGGTTATAGACAAGGGATTGTTTAACAATCTATTCAAGAAGTAACGGAACTCCCAAATCCCATGCCTATATCTGTACAAGGTAAAAGTTTATTTCCCACTCTCTAGCAAAACACTGCCTGGTGTCTGGAGGGTCTATTCTGTCTGCTTAGCAAGAGGTTAGAAATCTCTTTGCTAGAGGCTACTATCTGCCCCCTTCCACACATACACACAAATAATCAAGAGTTACTGACATCTGAGGGTGTTCAAGGAAATAACCAATTCACACTACTTTACATAGTTGATGAGCACCCCCATCATATGCAAATATTACAATGTGTGTTATCAGCCCTCCCCCCTCCCCGGCCCAATCCATTCTTAAATACAAACGAGAGATTACCAGATATCATCATCACCAGCCATTTTATATTAATGAAGAAAGCATCTAATATGAAAGGTACATGAAAATAAAAAGAACATTGGAACAAAATTTACAAGATATTTACATACTGAGGGAAAATACTTGTTAAGTTTGGGGAAAATATCCTAAATTTGTTAAATGAGTTAGCTGAGAATAGCAGTTTCTTGGTCTTATATAAATACTGACAACTTATATATACCATGGAATATTACTCAGCATTCAAAAAAGATAAACACATGCAATTTGCAGCAACATGGATGGCGCTGGAAGGGATCATGCTCAGCGAAATAAGCCAAAAAGAAGGAGAAAAATACCGGATGGTCTCACTCATAGCAGGAATCTAGAAAACTTAAATAAGGGACCAGGAAAATGAATAACTATAAGAAAGTGAAAATCAAAGTCAACAAAAAACTATGAACCAGAGACACTTTTAGGGGGGTGGGGTGGGAGGGGAGGGATTGGGGTCAGAATGGGGGGGCTGCAATTGTATGGGGAATATAACAATAAAATTTATTAAAAAAAAAAAAAATAAAAAACTTCATAATTCAAAAAAAAAAAATAAATAAATAAATACTGACAACTGAGAAAGGAAATGATGTGGTGGTTATAATAACATGAGGCAAAACTCCCTGAGTGGGATGAAAATAAAATCCTTAGTGGGGATACCCACACCATGTGATTTCACTAATTTGTGGTAGGTAAAGAAATGAATTAACAAAATAAAACAAAAGTGCATATTTTAGAGCTTAAGAATTAGTGGATAGCAGATGGAAAGAGGGAAAAGGTTGGGCAAATAGGGTAAAGAGGTCAATTGTATGGGGACAGGCGGAAACTAGACTTTTGGGAGCAAACACAGGCTGTATGCAGATATTTGCCTTTCTTTGTGCCTGTCTCTAAGTTCTAGAAATAATTTCTGTATCATAGAGTCAACCTGTCAAATGGACAATATATAGAAATTTAGTCTCCATTTTCTACAAACAGAGTCTCAAAACCAAATTACTCTTTCTTATAAATCCATGAGTCCTAATTATTCTTCCTAGTATAGCCTATCAGATTAAGACTTTGACTTCTTAACAGAAATAAATGTGATTTACAGTAATCTATATATTGGCTTTCTGTAGAAGGGAGGCTATTTTCTTCAAATTTATTTCTTCTTGGACAAAGCTGAATAGTGAAGCTGTTGATTTCAGTCCAGAGCACTGTGAATGGAATCTGAAGCCATTAGCTACCCAACGCTGCCTTTATCCATTTATTTTTTCTTATTATAAGCAATTTAATAAGTCCTGGCTATTTATCATGTTACAACTAATTAAAATTGGGATGAAATAAAATTTAAATTGATAAATTTTACATAAGAATAGTTATAGGTGACTGATAGAATATCACAGACACTCAATTTACAAGAGTTAAAGGGAACAGAGGAAATCTTTTTGGATGGCTGCTAAGTATCTTCTTTCAGAAAGAGGCAATCATATTTTAAGCAGCACAATAACAAGGCAGAAATGTATTTTACATACAGGCTTGATTCTAATCATTCAACTTGATTTAAAAATCTTACTATTTTTGGATTGTGTTAGCTTCTCCCACAGTTACAGACTAATGTGATACTATGGTGGTATTATGAAACTGTTACAGTTTTACTATTTTTCTGTCTGGCTAATTTTTAGTTTATATTATGAAGGAATGCAACCCATATTTGATGCCCTATTAATCATAGACATTTAAAAATGCTAACGATATGCAATTTTTATTTAGCATGCCCTTTGTAAATAGAGTTGCTATGAAAAGTCACTGATACTTGCTTCTCAGTAACTGTAAATAATTTCTTTTCATGTATGCATAGAATCTGAACCTCATAAAAGGTAGGTTTTTATTCATTTTACTCACTGAAAGCACATACAACACAATAGATCACATGCACTTTGATAGAATGAGTTTGTAGAACACAAGGAAATGTGACACCTTTAATCACTCTCTTTGATATGTAGATATTCTAAGAAACTATATAACTGATAAGGTCATCCTGTACAATGTGTGTGTGTGTGTATTACCACTAGTTCCATTTTCAGTCAGTGTTCGTAGACACTTGATGCTGTTTTGATTTAATTTCATTTTCACTTTTATGAAAGACTGTCTTATGTGACTGGTGTCAGAATCCTGGGGCTCTCCTTGATAATCATCATGATGACAGAGAAAAATTCAGCAGCTCCCACATCAGAAGCTGGCCTGAAACTTACAATCTACCCAGGTCATTCTCTTAAGGCATAAACAATCTCACAAATACCAACTTCAGACAAGGTTACTCCAAGACCATGGTACCATGGGACAAAAAGACCACTTAATAATTTTGTCTAATCACGGCCAACAATGGCAGCAGGCCATCCATGAGTAAATGACTATTATTACTTTACTACTTACAACTTTTTTTCTCATTCCTATCTTCCTGCCCTTTAAATAACACGTATTTAAATATACAACCCTTCCTGACAGATTTAGAGAGATTCTCCATGTCTTTACACCTTTCTCCAATGCCCAAATCCCCAATTAGACCTAACCCCAAATCATATAGAGGCTATTTTTAAACACATTCTTAATGAGAAATTCCATGGTCTCCATGATGTGTGGCCTCTCTTGCTGAGTGATTACTAAACCCAATTTGTCAATAATAAACACAAGAGTAAGGTGTTCCCCTGATACTCCCTGGCTCGAGGACACTGGCCCTGATGACAAGAGCAACAGTGATGAGAAGTCATTTCACTGCAGCCATGGAAGAAACAAGCTCCTCCTCAGGACAGTGGCTGGCATTGCTCCTCCAGCCTACGTGATTACTAACCAGAAATATGAATTGCTCCTCTCCAGTTTCCTCCATATATATATAATAATGGTTCCTGGATAACAAAGTACTCCCAAACTCAGACACTTAAACATTATTTTATTCTGCCTGGTAAGTGTGTGGGTTAGTTGGGGATCAAGTGAACTAAATTGGGCTTGTCTGGGGGTGCCTGCTTCAAGATGTGGGTAAAGGGATCAGAGACTGCCATAAGGAAAATTTCTTGTGCAAACTGTAGTGCCACAAAACAATGTGCCTCACCATACAAACACATCTTGAGACTGTTTTCTCCACATATGCTAATACCCCATGCAACAAAGCAAGTCGCATGATGATTCCAAAGTCAAGAAGCAGCAGAGTAAAGTCTCCACTAGTGTTAGGAAATGCAAAGTTTATATGGCAAAGGACGTTG
Organism: Talpa occidentalis; assembly: GCF_014898055.3. NCBI lineage: Eukaryota > Metazoa > Chordata > Mammalia > Eulipotyphla > Talpidae > Talpa > Talpa occidentalis. Next base: position 87,156,730 of record NW_023605305.1, read on the forward strand.
AAGTAGGGAAAGCTGAAGAGTCAGGACCAATAACTCAAGCTACCAAACGATCTCCATAGAGAGGTTATCTTTATGTATAAATCTTCCTCAGTCACCCTACCTAAAACCATAGCTCTAGTCCCACTCCTTGCTTTACCAAACTTGATAAGTGCTTGTGTTTAAAGTACTTATCACTCTCTGATCTATGTATGTCAGAGAATGTTTTTGATGGTGTATGTGTATTTATTATCAGGCTTACACCTTCACACCCTCCCCCCACAGTGTAGATGCATGCACACACAAAAATGTAACCTCCAAGCTGATTTGGTTTGTTGATTTGGTTTGTTTATTGCTGTGTACACAGAACTTAGAATTTACCAGGTATTTATTAAGCACTTCACCAAATAATGACTTAGGAATTGAGGACTTAGGAATTCTAAAGCCAAGAGGAGGTCATGCATAGAGACATTTGCTAATCCCAACTCTTCAATAGGTAGTTAATAATATTCCTTTGTTGGCCAAAGGTGGCAACCACTGGGAATCTATAATGACAGTATTTCTCAAGCCACTTGTGAAGTGGGAAAGAATGCTACTACAGGAATATATTCTGATATATTACCACTCAAGTGAAATGTACATTTTAAGATGATAAAGTTTAGAGATATTTGTTAATTAAAAGATGGCTCATATTTTATTTACACAAGATGTTTCCAATGTACAACTCATAATAAAGAAGTAACAGACCACTGACCAAAATCCAGTAGAACATGAGTAGAAAGTAAACCCAAATTTTAAAGATTACCATCTAAGATCTTTGCCTGAAATAAGATTCCATTTATATTGAATTTTCTCATTACGTCCAATTATCTTCCTCTTCTTAATGACCATAAAGTCCATTTATTTCTGGAGATCACATTGAAAAATACTGATAACTCCTACACTCATATGCCTACTGAATTTTACAGTGAATGCTTATCTTTTTTTTCTTAAATTTGTTGAAATATTTCTCTTAACAGACTACAGGTTTAGTTTAGCTACACTGAAGAAGTTGCAGTAATATTGAGCAGTCTTATTGAAAAATACTAATTTTTTATTACATCATTAATAAATAAAGGAGAACAATTATAACAAAGACAGAAAATTTATTTTTAGAAAATAAAATTACTATCAATCCTGAAATTAGTGAATTAAATCTAGTTGGGGTTTGAGATTTTGTTAATATTTCAGAGAAATATTTCAATAAAACATTTGAATGATCCTTTAAACTGTGCCTATACAATGATAACATCCACATAGTTGAAAATATATTTATATGAAATAAAAAGGAAGCATATTTTTTTTTTCATTTTAAGTCCAGGTTTCTTGGTACCAATAAAAGTTCTAAACTTGATTGTGGATTATGCAAAAGGTATCTAGAGTTGGGTTTTAAAAGTTAATTAATTGAGCAATGAGAGTTGGGTTTTAAAAGTTAATTAATTGAGAGGGTGGATCAACATGGCGGTGAGGAAACGCTGTGGGTAAGATCTCCCATTTAAAAAAAGTTAATAGGGAGGAAAAGCAGCAGGTCCCAGTGAGAACTGGGACATTGAAGATAAACAGGTGACGTCAGCAAACTAGCGGAAGAAGAAAGTTGCCATAAAAGAGGACTAGAAGGGAGGAAAGCTCAGAACCCTGCTACCCTCCCCCAACCACAAAGTCGGCACTCTCTGACCAACAAAAAGGAGGAAAAAACAAAAAAACCTAAAACAACAAACAAGAACAAACTATGCATCAAGCGGGACTGTGAGTGGAAAAGAACTATTTCAGCCACCATACCCCATGAACTGGAGCTGTGGAGAACCCTGCAGGATTCGATGCGGAGGTGAGGAACGGCTCCAGGCACCATTAGAGAAAAACAAAGACTCCCGGAGACCTACACACAGCCCCAGGCCAGCCGGTAAGCTTGTGCGAAAAGCTGCATGCTTGAAAAGGATATGCGGATCCAGCTGCCCAGGTCCCTGCACCTGTGACTTAGGCTTGTGAGGAGACGCACGGGGGCCCTCACTGAGGTGAATGTCCCTCACTGAGTAATCAGAAACCAGGCACCCAGACACGGGAGCAGGGTGCAAAAAGCGCCATTTCTGTGGACACTTAACTGGGCTACAGCCCACGCGTCCTAGACCTGAGGGCTTTGTAAATGAGTCCTGGGGCATGAAATTCAGGGTGTGGGATCCCCACGACTGTGGGGCACAAGGCAGACACAGCACCCCAAAGCCATTGAGGCTTTCCCCTCCACTTCCACTCTGTTCCCCTGTCCCACGGGGTAAAAAGAACAGCTCCCCAAGGACACTAGGAGAGATCTCTGGCGCCACCTAGCGGCAAGAAAAAAAATCACCAACACCCCATAGAATAGGGACCTTTCTTCAGAAAAGACTGCTTGAAACCAGCAGAAGGCTCCCAGAGGAGTCAGAGGTGAACTGGGAAGTTCGCCCAAGCCAGGCCCCTTCTGACCAGCAGTCCAAGCCCAGAGGGGGAGCGTGCACCCACGGCTGGGGCAGATGGGGCACACGGAAGAGTGTGCCTGTCTGTGAATCGGCATTTTAGAATAGGAACCGTTCTATAATAAAGACTGCTTGAAACCGGCAGAGGGCTCCCAGAGGAGTCAGAGGTGAGCTGGGAAGTTCACCCATGCCAGGCTCCTTCTGACCAGCAGTCCAAGCCCAGAGGGGCAGGGGGCACCCAAGGCTGGGGCAGATCGGGCAGACAGGGGAGTGTGTACCCACAATGCCTTTTTAGAAAAGGGATCTTTCTTCAATAAAGACTGCTTGAAACCTGCAGAAGGCTCCCGGAGGAGCCAGAGGTGAGCTGGGAAGTTTGCCCAGGCCAGGCCCCTTCTGGCCAGCAGTCCGAACCCAGAGGGGGAGCAGGTACTCACGGCCGGGGCAGATCCAGTGTGCTGGAGAGTGTGCCTGTCTCCGAATCGCCATTTTAGAATAGGGACCTTTCTTCAGTAAAGACTGCTTGAAACCAGCAGAAGGCTCCCGGAGGAGCCAGAGGTGAGTTGGGAAGTTTGCCCATGTCAGGCCCCTTCAGGCCAGCAGTCCGAACCCAGAGGGGGAGCGGGCACCCACAGCCAGGGCAGACCGGGTGCATGGAAGAGTGTGCCTGTCTCCAAAGTGCCATTTTATAACAGGGACCTTTCTAAAATAAAGACTGATTGAATCTGGCAGAAGGCTCCCTGTGGAGCCAGAGGGAGAAGGTTCCCTGCGTAGTCAGAGGTGAGTTGAAGGTCCCCACAAGCCCAGTCCCACCTGGCAGGAAGTTGGAGCCCAGAGGAGGATCCAGAGATTTGGAACCCAGAGTGCAATCCAGCTGCCCCACCGCCAGGGAAGTCTATGGGACTTCAAGACACACCTTTGTAACTAAACACAGAAGGAGGAGAGATTCTGTGACAGTGACCATTAACATATTCAAAGTACCACTGCCTCACTAGACTTCTGGCATAACAGTTTTTGACTTGTTTGGATTGCCAGTTTCTGAAACTCCCGAAAGAACACACCAAAAAGATGCCAGCCAGTGCCAGCGGCACAGTGTCCCAACGCATAGGCAAATTAGAAGACAGGCAGCAGGGAAAAGAAAAACTACAAGCAAAGTAGTAATGCCTCAGAAAAAAGACACCCTACAGAAAAAACAAACAAACAAAAAAAAACACCCACCAGCTTGCAAATATGGTGACTTGGAAGAACTTCTGAGCCTTCCAGAAAAAGAATTTAAAATTGCCATGATGAAAAAACAGATGGAAGTTATTAAGGAAAACAACACTCAGAAGAATGAAATTGAGTCCCTAAAGAAAGAAGTAAAAGAAATGCAGGAGATCAAAGAATTAATGGAGGTGCTAAAGAACTCTGGGAAAAGCAATGAAAGCAGAATAGATGAAATGGAAGAACAAATAAGCACTCTTGAAGACACAGAAATAAAAAGAACCAAAACAGAAAAGGAAAGAGAAGTACGAAGGAAAAAGACCAAAGAAAGACTTCGGGAACTATCTGACTCATGAGGAAAGGAAATATAAGAGTTATAGGAATCCCAGAAGGAGAGGAGAGAAATGTAGCAACAGAGAAAAAAAATCAAGGAAATAACTGAAGAGAATTTCCCAAACCTGAAGAAGGAGCTGAAAATTGATATACCTTCTCCCTCTGGCTCCACAGGGAGCCTTCTGCCAGATTCAATCAGTCTTTATTTTAGAAAGGTCCCTGTTATAAAGAAGCAAAAAGAACACCAAACTTCCATGACAAAAGGAAAAATACAGCAAGACACATAATAGTAAGCCCCCAAGAATCCAAGGCAAGGAAAAAATAATGAGCTGACAAGAGGGAAGAAATAGATAACATTCAAAGAAAAACCATTCAGACTGACATCAGACTTCTCCAAAGAAACACTATGGGCAAGGAGAGAGTGGAGGGACATAGTCAACAGACTCCAAGAAAACAGATGCCACAAAGCATCTATCCCACAAAGCTCTCCTTCCTCTATGAAGAAAGAATAAGAACCTTCCCAGACAAACAGAAATTCTGGAATTTCATTACGACTAAACCCCCACTCCAAAAAATACTGCAAGGAGTCCTAAAGTCAGAACCTCAGAGGGATGAATAACAATGAAAGAAGGCCAAAAAAAGTTATTAAAAGAATAAATAAATAAAATCAAAGGAAAGACAAACACAATAGCAAATACAGATGCTAACATATCAATATTAACTCTAAATGTAAATGGACTAAACTCTTCAGTAAAAAGACAAAGAGTCGCAGGCTGGATTAAGAAACAAAACCCAACCATTTGCTGTCTCCAGGAAACACATTTAGCTGCAAAAGATAAAAATAGACTCAAAGTTAAAGGATGGAAAACAATCCTACAAGCAAATGGACCAAAAAAGAAAGCAGGAACAGTTATACTTATGTCAGATAAAACAGATTTCAAACTCAACAAGGTAAAAAGAGACCCCAATGGTCACTACATTATGATCAAGGGGACAATACTTCAAGAAGAAATGACACTCATTAACATATATTCACCAAACGAAGGAGCACCAAAATATATCAGACAACTGTTGTCATCTTGAAAACAGACATCAGTGACAACACATACGTAGTGGGAGACTTCAACACAACACTATCAACAATGGATAGATCAGAAAATAACTAAAGACACTAAAGCTCTAAATAAGGATCTAGAGCGCTTGGGCTTAACAGACATCTATAGAACACTAAACCCAAAAAAAATCTGAGTACACATTTTTCTCAAGCGCACATGGATCATTCTCCAGGATCGATCACATACTGGGACCCAAGACAAACATCAACAGACACACCAAGACTGAAATACCAACCATTTTTTCTGACCATGAAGGCATCAAACAAGAAATAAACCATAAAAAGAAGGCAAGAAAATCTCATACCTCATGGAGATTGAAAACCATACTACTGGAAGACCACTGGACTAATGAGGAGATCAAAGAAGAAATTAAAAAATTCTTTGAATTGAATGACAAGGAGGACACCAATTTCCTAAATGTATGAAATGCAGCAAAAGCAGTAATACGAGGAAAATATATAGCAATAGAGGCTCACATCAAAAAACAAGAAAGAACTCAAAGAAACAACATAATCTCGAAGCTCAAAGATCTAGAAAAAGAACAACAAAAAAACCCAAAACCAGTAGAAGAAATAATAAAAACCAAAGCAGAAATAAAAATTGAAACTAAAAAAAAAAACAATCCAAAAGATCAATGAAACCAAGAGCTGGTTCTTCTAAAAAATAAATAAAATAGACAAACCCCTAGCCAGGCTCACAAAGTTAAAAAGGGAAAAAGCACAAATAAACAGGATCATAAATGAAAGAGGAGAAATCACAATGGACACAGCAGAAATCAAAAGAATAATCAGAAACTACTATGAACAGTTATATGGAAACATGTTCAACAATCTAAAGGAGATGGACAAATTTCTACAACTTTACAATCACCCAAAGCTAGATAAAGAAGAAATAGAACACCTAACAGACCAATTACAAGCAGGTGAAATTAAAATGGTAATCAAAACCTTCCCAAAAACAAAAGCCCAGGACCTGATGGATTTACAAATGAATTCTTTCAAATGTTCAGAAATGAATTAGTGCCTATCCTTCACAAACTCTTCCAAAAAATTGAGAAGGAAGGGATAATACCAAACATGTTCTATGAAGCCAACATTACACTAATAACAAAACCAAACAAGGACAACACAAAAAAAGAACACTACAGGCCAAGCTCCCTAATGAAGACTGATGCAGAAATCCTTAATAAAATTTTAGCTATCAGAATCCAACAATGTATCCATAAGATAATTCACCACGACCAAGTAGGGTTCATTCCAGGAACACAAGGATGGTTCAACATCCGAAAATCAATCAACGTTATCCAACACATCAACAAAAAGAAATATAAAAACCGTATGATAATATCAATAGATGTCAAGAAAGCTTTCAACAATGTGCAACACCCATTCATGATAAAAGCCCTTGAAATTCTTGGGATACAAGGAACATACCTCAACATCCTAAAGGCCATATATGACAAGCCAATAGCCAGTATCATTCTCAATGGTGAAAAGCTGAAAGTATTCCCATTAAGATCTGGAACAAGACAAGGATGTCCACCCTCACCACTGCTTTTCAATATAATACTGGAAGTCCTAGCCAGAGCAATAAGACAAGAGAAAGACATACAAGGAATCCAAATAGGCAAGGAAGAAGTCAAACTATCACTATTTGCAGATGATATGATAATATACATAGAGAACCTCAAAAACTCCACAGAAAAACTAATTCAACTCATCAATCAGTTCAGTAAAGTGGCAGGATACAAAATCAACACGTAAAAATCAGTAGCCTTCCTAACAAAAACAATAAATCTGAAAAAGAAATTAAAAAAAAACATTCCTTTTATTAGCGAAACAAAAAAAAAAAATCAAATACTTGGGAATAAATCTAACAAGAGGTAAAGGACCTATACAAAGAAAACTACAAAACACTGTTAAAAGAAATAGAAGAAGACACAAAGAAATGGAAAGACATCCCCTGCTCATGGATTGGAAGAATAAACATTATTAAAATGGCCATCCTACCAAAAGCAATATACAGATTCAATGCTATTCCAATTAAAATTTCAATGTCATTCTTCAAGGAAATAGAACAATTATTGATGAAATTCATATGGAATCACCAAAAAGACCAAATAGCCAAAGCTCTTCTAAAAAAAAAAAAAAAAAAAAGAAGGGAATGGAGACATCACACTCCCAGACTTCAAACTATACTACAAAGCCATAATCATCAAAACTGCATAGTATTGGAACAAGAACATACACACAGACCAATGGAAGTGAATAGAAAATCCAGAAATAAACCCACAGATTTATGGTCAACTAATCTTTGACAAAGGAGCAAAGAATATGCATTGGAGCAAAGAATGTTTGTTCAATAAATAGTGCTGGGAAAACTGGGTCACTACATGCAAAAGAATGACGCTTGACTACTACCTAACACCATGCACAAAAACCAACTCAAAATGGATTAAAGAACTAGACATAAGACCCGAAACCATAAAATACATAGAAGGAAATTAGGCAAAACACTACATGACATACACCTCAAAGACATCTTTACAGTCACATCACCCAAAGCAGTGATAGTGAAGGCAAAGATAAACAGCTGGGACTACATCAAATTAAAGAGCTTCTGCACAGCAAAAGAGACAATAACATAAACAAAGAGAAACCCCACCAACTGGGAGGACATTTTTGCACACAACACTACTGATAAAGGACTGATCACAAAAATCTACAAAGAGCTGATGAGACTCAACAAAAACAAAGAAAATGATCCAGTCAAAATATGGGCAGAAGAGCTAAAAAGAAACTTCTCTGAAGAGGAAATACAAATGGCCAACAGGCATATGAAAAAATGTTCAACATTACTTGCAATCAGGGAAATGCAAATCAAATCTACAATGATATACCATCTTACACCAGTGAAAATGGCACATATTAAAAAAAAAAAAACTAGCAGCAACAAATGTTGGCGAGATTGTGGAGAAAAAGGAAGTCTCCTGCACTGCTGGTGGGAGTGCAAACTGGTCCAACCACTATGGAGAGCTGTGGGGAGATTTCTTGACCTACAAACATAGAGCTTCCATATGATCCAGCAATTCCACTCCTAGGTATTTACCCAAAGGACACAGAAACATCAATTCCCAAGAGCACCTGCACCCCTATGTTTATAGCAGCACTGTTTACAATAGCTAAGATTTGGAAACAACCCAAATGCCCAAAAATAGATGACTGGATCAAGAGGATGTGGTATATATACACCTTGGAATATTACTCAGCATTCAAAAAAGATAAACACATGCAATTTGCAGCAACATGGATGGCGCTGGAAGGGATCATGCTCAGCGAAATAAGCCAAAAAGAAAAAGAAAAATACCGGATGGTCTCACTCATAGCAGGAATCTAGAAAACTTAAATAAGGGACCAGGAAAATGAATATAAGAAAGTGAAAATCAAAATCAACAAAAAACTATGAACCAGAGACACTTTTTGGGGGGTGGGGGGCGGGAGGGGAAGGATTGGGGTCAGAATGAGGCGTTTGCAATTGTATGGGGGAATATAAAAATAAAATTTATTATTTAAAAAAAAAAAAAGATAAACTCATGCAATTTGCAGCAACATGGATGGAGCTGGAAGGGATCATGCTCAGTGAAATAAGCCAGAAAGAAAAAGAAAAATACCGGATGGTCTCACTCATAGCAGGAATCCAGAAAACTTAAATAAGGGACCATGAAAAAGAATAACTATAAGAAAGAAAATATCAAAATCAACAAACAACTATGAACCAGAGACACTCTATGGGGGTTGGGGGGCGGGGAAAGGAGGGCTTGGGGTCAAAATAAGGGGGTTGTAATTGTATGGGGAATATAAAAATAAAATTTAAATTAAAAAAAGTAAATTAATTGAGCAATGTCAAATATTCCATTACCAAATCGCTGTGAAATATTTACCCATCTACTATTTGAATATTCCAAGGATGGGGCAATTACTACTTTCCAATAAACTCTGTGCTACTATCAACAATTCCAACTATAGGAAAAGTCTTCATATTCTGATCCTTTGGAAAGTGAGAAATGCTTCATAAGATGCAGGAAATTATCCTCTTTTGGTAATGATTCCCAAAGTACATAATCAAAATATTTTGGAACTGGGGTTCCAAAAGTTGAACCTGTCGTGCCCACTGCTCCCCTCAGCAGTGCTTTCAGTCTGTCTGCCTTTTCTGTTCCCCACTCTGTTTCTCATGAATCCTCTCACCCCCTGCATCTCTGGCCTGTACCCCAGCTCTTGTATGCATAAATCTTAAAAAAAAATAAAAAATATATAAAAGGTGCTTAAACTGAAATCCTAACATTTTAAACCATGGTTGAGGACTGCAGTTCAGGTCCCAAATTAAACAAGACTCATAACTTGGGTGTCTACACCTAAAAATTATGTGTATACTATATATAAAGTACATAAAAAAGAAAGATATTTTCATTTGTTATTCACTCATTTATTACAAAACCGTTTCTTAATAACTCAGAGGTTCATACTTATTGAGAAAGATTTTGTTATCAATCTCATCAAAGAGATACAGGTACAAATTTGACTTTTACTGACAGGCAATAATGATAGTTTCTGTAACATGTGCAGTTGAGAATGAGATTCATTTGCTGGTGCGATGAATTGCTAAAGGCAGTGGTATGGAAAATGACTGCAGAGCTAAATGAAGCCCTGGGGATTGAACCATAGTATTAGGTTCTACTCAGCTGAGCTAATGGGCACAGAATCCAGCACTAGCTCTTGCTAATACCTGCAATTTTCATCTAGTTAAATGTGGGCCAGACAAACATGGTCTGAAAAATGCACCTCAGTGTAATACACAGGTGTTAATTTTGAAGATACAAAATTAGATAGTCCTTTGTTTTGCCTTTGATATGAATTAGTTTGTTGAAAATGTTATTCACTTAATTTGTTACTTTATTTGGGAGAGCAAAGTAAAGGTGGCAAATGCTTATTATGGCCAACATTTTCATTTAGACTTCCTGAAGGTTACAAAACAAATTGACAGGCATCCCATCTCCATGTGCTTCAGAAGACCCAGAAGGGAAATCTCCCAAGCAACAGCCCTTTATTACTTTAAATGGGAAAAAATAGATGTCAAATATATCTGAAATAGTGATCTCATAAAAGTCTTTCTCTTACATGAGGCTGTTCAATTAATAATTTGTGCTACATAATGGACTATTTGAAGATTAATTGACTATGTAGAAACCATGTGTTTGGGGTCTCTGGAACTATCTGGAATTCACAGTTGCTTACATTTTTCTTAATATATTGGTAGATGATCTATAAGAAAAGACCCTTGGGTTCCACTCCCAGGAAAAAATGAATAATTTTGTAAATGTACTGTTTCCTGGGGATAGGTAGCTATGATTAGATATTTCTTAGAATAAAGGTACATTAATATCAGTTGTCTGCTTCTTTATTTACTATTTGGGGTGAGATAAACCAAAAAAAAAAAACTTATTTACATAACAATAATTGTTGGAAAATGAACTTTCCAATACCATGCATAAACTTAAGGTACTCCACTCCAAGCTACTCTGCAAAATTTTCTTCACCACATTAGGGATCCAGAATATTATCCATAATCCTGTCCTGCTTAATCTTGCAATTCTGAATTGCAATGGTTCTGTCTAAATATCTGCAAGATTAGCAAACCAATGACATTTGTAAATAAACCAATATTGTCCAATACATTGGTTAAGATCAAGAGCTAAAACTTTGTATCAGGAGTCAACAATTATCAATTATCCTAATTGTTAATTCAAAAAATTTAATTGAAAAGTGTTGATTACCCACATTAAAAAAAAAAGCAGTCTATGCTGCCTAAATAAATAAATATTGATTTCATTCCCTCTTCTTCATTATACTTGTGCTGAATCTATGTTGGTTCCAGATTACATCTACCTCAATAAACGCAAATCATAATTGGTCTTCTTCGGTGGCCCCACCATCATCTGTACTTAGAATGTGTAGAGAAACAGATCTGTCCTTTAAATATCTTTCTGAAAACTTAAGTAAACTGTCCAAACCCTTGTAAAAAGCTCCTCACATTCTAGCCTCAAATTAATTTAAATTAGCCTTACTCGATATCTGAATGAACTCAAGGTACACCATTATGCCATCTTCTTCACCAGCATCTTGCTTTTTGCATTTACTATTTCTTCTATTCAAGGTGTTCATTTTGACCTTAACCCACCAAACTCCTATTCATATTTTAAGTCCTTCCTTAAATGTCAAATACACAGATAAGCCTTTCCTGATTACCTATGGCATAAGTGGCAGAATTTCCCAATAAAATATAACAGAACTCTCACACATTTTATTGTATTTAATTGTATCTGATCTATATTTGTTATTATCTATGATATTATTCTGAGCATTTCACAAATTAGGGTCATGATTTTTTTTAAAGATTTATTTATTTATGCATACGAAAGCTGGGGTACAGGCCAGAGACGTGGGGAAGGTGAGATGATTCACCAGAGACAGAGTGGGGAACAGAACGGGCAGACTGACTGAAAATACACTGTTGAGGGGAACAGCGGGCGAGACAGGAGAGGTCTGCTGTGCCATGTAGGTCGCTCCCTGGCCGGGGATCGAACTCGTGCTGAAGAGGCTGTGGACTGCTTCATAGTGCAGTACTTAACCCCTCATGCCACCAGGGAGGTCCAGATGGTGTAGTCAGTTTTATTTGACATCTAGAATAGAGTCTACCTTCTAGGCAGCAGGATCTAAATTAGCTTTTTGCTTAATGGATAAATGAATAATATTCTGACATCTTTAAATCTGAGTCTTTTCTCTGAAATGATTGCTGTCATTAAACGAGTGTTTTAATTTACTGATTTCCCTTTGTTTAATAACATCCCTTAAATTAGAAAGTGAGCAAATAATTTAATATTAATAGGTAAATGTGTATATAAACACATTCATGTTTATAGAATAATTATTGATAATAACCATCAAATATATTGGCCACATACATATGTTCATTTCTTTTCCAACTAAGTATCTACTGAGTGATTATTTCAGGATCTATACTAAACTTTGGGGTTACAATGATAAACAAAGCAGACAGAGTCCCTTCCCTTATAAAGCTAATCTAGTGGTGTGTATTTAAACAATAAAACTAATGTATAGATCTTTTGATTAGTGTTATGTCAGAAATGAATATCACAAGGGAAGAGAAGATGGATACAACTACTTAAGGTATGAGAAACTTTCTGTATGGAGGTAACATTTAGACCAGAAAGGGTAAGACAGAGCCAGTAGCTGTGGTAATTGTGTTGTAGGAGGTGGACAGTACTGTCTGGCCTAACCATGTTTTGGTCAATGGATGATGGTGATCCCAATGAACTGCGCTGTGTATTCCAAGTGTATAACCCATATGCCATCTAGGTTTGAGTAATTACACTCTGTAATATTCACATCACAATATTGCCGAAGAACACATTTCTCAGGAAGTATCCATGTTCAACTATAGTAAATAGCACTGCAATAAACATGGGAGTGCACATTTCTTTTAGAATGAGTGTTTTTGAGTTGTTTGAATAGATGTCTAGGTCTGGAATTACTGGGTGGAATGGCACATCCCAGTTTAATTTTTTTGAGACACCTCCATACTGTTTCTCATAAAGCCCGGACCAGTTTGCATTCCCAGCAGCACTGTAGGAGGGTTCCCTTTTCTCCATAAACTCATCAGCACAATGGTCTTTTCAATACCAGCCATCTGTGGTGGGGGAGGGGGTGGATAAAGAGGAAAGGAAACACAATGGTCTGTGGTGGTGGAATATGGGCAAGTTGGTAATGGGTGCACTGTGGTGATAATACCTGATGAGGGTACTCCAGTATCACCTCAGTAAAAATAATAACAATTATAAAGAAATTATCCATGTTGTTAAGGAACCACAGCTATATTCTAGGCAGTGGGAACAGACTCAATCTGGGTCCTGAGGCATCAAAGCATTCAGCATTTCAGGGACTGAAGAGAGAGCTTTGCGGTTATAACACAGTATATGGATGTGGATTCGATGAGGCTAAAAGATGTGCTAGATCATCACTGATGGCCTTAACAGTGAAGTTCACGCAGATTTTAAAAAAAATTTAGATTGTCTTTGGTAAGCTTTGGGCTAAGTCTTAGTGTGACCCAGTTTGTATACTAAATCTTTTTTTCTGAGTGTTGTGCAGAGGTTGGGTTGGAAGAGCAGAAATTGTGAGATAAATATATTGTGCATTTTCCTACTGAAGGCAAGAGTTGATAGTGCATTGGTCTAAGATCTAGGATGGTAACAATAAAATGGAGAAAGCAAGGTATTGTGATTGAACATTCTAATTCCAGATTACTACGTAGGATATCTGCTATTAACATGATGGCTAGTGCAGCATATGTGATACCAAGTTCAAAACTTTGATTTTAAATGGTTCTATATGCTTCTTTATTTCAGTTATCAAGACCCTCATGTCGAATCATATTCAGCTAATTCTAGATGTGATAGCACAACTGGGTAATGCAAAATTCTGACTGGGAAAGAGTCATTTCCTCATATCATATTTATTATAAATTCATGCAATTATTCCTTCAGCACAGGGATTAGAGGCTTATTCCTTAGGGAGCAAAGTAACTGTTTCAGACTTTGTGCACCTTACGCTTTCTGCTACAAATACTCAGCTGTACAGCTGCTGCACCAATGCAGGCATAGACAATATGTAAATGAAAGGGTGTGGCTATGTTCCAATGAAACTATTAACAAAACAAGCAGGAGTCTATTTCTCATATTCGTTTGCATTTCTCTGGCTTAGCATATGCATAGTGTACTTAGCATGAACCAAGCTTGTTTTAGTTTAGAATATTATTACTGATACCACACATTGTGCTCATAGCTGCATCAGAATTAATGTTATTACCTTGCTGAAGGCTGTAGCCAAGATAAACGTAGAATGATTTTAAGAACAGAGTAACAGATGTTTAAAACTATCATGGTCCAATTTTATCAAGGAGCCTGAGATTTGTTTTCCTATTTCAGATTACGCCAAGTACTATACTCATTTAAAGACTCCATCAAATACTTATTTTTGTATTCATTCTCTGCTTGTTTTATTTACCCTCTAACAATGATTTTGCCTATACCCTCTGATCTCCTAGATACTGGCTTTTACATATATGACAGCCCTGATACTGTATTAAAAGTGTTTATTTAGGTGACTGTCTTATTTGCCATGCTTCAAGCTTCTGGTGGGTTCTAATTCTTACTCACTAGATAGCAGCTGTATTTAGGCCCTATCCTAATGGCTTAATATTTAATAATACATAATATAGACTTGGTAGTTTCTCTCACAGAGAGACAGATACCACAAGAGGGAATAAATACTTTTCATTACAATTTTAGAAAGCTATGAAGAAAATAAAATAATTTTATAATAGCTTGTGTTGGGGAGTCTCTTTGAGTTAGACCCCTTCAACTTGGTGATAACTGAGGATATTTTAAGATCTGAATTGTGAGAATGATTTTAATCATTTAATGACTTCAGATAACCCATTCTACTGCCCCATAGCAAGTGCAAAGACCCTGAGATTAAACTGATTTTGACAAAGTTACAGAAACAGAAATAAGGACATTATGGCTACAGTGTAAGGGATGAGTTGAGAGAGTAAACAGGAAAGATAATAGAGAGCATTCCAAGTTAACTTGTGGCAAACTGCATTTCCCACACAGAGGTACAATAAATCACCTGTCTTACATGCTTCTCCAAAACTTTGCTACTTTTTCCACCCTAAGATGGAAACCTTAGCCATATCCCCTCCACAGTGATCTACAGACCTTGACTGCTTTGAGACATGAAGGCTGAGGGACCCTTTATGACGTTCAGGCCATATAAAGTGGTATCACTTCTGCTGTTTCTCCGTCTCTATGTTCATCCTCAGAGCTCAGTCTTCATAGGGTGAGGAAGCTTAGGGCACATGGAGAGCTCCAGTGGAGAGAAACTGGGCCACTGGCTCTCAGACATGACCAGTTTCCAGGTAACATTCATCACTGTTTTCCTTTTTGGGTAGGTTTGCTTGCAGTGCCAGGTAACTGGGACACACACTTAAAGTTTACCTCGCTTCAAAATCTGTGCTGGAGGTGGCCTCCCTGGTGGCACAAGGGGTTAAGCACCACACTATGAAGCAATCCGCAGCCTCTGCAGCACGAGTTTGATCCCTGGCCAGCCAGGGAGCAACCCACATGGTGCAGCAGACCTCTCCTGTATTGCCCGCTGCTCCCCTTAGCAGTGTGTTTCAGTCAGCCTGCCTGTTCTGTTCCCCCGCTCTGTCTCTGGTGAATCCTCTCTCCCCTTCATCTCTGGCCTGTACCCCAGCTCTTGTATGCATAAATAAATCAATCTTTAAAAAAAAAGAAAAAAAAATCTGTGCCGGGGACAGGTAAGGCCCTTTAAAAACCATGGAAGAAAACACAAATGAGTCATATGAGCAGAAATATTGCTTTTCCCTGGGAAAACAAACTCAGATGGTCCCAGCGACACTAACCTTAGCCATGACACCTAAGGGCACATAAATGCAAACATTTCTCATTTTATTTATTATTTTTAACACTTTATTTTAGAGCAGTTTTAGAGTCACAGCCAAATTGAGTGGAAGGAAGGTTTCTTATGCCCCCCCTGAACCCTACACACTCCCCAATGATCAAAATTATTTCCTTCATTTTGCATTTAGAAACATCATCTCATCAAACTGTTTGCCTTTTTTCCTCTTAGTGATGGTTCTTGATCACTAAAATTTCTAAATTTAATGTCCATTTTAGTATTTTCTTTGTAGCACTTTCACCCAACTTAAAAAAAAAAAAACTTTGCTAAGTATTTGTTGACTTTTGGAGGAAATCTTGTTGATACCCCTTTATCTTTTCTTCTATTTCTCACACTTATACATAAAATATCCCACTTTACATTCTCTAAGAGTCAGAATATGTTATAATAGCAGGGTTTTGGGGGCTCTCCCTGGTGGCACAAGGGATTAAACATTGCACTATGAAGCAATCTGCACACTCTGCAATAGGAGTTCAATCCCTAGCCTGCCAGGGAGCAACCCACATGGCGCAGCAGACCTCTCCTGACTCACTCGCTGTTCCCCTCAGCAGTGTACTTCGGTCAATCTGCCTGTTCTGTTCTCCACTCTGTCTCTGTTGAGTCCTCTCACCCCCTGTATCTCTGGCCTATACCCCAGCTCTTGTATGCATAAATAAATAAAACTTAAAAAAATAATAGCAGTGTTTTGGTTTGAGAACATATAGAAAGTCTGAATTTCTACAAAATTTCCTATCTTCTTTTTACTAATATTTTGAAATAACCCATTTCTGCAAAGTTCCTGGAAGAGGATATATTTTATTTCCTATTTTTTATTTGATCAAACATTCTTATGATCTAAAAATGTAATTGAATAACTACCACTCTAATTGCCTTATATCAGAGGTTTATACTGCCAAGGATGAATGAAAGATGCAAAACTGTTGTCTGTGTAGCAAAGAAAATTGAGACATGAAAACTAAACATGATGCCTCAAGGTTTTAAAATTGCCTCTAGGTGGCAAGATGTTTCATTCCCACTGATTAAAAATTCACCTTTGACATGTAAACTATGCCCAAGTGCAGCTGGACAGAAATTAAAAGTGCACTGCTCTGCTTAATGTGACTCTGCTGAGAGTCACAGACCACAGATGCCTGGACACACAAACTCCTGATGGTTCTCCAGCTCTTTGGACTGAGTGACTCTGCCTGCCATTTGTTCCAGACCAAAGACTTGAAGGCCAGACGCTAATGTCTTTTAAATTTCATCTGATTTATATCCCTCAGCAGCAGATTTGTCACTTCCAAACACTCCACATGTTGTTCTCCAAGGCAAACCTACTCAGCACTGATCGGGAGGAGAAATGAGGCATGCTGAAGAAGTACCATTAGATTCTAATGTGACTGAGACTCAGTAATCCTCGCGGCTGGAAATTAAACATTAAGTTCTTAGGCAGAGACGGGAACTAAAAATTTACCTCTTTTCTTTTGCAAAGTCTGAGTTCATTAAGGAAGGTGATGCCACCAGTGATTCATAAATAATGCGTTAGGTGATGTAGGTGCCGCACAGAATGAACCAATTTTACCAAGCTTCCGTACAAGAGAAACAAGATCCAGTTTCTAATTTGGACATGTTCTGAGAAAGGCAACTCATCATTTCTTCTTTTTTTTTTTTTCCCCTTAACATTTCAAGGTCTCAATTCTGTCCTCTCAGCAAAATGTGTTTTGTAAGATCTTAAGCTGGAGAACTCTTTCAGCCTTAGAAATTATGTTTTCTCTTTCTTGGGTGATCTTTGACCTTGAAGTAAAAATGGAAGTTATCCATTCACTTCTAAATACCATAAAGACTTATCTTTACAAAACTCATTTTTGCCTCATGATATTACTAAAATACAAATTATTTAATGTCAGGGAAAATGAAGGAAGTAAAAGTCAATCCTCTGGAACTTTTGAAGCACTTTTCTTTCTTGAGCTCACCTATTAAACATCTCCTCTTTGAAAAGAAAACAGAAAGGCATTTGTTTTCTATTTTTATTATCAGATTCTCAGGCTCCAGACAGAACACAGGAAAATCCTCTAGTCTATCCTACAGAAATACAATGCTGCCACAAATGTGGGAGATATATCATTTTGCATTTCTAGTAAATATATTAAATATTTTATGTAGTCCAATATATCAAAGTATTATCATTTTAATATGCAATCAATATCACCAGTGAATAAGACAGTTACTTGTTTTGATACTAGGTCTGGAATTACACTGTGTGTCCTACACTTCCCGCATGTGTGAATCTGGACGAGTCACATTCCAATAGTCCAGTGACACCTGTGACTCGTGGCTACCAAATTGGGTCACACAGCTGCAGTGTATTTACAGAAACACTTGGAACAAAACCTAGTCTTTTATATCTATCTTTGTTCTTCCAACTATTCTTTCTGCCTTTCTCTTCTGTTTTAATCACCAAATTGTACGCCAAACTGATCTTTATTATCCTTCAAACTAGTAAAAGACACTGCTGGGATTATAAAGTTTTGTCAGAAAGGAATGCATTCTAAGACAGATAGTGAATGCCTTTATTATTGACATTATTGGACTTTCAAGTTTTCCTTAAATTGTAATTATTTGTTTTCAAATCTGCCTGAGATGAAAGTTATGTTTGTCACTCACAAGTTAGTGAATTTAGGCAAGCTAGTTTTATTAAGTTTCAGATTCTTTACTCCTAAAATGGAGACACAATAGTTCCCATGGGTTGTTTTAAGAATTCCATGAACTTAGGCTTACACATCTAGTACAGGGCTGACACATTATAAGCATCTGCTGAACACGTGTGTTGTTCTCCATGTGTTATCCATTACTTGGATAACACAGAAGCACAAGCACTTTGTTTGACTTGTTCATTTACCATGAAAAGTAGCAAGGATGTAATATGCTATCCCAGTTCACAGATCTGTTTAACACAAACCACATTTATTTAAATTATTCCTCTGCTCAAAAAGCAATCCTCAGTGATTCAAATATTTTAATTTCACCCATCTTCCAAAAACTAAGATTTTTCTGACTCTTTGTATAAGAGCCTGCTTTGCATAAGTAACTCAGCTATATGAAAAGTTTTAGGGTAACTTCTGACCCAACAACAGCTGATGATAATAATAAGTAAAATTTCACTCTTTTTTTTTTTCAGCAAAAGAGAAAATTACTAATTTAATATATAAGTTCTCAATTCACTAGTTATTTCTACTAATTTTAAGTGTTTTCCTGATTCTGCTAGAGGAATAGAAATGTACAGTGTAATCTATCTTCTTTGTATCTCCTAAAAATTATGTCTGCTCTTATTAGCTAACTCTACTTTTATTGCCATTCTATTCACTCACCAAAGCCATTTTCCACTCAGCACCCAGAGCCATCTTTTCAAAACCATACATCAGATTATATCCACTGGAAGACACCTCACATTACTTTCAGAATGAAACCTGAGCTCCCTAAAAAGATTCACTGATCACACTAAACTGTCCAACTAACTCACATCAGCCATCTCTGCTTCCTCTCTCTATTCACCCATGTTGGTCTCTGGTCTTCCCTTATATTAATAAGGGCATGCTGGATGCTCGGTGAAGACATGCCTATTTGGCTATTTTCTTTGCTTGGCCTGGAATGCTCTATTCTCTTTTAATTAGCATACTGTTCTTATTTCCAATGTTATTCCTCAGAAAACTATTCTCTGAACCAAACAACCTAAAGAAACAACCTAATTAAAATGTGAATTAACCTCTCCCCACATCCCATCTTTTTTCTACCCTATTTTTGTCTGCTTTATTGCTACTTTCATAATCTGAGATTCGTGGGTATCTGTTGACCTATTTAAGGGATTCATCTCTCTGCCTGTCCAATTAACTGTAAATCCTTGAGAGGAAATATCACACCAACCTGTTCACTACTGAATCCTCATACCAAGAGGATTTTTTTGAGTAATAAATACATTCCTTACAAAGGAACACAGCCGATCTGGTTGGTCTCATTTGTGGATGTCATAAAATGTCACACTGCAGGGGATGATTTTCAAGACAATGAAAGACCTGACAAGCATGGTGGTAACAGTGGCCACATCTTGCCCTTGCTTCTGTTCAGCACCAGGGATAAGAATGGAAGGGCTCAAGTAGTCCAGGATGACTTTTTACATCTATTCAAATATTCTTCTTTCTTCTTTAAGAGGTATCAGCTGGTCTGAGACTCCGCCCCAAAGTAAGACACTGAATTGCAGAGAGAAGCCCTGAACAATAAAATATAGTGGAAGAAGATGGGGCAAATGTAAGCTGCGGCTTTAGATAAGTGAACCTGAATAAATGTAAAATCCTCTGAGCTTCAGTTTTCTTACCTAGAACATAAAATTTCTTGTGTACTGAAATGATTGAAGTCACATAGTGCATTTGAAGTGCTCTATTTATGAGCAGTCTACAAGACCAAACATTTTATTTCACTTCATTTTTATGAATTCTTTTACTCAGATTTTAGAAGTTATCATCTGAAAATTTTATCTCATTGGATTTGAGTAATGGTGGAAGATTAAGTTCCAGTCAATTAAAATCATCTAGAAGACTTAGGTTACCTTACACTGAATTGAAAACCCAGACATAAAGCCACACATATATGGACAACTAACCTATGACAAAGGAGCAAAGGACATGCACCAGAACAAGGACAGTCTCTTCAATAAATGGTGCTGGGAAAGCTGGACCACTATATGCAAAAAAAAAAAAAGAATGAAACTAGATTACTACCTCACTCCACACACACTACATGATAATACATCTCAGTAATATCTTTAAAGACACAATCCCCCGAAGTAAAGAAAGTCAAGGAAACGATAAACAGCTGGAACTACATCAAACTAAAAAGCTCTGTACAGCAAAAGAGATAACAACCAAGACAAAGAAACACCCCACTTATTGGGGGAAAATATTTGCACTCCACAAAACTGATAAGGGACTGAGATCAAAGATCTACAAAGAACTTACACAACTCAACAATAACAAAATAAAAAATGCAGTCAAAAAGTTGGCAGAAGAGCTAAAAAGACACTTCTCCAAAGAGGAAATACATATGGCCAACAGGCACATGAAGAAATGATCAACATCATTTATAATCAGGGAAATGCAAATCAAAACCACAATGAGGTATCAAAACCACATGAGGTATCACCTCATGCCAGTAAGAATGAGCCTCATTAAAAAAAAAAAAAAAAAAAAAAAAACTAGCAACAACAAATGCTGGCGAGGATGTAGAGAATAAGGAATGCTTTTACATTGCTGATGGAAACACAAACTTGTCCAACCACTATGGAAAGCTGCTTTCAGCACCCTCAAATTACTAAATATGGACCTACCATATGACCCATCAATTTAACTCTTAGGAATCTATCCAAAGGACACAAAAATAATAATTCGAAAGGAAACTTGCACTTCTGTGTTCATTGCAACACTGTTTATAATAGCTAAAATATGGAAGCAACATAAATGTCCCAAAACAGATGACTATTGGTGTATATACATGATGGAATATTACTCAGCAATTAAAAAAAGATAGACTTATGCCATTTGCAGCAACATGGATGGAATGGATGGAGCTGGAAGGGCTTATGCTCAGTAAAGTAAGTCAGAAGGACAGAGAAAAATATTAGACTGTTTCACTTATAGGAAGAACATGGGGAAACCATACATGGGATCAGGGGGAAAAGAAATAAATCAGAGGCACTAATCAGGGGAGGGGGAGAAGAGGACTCAAAACAGGAGGGAAGAGCATAAGAGTCCATGGTGATGACTGACTGGTGTCTTGGTGGTGATAATTTTATGGGGATAGCGCCTGAGAGGAGAAATCAATCATTGCACAAAATGAACAACGATGTGAAAATATATAAATAAAAATGCAAAAAAAAAATTAGGTTATCTTAAACCTAGCAAATGCCCAGCTGAAAATATAAGTAAACTTTATATTATTATTTTCCACATTTGTGCATTAATGTCTTTTGGGGCCTTTATGTGGAGGAGCAGTAGCTTAGGCTAAAGTAGAATTTGAATAGGCCACAGTTCCTTCTTGATATAATTATAATCTGCTAACATTGCATTAAGAAAGTTTCCAGTAGCTTCTTCATTATGGAAAACCAGTAAAATAAGGGCATATCATTACATTTACATGGATGAATGCATAAATGTATTTTTGGCACAAAAGACAAAAGAGTAGAGTGAACAGAACTTTGGTGAAGAATGAAGTCAGAAATGCCTTCCTTTAAGCATGGAGAAAATTATAAAGGGAGGTGCTACTATAACAGGATGCCATGACTCAATATTTCCGAAACGCAAAGACAAACCAGTTGGTCTTTAGAAAACAACTTCCCCCAAACAACCCTTACTAATTATTGACAGCCCTTTAGATGAGTCTTGGCAAGTAAAAAGAGACAACACTACATTAGCTTACCATTTTGTAACAGGCAATATGGGAAAGTCCTCTGTGAGGCTATAGAATCTCTACAGCCTTTGTCCTCTCCTTAAGTTGCCTCTCCTACGACATTCACAGGGTATTAGCCACTGTGCCAAGGGATAGATTAGCTAAAGGTTTATATACAGAGTGTTTTCTCCCTCTATGTAATCTCTGTAAATTGGGGGAAAGAACTAATCATTCAAGCAGTCGTTTCAACCATATGAAAGAAAGAAATAAAGGATAAACAATGATTAATGAGAAAACCATCAGCCAAGAGAGTACATCCCAAGATGGTAAGCGCATGGGATCTGGGGTCACACAAGCTAGCACTGGAATCACAGCTGTCTTGCAAACAGCTGTGTGACCTGGCTCAGGGTAATTAAAATGAGCTGTCAGTTGCTCAAAAATAGTAGGGATTATAATGGAAACTGATTTGAAGGCGGGTGTAAGGATCTAAGAGAGCATATATTTGAAGTAGTGACAATAATGCCAAGTTTATAGAGTGAAGTCCATAAATTGCAGTTTTGTGAAAAGAAAAAAAATATTGAAGTATAGCATATATGCAGAGAGATGCAAAAATTACACATTTAAAGTCTGGTAAATTTTGACAAAACTAACTCTATTTTTATCCTTCTTAGTATCAACATATAGACTTCTAAAGTTTATATGAATGGATTATGGATTCTATACTCCTTGTGTCTGGCTCCTTTCATCAAACACTATGCTTATGATGGAAGTTCATATTATTGGAAGCAGGAAAGGGTCTTAATTTTCACTCCCTTATAATATTCCCTGGCATATTTATAACATAATTTTATTTTCTTTTGCAACATTGGTAGACACTGGCATGACTTACAACTTTGGTATTATTTTAAGAGGCACTTATGTTAACATAAATTTCTATGTCTTTTGGTGAATCTATGTAAACATATTTTGGTTAGCCTAAAAATTGAATCACTGTATAAGTTATGCATACATTAAGTATAAGTGGATATTTTACAAGAGTTTTCCCAAGTGATTGTACCAATATTTACTCCCAACACCAGGATATGAAAATTCTAGTTGCTCTACTTCCTCACCAACATCTAGTATCAGCAATTTCTCTCATTTTGTCTTTTACCTATTTGATGTCTTTTACCTAGTTGATGCACAATAATTATGTATATTAAAAGTACAATTTGATGCATTTTGACATATATACATACATGGATACAGCTGACCCTTGAACAACATAGAGACTGGGAGGTCTGACCACTGTACAGTCAAAAATCTGCATCTAACTTTGACTTTTCTAAAACTTTACTATAATTATCCTCTGGTATCTGTATTGGTTTCCAATATCCATGGAAGCTCCAGCCCCAGTCCTCTGTCTCTGCAGATGCCTCCTCTGCAGATTCAACCAACTGACATCCATGGTTGGTTGAATCTGTGAATGCAGAACCCCTGGATAGAAAAAAATCTGCCATTTAATGAGACAAGTGTAGTGCAAACCCATGCTATTTATGGGTAAACTGTACAAACATATATTTGACACATATATAATACTATTGCCACAATTAATACAATATCATTATCACCCCTACATTTCATTAAACCCCTCTGTAATCCAGACATAACTCTCTGCTTTCTCCTACCCCTATTCCCAGAGTAAATACTAATTAGCATTCTCTCACTATAGAGCAGTTTTCAATTTTTAAACTTCACATAAATGCAATCATAGAATATGAAATCTGTGCTCCATGGATACTTTAAATTAGCATAATTCCTAGGAGTTCCACCTGTGTTATTGTGGGTATCATCATTGATTCTTGTGAATTCTGATTAGGATATGCCAGACTTTCTTACCTAATTACCTAAAGATAGCTCTAGGACTGGATTCTAATACTTGACTACAACTGCTATAAATATTTTTGTACAAGTTATTGTGTGAACATATGCTTTCCTACCTCTAGGATAAGTGCCAAAGAGTAGAATTACTGGGTCGTTGGATAAAAGTATATTCCATTTTAAAGAATGTGTCAACCTATTTTACAAACCAACTTCGTTGGTTTATGCCACTAACAATAAACAAGCTTATCAGTGATGCCACATCCTGGCCAATAGTCTTTTTTCAATGTTTATTATTATAATGTGAGTAGTGTCTTATTGTGGTAATGGTATCATTATTTTATAACAGCTTTACTAAAATATTCATATAGCATATAAATCACTCATTTAAATTGTACAATAAAGGCATTTTAGTAAATCACAAAACTGTACAACAATCATCACTATCTAATTATAGGATATCATCAGGCCCAAAAAAACTACATAACCCTTAGCAGTCCTGACAATTTCTTCATTCCCAACCACTGGAAACCACTCGTTTACTTTTTCTCTGCATGGATCCTAATAAAAATGAAATAATGGATTTTACTGCTGGCTTCTCTGGGGATGGGATTCCTTAGAGACATCTAAACCTGGCTTGTTCTCCCCAGTGGTCACCAGATCCCTGGTTTTCATAGTTGCCAGGGTTGGGAGGCAGTTGGAGAGAGGAAAATAAAAAAAAAAAAAAAGGATAACTTATAAGAACATCAAGTTCACTAAGATTTGATTGCTTTTTTGAGAAAAACAAACAAAAAGACCTCCTCAGATTGCTGTATTTGGTTAATTTTCAGAGTTCTGAAGAGCTGATTTTGACATTGTTCTCATTACTTCCATTGAGTACCAAGTTTTTGGATGTCATACTCTAACACTTTCAAACAGCTCTTTAGACCCATGGATTTTACAGTGTGAACACAGTCTCTGCAGTCCTGAGTGAGTTGTACCTGTTCTGCCAGTCAATTCAAAACGATGTACCTTCAAACAGTCGTTACCTCTTCTAATGTATATTTGGTAATATGGTGAGCATATAATGTATGTAAGAAGATCTCCAATTTCACCACAATGTTTCTGACAAAAGTAAACCTTGTATCTTTGAAGACAAGAAAGTTTCAAGCCACTTAAAACAATCTATTGTCAGTTAAGACTTTACTAGAATGCCTGAACATATAGAATTTCATTTCCTATACCCGTCCTGCCTAGTGTAAGCTAAGTGTATACACTTTGGTGTGTATGAGAGAGAGAATGTGTGTATGTGTGTGTGTGCCCATGTAACATCAAATTCCAAATAACTATCAATACTACAGAACATTTATGTGGGATGACTTTAGTTTTCTTCTTTCCTTTTTGTGTTAAGATGACATAGAACAAAGATTTTACTTATCATTTCTCAGGTAATTAGTCTTTTCTCTTTTTCTTTTTCTTTCAATTCTAGAAAAATAGTAACTGCAATTAGCTATGCAATCTACTTATTTCTAAATACTTTAAGTTGTTTATCTGACCTTCACTTAGACTATCTCAAAGTTTCAGAGTTTAAATGATTATTTATTGCTTTAAAGAAGAGAACAATATTCTGACCTTTCTTCCCTCTGTAAGTACTGATTACAAGTCATATTTTCTCTAGTGCTTGTGACAAAAAGAAATAGAGGAACTTCACTGCAAGTGACACCAGTGGATACAGGAAAAGATCAGAACATGTTCTAGATTCAAGTGTTTCTATATGTACCACTTGGGTATCAGAGGATATACTAACATACAATAGTCTACCAAAAGCTTATAGCTGCAGTATTCAAATTTTAGAAGGCATCCATATTCATTGGCAATGTTAAATTTTTTCATATTCTTATTGCCAAGTGTTTTATGGAGGACAATGATAACAGAGGAATGAAGCTTTTTTGTTTTCATCAATAATGTTATTAATATTTTATGTTTCTGGGCCTCCCCGGTGGCACAGCGGTTGAGCGCTGGGTTGCGAAGCTGCCCGCGGCCTCTGCGGTGCCGGTTCGATCCCCGGCTGCTCTCCGGCCACTGGAGGAGGGTCCCACATGCCGCGCAGACCTCTCCTGCCGCCCGCTGCTCCCCACTTCGGTCCTTCTGTCTGCTCTGCTCCCCGCTCTGGCTCTGGTGAATTCTCTCACCCTCCCGCGCTTCTGACTGTACCCAGTGCATGTATAAACAAAACAAACAAACAAAACCAGCAAACAAATAAATAAAGCATGCCTCTATCAAAAAAAAAAATATTTTATGTTTCTGGACCCTTTCTTAAAAAGTAGAGACAGAAAATGATGACTGAATAGGACAGAAGTCTTCTATAGTACCGAAAAATTTCTCCATCTCAATAACGATACTGTCTTTCCATAAATATAATGACTTCCTCTTTAATAGAAAAGCCACATACATTACAGAGAAGAACAAAGGATGAACTCTCCCACACTACTGGTGGGAGTGCAAACTGGTCCAACCACTATGGAGAGCTGTGTGGAGATTCCTCAACCTACGAAAGATAGAGCTTCCATATGATCCAGCAATTCCACTCCTAGGTATTTACCCAAATGACACAGAAAATTAATCCCAAAGGGTACCTGCACCCCTATGTTTATAGCAGCACTATTTATATTAGCTAAGCTATGGAAACAATCCAAATGCCCAAAAATAGATGACTGGATCAAGATGATGTGATTCATATACACAATGGAATATTACTCAGCAATCAAAAAAGATAAACTCATTCAGTTTGCAGCAACTTGGATGGAGCTAGCAGGGAACATGCTCATCAAAATAAGCCAGAAAGAAAAGGAAAAATAGAGGATGGTCTAACTCATAGCAGAAATTTAGAAAACCTAAATAAGGGACCAGGAAAAAGACTAATTATAATAAAGTAAAAATCAAAATCAACAAACAACAAACAACTATAAACCAAAGACACTACTGTGGGGGAGGTGGGGAGAGGAAAAATTAGGGTCAAAATAAGGGGAATGCAATTGTATGGGGACTATAACCAAGATGAAAATGCATACATTGTGCAAAAATGAAAAATGATGTAAGAATTATATAAAATAAAATATTAAAAAATAAAATAAATGACACATAAAACCACTATTTAATGGGTACAATTCCTCACACTTTTAGTCTGTCTATCCATCCATCCATCTAGTGATCCATCCATCCACACACCCATTTATCCATCTATGTGAAATATATTAAGAATGAGAGAGATATCCTCTTTGTACTCCTTCTATCATATTTACCCTTTTTCCGAGGACAACCACTGCGATGAATTTAGCTCTTTTCCATGTTTATAGATGTTGCTACATTTCTGTTTCTAGAACAGTATCTAGTATTGCTTCTTGATTTTCCTTCAATTTATCAAAACGATATTGACTAAAAATTATGCAATTGGCACTTCATTTATTTCCAACTTAATAAGAGAAATGATAAAATGGAAGAGACTGGTCACCAAGTACACTCAGGAACACTACAGCAAAGCACACACAGTCATCCCTAATTTGTACTAACCAAACAAAGCTCCAGGAGTGGAGACATGGGTATAAACCAAGCATGTATTTTATATTTACTGACACAAAAAAAGAAGGAACATACTTGACTCCAGGCCATACTCTACATTTATTTATTTATTTTTAAAAATTTATTCATACAAGCACTGGGTATAGTCAGAAGCACCGGAGGGTGAGAGAATTCACCAGAGCCAAAGCAGGGAACAGAAACAGGTGACCAATGAAGTACACTGCTGAGGGGAGCAGCAGGCTGCAGGAGATGTCTGTGCGCCATGTGGGACCCTCACCCGGGTCGGGGATTGAACCGGCGCTGCAGAGGCTGTGGGCAGCTTCGCAACCCAGTGCTCGACCGCTGTGCCACCAAGGGAGGCCCCATACTCTACATTTAAAAAGAAGTTAACATGTTTCTTCCTATACCAAAAAGCATAATTTTTTTTTAAATTTTCAGTACATACTTGTTATTAATATTTATTTTTCAGAATATTTACTGAAGGAAATTTTCTCCCTTAGTACTGGATAAATAACATATATCAATCCTCCAAATAATTAAAACATTTTAGAATGTTCATGTGAGTTGTTCTAAAGCAGATGAGATGATAGTGTTTGATTGCTCATTGTAGGCAAATGAGCATTTTCCATGCACCTAGTAATTGCCAGTGAGCAACAGGGATATAACAGCATAAAAACAGGAAAAGCCCTTCTCCCAAGAGTTAATATTCTAATGTAGTAGGAGTGATCATAAGCAAATAAGCACATAATTTCTCCATTGGTATCATATAAAGTGAAATGAATGAATAGTCAGTTGAGGGTCTTATTTAAGTGGATGCCCTTCCCCAAAGAAGATCATTTGGATAAGAGGAGTTTTGAGTCCAGATTTTAAGGAACTGATGGAATTAGCCATATGACTAATATATAAATACAAATACAAATGAGGAAATAAAAAAAATGCTAGATAAGTAACATAAGAATCTGAGGCAAAAAAGAACCAAGGAGATTTTCTAAGATAACCCTTTTGTCCTATTTCAATCCCTTTGGCAACTGGTAGGTTATATGTTCTCCTATATTCTGAATACTAACTTGGTTTCTCTTCCTATAATAAATCTTTCATGTGAAAAATTATTTGGGGTGATATCTGAACTGATTCTGCGAGCAAAATTTTGTGGATCATACAATCAATATCTCCCTTTTACAAATGAGAAAACTGAGAGTCTATTAGGTTTTATCCTGGGCCAGCATAACTTGCTTCCTGTTTGTTCTAAAAAGTGCCGTCTTAGGGCCTCCCCGTGGCGCAGCGGTTGAGCACTGGGTTGCGAAGCTGCCCGCTGCCTCTGCAGCACCGGTTCGATCCCCGGCTGCTCCCTGGCCACCAGAGGAGGGTCCCGCATGGCGCGCAGACCTCTCCTGCCGCCCGCTGCTCCCCTCAGCAGTGAACTTCTGTCCTTCTGCCTGCTCTGCTCCCCGCTCTGACTCTGGTGAATTCTCTCACCCTCCCGCACTTCTGACTGTACCCAGTGCTTGTATAAATCAATTAATCAATCAACCTTGTATAAATAAATAAATAAATCTTTAAAAAAAAAAAAGTGCCGTCTTAAGTCCTTTAGTGCATCCCCCCCCCCCCGGTCCTTTTTAAAGATTTATTTAGCTATGCATACAAGAACTGGGGTAAAGGCCAGAAGTGGTGGTGGTGGTGAGAGGATTCACCAGAGACAGAGTGGGGAACAGAACAGGCAGACTGAAATACACTGCTGGTGGAGCAGCAGGAAAGATAGGAGAGATCTGCTATACCATATGGGTCAGCTCCCTGGTCAGTGATGGAACTTGTGCTGCAGAAGTTGCAGATAGCTTCACATCTGTGCTTAATCCCTTGCGCTACCAGGGAGGCCCCCCAGTGCTTCCCTCCTTGATGTGGTTTCTCTACCAGTGGACTTATCCATGAGCCTGCTGAAGAAGTTCACACAGTCATCCCTAAGCCACTCTGCTCTCACAGTCCTCTGTGAGTGAGGTCAGTTCTCCTAAGGGGAATGGGTTTGAATGCTCCCCCTAAATCCTGCTCTGTTTAGGATCTCTGGCTTTACCTGTGATTGTGCTAGAGTGCAATAATCAATACTAGAATTCTTACTTTTCCCAGTGAGAAATTTTAATTAAATTAATATTCAACTTACAAACATGTTACAAATTACATTCTTATGGAATATATTGTGTAAAATAACATAACAATTTACCTCTTGCCAAGGATTTTGGGGTCAGGCATGTAATATTTCTAACTATTGCACGAAGTGAGCTTGATTTGATTTTTTTAGTGATCGCTGTTATGTTATTTGTTGTTGTTGCTGTTTTTGGCCAATGTGGTGCTTAGACATCTTTTTGTTTTTTTTGAGACAACTGATGGGATATATGTATTCATATGTTCATTGCAGCACTATTAACAATGACTAAGTTATAGAAACAACCTATGTGCCAATGACAGCAGTGGATTAAAAATATGCACATGTACATGATGAAATACCATTCAACCATGTAAAAACAAAAGATGACTGGCAATTTGTGACAGCATGGATGGAAATGGAGGGGATTATGCTAAATGAAATATGTCAATGGGAAAAAAGACAGTTTTTCCTGTTTTCTTCACTTTGGTCCTCCCTCTATATCCTAAATCTTTGGAAGACACTTCATTTTTCTGACTTATAATACAATAAAGGTCACACCAAGCCTGTATGTCTATCCTCATCTCATTTTTTCACACCCACAGCAAATAATAATGATCTATATGATAAATTTGGACAGACACAGGTGTAGAACTGTACACATATTATTTGAGTTATATCAATCTTGAGTGTGTATTTGCAATGGAAAATGTCCAACCATTCATTTCTAAAACTCTGCTTGTAACAGTTGCACTTGGTGGGTAATTAGCACTTAATAGCCAGTACTATGACTGGCTATTCTCTTACTCAGTTTCCTCAAAAGTTGCATGAAAGGTCAACTTTTGTTTGCCTTGAGTTAGTGATCAATTAATTGATAATACTTTGAGTTAATATATTAAGTATAATTTGTGGGTGGTGATTAGGAATCAAAGCAGCTCTGTGACAACTTAGGAATGGAATCCAGAATGTTGTATGAATAGAATGATTTGATACTTCATATTTGTAGCAAATTTATTTTGGCTGGGTGGTGATTCTTACTAATAATAATCTGACATAGTGACTAAAATAATGTATCTCCTTGACTTAGACAAAAACCTACATCACTTCTGACTGCAGACAAATTTAGCATACTTTAATTATTAAAAGGTATAGACTTTCCCACCTTAGTTAATTCATCATAATTTGGATTTTAAAGTAGAAATATCATTTGTCATAAGGTGTAACATTAGCTAGAGAGTTTCATCAAGCTTTGTGTAGTAACTACAGAGCAGATGCCCATGACGTGCTGGGTGTGATGTCCATCAAGCAGACCCTTGAAAAGATAAAGACTTTAGGCTAAGGCCTCACTGCCCTTAACTTTGCAGTCCTCTAAGAATGAAGGCAGGTGATGCTTTATAAGCAGGCTCACGGGACTTTTTCACACATTATTTATGGGGACCCCCATATCAACTTTCTCTCTTTCTTTGGTGGATCCACACTTTTAATATTTCTTTGTCAGCAGTCACTTTGACAGGGTCCTCAACAGCTTTGTCCCAGATGATATGAATGAAGATGAGAAACATTTGATGCCATTGACAGCTATGGCTTCACAAAGACATATTAGTCCGAAGCAAGCCATAGAATCTTTAGCAAAAGGTGCAGAACTCACTTGCAGTGCTTGAACTTAGGACATCCTGACAGGAAACCTGCCATGGTTACAGCAAGTTCATGGAGACGATGGTTGAGATTTTCATTCCTTCCAGCCTACTGGTTGATCCTTCCCCTTCTTACACTTTTTTTTTTTTATTATTACAAATTGCCACTAAGTCTATGAACACAAGCTTTCCCTCATTCTATCTCAGTTCCCCTTTGATACTGTACAGCAGTAATTTCAACAATCTAATCATTTCCAAAATTGATGGCTGGGTGTCCCCACACCTTGCAATTAAATCCTAAAGTGAAATACTGGAAAGAGACCTTTGAGGAATGGAGCCATAGTTCAGTTTCAAGTTTCATTCAAGAAAAATGAACTCCACAGTTATTGCAAGTCCTTACACTTTAACTCCTCTTTCAGTGCCTACCTCAACCATCCCTGTGTCTACACATAAATACCTTCCAAAAAGAAAACATCAGCCAAAGGTCAACTGAATTACAGCTATGGTTCCTGGTTGCTACTAAAATGCAAAACAAAAACCCATAAGTATTTTCAGGAACAGGAGGTATTCCCTTTTCTGAATCACTGAAGAGCTGGACCTTTGTCAATGGTGAGAGATTCAGAGACACAACCCAAGTGAGAGCCCAGTTTTTTTTTTTTTTTTTTTAAGATTTATTTATTTTTATACAAGAGCTGGGGTACAGGCCAGAAGCATGGGTGGGTGAGAGGATTCACCAGAGACAGAGCAGGGAGCAGAATAGGCAGACGACAGAAATACACTGCTGAGGGGAGTAGCGGGTGAGACAGAAGAGGTCTGCTGCCCCATGTGGGATTCTTGCTAGTCAGGATTGAACCCGCACTTCAGAGGCTGCGGACAGCTTCACAGCACAGTGTTCAACCCACTGTGCCACCAGGGAGGCCTGAGAGCCCAGTTTTATGTCCTTAGTTTTGAATCCAATTTCATCCCTGCCTGGTGAGTGAGCTAAGTGTTACTTGAATATGTTGGAGGAAGAAAAAATGGTTTCAGTGGAAAACTAGATATTTATTATAGCATGTTCTTCAACATTTCCTGATTCTGGTTTTATAGGAGCTATTTTACAACTTTAAGTGTAGTTAACTGTAGGAACACAAGATATATCTGATCTCTAGACATGCAAATCAATTCTTTCTCCTTCCACCAAAGCCTGCAGAAAATATAATATTTCATGCATTTGTACATTCATTTCCATTTTCCTGATATATTGAAGATTTTGTTCTTTAAAATTCACATTTAAACAGACTATAACATATCACCACTTCTTCTCTCTGAGTAAAATCTTTAACGCATGTTCATTTTGTATTTATATGAAAGTCGTGATTTTGTCCTTTTGTGAAAACCATTTTTAACAATTTTGGAAGTCTTCCACTGAGATGTCTCATGGACTCACCTTGTAAATCCAGGTTAACTTCATGACGTCACCTGCAGGGTGCCAGATATGCTCCAGAGAGAGTCCAAAGCAGCAACAGAACTCTGCTGACTCTGTCATTCTAAATTTAATTTTCCTCTCAATTTCTTTTATGTTTTGCTCTTGTTTTTATTTTTGGATTTCTTTTTTGGCTAATAGGTTGTCTGTCATTGATGTAAGGAATGACTATAAATTTGGTTTTATGGTTACTTGATGATCTCTGTAAGAGATATCATGAATTTTAAGAGCTCTATACTTTATTGGGTAGGTGACAGCATAATAACTCTTTGGTTAGTCTTTTTATGTTTGTCTGTTTCTCAGTTTTGAGCTCCAATCAATTAAGAATTTCATGCCCACTGGAAAGAGAGCAGCTCTCAGGTATCAGGACCAGTGAGTCTGGCATTTCAGTGTTTTACTGTTGACCCAAAGCAGGAATTTTAGAATTAATGATAAAAGCACTTTCTGCCTGTGTCTCTGTGTCTCTATGTGAATAATGCAGAAAAGTTTTTTTTTTTTCTCTATCTTGTAATATTTTCTATTTTACATGTAGAAATATGCCAAGAAGATATTCTATTTAATGCTAGATCATATAGTTTTATTTATTCATTTATTTAAAAGATTTATTTATTTATACAAGAACTGGGGTACAGGCCAGAAGCATGGGAAGGTGAGAGGATTCACCGAAGACAGAGCAGGGAGCAGAACAGGCAGACGGACTGCAGAGGGGAGCAGCAGGCGAGACAGGAGAGGTCTGCTGCGCATTGTGAGTATCTCCCTGGCCAGCCAGGAATAGAACCAGCACTGCAAAGGCTGCAGACAGCTTCACAGTGCTGTGCTCAACCCGCTGTGCTACTGGGGAGATCCCAGATTTATTTATTAAATTACTCTCTCAGAGTATTAAAAAATGGATTATTCCTAAACCCCATGAAAGAAGAAAGTTTTATTGCTACTATTTTAAATATGCTAGATTAAAGGAATATTTCTAAAGACATTAACTCACAAACACTTAAAGAATCCAAACTTACATAATCTAGGTAACCCTAAATTAGTAATAACTGGTTTATACAACTGCTATGACTTCTTGGATTTATCAGAATTAAATAAAGTATAGACTTTATAAAAATTCTACTTGGGTGTGTTACAAATGGGTTCTGATTAAACTAAAATAACTTAATGTTTAAGATAAAGAGTGTTATAAATTTGTTTCATTAAACTGAATCATTATGTTGAAATACTTTATTTCAATCAAACTTACATTTTATAGTATGTCAATGTGAACATAATTTCCAAGATCTTGAGGTAACAAAACCTTGAACTGATACTAAATTAAGTTAATGGACATTAGAAGCCCAGATCATTTTTAAATATAGAAAATTGAAACACTGATCAGTATCATTTTAATTTTATATGTTTTAGGCTATTTTTATGTGCTATAAAAGGCATCTTAGAGTCTGTTATTGACTATATTGATTTTTCTTGTCATTTTGCCATTTAAAAATTATTTATTGGTTGTTAGTAACTACAGAAAACATGTTATATGAATTTATCAGCTCTGTAAAGCTCCTAAAATGTGTGACAAGACAGTTCTCAGTTATCTGCATCATCTGCTCCCATGAACAAACAATAACATAAACGATTTAGACTCTTTTCCTTTTTGTTCTTGAAATCACTTTATATTCTTCTACCTATTGGTGATCCCAAAAGGGTTTTGTTTATATGTATGGGGGGGGGTTATATAATTAATGACATTGATCACATTAGAAACTGAAACAAAAATCTATTAAATGACTATTAATGATTTATTTGAAGATGGTAATGGTGAGTTGTTAGTGTTTACAACATCTTAGAAATATTATAAAGCTACTTGTGTTCATAGATAACTTGAGATCTAGCCTAAGTTAAAGTATCAATTTGCTTCAGAATTATCAGAGAGCATATATCAGATAAAACTGGCAAAATGATTTCATTAACCTTAATTTACTACATGAGTCCGGAAAGCTATGAAGTTTGTTAAGATGTTTAACAAATTTGCTCAGTGTTTATGGGTTTGTTTTCGCAGGTTGTTGTTTATTACCTTAGCCTAGAATAGGGA
Organism: Talpa occidentalis; assembly: GCF_014898055.3. Classification (NCBI taxonomy): domain Eukaryota; kingdom Metazoa; phylum Chordata; class Mammalia; order Eulipotyphla; family Talpidae; genus Talpa; species Talpa occidentalis. The sequence continues at coordinate 87,191,589 of NW_023605305.1, forward strand.
TTTGATCCTTTTCTGTCAGCTAGCAAAGATTCTTTATCTTACTGAAATAATTTTCTTGGTTTGTTAAGTCCTTGATGATTTAATAAAATAAAAGGTCCCCAATTGAGCTTCCCTGGTGGTGCAGGCGGTTGAGCGCCGCACTGTGAAGCTGTCCGCAGCCTCTGCAGCGCAGGTTCGATTCGGGCTGGACAGGAAGAAACCCACGTGGCGTGGCAGACCTCTCCTGTCTCGCCCGCTGCTCCCCTCAGCAGTGTACTTCAGTCCGTCGACCTGTTCTGCTCCCTACTCTGTCTCTGGTGAATCTTCTCACCTTCCCGTGCCTCTAGCCTATACCCCAGTTCTTGGTTAAAAATAAATCTTAAAAAAAATAAAATATTTATATGGCTATAACCTTATTTCTTTAGTCTTGGTCTAGAGATTCCCAGACAATCTTCCACTGAGCATATACATCAATATTAACAATGTTTTTTTTTTAAAAATACAGATATTTAAGACTTACTACAGACATATGAGCCCTTAGCAGTCTGCATGCTAAATACTCAGTAAATTCTTACTAAAGACTTGGTTTATGAGACATATATGTGTAAATAAGTATATTATCTATATTATTTATAAACACATCTTTATTATATTTGCATATATGTTAATATAGTGATGCATATTTTAAATATATATTTTTAATGTTAAGCTATAAGTCAATTTTTTCCTTTATAAATGTTATTTATACATTTTTATAATACAGATGTAAGTTCACTCTGTTCTTTAAAAATATCCTTAATCACTATGCTTATAGATAGTTCATCTAAAGCATTTTGTGGAACTGATCTTTTTATTTAGCTTTTTTCAACATACCGCAGCATCAATCTAAATTTCTGGTCCATTGTATTATTCTTGCTAAAACTCAATTTAGGCTTTGCACGTTTGAAGTCTCAGCAGAAATTAGCCAGAACCACTTGAAATCTCTCTTTATGGACAATTTTAGTTTTACTTTGATCCTTCCCTGAATGTTTTGCAGCTATGAACTTCAGTTGTTCTTGTCCTCAGAGAAGGACTGTCTCGGAGAACTGTGACAAAAGACATACCAGGGACTTCAAACAACAGATCCTTCAAAGACCAGACTCCTGAGCACAGGCTTTAGATAGCATTTCTGAGACAAACGTTATACCATACGGAGCAGCTGAGTCAAATTTCCAGAACTCTTTCATTGAAAGCGGCAAAGTTCAACTACTAGTAAGAATTAATTACATAGGACTGCATAAATTAAGGGTAACAGTGGAATAATTTATGTTGCTTACTTAAAACACAAACTCTGTATATGATATATATTCTATGTATTACATATATTGCCTTTGTTATTTGTTATACAAACATGAGCACACAAAAGCCTTTGCTACTGACCTCTCTGTAAATCCTAACAATTTGATAATTTAATAGATTGCAGTGGTAGGCTGAAAAGAAAATTTTTTAAGTGACACATTTTCACTGACACAGCAATTCAACAGCTCTCACCGCAACTCTACTTTTCAAGGAAGCATAGTTATTTCCACAGGTTCTTTTAAGATCTGTCCTTTTTGTAATTTAAAACTAAAAATACTGGTAAATGCAACCAAAGACTTTCCTGGAATGACAAAATCACAAATGATGTCCCTATAATCTGGTCTGTCCATCCACTTGTAAGGCACTTGATGGAATCAATTTTTACAAATTCTTTCCAGGAAAAGTGGTGGGGTCAAGTGTGATAGGGAGTAAGCAAGGAAGCTTCCGGAAAGTCAAGGAACCTGGGGATATCTGGTTGACATCAAGAAAAGAGAATCTCTCCAAATGTTTACACATTATAGGTGAAACCTAGGGAGACATGTTTGTGGGTTTGTCTTTCTACTTTCATAATAACAAATAATATGGGATTTACAAAGTCCAGCCCAAGACTCTTTATGAAAGCATGCAGCATGGCAAACACAAGACATCTACCATCATAAGCGAACACTCTACTCTTAAGCAAAGTCTCATGTCAAAGCTAGTAAGGCATGAGTGTTATTTTGTGAACAAACACAAACATCTTTCTTTTTTTGATTGGTAAGAAAAGAGACTATGGGGTAAAATCTATTCCTCAATGGAAATTACACACTGCTGGAAACACCTGTGTTATCTGAGTATTTTCTACAAGAGCAAGTGCGAAGTTCTTAGTTGTAAATAACTGATAGTAATGAGGAAAAATTCATTAGGAGAGAAAAGAGTCTTTGGATGCAGGTGTCAGCTCTCCCCACCAAGAGAAGTGTGAATAGATTCCTCCACCAGCTTCAGAACTCCATCACAACTTAGCCTCCCACACTTCCATTTTCCCTTCTATGATCTGTGAGGCTATTTGTCTTTTCTACCTTTCCTGAGGTCCTGGTAAGTGTCTACCTGAAACTATACAGAGCACAGGAAGAGAAATAGAAAAAAAATTTTGAGCCACTACCTGAGTATGGGCATTAATTTTTTAATACTTCAAAATAATTGAAAGTGTTTTCTAGCATTCATGCCTTTTGCATGTTTCCCTTACTTGTCATTCATTTATTATGAATATACTCTGTCTCTTCCAATAAGGTGTCTGAGCAGATGTGCACAGTAGAACTGGAGTTGGTAGCCAGAATGGCACTGTCACCCTCCTTCCACAAGCAGCTGGAAGTCTCCTTTTGGAAGCCAGAGCAGTAACTCAGTAGGAGCAGAATCTAGCACCTTTCTTATGCCTGAGTTACTTAGCCATCTAAACCTTAACCCCAAGCATGGCAGAGGGAGAAGACACTATTCTTCTAGTGGAAGCAACAAATACATTGGAAAGGAAAATGTTTGGGGTTAGGGAAAACAGAAACCAACCTTTTCACAGAATTTTCCAGCTTCACATTTTGTTTCTAATGCCTGAAATTTTTCTTTGAATTTTTTTCTGTTGGAGGGCAAATGAAGGACACTTAGGCGGATTTTAAGAGAGATAACTCAAAGACACTTCCCAGGGCAGTGGCACAAGAAGCCTGAGGAAGATGACCTCTGGAGGATCCACCTCTTTGGAGCCAGAGAGAGGCAGCCTGTTTCTAGACTTCACAGTGTTTGCAGGAAGCCTGCACTTGCATTTGACCTGCTTGCTTCTCCCTACAGGGCAGGCCTTTGCCTGTGCTTCATAGCAGGAAGGAGAGAGATCTGTAATCACAGCAATATTTATTTCTGGGTTTCTATGGGGCCTGCACTACCTCTTTGTATTCAATATCTTCTCTTACATGAAGTCTATCCTTTAGACCCAGTCCACACTCCAGGGCCAGGTCCAAGTCTAGCAATGGTTCTGGCCATCAGCACCACTTTTCATAGGATCAGATTGTTTGCATCAGGGGTTGGTCTCTGCCCAGGGGCCCACACTAGTTTGTTCAAAGAAATTTGCTGACTTTCCTTTCCCCTGGGAAAAATCTATGTAACAAACAACTTATCCTTTGGGTTTACTTGTTTGAAGAGTCTCTTTCTCAACAGGGTCCCTGTCCTGGGCAGAGCAGCTTGTTTCCATTCTATAAAGGGTGATCCCCAGACTTGCACCTCCCTCTGAATTATCTTCTGATGAGAATTCCCTTTTCTTTGCATCTAAATCTTTCCCAGGCACTGAATCATTTTTTAAAAAACTTTTTTTTAAAAGATTTATTTATTTATACAAGAACTGGGGTCAGAGGTGTGGGAGGGAGAGAGAATTCACCAGAGACATAGCAGGGAACAGAACAGGCAGACGGACCAAAGACACTGCTGAGGGGAGCAGCAGGCGAGGCAGGAGAAGTCTGCCACGCCATGTGGGTCTCTCCCCGGCTGGCCAGGAATTGAACCCATGCTGCAGAGGCTGCGGTCAGCTTCACAGCACAGTGCTCAAGCCGCTCAACCCCAAGGTCAGTCACATGGGCTATCAGACTTTGTCTCTGCTGCTAGTAATGAGGGTTGAAAAATGCATTTGCTTGTTTCCTAGTCTGATATGCTTTGGCAAATCAGAGGCAGCTTTGGGCCCTCTGGCCTCTCTCCACACACAGGTATGTCTTAGCATGAACTGGGGGGTATCTTTTTTTGTAATCACCTATTCTCTATGATCTTCCTCATGGACTATACCAAGGAAGTGAGAAACCCAAGGTCCGGCATCTGTTCCCCAGGGGGAAAGGTGGTTTGGTGAAGGGGCCAGGAATGGACCATTTTCCTCTGATATATTAATAGTTATGTGGATTAGGATCTTGATAGTGGGTAGCTTCAAAATTCATAAGTGTGAGGTAAAGAACCTGTAGTGTAGTAGGTAACAGCTGTGTCACATGCTCGAGACCACCCATCTCTGATCTTACATTTGCAAAGATAACTTTTGGGAGTGTATTGAAGAAGCCAGAGAAAGTCAGTGGTCAATGGAAAGGGCTCCCGGAGGCCAGGGAGCAAGGGGAGCTGGGAATTTTTGTTCACTGAGTGACCTTCTTGTTTTCAAATCATATGCTACTTCTTCTAATAAATGAATGAAATAACAATAAATATTTCACACAGTGATCAACATAGTCACTGTTGATAATTTGAGCACAGGAAAAAATAACAAGGGAGGAATGGGTGTTTCTTCAACTATTTTTAAAAAGTAAATTTATTCCAAATGTGATTATGTATGTGATTTAAATGTATCTCCCTGGTTAAAAATAGGGGTTCTTCTGGTACTATTTTCTTCTATATTGACTTTTCTTAGTAAATCACAATTCAGGAAATCAGTTGTTAATGTCAAATGGAACAAAAGATTTTCTCTGAAAAAACACTAAGGGATAAGCAAGTGAAAAACTATATTCATTCTTTATAATTAGTGTATTATACTCTTATTTTATTAAAATGTATTATTCATTAAAATCAGTAAAATGTTTGGATTGTTTAATCATTGTTGCTAATTTTCTGAAAAATGCTAACATTTAAAAAAGTAAATGATTAATGGTATGGGTATATTCTACATATTGCACCATTACTTAAGAAAAATGTGTCAAATACAAATTTAACCTGATAACTTAAAATATTAAAAAAAATCCATTTTTAATCTTTTTATTTAGCTCATTATTTAAACATTCTGGATACACAGTGAATAAAGTTAACACTCTGAGAGTTATGATTAGGATTTCAGTAGTAGGCAAAATTCTCAATTAGCAAAGACTTCATATAGATCTTTAGTAGTGAATTAACCGAATTAACAATGGCATGGCCAAAACAACATCACTTAAGCACACCAATTTAAATGAACAATTACTTATTAGAAAATATTCAAGGATAAGTTATTGTTTGCAGCAAGCTTTAAGGAAACTGATTTATTTACTAGCCAGTTCTAAATACACATCTTTGTGATTTTTCTTTCCTTCTGACTTTCTCCCTCTCTTTTTACTCTCTCCTTACATTCTCTTTCCACTGGAAGAATCATAGTATTGAACTGTAAGAAGACTATAGGATTGGCAGCTCAATTTTAATTTCTTAGTTGATTATGCCACTTAACTTTCCTATCCATAGAAAGTATAATAACAAAGGTATATACTTTTTTTTTTTAATTTGTGATGGAAATCTGCTGAGTGTATTTCTGGGAAGGAGATCATGTACTCAACTGCCCCTTATTTATACTTTCATAATAAAATTATAACAATGGAAGATGAGAATACTGCAAAAATATTTAAAAGCCTGGATCCTATGTGATCGAGGTCTATGCGATCATTTGCAGATGCCAAGACAAGCCTTCAAAGGTAAGTGGTTTACTGGGAAGCAAGTCCAGTAAGCACTGACTGAGGAGAGGGAAGTCAAAGGAGGGAAGGGGGTGTACGTAGTGCACATTCTCATGTCTGCCACCTGCATTTCAGTCTCATCTACCACACACTGGATCAGAACAGTATCTGGGGGACTCAGGGCCATCCCACCATAGGGATCACTCTCTGAGCATCCCCTTTAAGGCTGCAAAGGCCTGGGGAGAGCAGACTGTGGCTGCCAGAGAATTCTCAGGAAACAAGAGGTGGAGACAGTACTCATGCCTGAGGCAGTATGGGTGGGGCAGCTGCTTCAAATATATAGACACTTAGAGTGACGGTGCACTTGATAAACCTTCCCTGTGGTCTGTGGTTTCAAGTGTGTTTTCTCTGTTACTGCTTTCACTAGACTACTTCCAAGGGCGGGGAACTGGGCAGGGCTTCCAGACAGGATGGGTCTGGATGGTGAATGAGGCCAGTTACAGAACTGCCAGTTACTGGGCTGCACTGTGGGGGTCCTGTGCACTGATGTCTGCCTATGCAATAAGTTTCTGGTCCTAGAAACCATCTTAGTTTTCATTTGGAGATGCTCCTCCCCCATGCACACACTCACAGTTCACAAGAATAAGGACTGCCACATGTTAGTTTAAATCAGAACAAGTTAAGTAAATGCAGGTGAATTTCTAGCAACTTTGCCAAGAATCCCCAAAAAGGGGCCTCTCTGGTAGCACAAGGGGTTAAAACTCAGCACTATGAAGCTACAGGCCCACTGCAGCACAAGTTCCGTCCCCGGCCAGAGAGCTACCTACATGGCATGGCAGACCTCTCCTATCTCGCCCACTGCTTCCCTCAGCAGTGTATTTTAGTCAATCCGCCTATTCTGCTGCCCATTCTGCCCTCTGCACCTACGACCTACATCCCAGCTCTTGTATGTGTAAATGAGTAAAATAAATCTTAAAAAAAAAGAATCCCCCCAAAGATGCCTATTTCATTGTTCTTAGTTCTGCTGAAGTTGGAAAGATTTTGTCCCTGATTTCTCTCTGGTCCTTGTGTAACCACAGGGAGAGAATCTCTATGAAATGAGTCAGCACTCTATGAAATGAGTGACAGTTGTGAATTTAACAGAGAGAGAAACTAGGTTATGAACCAAGATTTGGGGGTCTGGTCTCTTATCCAACCAGCCCTAAAGATCTACCCCTATGTTATTGGAACTTACATAATTAACTATGTAATTAATCCTAGTTGGAGTAAGATTTTTGAAGTTTTGAAAGTTCTTAAATGCAACACTGGATTATCCGATTTTTATAATATAGGCAGTAATATTAACGACCCATTGAAGGCATTTCAGCAAAAGCAAATCTTTAATAAGCAGAAACTGGTGTGACCCTGAGTGAGTTTCTTAAATTTTCAGTGCCTCAGTATCCTTGTAAATCTACATAACACTGTTACAGAGGGTTAAATAAGTTAATAAATGTAAAGTGCTTTGCATAGTTCATAAATCATATTCTGATCTCCCTGAGAGCTAGAACTATGACTAGTACCTACTTTTACCAGTTATAAATCTAGCACCAGATTTACTGTTTGCACACAGTAAACCATCAACATCCATGAATACATGGATAGAAGAATATGAAGTGATATTTAAAATACTGAGCAAACATTATGGTAGCAGCACTGTCAGTAGACAATAGCAGGCAGCTGTAAAGAACCAGCCCTGCCCTACTGAAAATGAGCCAGAAGGACTGAGAAAAATAGTATTAAAATTCAAATTATATGTAAATATAGCTTTATACACAGTATATAGTGCTCACTGTGTTCTAAATTGAGTGTCTTTGGAATTACCTTCAGGAAAACATATATAGGTTGATGATGCTCAATCAGCACTGCAGAAATTCAGAGGATAATTAGAGACTACTATGAACATCTATATACTAACAAATCCAATAACCTACACGAGATGAACCCACTCCTAGAATTATACAACCATTCAAAACTTAATAGTGAAGAAATAGGAATCCTGAACAGATCAACCACAAGCAAGGAAATGAAAACAGTAATCAAAATTCTCCCAAAAGAGAAAGTTCAGGACCTGATGTCTTCACAAACCTCCACAGATGAACTAACATCTATCTTGCTCAAACTCTTCCAAAAATGTGAAAAGGAGGAACACTCCCAAACAGATTTTATGAGGCCAACATTACTCTAAAACACCAAAAAATAGGAACACAAAAGAAAACTAAAGACTAATCTCCTAATGAACACATATGTTAAAATCCTCAGTAAAATTTTAGTAAACTGAATCAAACAATGTATTAAAAAGTTCATATACCATAACCAAGTGGGATTCATACAAGGGACACAAGAGTGGTACAACATCTGAAAATCAAGCAATGTAATTCACATCAACAAAAAGAAAAACCACATGATCACATCAATAGACACCAAGAAAGTATTTGATAAGTTCCAATATCCATTTATAATGTAAACCCTTGAAAAACTGGAGATAAATTTAAAAAGCCATAGATGACAAACTTGCAGTTAGCATTGTTGTTAATGGTGAAAAACTGAAAACATTTTCACTAAGATCTGGCACAAGACAAGGATATCCACTCTCAACACTACCATTCAAACATAGTATTATTGGTAGTCCTAACTAGAGCAATCAGGCAAGAGACAGATACAAAAGGAATCCAATTTGGGAAAGAAGAAGTAAATCTATCATTATTTGCAGACTACATGATAAATATACATCGAGAGCCCTAAAAACTCTATGGAAAAACTAAGTAAAACAAAAAACCAGTTCAGTGAAGTGGCAGGTTACAAAATCAATTGCTTCCCTAGATTCAAACAATGAGCTACAAGAGGAAGAAATTTAAAAAGCACCCAATGTACAATCACACACACATGAACTTAAATACCTGGGAATTAACCTTAACAAAGGAAGTGAAGGATCTGCTCAAGGAAAATTGTAAGGCATTGTTAAAGGAAAAAGTAGAAGAATGTAATAGAAGAAATGGAAAGCTATTTCCTGCCAATGGATTGGAAGAGTCAGTATTGTCAAAAGAGCCATCTTATCCAAAGTAATCTACAGATTCAGTGCAATCTCAATTAAAAATTCAATGGCATTCTTCAAAGAAATGGAGGAAACACAACTGAAATTCATAAGGAACTGCAAAATACCCAACACAGCCAAAGCTATATCCTAACAAATATTGGTTACATTTTAAAAATTGTATTTTTTTTATAGAGTAAACAATGGTTTACAACACTGGAGAGGATTCAAGGGAAAAGGTCCAAACATCCTCAGATGTATGTCACCATACCACCCCATCACCAAAACCCCCCCAGTCATGTATCACAGCCCATTGGGCCTGCTCTGCTCTTTGATCTCTACTATCTACTCTCCCCCTCTTGTAGACTCAATTCTTATATAAGATTGGCACCTCCGGTACCTTCCATGATGTCACAATGGTAAGAGTTCATCTTTTTTTTTTTTTTTTGGTAACTGAATAGGTTCCATTGTCTATTATTAAAACTCATTAGCAGCACAAATTTCCTTCATTCTATAACTTCTCTTACAGAGACTACTCTTGAAAAAAATAGTCATGATTTTCCATTCCTCTAGTATTTTCCTTATAAGCAGTGCCTAACCTATGCTATACCATTCACTTGCTAACTGGACATTTCTGAAGTGGTGTGCTGAGTATTTGCACAGAACTCCTATGGAAATAGCTTCATTTTAACATCAAATCTCCCCATACAGCTGGAGTTGGTTTTACTATTCATTTTGAATCATGAGCTCTTTGATAAATACCACTTTCAGTGTCCCTTCCACCCCTCAAGAAAGGGTAGAATATTGCTAGAATGAGAGAATTTAGGATCTCCCCCTATGTCACAGATTTGAATCAGTATGAAAATCTAGCTCTTCTCACCCACAGTCCTCTAAAACATGCAAAGTCTAAGTCTGTCCTAGAACGGAATCCACAAGTAACACTGAAATCCACATTGTAATTGGCTAATAAATAAAAGAATACACCAACTAAGCTGGATACTGTTTAACATTCTACTATGCCAGGTAACTTTCGCATATTGTCATCTACTCAAGCAACATCTACGTTTATCTCTAGCTCCTCTTTCTATGTCCCCCTGGAAATAGGCATTGACTTCATACTCATTAATTCATTAAACAAATATTGTTTTAAAATTTAAGAGCACATGCCTCTGAGTTAAAACGGATTAAAGTAGAACAAAAGGAAGACCATAAATCTTCTGCAACAAGAACATCAATAATAAAATTATGATTTTCAATTTTCCCATTTTCCAAAGTCAATGGAATATCTAACATCAAACCACTGGTGACTCAAATTGTCTATTCCCAGAATAAACACTGTTCTTTATACATGGTAGGCCCTTCATGGAGCAGAACCGAATTGTATTTGACATTCATTGGATTCAGCAACTGCCATCATTGTTTAATCACCTATGCATGAGCATTCTGCATTTGTCATTATTGTTTCTAAATTATAAACAAGTCAGATATCAACAATTATTGGGTACTTTGGGCTTCCATCAAAATAAACCCAATGGAGTGTATCAGTCACATCCCATTTTACAATCTTCCATTTCATTGTGTTCTTAGTAATAACTGTTCCAACATAGCAGATTAAATTCTGTGATAATTTTCTTTTTATTTATTAAACAACAAAAAGACCACATTTCATTGCAGATGAACAATTCATCTTCGAATTGTGATTTTTCCCCTCTGCTTAGAAAGAAACTGAAAAGGAATAATTAAATAGAATATAAGCATTCTGGCTGAACAACTACACTATTGATTTTGTATTTAATCTCATAATATGCCTTTCTTTTCTAGAACTGTCCCCATTTCTTACTTCAAATATCAATAATAAATTTACCTTTGCATTATTTCAAGCTAAATTATGTATCATGGTATAGCAGGTCAAAAACATTTTCCAATGTAAATACTGCTGGTCAAGAGGACAATATAAATTTTTAAACTATACTGTCTAAAATCAATGAATATACTATGAATTATATATGTAATTGTGTATGGATATATATTTTATATGTTCGTTTTCAAGATTTTCTTTCTGTAAAATCACCAGCAATGACTGAAATAAGTGAAAAATAGTTAAAGTCCTCCAGGTGATTTCCTGGATCACTTATGTTTGTATTCTACTAGATCACACACACTGAGACAAAGATTACAAGGAAGGTATTCAGTAACTGCTTATTATGAAAGAACTTGAAGGACCACTATGTGGTAGTGACAATCCTAATGGGCCATAATATCAATATAGAATCGTATGGTATCACTATATTAAATAATATATAAAATAATTATATGATATATATAAATTATATATTATAGTTTATATATAGTGAACACTTATAGTATAAATAATAGAGTGTAACCTAAAACCAGAAGTTCTAAGTACTGGGATAACACCAAGAAATTCTCTAAATATATTTTTGTTCATATGTATTTCTTTTATCGCTAAAAAAACTGCTGAAATATATAAACAACCTTACTATGCCTCAGAAAAATCCACAGAATATTTTTCTTATCTACAGATTATAGAAGAAGCAAACACATTATTATTACATCACAATTTTTTTTACAGAAATAAAAATATAGCTCCATAATCTCACATCAAAATTTCCTTGCTGTCTAATTTACCTTTCTCAGTAAATAGGTTCTTAGAAATACAACAGTAAGTGCTTTGGGTCAAATATCTGGATTTTCAAGGAAGAGACATCTATATGAAATACAGCAGGGCTGACACAGGAGGCAACTCTTACCATCAGGAATCTATGTGGTGGGAAATACCTTTCAAATGGTGAAAGTACCTGACCTTAGTGTATCTGCAAGTAGCAGAAACCAACGTTGGCAGTGCAAGCAAATGGATGGGCATCTATTTGAGCAATACTATGAGTTCACAGAGCACTATTTTTAGTGCATGTAGCAATAATATCAGCTCATGGAGAACCAGATTTAGAAAACAAAGATGTATACAACTATTGTACAGAAAACACACTTTTTTTTAAAAGAGAAGTTTGGGCATCATTGCTAAAGCCGATGTGATGAGTGATTCCTGGATGCAGCGGACCATACCTTTGCTTGGAGATTAAAAACACTAAACAAAACACTAAACAAGGGGCTTCCCAGGTTGCACAGAGGGTTGAGCACTGTGCTGTGAAGCTTTCCGCAGCCTCCGCAGCACTGGTTTGATTCCTGGCTGGCCAGGGACAATTCCATATGGCAAGGCAGACCTCTCCTGTCTCACCCCCTTCTCCCCTCAGCAGTGCTTTCAGTCCATCTGCCTGTTCTGCTCCCCGCTCTGTCTCTGGTGAATCCTCTCACCCTCCCACAACTCTGGCCTGTACCCCAACACTTGCATTAAAAAAAAAAAACACTAAACAAGAGAAGCAAAGCTAATTTCTCTATGTCCTGGCTCCCTCCTGTTGGACTGAGGGAGGATCTCATCCCTCTAGCTTAAGCTCTGACACATGCAGTACAACCTCTAATTTAAGTTACTTGAAACACAGAATTTCTCCTCTATAAGAAAAAACTAAAAACAAAACAAATATTCACTATATTTAGGCATGGCAGTAAGAAATTTTCCATTCTACACATAGACCATATTATAGCCATTAAAAATGATACACTGAATTTATCAATATGCTTGTCACTTTCAATGGCTAAAAGATATTATCAATAAGAAGTGATATCTGCCTCTTATTTAATGACTTACCATCCCCACTCCAACCCACAATCAACACATAATCAATAAATAAATGTTGAACAAATTAGTAAAAATACACTGTAATATGTGGAAAATACTACTTCCTCAATTTCTGTGCCCAATTTAATCTGTTTGAGTCACTTATGAAATAGCTTTATGATCTATTTACAAACTAAAATATTTGTTTTCACACAGAAGCCTGGGATGAAGGAAACATGAAGAGCCCCCCCACCCCACTCTGTGGTCTGCACAATGAGCTATTCCTCTCTATCCCTTGGAGGCAGTGAGCCTGGACCTACTTCTCTGAGGGGCAGAGAGCACTGGAGCTAACCGCGGGTCATGTGGATGATGAATCAAGTATGAAGGAGCTGCTTCTGCCTGGTTCCTCTGCAAGTGTTTCAATCTTCACAAACACATATTTTTAAAATACTGAAGGAATTTGGAAGTAAATATATAGTGGAGTTCTTGGGGAATTTTTCACACTCAGAAGTTCCTAACAGATAATTTCAAAGAATCAGGGGAAATGATAATCAAGATTTGAATGAATGATAATTATTAGAAGACAATTGTCAGAAAGGTACTCAGTGTTTGCTTGTTTCTGTGGGTGGATGTACAGAAGATCAATTATACATTAAGACTGAGGATCAAGTTCCAATAATTCTTGAGGATATTTTCTATCTGAAGCCTTCGAGTCCTCCACCACCAGTACCAGGCTCACTTAAGAAAGAAGGTTTAGGGGCCTCCCTGATAGCACAAGGGTTTAAGACACAACCTATGAAGCTAGCCACAGCCACTGCCGCACAAGTTCGATCCGCAGCCAGGATGGTGACCCACATGGCTCAGCAGACCTCTCCTTACTCACCTGCTGCTCCCCTCAGCAGTTTATTTCAGTCAATCCACCTGTTCTGTCCTCTAATCTGTCTCTGGTGAATCCTCTCACCCTCCCCCTGCACCTCTGGCCTGTACCACAGTTTTTATATGCATAATTAAATAAATCTTAAAAGAGAAGGTTCACCCGAACTTTCAAGAAGCGCTGTCTTCCATGCTCCATATATGTCCTACTTTATTTTTAAAGTGTCTGCATAGTTTACATTTATCTATTCTTTACCTATTCAACTATTATTTCTAATACACAAACCCCATCATATTGATCCTGTGCCCCAAGAACAGAGTTCAGCATTATAAAGCACACAGAGTTCAATACAGTTTTCCTGAAAGCGTAATTTATCAAGGGTGAGTGTAGTCAGATAAACTTGCTGCAGATCAATGATAAGTCCAGTTTATGGTTTATATGAAGAAAGGGAGGATGTTAAAATATTAAAAACTATTTCTATACCCCAACCTAGAATGTTATTCCCTATGATCGATTTTAGTAGTACATATTCTTAGGCTGAAACAAGCAAACAAATAAAACAGCAATGCATAATTAACCAGCATGGGCCATTTTGTGAACATGAGAATGAAGTCTATAGACAATTATATAATTATCACCTTTCTTCTTTCAAAAAGTTAATAAGAGAAGGGGCATCAATGCATGTAGTCAGGCAACAGGAAAAATTAGACAGGAGAGAAAAAATCCAAAGTACTGAGCAAGATAAAGTTTCTGATCTCTGCCAATCTGCCTGGAATAATATTTAATAAATGTATACATATTAAAATTCCAGGGACACCTTCTTTATGCCATGGTATTTTAGGTCCATTTTCATGGAACTTTCAGACTTCCCCAGAATATAAACTCTGTCCCTCTTGAGGTTCTTGTGTTTTCCAGATGTCTCTAAACATCTAGTAATTCCTGCACAAACTTTGGCCCTGAGCAACTTCCAGGAATATCTTCTTTCCTATAGGAAGGATTAGGAAACAATACCTCTCATCTGCATGAATATAAGCTTCAGGCAGATGAAACAGTCATTTTTTTTGTATTCTATTAAAAAATTAAAATCTTCACTTCTTTTTAACATTAACTGCTTACAGCTGAGCCATCAACCTCCTTCTCCCAATGAGAGGGCAAAACTTATAGGGAAAAAGCCAGGCATCTTGCACATAAAGTATACCACAAACATACAGCACAACATAAAGGCTTTGGTAAATCCTCTAAAATAACATTTTAATAAGCCAGAAAGAAAAAGAAAAATACTGGATGGTCTCACTCATAGCAGGAATCTAGAAAACTTAAATAAGGGACTAGGGAAAAGAATAACTATAAGAAAGTAAAAATCAAAATCAACAAACAACTATGAATCAGAGACACTCTATGGGGAGTGGGGGGAGGGGAGGGGAGGAATTGGGATCAAAATAAGGGGGTTGCAATTGTATGGGGAATATAAAACATTTTAAAAAGAAAATAGAAAGAAAAATTATTCATAATTTAAAAAGGTTTTTTTTTGGCACTATAACTTTTGCCTTTAATTTTTGCTGAATGCTTGAAAAAAATTTTTATAAAGAAGTTTCTGAATATTGTATACATTCCTTGTTAAATGTCATATTAAACTAAAGCAATAAATTTAAAAAGTGAGCGGAAGGGGGTGATGCTGAGCAAAGTCAGCTAGAGGGAGAAAGACAAGTATAGATGACTTCACTCATTTTGGGACTATAGAAACACAAAACAAAAGAACATAAAATCAAAACAAAAAAATAAAAAAAAATTGAAATCTCACTGCAGCATTGAGGCTACTAGACAGGGAGAGTAGGGATTGGGGGCACTGGGGGAGAGGCTCAGGCGGCTGTAGGGGAGGGTTATGGGGGTTTCAGTGAAGGGCATGGTATGGTAACACACACGTGGGAAGGTGTGAACCTGTACTCCTAAATCATAGTGTTGGGAATAAACATCACTGCAATAAAAATGACATGACTTTAAAAAACCGCAGGTTTAAATGTTTCCTTTAATCCTCACTCTGGATGCTCTGGGTTCTGTGGTGAGGCCCAAGAGGGTGCATGTTCCATTTGGATCTTTGATGGATGCAGGTCATGAGGGAAGGTGAACTAATGTTTCATTACTCCATTAAGAATTTGAGGTTGTTGATTTCCAAAGCATAATCTAGCCTATTTATTTTACACATTAGAGTCAGATTACTTTATCTATATTTATTCCACTTTTTTCTGTGACTTTTTTTTTAAATTTGAAAGTCTACTGATGTTAGTCTTTGTTAATAATCCACTTTATTCTCTTTAACTTATGCAAATATTAGAGAATTGATGTAACATAAAGATATGTCAAATTGGTTGTAAAAATATTAAATGTAGCAGAGGAGGATACCAGTTGAATTCAAGTTTCATGAAGAAAAAGAGGGACTGGATATGGCAGAAAAAAATGAAAATGGTGAATTTAGAAACAGAGGCTAAGAAACCTTATCCTAGGATAAAATGAAGATCAAAGGAAAAGTAGATATATATGAAAAGCTTTCTTAAACAGTAAAAAGAGGGGCCTCCCTGGGGGCACAAGGGTTAAGATGCAACCTATGAAGCTATCCGCAGCCACTGCTGCACAAGTTCAATTCCCGGCCAGCCAGGGAGCAACCCACATGGCGCAACAGACCTCTCCTGACTCGCCTGCTGCTCCTGATTCACCTGCTGCTCCCCTTTGGTCAATCTGCCTGTTCTGTTCCCCACTCTGTCTCTGGTGAATCCTCTCACCCTCCCACACTTCTGGCCTATACCCCAGATCTTGTATGCATACATAAATATTTTAAATAAAAAAGTAAACAAGAAAGAGACACAGACAGAAGCAAATGAGTCCTGCTAGTCACTATGTAGAAGACATTGAGGAAGGGTGGCTTTCTATATTTATATTTATTGTGAAAGGCCAAGAATACTACCTGAGATAGTCAACTATTAGGGGCTTAAATCATACTTATGGAATGATGACAATAATGAAAAAAATAATAACTCCCACAACTTACTGGAAATTGACTGTGAACTAGGTGCAAAGTACTTGTACTAAGCCTTGCCAAGTCCTTCAGCAAGTTTTCATTTGCTTTATTTACTTAATGAACACTTTCCAGACTGGTCTTTCTTCCATAACCACACATAATTTATTGCTCAGTTCTATGGTCTTTATGTTCAAAATACATCCCCAAATCTGTTTCAGCACTTTTACAGCTCCCCTCTAGTCCAAACCATCTTCATTAAGAAAGACTCATGTAATAATCTTCTAACTGGTTTTCTAGCTCCTGGACTTGCCTTTGGACTTACCTTTGCACAGTTGTTCTCCATCTAGCATAAAAGGATGTTTTCATATATGTTAGATTATATGGCTCCTCACATTCAAAATACTTCAAAGGGACAATAATCTAAAGTCTCAATCATCATTTGAAAGGACACCTGTTATCCTACCCTTGTCTTCTACTCATCTTCACCCAGCTCAGCTGACTGCAGGCACACTGGTCTCCTAGTTTTTACAAAGAACCAAGTTCATTGCTCCTCAGGACTCCTATACCCTGTCTTTCCTCTGTCTTGAATTTCGCCTCTCAGACATTCCATAGTAACTCACTCACTTCATCCAGTCCTGGATCAATGGCCACTTACTTGGGGAAGCTTTTTCTGACTAACTTGTCCAAAATAACTCCATCATGTAGCCATGTAACACTAGTTTGCTTCCTAGAACCAATCATTAGTATTTATTAATAACTTTTGTGGTTCCTTTTTTGGTGTTTTATCCATCTACCCTATTTGAATGTAAGTTCTGTGAAAGAAGAAACTTCATTGGATCTGTTTTGTATCTGAAGGACTAACTGTGCTCTTTAGTGAATAGGGACTCCCACTCCCATAAATATTATAAAATAATTGTGGCTGAACCATGCTTTGTATGTCAGTTTTTGCTTTTAAGCTTGGAATATTTTCAGTTTACTCATTGCTATAAATCCTCATGGCTCAACAAAAACTCAATTATCATTGACTTTTTGTATAAAATGTAAGCTAATGTTAATATTTTGTAGCTTCCTAATAATAATTAAAAATATTTATACAACTATTTTAAGTTATAAAAGTCCAACTGAGCTTTTGTTATCAATTGAGGACGATAGTGGGATGTTTCCCCTCCTGAGTCTACCAATTCTTCACAAACCATTTCCAAGAAGCTTTTGCACTCTTGCTGGGAAAGCTCAGGGTCCAAGACATTCGACCCCACAGGATAACCTGCCATTCCATTAGCCTTGGAGATAGCATCAATACTGTACTCTTTTTAATTTGCATATTTTCAATTAATGAATTATTTCTTTAGAAAAGGCAGCTTCTATGCAGTTTGAAATTTGAATCCAAACAAGTTGGAAAGGGTTTTAAAACATGATCTCATTTAGTCATTATAACTATCTACCAGGTTATAACAATACATGCTACCATTTTATAGGGTTAGGCATTGACTATCTCTGTATGTGCTCCCAGGTAGAGAGTGAGTTCAAACACCTTCTAGCTCTGCGACGCTCCTCAATATGCAAACTTTCACATAGCTCGATCACAAAGTATTTAAATTAATATTGTGTTAATATCTAATACATATGAATAACAATAGTGTCCATGTCATAAGTTATGGTGTTACTTAAAAACTAAATGTCCCCAGAAGCTACTATCAAATTGACAAGATCATAAAGAATTCTTATTGAAAAGTAAATGTCAGAATTGTCTAAAGAGTCCCACATCCTATCTGTCATAGCTCCAGTTGATAATTAGGGGGCTAAATTTTAGAATATACTATTGAGTCATTGTTTTATCCATTTGCAAGAAGTTTAATTACTTAACACCAATAGACTATCATTGTGATTAAGATCCTTTTGTAATAACCATTCACAAGGCTTCCTTTGCCACATGAATTTACTCGAATTAATATTTGCAATTTAAAGATTTGGATAATTTCATAGAGTCCATATGAATACACAGTGGTAACTCTGAAGCTATGTTCAAATATCAGCTCAGCTCAGGTGTGTGACTTTGACTAAAGAAACAGTAAAGTTTTTAAGATATTCAATTGCCAAAATAGATGACTTCTCAGTTACAAAGACAAGGAGTACAACTCTTCAGGGTCAAGTAAATCTCAGAATAATGGTATAGCACTCTGCCAAACACTATAGCTACATTAACTTGTTTAATCTATACAAGTAAACTATAAGGTTGATGTTATTGTTATTTCCCGTCACAGGTGAAGCAGCTATGGTAAAGTGTTTTGGATTCCACTGGTATTATAGTCTGTTTAGGCTGGAAAACAAAAGAGCAGAGGTGCGTTTGATTATAAACAACAAATATCAATTTCTCTTCAAAGGAAAGGAAGACCAAGGTGAAGGCAATGGCAGATTTGGTGTTTGGTGAGGGCCTGCTTCCTGACTCAAAAATGGTGTCTTTTCACTGTGTCCTCATTTGGTAGAAGGGATAATAAACTAGCTTTATTTACACCCTAACCCCAATCCTTAATCTCAAACACCCCATTTCCTGACACCATCTCTGTGGTGGTGATTTCATCATATGAATTTTGGGGCAGAACAAACATTCGAACAGCAGCCAGTTATCAAGTGGTAAAGCCAGTACTTAAATTAATTTTGTTTTGACTTCAATAGGTTATCCAAGTAACACTAAGTGACTGGTATATCATAAATGTGTGAGAAATGACTGTTTCTTGTTGTTGAACTACAGTTTTTTTCACTCTCCACACTTAGACTTTATGTTCTGGCTTTCCCCCATCAATACTTTCTTAAAGTCACCAATCCATTTCCAAGTACAATTTCCTGAAAGACCCACTAGTAAATCAAATAATAGCAGAATTTCTATTATTTAATTAGTAAATGAAAAGATCCCAAACCCAGTTCTTTTGGACTTCTGTGTCTGTGGGTGGACTTTAAATGGACCAAGCGAGAGCTCAGGTACAAATTAAAAAAATTCTTTATCTAAACCAAACTTCATCTGTTATTAGCCTCCCTAATCTGTAGCCATATGTGGCTATAAAAATTTAAATTAATTTGGGCCTCCCCTGGTGGCGCAGCGGTTGAGCGCTGGGTTTTGGAGCTGCCCACAGCCTCTGCAGCACCGGCCGCTGGGCGAGGGTCCCACATGGCGCGCAGACCTTTCCTGCCGCCTGCTGCTCCCCTCAGCAGTGTACTTCATCAGTCTGCCTGTTCTCCCCACTCTGGTGAATTCTCTCACCCTCCTGTTCTTCTGGCTGTACCCAGTGCTTGTATAAATAAATAAATCTTTAAAAATAATTAAATTAATTTTAATGAGAAATAGTAAATATGTCCAGTTTCTCAGTTAACACCATTTTGTGTGCCCAGATTTGGTTACTGATTAGCGTATCAGATAGTACCATTGCAAGGCATTTTTATCAACAGAGATTTTTATTGAGCAGCACCGATCTAAATCAAATCTTCAATGTTGTCCATTACAATTTGAATAAGATCTAGCATCCTTATCATACACAGTCTTCTTTGTCTGATATAACCTGCATCTTGCCTACTTCTTTGATATAACTTCTTATTTTGTATTCACAATTTTTCAAACACACAGCTCCTCTTTATGGTCTGCTGATTTACCAGGCTTTGTTGGGGTCTTTGCATTTGTTTTTTTCTGCCACATTAATGCTATCATGTGCTACCTCTCTCTCTTAGCCTTCAGGCTCAAATATTGCTTTTTCAAAGACTCCTTTCCTGAATACCCCATCTAACTCAGCTCTTCTACCCTTCTTTTTACAATTTCATTATTTACTAGTCTTTTCGTATTGCATTTGCCACTTTTGGAGTTTTTCTTAATGCATTTTCTTATATGCTCATTGCTTTACTTCTTTTTAAAAAATATTTTATTTATGCATACAAGAGCTTGGGTATAGGGCAGAGGTGAGGGGTGGCGGGGGGGAGAGGATTCACCAGAGACAGAGTGGGAAGCAGAACAGATGAACTGACTGAAATACACTGCTGAGGGGAACAACGAGCAAGACAGGCGAGGTGTGCTTTGCCACACAGGTTAGCTCCCTGGCTAGGGATTGAACTTGTGCTGCAGAGGCTGCAGATAGTTTCACAGCACTGAGACTTAACCCCTTGTACCACCAGGCAGGCCCCTACTTTACTTCTTCAAAGTAAACACTAGATATTCAGGGAACTTTACAAGTCTTGTGCATAGATGCCTCCTTGCTCTAAGTTCAATGACCACTCACAACAGTTACTAAATATTAGTTGAATAGATAAATGAAAGAATTTTGGAAATAATAAAATTTATCCTGAGAGATAAAGTAATTTGGCCAAGATCACAGAGGTAAGTGGCAAAAAATATGGGATTTGAATCCAAATGGTTTGTCAGTATGGAACTAGAACTACCAAAAATCAAAGAAGTATTGCTCAGAGGAAAAATGAGAATGAAGAGGATGCTCTGGAAACACCTCCAGTTTATATGTGAAATGTTAGCTGCCAGGCAGTCCTACAAAGGATGGAGGAATGTTGATGCCGCTCTCCGGATGCCAAGGACCAGAGAGTAACTCCAACTGTTGAGACTTGGGGGAAGCTACAAAGTAGGCACTAGAACTTTGCCCTGAATTGTCAAAGATAGTCATTCAACCCTCCCCATCCCCCATCAAAAAGCCAATGAATTGGTGCCTGCCACAGAACACCAGCATGGTTCAATTAACAGCCAGAGAATTCTGGAGGAGACAGAGAGGGAAGACATCAGGAGGCAAATCAGAGGACTATGGAGGAGAGACAACAGTAGATCAGAGAGCTGCTCCATAAATGTATTAAGTTGATCAGCCAGCAACACTAATGGAGGGTCAGAAGGAATTGCTGGCGGTTGCCTACCAAGTGTGGAGCACAGCTGGTAGCAGCAGGAAGAGCTGGCAGGGTGAGAGGAAGGAGCAGCTAATCAAACTGTCTAAAGGGCTGATTAGACAAGCAGTGGGATCAGACAGCAGGGGTAGGAGATTCAGCTGCTGGCAGATCAGGATGGGAAAGGCAAAGACAGAACAAGGTCAGTCAGGGTTCTGGGTAACAGGAGAAGCCCATAGGGCAGCAGTGTGGCCAGCCAGCTGTGACAGCTCATCAGGCAGTCAAGAGAGCCAGTAGAGCAGGGATAAGGGGGGGTCTGGGGGTATGGAATGATTTTGAGAATGGCAGAATCTCAGTCAGAAGAGCTAATCAGAGCTGCCAGCAGCTACAAAGAGCTGGGGTGAGGTTACTTGTGAGTTTGCAGGCCGTGTCTTTGGCTCTATTTTGCACAAGCTGCTCAGTTGCTTTCTCTATTGTCCCAAAGCTCAGGGACTGGGATTTGAAGTCTCCTTGACAATGTGGGGGCGAGGTCAGTCTCAGTCCCTCTGAGTATAGCGTCCTAGCCCAAGAACTGATCCTGGTTCAGTGTACCCGGGCAGCCTAACTCACTCTTTTGGTTTCTTCCCTTATCTTTTCCGTTCCTTTAAAACACAATACAAGCTTGCAAATGTTTTACAAAGTTTAGGGCAATATGATGTATCTTAAATGTGTGAGAAATGCCTGTTCTTGTTTTTGAACTTCAGCTTTAGTCATTCTCTACATTTACTTTTTATGTTCTTGTTTTCCCCCATCAAACAGCTATGGATACATGTTTTGCTATTATTTTAATATGCATACAGAAGTATACAAACAAATACTTTAAAATTGCATTCTTGTGAATATTTTATACAAAGGATATTGTTAGAGCAGGAGATAAAGGTATGGTTTGCAAACAAATATTTTCAAATTTTCTTTCTGTTTATTGCTTTCCGATTTTCTAATAAAAATATGTTACCATCAAGCCCATTTACAATGTTTAGATGTTGAGTTATCTTTATCTGGCCCCTGCTTTCTTTGTGACAACTTGGGAATTCAAAGGTATAAAAATATTAGCAATAATATCAATAACAATATTAACAGTATCAATAATACCTACCTTTTTTTGAGTGCTAACTTGGAAATACGAGATAAGAAGAATTAGTATCTCCACTTCATCCAGAAATGAGACTGCAAAGGCTAACAAGTTTAACTAAAGTTCTACTATGATGTATTGATATCTAAGCTGACAATTAACTGCTTCTTCACAATCTATTACTTCACATAGCTTTCAGGTTTTCCAGCAAAATTAAATATATTATCATCAGGGAAAAGCAAATCAAAACCACAATGAGATACCATCTTACCTCTGTGAGAATGGCCCACGGTCAAAAAGACCAGCAATAACAAGTGTTGGGGAGCATATGGGTAAAAATGAACCCTTGTACAATGTTGGTGGGACTATAGATTGGTTCAGGTCCTATGGAAAACAGTACGGAGGTTTCGCAAAACATTAAAAAAGATCTACTATATGGGTCAGCAATTCAGTTCCTAGGTATCCACCCATACCCAGGAAGGGTAAGAACATGAAAACACTAATTCAAAGAAATATAGGTACTTCTATGTTCACTGCAGTTCTATTTACATCAGGCAAGTCATAAAGACAGAGTAAATGCCCAACAACAGAGGAATGGATCAGGAAAGAATGTGGTATATATACAATGGGATACTACTCAGCTATAAATAAGGATGAATTCCTGGCATCTGCAACAGCATGGATGGAACCAGAGGGGATAATGCTAAGTGAAATAGGTCAGGAAAGACAAATACATGATGGCATCTGTTATATGCACATATAGGAAAACAAAACAAAGGGTCATTCACAACCAAATCATAATATACTCTTAATGTCTGACTACAAAACTGAGGCAACGAGAGAGGGAGGGTGGTTGGATGGCAGTCAGGGAGGGAAGGGTTCTAATGGAACAGGGTGGAGGGTTGTTGGGGGACTGATGGTGGGCAGGGCCTGAAAGTATACATTTCTGGAGGTTTGAACCTTTAACCCCCAGGACAGATACAAAGATGTAAACCTAATTTATCTCAATAAACATAACAGGAGAAAGACATTGTTTGAGGGGCCTCCCCAGTGGTGTAGGTGGTTGAGCGCAGCGCTGTGAAGCTGTCCGCAGCCTCTGCTGTGCCGGTTTGATCCCCGGCCAGGGAGCCACCCACATGGCACAGTAGACTTCTCCTGCCTCACCTGCTGCTCCCCTCAGTAGTGTATTTCAGTCAGTCTGTCTGTTCTGTTCCCCTCTCTGTCTCTGGTGAGTCCTCTCACCCTCCTGCACCTCTGGCCTGTACCCCCATTCTTGTATAAATAAAATAAAATCTTTAAAAATAAAAAAAGACATTGTTGGAGAACTTGCATAGAAATTTATTGCTCCTTCCTCTTCTGTTCTCTTCAAGAAGTAGACTAAAGGAAGCTTTTTGCCAAGCTTTAACATTTCTTTGCATTATGAAAAGAGGTCTCTGTGTGTTTAGAAACAGAAGGTGACATTCTTTTAAGAAGTATGACTGCTATATTTGGGAAAAGTCATGACAGGTATAAACCAAGCATGCCCTGTCCTTTCTGACTCCCTGCATCATTTGGATAAGGATCTGGACTAAGAAAGAAATTAAAGTATGATTTTGGTATATAATTTACTCAATATTAACTAGACTTGAAACTATAATAATTAAACAGTGTAGTACTAGAACAATGATAGGTTGATTAATGAAGCAAAATAGAAAATTTAGATTCAAGTAAGTATATGGTTTAAATGAGTATAAATGTGACACTTTATACTCTTGACTGAAGGATGAACTTTCTAATGGTTCTGAGTTAATTTTCTGGTTACTGAAAAACAGTAAGATGCCTATGTTAGAAACAATACCAAAATGAACTCCAGATAGATTAAAATTAATTTTGGCAGAATCTATTTTGGTATATAATTTAGCCAACATACTCAACAATTTTAATGATGTATTTTTGATCTAGGACTTTTTCTAGATGTCTGTCACATCATTGTTTCTTGCACAAAAAAAAAAAAAAAAAGATTAATAGAGCAACAAATATCAAGCAATAGTGGAATTTCAAGGCCTTCCCTGGTGGCACCGTGGGTTGAGCGCAGTGCTGTGAAGCTTTCCGCAGCCTCTGCAGCATGGTTAGATTTCCGGCCAGCCAGAGAGCAACCCACATGGCAAGGCAGACCTCTCCTGTCTCACCCGCTGATCCCCTTGGCAGTGCTTTTGGTCACCTGCCTGTTCTGCTCCCTGATCTGTCTCTGGTGAATCCTGTCACACTCCCGTGCCTCTGAGCTGTAACCCATCTCTTGTATAAATAAATAAATCTTAAAAAAAGAGAGAGGAAAAAAAGTTAAAAAAATAGTGAAACTTCTGGTAATGGTGCCAGTTTTATTCAAGTGGGACCTAGAATGATTAGCATTGAAACTTATATCCAGTAGACGCATAATAAATATCTGATAATGTCAAAGTTCCCTCTCCTAAAATCACTCCATATTTCTCCCAAGTTAATTTAAAAGCATCATTCTATCATCATGCTCTTCAGCAATGCCTAGCTATCTGCTTTAGTACTAACATTTTAGTTGTCCTAATAAATTATGCAATTTTTAATATTATAGTATGAGCATCTCCCAAGTCCAATTCTAATCAATTAATCAGAAAGACTAAATAAAAGAAACAAACACTATTTAATTCTCCTCTCCAAATTCTCTTTCCCAACAAATGTAGCCCAAGGAAAATTTTATGCCCATGTGAACTTTTAAGGAACTGTTTTTATCCCAAGCTTATCTGTATGTGAAGAACTAGTTTTGGTGTTATTCTACTGCATTATACATGAATCTTTCAGATTCATCTGACCTACTCCCTCTAGGAGTCAGAAAAAGAAGGAATAATCATTCCTTCCTAGTAATACGACATGAATCAAGTGAATATTTTGATCAATGCATCAAAATCCAAAGCATTATATACAAAAGTCATACTTTGAAGTTCTTGAACAAAACAAAACAAAACAAAAAAAACAAAAACAAAACAAAGAAAAAACCACCAAGAAGAATCCTGAGCACTGGTCTAAAAAGAACATATTGATTTCACTGAGACATGAACAATATAACTAATTTGAAATAGTAATTCACTATCAAACTGAAAGAAACTTGGTAAAAACCATTTAATTATAAGCACTGTTTCCACTTTTAAAGAATATTGATCATAGACTATCATTTGGTAATCTAATCTTGGTTATATTTACTCAGGCCAGAGTTAATTTTTTAAGAGTGTAATGGCAGTTCTAAGCCTTCAATAAATTTTTATTTGGTTGTTATTGTTACCGTTTTTCACTACTGAAAACTGAATCATACTGAGAACATTCATGCATTTATAATGCTGATGATTTAGGGACATAATGCAAGGACACAGATCAGATAAAAAATAACCGGCTCTGGGACTGCATCCAGATTATCATTAACTAAATGGACTATCCCATTAGATGTATAATATACAAATTCATAAGTTAATGGATGACTATATAAGCAGGAGCAGCAGATTCAAATACTTGCAGGGGCTAGGGAGGTATCATAAAGTGCTTAGAAGGTTGACTGTAGGTTAGGGTATCAGAACCTACTTTAACTTTCAAAATTCAGTTAAAATAATTGTGTAGGGGTTGGAGGACGATACTAAATGCCACTTTTGGTCCAGAGGTTACTAATTTCGACATGGTGAAATGAGATGTGAAAATAAATGCACCCCCCAACCTAAGGGACCCAAACACTGGAATTTCTTTGTGTATGTAATAATTAAATCTGTGACTATCATTTTATCATTATTGAAGAAGATGAGTATTTCTCACATGCTAAGGAAAGAGGAATAAAATGTAGGCCCTGGGTCCCGAGAAATTGTTTAGGGAGTTTATAAGTGAATAATTGAGACTTAATAACAATATGGGGTAAATAGAAGTACAGAGAAGAGGGATATTTACTGAGACTATAGCAAGCAATACTTACTGAGTTATTAAGTATAAGTAGGAATTATTCATACATAAGTGTAAGAAGGACCTCCCAGGCAGAAAAGAGCACATTTTACATATTAGTGATTAGTTTTCCTTCTTACTCCCTTCCATTATTCATTTTTCAATCTACAGTAGTTACATATATACAGATAAATATACAGACAGATATGGATTTAGACAGGTAGACGGATGCTGACTCAATAAACAGTTGTTATTATTACAGTCAGACAGAATGAGTGCTGTCTGGAATGGGTTCAAAACCACTGGAGGCAAGAAGAGCTGGATTCAAATTCTACTTTGAGTTTATCAGCAACATAACCTGGAGGATATCACTTTAACCCACTGGGCAAGTTTATCCTTATTTGTGTGAAGCTAAAAATGCTTACCTGCCGGGCTATTATGTGGATTACATGAAATGTTGCGTGTAAAAACCAGTTCCTACGTCTTAAAGTGCATATATATATATATATATATATTTCATTTTAACCTTCAGAGAATATAAAATTTATTATCTGAAGTTACACAAAAGAAAGGAAATGAGAGCAAATGAAGTGATACTAACTCATCGGTATCATTACTTCTGGCCAACTTTGGTAACAGTTATCTTTCTCCGTAGGAAGTCGCTGACTGGGTGCTCAGAACAGACTCACGGACCCAGCATGGAACCAGGGAGTGCTCCTCTGGAAACAAATATTGGTGATTTGCTAGGAAGATCTTAAGTGGGCATATTCCTGAGTTTTGTGAGCTTTCATTTCAGAAACAGAGCCAACTGTTTCAATGCTGTGTCATCTAGGGCTCAGATGACAGACTTCGGTTTCATGTATGGTAACCATTAGCACATGCATGTCCTGATCATGTGCAGGGCGTCTCCCCCACATTATTTGCTGGCTGTGTCAGTGAAATAAGGGCCATGATTCTGTCCTTTAGATAGATGATTCAGAACACAACCATTTTATTTTAACATTTAAATTTCTTATTTACAGATTACCTTCCGTCAGGGCCACTTGAAATAAGTTCAGGAAGTTCTAGAAAGCAAACTTTCTAGAAAACTCACTAGGCTTATTTTGCAGGTAGCTGAAGAGAGCAATGCCAATCTGAGTTTTCTAGGAAAATGCTTACTGCACCTACACTATAGCACAGCTTTAAATCTAAGAGCAAACTATGCAAATAGTTGGTGTCCAATAAATGACATTCTCTGTTAACTGCCATGGGATTCAGGGTTTTGTTTTCTACCCTCTGCATTCAATGAAGAAAACCATATTAACCTAATCACATATCAAAACAATATGATTCTTTATTAATGAATTTGGGTAAGCAATAAAAACTGCAAGAAAATCATGGTACGTGTATAAGCTCCTGCCCAGTTATGAACTACAGCAGTTTTCCACATTTAAAACACACTGACATCTTTAATTCTGTAAGCAGTAAAAGAAAAAAAAAATGACTACAAAGAAATAATTGGTATAATTGTGTTTCAATATGGAGATCAAAAACCCAAAGATGGGAAATAAGATTTGCATTGGTACCCCTACTCACAATGTGCTGTGGGAGTGCATTTGAACTTCAAGACATTTGCTTATCAAATATTTACTGAGCGCATATTCATGTTCCATATACTAATCTAGGCATTTGTTTCACCTAAGTTAGCTGTTAAAAATAGGCATAGGGCCTCCCCTGGTGGCGCAGCGGTTGAGCGCTGGGCTGCGAGGCTGCCCGCAGCCTCTGCAGCGCCAGTTCGTTCCCCGGCCGCTGGCGAGGGTCCCACAAAAAAAATAAATAAATAAATAAAAAATAAAAAAAATAAAAATGGGCATAAAGACCACAAGGTCAATTTGGTACACAAAGACATCAATGTGTGTTCTAAATTGGAAAATTATACAGAGAATGATAAATATGTCAACATGTCCATCTTCTAGGTCCATGCAGCCTCTCTCTGAATACATTTTTACCCATAAGACCAGAAGTCATCTCATCTAGTCCCCAAACTTTGGAGGAAATAATACTAGGACTATACTATGCATGGTAGCAGGGCAGAGAGTATGGAGGCGGGCTTACTACTAAGGACACCATGTCCTAAGAATATAATCTTAGGAACATTAAAGAATATTCCTGAGCCTTTATTTCCCATAGAGGAAAAGGACTGTCACCAGAGGCTGCTGAAATAATGTATATAAAACTCTGAGTACAATATCTAGCACATACGGAATTCATGTTACTGTAGATACTAAATGAAAAATATTAAAATTTAAATGATTTAATGAATTACCTTTGATTCACTTATTTAATTTAAAATTACTTAGTATTATGTAGTATAAGCTCTATATATAACAGGTACCTAATAAAGAGCTAAAAGTCAGGTTATTTTTCCCTCATTGGTAGAAACAAATTTAATAAAATAGACTGAGAAAAGAGGTCTCTAAAGCCATTACTAGACTACAAACTCAGGGAGGACAGGGGTCCATCTGCATCCACTTCCCATATTCTCTTTCACAGAGCATCTAGAGCGTGGAGGAACAGAAACCCTCATTTAACCTCTTCAATAGGTTCTTGGAAACTGTGACTTTAAGGAACCAACACACACACACACAAAAGCAGGTCCTGGTATAACTGGGGTTTCTTTTTCTCATCAATGCTATAAGGAAATAATGTTATTCAAGTACCAGCTAAACTGTTTTTATATGGCTTAGTAAATGCCTCTCTGTTAACTTTACAGTATAGACTCAAGCACCTCCATTATTTACTCTGTAGAAATGCTGTCCAAACGAAATATAAAAAGCCCATTTTCTAAATCACACTATGTGACTCATCTTGGTCTCACATTTATCATTCCAGGGATTAGCAAAAGACAAAGAAAGAAGAAATCTCATTGCTGACTGAGTGAAGGTAACGCATATCAAAGGCATGATTTTGAAACATTTGAGAACTTTCCCAGTAAGTAATTTTCCACTCTCAAATCCATATCTACCAAATTGCTATCGACTGCAGGGCAGAACCACCTAACTAATTTCACGGAATTACTTTTTGGGCTATGGATTACAACCACACAGAGAACAACAGATTGATCAAAGATCTCAGCTTCAAGGACAAAGGGAAAACAGCAGCTGGAACAACAGATTCATGTCAAAAATTCAGATTATTTTTTTTAATTTTATTTTTATATTCCCCATACAATTACAACCCCCTTATTTTGACCCCAGCCCCTTCTTTCCCTGCCCCCCACCCCCCATTGAGTATCTCTGGTTCATAGTTGTTTGTTGAATTTGATATTTTCTTTCTTATAGTTATTCTTTTTCCTGGTCCCTTATTTAAGTTTTCTAGATTCATGCTATGAGTGAGACCATTTGGTATTTTTCTTTTTCTTTCTGGCTTATTTTGCTGAGCATGATCCCTTCCAGCGCCATCCATGTTGCTGCAAATTGCATGTGTTTATCTTTTTTGAATGCTGAGTAATATTCCATGGTGTATATGTACCACATCTTCTTGATCCAGTCATCTATTTTTGGGCATTTGGGTTGTTTCCAAAGCTCACATTCACAACAAGAAGGGAGGTAAATATGCCGGGCTCCCATTCCCTCAGCCCTAATGCAACAACACCCACAGAGATCACCCAACGCAGAGGGAGGAGGACTATGCGTGTGAGTACATGAACACATCAGGAGCACCACTGTCCCTCCTATAGTGCTGCTATAAACATAGGGGTGCAGGTGCTCTTTGGAATTGATGTTTCTGTGTCCTTTGGGTAAATACCTAGGAGTGGAATTGCTGAATCATATGGAAGCTCTATGTTTAGTAGGTCAAGAAATCTCCACACAGCTCTCCATAGTGGTTGGACCAGTTTGCACTCCCACCAACAGAAAATGCATGCATTGTGCAAAAATGAAAAATGATGCAAAATATGTAAAATAAAAAAAATCATAAGAAAAGAAAAAAAAATCCAAATTATTGTTTGAGGGCTTACATTTAACACAATGCCAAATTTGATTTTTCAGATTTTGTCTCTTCAATATTTCCATGAGGATTAAGAAAGCAGCTATAAATTTTAATTTATAGCAATCAAAACTCTCTTAACCTTACATTCCTCAGCATTCTTTATTTATTGCAGAATGATTATTTTTCAAATAAAAATATCTGGTAAACTTTGATCTTAAGAGAGTCTAATGCCTTGCCACTAATCTCTCAGAAAAATGACCGCAATCATTTACTTGGGCCCGTAAGTCCCCAGAAGTCTGACTCCGTCTATAATAATCAGGTTAGGTTACACGGTGCTTAAATAACAAACACCCACAACATATCACTGGTCTAACACAACTTTTTAGCTTTCATTTGCACAGTCTGTGATTCAGCTCTCCAGATCACTATTTCCCCAAGCAGTGAATTCCACCTGGATTGCTTAGCTCAGGAGGCTTAGCGATGTCAGTACGAAGGGACCACATTCATAACAAGAAGGGAGGTAACTATGCCGGGCTCCCATTCCCTCAGCCCTAATGCAACAACACCCACAGAGATCACCCAATGCAGAGGCAGGAGGACTACGCGTGTAAGTACATGAACACATCAGGAGCACCACTGTCCCTCTTACCTCCTGACCTGCCCATCCTTACCTGTGGACCTCTCTTACCTGCTCTGAGCTCTCCAAGATTTTCTTGAAAATTCCAGGTTCCCAGAGGACATTTGCATAGTTTGCACCTCTTTGGGAGAATAATCTGTCCTATATTACTCCTTTTCCCTCTCCCTCAATCACAACTATTTAGTTGATTTTCATTTTCTTGCAATTTAAGCTAAACATCACTTTCATCTTTTCTGAACTCTACCCTCCCCATTAATATCATTATAGGAAGATTCCCTTCAGAAGACTTTTTAAACTCTGCAGGATGTGTCCTCAGCGTGACTATTTGCCTCAGGCTTGCCTATCCCACTAGTGTAAAGACTGCACAACCCCATAAACCATGTTCGCATTTGATCAGCATCACATTCCCTGCACCCAAAAAAAATTGACTGGCACATATTATGAATTCAACAAACAGTTGTCAAGTTAATAAATGCATAATGAAGAATTTGATGTTTAGAGAGAGTATATGACCAGAGACACAACAAATTAGTCACAAAGCCAAGACTCATACCTGATCATCTGACTCTGGTTCAGTTCTCTTTTCACTGTTCCCAGTAGGTTAAATTCAGAAATGGGCACTTTCTTGGAAGAAGGACACTGGACACATCTCACAGAGAGCCTTTGCTGTTGACAAGGAAAAAAAGAGACACATATTTTCAGCATGTGCTTTCACCGAGCCCACAATTCATTGGGTGTATAAGTTAATTACAAAGCAACCTCTGTCAACTTAAAAAAAGGAAAGAAAAGCACTGTTAATGTCAGCCAAGAGAGCTTTCAAAGTCTGAAGACAAAACAAGTATTTGCTTTGTGGCTTCTCTCTATTGTCCCTCCACACTTATTTTCAGAGTGTGGGGACAGACAAATTGTGTTGCTTTATAATGAGTCACCCTCTCTAAAAGCAGAGCTCTGTTAGCATGAACAATAGTTATGGTCCAGTAAGGAAACCAGACTCAACTGACTGATGGCCTTTCCTGTTCTTATGGATCACCTAAAATGACATGAAATGCAAAAATGTGTAAAACAGCTTAAAATATTATTCCTACACGCAGATGCAAACTTATTAGAAAAAGCATATAAAAACAAGTATTGAAAAAGCACAAGGAATAAGTCAAATTTCAGTGAAATCCTAACTTCCAAATATAATCATCACAGTTAACACTTGGGCAAACACCCTTCCAGACAGCTGTCTCTCAATAACCCATATCTTTAAGGAAATGACTGTTTTCAGATGCACAACCAAAAATTAACTTGGGCAGGGCTGGAATAAAATGGTTGGGGCTTGAGTACTAGCCCTACCACTTAGCAGCTGTGTGACCTTGGATACTGTTTTTTTTTTTTTTTTTTTTCACTTTTTTCTACTTGTAAAATAGTGCCAGTATTTGCTTTATAGGGTGGTTATATTTTTTTATTTTTTTGAAGCTTTATCTATGCATATGAGAACTGGGGTACAGGCCAGAGGTGTGGGGGGTGTGGTGAGAGGATTCACCAGAGATAGAGTAGGGAACAGAACAGGCAGACTGACTGAAATACAGCAGGAGAGGTCTGCTGTGCCATGTGGGTAGCTCCCTGGCCAGGGATTGAACTCATGCTGCAGAGGCTGCAGATAGCTTCACAGTGCTGTGCTTAACCCCTTGTACCACCAGGGAGGCCCTGCTTTACAGGGTGAGTATAAGGTTAATATGAGATACCTTACAGTTATGCAGAGTACCAGACAATGCCAGACCTACTCAGCATGTACAAATACAGTTGTACTTTCCCAGTGGAATATAGATAGTTATGAACTGATTAGGCTGGAGCACACCACCAATGGTAAAGCAGGAAGTGCCTCTACCACTTTCTGTTCGGGAGCACTAATGAGCGCTTGGGCTGAACTGACTTTTAGACAAGTGAGGGTTAAATTTACTGAAGTTATTTGAAAAATGATTCTCTGCACAAATATGTGAAAACAGAATGATCACTTAGTTTCTTATATAAATTCAATATAGTTAGTAGTAAAAAAATTAAATTTATTTACTTTTTATTGGCATAACCTTGCAGTGTGATATTATGTAAGCTTCAGGTGGGCATATTAAAAATTGTCCTGTGTATATACCACATTAAATTTAGCATTAAAAGTCCAGTTCTATCCTTTACCATGCCATTATCCCCTTTCACTCAATTTACCCACCCTCTCTGCCCTCTTCCTTTCTCATAATTCCTGATTGTTTTTTTTTTTAGTCAAAATGTTTATTTTTTGGTTACTTTACTCCATTTTTGTGTTTGTTTCCTCTGTATACCACATATGAATGATATAGTAAGGTGTTTGCTTTTTTCTGACTTATTTCACTAAGCATAGTAAGTCCATCCATGTTGTTTCAAATCACAGGATCTCATTTTTTTGTCACAGTTGAACAGTATTCCACTGAGTATATATACAATATTGTCCTTACTCATTGATTGGTCTGTTGATGGGTTTTTGGCTATTATAAATAGTGCTGCAATAAAGACGGGCTGTATATATCTTTTCAAATTAAGGATTTTGTATTTTGCATAAACATCCAGAATTGGGATAAGTGTATGGAACTGCAATTTTTAATTGTTGATGAATCTCCACAATGCTTTATATGATGGCTGCCCCCATGTACATTCCCATCAACAGGACCCCCTTCTCTCCACATTTGCTTTAGCATTTTTTGTTTTTGTCTTTTGGATAGTAGCCATTCTCACAGGTGTGAGGTGATGTCTTATTGATGTTTTGATTTCCATTTTCCTAATAATAAGTTAATTATTAGGTGATAATACCTTTTCATATTCCTTACTGGATTTTCTGCCCATTTGTTAATCAGACATTTTTGCTGCTGCTGAATTTTATGAAAAACTATCATTTATTGAGAAGTATTTGGCAAGGGGTTACGCCATCATTTTATTTGAGTCTTTCAATAATATTAATAGCTGCCACCACTAGTTATACTTTATAGTTTAGGGAACTAAAGCAGTGAGTTTAGGTGTTTTACCAAGAATTTACATTTAATAATGAAATTTGGATATGATCCACTTTCTAAATCATTGGGTAGTACTGCTTAGTCAGGCATTAAATATCTATATTTATTTATAGAAATGATATAAAAATGTACTAGTAAGAGGACAACTACTATTTGAAAAGCAAAAACATAATGTCTACTCAATAGACTATGACTCTATGTGTTGAAAGGAGTTACCATTTGCTTATTGTCTGGCAATATGTATAACAAAGGAGAGACAGAGCTGGCGATGACACTGATGTCCTAAATTGCTCCAAATAAATTAATCTGGGGAAGGAACAAGGGCATAGTTACAATTCATCACAGAAGAATGGTTGCCTAGAAAAATAGTGACAAATCATATTGCACATCTAAATTATGCAATATACCCTTACAGAGGTCACATGATTCTTGCAATAGTTTTTTGAATCTGGAGAGCAGTCACTGTAATGCCTATTTTCCTTAGAAAAGAAGTTAAATCACAGAATCAAATAGTACTAGAAGAAAAATCTAGACTTCTCTTTTTTTTTTAAACTACTGCTTTCTTTCTAATACACTATTTTCTCTCTCCTGGGAGCAACTTTTAAGTATTTAAAAACTCCATCACCTACATTGTCCTGGAGCAAAACTTTTATGGGACCTTTTAAAAATATTTTATACATGAATTAGAGAAAGTCTCCTTGCTATACCACCACATACACCTCAAACAGCCTCTGCCTAGAGAGTAAGGAGAAAAGCTTAATTGACATTTCTGACAAGGCTTCCCTGTTTTTGGTGCACCCTTCCTGGATTAAGAACTTTTCCTACTAACTTTGCAAAATCCATACTGCAGGAACTTAGAGACTATTTCTGTGAGAATTCAAAATGATTGCCTTCATCACAAAGAATGATATTTGACTTTAGAAAGAAAATGTAATTAACTGACTCGCAGTACAATCACTCTAAATTAATCAAGAGTAGACAGACATTAATTCAGAAGGGGAAAATCTATCAAGAGCAAACCAAGTTAAACACTGTAGAATCATTAATATCCATTTCACAAGACTGAATGCCATTAGCTCCAGTCAGCCAACAGGCTGGCAGAATCACTTTCTCTTTCCTCTGCTACTGGTCCATGGAAAAACACAGCTTACTGAATTTGTTTTCAAACAACTTAATTTGCTTCTCATTAAAGGGCTGTGTGGATGCTAGTAATGGATTGATGCTTAAGCGAGAAGTTAGTTTATTAAAATAAAAAAAGTTTTACTAAAAAAATTTAAATTTCAGTCTTCGGTTTTGATGAGAACTTATTTATGTTTTCTTTTTCTCATAAATATATATCCAGTTTGATTTACTCAAAGAAATACTGAGCATTGCTACCATAGTTTCAGGAGTAAAGGAGCCTCCGTCAATCAGCTTATGGAGCAACCATGGCACAGCTAAAGAGAGCCTGGGATGGAAGTATAATTCTACCAGCTTTTCACTGTATGTCATGAAGATGTCACACTCTGGTCTCAGTTCACTCATCTGGTGAGTACCTAGTATTCCAGGGAGCTGTGAGGTCTAACTGACAAAATGCATGGAAGTGTTTTGTAAACTCTAATGTCTTAAACCAATCAAGTTTTTGATTTTTTTATTTCTTTTTTAAAAGATTTATTTTTGTGTAGAACTGGGGTGCAGGCCAGAGATGCAGGGGGTGAGAGCACTCATCAGAGACAGAGTGGGGATAACAGGTAGATCTACTGAAACACACTGCTAAAGGGAGCAGTGGGTGAGACAGAAGAGGCCTGCTGTGCCATATGTGGGCTAGCTCCCTTGCTGGGGATCAAACTCATGCCGGTAAGGTGGTAGCAATAAGACTTAACCCCTAGGCCATCAGGGAGACCTCTCATGAAGTTTTTGAAATTAAAAAAAAATATAATTCCAAATCTTGGCTCTTGTAACATATTGGGAATGTTGTATTCTCTGAATTCAAACCATGTAGCCTATAAATGGAAAACAATTTGGAAAGACTGCTGTCCAAAATAGCAAGAAAGAATCAAATATAACATAGGTGCCTTTCTACAAAAATCATTTTAAAAATTTTGACTAAATTGTTTAACTTCCTCAAATTTAACATGATGAGATCCTTAGCCAACAGTGGGATAACCATAATGTAAAGTGTAAAATATAAGAAACCCTGGGTGGAAAACCAAAGAACAACACAGCAGAGAGGACAGAGGGGAATTCTCTGCTAAATACATGCTTATCTACATCATACATATATACATTTACCAAGTTTTATGGAGTATTACCTGTCAGACATGAAAAATGAGTTATATATAATTCCTGTTGTCAGCGAGCTTAGTATCTAGATATATGACGGACAGACTGACAGATAAATAGAATGCTGGCTGGCTGGCTGGCTGGCTGGATGGACAGGTAGACAGGTAGATATAGATGGATGAATGAATAGATGAAAAATAGTAAGAGAAATTTTTAAAGAGAGGTGTTATCTGCATAAATATCCTATATATATGCTATTAATAGATGCATACAATTTCATACATTCTATTTTAATTTAAAAATTTAACAACAGAATCAAGTAATAGCATGTCACAAGATGGTGTATAGTAAAATGAAACAATTGTCACAGACAAGAAGTGTTTCAAAAAGGAATAATGTTTTTCACAATACCAACTAAATTCTTTCACTCACATTATATTCTGAAATATATTACCTAAAAGACTCAATGTGAATTTTATTCTACCAAGTGAATTTTATTCTACCAAGTGGATTCTGGAATTTAACTATGTGCCCTTGCTATACCACTCCTCTCTCCACACTGCTTTCACTGCTTCCCTGGCAATACAAGGGACTTCTTTACAAAAGTTTATCAGGAAACCTCACAAGTAGCTGTCAATCTTTAGCTTAAAGTCCTTCAACATTATCTTGGAATATTCAAGGACAGATTGATTCTCTCTCTACTTGTGGGCACACATGCACGGACCATGGTGGTATGAGAATGAAAAACTACCAGGTCCTTTATCCCCACACCCCCATTCCTATGGCCAACCCTGTTCAGCTTGCTTTTTTCCCTAAGGATTCCCTGCCTCACTCACCTACTCAGCGCTGCACCCTGCCTGCCATCCTTCAACCTCCCACACAAAATCTTCATCCTCTGGGGGACTTTCTCAGATCTACACTAGGGGTCACTGACTTTTTGTTCTACTTCAAAGTCATGAAGTACCATATTGCAACTATCTGTCCATCTATCACGTCCACTATACTGACTTTTTTAAGATTGATTTATTTATGTATACAAGAGCTGGGGTGCAGGCCAGAGATGCAGGGGGTTAGAGGATTCACCAGAGACAGAGAAGGGAGAAGAACAGGCAGTTTGACTGAAACACACTGCTGAGGGGAACAGCGGGCAACTCAGGAGAGGCCTGCTGCACCAAGTGGGTCACCTCCCTGGCCAGGGATTGAACTCATGCTGCAGTGGCTGTGGAGAGCTTCACAGTGCTGCTTCTTAACACCTTGTGCACCAGGGAGGGTCCCATATTGAGTTTGTTAGAGAAGGGGACACTCTGTTCTCTACATCTTCAGAGTCCTTGGTTGCTAAGTAATAAGCATTCAGCAGGTAGATCTGTAGTTGATTCTTTTGAATAACCCTATAAATCTGTGGGCATATTACATGAGAATGAGAAAGAACACAAGTATGGAATAATGACAGCTAATATTACCGAGCACTTATGATATGACAGGCTCGATCCTGTTGTTTGTCCCATTTGTAAATTAAAAAAAATCCAGCTCAGAAAGGGAATGAGATTGTCCAAAGGTTATTGCAGCTGCTGGTATGGCACAGAGCTGGAGCTCAGTGGTCGGTTTCTCATCTATGAACCCCATTGGTCAAGTGAAGGCTGATATAGGGTGATGGACCCTGCTGTCCTGATGTCAGCAAAGGCTCTGTATGGTGATTCCAGACTGTGGAAGCTTCATGCTGTGGAGACAGTACAGGTGGACAGAACCACCCACATGGATGCTCTCAGCAACACATGTGCTTCCTTTATTCATGAAAATGCAAACAAGTTTGCTCCACTTGGCAAGGGTAAGACAATCTGGCTCACAGAAACTAAGATGCTGCCCTGCGTTTTCACAGAATAGAGCTAAATAGGACTTTCAATTGCTAACACAACCGTATAAGGGAGATAATTATTTTGGTTAAATGTCACTAATAACTAATGGGGAAAATTCCATTTTTGCTAAACATGGGAAAATATGTGACTAATAGCTGAGTGACAAAGGCGCTTAATCACCTCTTATTAACTGATGACTTTTAAAGCCACAGATGCATCTCTTTCATGCTTTATGTTAAAAAGAAACATTCATTTAAAAGTAACAGGCAGAGCCCTGTCAAAAAAAAGGACAATGAAGGCATCCTATAGACTAGACAATTTTTTTAAGTAGACAGAGAAAGAACAGATGTCATTGGGAATTCCCTCCTCATTTATTCCCTTGCATCTCCTCATATTTCCATGTGGAGAGAGACGTATCTCACCCTCAGAAGTACTGCTTGACAATCTTAAGCAAGGGGAAACATAAAGAAGGTTATTGATGAGTCTATGAAATGCTATAGCCAAAGGGTTGAAAAGCACATCTGCTTGCCTATTTTGCAAATGACTTTCCTCTTTTTGAGTAACAACACTACAGAGAAGGCCAGTGGCAAGATTGACAACTAAGGAGTTAAATATCTACATTTCCCACATCAAGGCCCTCACATCATGTGCACACACTCGCATGCAAACACAATTTCCTCCTTCTGGAATTCCTACTTAGTATGCTATTACTAGGTGCTATTTGCTGAATATATTTCTTGAGAATGAGCTTTCTTCTTATTAAAAAGTATAGTTAGATACTCACCTATCCTCGTTTGTGGAAACATGGAAGAAGTGTTAAGTACTATGTCCAAGTCTAGCAGTAGAATGTTACCTCCCTCCCTCACTGAACCCCAAGCCTTCCTGTCCCATTTGCTTAGTGGATGACCTTCAAGCATCAACATGCTACAGACATACATGTGACCAGCTTGGGTTCTAGCATTAACCTCTGGAAGACAGCTACCTGCCCTGCCTCCGGCTCCAATGCGAGAGAAAAATATACTTCCCTGATAAGCCAATGACCCTTGAGAATTTATCTGACTCCAACATGGATTGCCCACTCTGACTAATTGAGTATTGGCAGAAGATGTGGTACTGCCTTCAGAAAAGCCTAAAATTAATAGCATTTGGAAGCAGTCATTTAAAAAATATATTTTTAGAATTTTTATAGAAGAACATGGGGCAAATTACGTAAGTACTCTACATATCATTTCCTCTTGGACACAAGAAGACTATTTCCCACCTTCCTTGCAGTTAAGTTCAAGCCATATGACTAAT
Organism: Talpa occidentalis; assembly: GCF_014898055.3. Taxonomy (NCBI): domain Eukaryota; kingdom Metazoa; phylum Chordata; class Mammalia; order Eulipotyphla; family Talpidae; genus Talpa; species Talpa occidentalis. Next base: position 87,230,895 of record NW_023605305.1, read on the forward strand.
ATGCATGATTCATGGTATTCCAGACATGATTCTAACCATCCTGATTGATCCTTTATGTTCTCCCTGTGCCCCCTTACCTGTCACGTCTGTTTGTGTTGGCTCGCTAAGTCAGGGTGAGGTAGAAGCCACAGGATGCAAAGAACTTGGATTTCTGAGTCACATTTGGGGGAGAAACCCGTAGCCTGCATCAAATTGATCAGAGCGATACATAGGCTTTTGTTATATTATGCCCCTGAGATTTAGAATGTGTTAGTGCTGCATACCTGGCTTAGCCTATTAAACTCGTAAGTGTTCATTCTACCATCTATCTCTATACCTGTCTATCGCTCTATCCCTCTATCACTCCAGAATGATGGTACATTATTCATTATCTTCTAGATTCAATTTTTTTGCCAAATCAAATACTAAGGACTTGATTAAAAGATGAAAGTAATTTTAATTGAATACTACTTTAGGTTTGTCACTTTGTCAGACAGCTTAAAATTATTTGAGTTTCATTATTCTGACTTGAAAGATGGGAGACCTGAAGTGCAGAGAATTGATATAACTTGTTCCTTGTTTGGATAATTCTATTTTGCATTCAATCTACCTTCTGAAAGTCTTAGAGACATTCAGAGATGCACCTAACCCCTCTTCTTTTATTAATATTTTATTTTATATAATTCTTACATCATTTTTCATTTTTGGACTATGTATGAATTTTCATTTTGGTTATAGTCCCCATACAATTGCACCCCCCTTATTTTGACCCTAATCCACCCTCTCCCCACCCCTCCCTCCCATAGTGTATCTCTGATTTATAGTTGCTTGTTGCTTGTTGATTTTTATTTTGGATTAATTAGTCTTTTTCCTGGTCCCTTATTTAGGTTTTCTAAATTTCTGCTATGAGTGAGACCATCTGCTATTTTTCTTTTTCTTTGACTTATTTCGCTGAGCATGATCCCTTCCAGCTCCATCCGTGTTGCTGCACACTGCATGAGTTTATCTTTTTTGATTGCTGAGTAACATTCCATTGTGTATATGAACCACATCTTCTTGATCCAGTCATCTATTTCTGGGCGTTTGGGTTGTTTCCATAGCTTAGCTATTGTAAATAGTGCTGCTATAAGGACTAAAGAACTAGACATAAGACCTGAAACCATAAAATACATAGAAGGAAATATAGGTGAAACACTAGATGACATGCACCTCAAAGACATCTTTACAGACACATCACCCAAAGCAGTGATAGTGAAGGCAAAGATAAACAGCTGGGACTATATCAAATTAAAGAGCTTCTGCACAGCAAAAGAGACAATAACCAAAACAAAGAGAAATCCCACCAACTGGGAGAAAAATTTTGCACACAACACTAATTATAAAGGACTGATCATATCCCCTCTTCTTAGGATAGTTTCTGAGCAAGATTTTATATGTGGACCTAGATCCAGGCTCATGCCCATAACTATCAGGAGTGACTCAAGAGAGGCATAGACTGCAGTCAACCAATCAAAACAAATTGTTATTTTTATAATTTTTATTAAGTTTGGGACAAGTTCACTACTACTATTATTATTATTGAGGTAAAGTTGATTTACATCATTATATTATTTTAGGGACCATATAGTTCACTCCTCATTTTGAATGTTAACTAGGAAAGAGATACTCTCTGAACCTACTTTTCGACACATAAGGAGAGCTCTTTTGCACTTAAGAAGGCAGAGCAAGAGATGGAACTGGACCTGATATCATTTCAAGATCCCAAACTAAATAATCAAACTTCCTATATACTTCTTAATTGCGGCAATGATCTCCTTTGCATTTTTAAAGCACAGATTTGGTTTACTCTTGTTTTCACTTGCAAATATCCTAAAATTTACCTCGTCACAGCTAGATAACAGTCAACTAAGTCTCAAACTCCAAATAACGAATTTTTTTCTTTTTAAAGATTTTTTTTATTTTTGCATAGAAGAATTGGTGTGTAGGCCAGAGGTACATGGTTGAGAGGATTCACCAGATACAGAGTGGAGAGCAGAACAGGCAGATTTACTGAAATACACTGCTGAGGGGAGCAGTGGGCAAGACAGGAGAAGTGTGCTGTGCCATGTGAGTTAGCTCCCTAGCTGGGGATCGAACTCAGGCTGTTGTGGTGATAGCACTGAGACTTAACCCCTAGGCTACCAGGGAGCCCCATTAATTTTATTTTTTTTTCTTAATCATGTTGTCTTACCTTTCATTTGATAAAATGTTTCATATTAAATGAAGCTATTTTTCTACATACAGGCAACAACAATATACTGGATAATAGACTAGAAAGGAAATAGGATATACGCAGCTCCAAAGTTTATAGTCTTGCTTAGATGTAAATAATATCCATGAACCGGGGCCTCCCCAGTGGCGCAGTGGTTGAGTGCTGGGTTGCGAAGCTGCCTGCAGCCTCTGCAGCACAGGTTCGATCCCCGGCCACCTGGTGAGGATCCCACAAGGTCCGCAGACCTCTCCTGCCACCCACTGCTCCCCTCAGCAGTGCACTTTGTCAGTCTGACTGTTCTGCTCCCTGCTCTGGCTCTGGTGAATTCTCTCACCCTCCCGAGCTTCTGACTGTACCTAGTGCTAGTATAAATAAATAAATAAATAAATCTTAAAAAAAAAAAAAAAAAAAATCCATGAATCTTTGATTGGACTGCAGAGCAAATATAACTAAATTCTAAATTAGGAATTTCTTATTGATCATGCTCAGAGAACATTAAAAAGGTTAGGCCTAATTAACTGAAAAGATTTTTCTTTCATTGCAAAATTTCAGTTTATTTTCTTCCCATTAAAATTTCAAAAATTCCTTCTTGTTCTCTCCTACCTTAAGTACATGCAGTCATTACTACATCCTGTATTTGTGACAAGAAAAGAAAGCAAAGTATGAGTGTCATTGAAAATTTGATGATATGAGGAAATATGGCATGCTGATAAATGTTTCATAACCAGATCTCTGAAGATACTGGTGGCATGTGTTCATTTCTGTGGCATAAATGCTCCCACTATGAATGATTTCAACTTCTCTATGTGGAATCACTAAATTCAGATTTGGGAAAAGTGATGCAAACAGTTAAGTTTTTCAGAGACACATGACAGGCATAACACTCCATTGGATACAGTGACTAAATTTTCTAGATGATTTTAAATCACTAATACCTTTTTAAAACCTTGGGTGTGTATGTATATGTGCGCACATATTGTGTTTATGTATCTGTATATGTAAACATAAATGCACAGGAAAATATATCCCAAAACATTATTAGTGGTTATTGCTACATTGGGATTATGAATGATTTGTATTGTTTCACATGTTTTTCCTTCTATTTTTCAAATATTCTGCAATCATTATTACTTAAGAAAATGTTTCTTTTAAAAAGATAGTTTTACTGCCACACCCGATGCTCCCCTCAGTGGTGTACTTCATCTGTCTGCCTGTTCTGCAACCTGCTCTGGCTCTGGTGAATTCTCTCACCCTCCAGTGCTTCTGACTATACCCAGTGCTTGTATAGATAGATAGATAGATAGATAGATAGATAGATAGATAGATAGATAAATCTTTTTTAAAAAAAGATAATTTAATCTCCTATTTTTTGAATTTCAGAGTTGACATTATTCATCTGAGAACAAATTCACCACATAATCTTCATAGAAGAATGACAATTATTTACACTATGGATAAGATTGAACCTGTTACCTGTTATTTAAAAATTTTAAAACAATAAAATGTACAAGACATACAAAAGAGTCATTCGGTATATTGCCTACCTGGATTTAGGCTGAATGTGAAGTTTGTTTTCATGCAGGTGAAAGGAATATCTTACTGACCCTGTGTTTAATCATTCCAGAAAAAACTACACACAAATGAATAATGTGATTATCTTAAAAATGCTGCTACTATAGAATCAGAAGCTTTAAGCAAAGATGCATGGCATAGATTTACAAGTCTACCTAATCCATAGTCATGTTGATATGACAGTGCTCAAGTCAAGGAAATTAACTGCTTGCAGGTATCTGTGATGTTGTAAATAGACACTGATGTTTGTCTAATAATGATGCGATACAAAGGGATTCATAACTGATCTAATCACTATAATGGTGCTATGAGGTTTTACTCATATGCAAAATACAGCAATCTATTCTTCACATATTTTATTAGGGTACCTTCTTCAGAATAGATTTCCACTGAAACACCTTAGTAGCAAGTTACAGAGAGAGAGCAGTGTATCAGGTAGAAACCACTAGAAAAACAGAATGCCAACAGTGAAAGCTAAAGCACAGAGGAAAAAGAAAGACAATCTTTCCAAATGAAAATTTGGAAAATCTGAGAGATGAGAAGGGGTAAAAATGTGCTACTCAATGTGATTTGGCTATTGGGCCATAAAGTACATAAGAATGACTTGCTTTAGTTGTGAAGAATTTTGAGGTTGGACTAAATAACTACACTCATTAGTAGTGACTGGCAGTTCAAACTGAGTCAGAATTTCGGAGAGAGGGATAATTTCTAACTTGAAGGTCAACATGAAATACTGGACTTCTAAACAATAAAGTCTCTTGACAAAGCAGTAATGAAATTCTATACAATATCAACCCTCAATTGCTTATTTCATAATAACTTGTCAAATGATTTTTGATTCAATTAGTTTATATTACTTTAAAATAACACTGGAAGATAAGTAGGATACTTTATTTCATATTTAAAGGTTGAAGTTTCAGAGTGGCAGGAGTTTTTTATAACTTTTTTCATATATATATTTTTCCAAATATGATTAAGAAAAAGACAACTCAGATGGATATGTCAAAGATAAATGATTCATAAAAAGGATATCCAAAGAGCAAATAAATAGGTTGAAAGCCCTTGATCTTCGTTACTTATCAGAAAAAGGCCAATTAAATGAAATTAGAGAATCACAATGAGAGAGTGTGCATCAGGGACACCAGAATAACTAAGCAGAAAAAAATATTAAGGATAATTACAAGTGTGGTAAAGACGTGGAGGAGTAAGAACTCACGCATTTCCAGTGGAAAAGCACATTGTCAAAACTACTTTGAAAATGCTTAGTGCTACCTGCTAAAGTATTTACTTTAGTAGAATAATTTGACCAAATAATTCAAACCAGAACAACCTGGATTTAAAATCGGTTTCTACATTACAATCGGTGTCTTCAATTCTCATGTCTTTGGTTTTCATAGCTACAAAGTAGAGTAGAAAGGATTTTATGATGATTATCCAGCATGATCTGACTTAAAAGCATGTGATCAAAAATGCAGTTATCAGTTGTGTTGATAAATTAGATTAAATGAGAGTCTAAGCTAATCAAGTCGAAAGATAGCTTTACTAAATAAGAACTCTGTCATAAGATCATGGTAGTAAGAAACATCGTGTCCCCAGTTTTTTGGAATATAACAAGTATTTAATAAACTATCTAAATTATCAGTGTTCTTTGTCATGCCCATGCACTGCTTCACAACTTAAGTGTTACATAGGTACAGCATATGTACCACAACTCAAAATTGATTGAAATGTAATATGGTCTCACAGCAATAGAATCACTCATGTATCTACTATTTAGAACAAGGCATGAGCAAGATCTTCCACATTGGAGGGTCACATAGAGAGCGTGCTATTGGTGGGGAACAGAAATCTACATGGGAAGGGGAGTAGTTGTTCTTTGGAGTGTGCAGAACTTTTTATATCAAAATATTTGGGAGTATTTTATTGAGAAATAAAGCAAAACATTCTACTTAACCTTATCCAATTAGCCTTTAGACTAATTTGGAATGGCTTTTCTATTAATAATGATAAAGAAACCATCAACAGTAATGAAAAACCTTTTAGAAGAACTTTCAAAAATATATGCAGCTAAATGTCAGTATTAAAATTAAAAAACTCATTCAAAGACATGCCAGGCACTTCTATTAAACCAATTTCAAATTTTTGAAAGTCTTTAAATATGTCTCTTATGTCATTCCAAGAGGGATCTATTTCATTCATCAGATTTATTTGACCTCTGAACTCTACTATCCCTCTGCATTTCCCCTTCCCCATCCCCCCCCTCCAAAAAAAAATGAAGAATTAGTACTCTGAGGAAAGCACATGCACTTTGAAAAGGAGTGATTTAGAATCATTACAAACTTACACCGTTCCAAATAGTATAGAGGACAATATCTTAATGGGATGGTAGCACTCTAGTCTTGTTGAGAATTAAGTAATTGGAGTAGTCAAACTCCTGAAATTCTTTCCCACTTTATTACTGTTTTGAAGAGGGAGCACTACACATCCTACTTTTAACCACAATGGTTGGAGAATATAAGTGTATGTTCAACAGAATTTTGTGGTTAACTTGTATATTCAGTGAAACATTTGCATGGTATGGCTGTTCCTCTTGGGGTAAAGGGAATTTTTTTCTGAAACCCCATTTCAAGGTACACACTGTGCTAGCTGAGCTCCCAATTACATGGTTTGAGAAATATCAAACTTTACCCAACCACAAATCTTCAAAGTCACTACATACCCCAGTGTCAGCAAGGTCAACACAATTTGTAGACTTTGTAAAAAGGCAAAGTAGTTTCTGATTAATTCTTCTAAGTAGAAGAAAAAATAGTTTTTTCCCACATCTATAGAAGCTTGAAGACAATGACAGGTGTTTCCAAACTAATCTTTAATTGGTAATGTAAGAAACCAACGGAGGTTCTAACAGCTGGGTAATTAAAGTACTTATCAACTAAACTGATAATTAAAATGTAAAGTTCAAGTAGCTATTCACAAGCAAAATAAGTCTCCAATGAATCTAGGTTAGATCAAAATACTTTTCTTCCTTCTTATCAAAATCACAATGTCTCAATGGTGGAAATTTCACCAATTTTAAGGGTTTAATACATTGATCTCCTATTTGAACCAGCAGTCTGACATTGGATAGAAAATTGTCCCAAACCTCAGAGCCTGTTGGGATTTCTACCTTTTGTGATTCTAGAAAGTATGTGCTAAAGGGAATGAGAGCAAAAGCCATGGATCTTCTAAGACATGTAAGGAGTATGGCGGGGGGTGGGGTTAGAAAAGCCTCACACAAAGAGTCAAGTCCAAATTCAAACAGATTCACATTGTACCCACCATTTCCACACCACCACCACCATCACCAGCAGCATTAAAACAACAAATTAGCATATTTTCCCACAAAGCAGCTCTGTGTTCATTTAATACCGAGATCAATCAAGTGTATATGAAAAATCACTGGGTGGTTATGTTAAAACATATTTTGGGGACCTGCCCCCTATGGGTTTTTAGGTAGTAGGTCTGGCACACATTGCAAAATCTCATTTCTAACAAGTTCCCAGGTGCTGCTGACATGGCTGGTCTGGGAACACATACTTTGAGAGAACCATTTGAAATATTTCAATATGATTTCACTTGGTGAAATTTAATGCAAACCCTATTGTGATGCAAATATAATGTTCAAAGTAGTCTTATTTTTCAAAATTCAAAATAGCATAGTATGACAGTTAACTGTGATAAGAGGAAAAACTGCATTATTATGAATACTACCTAACTATGATATGCAAGGGTACAATATAACATCTCTGACAGCAGAGATGGAACTTGGCTTTGGCTTCCTGCTAGGACAGTTCAGTTAATTAAACTGAATAACTACCAGGGCATCCTATCTTCTTTGTCTGAAATACAATTCTTCAGCTGATCTTTTGGCTAATTCGTACTCTACTTTTGAATATATCTTTAAAATCACTTCTTCCAGGAAGTCTAATCTTGAAGAATTTCTTAACCCCTAAATATGTTGGCTGCCTTCCTTTTTTCAATACAAGCAGGTAGTGTTCCTCTCTACTCATGAGATTTCTATTCTTGTATGTTGCAAGAGTTGATGGGGATGCAGATTAATAAAAAAGACAATTATAACAAAGACCAAGTATAACAAAGTCTTTGCAGGGGTAGTAGAGACTCTGATAGAATTACAGATGAAGTCCAATTCACTAATTAAGCCAGACTTAGACTAGGAAAGGACTGCTGATAAAGGTGATTTGTAAACCAGGGATAATTATGATAATCTATTTTCCCCTGGTGATTTATGTGTTAACGCTTTCTAGTTCACATAGAGCACCAATTTTCTATGGGTCTATTATAAAGCTTCCAGAAAGTCGTACTTGATGTAAAATTAGAAAAGGAAAGAAGGAATTCAGATGATTTCACTCATATGTGGAATAGAGAAAAATAAAGGAACTTACAGAACTAAACCAAATCAAACACGAGAAATATGAGAGCTGAAATGAGGTTACAAGAGGGGGAGGGAATGACAGTGTAGGGGGCCCAATGATCTAGGTAAAATACTATACTTTCATTAATGGTGGGTGTGGTAACATGCATCTCAAGAAATATGAACTTACTCCCTTAAATCATATGGTGTTGTAAACAAATGTTACCTCAATAAAGTATGAAAAAAATCCAGAAGCTAATTATGTGATATCACATATTTTACTCTTTTTATCTGAATAACTTTGATCCCTCATATTTGGACCTTTAAAAAATTTCAACACCACGGGCCTCCCTGGTGGCATGAGGGCTTGAGGCTCAACCTATAAAGCTCGCCACAGCCACTGCAACAAAAGTTCGATTCCCGGCCAGGGAGCTACCTACATGGCACAGCAGACCTCTCCTGTCTTGCCCACTGCTCCCCTCAGCAGTGTATTTCAGTCAGTCTGCTTGTTCTGCTCCCCACTCTGTCTCTGGTGAATCCTCTCATCCCCCCAACACCTCTGGCCTGTACCCCAGCTCTTGTATGCATAAATAAATCAATCTTAAAAAAAATTCCCCACCCTCAATTTTTATTCACTCATTTTGGATGCAAATATGCAGAGTTGAGAAGCTGACTACTTTCATTATGCAGCTATTTCTCCTATTATATTTGACTGTCAAATCATCCTACTTGGAATTTTGAAGGATAAGTCTACTCAGAGCAACATTATTTGCATTATAATAGGGTCCATATTCATAATAAGGTGATTCATTACCCTTTTAGTATTACCTTTACCTTTGAATTGTCACTTTAAAGCTTAGGTGTCACAGTACAATCTTCTGTGCCCAGGGTATTGGCATTTAAGAGATTTATCAAACATCTAAAACGAGGCAGTGAGTAGAGGTATGAAAAAGGTAAAGATCATAAACTCAAAGAACAAAATGGAAAGGTTCAATCCACAGTGTGTGAATAATTCACAAATACCAAATTGGTATTTGAAGGCTCTCCCTTCACCACCAAATTTCCTTTCATCCCTCATTCATCTATAGCCTGTATATCTAACAGGAACTGAGGGAGAACATAATAAAGAAGAAATACAACTGAAGAGGAGATTTTATGTCCTCAGGCAAGAATACACATATATTATTAAAGTGAGGAATATATGGCCAGTGCAAAAGGTGAAGTCACCCTCCCTCTTAATGCTCCTAGATCATTTTTATTTCTCACTGATCTAATTTAAGTGACAAAACTGTATTTTGGTTTCTATCCTTGGCTGTGCATTAGAATCACGTGATGTGGCAGGAACAATAATGGCCCCCAAAGTTGTCTACATCCCAATCCGCACGACCTGGTAATCTGACAGTTTACAGAGTAAAAGAAAATTATGGTTGCAGATAGAATTATGGTTGCTATTTAGCTAATTTTAGAAATAGGAGAATTATCCTGGAATATCCAGGTAGATCCGAAGTAATCAGAAGAGTCCTGAAAAGGGAGAGTGATTCTGAAGAGAGAAGGTAGCATAAGGAAGACTTGGCTTGATTTGCTGGTTCTGAAGTAGGCCAGCAGCCAAGGAAGGCAAGCAGTCTCTAGCAAACTGGAAATGGCAAGGAAATAGATTTCCCCTAGAGACAACGAAATGTTTCCATCTGACACCTTAATCTTAGCCCTAAAGGAGACCTGTCAGATTTATGATCTACAGACCTATAAAATCATAAATTTGTAAATTTGTGCTTTTTAAGCCATTAAACTTAGGGTAGTATGTCAAATAGCAATAGAAATGTACTAAACTTGATGACCTTAAGAAAATTCTGATGCAGAGATCATACCCCACATCAATTACATTACAATCAAGGTGGTAGGGGGTAGAGGTAGAAAGATGAGATCTAATCATCAATAATCCATTTAAACTCTCTAAATTCTTCCAGTGTACACAACTACATTTCAGAACAATGTTCTAAACAGATTTACAGGTCTACAGAACTACCAGCCTTGGAGTGAAATCTTCACTGGTGGTAAGTCCAGGCCTCTGTGACATCATCTGCTCCAAGTGTGGTCCCAGGAGCTGAGTATCAACAGTATCATGGAACTTGCTAGAAATACATAATCTGGGCCCCAAATACATCTACTGAGTCAGAATCTACATTTTACTTTTTTTTTTAAAATATTTATTTGTTTATTTATACAAGCACTGGGTACAGTCAGAAGTGCGGGAGGGTAAAAGAATTCACCAGAGCCAGAGTGGGGAGCAGAGCAGGAGAAGGACTGAAGTACACTGCTGAGGGGAGCAGCGGGCGGCAAGAGAGGTCTGCGTGCCAAGTGGGACCCTCGCCCGGCAGCCGGGATCCAACCGGTGCTGCAGAGGCTGGGGGCAGCTTCGCAACCCAGCGCTCAACCGCTGCGCCACCGGGGAGGCCCAGAATCTACATTTTAAATGACTCTAGGTGATCTGTATCACTATTAAAATTTTTTTTTTTTTTTTTAAAGATGTATTTATTTATTTATTCGTTCATTTATTTGTTTGTTTATTTTATTTATACAAGCACTGGGTACAGTCAGAAGCGCGGGAGGGTGAGAGAATTCACCAGAGCCAGAGCGGGGAGCAGAGCAGGCAGAAGGACCGAAGTACACCGCTGAGGGGAGCAGCGGGCGGCAGGAGAGGTCTGCGCGCCATGTGGGACCCTCCTCCGGTGGCCGGGGAAGAGCCGGGGATCGAACCGGCGCTGCAGAGGCTGCGGGCAGCTTCGCAACCCAGCGCTCAACCGCTGCGCCACCGGGGAGGCCCCTCACTATTAAAATTTTAAGGAACAAATAATGTGCACTGGCAAATGTCTTCTTAACCTAAAAACGTCTTAAATATTTGCAATGATTTTTAACTTGTTACCTAAATACATATTTTAAAGCAGATTCTCAAGGCTATGCTTTCTTTAAAGACAGTAACAACTCATTTTCTTGTTGTCCCTTCTTTCCCCCTTTCTTTCTCTTTTCTCTTTGTGTCCTCCTTTATCACCGTTCCCTTCTCCTCCCTTCCTCTGCTTATCCTCAGTACCCAAGATACATCATTTCTGACTTGCTAACTGCCTGAATGAATAGCAATTGTAACTGCAGCAACAATAATATAACTCATTGAAATGCAAGCTACTGTGAAATAAAAATATAACTCAAAATGCCAGAAAAAAACTGTTAATTTAGACTCAATGTTCTATTTCTTTTTATCCCAGATTAATTTCTCATAGGCTATTGAAGAAAACATAGTCATTAGCTTACTCTGAAAGTTTCTAAATAATTCTGCTCCTCTGAGGATTTTATCCCCATGAGTTAAATGATTCAATAATCAGGTATCTCTTGCTTACATCCAATTTAAATTCCTTTTATCATAAATACACAATTTTTAAAATCCCGCCTCCTTGGAATGGATCATCTTGAATCGGTAAAGCCATATTGTTCTGTTTATTTTTTTCTTCTTCTAACTTGAGGTAAGAGAAACCAATGACAATGACAGAGTAAGATTTGAAGGTGAGAAATATGAGATTGCAAACTCTGAACTATGCCCACAGAAGAGCTCCAGGCCACCACGATTCCCTTCTCTGCTAAGTGCAAGACTCATTTCTCTACACAGTATTTTAGATAGCACCTCAATAAAGTGTTTTGGATTTTATCTCTTTTTTTAACCTCAATCATTTCCTTTAATCCCTATAACAAATCAAGGAGTTTGATGTTAGTATTCCTATTTTATAAATGAGGACACTTGTCGAGAGGTCATTAATAACTTATGCAAGGTCAAATTGGAGATAGGATTTGAGTAGAGGTTTGCTAGTTTCAAGGCCCCTGCTGCTAATTCACTGAGGCCTGCAAGGGGACAATCTTTTGGCCAAAAGAATCACAGGAAGCAACATTTAAGGGCATTCCCTTGAGACAGCTCAGCAAGAGTCCCAGTGAGTTGTATGGACCACATGGCTCTTGCCCAAGAGGTCAAATATCTATGAAACTGTGTTATACAAGTTCTATGAATACGTTAATTTATAGGCCACATCCCACAGTAGAAACTACTATTGCAGAGCATGGTATTGATATTCCACACTAAGAAATCATCCCTGTTGAGTTCAAAACACTAGCTGATTAGGCTGAATTTCAGTTTATTGCTGAAAGTAAACAAGTAACTTCCCATACACAGGGGATCTTCACAACCTGCTTACATACACTGTCACCTGTGTAGTATTGCTGATTCATAGCATCCGGTATGATCACAACACTGCAGTAAGATGAGGCATCCTCCAAACAGTTGCTATCTACTTATTGTGGAGGGAGGAAAGGGGAGAATTCACAGAGAGACTCTGCTACACTTAATATGCAAGTATGGATAAATGTTTCTACTTTGAGGTCATTATCCAGTGCACTGCCACAAAGACAGGTCTACCCATTAGCTAGTTGGCAATGCCCTCTGTCTCCCACCAAGCAGACATCTGAAAGGCTGTTTCTGCAGGAAATGCCAGGCAGGCTTGCTGGTCTTGCTTATCGCTATTAGGTATTATAAGTCACACCCTGACTGTGTTTATGCATATGTGACAGTATCTGATGAGACAGAAATATGCAGTTAGTCCAATATGCCACTGACTTTTAAGATGCCCTCAAACTGGGGAGGCAGAAGTTAAAGATCATTGCCAGTTATGTGATAATTAATTCAAAGTAGTTTTATTACAAGGACTGAAATTAAAATTCAGGAAAGCCAAGCTTTGGATCAGGCCTGTATTTGAATCCTGGCTCCAGCAGTTCCTGGTTTTGTAACATTGAACAAGTCACTTAGCAACTCCATGCCTTATTTTCTCCTTCCATAAAACGTAAAAAAAATCTGAATTTCAGACTTATTATTTTTTAAATAGTAAACTAATGTATGCAAAATGCTTTGCATGTTATTTAGAACAGAGTAGACAGATTGCTAGCTTCCTTGACACTTCCTCTACTGGGGGCCAGAAATTTACAATAACCCTTTCACATACTGAATTGTAGATGCTTTGTGCCCGTAAGTCAAGATGTTCAAGGACATGTATTTTCACCGAGTACCTTGCAAGCACTGGTAATACACTCTCTTTCAACTACATAACAGATAAACACATTTACACTTCCTGTTTAATGTACATAACTGCAGGCTTAAACAAAACATTTCTGCTACCACATATTACAGTGGACTATATTGATTAAAGAGTGACTCATTTCCATTGACTTCTACAATGTGACAGTTTGTTCTAAGTAATGGGGACAAAAAGAATAAGATACAATCTCTATTCTTGAAGCACTTAAAATAGAGTACAAAAAATTGTGCTAATTGAACCATATACTTCATAAATTTATATGAAAGTGAATGTTAAGAGTTCAGAGGTATGATCAGGAAATGAATCAAGGAGAAAGTGGATGAGCCTTGAATCATTTGTCAGATTTTAATAAGAAGAGAGTAAGGAACGTATCAGACAAATTATTGGAAACAAACTACAAAGATTCCAGAATGCCAACATTTAGGTATTTAATATTTTGCTTGGCAAGAACTTAATAAAGTGTAGGAAGCAGGCAAGTGACAGAAGTATATCAATAGAAATAACTGATAAAGATTAAAGCCTTCATTTAGCCAGCTGTACTCAATTTTCTATTCTGCTAACATTAGTGTGAGGAGGCTGCCAGTTCTTTTCCTATTCATTTGTAAATGTATGTGTGCATGTAAATTATAAATGCATTTCTCTGCATGATATGCATATGCAAAGATTTAGAGAGGAAAGAAAACTTCAGGATTGGCTGTGTGAGGAAATCAGAGAACACTCTTCCCGGCACAACAAAAATTTTATTGTAAATTATAAAAAAAAAAATCACTTGTCTATGGAAATTGCTCTAACAGCAAATGAAGAAACATTCACACACACACACACACACACACACAAAAATCTAATCAATCTCCCTGTGAACAATGAGAGTCTGCAGTGTTTGACCTACTCCCTTTCTCCATCCACCATTTCAGGACAATGAAAACTCCATTACAGACTGCTGTAATCAAGAGCACAGGGTTCACTATCCCCCCCCTCACACCACCACAACACTCAACTATGTAACTCCACAGTGCTGCCTAAGGGAAATAACAACAATAAAGGTAACGATGATGGGAAAAGAGCATGGGAAACTCCATGCTTGGGAGAATCATTAAAAGCAATGCATATCTTATAGACAGAAATTAAGGGAGGATGGAAGTTCCATGATATGAAGCATGAGGTAAAGCAATAGAATAGCCAGAAGTTTAATGGAGAGGATCAAGGAAAGAGACATCCAGGAATAGTACTCCTAGGACCACAGTTTACCTGGGTGTTTAAGAAGCCTGTGCACATGTACTAAGCTGTACTCACTCAGGAATCAGAGCGGGACGTGGAACAGACTTGCAAGTATTCTCCAAGGTATACACATGGACATAGAACACACACCTTATTGGCACAAACAGCTTACAATTCAACTTTTTTCCAAACCTTGGCTTGCTGAAAAATGAGATTCTTTAACTCAAACATGTATCCTAGGAAACCAGATGTAATAGTAAATCATACCTATCATCTATAGTTGGAAGAGAGTGCATAACTAATGTTCTATCCTCTCAGGACTAATTAGAAAGGTGATGTCCAAGTTACTAGACCCTGACTGAATGCAGGCCAAAATAATAGATATATCTGTGATAGTCATAGTAGTTTACAGACTAAATGCATATTCAATGATACAGGGTAAAAATCTTACAGGCTAAGGGAACTTAAGCCTTATCTGTGACCAACAAATGGCTTATGGTATTCAAAGTTGGCCTCTAAGTAGACAAACTTAAATATTAAAGTAATATTGAAAGAGAGATATCAGAGGATGCACACTGCAAAGAGATTTTACTGATCTAATTCAATGAAAACAGAAATAACCTTCCCCTCCATAAGCAATGTGTATCCACAGTTGCCATAATCCATTGTCTCCAGATACAGCTTTCAATAAAAAATAAAAAGACATGCAAAGAATATATACATGACTTATACACAGGAAAAATGGACTAGAACTGACTTTTGACTTTGAAGGAGTCCATATTACAAAGACATTCAAAGAATAAGTTTAAAAAAATAAAAGGAAACCATACTTAAAAAATTAAAGATAATAGCCCAAGGGGCTTTCTTTGGTGGTGGTTCACAGGTAAACTGGTAGTTGGAATTTTATGCGAAATACACCTCAAAGGAGAAAGCATGTAAGCAGACATTGTACAAAAATGAAATATATATGTATATATAAAATTATAAAAAATAAAGTGAAATAGATGAAGCGATAAACACTATTAAAAATAATCAAGTGGAATTACTACAGTTGAAATAGCCAATAATAAAAATGAAAAATTAATAATAGAGACTTAATAGTAGTTTTGAGCTAGCAAAAAGTAATTAGCAATGTTGAAGACAGGTCAATAGGAATTAAATAATCTGAAAACCAGTGAATGGAAGAAAGAAGAAAAATGAAGAAAGCCTTGGAGGCTTTAAGATATTAAAATATGTATCCATATTTAATAGTGATAGTATTTTACAGACTACATGCCTATCCAGTAATATAGGGTGGATACATATATTAATATCTTAAAGCACACCAGATTACATATAATGGGAGAAAAAAAAAAAAACTAGAGAAAAGAACACAGCAAATGATAAAAGGCTCCCAACATTTGGTGGGAAGCAGTAACGTACAAATCTCAAAGCACAACAAACTTCAAGTAGGATAAACACAATGGAACCCACAATACACTCATAATCAAAATGTTGAAAGCCAGACTTCCTTTGTGGCGCACGGGGTTAAGATGCAACCTATGAAGCTGACAGCAGCCACTGCAGCACAAGTTCGATCCCGGGCTAGGGAGCAACCCTTATGGCACAGCAGACCTCTCCTGACTCACCCGCTGCTCCCCTCAGCAGCGTATTTCAGTTGATCTGCCTATTCTGTTCCCCACTCTGTCTCTGGTGAATCCTCTCAACCTCCAACCCCCTGCACCTCTGGCCTATATCCCAGCTCTTGTATACATAAAAATAAATATATTTTTTTATTTTCAAAGATTTTATTTATGCATACAAGAACTGGGGTACAGGCCAGAGGTGCAGGGGGATGAAAGGATTCACGAGAGACAGAGTGAGGAACAGAACAGGCAGAATGACTGAAATACACTGCTGAGGGGAGCAGCGGGCAAGTCAGGAGGGGTCTGCTGTGCCATGTAGGTTGCTCCCTGGCTGGCTGGGAATCAAACTCATGCTGCAGTGGCTGTGGGTAGCTTCATAGGTTGCATCCTAACCCCTTGCACCACCAGGGAGGCCCCCAAAAATAAATCTTTAAAAAAAAACCCAAAATGTTGAAAGCCAAAAACAAAGCTAAAACCAATTCAAATTTTTAAGAAACTACTTTCTAGGGCCTCCCCGGTGGCGCAGTGGTTGCAAAGCTGCCTGCAGCCTCTGCAGCGCCGGTTCGATCCCTGGCTGCTCCCCGGTCACTGGAGGAGGGTCCCACATGGCACGCAGACCTCTCTTGCCGCCCGCTGCTCCCCTCAGCAGTGTACTTTGTCACTCTGCCTGTTCTGCTCCCCGCTCTGGCTCTGGTGAATTCTCTCACCCTCCCACGCTTCTGACTTTACCCAGTGCTTGTATAAATAAATAATAAATAAATCTTAAAATAAATAAATAAAACTCATGTGTCTACTTTAAAAAAAATAAAAAAGAAACTACTTTCTAAAACAACTTTACTATTTTCTCATCTGTGCAATTAAATTCATCCATCATTTTAACTTATTCAATTTTCACTTGCAGATGTCTTATTTAATACTCCAGCAAATATGCTAAGGCACTTTTTACAGTTTTCTTGTCCCATGAACACATTTCTCAATCTGTCTTCTATTTCGTTATACATAAAAAGAAAAGCACAATTGTATAATATTGATTGATAATTGTATAATCTTTATGTGCTAGTGTGCAAGGTTATTGTGTAAAAACATCCACATCCTACTCCAAGAAACCTGTGAACTATTATCTTGCATACCAGACAAAAGGAATTTTTTTTAAAGATTTATTTATTTATTGATACAAGCACTGGGTACAGTCAGAAGCACGGGAGAGTGAGAGAATTCACCAGAGCCAGAGTGGGGAGCAGAACAGGCAGAATGATAAAGTACACTGCTGAGGGGAGCAGCGGGCACGGCAGGAGATATCTGCATGCCATATGGGACCCTCACCGGCGGGCGGGGATCTAACCGCATTGCAGAGGCCATGGGCAGCTTTGCAGCCCAGCGCTCAACCGCTGCGCCACCGGGGAGGCCCCCAAAAGGTATTTTATAGATGAGACTGAATTAGGATTTTGAGGTGGGTAGGTTATCCTGGATTATCTGGATAGATCCAATGTAATGTCAAGGGTCAGAGTAATAGAGGACGGTTGAAACAGAAGTTAAAGCTCTGTGAAAAAGGGAGTATGAGCTAAGCAGTAAAGGCACTGTATGGTAGCTGGAAAGGTGAATTTTTATAAAGGTGAAGACAAATTCTAAGAGCCTTGAGAAGGGGCATAGTTCTGCTGACTCCTCACCATTTAGGGCTCTTGATTTATTGAGCTATAGTGTGTAGGGCCTCCCTGGTGGTGCAATGGGATAAATCTCAGGCTATGAAGCCATCCACAGCCACTGCAGCATGAGTTTGGTCCCCAGCCCACCTTACTTAAAGTAATTTCAGGTTCCAAGTGTATTTTTGGACCTCAGTAAATCGATTTGCTAATAATTTTGTACCTTCTCTTTTTTATGCTAGGGATAGATGAAAAAATGCCTCTGGTAAGAGATTAGTACCCTCCATAGGAGATGATCTTCAACAGTGAGATGTCCAAAAACTGTAAGTGTGAAAACTTCTATTTAGGTCACTTGGAGGAAGGGCAGGAAAGGTTACCTAGGCAATCAGGTGATTATCTTTTACGATGATGATTATTTTGGTCTTGCTTCTCCATTGTGACATTGTTTTCCTGTTCTGTTTTTGCTGTTATGGCGACACCATCTGCCTTTCATTTCCCTATACTGTAGAAGAAACCCAAGATTTTGAAGGAAGTAGTTTAAAATCATAATCAAGAAAGAACTTGTAGGTATATATTGTGTGAGTTTTATAAATACCTGAGAATAGTACATTATCATTAAGCAAACACTATAGAATGACAATATTTTACCTTCAGGAAAATAACATTCATAAAGCTGTACAAAATGGATTTCATATACACGCATTTTCTAAAGGCAGCTGCTAGCATGACTTGGAGTATTTCCAACTTTAAAGACTATAAACTTTATTAAGAATCCTCAACCAGAGACAGTTGCTTCCTCCTTACCATCTGCGCAGCATAAGATGCCATAAAGAAATCAGGCCAGGGTATGGTACTTACACTATGGATATACTGGTACATTAAAGGACATTAGTTAGTATTATGAGATTTAATGGCTGACTATTAGTAAACAGGTGTGTCATCCTGTAACAGAGGTACTGCTATATTACTGATTTATAAAGATAAATGTCATTTATTTACTATTTGATGCTTCTGACAGAAAATGGGTTCAATTAATATCATATTATGCCTCCTACTTACTAATAATGATGCTTTTAACCCTGCATTACTAAATATCTGAAATTATGTGGTTGGAACCTAGAAGAATCAAGGATTAAAGTTTCATAACAAAGCATAAGACTCTTCTCAAACGTTACTATCTCCTTGACTGGTCTACCAGAAATGCACAAATGGATGGGACACGGGCTGTGAAAGTCAGGGTATCTTAAGTTTTTTACAATCTATCAAGACTTTTTTACTTAATAACTTCAATCAGCAAATATTAACATAATGTGCAAATGAAATGAACAGTCTAATAATTTTTATAAGCATATGAATGTCAAGGTGATATGTAGCACAGCGCCAGAGTACAATATGGAAGGTAGGAGAGGTGAGGGTCCTGCAGTCTTAAATAGGGTGGATAAGACAAGCCTTCTGAGAAAGAGTTACCTGAACAGAACCCACAAGTATTTATGGGGTTGCCATATAAGATATCTAGAAGAGGAGCATGCCATGTGGTGTCATTTATTTAATAACTACTTGATGCTTCTGACAGAAGATGGGTTCAATTAATATCATATATATGTCCCATACTTACTAATAATGATACTTTTAACCCTGCATTATAGATAATGCAAATACCCTGAGGCATAATTGAGGACTATTGAAAAGGCCAGGTTATTTGGATTAATGCAAAAGCTATTAAGGTTAGAACAGGAGAGAAAAGTAGGAACTGAGATGAGACAAGAATTTGAGGAAGAGATTGTGCATGGTCTTGCATAGAGGTGACTATTCTCTGAATGCAATATGGAGCCAAGGCACAATTAAGTTGAACATAGAATGTTGTCTTGTATTTTAAAAGGATCACTGTGAGCATTCAGTGGAGAAGAAACAATAATTAGGAAAGAGTAATATAAATAGGACAGTAAACAGGCTACTGTGTTACTCGGAGAGAGGATGGTGATTTGGATCAGTGTGGGAGCACACCCAGTGACAGACACAACAGACTCAGTGTTATTTCTTCCATGGTGAATGCTTTGAGGTTCCAGTAAACTGCATTATGGAACAGAGCACCTTGTGAATTCAACTGTATCTGAAACCCCTTCTGTTTGGGTAAAGAACAGTTCTGTAACACTGATGCTTCTGGATGAGTAATTATGCCGGTCCTTCATAGGCAGAACAATTCTGAATATTGCAAGCTAGATCACCAAGGATATCAATTTATTCCAATTCTAGATTCTCAAACTGACCACCACCCCAAGCTCCCAAATAAAAACTTTTGTTGAACACTCTAACAATTTTTTCAACTTCAGTACAAAAACAGATAACTCGTAGCTATGACTTTTAAAATCAATGAAACTTTGGTTTCCATAGTACTTATGGATAAGTGCTAAAGGTTTGGGAGAAGGGAGTAAGCAAACCCAGATCCATGGTTTCCAGAAGTAATAGTCCAATTTTCTAGACATGATTCAAAGTGGAAATATAGAGGAACACGACTGATTTTGGTGACCTCAACAGGACTTAAAATTTAGAAAGCAGCAAGGATATTGATCTTTTTTTTTTCTATCAAAAACTACAAAAGGTTGCACAATTTGTTGTTCTGCCCGTTGAGTAAGCACCCTGGCAGAAATGCAAGAAACAAGGACAGCACCGAAGTCAAGTAGGAAAAAGCTGTTTTGCCACAATAAAGATCAACTTATGCCTCAGTTTACTGCAAATTCCTCATGGACATCAGTGTCCATCATACTTGGAGTCAGATGCAGATTCTACTCCATCTTCAGCTGTGTGTTCCCTTAGAAATCTTTGGAAATCTCTCTCTTCGGGTTCCTTGTTTTAAAATATTTAAAATTGATGACTACCACATAAGAGGTTTTGAAAACAATACAAGTTAATGCAAGCAAAATACATAGCAGTGTCTGTCATGTCATAACACTTAACAAAAGGAGATTTTGGTATTAAATTTTATGTAGCAAACTAATCAGTACAGTGGGGGTAGATCCATACAACTGACTATAAGGAATATGGGGAACAAAACATGAAGTTTGAATTTGCATCTTTCACATAGTCAGTGAAATGGTATGTAGATAAAGATAACAGGATATGCTACCTGGCTCATATCAAACATCACATCTGGAATATGTAGACTCAAGCACTGTGTTATTATTCATATTTTATTAATTACAGTAGAGTTTTGAGATGCAATGCAGATTATTTTGTGGCAGTATCTTCATATTCATGAAACCCAGGGTTTGAATGTAATGATTGGAGGATTGACAGCAGTATTAGAATTTATAAATGAACAGGGCTCATTCTTAGTCCATACATCTTAGAAAAGAGGATGAAATTTATTAATTTTATGTAGGAAAATTGTATTTGAATAATAATTGAGGAGTCAGGTGATATTTTGAGTATCATCTAAAATTACATAAAAATCTCATGATCGAGATTGCCAATTCAGTTCCCTTTATTAGCTATTATTCACTCTCACTTTGTACATCTACTGAAATCATGTTACATAAAACTGGATCTCTCTGTCCTCTATGCTCTGTTGAAAAAAAAAAAAAAAGTAACTAAGACAACCCACAGTGTACATCATGCATATTTTCTAGAAGAGGAACAATGATGCCTAAAGTGGGAAAGTGAACAGTTGGTCTCCTGTTAGGAAGGTTTTTTTCCCCAGTTGTGACAATAATTTGATGAGGTTGCTATTATTTTCCACCTAAACTTGTGTTTATTGAAATTATGTTAAGGCAATGAAGTGGAGAATGTACTGATAACCAAGCTAAGTAGCTATCTATTTTAATTCTCTGATGGAAAGTGGGAAAAGAGTGAGAAGGGTTATTCTTTTGGTGCATGACAAAATAGACACAGTACTTAGAAAAGACAGCTCAACAAGCCTCCTCTGCATTTAACTATACTCGTGTGGGCACTCGCACTGAGTGGGGCGCTGTCAAGGAAAAGGAAGCACCAAGATGTCACCTTTGTAACACAGGTGACGTAAAAACAGCACATAGAAATAGTGGTTACAGGCCAGACAGTCAAGAATGTGTGACAATGTTCTTAAGTTCTTTTTTGTTTTAAGATTTATTTTCATTTATTTATACATACAAGAACTAGGGTGCAGGCCAGAGGTTTTGGGGGATGGGTGAGAGACAGAATGTGGAGCAGAACAGTAGATCCACTGAAATACACTCCTGAGGGGATCAGTGGGCAACACAGGAGAGGTCTGCTGTACCATGAGGGTAGCTCCCAGGCCAGGGATTGAACTCATTCTGCAGTGGCTGCTGACAGCTTGATAGTGCTGAGACTTAACCTCTTGCACCACCAGCAAGGCCCATGTTTCCAAGTTCTTTATGACACAGAACACCAGATCAGAAGGTAAGTGAAGGCTGGGAGGGATGGATATGAGACTGTTAAAGACTTGAAGGCCTGGTGAATTCAATTTAGGTAGAAGTGAAAGAGGAACTAGATTTGGAATACAGAAAAAAAAAAAAAGTGTACTTAACTCTATGCTCTTCTAATGACAAGTTGCATGGCTTTTGTAGCCACAAATAATGATGAGGTTGCGTCATGGTGTATTGGAATACCAGGCTCTCCTTCATGTAAGTTTACCATGAAACCCCAGGAAATGATGACACACCATCTGGCCCCAGCAAGTTCTCAGTAAATGATGGAAATTAGTTTTGTTCCTTTTATCCAAGCTATTATTATCAATTAGATTAAAATAACAATGACCCTAGCAGATAGCTCTACCAAAAGGCATCCTAATATGGCATCTCATTATTCGGAATTTAATAAAAAAATTTTGCAAAAGCGTTTGAAGACAATATAGATTGGTATGCCTATGAAACATCAGGCACAAAAGTTTAAATCCAGGTATTAGATTCAAGTTCAATGAAACAAGAAAAAACTGTTTAGCATTGGAAGATGTTGGTTTAATGCTTTGAGATGGGAGGCCTAGAAATTTCTTGTGTTAGTATTAGATTAGCAATGTGTTTAATCATCTGTACCAGCTGTCTTATAATAAAGTAACAGCCCCAACATGAGGCATATACAAAGATTCTAAACACTGGGCTGTCCATTACACTATAATGGGGCATTATTTCCTTTGGGTAAGATTCATTGATTGTGCATGAAAACATCCAGGGCTTTTCTTGTTTTTGAATTTGACATTTCTTGTGGAAATAATTTATGATAATACAGGTGGATAGCACAGAGCATGTAAGGAACCAAAATAAATATGAGTCTCAAATGAGAAGTATTGGAGTGTTGACAATAGCAACATGGCTCTCTGGAAATGGAGCAGGTCTCATTATTTCTTCACACTGATCAATGTGGGACTTGCCTGTCAGCGATGGCTAAGTGGCTGAAGTTTTAAGTTTTGACTTCCTTTGCCTCTGCAGAGACAATTATTGCCAGATTCAATTAGTCTCACCAAATTCATAGGTAAAATTCATGTAGTTTATAGAACAAGGTATTGTTAGAACAAGTCTGAAATACCACAAGTTCCTCAGTTTAAGAAGAACACTAAAATAGTCCACAGAAATATTGTCTTGTGACTTTTCTATCAACTTCTTTTTCCTTTCCTGAGTCTGAAGTCACTTGAAATTGTTAAAAAGGAAACAACAGACTCCAAAATGCCATCACTCACAGCAAGCCCACATCTCCACAATGGAATTTAACTAATTTGCAGCTTCAATCCTGCATGGGAAAGTAATCCTGAACAGTGCAGATCAACAGCATCAAGTAACCTGCATGACACCCCTGAAATCCATTAAGGGACAACAGCCTTGCCTGAAACAACTTTTCAGTGGGAAAAAAAAAAAAAAAAACCCTGCCCTAGTCCCTTTGTGATAATGAAAAACTTCCACTTTGTACTGCTCTTAATAATGCCTTCCCACTTCCCAGATGGAGGGCTGCCTGATTTATCAATCACTTAGTATAGTCCATTAGATCTCTAAATTTATTTGGACAGGTTTTGTTTTTTTTAATAAAATTAAAACAATCAATTTGGGAATGATTTGCTAATATTTTGAGATACATGTCATTAATAAGATTTGAACTCTAGTTAGTTGAGCTAAACTAACTAATGTAAGTATATAGTTAGAAATAAATTTTGACATTCAAGCTGTTTTATTTATATAATCAACTTGTTTTCCTCTTTGAGAAAGAATATTCACCAAACGTATTCAATAGATTAGAAACATTGAAAAATGCAATTATAAAATTATACTGAATATATAATCTTTTACAAATAAAAAGATTCTAATTTCAAATAAAGGGAAAAACATTTTGCAGACTTTCTTCATAGTTACATTCAGTCTTAAGCAGGAGTTGGTACTAGCAAGAATGGTCATGATTAGGCACATGTCACCTTGTCTTTATGCCACCCAAAGCAGACATCACTAGTTGATCACGGCATGTTTAATCCCGGTGAGTGTGGATTCACCCACAGACTCTTTTTCAAGCAAGCACTTAACTGACAATTCATCCCTTCGTACCCATTGCCATTCCTTGAGTTTGCAAAAAAAACATCTTCAAATAGGAGAAGAAGAACACATAAATGTTCACTATCAGAGTGTTTAAGTCCTCATAATACTGAACAAAAGAACAAAATGAACTTGAACACCATATATTTTGGGGTGTTTGGTTTCATGAAGATCATCTTCCTAATACTTCCCATGACTAAGCATGCAATAGCCCTGCTCTGTTAAGGTGGGATAATGTGACTCCATAATATTTTATCATGGTCATTACCAACAACTCAGAGTGCACCTAAACAGATTCTGAAGAAAAAAAATATGCTCAATCATTGTTTCTGGAGCAAATAAATATAATGCTAAAAGTTTGTGTGTCTTTGGGGGAAAAAATCTGAAATGCTTCTTATGTCTAATAGTAAATGCTTTGGGGTGGGTTTCACTTCCCACCATATCCCTTATATAATCTCCCCCTAGCACTATGAGAAAAAGACTGAAAGAGACTTCAGAGGGAACTGCCCATGCCTAGCAACAATCAACAACCATTATCTCATGCAGAGATGCAGTATTTTTAAAAGTTTCCATTTTTTAGAGCATGTATAGGTTCACAGAAAAATTGAAAGACACATCAATTTTCCACATGTGTATCCATACATGTGCATAGACTCCTCCATTATCAACCTCCCCCAACAGAGAAAAGCATTTTTTTTCTTTTTTATTAAGGTAACGTGGGTTTACAACACTGTGCATGATTCAGAGGCACCTCCTCAGATGCCTGTCACCACATCACCACCAAGGCATCCAGAGTCTTCCACCATAATCCACTGGGCTCCTTCCTGCTATGTGCTTCACCCACCACTGCCCTATCCCTCTGGTAGTCTGAGTTCTACGGTCAGCTTTCTGAGGGTTTTTATTGGTTAAGTTTTGTCTGACCCTCTGTTTGGTTTCTCTGTATTCCACATATAAGGGACGCCATCAAGTATTTATCTTTCTCCTTCTGACTTTTGCTTAGCATAATCCCCTCCAATTCCATCCACATTGTTGTAAATGGTAAAAGCTCAATTTTTTTTACTGCTGAGTTTTACATTGTGTATTATACTATATCTTCCTAGTCTACCATCTGTCCTAGGGCACTTAGGTTATGTCCATAGTGTGTCTACTATAAATAGTGCTGCAGTGGAATATGTGTTCACATGTTTTAACCTTACCTCTATGTCAATTTATAAATTCTGCTAATATTTTCCTTTTTAACACCACAAATTAAGCATTATATTGTTTCATCAAGACTATTTTTCACTTTTACCTCATGTTCACCAATTTCTGTCTACATTTTCATCCTTGTCACATTGAATTTCATTCTAATTAGTTTCCCTTCACCTTAAAAATTTTACTAGTGAGGATCTGTGACTGTGAAACATTCTCAAATTTTGTTGATCCAACAATGCTTTAACCTCATTCTTGAAAGATAATTTATCTAGTTATACAATTTTGAGATACTGATTCAAGAATTTAATTATAATATTTTAGTATTTAATTTCTGCCATTATTTTAGTGGGAGACTGCTGCCCTACACTTCAAAACTAAGGTAGATTAAAAGTATAATAATTTTACTTGAGGTTTTTTAAGTGTTTAAAAATTATTAAATCCCTCTCTTCTGACTTGCAGTCTTTAATTAAAATGCTTGTAACGTTGATCTGTTTGCTAGAGATTGCTTAAAGATACAGAATCTGTTTAACCTTAGAAGATATTTAATTCCATATAAAGTAGAGGCACATGAATAAGGATAGAGGACATAGGAAACATACTGAATTATTTCTTAAATGAGATTTAATGCTACATGCTTTGTACATAAAACCTCACTGACAACAAATATATGAGGTTGGTATTCACTGAGGACAATGAGATTCTAGAGACAGATTTATTGTTTTACCTCTGCAGGGCAATACACTGACTTGCTCATCTTTCTGTCCCGAGTACTTAGTGTTGAGGGCTACTGTTCTCATGTTTTCTTTCAAGATGTCATGGAGGAGGGGAAATTTTCCCCTATCCTTCTGGTTTCTTCTTGGGCTGGTTGAGTAAACCAATTTATATCAGATTAAGTAGTTAGAGGGAAATAAAACAAATTCAATTTTGTATATTCAGGAAATCAACATGGATAAGGGATTCCAAAGCCAGTGAAGAAAAATGGGGTGTGTGTGTGTGTGTGTGTGTGTGTGTAAATATATATATATATATATATATATTCCAATATATATATATATTCCACCCCCCATATATATATACACACACTGACCTAGAAAATAGGATAGGAGCCCAGGGCTTCAAGAAGAGAGAAGGGGGCGAGTCACATGATGAAGAGCAGATGTTCTGAAATTAGATGTTTGTCTTGCCCCTACAGATGGTTTTTCAGATAGGAAGGTTATTTCAGTAAAAACCCTAATTCTAGGAAAGAAACACAATTTTCTTCTTTCTGGGTAGTTAAAAGAGTACTAAAATTTCTCCTTTGTTTGCATGGCTTTGAACCCTTCTGTACAAAAAAGTCCACATCCAAAATGGCACCTCTTGGGGAGGCCTGATCTGACTATCTTGAGGAAGGCTGTTTTGAATATCTTGGGGAGGCCTAACCATGAAAGTCAAGGGAATTCAGTGGGCAGAATACTTCTGGATTTTCTTTACTCCTTTCCTTACTACCTTGGAGAACTCTGAATTTGGAATAAACTTGACATGGTTAAATTCACCTTCCCTACTTTTTCCTCACACAGACATGAGCTTTTCCCCAGAGACAAGTAGCTGTTCTTTCCTCCAGGCCCTTCAATCCTACCTGTTCAGTCTTTATTCACATGGTGATGGGGCAGGGGAAGGTGGGAGGGGGTCTGTCCTATTCTAACACTACCATTAGATGTGTAAATCTGCCAAATAAAAGAACTAATATATTTTATGCAGATTCATAATATTTAAAAAGCATCCTATTTGCAATTCCCACCCTATCTTAAGTTTTATTTTCATTTTCTTCAGAACCTAGCCAGGCCAAAAGAATACACACAGAGACCACAAGGCATGGTCTAACACCTCATGTATAACAGCACTCTTGATAAACATTAAGTCATTAAATAAATTAACACATAAATATTCTCTTTCATTTACTTTCTACAGTTTCCTTCTTTCAGAATTCTCTATTATCATGTCGAAAAATAAAACTTTGCCCACCCCAAAATAAGTTTACAAGACTGTGCATAGAGTATCAATGGCTTCATATATTACTCTTCCATTTAGAATTCCCATATTTACAGATGAAAAGAGTAAAGGATCATTCTTCTTTAATGGTAAATTTTAGACAGCAGGAAAACAGGCAGTGGGTAGAATATTTCTTGAATATTCTTTGTGTTGCCCAAATCATGCCACAGAGACCACCATTTAATCTTCCTAAGCATAACATCAGTTCTCCTATGTTCAAGTTTTGTCTGTCATCAATATCAGCAATTATTGAATTTAAGGAATGTCTGAATTAGAGGAAACCACAATCTAAGAACCTAAGAACCTAAGAACCAGGCAGAAGAAAATCATTGTTTATTCCTTGCTTATTTAACCCTCCAAATATTAACTGGCACAGAATATGTTTTCAATAAACATTTACTGACTAATGAGTGAATGAAACAAATGGATAAAATTTCCAGACACCTCAGACAAAATCATAACAGCTTGCTTTTCAAGCTTTAAGGAGTGGGATTCTCAAGTAGAAGCTTAATTTGTAAAATAGATCAATATGATATTCTACCTTTTGTCCTGTGTCAGCCCTGAGCTTTCAATCCTCTATGTTTGGACGGAAAGGATCTGAGACTCAGAGTGAAGGTATTGCCTGTGGCCAACCAAGAGGCTTAACAGGCCCTTTGCAGGAATCCTATTCCTTCTTCCTTCACCTCTGCACCTCCCTGATGTCTCCTGTGCAGCCCCCCAGGACATTTTGTCAGCGGGGAGGAGGGAGTAGGATCAAAACAAGGGGGGTTGGGGATTGTATGGGGACTATGACCAAGATGAAAATGCATACATTGTGCAAAAATGAAAAATGATGTAAAAATATATAAAATTAAAAAATAATAATTTAAAAAATTCAATTAAAAAAAACAGAATGGCTCTTCAGGTATACTATTAAAACAGCATTGCTAGCTATTTCAGGGAACTCTACAGCCTCCTGGATAACGACTGCTCTTTATTCTTGTCATTCTCTACTGGTTGAGTTAGAATAATACCTTAAAAATAAATTCTCAGACCTGAGATTCAGGTACAGCCTTTTGTAAACAAGAATATGATGGAAAGTGAAGAATGAC
This sequence comes from Talpa occidentalis, assembly GCF_014898055.3. NCBI lineage: Eukaryota > Metazoa > Chordata > Mammalia > Eulipotyphla > Talpidae > Talpa > Talpa occidentalis. Next base: position 87,259,533 of record NW_023605305.1, read on the forward strand.
ATTTCCCCCCTCTTCTCCGTAAAAACTCTAGAATTACAGATATCTGCTGTTTAGATTAGGATATACAAGCAGCCAGGCTTTGACCTATCTGAAATATTAAAGAAAAAGGCTATTCCTCTCAGAAAAAGGGACATAAGTTGCAGTAAAAAGCTTATTTTCTTTAATAAGTTTTCTTTCTTTGAACCATCATTTCCCTACTGTTATCCCAAGGATATGGGTTGCTATTGGGTCATGTTCAGAGCGCTGTAATAGATTTGATGGGCTTGAAGCACAACTGTAATTTTAGAGTTCATAGACGATTCTAAATGCATTTCTTCTGAGTTTAAAGAAGACCATAATATTTCTTGGCTTCAATGACAAAGAGTACAATATATGAGCAATGAAACTCTTCTGAGATCCTGTCATACAAATAATATTTGTCATAAATTAAGTTTCTTTGGACTTAAATGGTCACAACCAGAGGGGAAATGGATCCCAGACAGTTGTCACAATATCCAAAGCAATAACTACTGATATGACAACCTCTGATGACCCAGGGATCTAGAGTCTTATGACAACACAAGAAGTCAGTACTGCTCTCATTTTATCCTGAGATGGAACTGACACCCTGATTCTTTCCATTTGTTGAGCCAAATTATACATATGCTCACCCTAGTTCAAAGAAATACATTTTCATCCTCACAGTCTTTCATAATAAGTTCTATCTAAACTTAGCTCCCAAATTTTTTTTATTAAAAGAAACAAGATACAAATTGAGGATAACTTTGAATAGAAAATGGAGATTTGGGGACTCCATGGTGGTGCAAAGGGGTTAAGTCTCAGCACTATCAAGCTATCACCAGCTACTACAGCATGAGTTCAATCCCTGGCCAGGGAGGTGAGCCACATGGTGCAGCAGACCTCTCCTGTCTCGCTTGCTGCTCCCCTCAGCAGTGTATTTCAGTACATCTACCTGTTCTGCTCCCCACTCTGTCTTCTGGTGAATCCTCTCACTACCACTCCCCACCACTCTCCCATGCACCTCTGGTCTACACCCCAGATCTCATATGCATAAATAAATAAATATTAAAAAAAAGGAGATTTTCTGAAAGTTTTCTCTCCAAGAACAGGAATCTAAAGGCCCAAAGTTAGACTAATAACTCTTCACCTTATACCACCAGGTTAGGTGCTAAAATATGTGAACTTCTGTCATCTTGATGAGTCTTACAATCTTTCTGCAACCCCATCATCATAAATAAACCATATCCCCTAATAAGCAGTATGGAAATTTTTGAGGAAAGGTTGGGGATTGAGAGTAGTGAGGACACGGTCTTTAATTAAGAATGTTTTGTCCTCAGTGTTCTCAAATTACATTAATTTATGTGTTCCATGCTTTCACTTGTCTATGAAAACTGGAAACGAGCCTTATGGATTTTGCTTTTACTCAATAACTCTACATGAAGAGTGATATTTGGGTGTGATGAATGAATGATGGGTGTTCAACAATAAGACTATGGAACAAGTAAATCAATAGTGATCCTTCTTATTTGCCTAAAGAAGTGTGTGAGTGTGAATACAGATTCTGATTACAATTCTTGATAAATTTTGCCTCATTTTACATTTCTTATTATTTTGCCTTCCTTGCCTCAAGCATGGATTTGGCCTCCCATTGATTTGCTATTCAGTATTCATGTGCAGCAACCCATGTCTGCACAGTCACTCCTTAGGCCTCAGTTGATTACACTTTGCTTGCTACTAGCAACAAGTGTCCCTTAGAAAACTTTGATAATGTCAATACTGCAGAGGATATGCACAATCAAGGTTTTAAGCTAAAGAAAAGAGTACTGTCTGATGAATGAGAATATTTTCATAGCTTGGGTTTTAATTTATTTTTTATGGATTTTTTTTTTCTTAGCAAGTTTCTGCAAACTCCTACCTCCCTGACCCACAAGTATCTCCTGGGAGATATCTCAGCCCTAGGAATACACTGCCTGATAAGAATGTTTTTTATATGCCTGAGGCATTGGACCATGCTGTACCAATTTGACCAGATAAATTTATCTTAACAATGTGATTTATAGAGAATACAGGATTTAGCCCTAAGGGAGTAGAGTCTGAGTGGGTGAGTCAATCATGAGGGTGTTGCATGCCTTCCTAACTGACCCTCGGTGAAAACCACAATTACCAAGGCCAAGATTCTCTGGTGGGCTAATATTTTGCCCATGTTGTTACACATCTTTGTTGGGAGAATTAATTGCACCCCTGTGTGACTCTCTGATGGACTGCCTGTGCCTGGACTTCTCCCTACATGTCTTTTTCCTTTGCTGATTCTAATCTGTACCCTTTCCCTATAATAACTGCAACTATTAGTACAGAAGCTTTTTTTGAGCCTTGTGAATTCTTCGAGTGAATCATGGCACCTGAAAGCAGTATTGGGAATGTTCAACCCATTCATTAACTCTTGTATATCTCATGGCAACCCTGTGAAGTGGGTATGATAGTCTATCCTTATTTTTAAAATGAGGAGGCTGAGACTTCGATAACTTTCTTGTTTCAAAGAAAAACTAATCTAAAGAATACAGGAAAAACAAAATTTGTTTTTAAACACTGAAATCTTTCCCTTGGACCTTCCCGCTGGCACAGCAGTTGAGTGCTGGGCTGCAAAGCTGCCTGCAGCCTCTGTGGCGCTGGTTTGATCCCCAGCCACTGGTGAGGGTCCCACATGGCACACAGACTTCTCCTGCCATGCCCGCTGCTCCCCTCAGCAGTGTATTTTGTCGGTCTGCCTGTTCTGTTCCCCACTCTGGCTCTGGTGAATTCTCTCATTCTTCCATGCTTCTGACTGTACCCAGTGCTTGTATAAATAAATCAACAAATCTTTAAAAAAATAAATAAATAAATCATTCTGCCTTCAATATAGTTGTCAAATCTATGGAGTTGAAGATGAGGTGGTGTTACAGAGAGGATTCTCCATAAAAAGGGGAGGTTCCATGTTGCTTGCCTCACCTAGTGAAGGGTGGAGATGAGCTGGGAGGGTAAGCTAGGGAAGACTTCCAGAAAGAGCTTAGATAGCAGGAGGAACATGAAGCAGAGAAACATGTGAAGGAGGGTACCCTGGCTTCTCAGCCTTGGACTTACACCAGGGATTTGGGGGACATGGAAAGAGACACATGAAGTTAAGACATGTGGAGACACTTGGAAGAGATGTGAGTGAGAGACCCTTGGGGAGGCTGGCAGCAGCAGTCTTTATCTTGACCTATACTTTCATCCTTGACTTGTGTGGTCTCTTCTGCCCCTTTCCGGTTGTTTCCCCCCAGAAAATGCTTTAGACTTGTGGTAAGCTTTTGAAGCTCAGCAACCTTGCTTTGGGCAAACTCTGTGTGGCTGGGCATTTTACCCATTTGGGGATCCAGATATTTGAATGTTTTGTTGGGAAACTATTTTCTTTTCTTTCTATCCACACTAATTCTATTAAAATTCTTTCACACATTGGGCCTCCCTGGTGGCACAAGGGATTAAGCACTGCACTGTGAAGCTATCCGCAGCCACTACAGCACGAGCCAATCCCCAGCTGCCCAGGCAGCTACCCACATGGCGCAGCAGACCTCTCTTGTCTAGCCTGCTGCTCCCCTCAGGCTGTTCTGCTTCCCACTCTGTCTCTGGTGAATCCTCTCCCCACTCCCCCCCCCCCACCTCTGGCCTGTAACCCAGTTCTTGTATGCATAAATAAATACATCTTTAAAAAATAAAATAAAATTATTTCACACTAAGAGTATACTTTGTCTTTATGTGGTGGATGGTAGAACCTCTAGAGCATGCGAGTTTGGGGATCCCAGGTTACCCTTCAGTTCTGCACACTAACAATGGCACAGGACTAAAAAGAATTTTTTCTTGTCCAGATGAGTTTCCTAATTAATTTTATTATTAAGTTGAGGTAAGCCTAAAATATAGTAATCAATTAGTTTATGATTATGTATAAAGGAGGCATGTACCAAAGCATCAGACAAGCAGCTCAACAGAGCCACGTACAGCTTGCATTTTTAACAATTGTTATAAACTATTTAGCCATCTGCTTTCTCATTTTGACAATAAGATAATTCTCTCGAGATTTAAAAACCCTCACTGTGAGAAGTATTGTTCAATATTTGGTTGTCTAGAACACAAAGCACTCTAAATAAATGACATATAAGAAATTTGATATACTATTTTTGGAAGGGCTAGAAAAACAAGTTTTTAACTGAGCTTCCAGAAACAGCAACAGAATTTCACCACAGAACTCACCCACCAAAAGCGACGATGATTCTCCCTGAGGAGTCAGGAAATCAAGAAGCACCACCATTTCTGATAACTACATTGTATTGATCTATTGTGATCTGAGAATCAGAAGGCTTCCAGCAAAATATTAATACCAATGTTTTAACTCTCAGGGAGTTGGCAAAGAAATCTTCTATAGTATCTACAAAATAAATTGTTATTTCCAAGGCCTTGCTTGACAGGAGATAGCTAATAGCAACAGAGGTGTGGCCTCTACCTCTTAGTCTTCCACTTCTACCTTTCAATTTTCATGTAATAGCACTTCTAATCATGAAGCCTAAATTACTTTCATAAAATGCTTATGGAAGATACGTGTCACTTTTGACACAGTGACATGGAAGGGCATGTGAGCGAGTCCACAGCACACCCCTACCTCCTGTCCTTTGCCCCAGAGGACAGTCATAATTTACCAAAAAGAGGAAAGTTAAGTTCCAAGGTCATTGAGTAAAATTTACAATGAGTTGAAGTCAATGAACTAAATGCACACATATACAGATATAGAATGCCTCTATTGAGGCCTCTGCCCCAAACTAGAGCTGAACCAAAACCCCAACTTTCTCCTGCTACATGTTGAGCTATTCTAAACTATTCTCAGGAGATGATCTTTTCCCCTGCCATTAATCCAAAACTTTTCTAGTAAGAATTTCCATGAATCCTTTCCTGGTCATCCCAAGAAACTGATATTTTTTTCTTATTTGAATCCCTAATTTCACAGCAGTCTAGGGTAAACTGTCCTACACTCAATGTCCTTGCTTTGTTCTTTTCTAAAATTGTTTTGAATAAGTTGTTTAGCCTCCCTATTCAGATGATAAAATAAAAAAGAACCATGTCACATGAATTTCCCCTTTCAGAGGAGCAGTTACTTAGATGCCCAGATTCATAAATGGCTTTAATTTATATGGGTAAGGAGCACTTATTCTATTTCCTCCACCCAATATACAGGTTAAATAGATATTTCAGAAATGCAGGAAATGGCTGTCTGCCAGAGCTGTATGGAATATTTCCATTTATCTCCATAAGTCTGCCTACCCAATTTCAACTTTCAAACAGAAAAAAAAAAAAAAAAACAACTAAAATTTCTTTATCTCTGGTAACACTTAAGAAAACTACAGAACAGGGTCTCCCCGGTGGTGCAGCAGTTGAGCGTTGGGCTGCGAAGCTGCCCGCAGCCTTTGCAGCGCCGGTTCGATCCCCCGCCGCCAGCGAGGGTCCCACATGGCACACAGATCTCTCCTGCTGCCCGCTGCTCCCCACAGCAGTGTATTTCATCACTCTGGCTGTTCTCCTCTCTGCTCTGGCTCTGGTGAATTTTCTCACCCTCCTGCACTTCTGACTGTACCCAGTGCTTCTATAAATAAATAAATCTTAAAAAAAACAAACAAAAAAAAAAAACTACAGAACAAATTAAGATCTTTCTGCTCTGTTATTCACATATTTCTTCTTTCTCTAGCCCGTGACTCTCTTCTTTCATTTCTTTAGATGTATATTAAATGGTGTTGTTGTAATGAATGTTGTATTAAATGTTGTTGTTCATTTTAATATTATCATAGACATTTATCATAGACAACATTTAATATCATCATAGACATTTTGCAAATATAGAAAATTAGGAAAGAAGAAAAATCATTCAAAATCCAGAGCTTAGCATTTTTAGTATGTAAATATAAGTAAATAAATGTCTCTATCATTTCAGTTTTTATTGCACATTCATTGGTAATCACACAGTCTATATCACATATCATTATATTAAGTATATATTTTTCTCAAATAAAAATCATAAAATTTTAAATCCTAAAAAAATGTCAGAAATCACTTTTTGAATAATGAGCATGAAGATACTAGTGAGCCAGCACTTACTGACTCCCTTTACTTAAGAGGTATGTAGTCTTCTGAAATGCATTATGACTATGCTAATTGGGTTAAGTCTTTATACATTGTGTGTTCAAACCAAATGTTACTGAGATCCTACAGACTGTATGAACTTGATAAAAAGAAAATTGCTTTTCTCAAACCAAGTATTTTAGCTTCAAAAACTACATCTATACTTTGTAAAGAAATCTTTTACCTTTATTTTAATATCTATCCTCTTCCAAGAAGTTTTTATTAGATTAATTTCACTAGATCACTAGCGCTTCTGAAATTGGGATTGAAACCACTGTTTCTCCTTCAGAGTCTGCCTTTATGTCTGGGTGAGACTCCCCTATTTCCAAGAGTTGGTGGGATGACTGTTATTTCTAACCTGAGCACAAATCAACCAGTACTATATATGAAATAAATATTGTTGTTATTGCTGTTGCTATGTTATATACATACAATCTATAGAGATTATACTCCTTGAGGTTATCGAAAAAATACTACGAACAGTTACATTTAGATGCTTATGATTTTCATCACCTCTCATAGTGTTTGCAATTAAAATTTGTGATTTTTAAATGGTGATTTTTATATGTATTTATTCCTTCAAAAATTTTCATGTGAAGAGTCATCACCTGATTTGACTATTCTTAATGGAAGTTCACATGTCTACTGTGAAATCCAATCACCATTTCCCTCTCCTGAGAGAAAGAGAGGATAGATGCATCAAGAATGACTAAAAAAATCCTTATTTGTTGAAAAAAATCTGTCCACTAAGCTCAGCAGAAGAGTTCAGGCTAACTTACAGGCTTTCCCCCGCCTCTTTTTTCTAAAGCAGTGTCTACTAAGTAAGACAGAACTACAAATTAATTTTAAATCCAAAACTAGGATTTGAGTCATGGCATTAATAGGAAGAAAGTGAACACAACTGTATTTTTGTGCATTCACAAGATGACAGGTAGGATAAAAAGAGGTCATGGGAAATGGTTAGACTTTGGTGATCCAGACAGCACTGCAGGTTGCCCCCCTCCCACAAGGTGGACCAGTCCTGAGGAATCATTAAGCACTGGAGTGGGTCAAGGGGGAGGGATGCAGCTAATATCAGTAAAGTATGTATCTTTTTATTCCACCTGTACCTTTTGGCAACACCATTTTCCTTTCATTTATCTCCCTGTTTCCATTCCCCACCCCTTTAAATTATTATTATTTTTTTAATTGAGCTATGATTGGTGTATAACAGTATTTTAGTTTCAGGTATACAACATCATGATTTGATATTTGTATTAACTTTAAAATGGTCATCACAGAAATTCATTTACTTTATTTTCTAAATAAAAAAAAATTTTAAAACATTTAGCCTCCATGACTTTATCAGAGAAAGAATTCACTCTTTCCATTTAACCATTATGAAAGTTAGCAACTCTCCAGCCAGTAGATAAAGAGAAAGGGCTTTGATACTATTGACTGGAAGACAACCTAAGGGATTTCTGTGAATCTGGAAGGAAACAAGAGAAAATGATGTGAGATAACCAAAGAGTAAACAAATAGACCTGAAGGATTATTCTCAAGATATGAAATCGAATGCTAAGGATAGCAAATAGCAAATATTCTACCACCTCTTCATAATAACTGAGTATATGGTGAACATATGCCAGGGTGATGTCTCAAAATGGAATAATAAAATGAAAATCCTCCACATTTTAACTAGATAGAGAAAAGCAACTTGACAAAAAGATTAACGAGGAAAAGAAAGAGAGTAAAATGTCAGTAGAAGGAATTGACAGATATTTTCCTTCATCAGAAAATCAAAATCATAGAATCTAAACTGTTCAGTCATCCATTTTCTCCCTGGTTTAATTCACATTTTTCATTTAAAACAGAATCATCATCCTTCTGTGGAAATGAAAGCAAGTTCTATAGTTTGTAAATAGCCTCTTGGATATCTTGATATTCTAGACAACAAAGAGAAATTGAGGCATCTGCTATTGTTACTCACAGAACTCCCATGGCAAGCTCATAAATTAGCAGGAGTATTTCAAAATAGGAAACTGGAACACTGAACAAGAACGATCAGAAAACATTTAGCTGTATCAGGCCCACTGCCTGAAGTATTTACAGTGAGGAGGTGGCTGAGTATGTGTTTTCATCTGACTAAAACTGGAGATAAAATTGAGTGCTTAACTTTTCTATTTTATATTATAAACCACACTATATGTGGTTGAAAATTTAAGAAGCTTAAAATTAATGTGTTTGAGAAAGATGGAAGGATACATTTTAATATCTAACATACTGCAGAAACCTGGGATGTGTTAGAATTACACATTACTCTTACCATCTGCTCCGTTTACATAATGTCAAGTGACAGATCCATTTTCTTTCATATGGAAAATTGTTTTTACCCCAGTGAATACTTAAAGGCAAACAGAAAAAAAAAAGTGTTGTTTTTTTTTTTTTTTCTTTTTAGTGAAATCATGCTCCAACTGGATTGTGTTTTTGAAGAATGATTTTTTTTTAAAGATTTATTTATACAAGTACTGGGTACAGTTAGAAGCATTGGGAGTGGGGTGTGAGAGAATTCACCAGAGCCAGAGTGGGGAACAGAACAGGCAGATGGAATGAAATACACTGCTGAGGGGAGCAGTGGGCGGCAGGAGAGGTCTGCGCGCCATGTGGGACCCTCGCCGGTGGCCGGGGATGGAACCGGCACTGCCGAGGCTGTGGGCAGCTTTGCAGCCCATCACTCAATCACTGCACCACTGGGGGAGGCCCTGGATTGTGTTTTAAAATAATTTTCACATGAAGATATTTATTGCATGAAGATTTGCAAAAACACAAAAATGATTTTGTCACAATAAGTGACATATAGATAAAATGACCTTCTACACAGTTTTTAAGGACATAAATCTACACATTTCATTTGGAAATAATCAATTGATAAGTGAAAAAATTGCAAAGTAATAGATAGTATATGATTTCGGAAAACTGACTTCATCTGTTAAAGTATATGCTTTTGTTAATCATCCCCTCAGCTCCTGCTCCCCCTCTGTATTCATTCACCTTCTCTTTTGCAATAGTATCTTAAATTTTACCTGAAGAAGAGCGGGGCATATTTGACTTAAGTCCTAAAGTACTACCGACACTCCTTTCCTGAGTGATTTTGTCACCAAATGGGCACATGACCCAACTAAGACAAGAAGTCCCACGATGACTCAATTTCACAACTTCTGCTGGGAATATCAGGAGTGTCTTTTTTTCTTGACCAGACATATGCCTGCCTATGAGTGTACAAAGCCCTGGAAGCTGCTAGTGATCATTTCACTCACATGAAGTGCAAGTCTGCAAAGGATGGAGCCCACTAGAGCAGGGCAAGAGTGAGAATTTAGTTTTCTACTAGTCTGCTGTGACTACTGTTACTGGGAGGAGCAGGCTGCTTGCATTCCTCCCACAGTCTCCCCTAAACTGTGCAGGGAGTCAGTACCCCCTGGAAAGTCATAAAAGTCCTGGCTTTCCATGAGGTCTTTTTTGACACCATCCAGTGGGGAGAAGTTTTGTTCTCTGCTGGAGCTGTGTTGGAGTCAAGTTCAGGCTTCTAATGCTTGGACACCAGGCAGGATGAAAGTCTGAAAGTCTTGTCTTTGCATTTTGTCTTTTCTGCTACTACCCAGGATGGAAGGAGAAGTCTTTGTTATAGTCTGATAAGGGCTAGTTAGGCTCCCACTGGAAATAGCATCAGATTCAGAGGTAAAGGGCTCAGTCCTACATGAAATCTCCTGCTACATCAGACAAGTCACAAGTCCAGTTTGTTATACTTCTGACCAATTAGCTATAAGTAAAGTCAAAGCTCCCCATGTCCTCCTCCTTGAATTCCACTAATTTGTGAGATCAGCTCACAAAACTTAGAAGAACATTTTATTTACTGGATCACCAGTTTATCATAAAAGGCTGTAACTCTTGAATAGCTAGGTGGAAAAGATACATAGGGCAGGGCATGGGGAAGGATACAGTTTCAGTTCTTTCTGAGCATGCCATTCTCCCCAAACATGCCCCAACCTGAAAGCTTTCAAACCCCAGTCCATTGGTTTTTATGGAGGCTGTATTACTTGGACATGTCTAATTAAATCTTTAATTATTAGCAGTTCAATCCTATCTCCAGCTCCTTTTCCATGAGGTCAGGGGTTGGGATTGCAAATTCCAACCCTGTACTCATATGATTGTCTCCATAGGCAACAGCCCCTAACCTTAAGTGGATCAAGATGTGGTATATACACACAATAGAAGACTACTCAGCAATCAAAAAAGATAAGACTCAGGCCTCCCCTGGTGGTGCAGCGGTTGAGCGCTGGGCTGCGAAGTTGCCCGCAGCCTCTGCAGCGCAGGTTCGATCCCCGGCCACGGGCAAGGGTCCCACATGGTGAGACAGACCTCTCCAGCCATGCCCGCTGCTCCCCTCAGCAGTGTATTTCATCAGTCTGCCTGTTCTGTTCTCCGCTCTGGGTGAATCATCTCACCTTCCCGCGCTTCTGACTGTACCCAGTGCTTGTATAAACAAATAAATAAATCTTAAAAAAAAAAAAAAAAAAAAGATAAGACTCATGCCATTTGCAGTCACATTGACGGGAGAGGAAAGGGCTTATACTAAGTGATAAAAGCCAGCAGGGAAAAGATAAATACTGGACTGGATGGTGTCATTTGTATGTGGTATATAGAAACACCAAAAGGTCAGAAAAAGACAAACCTTAAAACCAAGACTTGAAAACTGACCAATGATCTTAGTTTTTCATGTGGGAGTTTTGGGGGAGGGTCAGGGAGAGAACTCAGTGGACTATGGTGGAGGACTATGGATACTTTGATTGAGGAAGCGCTACAATGACTATACCTGGTACTGGGGGGAGAGAAATACTATACTGTTTTGGCAGTATAGGTTTCAAAAGCTGTGAGCCAGGCACTATGGAGAAAGCTGTACAACTCATAGTATCATACTTTGAAACCCCTAACTTTTACAAGTCAGACACGGACTGAGGAAACTACCTGGCTAAAAGCCTGGGTGACCTCTCATGGGAAGGAAAGAGTGGCAGAAGCAAGAGCCTCCAGGGAAGTGCCAAGAGCTTTGGAAACAGAGTGGAGGGTTTTGGAGTATCATTTCCAGAAAGCAGGGATAGTGCTATTGAAGAGAATGCCTACATTTGCCTGGATGACTCTGAGAATTGCTATGGATCATGACTCCTTTGTGCATCTCATGTTCTCTCTTTTGGAACAAGTGAGGAGACTCATCCACTCCTGTACTTGATTTAGACATGATACAAGAGATCTATCTGATGTTGTGATGGGGGTTTGGGGGAGAGGGCAGTGGGTGGTGTGTGTTTTGACTGAAGAAGTTGGGCTGCTCCCTCCCTCTCTCCTCTCATCTCTTAAATCCTATCCTCTGGAAGAAACTGTACCATGAGTAGGCCTACTGAAAGGAAATAAAGTCTCCATTCAATTGATTAGGTGAGGGAGTACAAAAGTGGCTCTTCTAGAACCTTCAGCAAGACTACATCCTTAGTCAACATTTAACAGCAGTCTTAGAGAGGCTGAGCCACAAGATTCAGTTAAGCTTGTCTCAAATTTCTGTGTGAACTCATACATTCTTGTTTCTTCATTTCACATTTTGGGTAATTTGTTACACAGCAAATACATATGTAATACATACACCCAACCTTTCAACTGACCTAACCACAGTAGTTCTACACAGAATTCATGACCTTTATTCGCATACTTATTTCTATGGTTTTGTGCTACTTAATTTTTTCAGAATGGCTTTGACTGTCATCACATCTAAGTTTGGTGGCTTCCTGAACACAAAGCAAGCTTTTCCTAATTTGGTGCCTAATTTGGTGCCTTGGGAAGGACATGTGCTTATAGCAGAAGTTTCTGTGATGTTGTTCTCTATGTGCCATATAGTTCGGGGCATCTATTTGGCCACTGGGGGAACTAATAACTAACTGGAGTGAGAGGAGGGGCCTTCTCAACTCACTGTTGCCAAGCAACACAGAGAATAGGCTTTGTCTTTTATTTTTTTTTTTTATATTTGTGTCCATTAACTCTCAATTGCCATGCTAAACTGAACAGAAATCAGAAATGCTTAAATTCAGGTGTTTTTATGCTTTTCCAGACAAGTAATAATTCAGGGTCCATGTCAGGTGATTTCAATGGAGTTTGTTGTATACAGACTTTCAGTTCCTAATCAGCACGCAGTGCACTGTGACTTGGTTTATAAGACTTCTATCCATCTGTCTCTGGCTGTTGTGTTCTCTCTCTCTCTCCCTCTCTCTCTCTCTCTCTCTCTCTCTCTCTCTCTCTCACATCAATTTTGTCATCTTCAGATTTTATAATAAGTTGTTTTTTTTTCCCCTTCTCTTTTGCCTTAAAAGGGAGTAGAGGGCCTCCCTGGTGGCACAAGGGATTAAGATGCAGCACTGTGAAGCTGTTTGCAGCCACTGCAGCATGAGTTTGATCCCTGGCCTGGGAGCTGACCCACATGGCACAGGAGACCTCTCCTGACTTGCCCATTGCTCCCCTCTGCAGTGTATTTCAGCCAACCCACCTGTTCTGTTCCCCACTCTGTCTCTGGTGAATCCTCTCACCCCCCATACCTCTCACCTACACCCCAGTTCTTGAATGCATAAATAGATAAATCTTTGAAAAAAAGGAGTAGAGATTAGTTACCATTATGCCTAACGCACTTTTACTGAAAGAGAAATCCTAAACTAAATGATCTTCCTGGCCGATATTTCAACAGCCACCTTTAAGGTTCTGCTTGGCAGTACTTGTTTCCTAGACACAGGCTGCCCTCTGCAAAGATGAGGCAGTTATGTTTCTAGGGACAGGGGAAGGGCAGCATCTCTGTAATATATCAGCACAAAGAATATCGTATGAAGCATTTTAGCCCCTACTTCTGAAGGTAGGTAAATGGTCAGGTATTTGCTGGTTTGCCCCTATGGAGTTTTTTTTGTTTGTTTGTTTCTGAACTAATGTTTTAGCAGCAACATTCCAACATTTGCATTGTATCTTCCTCCACATCTGCCTCCTGTGTCATTTACATTCACAACAGATGTGAGAGAAACTTAGAAATCATTTCATATTTTTTGCCTAGTATCTTTCTTAGTTATTGCAAATTAGCTTATATCTTTCTTAGTTATTGCAAATTAGCTTATGTCACAGTAAGAGGCTTTTATACTTATAGACCAGAAATTGTTTAATTAGGCATTTATAAGGCAGAAAGGGCATTTTCTACAGAGTAGAAACATGACACAGGTATCTGAATACAAGTATGTAGTTATAGAACTGTTGGATGACTAGTGTATCTTACCATTAAAAAGAACACCTTACATCACTAAGATACACTTCTTTTTCTCTCACCTCTTGACTTTTGAACTCGTTCGGGAAACACAGCTATCTTTTCTCCTAAAGCAAATGGTGTTCAATAAAGCAAATTGGCAGGTGAATGTTAAACAAATGTAAAACATTCTAATAGGTACAGATTTTCCTCTCCCACAGAACAGTCCTATCAACTGACAAACCATGGACAGAGAAAGGCAAGGTCCCTGGTCAAAGTCAATTTCACAGTAAAGTTGGTAGTTTTCACTCCACACATTTCAATGTCAGGTCCCCTTCACGATAGTGATAGCTTGCCATCACTAAGCACAAACTAACAGTTAAATCTACTACACATGGCAGTTTCATGTTCTGAGAACCTAAAAATACACTATGCATATTCTATATTTTCTTTTTTTTCTTTTTAAGATTTATTTATTTATTTATATGAGCACTGGGTACAGTCAGGAACATGGGAGGTGAGAGAATTCACCAGAGCCAGAGCGGAAAGCAGAACAGGCAGACTGACGAAATACACTGCTGAGGGGAGCAGCGGGCACAGCTGGAGAGGTCTGTCACACCATGTGGGACCCTCGCCCAGTGGCCAGGGATCGAACCGGCGCTGCAGAAGCTGTGGGCAGCTTCGCAGCCCAGCGCTCAACTGCTGTGCCAATGGGGAGGCCCCATATTCTATATTTTCAACAACCATAATGATGTTAATGGGAGATTCTGAATGCCAAGAAAATACCTTTTTATTATAAATGCTATCTCTTCTCCAATTTTCATTGGTGAAAAATCAATGTACTTTATTTTTAATATCCAATTTATCTTATGTGGAATCAATTAAGAAAAGTTTTTTTTAAAGAATTATTTATCCAAAAATGCAAAGACATTAATTTGATGTTCACTGCAGCACTATTTACAACAGCCAACTATGGAAACAACTTAAGTGCCCAATTACAGATGAGTTGAGAAATGATACATATAGTCGCTGGAATACTGTGCACCTAGAAAAAGAGATGAACTTTTGCCATTGTGACAACATGGATGGAACTGGAGAGTGATATATAAAGTGAAACAAACACAGAGAAGATGACAAACAGTGGATAATTACACTCATGGGTGAAATATAAAGAAGAAAAGCAAGGAGACAGACAAAACTAAGCCAATAAAATCCTGCAAATAAGACTATAGAAGTGAAGCTTCCAGAGGAGAATGAGTGGGAAACAAAGGGGAAGGAGCAAAGTGGTATACAGAGGAGAATTCTGGGTGCTTTGAAAGTAGGTGTGCTAACATACATCTTAAGTGTGACACTATTTCCTTGAATCGTATATAATATTGTACATCAATGTTACCTCAAAAAATTAGTGAAACAGAATACAAAGAAAAACAGAACTACAAGCCTGCTGATCAGACATTTAGTGCATCAAGGCAATGTCAAATTTCACATTTTCTGAACACCTTCTCTCTATTTCTATATTTATTGCAACCTCTTAAGAGCGAGTTGGTGGAATGGCACTGGTTCACAGCACACTGAATAGCATGGCTGTACTGACCTGAAAAAATGCTGCCATTGAAGCCCCAAGTCACTTTTTAACAAGCAAAGTTTCTCACCCCATATCATAGAACAATATACCTGAAATATACAGCATCCTCCATGAGAACTGTTAGCTTACTGTGGTAGGGAAAAATCAGGATATTTTAGGGCCAGATTTGAAGTTTGAAAAAGTTCCCTAACTCCTTGCATTGAGTTAACTTATTTGTAAAGACTCACCTTAACACCCACACAGAATTACTATTGAAGGTTTACTCTATACAGTTAAAAAAAAAAAAAAAAAAAAAAACAAAACAAAGATATGTGAGACAGAGACTAGCTCCCCAGTATTGAATGAGTAGGTAGAGATGCCATGGGAACTCATAGAGAAGTAATAATAAGACAGACTATTATTTGTACAAAGATAGAACACATAAACTGGACATAGAGATAGAGGTTTAAATACCACTTCCTAGGTTTTTTTTTAACATGGATTTTAAATCTGAAATTTATCAGGATGTGTCAGTTTTATCAAGGTTGAAACAAAAGCAAATTGTAATGGGGAAGAGACATAGTGTAAGTACATCACTTAGAAATTAAAAAATAATTAAATTACTTTACATTACTCTACATATATAACATCTAACCTTACCTCCAAGGACTTGTGGTGTTCTTTCATATACAAAAATAAAGAAAATATCAAATTAAAAAAAAACACTAGAGATGAATATATGAGCTATAGTTAATGACGCATGGTACACCACACAGAATATGTTCAATAAATGGAACTCTTGCCTAATTTTATTTAAGTGTATTTTTAGTAATATTAACTCTCTGAGACAATCTAATTCTATATCTACACAGTCTAGCATATTTTTAAAAGCTTTCCCTCTGATTCTATAAATATTGGATACACCACTCTTCATGTCTTATTTTAGAAAGTTTTACCCAAAAAAAGCTCTTTTAATTAATATTATGTTCCTCAAGGTTTATAAATATTTGCTAATATAACATCAACTAAAAGCATTATGATAGAGATGTGTAAGATAAGCTACAGGCAACTTAAGATAAAAAGTAAATTATCTTTGGGCCTCCCTGGTGGCACAGGCAGTTGAGAGCAGCGCTGTGAAGCTGTCCGCAGCCTCTGCAGTGCCCGTTAGATCCCCGACGGCTACAGAGCAGCCCACGTGGCGACAGACCTCTCCTATCTTGCCTGCTGCTCCCCTCAGCAGTGTATTTCAGTCTGCCTGTTCTGTTCCCCACTCTATCTTGGGTGAATCCTCTCACCCTCCTGCACATCTGGCCTGCACCCTCATTCTTGTATAAAAATAAAAAAGTAAAATATCTTCAAAAAATGTAATGTCAATAAACAATAGATTTGATTTTTAAAGGCATGAATGTATTTCAAATGTTTTAAAGCTCATTCTACCTGAAATTCAAGTAAAAAATGAATTTAGAAATCCAGAGCATATAATAGCAAAAGTTGTGAGCCCTGGAGTTCTAAATATTTCCCACATATTTTAAATAATCTACATATTTCAAGTTACTAAAGATATATCGGGGAAACAATTATTTATATTGGCTTGTTTGGCCCAACTGTGTCATTATGTGCCTGGTTCACAGAAAAGCAACATCTGGTTATCTAATTATAAAAGAAAGAATAGGACAACATTCATTGTAAAAAAAATATATATTTTTTCCAAATAAAACTTTTTGGCATAGTTTAGGGTTTTTGAAACCAGGAAATTAACGACTTCAGCCAAGCTACAGTCATATGCAGCTGTAACCTTTATTTTCTCTTGGATGAGGTCTACACTTGATTCAAGTAGAAATATGATCTTTCTCAGATACAAAACATACACTGCAATTTGTACTTGCTTAGAAGGGAGCATGTAGCTGATAACTAAAACAAAGTGTGAAAACCTGAGAAAATATCAAACTGGCTTTGGCATGAGACAAAATCTTTAAAAGCAAGAAAAGTATTTACATGAAACCAGAGATTAGAAAATTTTCTTTAGTCCAAGATTTTAGTTTACTCAACAGATTTTTTGAACTTTTATCAAGAGACTACTTTTAATAATCATTACATAACATCTGCATGAAGTATAACATTTTCTCACCCGCAAATGCAACTTAATATATAAATTCATGTTTGTTGAGACCTTATTATGCATGGAATTTGAACAGTTAATCATATATCAGTTTTTTTCTTAAAAATTTTGTTTTTCATATTTCTATGAACAGAATCATTTAGTAGGACCACAATGTTTAAAGAATTAAAAAATAAAAATAAAACCAAGTCCTTAGTAGAGTTTTGTTTGACTAAAAATGACTCACAATGGCCAACTTAAATGTACTCTTTCCCATACATAGCCCACCCTTACTGCTTCCTGACCTTGATTCTGATATCTGAATATTATCTTCATTCCTATTTGCTTGCTTAATCCTAACAAATATCTAAATGTATCTGCTTTTAACTTACATAGTATTCTAATGTTTAAAATTTATTTGGTAATGCAGTAATAGTATCTATAAACACTAATTAATTTCTCTAATATAGCAGTGGACCTATTACATACCTCTATCTCTCATGGACAGGTTACAGTTAAAGCACCTGCATGTATATTAAGAGTGAAACACTTTTATAGAAAAAAAGGATAGACTTAGAACGGATTTAGATAAGGATAGAGGAATAATAAATGAAGGAAAGAGAATCAAAGGAGAGAGAGATACAGAGAAAAATACAAAAAGTAAAACAAAACTTAAAAAAGTTCAGCAAAGCAAGTTAGAAAATGAACAGAACCCAATATTTACCTCACACACAAACAAAATAGTGCCTATTCCAACTGTCTACATTATAAAATCTCTATGGATGACAGAACAGAGTTCTCAGTAGTGTTTTATATCAGTAATGAGTACTAAATTACCTGGACACAATGGGGTATAAACTAGCCCTACACCAATACATCTTAAATGCAAGATTCCAAATAACGGAAATATTTCCAAAAATTAATTCAAGTATATTTATAGAAATGCAAAAATATCCATCATCAACAAAGTAATATGTATTTTACCTGGTACCTGCTGAAAAATGCCAGACATACAAAGGACATGGAAAATAGTACAGGTAATGAGCAAAAGAAGTCAATTAAAACATAATTTAAAAGTGACCAATATTAGAATTATCAGAAAACAATTGATAACTTGCCAGAATATGCCAATATAGTAAAAAGGTTAGAGAAACAGGAAATATTTTTAAAAGACTCAAATGAATTTCTAGAAATTAAAAAAAAACAAAACTATAATTTAATGAAAAAAAAAAACATGGTATTGATTGTTAAGTAGTTAGACATTGTAGAAGAAAAGATTAGTGAATCTGAGGACACAACAGTAGGAATTGCTCAAAATATAGTACAAAGAAAAAACAAAATTAAAAGAATACAAACTGGGTCAGTAACCTCCGAGGTGACTTCAAGTGGCCCAATGAAGATATAACTGAAGTTTGCCAAAGAAATAGAGGAGAATAAATATTGATGAAATTCATATGGAACCACCAAAAACCCAAATAGCCAAAACTTTCATTAAAAAAAAAAAAGAGAGAGAGAGAGAAGGGAATGGAGGTATCACACTCCCAGACTACAAACTATACTAAAAAGCCATAATGATCAAAACCGCATGGTACTAGAACAAGATCAGACACATGGACCAATGGAACCAAATAGAAAATCCAGAAATAAACCCACAGATTTACAGTCAACTAATCTTTGACAAAGGAGCAAAGAATATGCAATGTAGACAACAAAGTTTGTTCAATAAATGGTGCTGGGAAAACTGTGTCGCTACATGCAAAAGAATGAAGCTTGACTACTACTTCACACCATGCACAAAAACTAACTCAAAATGGATTAAGGAACTAGACATAAGACCTGAAACCATAAAATATATAGAAGGAAATATAGGCAAAACACTACATGACATCCACCTCAGTAACATCTTTAAAGACACATTACCCAAAGCAGTGATAGTGAAGGCAAAGATAAACAGCTGGGACTACATCAAATTAAAGAGCTTCTGTACAGCAAAAGAGACAGTAACAAAAACAAAGAGACACCCCACCAATTGGGAGAAAATTTTTGCACATGGTACTAATGATAAAGGACTGATGACAAAAATCTACAAAGAGCTGACAACAAAAGCAAAGTAAATAATCCAGTCAAAAAATGGGCAGAAGAGGAGTCTCCCCAGTGGCACAGCGGTTGAGCGCTGGGTTGCGAAGCTGCCCGCAGCCTCTGCAGCGCCGGCTCGATCCCCGGCTGCTCCCCGGCCACTGGAGGAGGGTCCCACATGGCACGCAGACCTCTCCTGCCGCCCGCTGCTCCCTTCAGCAGTGTACTTCGGTCCTTCTGCCTGCTCTGCTCCCCACACTGGCTCTGGTGAATTCTCTCACCCTCCTGCGCTCTGACTGTACCCAATGCTTGTATAAATAAATAAATAAATCTTAAAAAAAATATTAAAAAAAATGGGCAGAAGAGCGAAAAAGAAACTTCTTCAAAGAGGAAATGCAAACTGCCAACAGGCATATGAAAAAATGTTCACTATCACTTGTAATCAGGAAAATGCAAATCAAAACTACAATGAGATACCATCTTACACCATTGAGAATGGCACATATTAAAAAAAACTAGCAACAACAAATGTTGGCGAGGATTTGTAGAAAAACTGCTGGTGGGAGTGCAAACTGGTCCAACCACTATGGAGAGCTGTTTGGAGATTCCTCAATCTAGTAAAGATGGAGCTTCCATATGATCCAGCAATTCCACTCCTAGGTGTTTACCCAAAGGACACAGAAACATCAATTCAGAAGGGCACCTGCACCCCTATGTTTATAGCAGCACTATTTACAATAGCTAAGCTTTGGAAACAACCCAAAGGCCCAAAAATAGATGACTGAATCAAGAAGATGTGGTACATATACACAATGCATTATTACTCAGCAATTGAAAAAGATAAACTCATGCAATTTGCAGCAACATGGGTGGAGCTGGAAGGGATTATGCTCAGCGAAATAAGCCAGAAAGAAAAATACAGGATGGTCTCACTCATAGCAGGAATTTAGATAACCTAAATAAGGGACCAGGAAAAAGACTAATTATAATAAAGTAAAAATCAAAATCAACATGCAACTATAAACCAGAAACACACAAGAGGGGGTGGGGAGAAGAGAATATGATGAAAACAAGGGGGTAGGAATTGTATGGGGACTATAACCAAGATGAAAATGGATACATTGTGCAAAGGTGAAAAATGATGTAAAAATATGCAAAATAAAATTAAAAAAAATAAACTTGACCAGAAAAAAGAGAAAAAATTATCTTATAAAATAGTAACTCTGAGTTTTCCAAAGTTCAATGACACTCAAGCACAAGAAACATAAAGATAACAACATCAAGATAGTTCATGGAAAAATGGCTTAAAAGTGATAGCATTATAAAATACTTGATGATTTTCAAACTTTAAAAATTAAAATTAGAATTTTATACACAATGACTATCTCTCAAAATTATGATTTGTGGGACATCAAGCACTGAAAGAATTTATGATGAATAGACAACATTAAAGGATATTCTTCAGGCAGAAGAATTGTATCAAATTAAAACATTAATATAAAAAATGAAAAACCACTGGATAGATTAAATAGTAAGATTGATTTTTATATTATATAAAGTTTAAAAGTTTAGTAAAATTTTAAACAACATAATAACAATGCAGACTGGGATTTATAAAGTGGGGAGTAAAATGATTTGCAACAATAACATAATGGAGAGGAAAAATAAAAACATGTTATAAGATTTGTATACTATGCATGAAAAGACACAGTATCATTTGAAGATAGAACATGTTAAGTTCAAATATAAGCTATAAACACTTAAAACAACTGCCAAAATAATGAAATTAAGAATTGTTCTAATAAATCAATAATAGAGGTAGACTAGATTAAAAAGACATTCAAATATAAAAGAAGGCAGAGAGAAAGAAAACACATAGGTCATAGAGAAAACAAATAAGGATCAACTTAAACATAACCACACTAAATATAAAAGTTCTAAATATCCCAGTTAAAATTGAAAGCTTCATATACTGGATAGACTCAAATATGTGCTTCATTTAAGAGAAGTATCTTAAATAGAGACACAAATTTGTTAAAAGTTAAAAGGTTAGGGGAAAAAAGAAAGATACCATGCCTATGGTAAAAGAAGTTAGAAGAGGTTTTTTGTTTTTTTTTTTTTAAGATGTGTTTATTTATTTATTATTTATTTATACTAGCACTGGGTACAGTCAGAAGCGCGGGAGGGTGAGAGAATTAGCCAGAGCCAGAGCCGGCAGCAGAGCAGGCAGAAGGACCTAAGTACACTGCTGAGGGGAGCAGCGGGGGGCAGGAGAGGTCTGCGCGCGCCCTGTGGGACCCTCCTTTGGTGGCTGGGGAGCAGCCGGGGATCTAACCGGTGCTGCAGAGGCCGCTTGCAGCTTCGCAGCCCAGCGCTCAACCGCTGCGCCACCACCGGGGAGGCCCATCAACATTTGATGAAGTTGGGCCTCCTTCGTGGCACAGGGGGTTAACTCTCAGCACTAAGAAACAATCCATAGCCACTGCAGCGTGAGTTCGATCCCCGTCAGCGAGATAACCACATGGTGCAGCAGACGTCTCCTGTCTTGCCTGCTGCTCCCCTCAAGAGTATATTTTAGTTAATCTGCCCTTTCTGTTCCCCACTACGTCTCTGGTGAATCCTCTCACCCCCCTGCATCTCTGACCTTCATCCCAGCTCTTGCATGCATAAATAAATCTTTAATAAAAAAATGAAGTATAAATTCAGAGCAAAGAGTACCAGATATTAAGATAATTTCATAATAATAGAGGAGTTAATTTCTCAAGAGGATATCAACATCATAAAAGCACGCAAATTCATAACCGAAATAAATTACAAGGAGAAAAAGACAAATCCACAATTACATTGAGATTTCAGTACCTCACTATATAAATGACAGAACAAGTATACAAAAACATCAGAAAGGAAAATATTTGAAAAGTATTTAATAACTGTAGTATCAATCTCCTTGCAGAAAAGATTGTCACATGTTATCAGAAAATAGTAACTGAGGAAAAGTGGTAATTTGAGTAGCTGAGTGATATCTACAAGATAAAATGCTTATGACTTCATATTTCTCATTTCCTAGCATAAATCTCCTAGCAATTTCAATCTATTTTACTTTATTGGTCTACAGAGAAAGCAATGATATATTTAAAGGAGACATAACTGCCTAAACAACATTACTGAGACTACTATCCCATCTCCAAACATCTGTTCTATTGCTTCTCCCACTCTTCTATCATCGCCACTGCTATGTCCCAGATACTTCCATAAAGCAATCTCCACAAACCAAATCTTTAATAAAAAGATTAGGCACAAAAGAGCATCCTAGATTTAAGTTTCTAAAGCACACACCTAGAAAAATGCTAAGTTTACAATTTGTGTTTTTTAACAAAAACATTCATGTCCATTTGTGTACATTTTTGCATAGACTTTCTCAGCCAAATACCACCAACATACCTTAATAGCAGTTATCACTTTTATTTTATTTGAATAAGAACATAAATTCTGGAGGGATACTGACCAAGAACAGAGTTGGCAAATTTATGTTTGTACCCAAATGATAAATAGTGTATTTATATTATCCTTGTCAGTTTCCATGATCTACCCAAGTACTATCATTTATCACTTCATATAATATACACACATATATACACACACATATTTGAATATTTTTATACAAGTTGCTCTAAAATTCTCAACTGTTACCATAATATGGTAGTCTGTTGTTTTCTATTCAGTGTTTACTTTCTTGAGTATAGGTGACTTATTACTGTTTTTTTCATTGTCCAATGATTCCTAATTTTATTCTGGATTTTATCAATATTAGGCTTAGAAAGTCTATTTTGTTAAATTCTTAAGATTTGTTTTCACAGGCACTTAACTTGCATGTACCCAGATTCCAATTTGTGCCTAATCTGAAGTGGTTAGTCACTGAAGCCTCTGCTCAATTGGTTCAACTTCTGTCTGCTACAGAAGTTGCATAGACTGTGCCCCACAACATCATTTGTTCATATGTAGTTTAGCAGTTATCCAATGTTTGTGGTGGATTTTAAAAGTATTTGATATTAATCCTTTTTTCACTCTCCTTCCTAGACTTGGCTGTTCTTCCAACTCCATTACTTTCCAACCTCAAGAAAATAAATGACAACTTTTCACAACCCTGGCAGAATTAGAGGGTTGAGGTTTACCTTTTCACAATTTCCCTCTGGTTTCCCCTAGTTTTCAGTCATATTTTAGTTGCTTCAAGAAGCTATTGTATATATCTTGCTGAGATTTTGAAATTTTTTCTGCAGTAGGTAAATTTGGCTAAGCTGCTTTTTGTTTCCAGAAAAGAGGAAAAT
Source organism: Talpa occidentalis (assembly GCF_014898055.3). NCBI lineage: Eukaryota > Metazoa > Chordata > Mammalia > Eulipotyphla > Talpidae > Talpa > Talpa occidentalis. The sequence continues at coordinate 87,283,058 of NW_023605305.1, forward strand.
TACTCTTCCATTTATAGAAGTCAGCTTATCTCATATATTTAGAATTAAAACAAGTCAATCTTTCCCAACAATATTATGTGACTTGTCTATTAATAAAAGTGTCTCTTAACTGCTAGAACATGATCTCTTTTACATAATGTCTTACAGGTGTTACATGTGTATATTTGTGTGTGTGTATGTAAAATATTAAGGGTTTGCAGGATCCAAGAGTATATTAGTGAAATGTTTATAGAATGCATATATTGTTGTTATTTAACTATTATTCCTGCATCTATTCAAGAAACTATTTCCTGATACCTGGGATATCTGTTTTTGTTCACTAATATTTTCACTACAAACAAAGTTTTCAAAGTCAGGCATTTAGAATATAGTTTCTGATGAAAATGGGGATTTTCACAAGATTCACTGTTTTAGTTCAATTAGTTTCTTTCATACTTGACTATAAAGATAACATTTTGTAGACTTCTGAAAGTTTTTAATTGGATCCCAGACTTTCACCAGTTCCAAAGGGAAAGAGAAAGAAGAAGAAATGAAAAAAGTTTTTCATTTTTCCATGGGAAGAATTCAATCCTAGAGAACACAAAAGAAATCTCTATTTTAATATTTGGTAGTAATTAAACAAAATTCTCTTTTTATAATCTTCAAAAGTTGTCAATTAATATAAGCTTTATTAGGCCAAAATACAAAATCAGTAAATTAATTTTAAATTAATAAAGTATATTACAAAATGAAATTAATTATATTAATAAAGTATATTACAAAATTCAAGCTAGCATTACTTTGAGTAAATGTCCTGCATAAATTTGCAGTGCTGGTCAGAAGGTTATATGGAGTCAGGAATAGGTCAGCCAGACTACGTACAAAATTTTAATTTTTATATACATTCCAACCAAATATTATATATATATTATATATATAAATATATATATAACATTTGAACACAGCCCTCTGCCATCAATCAATGACCATATGGAAACTGAAGATAATCTGAAGTAAATGAGAAAATACAGTTTCAATTCAAAGGTAAAATGAGTTCTCTTTTAAATCTGTCCAATTTTCTACTTAATAATTTCTGAAAGAATATGGTTATAAAATGTCCCATGTTATATATAAATCAGCCCATAGCAAAGAAAATGCCTGGCATAAAACAAAAGATATTTATGTTTTCATTCTCATATGTTAACATTTTTAGTGATCATCTTCTAAAAGTTAACTATTTTATTTGTTTTTATTAGATTGTTCTATTTTGTAGCTCCTGTTTTAACATCACTATACCTGAGAATTAGCATGACCAATTTCTTGCCAAAGATAGTCAATTTTGGAGTAATCGGAAAGAACAATTAACTACATCACTTATAGAAATTAGACTGGTTTAATAAATTTCACAAAAATATTTTTTTTGAAAAAGCATTAAATAATTTAGTTGACAACTATTCACTGTGAATTATTCAAGTTTCCTAGAATTTCATTTAAAAAATAGAGTATGGGGCAGTTGTATTTGCCACAGACACACAAACACACAGATATATACCTAACCTTATGTGTATCAAAATATATACCCACACACCCAAAAACATCTCTAAAAGCATTTAACACTTAAAAAACAGTGTCGATTGCATCAAAATCAAAAGACAAGAATTTGCTACTTCTTGACTACTCCAAGAAGTAACCTTTGAATGACTGTATCTTCTTCCTTGAGCAACTATACTACATAATCCAATGCCATCCAAGAGAAGCATTTCTGTCTTTGCACCAGCATTTTTTTTTGGGGGGGGGCGGGGGAGAGTAAAGCTTCCCTAGGAACATATAACCTGATTAATTACAAAGAAAAATTTTCAATTCTTTGCCATTTCTAGTCTCTACCCTTATAGTCTTAGAAATACTAAGAAGAACTGATGAGTATTTTTGAAGAATCTAAGTTCACCATGAGAAATTAATATAGACAGAAAATAAAAGCAGTCACAGTTAAATAAAGATAAAAAATAATACTGACTTCTTATCAGAAACAATACAAGAATGAACACAGAAATATATCCTCAAGGAATTTTGAAATAAATAAATATATAAAGATATAGAAGACTAGAATATCAGCAAAAAATAGAAACTGAGATTTTTTCAGTATTTATAGACCACCACACTAAATGTCAGAATACACATTTTTATCAAGTACATATGAAAGCTATAAATAGTCTTAAACCTAGAGACAACTAATTTTTATAAAACATGCATAGGCAATTGAATGGAGAAAGACTAAACCTATTTCAACAAATGGAGTTGCGGTGATTGAATATGTTTAGATTAAAAGGAAAAAAAAAAAACCTCAAAATAGACATACACCTAAATCTAAAACCTTAATAAAACTATAAACTATCAAATGTGATAAACCCTTCATAACCATGATTTAGGTATAAAAAGAAACGTAATCCCTCTGTATAGGAGAAAATAAACGTGATTAATGGTAGACTTCTAGTTTGATACACTGAAGAGCCAGAGGGCAATGGGAAGACTGAAGGAAAAATAAGTCAACAAAGAATTCTATATCCAACAATACAGTTCTTCAAAAATAAAGATGAAAAAAGCACGTCTAAATAATCCAAGGCTCATAGTATTCACTGCTAGCAGATTTGCCTTTTAAGAAATACTAAGGGAAATCCTAAAAGAGATGATCTAGATATGTTGTAGTCACATCTAATTCTAATCTTATTTCCTCCAAAAGTGGTTGATGTTGCTTTTATTTTATTGATTTTTAAAGATTACACAGAAGAACTGGAGTACAGGCCAGAGATCTGTGTGTGTGGTGGGGTTGGGGACAAGAGGATTTACCAGAGATAGAGTGGGGAGCAGAACAGTCATAGTTACTGAAATGTACTGTTAAGGGGAGCAGTGGGTGAGACAGAAAAGGTCTGTTGCACCACATGTGGGTTAGCTCCCTGGCCAAGGATCAAACTCAGGTTATAGCAGTGATAGCCCTGAGACTTAACCTCTAGGCCATCAGGGAGGCCCACTTTTGTTTATTAATCTATCTGGGCTATAATAGTGAAATCTATCCTTCTCACTATGTGTATTAACTGTGTGTGTTTCTGCTCATTGTGGTGGTGTTTTTAACTTAAACCTAGCTTCCTAGGAGTGATCTATGGCCTGCACTGCAGGACTAGAACTAAGGTGAGGAACATAAGGCGTTGTGTGAGGGAAATTTAAGGAGGTCTTCACCTTCTGTATTGTGTAGATCTGTGTGCTATCTGGACAACACACACAAAGTTAGGCAGATTTCAACCTGCCATTTACTTTTTTCTGGACTCTCGCGTCCTTTACATTGTGTGCAGCTTCCTTGTATTGGCCAGAAAAAGGTAGATAGCTTGAACTATAGCCAGTATTTCATGCAAACATGCATAGTCCTTGTTTCTATCCAGCTATACTTGGTATATAAAAGCTGTTGAAGCTATCTCACCTCCTACATCTTCTTGTTAAGCCCCAAGTTACTCTGAGATGCTGCCACTTACCCCGACTGGAACCGAAATCACTGCCTAAGGCATCATTGAGTCTTTGCTTTTCCCAGCTGGGCACAGGTATTTTGCCTTCCACTTCAAACTTATTGATCCCTCTTTAGCATTAATGCTCAGAGTCCTTCTCTGATAGAATCACCATGCCTACTAAGTTGAAAGAGTGACGAGAGAGTAACTCCACGAGAGAATGCTATTATTCTTATCTGAAATGTAATAGATTCTCGTGGAAAAAAATCCATCTTATATTTTCTGTTTGCCTTTCTGAATTTCAAAGCACCAAATGGTTGTTTTGACAATTTTGTCCTACTCTATGTATAGAGGCACATCTTGGAAATATTGTGGGTTTGGTTCCAGACCACTGCAATAAAATGAGTATCACATAAAACAAACACCACAATGTTTTTGGTTTTCCAGTGCATATGCAAGTTTATTTGTCCTACACTATAGACTGTACTACTACTACATTATATATGTAGATTATTAAGTATATAATAGCATTATGTCTAAAATAAAACAGTGTACACACTTAATTAAATGTACATACCTATGATAAACTAAGTACCTGGATATGAACAAAGGCTATGCACAGAGATGTGGGAAGCACATGCTGTTGGAAAACTGGTACTGACAGACTTGTTCAACTCAGGGTTGTTTCAAACCTTCAGTTTGTGAAAACCCAGTAGCTGTGGGGCATAGTAAAGCAGAGCATAGTCAAACAAGTTATGCCAACTTTTACATTTGTGGAGTGAGGGTTTGCCTTTCATTTGTGGGACAGATATAATCTACCTTCAGTTGACCATTTCAGACAAAGTTTCTCTCTCAGTGAGTAAGCCTAATGCTGTGTAATGTGCCAACCTCAGCATTTTCATATGAGTCAAACATACATTTATAAAAGCCAGCATTTACATATGACATTCTTAGTATCAAAAACTATTCTAAGCATTTAAAATATGTGGCTTTATTTACTCTTAAAAACTCCTGGTTGGTTATATATCTCTCAATGTTAGAGATTGCAAAACTAAGGGGAAGGGCCTCTCTGGTGGTGCAAGGGGTTAATACTCAGAACTATGAGACTCCACTGCAGCAGGTGTCTGATCCCCATCTAGGGAGATAAACCACATGGCCCAGCAGACCTCACCTCTCTTGTCTTAACTGTTGCTCCCCTCAGCAGTGTACTTCAATAGATCCATCTTTTTTTGCACCCCACTCTGTCTCTGGTAAATCCTCTTCGCCCTCCCTGCCCAGCATCTCTGGCCTACACCCCAGCTCTTATATGCTTAAATAAAATAAATCTTTAAAAAGAAAACTAAGGAGAAAATGGGTTAAGTTGTCCCAGGACACAAAGTTAGTGAACAGAAATGAATCTAGACCCACAGCCTAAATTTTTATCCCCCCCCCCAACCAACATTCTGCTACCTACGCTGTAAAATATGAGAATCATAATTTGTTATCTTCTATTCTATCCTGTCCTCCAGGATTTACAGGAATTTTCAATCATTGGCTGAAAAAATGATTTTTTGTTGTCTTTATCAACTCTATGCCTCCGAGTGGATAAGCTCGAGTAATAAATGGAACCAGAGTTTGCAAAGCAAAGGGCAACAAGCCAAAGAGATTTTGATTAGGAAACTGAAGCGCTATGGCAGAGCATTCATAGTACAGAAGAGCACATGGCCTATCAAGTTGTCATCTTGATAAAGTGCTTTTTTCCCCCCTTTGGGGATAGTCAGAGTTTATGAGTCATCTCCAGTCAGCTGTCTGGAACTTCTTTCTGATAAGCAGAGTCTTTTGTGTGCAGGGAAGCAAATCCTACTTTTCTTTCCATGCCACTGGAGCCTCAGGATTGAGTGTTTTCTTTTCTTAGGTTTTGCTTTTTTTTTTTTTTTTTTAAGTCTCACAGATGTACAGAAAGTACATTGATGGCAGGGATTCAAATAACAGTCATCAGTAAAGTCTGGCTAATGACACAAAAATATTTCTCATTAGAGGTAGATAACCACACACAGAAAAAAATGTTCCCATTTCATCAGTTTATGTCAGGGTTTATTCCCATTAGTGGCCACATGTAGCTAGTACAGTTGAAGCCTCATTTGACATACACAAATATAGCCTGGATCCCTTGCAATAACAATTGTTCACCCTACACTAGTTAGTCTCCATTATGTCATCATTAAATAAGCATTATGATCAGTATAAAGAACAATTACTGCTTTTTATTTCAAATGCCACTGATTCTGTTTTTAAGTAAATGTCAGATAGGGAGAAAAATGTACCAGTATTAAAATTTGATGTGACTGCATTGCAAATCACATCTTACTTCTTCTTTAAATTAATTGGATGCTCAGGAAGATGCTCCACTATAATCAGATGACTTGGATTAAATTTAGCTCTACCTCTCTGTTGCTCTGAGATACTAACTTAATCCTGTTATTTCTACAGAGTTAGTGTCTTTATTGTCTATAATAGCACTTGTCCAAAATACCTCACAAAGTTTTTTGTAAGGGTGAAATAATACAGTGCTTATAAATTCTAGTAACAGCAAATGCAAAACCACTATATAGTTATCAGTTCATTTTATTCTGGTAATGAAAACAATTCATACAACTTTCTGCATGTTTTATAATGGAGCTAATAATTATTCTTGTTATCAATATAGATTCCATTAACAAATTTCTTCTATGATTTTATTTTCATATTGAGACCCTCCTAATATTTTTAATTATAACTTTTGGAAAGAACCAACTAAAAGTGATTTTGAATCCTTTCTTGTTGAGGTTTATGCTTTTTTTAGTGGTGATACACAGTCAAAACATTTTATATCAGAAGACATAATTGTAGGTATTAAGAACAAAGAGAAAGCTCTACCATCAGCGAAGATAAATCATCTGAGCATGAATGGTTGCACGTTATAGGAAAAAAAAAATGTATTTTAGAGTTGTGCAGAGAAAATCCAAATCTTGATTCTGTTCATTTAAACTTATGGGTGAGTTAAGACACAAGTTAACTAAACCTCTTTCCTAATTTGTTAAGTAGAGATGATAAAAATGTCCAGCATCAATTGAGTACTAACTACCTACAATAAACAAAAATCATTTAATATTCAGAAAAACACAAGGAAGCAAGATCCACTGACATACCCATTTTACAGATAAAAAGCTAAGGTTTTCAAATTTCAATGACTTATTCACAGGTAGAAGATCCAGTTTTATCCAACCATCTGGTTGTAAAATCTGCAATTTATTATGTTAAAATGTCTCCTTACCTCTTAACTTATACATCAGAGCAGATGACATAAAATATACAGAACATTCCACTCAAAAGTAGAAAAATACATATTCTTCTCACGTGTACATGGAACTTACTCAAAGATAGATAACATGTCGGGACACAAAGCAAATCTTAAATTTTGAAAGATGAAAATTGTACTAAACTAAGCATTTTCTGACCACAATGGTATGTGGTTAGTAATCAACAAGAGAAAAATGCAAAGAGCACAAATGTGTGGCAATTAAACAACATTAGGTCACTGGGGAAAAAAAGTTGAAGTAAAAATGTATCTGCAGATGAATGAGAATAAAAATAACAGAATCGCTGGTACATAGTAAAAACAGTACTGAAACAGAGGTTTATAGCAATATAGAATAATCTCAAGATACAAGAAAAGTCTCAAACAATCTAACCTTATGCCTGAAGGTACATGAAAAAGAATAAAGCCCAAAATCAGTAGGAGGAAGGTATTGAGAGAAGTCAGAGGAGAAATAAATAAAACACAAAAAATATATACAAAAGATCAAAGAAACAGAGACCTGGTTTCTTTAAAAAAATCAACAAAATTGAAAAACATTTGGTTATAGTCACTAAAAAAAAGACTCAAATAAATGAAATCATAAATGAAAGGAGGGAGTATGAGAGATACTGCAGAAATACAGATCATGAGATTTTATTATGACCATCCTTATGTCGAAAAAATTGCACAACCTAGAAAAATGAAAAATTCCTTGAATCACACAACTTCCTAAAACATGAAGAATTGGTAAATCTGAACAGACCTATTACAGGTAAAGAAATGGAAACAGTAGTCAAAAACCTCTGAAAATCAAAAGACAAGGACCACATGACCTGAATGGTGAATTCTCCAAAAACTCAAAGAAGAACTAATACATATCCTTTTCAAAATGTTCCAAATACTTGGAAGAGGGGGTGTTTCCTAACTCATTTTAAGAGGTCAGTATAACACTGATACAAAAATCAGACAGAGACAGCACAAAAAACAAAAATTTCATGCCAAATCAGACAGGGACCGCACAAAAAACAAAAATTTCATGCCAATTATCTCTGACGAACAGAAGCAGAATTACTCAACAAAATATCAGCAAACCAAATTCATCAACATATCAAAATAATATTCAAAATCATTTTGAAGCAATTGTTATCATCTATTAACTAAATACACAAGTTAACAAAAATAAGCCCAGGTAATTGAGTGACTCACTCCAGATTACAGTGCTACTAAGTACAAAATCTGTGATTTAAATTTCCAGTTCTAAGGTACAGGTACTCTTGTTCTACCACTTTGGGGAGTTAAACTATGTTCCATTGTTTATACATTATTTTTGACAAATGTTTGTTAACAGCACATTATATTCATTACTTCTTTCCTTTACCTTTTAAAAAATGACTTTTTCTATTATTGTTTGAAAATGTACCAGGACTATGATTAACATATTCCAGGAAAGGTTGACAAATAGCTTAGTTATCAGCAAGAATGTTTCCATAAATCCACGAACATTTATATTTACGAATATGGCAACATTTGATAGACATTTGCAGTTTTCAAGCATCTATTACTGCAGACACCTTGTAAGCACCTCACTATGTCCAAAAAAGACATTTGTATGATATATATGATGTTGCCAAAATCTCTGCTAATGCAAGATCAAAGTACACTGATGTTCTAGGTAGATAAAGGGAGGAAAAATCCAGAAACTGAGGATCACAAAACATTCTGAGCTCCTGATCTCCTGTGCAAGTCATCATGTTTTGATCTGTGGAGAGAAATTGACTCAAGAATCCAACTGACAAGGAATCCAAGTAAAGAAAGTGTTTGCCATCCATTAAAAGTGTAAGCTTTGCTTATTTTCCACATTGGTAACTATATAAACCTTTAAAAACATGCCTTTTTGGAAGTGGAAGTGGTGAGAAATCATGCACGGTTCAACTCTGATATCTATGCATATTTATCTGAAAAAGCATGGAATATTTTAAGTCTCATTTATAAAATGTATTATTGAAATTTCTGAGAACCAGGAGATACAGGACCACAGCACCTATTAGCTACTATTATTGATATCATTTTCTTAAAATATTTTCTGCTCCTTTCTCTTTGTTTCCTACTTTCTTATAAATGACCAAGATTTCTTTCAAGTTCTTTTATTATCCTTCATTCTGTTTTCCTTGTAGAGTTAAGAGTATCTCTATCCAACATCCTTAAGGTTCACAGATTTTTTTACTGTGCATTCGAATGTACTTTTGAGCCATTCTAATGTTTTAAAATGCAATTATAAATTTAACATTTTTACTGTATTTTTAAACACCAGAATTACTATTTTAAATGTCTTTTTACTTGATTGCTACTTTCTGATTGATGAAATATTATCTTCATGAAACTGGGTAAAACAAGTGATGAAGGCCCTTGAATTTTATGCCTTCTGGTGGAAACAAAGACACCACAGCAGTTTGACCAGTAAGCAGAATGGAGTTTACTGGAAGCACAAGACAGGGGAGATGTGGCCTTTGAGACCATAATCCTGACTTGTAATGGTCTTTTTCATTTTATAGGTAGGTTATACATATTCAAAGGAATATTCACAGGGAGGGTAGATACATGCATGGAATTTCAGGGAATATGGGTTTTTCTAAGAAGAGGTGGGTGCACAGGCTCAGTCACTCATATGTGTTTACCTGTATCCCTTGTTAAGTGAGGATGGAGATTAAAGCATTATAGTTAAGGGAGGCTGGATTTTCTATGTCAAAAGACATGGTTCTGTAGCCTGTGGTCAGACTCCAAAAGCAGTTGGGGCTGGATCAGGACTTATATTGACTTGTGAGGAAATGGTCACCACAGCTTTGAAAGAGATTGATAATAGTATTAAACCTTCAGGATGCTGCTCATGTTGATCTCACAGAAGCACTGGGCCACAGAGGAGACAACAATTGACAGGAATCCAACTAAAGCAAATGTTTGCCATCCATCATAAGTGTAACCCTTGCTTATTTTCCACATTGGTAAATATATATACCTGTAAAATCATGCCTTTTTTGGAAAAAGTTAGAAATCAGGCATGGTTCAACTCTGATGATAACAGTTCTCTTTTCATTAAGTGGGATGTATATTGTTCATACTTCTTGAACTTCAAGTACAGTGTCCTTAACTTTTTAAAACACACTAATAAGGGCCTCCCCGGTGGTGCAGCGGTTGAGCGCGGGGTTGCGAATCTGCCCGCAGCCTCTGCAGCGCTGGTTCGATCCAGGGTCCCACATGGTGCGCAGAGCTCTCCTGCCACCCGCTGCTCCCCTCAGCAGTGTACTTAGGTCCTTCTGCCTGCTCTGCTCCCCGCTCTGGCTCTGGTGAATTCTCTCACCCTTCCGCGCTTCTGACTGTACCCAGTGCTTGTATGTATAAATAAATAAATAAAATCTTTAAAAAAATAGTATCAATATGCCATTGAACAGTATCTCAGTAAATTTCCACTTTAGCACCTATTTCAAAAAAAAAAAAAAAACAACACACTAATAACATCTGCTAGTAAGTTCTTGTAAAATCTTCTGGGGTCTTTCCTATGCATTTCATGTTGCCTGCTTTTTTTTTTTTTTAAATTATTACTATTATTATTCTGTATGCAGGTCATGCATACCTTGTTCTTTGCTTAGCTCATAAGTTTTTGTGAACTGGAAATTTTATATAATGTATTGCATTCTCATTTCTCTCACTCTGGACTTGTTTCTCCCTGTTTGTTTTGAGACTTAGGAGACTCTTTCAGTGATTTCTTCCCATGTGATGACTTTACTGTTACTCCTTAGAAGTTGCAGCCTCCAGCACATGCCATCAACCTGAGATATAGGTTCTTTTATCCTGTTTCTTTTTATTATTGAAGGAAAGCTGATTTACATAACTGTATTTGTTTTAGGGGTTATAGGCCAAACCTTAATCAATGTATGTTTCCACACCACACCCACCAAAATGACTGCTTAATTTTGTTTTAAATCCACCCATTAGACTTCACTAATTACCAGCTGATTGCATGAGTTCATTCTCTCTCTCTCTCTCTCTCTCTCTCTCTCTCTCTCTCTCTCTCTCTCATAATGGTATGAGGCATAAATTTCTCAGGAGTCTTGCTCTAATAAATCTGGGCAGGATAATTTTTGAGGTCAGTCTTTAAAGTTTATTTATGTCCCAAGAAGGACTTATCCTTGTTGCTTTTACTGATTCTCTCTGGTGAATTAGTTTGCAAGATGTAGGTTTCTTTCATTCATTGCTCTCAATTAAGAATTTGTGTATTTGGAAGTGCTCAGAAGTTTTATTTCCCCTGTATTTGTTTCCAAAAAATTCAGTTCATATTTTGAGGGCTTTGTATTTTCTTTTCTTTTTGAATGCCTCTCCGCTGAGCGGGGTTACTGAAACAATATATTGGGCTCTGGGAGAGGACAAAATCTGGTTTTCTTTTAATGCACTTTCCTGGATAGAACCTTGGTCTTAAGATTGAGCCAGGACAAGAGTGGTTGGATTCCAACAATCTCAGACTTGAGAAGGACTGGGATAGACCCACTTCCTATGAGTAGATCTAAATGGAGAAGCCCCCAAACTCTCCCCATCAGTTCAGCCTCTTCAATTCAGGGTTGGAAGGACGATCATGGCTAAAATGCCTAACTCTTGCTATTCTTCCTGAATTTTAGTACATTTTCTCACATAAATGTTTCTTCATTTCTGGATGCACTTACTAAAATTTCCAGAAATTATAAATGGCTGTTTATAAAGTTTTCACAAGGTTAGCTTATTTTTCTGAAGAGTAGAACATAGAACTTCTTACATGGTTATCATAAAAATGAAACACTCTTATTCCTTTTTGAACTCATTATCTGAATTTCTGGTTCATATTTAAAAATGGACATATGCATTTTTTAAATGTAGCATAACAGTTACATCATGCAGATCTGGAGGCTGAGGGCTTCACGTGTCAGACCAGAAGAGGCTGAAAGAGGTTTGTGCCTCAGAGTAAGTAAATCCCACAGGCACTCTGTGCCATAATACACACATGTTAATCATTTTTGACAAGGGATGCCATGAGACAGAGAATAAGTGCTGCCTGCCAAAGGTTAATAGAACTAGTTGATTTGGGAGTTAGGCTGAGAGCTCACCAATTTGACTCCTGGTCAAGGCATTATTGCTTCCATCAATGTATCGTTTCAATGCCAGTGTCAGGAAGGCTCTACCCAGGGTGGCTCTAAGGATTCTAAATAATCAAGATGTTAAAGATTCAGTCCATTCAGAGAGCACAGACTCCCTGCGAGGTACAAGTGGCTGAATCTTCGTCCTTTGAAACACTTCAGAGCCTTCATTATTCTTCCCCCTCAGTCTTTTCAACCAGCAGGCTCTCTGCATCTGCCTACAACTCCCGCTTGAGTTAAGAAGAACTCATGGCCCCTTAAAGTCTGGTAGTGATGGTATCTCAAACAAAATCTTAACGGGAGAGCATATAAAGTGCCTAACATGAGAGCTCCTGCTCTCACTTGCACCAACATTTGGAATCATTCCTTTTATCCAGAATGCACTTCAACCACAGTGTTCCTGCTATGGAGGTAAAGTAAAAAGAAACTTTTGAAAAATAGGGACAACTTGGAAATACACAAAATTTCCATCCGTGAAGTTGTAAAGACTGGAAAGATAGACATACCAAACAAAATCAGACATCTTTTCATGGCTTCATTCAATTCACCTAGGGACATCTTTAGTCTTCCTGTTTCTGTTGCTATTTTTATAGGCAGGTTCCCTTCAGATAGCTGCATAGATGAGAATCCCTTCACTGTTCAACCCTAAGATTCTAAACCTTCAAAGTAGTGCATAGTGCATGTTCGTATTTAAGACCTTCTCTTTAGATATTAGATATATATATATGTATAATAGAAATAATAGATAAATATGCATATATATTTAGGTCTTCTGTAGAGTACATGCAAAGGCAGCATTTGGTATCATTTTCTATCAAACAAACTTTCGATATCATTAATGATGGAATGATCTTAAATTGGAATGGAGCTTACAGACTGGTTCTATTTCAAAATACCCATCATCCAGAATGGACTGGCAACTATGCATTGACAACCAAGCAACACTCACACAGTAGGAGAGCACACCTTTTCAAAAGTTGAAAACTTACAACACAGTTGTCTGGCACAGGAGGATTGCAGCAATATTCAGTACAAAAATTAAACATTTTTTTGATGGAAAACCAAAGAACAGATAGTTGAAGTATTAAATGCTCAACATAAATTCTGATGAAAACATTTTCATGGTTGGGGGGTGTCTATTGTCTACGAAGTTCTTGAAGTTTAAAGATCTTTGATTAACAGGCATATTTCTAGGTGTTCACAAAAGAGAGTAAAGAAGATGTGCTACACACACACACACACACACAATGGAGTAATACTCAGATATTTAAAAAAATATGCAATCTAGCCATTTCAACAACATGGATAGAATTGGAGGGAATTATGCTCAGCAAAATAAGTCAGAAGAAGGAAAACAAAAACTAGATAATTTCATTTGTATGTGGAATATAATGAAGCAAAACAAGGGAAAACCCAAGAAAACTAAGCCTAGAAATCTGAAAGAAGAACTGAGGCTGGCAGAGAGGAGGGAGGGGTGGAAATATAGGGAGGAGGAGGCCCAATAGATTATGTTGGAAGATTATGGGTGCTTTGGAGGTTGGGTATGGTGGGATGATATGTATCTAAATGTATGATCCTATAACTCTGAATCACAGTTTTATAAACCAACATTGCCACAAAAAAGTAATACAATTTTAAAAATGCACATTTCTCTAAAAGACACAGTAATTCAAACTCATCAGCTAATATTTTAGCAAAGATTCTCTAAGAGAAAGGCACTTTGTGAAAGTATGACAAAATAACGAATCAGAATCAGCTGCCCACACAGCAGCAAGTTGGTTTTGCCTCAACAAAGGCAGGAGGTATACAATGAAAGATAGGATATGAGATATGAGGGGGAAGGAAGAATTAATAAAGATTATGAATGTCCAATTGGATGCCATTCATAAAACAGTGATGAGAAAAGTAGAAATTGAGTTTGCAGGAGCAGGCAATAAAGACTGAAGGGAAGATGATGAGTTTGGTACTAGAACTCTGCTTGATTATGAAAATGCAGATATGGGCCTCCCTGGTGGTGCAAGGTGTTAAGACACAGCAGCACTATGAAGCTCTCTGCAGCCATTACAGCACAAATTCAATCCCTGGCCAGGGAGGTGACCCACATGGCTCAGCAGACCTCTCCTGACTCTTCCACTGCTCCCCTCAGCAGTGTATTTCAGTACATCCACCTGTTCTGCTCCCCACTCTGTCTTTGGTGAATCCTCTCACCCCCTGTATCTCTGGCCTGTACCACAGCTCTTGTATGCACAAATAAATCTTAAAAAAAAGAAAATGCAGATATATGTTATATGTAGATACATGGTAATTTCCTACATGTGTATAAACATACACACATATACATATATTACATCTAATGTTCATTTTATATACTTCTAATGACTTGCATAATAATTTTTGCCACTTATATTCTGCCTGTGTGCACACATGTGTATTTCTATGTATATGTACATGTGTATATCTAGATGTTTGTGTGTAAGCCTTCATTCTCCAATGTAATATTCTTTAGTAGATTCTTGACTCTTATGAAGTTAAAATAAAGTTCTGAATCTCATGCCTACTAAATGAAGGTATGTGATCTAAACTTATCTATCTTTAGATGCTTCATCTACATAGCTAATGGAGTTACTTGTGAGTTGCTTGGAGTTAGTATGAGTAGTGCAAAGTATACAATACATGTTAGCTGTATAAGTTAACACACAGTTGAAGATATTAATGTTATATCCACATATTTAAAGCTACTGTGCTAGCATCAAAAGTCTTCATCACTGAATATGAGAATGATTTCTCATATTCCTTATATATGCCTAAAAAAAGAAAACAGTTCTTATTGGTTGGGCATTATATATTTTACAAATATTAAAATATCTACACCAAGTTAATAGGAGAATAAATATTCAACTAAAAGGGTATGGCCAGGTCATTTTTCTGCTTGGTACCATGTTCCTGAGATGTGTATCTATAGCTAGAGTATCCAGCACAGTTGGTGATATGGTCCCCTAATTTCACAATATGCCATTGATACAAAGATCAACTTAAATCATAAGGTCATATCTTGTGAGAGTATTAATCACTAAGCATTTTAAACTATGATTTACTGAATTCTGAAAAGGTATGAAATAGTAGCATCACATATACTGCACACTTAGAGATGTATGTAACATGTTTGTATTTTATATACCCAGACTTGTGTGGATCTGAATGTTCTAAGTAACAACATAATTCTGGTCAAGTTCTACTTAGATATTACCAAGCTAGTCCTGTCTATTGGCAGTCAAGGAAACCCAGATGATGCTGCTGATGTTCAAAAACCCACATGTGGTAGGATTAGATCGATGGCTGTGCTGAAGGTTAGAGACACACCTATCCTACAGAACTAACATTTGGAATGATCCTGTCTTCATTTTCCTTTACTGATGTTTGCCATCTTTCTAAAGGACAACCCTGAGCCCCCTAGCTAAATTCTGTTTGTCTATTGTTAACAAAAGAAGATAAAGGAGCACATATTATTTGGATCCTTTGCATAGCAGGAGGATTCTCAGAGAATCCATTTTCTTCTTATTTCTATCTCAATAAGCTCTTAAAAAGATCAAAGACAAACACACAAATTTGTTTGGTTAATCAAATTACCCTCATGAAACAGGTAACTGGAATTACACACAACTCATTCACTCTGAGTCTACTACATGTTCATGGGCAAAATGATTTAGATAACTTTAAAAATTACATTTTTCCTTCTCTCTCATCAAACTAGTCCTGTGTCACTGGAAATACAAAATGATAAACATGATTTCCTGGAAATTCTCTTTTTTCTGCTAATTCAATTCAGATTAAAAGGAATATTTTGAAGTTCTCTGAAAAGATAATATGAATATACTCTGAAACTCAATCTGGGGGTTTGGGTTGATGATTGCTCTTAGAATGACTTTCCCCTCCTCTTAACTGTATGTTATTATAACTTAATCAGACATTTTTCAGTGTCATGGAAGTAGATGTAAATTTTTCTTCGATTAAAGTTAACTTTATTACTTCATTTTCATACGAACTGTAATTTTTGAAGTAGAGAGTGTTTCAGGCTTTGGTAATAGGATTTGACAAAGTGCCATTAGAGGAAGAAAGAGGCTGCATCTTCAGAAACTCTTATTTCCATCTAATATTTTGCTACTTAGTATAACTCAACTGCATGCAGAAATGGGGAGTAAGCAAAATGGACTCTTCTTGAGATTTTTTTTTTTAAAGAGAGTTCCTGTATACATTATTTGATTTCCTACATACATTATTTCCTATATACATTATTATAGAGTTCCTATATACATTATTATTTCAAATGCAGAAGTCTACAGGTACCAGATAGGTTATCTAAATAAGGTGGCCTGTTGGGAATGATGAACTGGAGGGTCCTAACACATTCAATAGGTAGCAGATATAAGGCCACAGCTCACTGTTGTAGCAAGAATGAAGTCCTGTGCTGAAGTACCAATTCCTCAAGAAAAATCAGACAGCTGAATTCACATGTGTAAGAAGTCTTCCCACTTACAAAATAATGGCTTGAAATTTTAAAACATCTTACTGCCCCCTTTCTTCCTTCCCCTTTAAGCCCTGAACCCTGAAGAAAATATCCATGGGCTTATCTATTTCAAAAGCCATGAGTTGGAACCTTCACAAATCATCACCATCATTTGCATTATCATCACCACCAATATTAATATTACATGTGCTTATCAGATGTTGAAAATAATGTATTATGTATTTATAAAGAATTATAAAGAATTTTAAATAGTGTTACCACAATGGTAATAGTCTATGTAAAGATGACTTAATTTGGTGGAAAGAAGTGTTTCAGTGGAAAGGAGTTAGATAATTCCAATTTTAATATTCAGTTCTCCCATGTTATCAGCTATCAGACCTTAAAAAATCTGATTGTCTTACTAAGCCTCAGAGCCCCCATCTGTAAAATAAAGACAATTTAATTTAGGCTACAGGATGATGGTATGGAATAGAACTGATACAAAGATAACAAACATATTTTACCATGTTTGCCTTCAAGTAATATGGTAAGAGAGTCTATGGTGCATCTATTCAATTAAACACTATGTTATCTTTCAAATTCTTTTTTTTTATAGAGGCATGTTTTATTTATTTATTTGTTTGTTTGTTTTGTTTATACATGCACTGGGTACAGTCAGAAGTGCGGGAGGGTGAGAGAATTCACCAGAACCAGAGTGGGGAGCAGAGCAGGCAGAAGGACCGAAGTACACTGCTGAGGGGAGCAGCGGGCGGCAGGAGAGGTCTGTGCGCCATGTGGGACCCTCCTACAGTGGCTGGGGAGCAGCCGGGGATTGAACAGGCGCCACAGAGGCCGCGGGCAGCTTCGCAACCCAGTGCTCAACCACTGCGCCACCGGGGAGGCCCTATCTTTCAAATTCTTAATGAAAATTAGGAAACATTCTGTTTATTTACTGATAAAATCTCACAACTTACTAATCTTACATATTCTAAGTTCACAGTGAAAGAAAAGTAGGTCTCACTGATGCACATACACATTCTCCTTGTACCCACCCATCCACCAATCCATGCAATATTCATCCAAGTATTGAAAACATGTATGAAGTATGAATTATATACCAACTACTATGCTAGAAAAATCTTATTTGAGGTGACAAATGCATGCCAGTAATTTATTATAACTATCTTGAAAAGAATATGGTGACAGAGCTATAATAATGGCAGAGATGAGAGAGGAGTGAGTATGGAGGTAAAATTTAGAATTCAGGGGATACTATCTAAAACTAAATACAAAAATGAAGGATTTTTCCAGCAAAACAAAGAGTTGGAATGTTCTGTCCTTGACATCTAATGGCTTCAGGAGGCTCCAGATTTCAATTCATTAGAGGAATTGAAAGAAGGCTGACAGAGTTATATTGAATGATAATGTTATCTCAGACTTGTCCATTGATCCTAAAGTGGACTCACAAATCTTCTCAATCAACAATCCACTATTAGAATTACATTTGCATACAAGTTGGAACCTATTTATAATTCTCTTTCCTAACTTTTTTCTTTAGCAATTTTCTAATCGCTTTCCTAAAATTTTATCATGAGATAAAAGGGAGAGGAGTAAAACTGTTTCATTCTGGAACTAATATAATGAGACCACTTTAATTCAAACATTAATAATAAACTTTGGCAAGTACATTATTCACTAAGAAAGTGAAACTGGAACAGAAGAGCAACTGTTAAAAGGAGTTATGTTACCCAGATAAAAAAAGGACTGTAAAGACAACTATAAAGCAAATATTGATGAAAATAAAGTACTATTTATAAATATCTAAGGGCAATGTAATTCCTAGACTGAAAATAAATATTTTTATAATAACCAATGATGTATATATTCTGTTCCATGTTAAGGATAATTGGTCTTTGTTCCTATTTCTAAATTCCATTTAAAAATTTCTTAGGAAGTTGAATCACCACTTTTAGTACCCATAATGTCATAATTATTTTAATTTGCAGGGGGAAATGATTTAGCTAGATTCAATCTGCACACACTTTCATAATGAACATAAGCTAGCATTTTGTTGTATGTTTTCATTCATTAAATTCTGTAACTATAATAAGAGCAAGGTGATCTGTCTACAGTGAGCAATGCAAATGCAAGTAAGACACAACCCTTATCCTAAAAATCATTATGTGAGATCAACAAAAATATTTACAGAGTTTAAGAATTAGTATTTAATGATGCTGGAGGTAGAAAAGGGATAGGATTTAACTCTTAGGGAGAATTCAAGATAGCTTAGAAAAATGGTGATTTTAGTGAGGTCTTAAAAGTTCCTGAGTGTAACAAATGGTTGTCTGTATACATTACAGAGCTTTGAGTCTAGACATAGCAGATGACACAAAGATTTATATGTTAAATACTGAAATACGTCAATTACTAAATGTTATTATAGTTCAAGAAAGATGATCAAAGCTCTTAGCTCTTAATACTGAAGAGAGCTAAGAAAAGAAAATTTGATCTGTCTTGGAAGGTGTAAGGTATAGAGAGCATAAAAAGACCATAGAAAGCTATATAATTTGTACAAATTGGAAGAATGATTCACAAATACGCAGTGGAGAGCACATGAACCCAAATGTTTCTCCTTTTGCTATAGAGTGTGCATATTCTTGTAAAAAGGAACCCTTCAATTTGTGCGCTGAATACCATATTCTTTTGCTCGTTCAATGATATGGATCCTGGGTTTCCACATGTCATTAAGACACTATCTCTTCTCTCTGCCAGAAATTTTCCCTCAACTCACACATACATTTTGATCTACTATCCTATAAAACCTTCCTTAATCTCATTTCCCTCTCCAGGTAACATGAATATTCCATTCTTACGTGCATCAAAATGCTTTCAAAGTTTTACATCCTCCTTTATCCAATATCTCTCCTATTTCCTATTTTTGCCCTCTAATCAGTCTGTTATTTCCAAGCCTCCATTATAAGTACTTATTATCAAAGTGATCAATGATCCTCATATTATCAAACATAACATTTAACCTCAGATATCATCATTGAACTTTCTGCACATTTAACAGTTTATTCATCCCCTATGAGTAACTTTCTTCACTTGACTTTCAGGGCACTACATACTCCTAGTTCACTCTCTCCTTTATTTTTTACTTTTATGATCTTCTTTGCTGATCTTACCTTGTATCCCCAGTCATTAAACAAAATTCAGCCCTAAGAGCTCTTTTCCTAACCTTATCTATTGCCTTAGTGATTTCATCCAGTCTCATTTTCAAAAATGCTATCTGCAACCTAATACCTCCAAAATTTAGTTTTCTAATCCCAACTCCTACGACTTCATTTCAAAATGTTCAGCTGTTTACCAGACAAGTCTATGAGTGGATATCCTAGTAGACATTCCAAAATTGTATATCCCAAAATGAATTTTTTTCAATCTCACAGATATCTGCTTCATCATCTTACCAACCTCAGTGAATGGGAATATGCCATGCAACCAGTTGCTAAGACCAAAATCTTTGACTTTCAGTCAACCAGCAAATTCCATTAGTGTTACTTTCTGATACACACAGAAAACGCATCACTGACACTACCATTCTGTCCCAAGTCACTGTTATCTCTTGCCTGGGTCACAGCATAAGCCATAAAACAGTTATCCTATTCACCGCTATCTTACAGCCTCTTAACAGTAAAGCAGTCCATTATTTACACCAGTCTGATGATCATTTAAAAAGTACCTCAAAACAAACCACTGCTAAACCTTGTATAACTTACCCCTTTCACTCAAGAGTAAAAGCCAAGATCCACCCAATACCCTTATGATACCCTTCACGATCTAGCCCCTCATTACCACTCTGATGTTATCTTCTCTCCTGTTCGCCCTCTGTCTTTCAACTCTGGTAGTATGGAAAACCTTGCTGTGACTTGAAATTTACCTAAAGGTTCTATGTTCACTCCTCCCTCTGCCTGGAGCATTATTCTCCAAGATATTTAAGATAAATATATTACAACCATGTCTCAATTTTCCTGGTCACCTCATTCAGACTGTAGATCAAATATTATCTTTTCCTAAGTCCTTTCCTGTCTGTCCTTTTAAAAATTCCCTAGTTTCATACAATATATTCAGTTATGACACTGATTACTAATTATGGCTATCTACCTACCTATATACCTACCAGTCTATCATCTATCTCTAGATCTACCCACAAATCCTCTATCATCTAGCAGTCTATCAATCATCTATCACCTTTCTCTAGATCAATTTACCTGCCTCCTATCTACTTACCTACTTATTATTTATCTATCTAGCTATCAACTATCTATATACCCAATGCATTTACTTGTTAATCACTAGTTTTCAGGAAGGCAGGGATAGCTTTTTAGTCTGTCATTCTTCCTTCACAAATCTTGCCTTTAAACAAGGAAATAAGGGTTTCTGACTCAGAATGTTCAGGAAGTAGCGATATTTTTAGCTATGATTTAATACTATTTTGGTTCTATTATAGCTGCATAGTCCATGTTTTCTATTTAAAGCACCACTCCTGGATTTGCACTGCTATTCTTGACATAAAGATTACTTTTTAAAACACATTTAATAAAACAGAAAATTGATTTATGGAGAAATATTGAGGAATCAGCAGGTCTCTGAGGAAACAAATAAGGCAAAGAATAATGATGGTGAAACACGAATAGGTGTGTTTAAAAGTTTCAGTTATACAAGCAAATGACTGAGTTTAAGAAAACAATGATGTTTTATGCATCTCAGGTTGAAAATTTTATAGGATAATATTCTTTAGATATTATAAAGACTAAGAAAACAGGACAGGTTGATATGAAAAAAATATCTAACCTCTCTCACAATCACTTGAGGCACAGCAAATAGTCTACTGATTACATATCTAATCAATGATGCTCAATACTTGAACACCTGCATTTTGTTCTTCATTTACTTTCCTTCTCCAGCAAAATCCTTCAGAACAGTCAGATTATCTATAATAGGACCAAATAGTAGATAAAGAGACTGAGCATTTTCAGAGAAGGCACAGTTGGGTGAAGGTTAAGCCTGATTTTCTCACTTCACTTTTTTTCATTTCTCTTTTTTCACTGAAAGTCTAAATATAGTACACATAAATAGCAGATTAAAACTAAGGAAAGAGCCAAGGTAAAGTTTTGACAAAGATAATAGCACTAGGTTTTTTAGGCAATTTATTTGATGCTAGTCCCATTCTTATTTGGAACAGTTAGGAGACTGAACAAAAACTTCCAGAAATTGAAAACACTTTGTTTCCTCTATCCAACGTGCCTCAGGGTAGGTGATGGTCATTGTCTCTGATTTTTCAATAATCTTTTCTGGATTCCATTTCTCCTTTCTGAAATTGCCACTACCACTGCCCTCCATGAATATATGTTTCAAAGTTCAAATAAAGTCCCAGCACCTCATCAAGCCCTCTTGGATTGTTCTAGCCACCATCAGCCTCTCTTACTAAGCTCTTTGATAACAATTTACAATTACAAGATTAGAATTTGGTCAATAGGCTGCTTTTTAGTATTCTGCTGCACAAAATTAACAATTTATTACATACAGTCTTATCCCCATAATCATTTTAGATATCTAATATGATTTTTAAAAGCCAGAAGCTACATTATGTTACTTTTGATCCCCATGGACCTTAAATATAAAATATAAAGATGTATCTGCCTACATTTAACTTTTATGATTTTCTAAGTCATGTGGAGTAGAAATGTCAATAGCTTACATGTCCTAATTACATAAGAGGATGCCTGCATGTGTTTTGAAATTTCTGTTCTCGCTGATAAAATGCTTACATTTAATAAATACCCAGCTGTGACAGCTAAAATTAACACATCTTTCTGTAGCATTAAGTAGAATGCTCTGCAAGACTGCATTGGAGTGGAATGCAGTCATTTGCCAATTTTAGAACCTCCAAGAAAATAGGGCACTTTTTAGCTTCAAAGGATGGGAGAGAAACTCTTGGGTATTACTTATAATTTGATTTATTTTTATTTTTAAAATAAAATTACCTAACTTCTCCTAAAATTCCAAGACCCAAGGAATTTTCTGGTCTATTTTCAGTCATATTGCCTATAACATTGTTAATATTTGATTGTACGTCAATATCTATTATTCTGTAATTGCTTTGCCAGCTGAGAACAACTTCCCAACACAATGACAAGACTTCAAAGAACAATTTTTTAAAAAAAATTCTTCATGTTTCTAAAATTAAGTACATAACATAAGTGAATACAATTGAAAGACTGAAGTAAAAAAAAAACACTTTCCTTGAAACACTTTACAGTTAAAATGCAATCCTCATTCAAGTATCTCTTCACTGTTTTCTTTATTGCTATTACTACTGCAGCACTTAATGATCATATACATTATGTTCTGTATATACAAGTTTCACGTAATTGTAATAAATAAGAAAAAAGGGTCATATTACCATTTGCTGAACGATTACTATGGGCCAGAAACCATTAACTGCAAGTACTTTATAGGCATTATCTCACTGAATCTTGATCAACATAAGACACAGATCACTGAGATAATTAAATAAAAAATTTAAAGTTTTAAGCACAGGATCTGACCAATGATCAGTGAAGGGAAGTAGACTATGCCACCCCAAAACATAACTAAGGGTTCAGAATGTTATTCCAAAATACACCATTGTTTAATATTGAATATTTTGAGGTACAGACATTTGAAAAACTGTAGTTGTAAAAAAAAAAAAAAAAGGACATTTGCTCAACTCTCTGAGCTCCACCTTATTTACCTAAAGACAGATCCTCCAAAAGTAACTCTTTGTCACAGAACCTCTCCTTGGGAGTTTTATCAACCAAGGGTGATTGACTTATATCACAAAAGAGGCGGCTATACCACCCCCAGAAAACTCTGCCACAAACTACCATCACCTCTCATCCATTCTTCCAAGGGCCCATTCATGTTTTCTAAAAATCTTTTACTATCCCCTATGATTTAAATCTTTCCTTAAAAAAAAAATAAAATAAATCTTTCCTCTCTACATTAAGGTAGTAGGTAATCCTGAATTCTAATAGACATCAGGGAGTTGTTCACTGGGCTGGTCAGTCGGTCTATCTCTCTCTCTCTCTAGATACACACACACACACACACACACACACACACACACGCACACACCAATAAATTTCTCTTTATTAATATCCCATTAGTCTACAGATTTCTTAGCTGAGAACTCAGAAGGGTAGAGGGAAAAGTATTATCTCTCCCTTACAATCACTCTTCAAGGACTGTTAGCTTTTTTTAAATCTGCATCAAAACAAAGTATTTTAATGATATTAAAGCTCCATTTTTTAATTTCAGTAAAAAATTAATAAACTCTCAATAACTTAGAATATATTATCAAAAACCTAATAGTTATTCTGATATAGAGTGCCTTCTTTTCTTGCACTTTGGCTCTTCCCAGTATTCACAAGCATTTGCTACATTTCCTTATGAGAGTAGCCAGCTTGCCTAATTTCATTCCTATGGCATCAAAATTATTCCATAACTAGAATTTTTAAGTGGAAGGCCTTGGGTGACGGAATTATAATGACCACACATTTCAAAACATTCATCGTAGCAATCTGAGCCCTGAGAAAAGCTGCAAGCATTAATGAAATGGCCTCCCTGTGGAGAGAAATAACAGAAAAAAAAACATATTTGTTGTGTTTTAAAATAAATCTTCTGATTTCTGGGAATCCAGAACACAAGAGAGGGATATTACACTTTGGTTTGGAGGATAAAAAAAAGTAGGCAATCGAAGCCCACCTGGATAGCTCAGGTGAGGGGCTGTTTTGGAAACCTAGTTCTGGGAGGGTAAGTGAGGCATTCATAGCTACAGGCAAGTAACAAAGGAGTTTGAGTAACTTTGCAAAGAATGTTGTATATTGTATCAAAACTTGAAGGGAAATGGTTGGTTGTTTAATTTGGGGAATTAAGTACAGTAATTGCCACTATCGTTCATCCATCATCAAAACCGGTTGTGGACTAGAGCTTGGGGCTCTGTTCCTCAGCTTGGATCTCTCAGGATTTAGCACTGCCCTTCAGCCAGAATCACCATAAAAGTCCCACCTGGTATTTCAGTGTAAACTTAAAATATTAATGGTGCTGAAGAGCAATATTGCCTTTGGAAAATCATCTATCATTTGCTTCCACATTTTATTGTCCAGGGACACATTGGTATTAAAAATAAAAGCTGGAGGAGGAAGGGCAGGTTTTCCACTCCTTTCCAATCCACACTTCTCATGAAATAGAACAGCAAACTCTTTGCCAGCCTGGGCTTTGTTAAGGTCCCCTGGGTATACATCATTCCCTGAAAATCTTACCTGGTGGTACCATTTTGTTCACAGCCCTTCCTCCTCCTGCTATGCAATCTTTGGGCAAAATTTCAAAAGTTCATTTTGACATACTTTACTTGAGGAAAAAATAATCATTTCAAACAGTAGGAAAATCATCTGGGCAATAAAATACCCACTTTATATATTTAAACTTAATGATATTAGTTTTTAGATGACCAGGGAAGAAATGATTTATTTTTAGATTTTTTACATCCATCTTAGTTCATTCACATGATTCACTAAATTCAGAGGTGTAGCAATAGAGAAATAGTATTGGGCAACCATTCTTTAAAAGACATAAAATGACTAGCCAGCCCAACTCAGGTGAAGAACACAATCCTTCCAGATATATTGATTTAATAATATTTTTAACTCTCTATATGACCATGCCAACAGTATTATTATTAATACACAACAAAACTAACTCTTTGAAGAATATGGTGGTTACCAGAGGTAAGGGGTGGAGGGGGTGGCCCAATGGGTACAAAAGTCAATTTGATATACATACAAACACACATATGATGATACTAAAATGTTGGTGGTGGGTAAGGGAAGCAGGTACACAAATTGAGGTGTGAAGCTATGCTCCTGAAGTTATAAAGGTCATAAAGGGCAATGAACACAGTGTGGTTTAAGACCTCTGCCTAAGATCACGCAAGAAGAGCATAGCATACAATACTGAAACTTAGGCAATGTGGTAATCAACGACCCACTCTAAAGCCTCCCATTCATTTTTTTAAAATAAATTTTATTTTTATATTCCCCATACAATTGCAACCCCCTTATTTTGACCCCAATCCCTCCCCTCCCTGCCCCCTACCCCCCATAGAGTGTCTCTGGTTCATAGTTGTTTGTTGATTTTGATTTTCACTTTCTTATAGTTATTCTTTTCCTGGTCCCTTATTTAAGTTTTCTAGATTCCTGCTATGAGTGAGACCATCCAGTATTTTTCTTTTTCTTTCTGCTCCAGGGCCTCCCTGGTGGCGAAGGGATTGAGTCTTAGCACTATGAAGTTATCCACAGCCACTACAGCATGAGTTCGATCTCTGGCCAGCAAGCTAACTAACCTTCATGGTGCAGCAGATCTCTCCTGACTCGCCCGCTGCTCCCCTCAGCAGTGTATTTCAGAAGATCTGCCTGTCCTGCTCCCCACTCTGTCTCTGGTGAATCCTCTCACCCCCACCTCTGGCCTATAGCCAGCTCTTGTATTCATAAATAAATAAAATCTTAAAAAAAGAATTACCTAGATTGTTGAACTTGTTTCCATATAACTGTTCATAGTAGTTACTGATTATTCTTTTGATTTCTGCTATGTCCATTGTGATTTCTCCTCTTTCATTTATGATCCTGTTTATTTGTGCTTTCTCCCTTTTTTCCTTTGTGAGCCTGGCTAGGGGTTTGTCTATTTTATTTATTTTTTCAAAGAACCAGCTCTTGGTTTCATTGATCTTTTGGATTGTTTTATTAGTATCAATTTCATTTATTTCTGCTTTGGTCATACACAAAAATCAACTCAAAATGGATTAAAGAACTAGACATAAGACCTGAAACCATAAAATACATAGAAGGAAATATAAGCGAAACACTACGGGATTTGCACATCAAAGACATCTTTACAGACACATCACCCAAAACAGTGATAGTGAAGGCAAAGATAAACAGCTGGGACTACATCAAATTAAAGAGCTTCTGCACAGCAAAAGAGACAATAACAAAAACAAAGAGAAACCCCACCAACTGGGAGAACATTTTTGCACCCAACACTAATGATAAAGGACGGATCACAAAAATCTGCAAAGAGCTGATGAGACTCAGCAACAACAAAGAAAATAATCCAGTCAAAAAATGGGCAGAAGAGCTAAAAAGAAACTTCTCTGAAGAGGAAATGCAAATGGCCAACAGACATATGAAAAAATGTTCAACATCACTTGTAATCAGGGAAATGCAAATCAAAACTACCATGAGATACCATCTCACACCAATGAGAATGGCACATATTAAAAAAACGAGCAACAACAAATGTTGGCGAGGATGTGGAGAAAAAGGAACTCTTCTGCACTGTTGGTGGGAGTGCAAACTGGTCCAACCACTATGGAGAGCTGTGTGGAGATTTCTGGACCTACTAAACATAGAGCTTCCATATGATCCAGCAATTCCACTCCTAGGTATTTACCCAAAGGACACAGAAACATCAATTCCAAAGAGCACCTGCACCCCTATGTTTATAGCAGCACTATGTACAATAGCTAAGCTTTGGAAACAGCCCAAATGCCCAAAAATAGATGACTGGATCAAGAAGATGTGGTACATATACACCATGGAATATTACTCAGCATTCAAAAAAGATAAACACATGCAATTTGCAGCAACATGGATGGCGTTGGAAGGGATCATGCTCAGCGAAATAAGCCAAAAAGAAAAAGAAAAATACCGGATGGTCTCACTCATAGCAGGAATCTAGAAAACTTAAATAAGGGACCAGGAAAATGAATATAAGAAAGTGAAAATCAAAATCAACAAAAAACTATGAACCAGAGACACTTTTTGGGGGGGGGGGGGGGGGGAGGGATTGGGGTCAGAATGGGGCGTTTGCAATTGTATGGGGGAATATAAAAATAAAATTTATTATTTAAAAAAATAAAATAAAATAAATTAAGGCAATATGAAAACTATAAAAAAAAAAAGAATTACCTACTTCAAATACGTTCTCATGGTGGGGGTAAGGGTTGGGAATGGGGGATGGGAAATTGCATTTAAGGGAGTGGGGTGAGCAAGAAATTCTGAGGCACCATGTGGCTATATTCTGGCACCTCTGTAATTTTCTTTGTACAGCACAGAAACAATATGACACTTCTAAAATGTTGGTGGCATTTCACTGCTTCAACACTAGGAACTAGTTTGTTTATTCTGCATAATAACCTGATGAGGTAGATTTTGTCATTATGCCAATTTTGCAATTGAAGCATATTCAGTCCAAAGAGCTTGAGTAACTAACCCAAAATTATACAGCTGGCAAATGGCAATAGAACAGAGACTCTTCTATTAACAACTATACCACAACCTAGAAAAGTTGGTATATATCTATTTGTAACAATTTTATTTTTATTTTTATAAAATAAAAATAAATTTTATTTTTAAATTTATTTTTATAAAATTTTATTTTTCATCCTCTGGGATTCCCATTCAATAAGTTCTTCTTAATAAAGTTCACTGGACTACTTCTAATTTCTCCAAAAAATGCTAAATAGTTCTATGTAGTTGCTTCTAAATTAATGACTCGAATAGATGTCTACACAAAGAGATGCCTGCTAAGCAGCTGTATGTAAAAGGTCACTGGTGGCAACATGCTTCGCCCTGAGAGATTTTAACATTAGCTTCTCCAAAAGAAAACAATTTGGAAAGGGATTTCAACAAGCTGCAAAATGCAAAACCATGTTCTCCAGGAATGACATACTAATGACAGAATAGTTATTGCTTTTGGTAATCTGAAACTAGAAATTATATATAATATAGTTTAATAACATATTTATCCCATTGTATTTCTTTGTTTCTAAAGGTGGTAAATATTTCTCTGAATTATACTTTTACCTTAATGATTGTGGTTATCTGTGGAAATGACCTATGCAGTTTCAAAAGATGCGGTGAAATAAGCAAGTTAATAGAGGTAATTTCATAGCAAAGTTGCAACAAAGACAGAATATTAAGTGGAAAGAATTTCCTAGTGAAATTCTTTAATTGGGTCACTAGTTATGGTTAAATAAAGCTGAGGTTACTGACCACTTTAAGAGAAGGAGATAAATTTCTATGAAGTACCTCAAAGAGTCTTTTCTCTTTTGTTTTTTCTTCTTTCTCTGCTGCTGCTTTATTTCCATGGTGACAGCAGAGATGAATGAGCAGTCAGTCCTGCCAATTGAAACAGTCATCTTTTCAGTTCATCTCCAAGATTAAGTATAGTTGCAGAAAATTAATAACTTCCTATGATCTAAAAATGTACATATTCAATGTGTAAAATGTCTGGTCAGCACATTTTAATGATGATTTTGGGAAAGGCCAAAATGCAGCTTCTTCTAAGAAGCTGCACCACTGGACTTTGATTCATTTAAAGTATGCACACAATCTGACATTTGTACCATGACAATCAACTTTGTGGCTAAACCATTTCCATAAGGGTTGGACTGAGACTGTCAGTTCCATGACCAATTTCAATCTGGTGTTCCTTTATTCATAGCTGTGCTTCCAGCACTCTTAAACTACCTATGTGTTCATCACATCTGATGTCTTGTAAATTAATTGATCCTGTCCAGGCCACAACTCCTTAGAATCTGGATGCCCAGAGTTATTCAACAGCTCAGATCTACACTCACCATTCCTTTCTTCATAACTGCAGAACTCAGTACGTACTCCCAGAGATTTGCAACCAATTTTGAAAACTAACACTATTTTGTGTTTTTGCCCTTATAGTTTTAGAAACTGTGTTCTTGTATGTAGGCATCACTCCCACGGCCTGCTCCATGTCCCACCCCCCACTTCAGGATTCACCACACCACAAAGTCCACTCAAATTTCTTATCAATCAGAGAATGGGATCTATAGTTGATCCTCAAGCCAGCAGGCAGAGGAGGTAAGAGGCAATGTGTGACGCCTTTCTTCAAATTTGAAATTAGGAAGTGAAAACAGCAAAGCCACTTGTCCTACAAGGGCAGCACAGGAGCTCTCAGGCTGCAGCAGATTGGCCTGTTAAGGATGCCACTTACTCTGCCCACCTCTCCATGTCATAGGCTACATTAGGCCTGAAGTTACTTCTCAACTGTGAAGCCATTTTCCTGTAAAAATCCCTCATGTTTGGAGTTTGGAAAAATCCACCTAAAATATGTCAGCCTTATGCAAGACCAATCTGTGCACTGCATGATAAGTCTGTGTGTTCACACCAAAGCCCTAGTTCTGGTCTCTTTTCTTCTACCTCTGATTTCCATTTCAGTGATTTTCCTTCTCTGATTCCAGGATGAAGACCAAAATTCCTAAGCATAAATATGAAAATACCACGATTATACTTCATGTATAATAGAATGATGGGCTCCTTCCCTTCAGAACATCAACTGCCAGAGGTCAGACAAGGTACATTATTCCCTACAGGATCTACCCAATTTTTACCCTCATATGTGCACACCCTAAATAGCTTCCTATTTAAAATGCCTTACCAGAATCATGTACCCATCTGTGCAGACACATACCTTACTATTGCCCAAAAGGAATAAAAATAAATTTAGTTTTTAGCAAACGGCTATCAGTACGTGGTGGCATGATTTCAACACAGCATCTCTGGCAAACATATCTAGAAGATTATAAATAATGGTATCCACCAATCACCATGGGAAAAAAGGTAACACAGCCACTGAAATTTCTTCCAAGCATGACCAAGGGAATGCTTGCCTATTTTTGTAAGAGTTAAAAACAAGTTTGCAAGCTCACAGTCTGTCCTGTCTTTAGAGTCAATACTCTGTGGTGCAGCTCAACCTGATTTTTGTGTCTTGGTTTATTAAAATAAATGTTGTACATTCTTGGTATGGCCAAAAATAAATGATGGCTCATATTGTGCGTAGGTTCTTGCTCATGACAGTCCAGACTGCTAACAGATTGCTAATATGTTAACAGTTCTATTATAAGACTCTTAAAGATACAATTTTTTATGCCATTTATGAAGTCAAGTTCTCCACGTGACAGAAGGATGTCACAATATCACTGTGATAAATGCTGGTAAGTGCATATGCTTTCTGCATGCAGATGTCTGCAGACGAGTGACAGACCCAGATGGTGGCAACAATGTTCAAGGTGCACAGCTAACCAGGAGTGCCCAGCCCAGGAAGCAAAATATTGATGAGAAATAGTCAGACAAGATCTCTGCATCCTGGCCCAGCCTATATATCCAGAGAGATAGAGAGATAGATACAGTATAAATTTACTTTAAATGTATTAGTTTCTGGAAATGATATTTTAAAATTTTAAGAATGGTAAGACAGAAATAATGAAACGAAATACATGTTTCCTTCCTGCTCTTCGAAGACATTGGTGAAAATGATGTCAACAGAAGTGATTCAGCTCTGGGTGTGATCCAGATATATTTAAGATACATGATTTTTGTGTGTTACTATTCTTTTATGAAACCAATGCTATTTATCACACAGAATCTTGGTGTGGATATTGTCAAGTGAGTGCTGGCTTTAGCAAGGAACACCGATGGTGCCTGAGAACCTGAATATGTGTCTAGTAGATAGAGTGTACTAGAAAAGGAAAGTTCCTGGGATTCTTTTTCTAAGTCATTTTGAAATCTGTTTCAAAAGTTGCTTGATATTTCTAGGAAAATATCCTATAGAAGATTATTATTATGGCCCCTCAATCCTCACATCGTAGTGTCAGTGAGGTTCAGTCATTGACTGACTCAGGTAATAAACAAATCATGTTCAGTTCCTACTTGACAGGCAATTCAGCAAATATTTCATATGTACAAAATTTTGAGAGGGAGGGAATATTTTAACCTTACTGTGTATTTACCACTCTCTCTGCAAAATAAAGCCTATTTGATAGTGAAACTGAAACTGAGTGATTTGGCTTCACGCTCAGTGAGAGTCAGATGTCCAAGCAACGTTGTGTGGATTCTCTCATTCTCTCCAGTTGTTTTGCTTTCTACTATGCTGATTTTATTTGGGATCAAAATTTTTAAAAGCCTTTAACCACCTATTCAGATTTGCTATCTTAGATTTCCCAGTAATTTAAACTGAGATCTTAGCACTGATATCTGCTCATTCATGCTCTTTGATCATGCATAGGTGACATGCCTGCTTCTGAACTCACAGAAGATTCAGTACTGTGTGAGACACAAGCATTGAATCTAAGTGAGGGCAGTTTCCAGGAAAAACTCAAAGTTGTTACTGGAAGAATGCTGTTACTGAATAGAAGTTGTACTATCTAGAACAATAGGTACCTACTATACCCTCACCTCACAGAAAATCTCTTGAAAGCCTTGGTAATGTGCCACACAAATAAAACTAAAATTCATGTTCAAGCCTACTGACCCCAAATCACTATTGACATATGTATCACACTGACTATCAGGACCAATTGGATTACCTCCTAACATCAAACCTATGGAGGATTGTATATTCCAGTCCACTCTCTAGAACTCAAATGACAGTCACTCAACAAGTGTAAGCAGATCTATTCTCCTCATGCATTTCATTTGTGAAAATAAAATATATTTCATAAAATTCATATTATGTATGAATATCAAGCACTCAGAAGTAAATCTCTCTTTGGGAGGTATATTATCCAGAGCTCCAAACTCTCAGGAAAGATGAGCTCTTAGTCAAAAACAATGCAGTGTTGTACTTTTACATTGTTTTTTTTTTATTATTTTAAGTAATGAATTCAAAGCTGATTTCTATAAGCATAGCTCTGATATGTAACAAAGAGCTAAGACAGATAAAATAGAGGGTGATTCAAAGAGCTTTCCTTTAATATTCTTTTTAAAATCGCTGCCATTCCTCTTCTTTTCTGACCACTGACAGTCACTTGCAAAAAGGCTTTGAGTTTGGAAAGGAGGTCAAGATCACAGAGAAGGGTGGAAGTATCTGCTCACGTAGGCTGCAGCCTCCACTCCAGCAAGCTAACTAGCCGCTCACCATGACATCTAATAAAAAATTCTCATTATCCCTCAGTGTGTTCAACAGAGCTCACACTGCTTTACATTAAAACATCCTCAAAAGTGAGGGAGAAAATGCTCATTTCCTCACACAGTAGTAGTGTTGATTATGACATTATCATTTTTAAGATGAGAAAACAGAGAGAGGTTAAGTGACTGTGGAAGGTCACACATTTCTTCTATCTAAAAGTGGGTGATGGTTTGTTTGTAAAATTTGGAGGACTGGAAATAGATAACATTATCCAAGCAGTCACACATCGACAATCACCATACCCTCTAGCTGTAGCATCTTAGTAGAAACGTGTGAACCCTCATACATCATGTGTCATTGTTGTTTTGTTCCTTTGTGAGTAATTAATTAATCTTCACAATTATGTTCAACTTGCCAGATTTCTGTGGTTTGCATTCAGTGTTGCATGAACATTTATCGATATGTTTAAAGAGGGGGTCTCTCAAATCTCATGATGTAGGTATTTTTACTACATCCAATCACTGAAGTTTTACAGTAATTTTAAGTCACTTAACATATGAGAAAACATACAAATATCTAAGTGATTCAATAAAAATCTGGCTCCTTGAAAGAAAAGTGATTTGAAAATTAGTTTGTGCATTTTCACTGAGTTTCCCCATGGCATAAATCAGAATGTCATCAATGGCAAGCGTACCATGTGAACCAAGGTGTGGGTTAGGTAAATCATGAGCTTGCACAATTAAAAAGGTCAAACACTACTGTTTCTTATTATTTATTTCCGACCACAGATGCTCCATAGTCATAGCACCCATTTTTTTCTTTTAACTTTCACATGATCAAATTGTGAACATGCTGTGTGACATGTTATAATTTTAACTTTCTTAGTACATGGAGAACAGCTCCATTCATCAATGAACTGTGTTTATAGTTGAATTGATCAAAAAATATTATTCCTAGAACATGGCAAGATTTCACTTGAGATTGTTACTACAAAATACTTAATAAGAATAAATATTTCACCTGTGTGTGAAATGACAGATACTGTGTTTGATACAAAATAAACTGAACAAAATGCTTTCCTTTGTATAATTTCCAAGCTAGTTGTGTAAGTTAAATATGTATGAAATTAATTTTAATACAGCAAGAATTTGTCATAAAAAAGCTACTATATTCTACTGAAGTTTAGAATAAAGAGGGACACTTTAGAAGTTCTTTAGAAAGTACAGAAAGGGATGACCATGGAGAAGGAAAATTTTGAAGAAAACCTTCAGGGATGGCTATAATTTTTGATGCAGAGATGAGATGCAATAGGCATGGAAAAAATACAAGTAAAAAAAAAAACACATAGATCATTCAAAGATACATTGGAACCACATTCGAATAGAGGACTTGATTTAAATATAACACTAGAGAGTTCTCATGTATTAGGTATAGATACTCCTTACCGTTCTTGGAGATTCAATTTAGTCTAAAATTCTGGAGGAGTATGGTTTGTGTTACAAATGGCACTGGCCACAGCTGAATTGGCCAGGTTGGACACAAGACCAAGCCAGACTAATCATATCTTCACTTTTGTAATTTGGATTTTGAAAGGACAGGGACTCTAGGCTGTCCATGTGAGTTAAATTTGCACAGCACATTGAATGAGGAAGGGCTAAAGCAGAAAAAGTCTGAGAAAAGATAAAATTATGTATCAATAGGTAAAAGAGAACACGTGAACCCAGAAAGACAGATACAGGAAAAGCTGCCTTGCTTTCTGTGGATTTTCTAATTCCCAGCTGCTGTCCACCAAGAGCTTATATGTGTTTTCCAATCTTGCTTTGTATAGGTTATTCCTATATCCTGTTCTAACAGTCCTCTTTACTAATCAGCAAGCACAAAAGAAAATTCTGGCTAACCTAATAAACTTACATACCCCAAAAATCATGGAGATAAATTAGGTAGTTTGAATCAGGATGGGATGTCTATAAACAGGAAAGAAACAAGTACAGGGTTGAAAACAGAAGCTAGGGTGGTTTTCAGTATCTAAGCTTTTGAAGATTTGACCATTCTGATTGAATGTGGCTGCTAGAATTACTGAACTAATTTATCTTCCATCTCTCTAATCAATATGCAAAGTCCTGGATCAAGAAGATGTGGTACATATACACCATGGAATATTACTCAGCATTCAAAAAAGATAAACACATGCAATTTGCAGCAACATGGATGGCGCTGGAAGGGATCATGCTCAGTGAAATAAGCCAGAAAGAAAAAGAAAAATACCGGATGGTCTCACTCATAGCAGGAATCAAGAAAACTTAAATAAGGGACCAGGAAAATGAATAACTATAAGTGCCGGGAACCAGCCTCCAGCAAAATGTAGTGTTAGGGTTTCCTGAAAGGATGAGACGGCCTCGGTGACCTGTAAGGGGCTGAAACTTAAGGGCTGAAGGGAATGGGATGAGGTAGTGAGGAGACACTAACACTTGGATGAGGTGCAAGTATCTTCTGCCGAGAGACTCAGCAGGTCTTTATTCATTTTTAGTAAGCAGAAAAAAAAATACATTGTCATGTGTAAAACAGAAACAATTAGTGTATTTTATTTCCATGGACTACTGGCTACTACGGGTCCCAGCTAGATGGTAGCCTTCAAGGTTAATACATAAAAAACCAGACCTAACACTAAAACTTATTTTTTCAGCTAGACAATTATCTAAGACAGTAGATAGTCACCAGTGCATCCCTATCAGCTAAAGCCTAAGCATCAAAAGACTATTTTATTCACATGGCCTTCAGCCAGAGACCAGCTGCTACTCAGCTATCAGAACTTTTTCTACCTATAAACTTCTTAACACAAATAACTTCATTTAAAAACTTTCCTAAGAAACTTCTAAATAAAAAGGAAACTTCTAAAAAAACAAAAGAAGGATTTACTATAATTGTTATGCTGGATTGCTTATC
Source organism: Talpa occidentalis (assembly GCF_014898055.3). NCBI lineage: Eukaryota > Metazoa > Chordata > Mammalia > Eulipotyphla > Talpidae > Talpa > Talpa occidentalis. The sequence continues at coordinate 87,318,491 of NW_023605305.1, forward strand.
AGATATATACAATAAATTGTCTCCCATTGTCAAGCGGGCCGAATGGTGTAGTAACTAATATCTAAACAGGTAATTTTCCATGCCAATTGCTTGCAGTCTGCTGATACATACAATTTATAGCCTAATGTACTTTTTGGGAAATTTTGTCTCTCTTTATGACCAAGAACACAAAATGAAGGAATGTTAGATCTTCAGCCCCATGGTGTGAGGCACAAGGAATCTTCAGCCCCACGGTGTGAGGCCCTTTACCTTTGGCCCCACGGTGTGAGGCCCTTTACCTTTGCTGCTTACCAGTGTCTTAGCTAACTGGGGCATCAAGGCCTCCTGCAGCATATAAGAAAGTGAAAATCAAAATCAACAAACAACTATGAACCAGAGACACGCTATGTGGGGTGGGGAACGGGGAGGGGAGGGATTGAGGTCAAAATAAGGGGGTTGAAATTGTATGGGGAATATAAAAATAAAATTTATTAAAAAATTTAAAAAATAAAATTATTTGTTATTAAAAAAATATGCAAAGTCCTAAGGGAGAGAGGCTAATTTGACTACTATATGATATACTCAGAGGAAGAAAGGACTTTTTGACTTGTTGGCTACAAAAACAAAACCTGCATAAAAGGAGAGAAAGCTAAAACACCCCAAAAACTGGATATAGGGTTTGAGAAGGGATTGGATGCCTATGGTCAATGAGCAATATGCCTACCACAATCTCCTATAAAGATAGTTTAATAACTGTGCTAAGGTGAGTGAAATTTTATTTTCTATATTATAATGAACCCTGGATAAGACCCAGGCCACATATTTTACTTTCATTTGTCAGACTAGGAATACTGATCAATTTTAATGGCAGAATGACATTAGAGCTGTATTTTAAGAAGTCTGCACTAGATAGAACATATGGTGGAAGCAATGAGGACTCATCAAATATCTAAAAAATAGAATAAAATAGGGTGAGGTTAGTCATCACATCAGAAAACTGCTGACCATCCAAATGAGAGATATTGAGAGGGTCAACTGAAAGAAGGAACAAGATTACTGTCAAAAGTGCTGAGGGGAATGGATACAGTTTTGCATTTGAGTGATGGAGAGAGACTGAAAGAATGAAATATAGAAAGTGAAGCTGGATTACATAATAAAAAAGAATGCTCCAGATCCCTCTCCCCCCCCTACACACACAAACTCCATCTATATCAGAGAGAGAGAAAAATGAATCAGAGCAAAGTCACTGGAAGTACCAGTGGTTCCAGCCATTCTAAAAGTAGAAAAGATAGAAAAAAACTGAAGTGTGCTTGACTCTTTCAAGTCACTGCCAAGACTGAGGTAGACAAGACAATGACGCACAGCTTCTCAGCAATACCAGAGACCCATAAGCTTAAAAGCCAAAACCACTGGGAAAATATTTACTCAACAAGGGATACATTGCTTAGCCCCAGATAAAAATCCATGTTAGAGATATGTTAGTGAATGGTTCAAATATTAATATATCCAGCAAATCCACAGATCTTACTTGCTTGGGGGTTGAATTAGAAGAGGCTCTTATCCTTACTCTTTCACATAAAATCTATTTTCCTTAGTGTCCTCTCCCCTTTTCAATAGTAATAATGATGAGCATCATATTGAAATATGAGCTGTTAGTCAATATTACAGAATGCAAGATGGAACTGGACACTTAGACGCAAGAGAGATCCCAGAAAGAAATCTCTTTTTGTGGAAGTAAGCAGGGTGCGTCCTCTGGGAATAGATGAGCTGGCAAGTAGGTAGACACTGGGGAAGAATACATAGGGCAGTAAGAGAGTGTGCTTCTATGGCATTATACATTAAAGCAAAAAAAACGAAATGTTTGTGCTATGAAATTAGTCAATAAAGTTGGTAGAATACATCAAGAAGATGAAGATGTTTGACTTGACTTTTGCTCAATCAGATTAAGTATTAGCTTATTGCCAGTTAACAGGTTAAAACGTTGAGATCAACTTTAACAACTAGACTAACTGAAGTTAGCAGCAAACAATTGAAAATGTTGGCCAAAAACATAAAACAGACTTATACTTGAACGCCCTGGAGAGATTACAAGCCACTGAGAATTTAAGGGTCATATCAAAGAAAGAAATAAAGCACAGATATGTGAGTCCCATATTTACTGCCACTTTTTTATTGTTGAATTTGCAATTTCCAGAACATCAGCTGAGAATATGAACAGAAAGTAGTGATTTAAGAGACAGAGAAGATGAACAAACACTTAAACTTCCTGGCAAAGTTTGTAGATCAAACAGAGGAGTTTATAAAAGCTAGAAGCTGAAGTACATTCTTTAAGATTTCATTACATGAAGGAAAAATTAAACTAAGATGCAGCATGTAAGAAAGCTTTTATTGCTCATGAGTAGGCTGGAATGATGTGGAAGCTTGAAAGTAACTTCTGGTGTGCTGAAAATACTCCTCTTGGTATTTATGGTGGGAAGCATGTCCATGTTCATGTTGTGATGATTCACTACATTGTACTGCTATGATTTATACACTTCAATTAAAAGAATACTGAAATAGGGGCCTCCCTGGTGGTACAAGGGGTTAAATCTCAGCACTATGAAACTATCTGCAGCCACTACAGCATGAGTTCAATCCCCGGCCAGGGAGCTGACCCACATGGTGCAGCAGACCTCTCCTGTCTCGCCTGCTGCTCCCCTCAGCAGTGTATTTCAGTAGATCTGCCTGTTCTGCTCCCCACTCTTTCTCTGGTGAATCCTCTCACACACACACATACCCATGTCTGGCATGCACCCCAGCACCTGTATGCATAAATAGATCTTTTTAAAAAAAGAATAGTGAAATACAAAACAACACAAAAATTCGTATACAGCCTTAATTTTCTTATGGAAATGAGTGTTAATAAAATCTAGTAACTGTGGGCCTCCCCTGGTGGCGCAGCGGTTGAGTGCTGGGTTGCAAGGCTGCCCTCAGCCTCTGCAGCGCAGGTTTGATCCCTGGCCACTGGCAAGGGTCCCACAAAAAAAAAAAATATAGTAACTGAGATAGTATTCCTAAATCTATGATAGTAGTCCTATTTTTTTTTTTTTTTTTTTTGTGGGACCCTCGCTGGCAGCTGGGAAATGAACCGGCGCTGCAGAGGCTGCGGGCAGCCTTGCAGCCCAGCGCTCAACCCCTGCGCCACCAGGGGAGGCCCAATAGTAGTCCTATCTTAACAGCATTTTTTCTGTAATATTTTCTCTTTACCTGAAGAAAGTCAAAACACTTTCAAATCTATGAACAAGGAGATTCAGGACTCAGAAGGCTGTAACCCAAACCCAATTGTAGAAACAGAATGAAAATCCACATAGCAAAGGTTAGATGACGCATCTATGGAAATTATTCACCATAAAGGCATCATTTAATGTAGTTGTGGATAAGACTTCAGTGGTTCCTCAACATAGATCCATTACTGACAGATATTTCTAATGGAAGATTTTGCAATATTTAAACAATTCTTATATTGAACTTCATTGAGTTATTAGTCATTTTATGGTGAGGTAAAACATAAGATTGTAAGATATTAAATAGAAATTTCCAGTCTATTAAGGAATGTGTGACTTCATTCTAATAACTGTACTATTCATAATGTAGATAGAAATGAACTTCCTATATTGGAGAATTATTCCAACATTTGTGTCTTATGATATTGCAGCTTTATGCTATGTTCCTTTACACACCAAAATGAACTTTATTTTGTTACTAGATCTCTTGAGCTATCCTGACAATCTGAAGGGAATGCCATTTGTTAATACTTCATTCAAAATATCAATAGCTTGCCAACTAATAAATTAACCAGATGCCATTCTGGATCATTAATTAGTGAGCTAGTATTGATATAATTAGTATTGAGTATGGATAAAATTAGTGTCTTAGGAACCTCCCAAAGCACCTGGTACTCAATAAACTTTTGCCATTATACTGGAAACTAGAATGACCCAAGAAAAACATACTATTGGCTAATACCTACTTTGTTACAAGAGGGTGCTGCTTAGGGCCTTTGAAATATATTGGATAAATATGCCATGCAAAGCAAAATGTTAATCCCTATTAGCGGGAATCATTAATCTTTCCCTATTCTACAAATGCCCATTAAATGGGATTCCTGTGCTGGGTGCAGGCAATTTGGTAAACATTAAGTCAAACATAATTCTTGTCCCATGGAGTTTAGTTTAAAAAGGGAAATAATGGACAGTTCCCATTTTACATATGATCTTCCATTTCATGCATTGGGAAGTATAATGTGAAACAATGAGGTATTTAATCCAGTCTTGGTTTAATATGAGTATCACAACACTTAAAGGAGGAGGATAATATGGCTAGGCTAGTAAGGAAGGCTCTTTTCCAAGCAAAGAGAATACCACATATGAAGTTTACTAGGTAAGAAGTCAGACATGTGGGATATTAGGTCTTTGTAGTATGTGGGGAGGAATGACCAGAGGAGACTGAGAAAGTATAGCAGAGAAAATGAGGAGACCCTAGAAAGGGGGTTAATAGTAAATTTTCTCAATATATACAACATCGGGGAAATACATATACTAAAAATTGTTTATTACTTATCTGAAATTCATATATAACTGAGCATCCTATATTTTTTTTTTATTTTCTAGATCCCTTATTATCAGGTATGTCAACAGCAGAAAGTATTTCAAGAAGAAATCACAATTACAAATACTGTTTGTGTAATACTATACCAAGAGCTTTGCATGTATTAATTTTATTCCCTATCCTTGCTAGCTCCAATTCCTAGAGTAGAATCTATTGATACCCCCACCTGAATTCCCTCAACAGTCCTCATTTTGACAATCTCAGTCCAGATGAAAATTATCAAAGTAACTTCAACGCTATTAGCCCTTGGTTATTGGGAACTAATTGCTGTCAACCAGTCCTGAGATCTGGAATACTAAGGATATAGAGCAGGCACCAGCCCAGACCCTGACAGCTTCAGTATCCTCTCTGTTCCTCTCCAATACACCCACATTGGCCTTCTATCTTTGCCTGATCCCAACTCTACTCACAGCAGAAATACTCTGGGAGCAATCATTCAAAAACTAAGTCCTGCCCAAGTGCTGGGTCTTCTTGAACGTGCTGGTATAGTCCCTTCAAAAATAATCTCACCCACCATGACACACTTCCTTATTTTCAAAACCTGACTAGGCCTGATGATTTGGCCATTTGTCCAAATGTACCTGTAAGAAACAAGTTCTGAGATCTTCTTAACAGGGAGGACTTTGTCACAAAGTTCTCCTTTTCACCACTCCATTATATCATGTATTATATTCTAATCAACTCTTATTGCCTCAAACTTACCTAGTCTATTTGTACCTGTTTAAAAATCCATATTACTTTTGGGTTTTGGGTCTTCTTAATGCATCCTAAACTATGTGTGGAATTTAGAGAAATGAGATGATTTTTTAAGTGATAGTGAATGTATGGTATTATCAGTTTTTACATTTAAATCCTGAATGTCATAGAACATTCTCATTATCTCCTTAAAAACATCTATTAATTACCATTATAGGCTCTGCCTCACTAGATCTCATTTTGTTTTTTTTTTTTTTTTTTTTTTTTTTTTATAGAGGCATGCTTTATTTATTTGTTTGCTGGTTTGTTTGTTTGTTTTGTTTATACATGCACTGGGTACAGTCAGAAGCGCGGGAGGGCGAGAGAATTCACCAGAGCCAGAGCGGGGAGCAGAGCAGGCAGAAGGACCGAAGTACACTGCTGAGGGGAGCAGCGGGCGGCAGGAGAGGTCTGCGCGCCATGTGGGACCCTCCTCTGGTGGCCGGGGAGCAGCCGGGGATCGAACCAGCGCCGCAGAGGCCGCGCGCAGCTTCGCAACCCAGCGCTCAACCGCTGCGCCACCGGGGAGGCCCTAGATCTCATTTTGATTACATTAGTGCCTCAATTTCTGTTACAGTTAGTTTATCAGATCAATAAAGTACAAAAAATTGCTGATGAAACTATTTGAAATGGCATATCAAATAACCTGGAAGATTTAAGGAGATTATGTAGGCTCTAGGCAATCATTTGAGAGCGCTAAATCTCTAAAGGCTTTAGAAGATGCAAAAATTGTTTGACTTTCTGGAATATCAGTTGAAGGACATAACAACATTGGGATTATATCCAAAACATAATGCTAAAAATATACATTGTGTGACAGCATAGTGATTGAGATTCACTGTTTCCCAGCAAGAAATTAAAAGTAAGTGCTTTATTATACATGATTCCTGGATATAAATGATACTTCAATACAGGGTATATCTTTACTCTGAAGGTCACAGAAGTTTTAGACCCCCCCCCAAAAAAAAAAAAAAAAACTAGAAAGCTGATAAATGGGAATGGTTTCTTATAGTTAAACAACAGAAGAGTAAGTTGTCTTCACATTGTAATCTATGAATGATAGAACCACCCAAAAACTCCAATCATATCTGTAAGTAAATTTAAATCTAGTATAAAAGCTAGGTGTTTGAGGAATTAATTGACTTTCTCATGACAAACAGGCAGATGATATTTTCCTTTCTTCCTACCTCCTCTTTTCTACATCCTTTTCCATTACTCTTAATAAAACCCTTATTCACCCATCAATAGAAACAAATTTCTACAGAGATTTTCATTAAAAAGCTGACATTTAGCTTGTTGTAGTATTTTTTCTTGCAAAACAAAATATCTCAGTAAAACACTGCAGCCAAATGTCACATTTTCACTATCTAAAAATAAATGTTTGTGAGGGGAAAAAAATTTGTGAAAACTAAGTCAAATATGATGAAAAACTCTCATCTAGTTCATTAAGACCAAAGCTACCAGTTTGTGCTGTGGAAATGAATCTGAGAAGGCGCAGAAGTGTTTGAATTTTAGATTCAGACCAAGAAAAGTATCTCATTAAACTTTACATGAGGGGCCTCCCTGATGGTGCAGGCAATTGAGTGCAGCACTGTGAAGCTGTCTGCAGCCTCTGCAGTGCCGCTTCGATCCCCACTGGCTGTGGAGATACCCACATGGCAAGCAGACCTCTCCTGTCTCACCCGCTGCTCCTCTCAGCAGTGTATTTCAGTAGATCTGCCTGTTCTGCTCCCCACTCTGTCTCTGGTGAATCCTCTCACTCACCACATCTCTAGCCTGCACCCCAACTCCTGTATGCATAAATAAATCTTTTTTTAAAAAAGAAAAGATCATGTTCAAATCCCCCAAGCCTTGGCACATGCCACTTCTCAATGCCTGGAGGGCCTGTGTGTCACTCACAAGGAGGGCTCTTCCTCACTCTCATTGCATGATCAGTCCTATGAATTTTCTGCTTAAAGGTCAGTTCCTCCAAAAAGTCTTGGTGCAAAGGCCCTGGGATTTTGATTTGCCCATTGCTTTGTTAGATTGTAAGCCAAAGGAAAGCCTTGACCCTATGCACATGAGGAAGCATTTGCATTGCTGGAGACCAGAACCCCAGTCCCATGGTGTGCTGTACTGCAGCATAACCAATATTGAACGAGAACGAAATGAACAGAAAATGGAGATGGACAGAAGGAATACAATCTGACAAGAATGAGTTATTATGGCTGGAGGGCAATAAACAGAAAAGTTTGCTGGAGAGTGAAAAGTTAGAAAGGCAAGAACCTCACATTGAGTCTGTGTATTTTCCAGTGCTCTATGGCTGCACTGAGCCAAGAATAAACTGACATTTGAGAAGGAAAAAAAAAAACAAACCAATAGCAATAAAACCATGGAATCAAAAGAGGACTACACTACCTGGGAAAATAAAATTCAAATAACATTCTAAGGACTTTTCTAAAGTGCCTTCTCTTTAAGAAAAAGACAAACAAATCAAAAAAGGGGGTAGGGAATCATCTCAGGGGCTTTTCCAAACCACCATCACTCTTGGTTGTGCTCTGAAATTTTTACTTAGAACAATGTTCAGTGAAGACGACAATTTAAAAACGAGAGAGAGAGAGAGAGAGAGAGAGAGAGAGAGAGAGAAAATTTGCATTTGACTGTTTCTGGCTACCTGGTCACTTTCCCCCTATCTTTGCTGACTAACTGCTACTCAACATAAGGTATACCCTCTCAAATGTCACTTCCCATTCCTCTGAGAGGTTTTCCTTAAGCAAATTTTCAAAATGTTGGTCTAAATGCCATACTCTCTAACAATTTAATTGTTTTTTTCCCTCACGTATCACATAATTTTTACTTGAAGGCTATTTGGGTCCCCCCCCACCACCACCGGTTGTGAATTCCTTGACGGCAGAGGTTTCTGTTCCCCCACAGTACAGCAGAGTTTAACCTAGTTCCATAAACATCACACAGTAAATATTTGTGGAATGGAAAAATGCTCCTAGTTCTCAAGACTTGGGACAAGTACCTGCCACTCCACCGCCTGAGGCGCTCCTTGTTGTCTGTCTCCGGTGCAATCTGTGTACCGGTATCCTGAAGTTTCATAATTCCCACAGGCCACTGCACTTTACCAACGACCTACATGAATACCTGTTTCCGCGAAGGAAAAGAAATCCGAAGATGGTTTCTGCTTTTACAACAAAAGTCGAAAAGCTACAGCAGCGCGTTGGGCGTGGATTTGGAGATCTTTCTAGAGGGCCTGCACCTGCACAGGGGCGTGGCCCCGCCCAACGCCTCTCTGCCATGCCTTGTACAGGTGTGTGTGATCTCGGCAGTCCTGCTTCTGTTAGATCTGGGATTTTGCCTTTTGTTTTCTGAGATGATTTAATCTGTTACATTTTGGTCTGGAGATGCTCAAATTTTTTTCCATATAGATTAACAACAAGTGCTTCTTCACTTGATGACATTTCAACTTCCAAAAGGTTTCATAGGAAACTTCTACTTTTGGATAGTGGAGAAACCTGTATACCATTAACATAACACATATCATATGGTACTGAGTTCATCGTTATTATTTGCCCTAGCTTGTAGTGGCTGCTTAACACAGCACCCGGATGCAAAGAAACCTAGAATGGACTATGTTGAAGGAATGTCTGAATGGAAAAAAAAAAATGCCCTCACCTGCCAGCCTCCCAGGCAGTAGGCTTCTGGCATAAACTCCTGGCAGAGGGTCCAAGAAACCACTGTGTTAATTACTTCTGAAATGTGTTGTTCACTTGAATAGAAACTTTCCCAGAGGGAAAAGATGCAGTTATAATAGCCTCATCGTTTAAAAATAATTTTTAAGGTAAACCTTTAGTGTCCTCGCTACCTTACACAATGAGAAAATATTTTTAGCTACTGGATTCTGAAGGTTTTCAATGTGACAATATTAGCTACACTTTCCATCATGTGAATGAAGGCTAAATAGTTGACACATCCTCGTGGGGCAATGTGACTCCAGAATGATTCAGCTGCTTCTCGCATACATTAAGTGAGAGCCAGTCACAACACCTGAGAGCTGTGTGACTCCTCTTGAAAAGAAATGCTAATAAAAATCCAACCCGAGGCCACCAGCTTCCCTTCAAATAAAAGGAATGAGATGAATGAGATGAAGATCTGTTCATGACTACCAAATTCATTTTTTTATTTGGGATTTAAAGGTATCTCCTATGTCTTCGCATGTGAGAGAATTGGTCATTTTCATAACCAATAAGATGTGCTTTAATTAGTAGCTAAGAAATTAAATGTGTGTATAAATGACTGGTAATATATCGACCTCATCTCTACATACCAGATTTACGCACATAATCTGTACATAAATGGCATATATGTAAGTAAAGCAGGTCCAGGTCACTGAATACCATTATTTCATTCAAAGTCATTATAACACTTCATATAAAGTCATTATAACACTGATGCAAAAATAATCAGTTCCCGGAGTCACTGTCCCTTTGGAGTTTGCAGTTCCCCCCATCTCTCTGTGGGTTTTCTCCCAGGATTCCAATTTCCAATCATATCCCAAAGATTTGCACGGGAGGGTCACTGGCATCTGCAGTGTCCCCATCAGGGCTAGTGTGGGTATGTGTGATCTGCCCTGTCCATAGTGGGGTTCTACACCATGAGCTGCAGGGATGAGATCCAATGAGATTAATCCAGAAAGGGAATAGGTGGGTTGGACAATGTAGGGTCAGGAATGACCACTGAGCAGGTTTTCTATGATCCCATGCAGACAGGGTAAAGGAGGAGAGAGTCCTGGGGACCTCAGTGGCTTTTGCATGCTTTTATTGGGATTTACTGGGTACATGGCAGGTAGGGGTCCCCGGCAGGTCTTCACTTTTTCTGGGCTCTCCAGCGTTCTCTCACATTCTCTCTGCTTTTGCTGCTGCTGGCATCCCCTTGAGGCCACCCTTAAAAGCCCAGTCTTAGCCCAGATGAATCCCATCTACCTATGCCACACCCTATTCCAGGTGCCCGCCATCAGGCATGCATTCAGGACCTCAAGGATCCATCATCTATCCTGATGGCGGGAGGGCAGAAAAGCCTGATATTTTTCTTACCCTACAGACAATAAATGAATGAATGAAAGCAAATGATTACTATGTGATGTTTTGGTGGTGTTTATTTATATGTTTGCTGATGTTTCTGTCACCAGAAATAGTTCATAGGAACTTAATTGTTGTTATCAATTAGCCTAGGGTCAAATTATTTCCATTATATATCATTTCACTTAAAGTCTCAGTTTCCAAGAATCCATCATTAATGATAAGTGAAAGGTAATGTTAAGTAAGGATGTTTAGTGAGAACTTACTAAATTTCCTATCTATTAATTTAGCACATAGGTAATAAACACCCCCTATATCCCAGCTGCTGTTCCAAGTTAAGTAATGTTAAGTAAGGATGTTAAGCAAGAACTTACTATAATTCCCTATCTATTAATTTAGCACATAGGTAGTAAATACCCGCTACATACCAGCTGCTGTTCCAAGCCCTAGGAGACCCATCGTGAATACAGCACAAAGGGTTGCTATCCTTACATAGTTAACCTGCTAGAATAGAAAGACACAAATGTGAAAAATGTAATAAATACTGTAAGGGAATGAACAGGATGATATGGTAACTAAGGAGGCATATTTACTTTAGATATTCCAAAGTGTGTGTGTGGGGGGGAGAGAGAGATGATTAATACATAAAATTTATCAAATGCTAGATCTAGCATATTTTTAACAAGCAAAACAGTCTAATAATCCTTCATTTTAAGGATTTTATACACAATTAAGAGTTGCTTCATGTATAGACATTTAAGTAATCAAATATTTTAACTCTGGCACACTAAAAAAAAATAGGTGTTTGTCAAGTTCAGACTTTTTCCAAAACTGCAGCATTCTGAAGATGAGACTGCTGTTAATGTGCTTTTAAAAAGTCATTCCCAAGAGTGACTCTGATAAGAATCACCTAAGCTGTGTTTGTAAAAGATGGCTTCTGCTTGCCTGTCTTTAGATATGCATAATCACTTTTTTCATGGATGGGCCTGTGAATGTAAGTATTTTGAAAGCTCCCAAGGTGATTTTGATAACTGACCAGATTTAAGATCTGTTCATCTAAGATGTTCAGTGTGTAGATCTCAAGAAAGTAGAAAATGCTTTTCAGATTTAAGTGAGTAAAATGCCCAGTTTGTTAAAAATGCCACCTACAGTTTCCAGCCCAACATTCTGCTTCACTTGGTTTATAGGGATGTTTATCTAGCTTCTATCAAAACCCCTAGAGAATTCTGATGTGCAAATCAGTTTCTGAATCATTGTTTTGAAGAAAATACATCAGAAAAATTGCCTACAGGTACAAATATGGTAATTCCTTCAACAAACCCAGGACAGACTACCAGCAAATTTTTAAATAACTTTTTTCCTATAAAAATGCTCTAGAATGTCAACAAATAATACTTCTTCTTAAGAAAATGCTGCTCTGGAAGAAACAAGAATAGGTGTTTAAAACATGTGAGAGTAATGTATATTTGGTCAGCTGGTTGTCATGAGACTCTACTGGTCATTTTATGTACTTTATTTTTAACTTGTTAAGCATAGGAGAAAATATTGTTTGCAATTAAATTTCACATAATTTTTCCTCTCAAAATTTTATAACTTGCGAGTCATTTACACACTTATGTAATTTTGGCACTACATTTTCACACCTGCATATATACACATGCTTTACTCACCCACCACAAAACTCCCTTGCCATTTTTTTTTAATTTATTTTTGTTTACAAGAACTAGGGTGTAGGCCAGAGGTGCTGGGTTAGGGGATGGGTGGATTCACCAAAGACAAGAATGGGGAGGAGAACAGGCAGATCTACTGAAATACACTGCTGAGGGGAACAGCGGATGAGACAGGAGAGGGCTGCTGTGCCATGTGGGTCAGCTCCCTGGCCAGGGATTGAGCTCATGCTACAGTGGCTGGTGATAGCTTGATAGTGCTGAGATTTTAACGTTTGTGCCACCAGGGAGGACCCCATGCCATTTTCTTATCCCCTTCTTTCCTTGATCTACTTCACCCTCCTCCACTTTTTTCCCACTGGTAACCAGCATATTTTTCAGAGTCTAGTAATTGTTTTTGCTGTGCTTTGACAGTTTGTTTTCTTCAGATATTTATATTACACAAAGACTGAATCATCTGGTATCTGTCTTTCCCTTTCTGATTTATTTCACTTAGCATCATCACATGAAGATCCATCCATTTTGTCCAAACAGGCACTATTTCATCATTTTTCACAACTGAGTAGTATTCCACTGAGTATACATTCCACAATTCCCTTACAAGCCCAAGTCAATAAGCAATTAAAATATAAAATAAACACTAACTTTGCACCTGATGAACTAGAGAAAAAACAATTTAAAAAACCACAAACCAGTAGAAGAAAGGAAATAAAACTTAGAGCTGAAATTAATGAAATAGAAAACATAAAGAACGTTCAAAAGATTAGTGAAACCAAGAGCTGGTTCTTTGAATGAGCAAACAAAATTGATAAATCCTTCGCTATGCTCACTAAGGAAAGAAGACAGAAAACCCAAATAAAAAGAAACTAAAACAGATGCCATAAAATGCAAAGGATCATAAAAAACTACCATAAACGTCTTTTATGTAAACAAACTAGAAAATACTAGAAGCAATGGAAAAACTTCTAGAATCATATAATCTTCCAAGACTGAACCAGGATGAAATAGCTTAGACCGACCAAACTCAAGTACAGAACTAAGAGAGAAATCAAATGTCTCTCTAAGAATAAACTTGTAGGGCCAGAGGGTTTCTCTGGTGAATTCAAGCAAACAATCAAAGAGTACCTATTAGCTGTCCTACTCACCTTTCAAAATAGAAATGGCTGGAAATGTCCCAAATACACATTATAAGGCCAATAATACCTTGATCCCAAAACCAAAAAAGGACAGTGAAAAAACTTTAAGCTGGTATTTCTAATGAACATAGATGAGAAAATCCTCAACAAAATCTACTTATTATTACCTTTAAATAAGAAAGAAATTTTTATTTCTGTATAACAAAGGAGATTGCATAATTGTTCACCATTACTACATATAATCACTGGGCAGGAAGACCAAAGTGATAAACTCAGCATTCATATAATCATGAAATAGTGTGCTTTAAGTTATTTTCTCATATATGTTTTCCTATTACTTAAAAAATAATTCTAGGGGCCTCCCTGGTGGCACAAGGGGTTAAGTCTCAACACTGTGAAGCTATCAGTAGTCACTGCAGCATGAATTCTATACCCCACCAGAGAGCTAACCCACATGGCTCAGTAGACCTCTCTTGTCTCACCTACTGCTCCCCTGAGCAGTGTATTTCAGTAGATCTGCCTGTTCTGCTCACCATTCTGGTGAATCCTCTCACCCCCTCCCCCACATCTCTGGTCTGCACCCCAGCTCTCGCACAAATAACTCTTAAAATATAATAATTCTACTCCCCACTCTTTTTCTAACCATCCTGCTCCCTGTTGAATTTTTATTTCTCTCAATAATGGTTGCCTCCTATTAGAATAAGACACTTTTATACTGAGCTGATTACTGTGGGAGCAGAAAGGGACTGGGATGAGAGTCATTAGTGTTTACGAGTTATAAGAGGTGCTGAAGGGAAATAGTCAAGGAAGATGCAACTTTCTCACAGAACTCAGTCATCTGATCAGAGTATTGCTGTCTATATGGGAATGATGATCACAGTGGTTTGGGTGAATAATATGGCATTGTCACATTCAGGATATCAGACTCTGGAGTGAGCACAGGTGCATGGAGGAAGTTCTATGAAAAACATGAGAAGAAAGAGTGTGATCTAGACTAAGTTCACAAAAGGCAAACACATTTTAAACTTAGATAATTTGACCTATACTTTACTGCGTAAGAACTGAATTACAGTTTAGTGAAAGAAAATAGAGCATCTAGAAAAAGAACAGATTCTACATGAAAGAAAAAAGGCATATCAATTCAACTTAATATTGATTGTTGTAAGCATCAGAAATCAAGTAGGTAAATCAAAGCAATCCTGGATAAATTGTTGCTATTATTAAGCACATGATCAAAAATAATAAAAAAGGGATATTGACTCTGGGAGATAACTGGGAGAAGAAATTAGAAACTACAATGTCTTTATCTCATTCTTTCAACTCGGTTTTGGGGGCAACACATCCTGAACTCAAATAGTTCAATTCATATCTTTGAAGGCATGCCCCTGTCATTATGATTTACTCTTCAGATTTCCTTCTCTCTCCTAAGTCAACTCTGGAAAAGTAAATCTCTATTCTGAAAAAAAATTGTTGGTTTCCTAGATATGGAGCCAGAGAAGAGGAAAAAGAGGAATTAATGTATTCTTTTCTCCTTATACAGTCATTAAAAAAAAGGTTTGTATTGACCTCAGGTTGATTATTATGAATATATTTCAGACTGTACATATACCAAAAATTTGTTAGAGTTTTAAAATTTACAAACATGAAATCAATTATAAAAAAGCCACCCTATATACTTCTTGCCTAATAACATATAACAAGCCAGTCAATTTTTATCAACAGCACCATCTTTTTAGGTTTGCATTTACACTGAGTACAAATTGAACATGATGTTGTTTAGCTTAGAATAGTATACATCCTTTTGCATATCCAGGAACGATGAGAATCATTTCACTTCTCGGACATAATCTTGCAAAATGGCAAGAGCATGATGTTTCTAAGGAAGATAGCTTTTAAGTGGCTCGAAGCAATCACTATTTTCAGTTTCCAACTGAAATGAAGCCAAAAGCACAAGTTTATTAAGGCCTTTGCCTAAGGAATAGCAGAAAACAATCCACTGCAAAAAATGAAAAGAGTTCTCATTATATTTGCTTATGTTCCTATTGCATCATATTAATGTGCAAAGCCCAACACATTTAGTTATCATATTTTCAGCTGAGCCCCTACACATTCTAAGTGCCAATAAACATGTGTAAATGGATTAAAGGGCAATATTTATCCTAAGTTGCTCTGTTTTTTTGGAAGAGTTAAATATAACAAGACTTTTCAAAATATATTTTTAAAATACATGCTCTGTGTTGCGCTTCTATGCATAATCAGCAGTTAATTAACAAATTATTCAACTGGAACTTTTTTAAAGGTGATTACTAAATGAATCTATCAAATTTTCCTACTGGCTTGGTGACAAACTAGGATATATTTATAATTAAATGTTTATTTCGAAGACTATCTTTTCTTTGGTCTTACTTTCCCAGTTTTAACAAAGATACTTGCTTTTGATAATGCTCTGTACAAACCAACATCAAACACAACAGTCAAATATAATTTCAAACCATTATCAAGCTCTAATGTATCCTCTCATTATCACAAATATAAAGGTTGAATATATAAACTATATAGTCCTTCTAGTTGATATACCAACAACTAATAAAATCTTTCTTAAAACTTTCTTATATATGCAAAAGGATCAAGCCTTCCACTAATTTATTTAAAACAGTTTTCAACATTTACTCAGGAAACCTTGACACAGTTATAAAAAATCCTTCTCTATTTGATTTTTTTTCTCACTCCTTCAATGCTTCCAAAAGTCTAAGGATGAAAAATGGAAATCTACTGCATTAACTTAGACAGATATCAGCTGTTACTATCTATATTGAGGAACATTGTTTCATCTGTTTTATCGGACTTAGAATGGTTTGAAAGTTAATTGAAAAAGGATTTCAGAAGAAAGGTGGTAGCCCAAGGTCAAACAGGTTTCAAAAGATAGAAAGATTCATATTTTTATATTGGAACAGATGCCCAATTCAGGAAAAAGTTTCTAGTGACTAAAGAACATAAGGAATTTTTTATCTATGCAATACCTGGCTATAATGTGGGGAAATAAACATTCCCCAGATCCACATTACTCAACAGGTCAGGAAGTATTTGTGATTATAGCCTTCAGGATCCCTTTTACATGAACATGATCCATATTTTTTAAGAGCCCTTCAGAACATTCTTTTCACATAGATGGGGCCTGCCCTATTCTTGCTTGTGTATTTTTTCTCTGCCTATTTTACCTATCTTCTCATTTTCATATTCTAAAATTTCCCAGATCCACTGACATCATCTCACCACCTTCCTCATTCCTGGGCTGTCTGACTGGATATTATATCACCTTGCTGACATTTCGAGCTCAATTGACCTGGATTATGATTATGCTAGACAATATTTTAAGTTTTAGATGTACCTGAGTCATCCTTATAGTTCCAGTAACACAACTACAAAATAAACACATTGTTTTCAACGGGGTGAATATGACTCCTGAAATTTGAGGAAAGAACATGAACTTTTGATCAGCTGTATCCTGACCTTCAAGATCTAGAATCAGTGCAAATATTCAATCTCTGCAATCTTAAACTAAGTTCCATCTTGAAAAAAAATAAGTTATGATGATAGAATCAGATGTTAAAGTGATTCAAACTATTGTCAAAATCTTACTCAGTGGGTTTAAATTTAAATCACTTTTTTATTTTTTCAACTAAAATTGCTTATTTTTTACATTTTATTTTATATAATTCTTACATCATTTTTCATTTTTGCACAATGTATGCATATTCATTGTTGTTATATTTCCCATATAATTCCCACCCCCCCCTTATTTTGGCCCTAATTCCTCCTCTCCTCCCTAAGGAGAAAAAAAATAGGAAAGAAAAATCATTTGAAGGTCATGAAAATGTTTTGAAATGATATAAATGTTGTAATGCACTATAGAAAGAGCCTGTGAAACTCTAGGTAACCGCCACATGAATAATTGAATACTGTCTTTTCTCAGAGAAAATTAGCAACAGAGCCTGTTATTTCCTTAGAACTTGCTCTGTGACAAATATAATTTCTTTTGTTATACAGTGGTCCTTGATTACTACTTAACATCCATATTTAATAATCTGATGCATTATTGTGAACATTCCCATTTCATTGATGAGAAAAGTGAGTATGACAGACAAATTGCAAACTCATATGCTACACACATCCCAATACACCTGCAGGGAGGAGGACACAGGAAGTAGGAAGCATATCTGTGAGTCTAGCTCTATACTATGAACTATGCATGAACATGACAGATGATTTCCAAATAATTAGAATGAGTGTGAAGAGTTTGCTAATCCCTTTCTTCCCTTGAAAACTGTTGAGATGATAACATCACAAGATGAATCACATTGGTTTGCTGGTTAACAGGCAGAGTTCAGCTGCCCTGGAGTAATCAGCCATCAGCACCAGATTAAATAAACAAGAAACACATCCTGATTCTGTTAGATCCACTAAACTCTGTGGCCTTTTTTGTTACCAGAGCATGACTTAACCTATCCTAACTAGTAGCCTTTAGCCCTAAAATGATTTGTAAGTTGTCATTTTGAAAAAAACTTGAGTACTTCTGAGAAGGTTCAATTTTATTAATGCCAGAGATAACTCTCTTACACAGTGAATAATGTCTAGCCCAAGGTCACTCTGCAAGACTGGCTATAAGGGGAGTGACTGCTCTCTGGGGTGGTACACTGTATGAGTACAAGGGACTATGGTGATGGTACTCGTGAGAATGGGTGTCGGGAATTTCACAGGGGCTATTACCGAGATGAGAAAACATACATGGTACAAAAATGAAGAATAATGTAAAAAATATGTAAAATTAAATAAAGACCCTCTCTTTGGGAAGTATATTGCCCAGTTGCAGAGGAAGAAGCAGCCCACTGGAGGTTACACTGAATTATTTGGTTAATGCTGAGCGGGGGTTCTGGGACTCCACGAAACCATCTATGCAAGGTGGGCTATCTGAGACTCAGAATAAGCATTCATCTACCAAGCCTGTTCCCCCTGCTACTTCCTTTCTATGTATCCTTATAACAAATCCACAGAAATAAAGATGATCTCAGAAAAACAAAGAGCCTACGTGATAAGGATACCTATTTATTTTCCAAACCTCCAGCATGTTTTCAAAGACTGGAATGATGGTGCTATAATCATTAACCCAAATATCCTACAAAATAATGACCTAAGTACATTGCACTTTCAAAATGATGTTTCACAATTATATTTTTGAGATGGATATGAACATATAGCTTTTCTTAAAAAAAAGATATCTCAGACCAGTGACAATCAGTGGGTTCAGAAATGTTACAAATTGCGTTGTTTGTCTAACTTCCAAGTTTTTGTATGTGTGTTTACATCAGACTAAAGGATTTTTGATAGTGATTTTCAAAGAAAGTCCTGTTTATCTTGAAAAATCCACCCTTGCACGCAAGAATTCTGCAACTAAAATGACCTAGAAGAACATGCGCTTCTTAGCATACTAATTGCTTTTGCCCTGAGGAGGGAAAAATACCTTGTTACTGGCTTTCCATTTCCTAAGCTACATATGTAGACAACCTCCATCCAGGAGGGGAATTCACTTAATGTGCTTTGTAACTTTCAGAAATGATTACACAGTGGACCTGCAGGTAGCATTATGCTTTTCGCATGAAGCTTTGCAACTAAGGTAATTATTTTTATAGACATAGGACTTCTCAGTTGAAAACTACTAGCATAGGGAGGAGGATTCAAGGTTTATGGGCCATATCAAGCTATAAAAGTTACTAAAATTGTATTTGTTTATCTTTAATTAATAGTACTTGGTTTCTTAAAACATTAAGGTAGAAATTCTAGATGCTAGATCCTCATTAAGATGAAGAGTTTAATAGGGTTGGGATATTAAATTATACACACTGGGGGGAAAAAACATAAAGAACCCAAAAGCTTACCTTTTCTTTGTTTATGAAAATGTTAGCTGCAGCTTTAGGAGATGTGAAAATTCTCCTCTGTTCATATTGAAAATTATAATCAGAGCATGGCTAGTACTCCCATCTTTCAAGGACTGATTTATTAATTCTGCCTATACAGAATCCATTCCTACTGCTTCTGGTTATAGAACATATATGACTTTGGGAACCATCTCCCAGCCATTTCCAGCTGAGGTATGTCAATTTATCTGGCGGTACCATTTCCTCAAGGGAGTAGAATGTGATCTAGCCCTGTAAACCGGAACATCACATCTCATAGCCTACAGGATTAGTTCAGGTATAAAAACAAACTCCAACTCCCCCCTAATGAAGCTCAAATTTAGGACATTTGTTTCCATGAACAGGAGAGAGTCTATTAGGTCTAGAGCTTAGGGAATGGCTTATCTGAGAGTGAAGCCAGAACCAAAGAAAGCAGGGCATAAGATGGGAAAGAAATGACTCTTGATATCCCTTGAGTTCCTTGATCCAGTTACTGAACTAGCTGGAGTTGTTTAGTGATATGAGGCAAAACATCTCGCTTTTTGGTATAAGTCAGTTTGATTTGTTTTACTCACTTGGTGTAAGTCAGTTTGATTTCAGTTTTACATTTATTTGGGTGTCAGTTGCATGCAATAACAAAAGTCTGGCAAAAGAAATTATACTTTACCACCATGCTTTTGGGTAAGATCTTAAATAAACCTGCTTCATTTCACTCAGGTTCTAAAAAAGTTCATTGCTATTGACAGCACTGATTTTCTTTTGCTTGCCATAAACGGTCTACCTCCTATTGTCTCTTTCATTCATTCACTAGGGAAATATTTGAAGACTCCCATGGTGTTATGCTGTCATGGGTCAAGTATCTGTGAATGACAGGTCCTGATTCTTAAATACTCATATTTGTAGTGATAGAGGTGGAACATGCCACGTGATAAAAAGAACCAGGCAGCAAGTGTTGCTATGGAAAGTCAGGAGCACATAGGAAGGCATGGAACTCAAACTCATGGGCTCAGCAAAGGTTTCTGGAGAAGATACCATGTAAATCAAAGGGATATGAAGAATCATGAGGGGTGGAGGAGGTGGAGGAAGTTACATGGAGCAGCTGAGACCTGAGAGAATCTCACTGAGAGAGAAAACATGGAAGTAACAGCAGGTTTGGGGGCACAGGAAACTTATAATAATAGCAGAATATGTAAGAGCAGATATTAGGTATTTGTCCCGTGAGTCCAAGAGATGAAGACGTGTTGATCATCAAAATGTCTGTGGAATTTGCTCATGAGAGTACATGAGATATCCCAGAGAGAACTGTCTAGAGGAAAACAGGCTGAGGGTAGACCTCAGAGAAATGCTAAATCTCAGATGATCTGGGGGTCTGGAAAAGGAAATGAAGAACTACCCATAGCAGGGGATGGAAGAACAGGAGTCAATGGAAGAACATAATTCAAAGAGGAAGCAATTTGTTCTTTCTGTCCTGTTTACCTTCTTATCAGTTATGATGATCATGTTGATGTCACTCAGATATCAACCAATCAGGATGAAGCACTTACTTTATCCCTCCATCAGGTATCAGCACCACTTTCTCTCATTATATTGAGCTAGCAAGAGCCTCCAGGACAGTTCACAATACTTCACTATTAAATATGTTTGCTACAGGTTTTTGCCACTCTTAAAATGAAATCTTTAAAATAATTAGAAATTATTAATAACTTGAATTTTTCATGCATGTCTTTTGATATCATTGAACATAATTTTTCTCCTTTATTTTTAATGATTATATCTGTGGATTTTTATTTCAGTAAATAAATGATACTTTATTATGTTGCTACTGAATTTTAATTTGTAAACTGAGTTATATCTTCCAAAGGAGGAAAAAATGTTTAGAAAGATGAATCATCTGGTCAATCTTATATATCACTACATGGATTATCTGGAATTTGAACTCAGGCCCCTAAGTACAGAGTCTGCAATCACAATGGCTGCATTTTATTGTATCAACATCATTTGACTGCCTGCTGATTGCCAGGAGTTTGGCATAATTTTTTTTTCTCAATAGCCATGGATTCTTTCAGCACTTGTCAACATCCTGCATTTCATGAATAAAGAAAAGGAACCCCAAAGACATGAATCTGTCCAGGATCAAACAATGAGGAAGCAGCAGGTCCCAGGCACAAGCTTGTAACATCACTCTCCTCTGCTTCCTTAATTACCTCCCAGTGATGGTCCTATTGTGACCAACATGATATGTGACTTTCAACAACTCTCTTTTTCTTTATAATTCATCTTCAGGCCAACAATCTAGCAATATCATCCAGGCTGTGAGCTAAGCAGAAACTGTGTTTGTTCATGAGCCACTGTCTTGTGCTTGTAGTTATTTTAGAAGATCTTTGGCTAATCACTGAGGCTTAGCTTTCTAAGGTGAGTCAGAGCAAAAATGTGTTGTTTCCATTAAACTCTCTTATTCCTTTGCCCTGGAGTTCATCTGGCTTTAACCTTTTTGCCTTTTTTTCCCCCACTGTTCTCCAATTTTCAAAGGTCCTGGTACAGCTGCACTTTCAGCTACAATGTCAAGTGTATACTTCCTTAAGGAAAGATGTTCCATTTCCCCATCTCAAGAGTTCAGGTCCTTGGATGCTATTATTCTTTCTCATAGCTTACTGGTGTTTTTCCCATGAATACAACTAAAAGAGACACCTCTGATATCAGGACACTGCAGAGAAAATACTGCTTCTTTCTTTCATAAGGGGCCAGTGTGGGGGCGTAATCACCATTTGCATGTTGTCCCTTGCCTAATTCCACAGATTTTCTTTTCAAGTGCCTTTAAATGCTCTCATCATGCTTGAGCTCAGTATTTTTCTGTGGCTCTTGTATAGTTTCCTGTTGAGTGCTGTCAACCATTCTTCCCCATCTTTAGCTTTTCCCTGGGTGCATCCTCAGATGTATTCCTTTTCTTGCCTATGTTGTTCAATTCAGGCTTCTTGTCCTTATCTCTGAAAAATCATTCTTCTAGGTGTGTCTCTTCTACCTTTGGAGCTCTTTTAAGTTCCTAAACAGCTTCCATTATGTGCTTGCTCTCCCTTCTGTCCTCCCTGACACTCTTCCTGTAACTCATTAAACTTCTACTCATGTCCCTTCCATCTCAATAAAACATCAGAGCGTGTATTCTGGGCATCAGGGGTACTAATAAAGGCAATTTTGTTGACTTTAAATTTTTCCTCTTGTGTTTTTCTCACAGTTGCTTGTAATGGCACATCACATTTAAATTTAGCTTGAACTAATTTCTCTTCCATAGTCCTGAGCTATTAATCTAGTAATTCTTATTTCCACTTCCAGACATCCTTCTTCCTTTCTAACAGCTTCTGAAGCTTCAATGTCTTCTCTTTGTGTAACTTTTCCATCACTGCTGTGCTTTTGTTTGTTTTTCTTCAAGTTTCTTAAGTTCTGCAATTGTTCTTATAAGCTAGTGAGAAAGTAAATCCCATGCCCTGGAACTCTAGCAGCCTCTTCCTCTATAATAGCTCCCAAGTATGTACTTTGGACTAAGCTTCCTTATCTACCTGGACATCATTCTAGTCCATAAACATAGTGCACATAAAGATACTTTCCTCCTGCCAGCACAGGGAGAAAAATCACTGTCATTGTCAATTTCAGTGTTAATATCACTCTTATCTTCAGGTTCAGTTTCTCTATCAATAGTTCACTATTCCTCTTCAGCAAAAGCAGCAGTTATGGCTTATTCATGGGTATTTCTTAGACTGTCAGCTAGCTCGTCTTTTTCAGCAAGAATTTCTGTCAGGGAATTTGATATATCTGAAGGCTCTATTCCACTTTCTAGCCTTGTTTTTGTTACTGAAAGTTTGTCTTTAGTTGCTGGCAAAGAAGGTGAGTCAGTTTGCTGAGTAACTGAAATGTACTCTGAATCAATGTAAACAGCAGGTATTTCAGAAGTTTGCACAGAACTGTCTTAGCAGAAACTATTGTCAGAGTTCATGATAACCTGTGATGCACTCACCATGAACTGGGTTCTTTCACATCAAGTGATGGTTGCAAGAGTGTAATAAGTCTTTAGGCTATAGTACTAGAAGGGCCAGCTCCAACAAATTCACCTTTTAGTATGATTTCATCAGGTGAAAGAGATATTTTTTTGGCCTTGACACTACCATGACTAATGAAGCTTTTGGCATCACTTCTGTTGTTCATGAACCAACAGATCTTCCTGTCTGAACAGTTTCCCACCCTTCAGCATCTTTCCATCCATTTTTGCAGGAAGTCTTCTGCACTGTTATTGTTGGGAAAGATTGTACAGGTGTTATATCAGAACAAGCAATAGCAAATAGCACACATGACAAGCCTTCATCTTGTCAGGTCAACTGACACCTTTGATGGCTAGATGGGAAGCAGTCATTAGGCCAGGGAATCCCTCAAATTTAAGCTTCCTTGAGCATTTTATATTACATGGATTCTGTCTGCTGACAAACTTGAGATTGTATGACATCCTGGAAACATCTTTATTTCCCATGCCAATGAATTTGGTCTGCTTGGAGCAATCTGTCTTCTCTAGCTTTTCCTATAGTTAAATTCAGTCAATCAACACTTCAAAATCTCTCACATAGTTATCTAGTATCATTAACACCTCCTTACATTTCACCACACTCTGATGTGATTCCCTAGTTCACAAATGTCATCTATTGGCTTGGTGAATACTGTCGAAAAGAAGGGTATCTTGCTGTAGTGGGATTTTTGTCAAAGAGTTTGTCTCTCATGGTATATGGTGCTATTTTACAGTCTACTGCAGTGTTCTGTTTACTACTTTTATGACTTCCTTAAATTATCCTCTTTGATTTTCCACCAGCTCGACATTTAGGTCTTCCCAATGTAAGGAATATTCTACAATTGAGGAGAAAGTAGTTGTTGAGAACAGTTACAAACAGAGCAGAGAAGTCAAGTAAGATCGTTCTGAAAAGTGGTCACTGCATCTGACATCTAGAAAATTGTTCATATCTTTACTGATATGATTAGTTTCAATAGAGTGATAAGTAAGAAGTCAAATTGCTGGTGCTGTATGTTTGGTGGATAAGTAGAGATGTTCTCATTAGTATCTGAGCCCAGAAGGGAAGAATGAGAGGTTCTGGGGAGTTGGTAGGGGTATTAGATTGGGAAAAATAAATATATGCATGTGTTTCTATTGACAGATATTTGAAGATCCTTAAATTTTTCTGTTAGGAAGAAGTCAGCAGAGGGAGGAGTTAAAGATTCAGAAGAGAAAAGAAATTAGCAGTTAATTAGCCACACATTAGCCATAAGTAGATGGAAATATACGAAAATTAGTCTATCATTTTCTTTGTATTGAAAAATACAAAGCATGGCATAAGTGCAAGCTGTAGTTGGTCTTCATTTGTAAATGTTCTGGCTAAGTCTGCGTAATCACCCCTTCCTTTTATTTCTTATCTTCAAATTTTCTCAAAGTTTCTGGAATCAGATGTTGGAACAGTTATGCATTAGATAGCTTTATCTGTCCCCTTAAAATAACTGAAAATAGGGAGAAGCCAGGAGAGCAAACATGTCATTTCCTCATCATACTCTGATAATTACATACAGACATATCTCATTTTATGGGTAAATAAGTGAAGCAACAGCTCCAAATTATATGATTTTTACAATTTTGTAAGTTACTATAAAAACATATACAACACACAAAACCCTTATCTCTATTTTTCTTCCCTATCTGGGATATCACATACTGGGACACAAGACAAACATCAACAGATACAACAAGATTGAAATCATACCAACCATCTTCTCTGACGATGTAGGCATCAAGCTAGACATAAACCATAAAAAGAATGCAAGGAACTCTCTTACTTCATGGAGATTGAAACCCACACTACTGGAAGACCAATGAGGAGATCAAAGAAGAAATTAAAAAAAATACTTTGAGTTGAATGACAAGGAGGACACTAATATCCTAAATGTATGGGACACAGCAAAAGCATTAATTAGAGGAAAATATATGGTAATACAGGCTCACATCAAGAAACAAGAAAGAACTCAAAGAAACAACCTAATTTCGAAGCTCAAAGAACTAGAAAAAGAACAATAATAACAAAAAAAGTAGAAGAAAAGAAAATAATAAAAATCAAAGCATAAATAAATGAAATTGAAGCTAAAAAAAACAATCCAAAAGATCAATGAAACTAAAAGTTGGTTCTTCGAAAAAATAAATAAAATAGACAAACCCATAGCCAGGCTCACAAAGGAAAAACGGGAGAAAGCACAAATAAATAGAATCACAAATGAAAGATGAGAAATCACAACAGACACAGCAGAAATCAAAAGAATCAGAAACTACTATGAACATTTATATGCAAACGAGTTCAACAAACTAGAAGGGATGGACAAATTCCTACAACTTTACAATCACTCAAAGCTACATAAAGAAGACACAGAACACCTAAACAGACCAATTACAAGCAGTGAAATTAAAATGGTAATGAAAACCCTCCCCAAAAACAAAAGCCCAGGACCTGATGGATTTACAAATGAATTCTACCAAACATTCAGAAATGAATTAGTGCCTATTCTTCACAAACACTTTCAAAAAATTGAGAAGGAAGGGATAATACCAAACATGTTCTATGAAGCCAACACTACACTGATACCGAAACCAAAAAAGGACAACACCAAAAAAGAAAACTGCAGGTCAATCTCTCTAATGAACACTGATG
Source organism: Talpa occidentalis (assembly GCF_014898055.3). Classification (NCBI taxonomy): domain Eukaryota; kingdom Metazoa; phylum Chordata; class Mammalia; order Eulipotyphla; family Talpidae; genus Talpa; species Talpa occidentalis. Next base: position 87,344,388 of record NW_023605305.1, read on the forward strand.
CGAAAATCCTCAATAAAATTTTAGCTATCAGAATCCAACAATGTATCCATAAGATGATTCACCATGACCAAGTAGGATTTATTCCTGGGACACAAGGATGGTTCAACATCTGAAAATCAATCAATGTAATCCAAGACAGCAACAAAAAGAAATATAAAAACCATATGATAATATCAATAGATGCTGAGAAAGCTTCTGATAAAGTTCAACACCTATTTATGATAAAGGCCTGTGAAATCCTCGGAATATAAGGAACACACCTCAACATCATAAAGGCCATATATGACAAGCCCATAGCCAATATCATTCTCAATGGTGAAAAGCTGAAAGCATTTCCATTAAGATCAAGACAAGGATGTCCACTCTCACCAATGCTTTTCAATATAATACTGGAAGTCCTAGCCAGAGAAATAATTCAAGAGAAAGACATACAAGGAATCCAAATAGGGAAGGAAGAAGTCCAACTATCACTATTCACAGATGATATGATAATATACACAGAGAACCCCAAAAACTCCACAGAAAAACTAATTAAACTAACCAATCAGTTTAGTAAAGTGTAAGGATACAAAATTAACACACAAAAATCATTAGCCTTCCTATATACAAACAATGAATCTGAAGAAGAAATCAAAAAAACCACCATCCCTTTTATTATTGAAACAACAACAACAACAAAAAAAAAAAAAAAACTTGGGAATAAACCTAACAAAAGAGGTAAAGGTCCTATACAAAGAAAACCATAAAACACTGTTAAAAGAAATAGAAGACACAAAGAAATTGAAAGACATTCCCTGCTCATAGATTGGAAGAATTAACATTATCAAATGGCCATCCTATGAAGAGCTTCCATATGATGCAGCAATTCTACTCCTAGGTATTTACCCAAAGGACACAGAAACATTAAGTTAAAAGGGCACCTGCACCCCTCTGTTTATAGCAGCACTATTTACAATAGCTAAGCTATGGACACAACCCAAATGCCCAAAAATATGCGGATCAAGAATATGTGGTACATATACACAGTAGAATATTACTCAACAATCAAAAAAGATAAACTCATGCCATTTGCAGCAACATTGATGGAGCTGGAAGGGATCATGCTCAGCAAAATAAGCCAGAAAGAAAAAGAAAAATAGTGGATGGTCTCACTAATAGCAGGAATTTAGAAAACCCAAATAAGGGACCAGGAAAAAGACTAAATATAATAAAGAAAAAATCAAATTCAACAAACAACTATAAACCAGAGACACAATAAAGGGGGGAAGGTTGCAGAGGAGGGCTTAGGGCCAAAATAAGGTGAGTGGGAATTGCATGGGAATATAACCAAAATGAAAATGCATACACTGTGCAAAAATGAAAAATGATGTAAGAATTGCATAAAATAAAATAAAATAGGTCTCACTCATAGCAGGAATCTAGAAAACTTAAATAAGGGACCAGGAAAATGAATAACTATAAGAAGTGAAAATCAAAATCAACAAAAAACTATGAACCAGAGACACTCTATGGGGGTGGGAGGCGTGGAGGGGAGGGATTGGGGTCAAAATAAGGGGATTGCAATTGTATGGGGAATATAAAAATAAAATTTATTTAAAAAAATAAAATAAAATATATATGTATTTGAGGATGTTATGCAATTAAAAAGATAAACTGGCAGATGTCCTCTATAAATACATGCATTTGGCTGATTTTAGTAACATACTTTACTCTCTAGGCAAAAATATTAGTTGAATTCTGAAGTAAAGCATTGAAGAACAGAGAGATAAATTTCAAAAGATAATTGATTAGCTCCTTATGCAACAGTTATCTCATATTCCAATAAACAAAAAATAAAACAGTGCACAGTGAACATTTAATTTATGGAGAGCTCATTCATTTCATTGTTATTTTAACCAATGCTCAAGAAAAAATATTGAAGACATTGTTACTGTGTGGGGTGAAGTCATAAGTATCTTCTGTCTTGCATTTAAAAGACATTTTTGACAGATGGAAACAAAAATGACATGGACTCACAGCAATCTGAAAATGATCTTAATAGTTTGGTAAATGCATAAAGTATTCTCACTTAAAATGAAGACTTAAAAATAGCAACAAACTCATTTTTAATTTTTTCATCTATCTTGGCATGGACAAATGGATGAAAGCCAAATAATAACTAACAATCCATCAACCACATAATGGAATTTATGTTTTAACAAATTGACTAAACAATGGCTCACATTTAGGAAAATGGACTTTTTAAAAGGCCTATTTATAGACCTCATCTATATTTCAAAGATATTTTTTGAAGGTTTTAAACACTGTATAATTGGCTTGATAGGTAATGTAATATAACATGCTTTGTCTTCAGGGCAAAATAAAACAAACATAGCAACTGGTCTAGGAAAAAGGACTCTAGAACAATAAGAGAGAAAGAGACTGGGAAAATTCCTGGAATCAAAATGAATCTGGAATATTCCAGCCTCAGGTAACAAGGAAGCCATAAAGATAATCAGAAAAGCTAACTGCAGGTGGAACACAGTTGTGTAATGAACACAGTTCCCCCTACTTACGGCAATGTAAATTAAGCTTCACAGACTTCACAGGCAAAGGTAAAAGGTATTACAAAACCAGCCCACGTTCTCTACAAGCTAATTCATGATACTTTATCTTAGGACGTGCAACATACAGGAAACTTCACCCACAGAAATGGAGAGTTGAGACACGAAACAGTAGGAAGTAGGTTGCCTGAAATGAAATTGTACTCTACTATCATGAAGGTAAAAGTTTCTTCTGATCATGAGTTAATTGAACCCTCAGTCTTTATCGCTGGAGAAAGAATGGCTTGAATCTTATTTTATCCCTTGTGGTAAGTAAAGGCTGAAAAAACAAGCCACAAGTGCCATAATTAAAAAAAAAGTTTTATGTAAGCCATATAAATTATTACAATCATCTTGCACCTGCTTTGAATGTGTGCTTTGACCTTCCTTGAGTAGATCTGGGTTGGTTTCCCTCTCAACAGCTGTCTCATTTTAAATGACCCACCAAGCTTTTTCTATATCATACAGTTGTTCAAAACAATCTTGGCTTTGACTAGCAAGGGTACAATTCAGTAGCACATGTAGTAATTTTCCTGAGAATTAAAGTTCAACATCAAATAAGGTAACAAATTACCAACATCAGGTCAGCCAGGTTCACAGATGAGCAAAACAAAAAAAAAAGATTTTTTTTCCCCCCACAAATAGGTCACTTTCCAGAATGAGATGCTTTGTGTGATCCTGAAAGAAGTAATTGATGTATTTGTTTGCCTATCATTTTTTTTTATTTTACTTTTGTTTTGTTTTGAAGCAAAGAGATGAAGAAATCAGTGACATTTTTCTTCCATGTACTGGTTTATATTTATATACTATATTTACATTTGGAGGCAAATTAAACTGCAATAGAGTAATCTGGGTGACACTCAGTAAATTCAGGCCATGGCTAGGTAAAGTGGATGGGTATAAGAAAATATAAAGAAGAAAAAACACATATATGAATATAAGGTCAGGAACAGGACACAGTGCAGGTTTTCTGATCCCATGCAGAACGGGTAAAGGAGGAGTTAGAGTCCTCAGTGGTTTTTTGCAGGTCTTTTATTGGGGTTCAGCAGGCACGTGGCAGGCAGGGGTGCTGGGGGGCTGGGAGGCTGGCAGTCCTCCCAGCCCCCAGCAAATCTTCACTCTATCTGGGCTCTCTGGCGTTCTCTGCTTCTGCTTCGGTCTTCTCTTTCGGCTTCTCTTTCAGCTTCTGCTGCCATCCCCGTGACACCGCCCTTAAAAAGCACAGTCTTAGCCCAGGTGTACCCACTTCAGGTGCCCGCCATCAGGCATGCATTCAGGATCACAGGGTTCCCTCATCTATCCTGATGGCGGGAGGGCAGAAAAGCCTGATTTTTTACTTTACCCTTCAATGAAACACTAAATTATCTGGCAGGCACAAGAGAAACCCAGCAAATCTAGTGAGCAAAATCAACCAGATAACCACTCTAGGCCATCCTTCTAAGAACTGCTCAGGATTCAATTTCCCAGGAGAAATTGTTTTTGTTTTTTAAGACTTATTTATTTATACAAGAACTTGGGTACAGGCCAGAGGTGCGAAAGGGTGAGAGGATTCACCAGAGACAGAGGGGGGAACAGAACAGGCAGACTGATGGAATACACTGCTGAGGGGAGCAGCAGGCAAGACAGGAGAGGTCTGCTGCGCCATGTGGGTTTCTCCCCGGCCCGCAGGGATCAAACCTGCGATGCAAAGGCTGCGGAGAGCCCCACAGTGTGGCGCTCAACCACCTGTGCCACCAGGGAGGCCCTCCCAGGGGAGATTGTTCCATGTACATCTCTTCCTCAGTTTGGCATGAGTCTTAAGTTAAAAAGTCCCCCAAAGATTACACGTAATGATAGGAATAAGGAGGCAACTTCTCATTGGATATCTGATCTGTAACACACCAATACTTAACACCTTTATAAATTTATTTTCCACAAAAATCATCCATGATTTATTCAATAGATTCAATACTTATAATTCAAAGATTACAAATAATCTAATTTTATATTAATAAGCCTATGATTGTACTTCCCTGCAATATATAGGGTAATACATAAAATAAGCTGCAAACTGAAAATTAAATTAGGTTGTGGAACTCAAGGTACCATTAAATATGTAAGGCAACTATATTTTTAGTAGTAATGAGAGTGATGTTAGTGATACAGCTAAAGCAAATTTTGATGAAGCAAGTTGTAACATTCTTCAAGAAAGGGAATGTTAGACCTTTAAGGAGAAATGCTATGAGGCCACCATGCATGCCAATCTAATTGTTAGAAAACCATGCTAGCGGTTCATGAGTTGAGCATAAACTCAGATCTAAGTTTGGCTACTTGCTTTTATCATAATACTCCTGGTCCACCCACTCCTATTTATCAATCTAATCCCTCACCCAGCTGAGAAGAGAGAATAATTGTATTGCTGAAACTTGGGGGTAGATAGGAGGGAATAACAATAAAAATGTATTTACTTAGAAGACACTGAAAAACATCTCTTATATCATGGTGTGTGTGGATGTGTGTATAGGAATATTTGCCATATGGAAATGTATTCTCTGAGAGTTCTCTAAAATAATCTGTCTATATAATACCTCCACATGTTTACAAAATAAAGTGGTGACAAATTTGAAATATATTCAAAAATGCATTTATGTACTGCATGTTATGATAAATTATTTAGATCCCGAAAGACGTAGTAATTGAACATTTCTAGTGTGATAAAGGAACTAACAGTCCTATTCAATTTCAAAACTTTCTTCTAATCCCAGAGCAGCCCTCATGACCTTTAAAATGAATTTTAATGTATATTTATGATTACGAGGAATAAAGCAGCAGAGCTTATTTTCAACACAATAAAAAGCTTATTAAATTTTGGTAAATTATATGTGGATTCTTCAGGGAGATTTATTATTCTTCTTCTGAAATAATATTCTCCTGCTCTACAGACATTCACCAGCTTTCTGTACCTTGACTGGGATTAGAACCCCTGCTGCTTCGGTAGAGAGCTATGCCCTAAGAGTATTTTTCCATAGATGCCCAGTGTCCCAATAGAATAAACTGAAAACGTCATTGAGATACCTTTGGAATCTCAGCAGAACTTGGGCAAGAGCAAGGTGACTGAATTCTAAGAATAATTTGGCCTTTCTTTTAAATTTACTCCATCATGAAAATTAACACAGCAACAATATTTTCATATTCTTGGAGGATCTTACAATTCCTCTCCTCTGAAAAACATACACATTTTCCTTCTGATGAAGCCAGTTTGCTAATCAGCCAAGGTGCAGGGAAAAGTCAAGTGCAATCAGGTATTGAGACAAGTGATTAAGGAAAGTATTTAAGAATCAGAAGCAGAAGTCATATTAAATGTAAATGCTTCTGTCTCTAAACTTAGAAAGTTTAGCTTTGTGACATTTAATTTCTTTTCTCGCCTATATTATCCATCTGCCTTTCTAATTAACATCTTGCATTCACTCCCAATACCAGCCTTTCCCATTGGTTTATATCAATATGAAGCTGGTTCTCCTCCAGTGAAGTAGGATTGCAGAGGTTCTAGTTCACCATAATAGTGTCTAAAGAGATGAATCATTTAACCATTTACTCAATATGCTTTCTATTCATCTACTCAATTGTAAAACATCACTTGGAAATATCACTTTTATACATGACTGTTTAACATGGTGAAATCTGGGTATATTTAATGTGAGCTTATGTTCCAATTATTTTTAATGCTAATACATGGTAATAAGGATTGAGACAGATACACTAAAATACTATTTTCATATCCACCACAGGGAACTAAATTTGCACCATATTTATAGATTTTAAAGATGCCATCTTTTATACAGATGCCATCTTGAAATGGATTTACAGTAGACATGTCTCCTATAAGGACTTATTTACCATGTCCCTGACAATATAAACCACACAAAAATATAATTCAACAACATGAGGAAAGTTTTTGAGATTGCAAAGCCAAATGAAAATTGTTTTCCCCTAAAACAGTATTTCCTGATGCTTTTAAATCATGAAAAACACAGGATGATATTTTTTAAATGTACCTATATCTAGAATCCAAACCCAAGCAAAGAAGTCAAGCCTTTCTGGAGATGAGATCCAGAGAATGAAAGATCCAAAGCTCTGGAGTACTGTCAGTATGCATCAGAAACACACACACACGCACACACACACAAACATAAACACATCCAAGATGGTAATTTCAAGTTTCTCATGAAGAGGATTAAAGTTTATTTCCTAAGTTCCGAAGTATAAAAAAAATAGATATAACAAAATTAATAGCAGCAAAATATCTCAATTTTTCTAATAAGAAATGCTTACAGATTTTCTAAGACACATTAAGTGACTGCTATGTTAAAATGAGAAAGGTGATATATTCATAAGGCTAGAGGTCAGCAAAACATCCCTCAGTTTAGGACTACTGGAGAAAATTCCAGTGAGTCCTTAAGAACCAAGAAATTTGTGCACCAGAAATGTGTTCATTAATACCATAATTGTTTCATTTTTCTTTATACTTTCAGATATCTTCAAATATTTATCAAAATGCTACTCAAAAGCAAAGTATTCTCTTGGGGGTTATCTGAAATACGTTGAATATTAAACATATTTCATCACTGAAAGAAATATTATCTCCAACATATCATTCTTGTTGGGTTTCACCACTGTGAATTTGTTATCAAATCAAAGAATGTTCTACATGTAACTCTTATATTAACTCAGTTGATTCTATATCATTTTACTTCTCTCTCCCTTCCCCTCTTTCTGAGTATTCTCCTTTCTGGCACATTATCACTTGTGACTTTTGTCTTTCTCTTCTTACCAAAATTCTCGTCAAGAATCTGAAATCCTGCCCCACTGAAGTTTTGTATTAAGTCTTTGGCACTTCTTGATGTGGGCTGGGAAGAATATCAACAGGAATACAGATGAAGACAATGGAGTCACCTACAAATAATGTTCAAATTTTGATGCAGCTGATGTGATTCATTTATGCTTCAGTTCTCATATGAACAATTCAACAGTCTCTCATTAAATAAAGATGATGTTTATTCTAAGTGACCAAGGTGAAGTATGACTTGGAGCTTTTAAACTAATGAGTTCTATCTCCCCTCTCAAGATGAAAAAATGTTGATCATCCTTTTTGATCACAGGAGTGTCAGTGATCATACCATAATCCAACATCTGTTTGCTTCTGAAGCTGATGTTCTGCTGTGGAATCTAGTTTACTGAGACAGACCACAGTATCTCTGACATTCCCCTTGTCACATGAACATCACTGTCTCCTTTCTGTTGTTCACAGTATAGCAGTCAAACACATATCTGCCTGATCCCTGCTCTTTGACATGGTTTGAGTGACATACGTGTCAGAAGAGGCAAATCATTATGAGACCATTGGTAGGAACTGCCCAGCACCTTTGTGTTACATAAATCTCAATCATGGTTGTGTTATGTGATCTTCTCCCATGCACAACAGGAATTCTCTGAGAATAAAGATTAGATTCCCAATGCTTAACTCCTTACTCCAGTTCAATAAAGTTCTAGGGGACAAGTGTGCAGTTTAAATACTAAGGGATTACTCAGAGTTAGGGAAAGTTAGGTATATATGATGTACCTTCTTCTCTAATTTATACCATCCATTCTCATCCACAACCTGATTTTTCTTACCTAAAAATTGCTAAAGATATAATAAAAAAAATCATAAAGACATCTTTATCCACTACTACCCCATCGGACAGAGTGGGCACTGCTGCTCCTGTCCCTGTGGAAGACCATTTCTCTTAGAACAGCCTAAAAAGTGTTCTTATCCCAACAAGTAAAGGTTAAATCTATCTAGAGAAGCAGCAATTCTCTGCAAGTAGAGCCACATGGAGGGGTGACTTACTGTTTAACAGTTATTTGGGTCAGAAGGACATGGGAGGTATAGATGTAATTATTTTGTTCATTCCGATTCTGGACATTTAACTGATAGCCTAAAATACACAGCCTCTTTTCTGAGTAAAAAGTGTGAATCTTGAAGCCACATTCAAGTTCAAGTTAGTTTCCTTTTCTCATGTCTTCTTTATAGGGAGGGAAGGATAATTTTCTGATATTAAAGACAAGAATAATTATGTTTTTGCTTTTTAAAACATTTTGCAGCTCCTTATGCTTCAACATTCAACCAAAGTCACTGAATTTTGAAAATCCAGTACCTACGTGAAAGTGTTCATCATCACTTATCAGCAAGGAAATGCAAATCAAAACCACAAAGAGACACCATCTTATACCTGTGAGAATGACTCGCTTCAAAAGGACTAGAAATAACAAGTGTTGGTGAGGATGTGGAGAAAAGGGGACACTCTTACACTCTTAGTGAGAGTACAGAACTTATCTAGCCTCTGTAGAAAAACTGGCGGCCTCTCAAAATGTTCAAAATTCATGTATTATTTCATTCAGCAATTCCACTCCCAGATAACTATCTGAAATATAAAAACACTAATTTAAAAATATAGATGCTGGGGGCCTCCCTAGTGGTACAAGGGGTTAAGTCTCAGCACTATGAAGCTATCTGCAGCCACTGCAGCATGTGGTCAATCCCAGGCCAAGGAGCTAACCCACATGTCACAGCAGACCTCTCCTGCCTCACCCACTGCTCCCCTCAGCAGTGTATTTCAATAGATCCACCTGTTCTGCTCCCCACTCTGTCTCTGGTGAATCCTCTCACCCCCTATACCTGTGGCCTGCATCCCAGCTCTTGTATGCATAAATAAATAAATCTTTAAAAAATACAGATGCACTCCTATGTTCAATGCAGCACTATTTATAATAGCCAAGGAATGGAAATAACCTAAGGTGCTAACAACAGATGAGTGGATTAGGAAGATGTGTCTATACACACGGTGAATACTACTCTATTATAAAAGAGATGAAATCAGGCTATTAGCAACCATATAGTTGGAATTGGAGGGGATTAGGCTAAGTGAAAGAAGTCAGAATAAGAAAGACAAATACAGCATGATTTCACTTGTATGTGGAGTATACAGAAACCAAAAAATAAACAAATCTTTGAATGTAGCTGCAGAAGTAGGTTGCCAGGTGGGTGGGGGTGAGAGTGAAGGGTGGATTGGTGTCCAATGAACTGTAGTGGAGGATTCCTGGCACTTGGTGATGATTGTGATGTGGTAACCTTTATCCAAGAAGATGGGAATCTGTATTTCTAAAACATTTACAATAAAACATTTGTGAACTAGTATTACCTCAATAAAAAAGAAATAAATTAAATAAAATCTAGTGCCTTGCACAGTGCCGTGCACATTTATGTTTTACTTTTATTCAATAAATACTTACTGAGTTTCTAATATGTTCAATGAATATTTTTGGTAGCCTTATAAATCAAAGGTGTAAAGGAGGTAAATAAAACTGGAGGTGAATCGATAGAAGAATACACTATGAACGCCTTCATGCCAAGGCCCATCTTAAGTATCTAGCAAGGTCATTGGAACATAGTCATTATTCAATAAATGTTTACAGACATTAATTATGAAGGAATCAGAAAATAGAATCTAAATCAAGAAATTAACAGAAGCAACAATTTTATTAAGGCAGGAATAAAAGCTAAGAAGTAGAAATGTTTGAAGATGGACATGGAAGACCCAATATGTATCATGTGCTTATTATTGGAATTTTGCAGAAACATGAAGATCGATGTCCCTTCTCTTGCCCATTTTGCAATCTAGTCATAGAAACAAGACATAATAAAGTATTTTCTTGAATTATACAGGGAGTATATTTGCATGTGGCACTAAAAGAGAATATAAGACTCAATAGCAATTGAGAGATTTGGGTATCACTGAATACACAGGAATGAGATATTACTGAGGGTTTTATGAAGATGTCAAGACCTGGGTTATTCTCAAAATAAATCAACTAAATACTTATTTTAAATATATGATCCTGGTAAACTTCCATCTCCGAGAATATAAACAAAATATTCCCTCTGAAAGACACTTACCCCCCCAACCTTTTTGCCCCTCCCTCCCTTTCTTCCTCTCTTCCTCTCCCTCTCTTTCCCTTCCTCACCAATATATATCTTATATCTTATATATCAGTCAAAATTTGCCAACCTGTGAAAGGTTACAAGAATATGTTTTTCAAAAATCACCAATTTCAACACTGTGGACTTGCAAAATAGTTGGTAATTTATAAATCAAGTCCTGAAATTTTAATTACTAACATATATTTCACTTACGATTATTTTCTGACCACAACCATATTATCAAATATCTGAATATTGAGAATATTAAATTTGTTTTCTTTCCCAGTAATCTCTAGCACACTGCTTAGATTTTGCTAAATTATATATAAGGATTTATTACTGGACATGTTATCAATTGTGGCTTCCAGGTAAGCAGATATCAAGAAACTTACTTAGAAAATTCTAGGAGTGGAAAAGGGAATAGTCACGTCTGTATAATTAAAATTTCAAAGAATGAGATTCCTAAGTTTTATAGGTTTGCCCTAAAAATATTCTAAACATACATAGCGTCTGTGGCTAGGAAAACATGAAAAAAAGGTATAAATAGATATTATCATTCATTATTCTTGACGGTTATTAGATTATTTCAAAATCTCTTCTTTGTGCACACAGATTCTTTTAAAAATTCAGATAATTGCAGGTATGAATTTTTAAAAATGTTTTAAATGTAATTGGAACAATATTGAGTCAATCTGTTTCACAACCTTGGAAAAAATAATTTCAAACAAAAGCATTAGGATTAAGCACTTGAGAGAAGTAGACAAGTTACACAGGAGTTACTTAAGTCAGCACAGAAGGCAAAATCAATTATGTAAAATTTGCCCTTAAATTACCTGTGAAATATAGTACACATGACTCTGTGTAGACAACCTAGTAGAGAAAATTGTTTGCACATTAAAATTTGAGAAACATTGAAGTAAACCAACGAGAAAACATAAAGTCTATGTACAGATGCACCATAAAATGCTACCATTCTACTTTAAATATAATTATGAAATCTCTAGTGACAAGTAGGGAGTCTGAAGTATTCTTCCTTGCCTGTCAAGTTAATCAATGCTAATAGTAAACTTATCTGAATTTATTTTAAGAAATTTTTACAATGTTACTAGAGGTTCAGTGCTAAACTGAACACATAGGGGCCTCGCTGGTGGCACAGGGGTTAAAGTCTCAGCTGTATGAAGCTATTAGTAGCCATTGTGGAATGAGTTGGATCCTTGGCCAGGGAGCTACCCACATGGCACAGCAGACCTCTCCTGCCTCACCTGCTGCTCCCCTCAGCAGTTTCCTGTCTGCCTGTTCTGCTCCCCACTCTGTCTCTGGTGAATCCTCTCACCCTGTACTTCTGGCCTGGACCCCAGTTCTTGTATGCATAAATAAATAAAAATTGATCTTTAAAAAAATAAAGTGGGTCTCCCAGGCAGCGCAGCGGTTGAGCGCTGGGCTGCGAAGCTGCCCGCAGCCTCTACAGTGCAGTGCCGGTTGGATCCCTGGCACCAGCAAGGGTCCCACAGGGCGTGCAGACATCTCCTGCCGCACCCACTGCTCCTTTCAGCAGTGTACTTCGGTCCTTCTGCCTGTTCTGCTGCCCGCTCTGGCTCTGGTGAATTTTCTCACCCTCCCGCGCTTCTGACTGTACCCAGTGCTTGTATACATAAATAAATAAAAATCTTTTAAAAAAATAAATAGGGCCTCTCCTAGTGGTGCAGCAGTTGAGCGCTGGGCTGCGAGGCTGCCCGCAACTTCTGCAGCGCCGGTTCGTTCCCCGGCCGCCACATCAAAGATGTATTTACAGACACATCACCCAAAGCAGTGATAGTGAAGGCAAAGATAAACAGCTGGGACTACATCAAATTAAAGAGCTTCTGCAGAGCAAAAGAGACAACAACAAAAGCAAAGAGAAACCCCACCGACTGGGAGAACATTTTTGCACACAACACTAATGATAAAGGACTGATGACAAAAATCTACAAAGAGATGATGAGACTAAACAAAACCAAAGAAAATAATCCAGTCAAAAAATGGGCAGAAGAGCTAAAAACAAACTTCTCTGAAGAGGAAATGCAAATGGCCAACAGGCATATGAAAAAATGTTCAACATCACTTGTAATCAGGGAAATGCAAATCAAAACTACCATGAGATACCATCTCACACCAGTGAGAATGGCACATATTAAAAAAAAAAAAAAACTAGCAACAACAAATGTTGACGAGGTTGTGGAGAAAAAGGAACTCTCCTGCACTGTTGGTGGGAGTGCAAACTGGTCCAACCACTATGGAGAGCTGTGTGGAGATTTCTGGACCTACTAAACATAGAGCTTCCATAGGATCCAGCAATTCCACTCCTAGGTATTTACCCAAAGGACACAGAAACATCAATTCCAAAGAGCACCTGCACCCCTATTTTATAGCAGCACTGTTTACAATAGCTAAGCTTTGGAAACAGCCCAAATGCCCAAAAATAGATGACTGGATCAAGAAGATGTGGTACATATACACCATGGAATATTACTCAGCATTCAAAAAAGATAAACACATGCAATTTGCAGCAACATGGATGGAGCTGGAAGGGATCATGCTCAGCAAAATAAGCCAGAAAGAAAAAGAAAAATACTGGATGGTCTCACTCATAGCAGGAATCTAGAAAACTTAAATAAGGGACCAGGAAAAAGAATAACTATAAGAAAGTAAAAATCAAAATCAACAAACAACTATGAACCAGAGACACTCTATGGGGGGTAGGGGGTGGGGAGGGGAGGGATTGGGGTCAAAATAAAGTGGTTGCAATTGTACGGGGAATATAAAAATAAAATTTATAATAAAAAAACAATGCTTGAAAGGAAATAAATAAATAAACACATATGTAAATATACAATCACGTGACTCCACTGATCTTAAAAGCACTTCCTGTCCTCACACTCCCCAGACTGTCTTTTCAGTGGACCTGATTATCTCATACCTCTATCAAGATAAATATCTGGTTTGAATTTATCAGTCAAAATGGAAATGTTTTATGGTATTTGTATAATCTTTGGGAAGATATCTGACTTCTCTAAATAGTTTAATTCATATACAGATTCCTATAGGTAGTTACTTCCATTAAAAATTTTGTGATTTACCTGCGCTGTTCAATACAGAAGATACTAGTCACATGTAGCTACTTAAATAACAATTAATTAAATATAGATGAAATTTAAAATTCAGTTCCTCAGTCATACTTGTTGTCTTTCAGTGTGTAGGGGTCCCCATTTTGGACTGTACAGACACAGACCATGTCCATCATCATGTAAAGTCACACTGGGTCTCACTGGTGTAACCATGTATCTAATTGCCTCATGATATTATTTCTATGGAAAACACCACAAGGGACCAGGGTAAATCATGTATTAGTAGTTAGTAATTTGAAAGTTACCTATGATTTATTTGGAGACACCTGCCTTCAAGAATATGATTTGCATTTATGAGTAACTGTAGTTTGCTGATGAACTCTAATCTCACCCATATGGATTTATAAAACATTTATTTCTATCCTATAAAAACTCTTTTTTTAGGGTAGGGGATATTTTCAATCTCATGCAGTCTTCTAAAATTAACTCATGTATTTGGGTCAAGAATAAAATTAAGCATGGTGTCTGCTTCAGATAGAAACTATGCGATCCTTTATCCTTCATTTTTGGTGGCTGCATATTTCTGGGGAAGTGATTTTCAGTACAAACATCAATAACATGCTAATTTCCATTGTAGGGATTTCAATTTCAAACAGAAAGCTTTGCTTGATTTTCATACTGAAGGCTTGAGTTCGAGACAGATCTACAGAAGTAAGGCAATTATTTAGCTTTTTCTAATTCACTCCATTTCTATGGGGTTTGGTGTGTCCCTTGGTGGTCTGATTTCCCACTCACATGGGACATTGTAAGGAGGAAAAAATAAATATATAAAGCAAACAAACAAATACTAAGAAATAGACCAGTCAATTTAATGCTTTTAATGTTGACTTAGTTAATTTTTATTCCAACTCTGGGTCATTCATTCAATAATAACTGAGCACACATTGCAGGTCAGATACTACAGTATGCACAAGAGAGAGGGACCCTGCCCTCATGGGGCTTAAAGTCTATTGGAATCTGAGTGGCTTGAAGTTAAGGAAGATAATATATAAACAAAGAAAAAATATTTTCAAATAAAAATTATTTGAAGAAACAAATAAACTAATGGGAGAAAAGGTATACAAGGCACCACTTTCAGTAGGGTACCTGGAAAAGTCCATAGGAGGTAGTGACAGAAATGATGAGCACAATCAGCTGTGCAAAGATGTCACAGATGAAACAGTGAATGTAAAATTCTGTAAAAGAAATAACATTGGTGTGCCTAAGAAATATTTACTTTAAAAAAAGAAGCTAAAAGGGCCTCCCTGGTCACACAAGGGGTTAAGTCTCAGCACTATGAAGCTTTGGCAACCACTGTGGCACAAGTTCAATCCCCAGCTAGGGAGCTGACCCACATGGCACAGCAGACCTCTCCTGTATTGCCCGCTGCTCCACTCTGCAGTGTGTTTCAGTGGATCCACCTGTTCTGCTCCCCGCTCTGTCTCTGGTGACTCCTCTCAACCCCCCCACCTCTGGCCTGTACCCCAGTTCTTATATGCAAAAACAATAATTAAATCTTAAAAAAAAAGAAGCCAACATTGCTAGAGTATAGCACAAAAGAGGACAATGATAAGAGATGAGTTTAGGAATAGGCAGAAGGAAAATAAGAGTGTCATAGGCATGGTGTAGGGTCAGGACAGGACACGGGACAGGTTTTCTATGATCTAGCAGACCAGGTAAAGGAGGAGTCCTGGAGCCCTCAGTGGCTTTTTGCAGGTCTTTTATTGGGGTTTACCAGGTACACAGCAGGCAAGGGTACTGGGGGGCCGGGAGGCTGGCAGACCTCCCAGCCCCCAGCAAGTCTTCACTCTATCTGGGCTCTCCGGCATTCTCTCTCTCTCTCTCTGGGCTTCTTGGCTTCTATCTCAGCTTCTGCTGGCATCTCCGTGATGCCGCCCTTAAAAGCCCAGTCTTAGCTCGGGTGAATCCCATCTACCTATGCCCACACCCTATTCCAGGTGCCCGCCATCAGGCATGCATTCAGGATCGCAAGGATCCATCATCTATCCTGATGGCAGGAGGGCAGAAAAGCCTGACATTTTTCCTTACCCTACACATGGTAATAAGAAATTTATTCTAATCACAATAGGAAGCCTTTTGAAGTGCTGTCAACAGGGAAGCAATACATCTATTTTTAAAAGATTATGAAAGCAATGATTTGAAGAAGGAAATATAGGAGTAGCAGAAAGAAGGAAAGAGTAGCAACTGGGAAGACCAGGTTGTTGCAATATTCCCACCAGATAATGATGACAGAGGAGATGAGGAAAATGGATTCAGAGAATACTTTGAGTATAAAGAAGATTTAACTTTCTAATGAATGCTACATAATTTATAAATATTAATAAGTATTGTCTGAATTCTATTTTAAAAGTTCAGATTTTTTAGTCTGCTCTCACCACTGAACAGTTCAGAGGAGTCAATATTTGGAAGAATAAACTCTAGATAAAACACTACCAGGTTCAATCCATATCCTCCCTTAAAATGGAGACAATAGATTTTTTTTTTGCACACTCTCAAGATGATAAAACAGCAAACTTTGAGTTTAAATACAGATTTCTCCCAGGGACCTTTCCTTTAAGATAGCAAATGGCATGAGATGCTGTAGGGTAAGGTAAAAGGTATCAGGCTTTTCTGCCCTCCCGCCATCAGGATAGATGATGGATCCTTGCAGTCCTGAATGCATGCCTGATGGCGGCACCTGGAGTAGGGTGTGGGCATAAATAGATGGGATTCACCTGGGCTAAGACTGGGCTTTTAAGGGCGGTGTCGAGGGGATAGAGTGAGGATTTGCTGGGGGCTGGGAAGACTGGTAGCCTCCCAGCCCCCCAGCACCCCTGCCTGCCATATGCCCGGTAAATCCAAATAAAAGACCTGCAAAAACCACTGAGGACTCTGACTTCTCCTTACCCGGCCTGCTGGATCAGAAAACCTGCTCAGTGCCCATTCCTGCCCCTACAGATTCTCATACATTAGCTTATCTAATCTCACTTAATGTACCTTTAATTTAGGTTTATTTTTTCTTTTTATTATTTATATTAAGGGAATCAATATTTTCTATACAATGTGGAACTACAAATTCAAATGACTTCAATTGAATTTTTACCTAGGCGTCCTCTAATACTGCCCTTTTAAATAATAATTATCTATTTTGAAAGTTTTATTGACATGTGAATGAACATTCAAAAATGTGCTGAGATTCAGATATCTTTATAGATTACATTATATTTCAGCTCAGCTACTTACTTGTGCAATTTTTAGACTAGTCAGTTTACTTTTCTTAGTTCTGGTTCCATCATCATCAAATGGGAAATGATTTTTGAGCCACATTCTGATATTTAAATGCAACTATATTTTGGAAAGCCCTCTTAAAGCTCTGAGGATTTACAAGTGTGGCAGACACTCTTGTTCATCTGTTCAAAGGTCATCCCACCTTTGTTCTTTGCTAAAAGAATCTCAATTATGTACTGCACAGCACTGTCACCAGCCCTAGCAAATATATCACTATTGGTCTAATCTAATCATTGAGAGATACTAATTTCCCAGTATTGCTCTCACCCAAGTGTTTCCATGTTACTCTCATCTGGCTAATTAAAGAGAATAGGAGGTCACCTAGGATTTTAAAGGGAAAGAATTCTGTTCTCAAATGTGAGCTGAAAGAAGATCCTTACCTTCCTAGTCAACCACTGCATCCCCATTTTGAATGAAGCCATACTGACCAAAATAAATTTTTCTACTAAGGAAGGCAGAACAGAGAGTTGAAAGAGTTTGGGTCTTAGATATGAAGTCACTGAGAAGTGAAGAAATAGTAACAACTACCAAAATCTACCACTAGTTTTCAGTGAGAAAGACAAAACTATGATTTACTATAATAGTAGTTGAGATTTCTATTATCTACTGCCAAATGCATTCTAATAGATGAGACAAGTATTATATTTATATGCATATCCTTGTATCCACTCCAGCATGAGAAAATGAAAGCATGGTAAGTAGTTTATGTAGGGCCAATACCTGAAATTTTTAACTAAAAACGCATAACTCTCCAGGTTCTATGTACTCCATGCTACTGTGTACTAAACTGTGTCTATACGTATACTTTCAAGGAAATTGTCAAATCCATATTCAAATAAGTACGTGATCCAAAATAGATTAATATCTTGTCCCATCTGATCTTTTGTTTGTGCCAGCATGTAGTAGGTGCTGGATAAGTATTTGAGACCTAATTGAATGAATAAAGGAACAATGTCAACATTTGCTTTTTCTGTGATAGAGAGTTGCTAAAACCTGAGATTTTAATAGTGCAAAGACACATTTCCTCACCTTTAAAAGCTTGCATATAGAAAAGAAAGAAGTATAGAAAACATCTTGTTTTGGCGTGGTGATTGCTAAGATAGATTTGCACAGAAATTCTATAGAAGATGCTAGACAAAGACTGAGTGCTATACCAATAGGAAAGGAAGGATACTTCATATACTCTAGACTTCTTCAGCGGTTAGTAGAAATCCACTCCAGAGAAACATCAAGAGTCTGAGTTTCATTAAACTAAGACAAGGGAATCATTTCCCAATGTGATAGGTTGTATAATTCTAACACCCCCCTAACTCCCCACCCCTGCTGTATTCCTGTAACCTGTAACATTTTAAAGAAGAATGTAATAGATTTTCACTCAAAGTCTTCAGAAGGAACTAACCCTGACAACAGCCTGATTTCAGACTTCTATTCTCTCGAACAGTGAGAAATTAAGTATCTATTGTTTTATACCACCCAGTTTGTGGCAATTTATTATTGTACCCTACAGGAAACAAACACAAACAAAGGATACTGGCTCCACAGGAAGGTTCATAAAGGTCTCATAAAGAAAAAAAAATGTGAGGTTAATTTACAAAATGTTTTAAGATTATTTTCTTGGTTCATTCAAACGTAAAACTAACAAAAAATCAATAAAAAATATTTCAAACCACTTCATATACACAATATTTTTGAAAGGTCAAGAGAAATCCACACAGGTTAAAACACACATAGAGAAAGACAGAGAGAGACACACAGAGAGAAGCATATATCTGAGTTTTCTTAAACTAGGAGGAAGAGTCCAGTACCAAGTGGTCCCATGCTTGCTGTTGGAATGCAAACTCAGAACTGAAACTGAGGACACCACTAGATCTTATTTGAAAACAAATTTTATGCCTATTCTCTTCTTGATATAGAAAGCCTGAAAGGAAGCATTGAGGTCAAAAAGCTAACATGACTTGGAAACTCATGGAAGAAAGACACTCATCCTTTTAAAGGAGTTATATACCATTGTATTTCATTTTTTAAAGATTTTATTTATTCATACACACAAGAACAGGGTGTAGGCCAGATCTGTGGGGGGCTGAGAGGATTCACCAGACAGAGTAGGGAACAGAACAGGCGGATTTACTGAAACACACTGCTGAGGGGAGCAACAGGAAAGACAGGAGAGGTCTGCTGCACCATATGTGGGTCAGCTCCCTGGCTAGGGATCGAACTCATGCTGAAGTGGGTGGTTGATATCTTGATAGCACTGAGATTTTATCCCTTGCACCACCAGGAAGGCCCTATCATATATTTCTAGCTGAGAACTCTTGCCATATAGTTTTGCTTTTATTAACAGCTTCCCATCCTTAGTGACACAGATTATACTTCACATTAATTAATTCTATTGTTCAATTTGGATATGAAAAAGGTTAACTTATGGACATTTTCTATGTAACAAATAATTGCAAAGTGCACATCAGGAATATAATGATTGTTACAAAGTATATGAAATAGTTCAATAATAATCAACTGAATCGCATACAAAGAGAAGCAGTTACATGCTGGGTTTTAAATTTAACAAGATATTTTAAACAATTATAAAAAGGTAGTTAACAGCTGTTGAGAAGCTGGCAGGGTGGTAACCCAGAAGTTTGGCAAGATTCCAAAATGAAATTCACATCTGTACTACATATTCCTTAGTTCTGTTTCTCAGTAGCTCCAGCTATAAGGAAGGCCCAAGGACTTGCCCTCTCATAAAAAGATCCATTTATGGTGCCCCTCATTTGGGAAGTCCTTATAGATACCATGCATTGAAATCAGGGATAATTCTCATTATGCTCCTGAATAATTATTGTTCTTTATTGTCAGTGAACAAGTAAAGATTATTCAGGGTTCAATTTCTCAGCTGAGGTAAAAAATACAGCTGAGGTTTGACCCTCTGGAAAAGATTTGTGCCTGGAAACTAAAGGATTTTTACTGTTATCCCCTCTTTTCAGATTTCTCCATGCCCAGGCTCTAGATTCAGTCACTGCCTTTAACATATTGCAAATGTTGTTTTAGCCTCATCTTGGCAAATATGGAACATGATCAAAAGAGCATGAGGGAGGAGCCTCCCCGGTGGCGCAGCGGTTGAGCGCAGGGTTGCGAAGCTGCCCGCGGCCTCTCCGGCGCCGGTTCGATCCCCGGCTGCTCCCCGGCCACGGGGGGAGGGTCCCACATGGCGCGTAGACCTCTCCTGCCGCCCGCTGCTCCCCTCAGCAGTGTACTTCGGTCCTTCTGCCTGCTCTGCTCCCCGCTCTGGCTCTGGTGGATTCTCTCACCCTCCTGCACTTCTGACTGTCCTCAGTGCATGTATAAACCAAACAAACAAGCAAATAAATAAATAAATAAAACATGCCTCTATAAAACAAAACAAAAAAATTTTAAAAAAAGAGCATGGGGGAGAGTCCTTGAGATCATAGAGTCGTGATCCCATCTTATCACAGCAGGTTAGTACTATCAAAGCACATATTTTTTTTTTTTTTGAGTATTTACTAGTGCCAGTCACTGGGTAAATACTGGGTAGGCACTGGGTTTTCGGTATTAAGATGGACACTGTGGTAGACGGTGCTGTTTTCCCTAACATTGGGACCTTACTATCACCTCTCCAAACTGTCCTTGAGATCATGTCTTCTTACCCACTGGCCATCTTGAATCCTTGGGCTTTTAGAATGTGCTACAAAATCATCAGCACTGGAATTTGTTTCAACCTGTACATTTAAAGAAACATTTTGATGGGACTAGATGTTTCCAAACCCAGTACTTTGGGGAAGGGTAGCTAGAATTCTCCCATGACCTTGAGCTCCACATGATGATTCATCACTCCTGTTTATAGATGGTCCAAAATAACTACAGAACAAGCAGTTTTAGGACATTTAAAAGGCTACTTTTCCTCAAGGAGTTTTGCATTCAGTCAAAAGGTGAAATTTCGTCCACATCTATAATAGTGAACACCAAGTTGCTAACTTGCCTACCTTTCTACATTCTATGTAATTACTTACATTCAACTAAAAACGAGCAAACACACCAACAAAAAGTGGTGATAGAGATGTTTTAATTTACTTAGGAATTTACCTAGGAATTTTTCTTGAGATTCCAGAAATGTTTATGAACTAAAAGAACTGTGGTGATTTCACATAGTCCTAGAAGGCCTCCCCGGTGGCACAAAGGGTTAAGCACAGCACTGTCGAGCTCTCTGCAGCCACTGCACCATGAGTTCAGTCCACGGCTGGCCAGGGAGCTACCCTCATAGCACAGCAGATCTTTCCTGTCTCACTCACTGCTCCCTCAGCTGTGTATTTCAGTCCTGTTCTGTTGCCCACTCTGTCTCTGGTGAATCCTCTCACTGCCCGCACCTCTGGCCTGTACTCTCTTCTTGTATGCATAAATAAATAAATCTTTTAAAAAATAACATAGTACTAGAGTTATGTTCATTTTTTTAAGATTTATTTATTTATGCATACAAGAACTGGGGTACAGGCCAGAGGTGTGGGGGTTGAGAGGATTCACCAGAGACAGAGTGGGGAATAGAACAGGCAGACTGACTGAAATACACTGCTGAGGGGAGCAGTGGGAGAGACAGGAGAGGTCTGCTGCACCATGTGGGTAGGTCCCTGGAAGGCCGGGGATCAAATTCATCTGCAAAGGCTGCGAATAACTTCATAGTGCAGTGCTTAACCCCTTGCACAACCAGGGAGGCCCTAGAGTGTTAAGTTCTTAAATCAAAATAAAAGCAGCTAAACTTAACAACATGCAAAGCTTCTACCACACCCTTCAGCTCTTAACTTCTGATAAAAGCCATTAGCTATATAATGTTGAAGTTGTGTCAAACTGCTCTAGCACCACTTTTAGGAAGCACAGATATGCTGAGCTTTTACATATATTTGTTTCAGGGCCTCCCTGGTGGTGCAGGGGGTAAAGTCAGTGCTATCAAGCTATCCCATAGCCACTGCAGCATAATTTCAATCTCCAGCCAGGGACCTATCCCACATGGCAGAGCAGACCTCTCCTGTCTCGCCTGCTGCTCCCCTCAGCAGTGTATTTCGGTAGATCTGCCTGCTCTGCTTCCCACTCTGTCTCTGGTGACTCCTCTCACCCTTCTGCACCTCTGGCCTGCACCCCAGTTCTTGTATGCACAAATAAAAATAAATCTTTAAAAAAAGAATATATTTGTTTCATACTCAACAATAATACCCACCTACATTTTCTTTACAGAAAGCATATTTTCCACTGTCTCCTCTTAAAAAGTTTAAATAAAATTTTTCCTAGCTTTTAAAAAAAAGACTTAAGGGATTTAAAAACCTTCTCAATAGTCTACTTTCCTTCATTTAATGTACAGCTTTATTTAGTTATTTAAATACCTTCTTATAAATAATGCTCAAAAAGTCCAGGCTTCAAATTAAACCAGTAACAACTATTATCTTGAGATAAAAATAAATATTAACTGTTCATGGGAAATATTTGGCACCTGGATTTTATCAGGCAACTATCTTCCAAAAGATGTCTATGAAAGTCTTTCAAAGACATAAAACAATAGGAATAGATCACTGTATTTATCATCATCACTTGCTTCGTTTATTCCCTGAAGTTAATTTTGTTCTACCTAATGACATTTTAATTAAATACACACTGCAAGTAGGTCAATGTTGTTACATGTTGGGTCAATATAGTTATGAATCAATTTATATTTATAATGATTCTCTTGCTTCAGTCTAACAAAATTTAGTGGGCTATAAATTAAAGCACAACTAAACTGTCTCTTACAAATAGGACTAAAAATTTCCAAGACATAATATTCAAAGTAGGCTAATATTCAATGAGAAGAATTGCGAGTTGGTTTGTTTTACATATATGCGTGTTTACATGTGCATGCATGTGTTTATATGTGTATTTTTACAAATACAACTAAGCTATCCTTAAATGAAATGGAGTGATTTATTGGGGGAAAATTCATACAAACCCCCCAAGGTTTATGCTTTCTCAAATCAAGAGAGAATAACATTAAAGGACACAGACAGTGGTGATGACAATATTGACTTAAGGAAAATCTAAGTAATCACCAGTTGTATACATAGAATCTCAATTACATTATTTCACTACATTACCAAGAATCATTGTGACCCTCGCTGAGAGATGGTGTCCACAGGTAAAACTTCAAGAGCATCCAGCCAACTAGCAGTTTCCATCAACTCAACCATTGCATTTCAACCACTCAACTGAATGTTTGCCAGACATTCAGAAATATTCAATAACATTAATGACTTCATGTTCCTTGATCATTCAAAAATAATAGCAGATTCATGTGAAAAGAAGAGTTTGACATTGAGGAAAAGCCTGAGCATCCCTTTCTTGGTCACTTGTATATTAGGATATGCTCCAAGATGCTAAAATGACCAAAATTATATATATATATATATATATATATGTATGTATATATACATATATATATTTATGAAATGTTTAAAAGTATATACATACATAGTTTAGGTTTTATTTATCAAAGTTAAAACCAGTTTTTCTGGAGTATGGGAAATAGTAAATGGATCTTTTCTTCCACAAATCCCTTTTACTAAATGCAAAATTGACTTTTATATCTATTGAATTGTTCTTTTTGCATCACAGATTTTTATTTGAATAAAAGCAACTAGTTTAGGATACTCCCTGGTGGTGTAACACATTAAGTCTCAGCACTATCAAGCTATATTGCCAGCCACTGCAGCTTGAGTTAGATCCCCAGCCAGGGAGCTAACCCACATGATGCAGCAGAGCTCTCCTGTCTCACCCGCCACTCCCCTCAGCAGTATATTTCAGTAGATCCACCTGTTCTGCTCCCCACTCTATCTCTGTTGAACCTTTCACCCCCCACAACTCTGGCCTGGACGCTAGTTCTTGTATGATAAATAAATAAAATAAATCTTTTTTTTTAAATAAAGTAGCTAGGATATCTAATGATAAGCAAAGTATCATCTAGAAGACAGCTTTATGTCTAAAATTTTAGGAAGCAAGGCCTAGAAATTTGTTTATTCAATAAGTTCAATAATATAGTATAAGCAGGCTTATACTGTATTAGGTATTAAGAAGAGCTACAGGTAATATAAAAGTAACAATTCAAAGCATTTGAAACAGAAACTTGCTGCTTTCATGAAAATATATATCTACTGGGAAAAATAAGAGGCACACAACTATGATGTAAAGATATAAATGCTGGGCCTCCCCGGTGGCGCAGCGGTTGAGCGCTGGGTTGTGAGACTGCCTGCAGCCTCTGCAGCACCGGTTCCATCCCCGGCTGCTGGACGAGGGTCCCACGTGGCGCACAGACCTCTCCTGCCGCCCGCTGCTCCCCTCAGCAGTGTACTTCGTCAGTCTGCCTGCTCTGCTCCCCGCTCTGCCTCTGGTGAATTCTCTCACCCTCCCGCGCTTCTGACTGTACCCAGTGCTTGTATAAATAAATAAATAAATGAAAAATATAAATAAAATAAAACTTTAAAAAAAAAAAGATATAAATGCTAAGAGCCAAGAAAATTCAATACAGGGCAATACAGATATAGGTCATGAAGAAGGTAGTTGTTACTACCTTTGGAAAGTTCACATATGCCCTTGGCATCCATCATGAATACTCTGCACATTTACGTTTTGTTATGTAAGTCAAATATTTTCTAATTTTTGCATGTGTAATTTTAAAGAGTATTAACAATTTGACAAAAGAGAAAAAAATATGAGAGGTGGAAAGAGGAAGTCAGTTATCTGTTCTCTAAAGTCCTCCCCCAGAGAATAAACTCAATGTTGTACAAAGTTTAGTTACTGTGTTTATTATTAGTAGTAGTATTATTCCTAAAATTGTTAAGAACTATTCCTCCAAATCTGCACCAAGGTATAATTGAGACATCTATCTTCTGAATAAAAGTTCAATGTTTCACAAGTTACATTTTTTAGAATATTCTGTGAAATATTTGTGTTAGGATTATATATTAAAAGAAAATTTTCTTTCATTGTCAAACATTTGGGAATTGGGGGTGAGAGTGGGGCAGTAGTTATTTCCTCAAGAAAATCTGTAAACTTTTCTGAGACTTTAATATAATACTCAAACCAGTGGTTTTGTTGAACCCACTAGACCACAGAAGTATTTTTCTCTCAGTTCACTGAAACATAATTTTACTTTATCATTTTTCCTTCCTACTCCTTGAGTGTAGATTTATTTATTTACATTTTGTTGAAGTAGCATTGCATTATAACACTAACTTTGAGATTTGTATTGCTGAGAATAAGCATGTGTATACTATATTCAGTTCACCTCTAAAAGTCCAAATCTATCCTTTACCCTATCATTAAAGACTTTTACCTGATTTACAATCCCTTTTTTTTCATTTCTTTTGATAACCAGTAGCTGGTCTTATAGTCCAAAGTTTATTTCTGTTTTATTTAGTTCATCTATTTGCTTATTTTACTTCTATATATGTGAACGAAAACAAATGGTGTTTGTCTTTCTCTTTCTGATTTATTTCTCTAAGCACAATACCCACTTGATCCATATATGTTGCCAGTGGCGGGATTTTTGCCAGCTGTCTTTTTTATATATATCTGATAGTATTACATTGTGCAAATATATCACATCTACTTTATCCAGCCATCAGTTAATGGACAGGTAGGTTTTTTTCAGTTCTTGATAATCATTAACACTGCTGTGATAAATATGAAGTGCGGGCCTCCCTGGTGGCAGAAGGGGTTGAGCACCACACTGTGAAGCTGTCCGCAGCCTCTGCAGCACGGGTTCAACCATGGCCGGCCAGATGGCGAGAATCCCACATGGCGAGGCAGACCTCTCCTGTCTCACCCGCTGCTCCCCTCAGCAGTGCATTTTGTCAGTCTGCCTGTTCTGTTCCCCGCTCTGTCTCTGGCGAATCCTCTCACCATCCCGCGCATCTGGCCTGTACCCCAGTTCTTGTATAAATAAATAAATCTTTAAATAAATGAATAAATAAATAATATGGAAGTGCATATTTCTCTTTGAATTAGCTTTTCTGTATTTGTTAGACATCTACCCAGAAACTGAAAAACTGGAGAATACGGAATTTTGGTTTTCAATTTTTTTGAAGAACTCCATATTGCTTTCCATAATGGCTGCACCCTTTCATAATCCCACCAACATACATAAAGGTTAAAAACTTAGATGTAAGATCTGAAACCAGAAAATACATAGAAGAAAATAGGCAATAAATTCTTTTAGACGACCCTCAGAAACTTGAATCCTAGTAAGCAAGGAAAACTAAGCAAAAATAAACAAATGGGACAATATCAAACTAAAAAGTTTCTGCACTTTTTTGATGCAAGGAAAAGAAACTTGTATCCCCCCAAAAAATCATACTGAATGGGAGAAGATATTTATACTTCATATATCCAACAGAGGTAATATCCAAAAAATAAATAAATATATATAGAGAGAGAGAAAGAGAGAAAGAATTCATTAAACTCAGCAGTAAAAAATAAAAAAATAGGGCCTCCCCGGTGGCGCAGCGGTTGAGCGCTGGGTTGCGAAGCTGCCCGCAGCCTCTGCAGCGCCGGTTCGATCCCCGGCTGCTCCCCAGCCACCGGAGGAGGGTCCCACATGGCGCGCAGACCTCTCCTGCCGCCCGCTGCTCCCCTCAGCAGTGTACTTCGTTCCTTCTGCCTGCTCTGCCCCCTGCTCTGGCTCTGGTGAATTCTCTCACCCTCCCGCGCTCCTGACTGTACCCAGTGCTTGTATAAAAAAAACAACCAAATAAATAAATAAAACATGCCTCTATTAAAAAAAAAAATGCTTTAAAAAATAAATAAATAAAAAAATAAAAAAATAAAAAATAAATCTGCCTGATCCAACAACAGTGGATCTTCCATTTCTCCCAAAGAAATACAGATGGTAAATGACACAGGAAGATATTTATCAACTCTTCTTACTAGAGAAAAGTAAACAAAAACACCACTGACACATCGCCCCACACCTGTGACAATGGCTATAATCTGAAAAATAATTTTTCTAAGGTATACAATTTGAACTCCCAAGTGACTTTTGTGAAGTCCAAGACCGGGGGCTAGAATTTGCTCCATGTCCTTTCTTGGCCAAGTCTATTGTAAATGAACAACTCTCAACTCTTTTCCCTCTTCCCTTTCTCTCCAAGACTTACGAGAAAAGCAAATGGCAGAGCACCAGTTTACTAT
The DNA here is from genome assembly GCF_014898055.3 of Talpa occidentalis. NCBI lineage: Eukaryota > Metazoa > Chordata > Mammalia > Eulipotyphla > Talpidae > Talpa > Talpa occidentalis. The sequence continues at coordinate 87,371,615 of NW_023605305.1, forward strand.
AGGTTGTGGCAGTTAAGATTTTTCCAGAAGATCCAGTGCTTTAGCACTAGAGTCACTTTCTTAGGACAGATAGGGAGTGAGATATCTGTCCAGATCCTAAGATGAAGAGAAGATGACTAAAGGAAGATATAAACTGAGGATTATGTTTAGATCCAATATAATTTCCTTGAGTTTGTTTTTCTCTCTGAAATAAGAAATTAAGTGTACTTTGAAACACAGATCTAGAGGAATATATGATCAAGTTAGCAGTTCACACTTGTTCTTGATGGAGAAAGAGCTGAATTCCAAATAGACATGAGGCATGATTTATTGAGATATATTTCATTATGAATCAGCCCAAGATTTCTGCACAGCAGGACATTCCACTGGTGACAGTCTGAGTATTGATTTCACCTTCTATTTCCACTTCATATCATTTTTCTTATATTTCTGTGACTCAACATGATTTTGTTTGAGTAGTCAGGACTAGAGCTAGGATAGGAGAGGATCAGGGAGAGAACTTCAATGGTAATTAGTAATTGAGATAAATAATATTTAAAAAATTAATGCAAAAAATCCATGACTGACAAACCATCAGAATTCTGAATAAAGGCAAGATCCAAAGAGTGATTTTTCTTTTGCTTTAGGCTCCAGCATGGCTCAGCAAGGTGCCAGTAGATGCCTCTTTAATCAGAATTTCCCTGGGTTCGCATTTCGTCAGCTTCACACTGGAGAAACTTAGCATGCAGTAGCTGATTTTTATATAACCTATATGAACAAGCACAGTTGAACACAAAAGGTTTAATTCAGTCACTTAAGGTGTTATTGTGTCAACAATTATTTAGTTATTAGCACACAGAGGCTAGAGTCAGCTGATTTTCTCTAACCTATTTGTGAATAGACTAAAGTGACAAGATCAATTGAAAATATAAATATTGCTTATTAATGTTCTTTTAGAAACTTTATAGCACAGAAATGTTAACACAGGTCAAAGAAGGGATGGCAGATTCTAAACACTTCCCACTGTCTTTTCCTCTCTCAGAGTAAACATTATTTCTAGCAAATGAAAAGCAAAAATCATGATGCTAACTTTTCTTCTTTTATAAACATGTTAGACCTGTTTTGATCATTATTCTAGAGTTTAGAATGACTTGGTTAATTTTGGCTAAAATAAATTTATGAACCATTGTTCTACTGCCCTCTATCGTTAAACAGTGAACAATAATGCCCTTGAGCAAGGTGAAATATCTTTTACAAGCCAACATATATATATATACATATGTATCTTTCTTCTCTGTATATATTACCTATACATTTACTGGTAAGCTAGACTATTCCCTAGAAGGCAATATATAGTTTGTCTTTGGAAATACAAAATCCATGAGGAAAAGACTGTACTTTGACATATACACTTCAGCACACAATATAACATATTAAGATTAAAAATAATTTAATAAAAATAATATACTCATATTAAAAAATAACTGTACAATATAGAAATATAAAAAGAAGGCAATAAAAGTCCCCCACATTCTATACTCAGATATAAGCACAAACATCTGATGCTACCTTCCTAGAGTTCACTGTACATAATTTTACTTTTAAAATGTCACAAATATTTCTAAGTAAACTTTTATTTATACTCAACCTAAATGGCATTTTCTGGGAGTAATGAAAGGAATGCAATGATAAGGGAGTAATGACAAAGAAAAGGTATAGCTGGAAAAAGATAATGCTTTAGGGTAAAGTCATACAATGTCAATTCTCTTCAAATAAATTTTTATCCAATACAAGTGAGTAGGTAAATAAATAAATAAATGGCATCCCCTCTTCTTAATTATTTTTATTGTCTGAGGTGTTCAATTGATTGATCAAATCCTCCATGAGCACCCATGCTGGGAGCAATGAGAACTATCTGATAAACTACCAGATAACCTATGAGAAGCATACAAGAAATAGCCAACGAAAGAACGTGAACAGCAATATGTTCTGGTAAAAATTAATTGTAGTTAAAGAAATGAAATGCAGCACAGCAGCAGCTGTCATGCAGCTCATGTCTACTGTGAGGATGGTTATGAAAAGCTTCTCCATGCTGGAAAAGACATGAATGGAGAAAGGACAGACTGACATTATTGCAGATGCCAGGGGAAGAATGAGTAAAGTTAACAGTGGGTTGTACTATAAGGGGAACAAACATGATTCTTACTGAGAACAGCAATAAATCAAAACCAGACAACTGACCTGCCTCACTCTAGACTGTGTGCTCCTTAACCACAGTAACTATTTCATAGTGTTTGTGGCATTCCCAAATCAAGATGTAGTATACAATGAACAAGAAATGTAGGAAAGGAGAGGAGGCAGGAAGGGAAAAAGTAACATAGGCGGGGAAAAAGCAGAGAGATTGCTGGGGGAAAAACAAGAGGATAGAAAGAACAAAGGAGAAACAAAGAAGAAAAGGAGGGAGAGAGGGAGTGTTAGAGAGAAGAATCAAATGTAATAATGAGAAGTACTGTAATCATATATTCATATGTGTGCTGTTTTATTGGACAGAGAGCACAGCTAATAAAAATGCCATAAATGCAAAAAAAATTAAATTCAATATTTAACACACCTAGGCAGAGACTGAATTTTGAGCAGGTGACTGAGAGGATGAAAACATAATTTGGCCTTGGGTGGTATGTGCAGGTGCACAATAAATAAATGTTGACATTCCCTGATCATGCAGAATGGTATTTGTAATAACACATTATTGCTAATGATAATCTCCCTGTAATTGTAATGTACAAGGTAACATTTCCAACACTCCCCAGCCTGCTTAATTGGTCTGCTATTCACTCATCCATTTATTCATAGAATAAACATTCATTGTACATCTTATGTGTGAGGGGCATTGTTTCAGATCTAATAAGAAATAAAGATATTTTCTTTACATATGCACTTGTGCTTGCACCTTACTCCAAAAAGGATTTAAGGCAAGGAAGTGTGATTAATAAACGTTTGTTTCTCTTGGAAGATGATAATCCCCATAAGGAAGGATATGCATGCATAATAAAACAAAACAAAATAAAAAATGAATCATCCTAAGAAGGCTCAAAGGAGGCTGAGACGAATTCCAAATTTTAAGATTGAGGAAGTCTTCATGAAGTATATGTTTTCATAGCAGAGACATGAAGGATGTACAAAATCCTAAGAAGAAACATAAACCTACTGAGGAGAGCCCATACAAACTGAAATAGTGGACCAGAAATCACTGGTTTCAAGGAATGACAAAACATTTGATGTGCCTACAGCCCAGGTGAATAGTCCCTAAGGCAATGGGGATATGGATGTACTTGCAGAGCTGGATAATGTTAGAAAATTAGAGGATCAAATTATTGATGGAATGGAATCTGAATTTCATTTTCAGTAAAAACAAAAGATTTTTGGTCAAGAGGGAGGAAATCAATCATCACATTTAATAAATGAATGCTAATGTACCAAAATGAATATGGATATGACAGAAGTCAGACAGCATACAGAGAAGGCTACTGTATTATTTCAAAGCACCGGTAAAGTCTTTAATTAGGCTTTTGTGATGGAAAAGAAAAAGAATCAACTAGATTTAGTGACCAATTTTACAAAGTAAAATAGTTACAAGAGTAAGTATAAGGAGATATAAGCTAAGAAAATATTTCTAGCTTTCATAAACAAGAGGTCAGTGATTTCAAAAGAATCTTAGATTTCAGACAAACTACTAATTAAATTGTTTGGTATAATGATTTCTTGAACTAATAAAGTGTTCAAGAGACGATAGCATACATAGAACTGTAAATAGGGATAAAAAGATATTAAGTCTGCAGGTAGATTTGCAAGTCATCTTCAGCAAGGAGATTTTAGTTCATCTCTCTGGATTGAAAGAGATTTCCTGGGGGAGGGCAGCTGAGCTAGAAGAAATTAGGAGTGAAGGTAAAACCTGGAGAATACATATATTTGAAAAGCAAATAAAGGGAAAAGGCAGGAAGAATAAAGATAAAGAAGGGATGGTCAGACATATAGGAGGTACAATTATGATTTATTACTGATATATGTTGCAGGTTATTAAAAGAGACATTTTCATTATATTAGATATATGTTATCTTATTCTATTAGGAATGATGTGACCTTGAGTAGCTAGCTTGATTTTATCTATGGGCACTATTATATTCTTTGTTCTATGGGCACTATTATATTCTTTGTTCTATGGAGAAGTTAAAGGTGAAAGTGTGACTTACTTCTTCTGTGTATTTATTTAATTTTATTTATTAAAATATCATGCATTAAATTGACTTTTTGGGTATCTGTTTCTCTGCATTTAAAGTATAAATATATTCATATATATGAAGGCATCACCATAATCAATCTATGCAACAATTCCATCACTCAGAAAATATCTTCATTCTAGCCCACTTTGCAGTCATACTTTTCTCCATTTATTCTATCAGGCACTCATCCATTCTCCATACCACAGTTGTGTTTTATTCCAGAAAATCTTATAAATGAAAACAACCATTATGTAATTTTTAAGACTAGTGTCTTTCACTCAACCTAATTCCTTTGAATACATGAATGATTCTATATCCACCGATACAGTACATTCCTTTTTATTTCTGAGTAGTATTCCATTGTATGGACATACCAGTTTATCTATGTACTCATAGAAGTACCATTTGCATTTTTTCCAGTTTTGGACAATTATCAATAGAGTTCCTATAAACACTCATGCACAGATTTTTGTATTACTGTAACTTTATTTCTCTTGAGCAAACATCCAGGAAAGGAATTTCTGGCTCATAATATTAGTGAGTAAAGGTTTAAGTATGTAAGAAAATGCTTACCTGCTTTTCTGTGACATTTTGTTTTATGATGAACAAAATATGAAAGTGTAAGATGCTCTACATTCTCAAAAAGTCCATTAATGGCTATTTTAGCTATTCTAATAGGGGTGAAATGATTTTGCATTATGGTTTTTAATTTTTATTGCCCTAATGCTAGTGATGTCAAAAGTCTTTATTTGCTTATTTTCCATTTGGTGAAGTTGTGTGAAGTACAGAGGATATATTTTATATAATATCTTAATACCTGGCTCTATGTTTTTCCATATCTTTATGTTTCCTTGCATTTTTTCTCCTGCCTGGTTTTAAATCTATTCAATCTTTCTCTGCTGTATGTCCTTTTATAAGTCACCTTGCATATTCCTCTAACAGGTTCAGTGGGTAGAAAGAGAAAGAGAAAACACAATTATAATAGTTAATATATCAAAGAAATAGTATTTTTTCTCAGGATTCAAAAGTATGGAAAGTATAAATTCTCCTGGGGCATATCTAGTTCACCCAATTAGATTTATAGTTATGTAGTTATATGAAGGGAATTTGGGAGAGGGTTTATCAGGAACAAACCTCATGTCATTACCTCTTTATAAATGGGGTTATTTTTATGAGTAGTAAAGACAGGATGGGATAGGAACTATTCTAATCAATGTAATTCACATAAAATATGTGAGTGGATCAAGATGATGTGGTACACCAGGGAATACTACTCAGTAATCAAAAAGATAATCTCATGCTATTTGTGCAACATGGATGTAACTGGAAGGAATTATTCTAAGTGAAGTGAACAGAAAAAGAACAAATACCGGGGGGTTTCATTTACATGTGGAATCTAGAGAAACCAAACAAAGAATCAGACAAAGATAAACTGTACGGCTGACCACTGAAAGCAAACTGTAGAGCTGAGATATTAAGGAGGGGAAGGAAAAAGTAGAGAGGGAGATTAGAAAACAGGTGGGGAAGAGAGCATGGTGCACAGTGGTGGAGGACCACGTGCATTTTGGTGGTGGGAAAACTATAGTGACCACACCTGAGGGAAGAAATACTGTAATATGAAAAAACAAACAAGGCTGTTCAAAAAATAAAAATAAAATAAAAGCTTGTGATGTTATACATTCAAACAAAATGCTTCATGTTCCTTTCTAGAACATGCTGTTTTGATGATTATAATAGGAGACCTGGAAGCCTTGGGGTAAGAGCCGCCTTATAAATAAATATCACTATTCCCCCAGGCTCTGCAGAGAGGTTGTAGAACATCAGCCAAAGTTTAATTAAAGAGACTCAGAGTATTGCTGACAACTGTCTCTTGCAGCTTTCCTCTGGGTGCTTGAGGAACTGTCCAGCAAATGCATTGCTAAAAACCAATGTGGCATTTATGCTGTAATTAGCACAAATAAACCTGTAATAACATGGCAGACCTATGACTTCCACGTCACACTTTCTTTCATATCACTGGCTGCTACTTCAGAGTAATGAAAATTTTCCAAAAAGATGATAAATATTAAATGCCAAAGATATCCCTTTTTTATTTCCTTACACTGACATTCTGCATCTTAAACTCCAAAAATCAGGTGTCTCAATCTATAAAGGCATTACTTTCTACAAAACTTATCAGATAACAACTTAGAAAATTATATAAGAATAAATACAGTTTAGCAAGACTAAATGAAAGACAGGTCAGAGAACTGGGTTGGGATCCTAAAATATTTCTCATTCAAATCTTGGTAATTTTCCAACTCTTTAACATGTACTTTAGGCAATAATTTCCATTACAACTTCATCAGATTTTTATGGGAAGGGAGAACTGCCAGGGAAAAAATACTGTAATGGTAATTTAAAACATAATGGTAATAATTTGTCTTTATAAATAAAATTAATGGTATCTTTATTTTGCTTGTGGTTTTTACTGGGGAAAAGTAATGCATTTCACTGAGTTTATTTAAATTATCTTTAAGAGGAGTACTGTCTCTGAAAGCTTTAAATCAAACTTTAATTTAGCATCTATTCATATATATATATATATATTTTTTTTTTAAAATGCTTGCTGACACTAACTTTTTTTACATTGAATAACTGCTTAATTTTCCCTGAAAATACCTTCTTGTTAATCAATATTTAAATAAAAATGCCATTTTATATTAATATCTTGCCTGTGGCCAAAATTCCAAGTTACTATTTGCTGGAGATAATTAGAGGAATAATGAGATATCATATAGTCTTTCTTAAAATTCACAAAGCACTTTACAATCATGACTTCAATGTTTTTCTATGCACTAGAAAGCTTATGCAGCAATTACTCAGTCTCTTCCATTTTCCGGTGATGCTTCATCATTGCAAAGAGGGAAAAAGAGAGAACACAATTTGAGCAAGAAGGTAAGGTCTTGCATGCTAAAGAAAACAAAATGAGGACAAGAAAGCAAAGACAAGTTTCTGTTAGACTCTGAGCTACTGTGAGGGAACCCAGGCAGGCAAGTCAGAGTGAAAGATCTCAAGGGTTTGCCTTGATGCTTGCAAAATGTCAGGATGAGGCAGTGAGCAAGGGACAGGACATGAGACTTAAAAAGGGCCTGGCGTGACTGCAATCCATAAAGAGATTTGATACTGGGACAGCAATCCTTCCTTTCTCTTCTGTTTCTTAAGGTTATATAAACCTATGGTAATAAACAATACACATGTCTACAACCCATACTAAAATTGTTTGGTGAATACTGAAAATTGAATCATTAGTGCCAGATAAGTAGGAAATTAGAATGATTCAACATTTCCTTAGAAATAGCATCAGCCTCTTAGAATACTCTTTATAGAGATAATTATTAAGCTTTATCTTTTATTATAGGTCAGTACTCAAAGCAGGGTTTCTGGATCAGCTGCCTCAGTAACACCTGGGAACTTAGAATTACAAATTCTCAGGCTATCCTTCAAACCTGGTGGATCAGAAACTGCTTAGGGAGTTCAATAATCTACATTTTAAAGAACCACTGTTGAAGGTAAAACTACAACACTGGTAATCTAGAGGTAGCTTTCCATTCATTTGTTCAACTGTTTATTGGGCATCTGCCAAATGTCAGACCCTAGGGATATTATGAATATTGTAACACTGTGAACCTGACATTATGAAATTTATAGTCTAGAGACAACAGACAAACAAAATCTAAGCAAATAAACACAAGTAAGGACTACTAAGGAATCAAACTAACTGCTGGAAAAGGAATATTTAAGAGTGAACTAACCAACAATTCTAGGAGCTTCCTTGAAAACACAAAATCTTAGACCACATCCCAGACTTACTATATCAGTCAGTCTTTGAACAATGTCTCCAGGTAAGAAATAAATTGTCAGTACAATCAGAAACACTAATGCAAAGTAAAAGAAAAGAAATCTCTTTCTTAGGATGACAAGTTCCAGTCAGGTGAATTTTCATATGAACGCCCAAAACCAAAAAATCTTAGAGTCTATTCTAGAGTCTCTATGCAAATTAAACATTTACTCCCATGCAGCCAGATTTAATCCCCTCAAAACTTAATGAAGACATTTACTCTGCAACTTGCTGTTATTAATAACATGAAATCAAGGACCATTAATAATCAGCTTTTTTTTTGGTCAGAGCATACTAGAATACCTGTTACAAATAACTTCAAGAAAACATAATTTATTGACCTTTATTATATTTTGATAACAGGCTGTGAGGTCATCTAATTAGTTTCATGCATGGATTTTATATGACCACTGATGATTAGTCTGACTGTGGTAAGAAAAATTGGGTGATTAAGATAAATAATTTTTAAAGTTAATTTCAATATTTTGTTAGAGGTTTTGACAGTACTGATACATTTTGTTCTTATAATAGACGAGGTATAACTCTACTCAAAAATGGGGGTTGATAAATTCCAGAAAGTTCAGCTTTTTCTAGTTTTAAGTTCACATGTATTATTTATTTATTTATTTATTTATTTATTTATTTATTTATTTATTTATTTATTTAAAAGATTTTGTTTTATTTATACAAGAGCCGGGGTACAGGGCAGATGTGCAGGAGGGTGAGAGGATTCACCAGAGACAGAGTGGGGAACAGGACAGGTAGACTGATGAAATACACTGCTGAGGGGAGCAGCAGGCAAGACAGGAGAGGTCTGCTCACCATGTGGGTTGCTCTGAGGCTGGTGGGGATCAAACCGGCACTGCAGAGGCTGTGGAGAGCTCACAGCACTGCACTCAACCGCCTGCGCCACCAGGGAGACCCCACATGTGATATTTAATTTTTGAAATACAAACAATATGAGAAAAGGAAAGGAGAAAAAGAATGAAAATCTGTAAAATAAATAAAATAATAGTGTGAATAGTTCTACCTACAGATAACTAATATAAGATGTCTACTACTTATCTAAGCACTATATCATAAGAAAAATTCTGTAAGGTGTGTATTCTCACATACCATTTTTCAGGTGTAAATCCAAAGAGATTAATGATTTCCCAAGTTCTGTATAGTAGAACACAATGTCAGGGCAAGGTGGCAAGAGGTAGGGATAGTTATTAATCTGAAACACAGAATTTAAACTCAATGTTGTATGATGCTAATGAACTACTTGGAATACAGTGTTTTCACAAAAATAAGTTGCCTTCTTATATGCAATCAATGAACTAATGGAAGAAGAAATTAAAGAAGCCACCCCATTTACAATATCACCAAATAAATAAATAAGCACCAGGGAATTAACCTAACAAAGAGGTAAGGATTTATACAGGCAAAATTAAAAAAACATTGTTGAAAGAAAGAAATGGAAAAATATTCCCTGCTCCTGGGTAGGAAGAAATATGTTAAAATGGCCATCATACCCAAAGCAATTTGCACATTCATGCAATTCTAACGAAAAATCTTTATATGTAACCACAAAAAAACCCAAATAACCAAGGTTCTCCTGACTTAAAAAGGGGAAGAATGGCAGTAGTATACTTTTAGACTTCAAACTACACTATAAAGCCATAATGATAAAAACAGCATGGTACTGGAACAAAAATAAACACACAGGTTAATGGAATAAAATTGAGAGCCACACACTTACAGACAAGAAATAAAACCACACACTTACAGAAAACTAATCTATGGCAAAGGACTGAAGTATACATACTGGAACAAGGAAACATTCTACAATAAATTGTATTGGGAAAATTGGACTATCACATGCAAGATGAAACTAGACCACTATCTCACACCACACATGAAAATCAACTAAAAGTAGATCAAAGATTTGTATGTAAGACCTGAAACCATAATATACATAAAGGAAAACTTAGGCAAAACACTCCATAAAATAAACTTCAGAAACATCTTTGTGGGTTTGTCTCCAGCAGCAAGGGAAACAAAGGAGGCTATAAACAAGTGGAACTACATCAAACTAAGAAGTTTCTGTACAGTGAGAGAGACAGCAACCAAAATGAAAAGACACCCTACTGGATAGGATAAAAGATATGTATACCATATATATGACATGAGACTGATATCAATGATCTACAGGGAGTGCATACAACTCAACAAAAACATAACAACCCAGTTTAAAAATGGGCAGGAGGGTTAGGGGTAGTGGGAGGCAATAAATAAATAAATAAATAAATAAATAAATAAATAAATAAATAAGCAGAGAGCTAAACAGGCAATTCTCCAAAGAAGATGTGCTGATGGCAAACAGACATAAAAAAATGTTCATCATCACTTATTATCAGGGAGCTGCAAATCAAAATACAATGAAATACTACCTCACACCTATGACAATGGCTCATATCAAACAAAACAAAACAAAAAACAGAAACAAGTGTTAAGGTGGGTTTGAAAAACAGGAACCCCCTTACACTGTTGGTGGGTTCCCCTATGGAAAGAAGTGGGGAGGTTCCTCAAAAGATTAAAAATAGATCTGCCCTACAACCCAGCCATCCTACTAGATATCTCCCCAAAGAACAAAAAAACACACTTTAAAAGGAAACCTGAACTCCTATGTTTATTATAGCATTATTTATAATAGCCAAGATACGGAAACAACTCAAATGTCCCAGAACAGATGAATGAATTGAGACGATGTGGTATATATCTGCGATGGAATACCACTCAGTGATCAAAAAAGATTAACTCATGCCATTTGTGGCAACATGAATGGAACTGGAAGGGATTACCCTATGTGGAACAAGCCAGAAGGAGAAAGATAAATAGTAAGTGGTTTTACTTATATGTGGCATATGGAAAAACCAAACATAGGATCGGAAAAAGATAAACTCTATAACTGATCCTTGAAAGCTGACCATAGATCTGAGGTGTCCAGGACAGGAGAAGGGAGAAAACAAGGGAGGTGAGTCACAGTGGACTATGGTGGAAGACTAGGGTTGCTTTGGTGGTTGGAGAAATATGGTGACCACACTTGAGGGGGGAAAACCTATACTGTGAAAAAATTAACAAGGAAGAAAAATAATAGTAAAGTAATGATGAGAGTTGGTAAAAAAAATATGGGGTTGGGCCTCGCCTGGTGGTGCAGCAGTTGAACACTGGGCTGCAAAGCTGCCCGCAGCCTCTGCAGCACTGGCTCGATCCCAGGCTGCCGGCGAGGGTCCCACAGAGTGCGCAGACCTCTCCTGCCGCCCACTGCTCCCCTCAGCAGTGTACTTCGTCAATCTGCCTGTTCTGTTCCCCGCTCTGGCTCTGGTGAATTCTCTCACCCTCCTGCGCTTCTGACTATACCCAGTGCATGTATAAATAAATAAATCTTTAAAAAAAAAAAATGGGGTCGAAAAAGGGGCGGAGCAACATGGCGGCGAGGAGACGCTGCGAGTAAGATCTCCCATTAAAAAAAGTTAATAGGGAGGAAAAGCGGCAGGTCCCAGTGAGAACTGGGACACGGAAGATAAACGGGTGACTCCAGCAAACTACCCGAAGAAGAAACTGGCCATAAAAGAGGACCAGAAGGGAGGGAAGCGCAGAACCCTGCTCCCCTCCCCCGCCCACAGAGGCGGCACTCTCCGACCGGCAGAGAGGAGGAAAACAACAAACCAAAACGGCCAACAAAAACAAACTACGCAGCAAGCGGGACTGTGAGTGGAAAGGAACTATTGCAGCCACCACACCCCGTGAACGGGAGCTGAGGCGAACCCTGCAGGATCCGCCGCAGCGGTGAGCGAAAGGCTCCGGGCACCATTAGAGAAGAACAAAGACCCCGGGAGACGCGCACACAGCCCGGGCTGCCGGTAAGCCTGCGCGGAAAGCGGCGCGCTCAGCGCTTGAAAAGCAAGTGCAGACCTGGATCACGGCTGCCCAGGTCCCTGAGCATGCGACCTAGGCTTGCGGGGAGACGCGCGGAGGTCCTCACTGAGGTGAAGGTCCCTCCCTGAGTAAGCAGGAACCAGGCGCCCAGGCACGGGAGCGGTGCAAAAGGCGCCATTCCCGCGCCACTGAACTGGGCTACAGCCCACGTCCTGGAACTGAGGGCTTTGAACTGAGACCCGGGGCACGAAAATTCGGGGCGTGGGTTCTCCACGACGGTGGGGCACAAGGCAGACAAAGCACCCCAAAGCTGTTGAGGTGTACCCTACCATTCCCGCTCTGTTCCCTGTCCCACGGGGTGGGGGGAGGCGAAAAACAGCCCCCCAAGGACAATAGGAGAGATCTCTGGCGCCACATAGCGATCAGGAAAAAAAAAGTCACTAACACCCCATAAAACAGGAAATTTCTTAAGACTGCTTGAAAAGGGCAGAAGGCTTCTTGAGGACCCAGTGGCCAGCCGGGAAGTTAGCCCACACCACGCCAGGCCCCTTCCGACCAGCAGTCTGAGCCCACAGAGGGAGCAGGCACCCACGTCCGGGGCAGACCGGGGGCGCAGAAGAGTGTGCCTGAAACCGGAGGCGCAGGGACTGCATCCCGCTTCGCCATTTGAGAACAGGGACATTTCTTCAGTAAAAACTGCCTAAAACCAGCAGAAAGCTCCCCCAGAAGACAGAGATGGCTCCTGGAAGAGCCAGAGGGGAGCGGAGAAGTTCACCCAAGATGTCAGTCAGTCCGAGCAACACAGTGTCCCAACGCATACGACAAATTAGAAAACAGACAGTAGGGAGTAGAAGAACCACACGCAACCTAACAACTCCTCAGGAAAGAAGCACACCACAAAAAGAAAACCACTCCCCAGATTGCAACGACAGCAACTTGGAAGAACTTCTGAGCCTTCCAGAAAGAGAATTTAAAATTGCCATGATTAAAAAAGTGATAGATCAGAAGAAGGAAATTGAGTCCCTAAAGAGGGAAGTAAGAGAAATGCAGGAGATCAAAGAATTAATGGAGGAACTAAAGAACTCTGGGAAAAGCAATGAAAGCAGAATAGATGAAATGGAAGAACGAATAAGTAATCTTGAAGACACAGAAATAAAAAGAACCAAAACAAAAAAGGAAAGAGAAGTACGAAGGAAAAAGAATGAAGAAAGACTTCGGGAACTATCTGACTCCATGAGGAAAGGAAATATAAGAGTTATAGGAATCCCAGAAGGAGAGGAGAGAGATGTAGGAACAGAGAAAATATTCATGGATATAATTGAAGAGAACTTCCCAAATGCGAAGAAGGAGCTGAAAATTGATATACAAGAAGCAAGAAGAACACCAAACTTCCACGACGAAAGGAAAAACACAGCAAGACACATAATAGTAAAGCTCCCAAGAATCCAGGACAAGGAAAAAATAATGAAGCTGACAAGAGGGAAGAAACAGATAACATTCAAAGGAAAACCAATCAGGCTGACATCAGACTTCTCTGAAGAAACACTACGGGCAAGGAGAGAGTGGAGGGACATAGTCAACAGACTCCAAGAAAACAGATGCCAACCAAGAATACTCTATCCCGCAAAGCTCTCTTTCCTCCATGAAGAAAGAATATGGACCTTCCCAGACAAAGAGAAACTCCGGAATTTCATTGCGACTAAACCCCCACTCCAAAAAATACTACAAGAAATCCTAAAGCCAGAACCTCAGAGGGACGAATAACAACGAATGAAGACCAAAAAAAAAAAAAAAGTTATTAAAAGAATAAATAAATAAAATCAAAGGAAAGACAAACATAATGGCAAATACAGATGCTAACATATCAATATTAACTCTAAATGTAAATGGACTAAACTCTTCAATAAAAAGACACAGAGTTGCAGCCTGGATTAAGAAACAAAACCCAACCTTTTACTGTCTCTAGGAAACACATTTAGCTACAAAAGATAAAAATAGGCTCAAAGTCAAAGGATGGAAAACAATCCTACAAGCAAATGGGCCAAAAAAGAAAGCAGGAACAGCTATACTTATATCAGATAAAACAGACTTCAAACTCAAAAAAATAAAAAGAAACCCCAATGGTCACTACATTATGATTAAGGGGACAATACTTCAAGAAGAAATAACACTCATTAACATATACTCACCAAACGAAAGAGCACCAAAATATATCAGACAACTGTTGTCCTCTCTGAAAACAGACATCAGAGAAAACACATATGTAGTGGGAGACTTCAACACACCACTATCAACAATGGATAGATCAACAAGACAAAAAATAAGTAAAGAAACTAAAGCTCTAAATAAGGACCTAGAGCATTTGGGCTTAACAGACATCTATAGAACACTAAACCCCAAAAAAAAAACGGAGTACACATTTTTCTCAAGCGCACACGGATCATTATCCAGGATCGATCACATACTGGGGCACAAGACAAACATCAACAGATACACCAAGATTGAAATCATACCAACCATCTTTTCTGACCACGAAGGCATCAAACTAGAAATAAATCATAAAAAGAAGGCAAGGAACTATCCTACCTCATGGAGATTAAAAGCCACACTACTGGAAGACCACTGGACTAATGAGGAGATCAAAGAAGAAATTAAAAAATTCTTTGAATTGAATGACAAGGAGGACACCAATATCCTAAATGTATGGGATGCAGCAAAAGCAGTAATAAGAGGAAAATATATAGCAATAGAAGCTCACATCAAAAAACAAGAAAGAACTCAAAGAAACAACCTAATCTCAAAGCTCAAAGATCTAGAAAAAGAACAACAAAAAAACCCCAAAACCAGTAGAAGAAAAGAAATAATAAAAACCAAAGCAGAAATAAATGAAATTGAAACTAAAAAAACAATCCAAAAGATCAATGAAACCAAGAGCTGGTTCTTTGAAAAAATAAATAAAATAGACAAACCCCTAGCCAGGCTCACAAAGGAAAAAAGGGAGAAAGCACAAATACACAGAATCATAAATGAAAGAGGAGAAATCACAACGGACACAGCAGAAATCAAAAGAATAATCAGTAACTACTATGAACAGTTATATGGAAACAAGTTCAACAATCTAGAGGAGATGGACAAATTCCTACAACTCTACAATCACCCAAAGCTAGATAAAGAAGAAATAGAACACCTAAACAGACCAATTACAATTAGCGAAATTGAAATGGTAATCAAAAACCTCCCCAAAAACAAAAGCCCAGGACCTGATGGATTTACAAATGAATTCTACCAAACATTCAGAGACGAATTAGTGCCTATCCTTCACAAACTCTTCCAAAAAATTGAGAAGGAAGGGACAATACCAAACACGTTGTATGAAGCCAATATTACACTAATACCAAAACCGAATAAGGACAACACAAAAAAGGAAAACTATAGGCCAATCTCCCTAATGAACACTGATGCAAAAATCCTCAATAAAATTTTAGCTATCAGAATCCAACAATGTATCCATAAGATAATTCACCACGACCAAGTTGGATTCATTCCAGGGGCACAAGGATGGTTTAACATCCGAAAATCAATCAACGTTATCCAACACATCAACAAAAAGAAATATAAAAACCATATGATAATATCAATAGATGCTGAGAAAGCTTTCGACAAAGTGCAACACCCATTCATGATAAAAGCCCTTGAAATTCTTGGGATACAAGGAACATACCTCAACATCATAAAGGCCATCTATGACAAGCCAACAGCCAGTATCATTCTCAATGGTGAAAAGCTGAAAGCAATTCCATTAAGATCTGGAACAAGACAAGGATGTCCACTCTCACCACTGCTTTTCAATATAATACTGGAAGTCCTAGCCAGAGCAATAAGACAAGAGAAAGACATCCAAGGAATCCAAATAGGAAAAGAAGAAGTCAAACTATCACTATTTGCAGATGATATGATAATATACATAGAGAACCCCAAAATCTCCACAGAAAAACTAATTCAACTCATCAATCAATTCAGTAAAGTGGCAGGATACAAAATCAACACGCAAAAGTCAGTAGCCTTCCTATACACAAACAATAAATCTGAAGAAGAAGAAATCAAAAAAACCACCCCTTTTATTATCGAAACAAAAAAAATCAAATATTTGGGAATAAATCTAACAAAAGAGGTAAAGGACCTATACAAAGAAAACTATAAAACACTGTTAAAAGAAATAGAAGAAGACACAAAGAAATGGAAAGACATCCCCTGCTCATGGATTGGAAGAATAAACATTATTAAAATGGCCATCCTACCAAAAGCAATATACCGATTCAATGCTATTCCAATCAATATCTCAATGGCATTCTTCAAAGAAATAGTACAATTATTGATGAAATTCATATGGAATCACCAAAAACCCCGAATAGCCAAAGCTCTACTGAAAAAAAAAGAAGGAAATGGAGGCATCACACTCCCAGACTTCAAACTATACTACAAAGCCATAATCATCAAAACTGCATGGTATTGGAACAAGAACAGACATACAGACCAATGGAATCGAATAGAAAATCCAGAAATAAACCCACAGATTTATGGTCAACTAATCTTTGACAAAGGAGCAAAGACTATGCATTGGAGCAAAGAATGTTTGTTCAATAAATGGTGCTGGGAAAACTGGGTCGCTACATGCAAAAGAATGAAGCTTGACCACTACCTCACACCATACACAAAAATCAACTCAAAATGGATTAAAGAACTAGACATAAGACCTGAAACCATAAAATACATAGAAGGAAATATAGGCGAAACACTACGGGATTTGCACATCAAAGACATCTTTACAGACACATCACCCAAAGCAGTGATAGTGAAGAGAAAGATAAACAGCTGGGACTACATCAAATTAAAGAGCTTCTGCACAGCAAAAGAGACAATAACAAAAACAAAGAGAAACCCCACCAACTGGGAGAACATTTTTGCACACAACACTAATGATAAAGGACTGATCACAAAAATCTGCAAAGAGCTGATGAGACTCAGCAACAACAAAGAAAATAATCCAGTCAAAAAATGGGCAGAAGAGCTAAAAAGAAACTTCTCTGAAGAGGAAATGCAAATGGCCAACAGACATATGAAAAAATGTTCAACATCACTTGTAATCAGGGAAATGCAAATCAAACTACCATGAGATACCATCTCACACCAGTGAGAATGGCACATATTAAAAAAACTAGCAACAACAAATATTGGCGAGGATGTGGAGAAAAAGGAACTCTTGTGCACTGTTGGTGGGAGTGCAAACTGGTCCAACCACTATGGAGAGCTGTGTGGAGATTTCTGGACCTACTAAACATAGAGCTTCCATATGATCCAGCAATTCCACTCCTAGGTATTTACCCAAAGGACACAGAAACATCAATTCCAAAGAGCACCTGCACTCCTATGTTTATAGCAGCACTGTTTACAATAGCTAAGCTTTGGAAACAACCCAAATGCCCAAAAATAGATGACTGGATCAAGAAGATGTGGTACATATATACCATGGAATATTACTCAGCATTCAAAAAAGATAAACACATGCAATTTGCAGCAACATGGATGGCACTGGAAGGGATCATGCTCAGCGAAATAAGCCAGAAAGAAAAAGAAAAATACCGGATGGTCTCACTCATAGCAGGAATCTAGAAAACTTAAAGAAGGGACCAGGAAAATGAATATAAGAAAGTGAAAATCAAAATCAACAAAAAACTATGAACCAGAGACACTTTTTGGGGGGTGGGGGGCGGGAGGGGAAGGATTGGGGTCAGAATGGGGCATTTGCAATTGTATGGGGGAATATAAAAATAAAAAAAAAATAAAAAAAAAATGGGGTCTTCCAAGCATTGTACATTTTTGCATGTGTATTGGGCTATTGCTATACCCAAATATAACTTATACCACTATTATTTTACTTAATTTTCTTTTCATTTTATAACTTTCCCATAAATAATTCCATCTAGACACTTTGTTAACTGACGCAACACTTTGTCCTGAGAATAATTCCATAAGAATTAAAAGGGAAACCATTTTGACGTCAATATAATTTAATGTCAGTTGCATACTATTAAAACTATCTTTTATGATCAGAGTATCCTGTGGTTAAAGGATAGTTAGATGCTACCTATGTTCAAATGTTGGAAGAAAAGCCCCATTTTCACTAAATTCTAAGGAATAGATGTGTTTCTTTGTCAATAAATATCCTTTCAATTGAAAAAATGATTTTAAAATAATTCTTGTATAGTGAAAGCAGAAAGACATAGTCACTCAATATTCTATGTGTACCAGACCAGCTCTCATCTAGCACACCATTTCTGGTCAGTATTATAGAGATTGAAAATGGAGTCAATCTGTTTTACCAAATATTAGCTGGACAGGAATGTGATAAAAGTAACTAATTTAAACCATAGTTTCCAAAGGATAATAACTGAAAATAATAAAAGCACTACCATTAGTGGGAAGTTTAAGTAAATATCAGCAAGTGAGATTTAGTACTAGTAGTGGCAATTGCCCACTAAATGACCGTTGCCATAAAAAGTAATTATTATTGTCATAAACAGTGGGATAAACAGGCAGAAACCACCAACATTTTAAATGTACACTACCCTTCATCTAAAAATGGAGTAAGGATATGTTTTGTTGCAGATTTCTGATTTTTACTAGAAAGGTCACTGTATGTAAATGGGTTATTTGTATGACTCCTTTAACAATTGAAGCTGCATTTAAAATTGAATTTAGGACTCATATCAGTCCCATTCAAGCTTAGAGTTATTTGATCATCTCAGCATATTTTCATTTTGGTGTCTTCTTCCCACTCCCATAGAGCATCCCCTGCCATCATCATCAGAATGATACATCATTTATGTTGATTATCACAGGGACATGGTCCAGTATTTGTCAGTCACATATTTTAGTTTTTTTCCTTTGGGTCTACTCAGCAAGCCAGATGGTGAGATTCATTTTGACGAACTTCACTCCTTTTTGTCTCCATGAACACTACTAAGAGAGGCAGGATTCCTGATACACTGCTAAAGTTCCCCAACTATCTTTATGATTTGCATATATTTTCATGAAAGTATTCTCTTAAATATGGAACATTAAAAACAATTAGAAACAGTGATAGAACAATTAAGAAAATGAGAAAAATTGAAAGTATATTTCCTCTGAGACAAGTTGTTAGATCAGAGAGTGTTTTGATAGATAGTTCAGAGACTTAGTATTGGTAACCTATACTAAAAGGATAGAAAAGTTTTCTCTCTGGAAAAAAAAGGGAAACAAACATTGATATTTAGTATTTCCTGTGTGCCAGTCACTATAAAGAGTGCACACATTAATTCACTCAATCCTCACAAAATCTCTATCCCATAAACATTATCACTATGCTCATCTTATAAATAGGAAAGCTAAGGTTAGAGTATATATGTAGCTGGCCTAATGTGATACATTTTGCATTATAAGGACTGATATATAATCCCAGGTCTGTTTAATTGGAGAGAAAATTAACCCTGCAGATAGTAAAAGATAGAATGGAATGCCTGTAAAAATAGCAATTCACATGGCCCAGACAGAAATTTGGATTGATTTTTTAAATTTATGTCATATTTAAAATTAATAGATTAAAGTAACATCAGTACTTATGTTCTATGTTGCAACAAAGTTAATGCAAAATTATACTCAAATCAGAAACACAAATTACACCTTAAAGTGATGTATGCTTGAATGCAAATGAACCTCACTTTGCAAAATGCCTACTGAAGAGTTCAATGTCAGCAAAAATGAGGTGCTCATCATGAAATAGAAAAGTTCTTAACATTTGTTTTGGATAAAAATAAATTGTCAAAAAAAGATGAAGTCAGAGCTACGAGGTAAGTTATTTTCCACTAGCAGGGTTAGAAGTCAAAATTTCTGAAAGGATTTCTTAAACAATTACATGGAGTTTATCGTATTTTTCACATTTTAGACAACAGTAGTTGGTGAGTAAAGCCTGTATTTGGAAATAGCATTTTATTAACAGGGAATGTAAAACACAGCCAGAGTTACACAAATCACTACAGACTGCATCTACATGACAGACAAAAACAATTCCAGTTACAGAAGGAGACTTGGGAGTTTTCAAACCCATACAAATCCAACATTTTATGCGTGTGCATATGTGGAATGTGTGTACAGGTGTGTGTGAAATGTGTGTATATGCACATGTTGGGTGTGTACATGTGTGTGCATGTGTGGTCGGGGTGCGTACATGTGTGTGCATGTGTGGCTGGGGTGTGTGCACATGTGTGCATGTGTGGTATGTGTGTGGAGTGTGTGTATAATTTCCTCTGAGATAAATTGTTAGATTAGAAAGAACTCGATGGATATTTTAGATATTTATGTACTAAACCTGGAGCCTGGTTCTAGGCATATCTGACCTACTTCCTTCTCACCTTAAAGAGTTTGGGTAATATGATTTTAGAACTCTGTGGCTAAATCTTTAGGTCCCCCACAATAACACACTGGCTAGAAGGAATATGGAAAGGATAATCTCACAGGCATCAGGGATCTCTCATTCTTCTAGTGTTCTAAATCAAAACATTAGTGGTTTATGGACCATCTACTGTGTGGCAGAAAGAGTACCTCGGAACTTTGTGCCTCCACTTTTAACCTCACAACCTTCTAAATTCCAAATAATTGCTGTTCTAATACAGAAGGTAAGTTGAAACTTAGAGAGATTGCCCAAAGTCACATTCCAAGTTGAGGGACATGTAATAACTGCAGTATACTAAAAAAAAAAAAAAAAAGTGTTGTTTATCTGAACTTCAAATTGAACTGGATGTTCTACATTTTTATTTCCTAATTCTGGCAATGCTAAACCAGGTTCATCATGTTTCAGAATTTTTTTAATTTATTGTCTTCTGAATTTATTGTTTTTATGTTCATTTACATTTTATCATAAAATTTTCAGAACCTGAGGATAAGACTGCATTACCCATATATTTCTCTCAGTGTAGACAGCAAGTAAATATTTTTCAAGAATAAATATTGTTGGTGGGAGACTATTTCTATATTTTGCTAATATAGGATTTCCTGTTATATATTTCCTAGTTTTTGTGTCTAGCACATGATAAGTATTCAATAAATGTTAACTGATGTTGTTTTTCTAAGTGTTATCATCATTATTACTTCTATAGGAATAACCTATATTATTTAAGATTAAGAACTTTTTGCACATACAGCACTATAAAATTTCCCTAGAGAAATAACTACATCAATAAAATTTGGGCTTATTTGATAAGCAACTTTAAATACTTAGCAAGGCAGGAAGCAAACAGAAAATGGCAAATCAGAAAAGAAAATGGTCATTGTTAGAGGACTTACCAATGAATCTCTGGCTAATCCTAGAGGACACAATTGATAGGAACATAAATAACTCTTCAATTCGTTATAATCAAGTCCACTGATGATCATAATCCCCACTTTCCCTTTGTATATAGAGAAGCATACAGCATGCAGGGAAGTTTGAACCTAAGATTTATCTCTTTCTGACTGCCCACCTGGCCTCAAACAACTGATGCAGGCTTCACTAAACTTGGTTTCTGGTCTTTCAAATAGGAATCATATTTGAACTTAACTTACAGTTTGTGGGCCCCCACAGGTGGTGCAGCGGTTGAGTGCTGGGCTGCCAAGCTGCCCGCAGTCTCTGTAGTCCCAGTTCGATCCCCAGCCACCGGAGAGGGTCCCGCATGGCACGCTGCTCCCCTCTGCAGCTCCCCTCATCAGTCTGCCTGTTCGGTTCCCCGCTCTGGCTCTGGTGAATTCTCTCACCCTCCCGCACTTCTGACTGTACCCAGTGCGTGTATAAATAAATAAATAAAGAAAGAAAGAAAGAAAGAAATAAGAACTTGCATTTTGTGTGGTCATTCCACTAAATGAGATCCATGTGTGGCAGTGCTAAGCACATTGTTCAAGAAATGCTAGTTGTTAGTATTATCGACTTTGTTCCCCATTTCCATTGAAAATCCTTTGCTTCGCTTAAGCAAACAATTTTAAAGGTGATTTGACTATGTTTTTGATGAAGCTGACTCACCTGTTTAAATCTGTCAAGATAATTTGTAACTGTAGATTTAGCCCTAGTTGCATAGACCCTAATATTTGGGTTCAGTTAAGCCAGATTAATTAGATTTTCTGACAGCTCTCCCTGGGCTGTTCAAGATTAATGGCATAATGGATTTATTCCCACCTTAACACCCTTTTTTAGAAGAACTAACTCTTTTAGGAAAGTCTTATGCCACTAAGCTAAATAAAATTAATTTTTGCAAATTATTCCACATAGCTACCAACTATAATTAGCACATTTTTAAAAATGTATTTATTTATCTTGAAATTATATTATTTTTCATTGATGTAAAGTTGGTTTACAACACTGTGTATGAATTAGGAGTATAGGTTCACACATTCTGAGATGTGTATTTCCACCACACCCACCACCACAGCACCTATAATCCTCCACCATAGTCCACTGGGGCCCCCTCCTCCTTTGTACCACTACTCTTTTCTCCACCTCCAATAGTCTCATTTCTACAGTCATATTTCTAGGGTTTGTTTTGATTTAGTCTCATTAGATACTTAGTTTTGTTTTGTTATACTCGATATATGAATGAAATCATGTGGTATTTGTCTTTCTTCTTCTGATTTATTTCTCTAAGCATAATCCCTTCCAGTTCCATCTGTGTTGCTGAAAATGACAAACTTTCATCCTTTTTGTAGCTAAGTAGCATTCCACTAAAAATATTCTTTGTTGGGCCTCCCCGGTGGCGCAGCGGTTGAACGCTGGGTTGCGAAGCTGCCCGCAGCCTCTGCAGCACCGGTTCGATCCCCGGCTGCTCCCCGGCCACCGGAGGAGGGTCCCACATGGCGGCAGACTTCTCCTGCCGCCCGCTGCTCCCCTCAGCAGTGTACTTCGGTCCTTCTGCCTGCTCTGCTCCCCGCTCTGGCTCTGGTGAATTCTCTCACCCTCCCGCGCTTCTGACTGTACCCAGTGCATGTATAAACAAAACAAACAAACAAACAAATAAGTAAATAAAATAAAACATGCCTCTATTTAAAAAAAAAAATTAAAAATAAAAAAAAATTAAAAATACTTTGTTTCTAGATCCTACTGGGGCTTTAGTTTTAATGCATCACTAGGTAACAAATGTTCTCAAAGTTTTAGTACCAGCCTAAAGAACATTAATAGCACATTAGAAGTGGACTTCAAGTTAAGTTCTTTTTTGCAAACCCTTGCTCATCTTTTCTTGAGGTATAATTATAAAAAGTGAAGTGTGATCATAATAATTTTATTTAAGTGATTGTTCTCTACAGGGAGAATAATCAGGGAGACAATAGCATCATTTAAGCAAAAGTAAAACTAAAAAATTATATCAATTGAAACAAATATTTTAAAACTAATCTGAAATCCAGATCACTCACTCAGTTTACTTCCTGATTCTATATGAGCACTCCGAGTCATAACTTAATTATATACTAAGAATTGTTCTTTACTAAGGACAGGATGGCCCAAGGGAACCTACTGAGGAGATCACCTGGAATAGCGGAGCAGTGAGTCATGTACACATTCAATTTCCTTCTGTCTCAGGAGAGAATAACAGCTAGTGCCACTTGTAAAGACTGGGGTCACAGTCTCCAATGTCTGCAAGGTCAGATAGGTAACAGCAAATTCTAGCCCAGTGCTGATGCCAACCAGGTAGGAATAAATCTAATGCTGCAGTATTTTGCCATTTTTATAAAAAGAAAAAATTCTATACTTAGTATGAACATCTTGCCTTTAAATGCTGCAACTAGTTCACATGTTTAAAACATATTTTGTGTGCCACACAAAATGTTCAGGCCAAACCCAGCAAATGAATTGATAGATGAAGACTTTGATTTTAGATCCTGAATGACTGACCAAATTCATTTATTCAATGAGATCCTAATCTGAACTTAGAATAAGACTACAAATAGTGAGATGCTCCAGCATTTTATAGCTGCCAGAGTCAGTAACTGTAGTTTATCACAGTTGTTCTGATTTTTATTGAACGTTGGGTTAATGGAGTCCATTGTAGGGAGTCAGATCTATCATGGACCAGGGAAACAGAGCTATTTCTCCCTGCTGGATGAAAAGTACACTCTGCTAATACCAAGACAATAGTCAAAGAGAGATAACCCTTTAGGCTCTTTCTTGGCCTCTCTCAAATTGTTGGTGATAGGATAATAATCTAACTTGAGTGGATAGATATCTGTCAAGATATCTCTTAAGACTCCATCTCATATTATTTCAGACTTGCATGTATCAGAAAGAGCATCATTGAAAATATGTCTGAAGGTTTGTGGCAGTACTCTAGTTGATCACATTAGGTTTTTTGTTTAATCATTCTAGGAATAGACTATCATCTCCTGGTGATCTTCTTGGAAACTATTATTAGCCAAGAACAATGCACAATGGCAATCCAATCACTTTCAGGTTTGAATATTTTTATTTATTTATTTAAAGATTTATTTATTTGTTCATATCCCTCTGGGGTACAGGCCAGAGGTGCAGGGGGTTAGAGGATTCACCACTGACAGATCGGGTAGCAGAACAGGCAGATTGACTGAAATAACACTGCTGAGGGGAGCAGCAGATGAGACAGGAGAGGTCTGCTGTGCTATGTGGGTGACCTCTCCGGCCAGGAATGGAACTCATGATGCAATAGTTGCAGATAGCTTCACAGTGCTGACACTTAACTCCTTGCACCACCAGGGAAGCCCTGAATATCTTTTTCTAAAGGAAGAACTTGAACCTTGAATATTGCTATCTAAAACATAATGGTGATACCTGGTTGGTTCTATGACTAAACTCTGAACTTAGAAATGTATTTATAAGTGTGTATTATATCAAATCTGGAACACTGAGGCTAAATTAACCAATTATATTCCTATTGCTCCTTTTTCCTCTTTAATATTTCTATCTCCAAGATATACATTCTCCTCTTCTTGCTTAGTAATAAAGGTTTCTTCCTCCTAATTTCCTTTACAGGAACTTGATCCATCCATTATTCCCATCTTTGCATATTTTTCTTATCACACTCATAAAAAAATATTTTCAATGGCATGGCATCCTTTAACACATAATTATTTCCCTATTTTTTTACTGCAATATTATACAACTGGAATGTGTACAGAATATGTTTTGGTTTGTGTACATACTTTTAAATGTGACATACCATACCTCCACTTACAACAATGTGAATGGATTTGTTAAATGCATTCCAGACTTCCCATTGTTTGCGTATTTTATAATTCATATTGCTCTGCAAAAAAAAGCAATTTTTAAAGACCCATATTACATAAAAATATGGCCATCATATTTTCATCATGTAATTAAACATTAAGCACTTGAAATTTGCCTTTTGTTCCCGTAACTCAAAAAAACCTTATCATTTGAGGGCCATGATTCATTGCCCATTAGCAAAACAACAATTCTCTCTGATGTCTTCTTCTAGAGCATTCTACCCTGTGGGCTCCATTTCTTTAAGCTTCCTGTGCCCCCTCCCCACCTTACCTGTCTTTGCTTTTTCAAACTATTCTTTCTTCTGATCCTGACATAATATATCATTTGTTGTGCTCACCTCTCCTATCAGATAAACGAAAACATACTTACATGGACAGCAGGATAATTTATTATCTATACCTTTTGCTTTAAATCAAAGACCATAACAGAATAAAGACAAGCTGCATGTCAAGACAGAAGAAATCATACCATTTCAATCATAAGTCTATAATTTAAGACTGAAATTTCATTTAAAACACTATTATTTTAAAAAAGCATGATTCTATCTTAAATCTCTATAAACAGAAATTTTAAATTTGTTGCTATTTAATTCTATTGCTGACCCTGTTATCATATTTCAGTAACACATTTTCAGCTTTACTGACAATCAATCGACCTATAACATTGTGTAACTTTAATGTATCAACATTGTGACATATATGTGACATATATGTTATGGCTGTATGTGTGCATATATGTATGTGTGTATGTATATATGTATGTTGCAAAATGATTATCACCATAAGGTTAGTTAAAATATAGTAACTTTAAAAATCTACTTTTACTAACTTTCAAATATATAGTACAGTATTATTTAACTATCATCACCCTGCTGTATATTAATCCTCAGAACTTATTCACCTTCAGCTACGTTTACCCATTTTTCCCATTCCTCAGACATGAGAGAAAAGGACAGGAAGTCTATTTAAATCCATTTCAGCTACATTTGTAGACAAATAAGCAATACAACTTATATGTACACTGCAACCAAAAAGAGTGGTCTCTGCAGAAAAGACATTGAAGACATTCATTTTCTTATATCTTTCAAAACATAAGTGAAATGTCCATTTCATATTTTTTGGAGTTGTATTAAATGTGTATTGTCAAGTTATAACTTTACTCATTCTGCACAAAGCAATAATATTAAAAGGAAAATGAAATCAAGCTAGAAAGAATAAAAAATGTAGTGTGAAGTTTCTTGGTTGCCTAGTATTGAGGCTCTCTGTCTATTGGGCAGGAATCTATTTTAAAAGACGAGAATACAAAATCTGTGAAATGTGGAGGATGTGTCCATGCTACCAAAATCTTGAGGAGAAGCAAACAGACAGAAGATTACTTGAGAATATTAGGGTTACATGCATTATTGGAACAAGAACATGAAAAGCTGAAAACAGAAAGTGGTACCATGAGATTAAGTTCTGAAGTAAGGGTGAAATGCATATGCAAACTCACCTCCCTTACAGTTAGGGCAATTCAGGGAAGCAGAGAAACTTATAGCCTACTCATCTCTACCTTCGAGGAAGAATTTAGGAATAACTGGATACTGAATATTAGAGGAAAAAGGGCAAAAAAAGAAGAAACATTTAAAGTGAGCATCTGAGGTAGTATCAGTTTTTTTCTCCACTAGACAAATCAATGATTAAAACTATTTGGTTGCATTTTATCATTGCTGCATCTCTTTTACCTGTCATCATGTTAGGGACATACAGGAGGCAAGGTACACTCATCTGGATAAAAACTATACTGAAACTATGATATCACAAATAATGACACTTTGACTCCCTTACAGTATGTTTCCTTATTATTTCATTTTCTTATCTCATCACATGGGCAGGTATTCTGAAAATACCATCATATAACATGTTGAAGTTATTTCAGTTCTTCTTTTAGTAGCAATATCTATAGAATGTCATTGTTACACTGGATGTTTACATTTGATTTACTGTAGACACTACTTATGGACTTTAAAAAAATCACTTTAGGCTAAGTTTAATATGTGTTTCCTTAGAAATATGTATTTGATTCTCTTTATGGTCTTGCTTCAGTAACAGTTAAGATAACTGGGGCTTTTTTGTTTGTTTGTTTTTTAGATATATATTTTTAATTTGTTATACAAGCCCTGGGGTACAGGCCAGAGGCACTGGAGGGTGAGAGAATTCACCAGAGACAGAGCAGGGAGCAGAACAGGCAGAAGGACCAAAGTACACTGCTGAGGGGAGCAGCGGGTAAGACAGGAGAGGTCTGCCGCACCATGTGGGAATCTCCCTGGCTGGCTGGGAATCGGAATCGGCACTGCAGAGGCTGCGGACAGCTTCACAGCACTGCGCTCAACCCGCTGCACCACCCCGGAGGCCCTAACAAAGCTGTTTATCAGTGTTATTAACTAGACAGATATCAAACCTACTTATGCCCCAGAGATAAGACCAAGTCTCATAGAATTATGCCTTATATTACCAAACATACTCAAAATATCTTATCCAGAATGTTTATATCCATATTCAAAGTGAGTTTATAGTACAATTTTATGTTTCAATGTTGCCATGCTCATTCCTGAATATGTTTCATTTTCTTTCTTACTATTTTTCCTTTCCATATCTAGAATATCATGTCCTTTATGGGAAATCCAAGTTGACAAAAGAGAAAAGATACAGCAAAGTGACAGTTAAGAAGTGGAATGCTAATGTCAGAAATTGTGCTATTATTAAGGGAAGATATTCATTTAAGAATTCAGGGGTTTTCCTTTATTACATCTCCAGAGAAATTATTATACAATCTGTATCATAGACCAATAATATGTCTACTATTATGTATATGTATTATCACTTATGAAAAAGAATGAGTAAAATAAGCTTAATATCTAATTGGCAGGAGAATATTAATTTTATATTCTACTTTATATTTGTTACCTGTCATTTTAATACATAGCTCCAAATACCTGAGTGACCATTTTTATAAGACATTAAAGTAGCATACCTAATATAAATGTTCTACCCTCAATATAGTATTTAAAATTTAATAATCTAGACAGGTTCATCTTAAAAAGCAATGGGAAAAAAAACACAAATGAGCTATTTTTTTTCCTCCTCTGAAGAGAGGGAAATTTTAGAAAGAACATGAAATTTTCTTTAAAGATCACAAATCTATTGAAAACTGTCAAAAATACCTTATAAAAATTAATTGTTTAAGTCTCACTGCACCTCAATAAAGTATATGTGACACTCAGTTTAAGTGACTGTTGTTTGTCATTTTGTAGACACATACATCTGAATAGTATATGGTAATTTATAATGTAGTAGGTTTTGTTTATACAACCCAATTATTTTATGTAAATTAAAATACATGTATATAAGCAATAGTACCTACTAGCAAGAATACATATAAGGCAAAAGAAACTCTTTAAGTATGCTAAAATGGATGCCTTTAATGAAAAGAGAAAGGAGGGTAGATGGTAGAGATGAAAGACCAAAAAGGAGTTTTTACAAGACCTGTAAATAAGTTAACTAGTTATTTTTGAATGCCATCTTAGAGCTTTCAGTGCATATTTGGATGCTGTTTAAAATACTTTTCAAGTAATCCTTAAGGGATGCAGCCTTTAAAATCAGCTTGTTAAAATAAAAAAATGGAAATAGTAACCTACTGGGATAAGACATCTCCTTAGCTTAGTATGAACAGGGACATTAGAAAGTCCTGATACAGATGTATACAATGTATGTACCTTAAAAAAAAAAAAGTCCTCAACTCCTGTATCCACATTATTTTCTCCAAGACAAGCAAAAAAGTTCACTTTCCACCTGAATAAAATTCTCTACAGAGAGGTCACCAATTGCCAGAAATAGTAGATGGGAAAGTTTAACATTGCTAGCAACCCTTATAGGCTACTATCTTATACATCCAAAAGAGAAATTATTTATAGTGTTTTGTCTCTCTAGCAGCAAAGTATCATATATTAATAATTTTCATAAAATTTCAATCAAGTGTTTCCTGTGTAAATCAAACACCTTATTTTTCTTCTTTTGCTATTGTTGGTATTTTCCAAGGCTCGAGGTTTCACTGGATGAGAGGATCTCAAACTTTACTATGAATTAAAAAGAAGGCTAAGACATATGTCTGCATCCCATGCCCCAAGTTTCTGATTTAGTCAATCTGGGATGGCGCCAGAGAATTTTCATTTCTTAAAAGTTGACAGGTGATGCTACTAGTATGTGGTTCCTAAGTTGAGAACCATGGAGAATTATATTACAATTGTGAAGTGATACATTAAAAAACTTTTAAACCAAAAACTATTAATAAAATTTTTGTGACAGTAAATATTTATAAACTCAAGCAATATTTTTATGTGAAAGCTATTCTCAGACCTACACATTAGCACTTCCTAACAGATAAAACCGCTAAGAAATTCTTACAATACTTCTACTAGTACAGGAAACTCTGAATAGCACAGAAAATGGACTTGCATAACAAATACCATTTTTGATGTACTTTATGAAAGAAATGAAGGAAAAAATACTAATAGCTCAATACCCAGTAACAAGGAAGGATATCCAGTTGAAGATTTTATGAATGATACATGTATTTGATATAAGACAGATCTGTCCTATGGGTTATAAAAGGCCTAAAATGAATCAATTTTTAAAAGATTGCAAATGTGAGTTGTTTTATTGAAAACAAACCTTCATAAAGTTGAAAACACATGTTTTCTAACAATATTCACAAATGTCAAAGTTCAAAATTATACATTTTATCCAAGCCCATGAAATATATTACATTTTACATCTAAGATAAGTTACATTTTTTGAAAAATTAATATATTTAAAATTCATTTGAAAAATATTTATGTACATTATCTTTTCTATAAGCTGATCTAATGTCTTCCATAGGGTAAAACAATATTTAAGATTTGATAAATGTCTCAAGTACAGTAGTAAAACCTTATTTTATATTTTAATTTTTAATTCATTTTTTTCACTTAAAATGACATCCGACGTGTGTATATGTTCAAGTTTGTGTGTGTGTGTGTGTGTTGTGTATTCCAAGGGATTGAAATATATAGCAAAAGTTACAATCTGCATCATAACCCAGTATTCTCCATATCAACAATAGCACCTGGGAACTTTTTTAAATGTCTGCTGTGGTCCACAGTCCAGATCAACATAGGTAGGCAACAGTGTTCTTTAAAGAAAGAATGGCAGGCAAGCAAGAAAGAAGGAATACATAAATGAATGTATAAATAAATAAATATCCTTAGTGATTCTAATAATAATTTAGACTTGAGAAGTAAGTTCAAACCTAGACCTTTTCTTTACTATAGTTTCCCTTTCTGAAATGTTTATTTTCCCTAACTGTTCGTCTGAAATTTCATTTCCCTCAAATGGCCTAACAACACCTATTCCTCAACCATATAGAAAGTTCTACTCAGTTGATCCTTCCTCCTTATATTCTCATTCCAATCTCTCACCTATTTAGATTCGGAAAGTATCTAAAAATCGTCAAAAATCCACAAACCACTTGCCCTACTTTTCATCCTACTATAATAAAGAATCCTTCTTTCTACACTACTTGTGACATTCCCTCCTGCTCACTCTAGGCTATAATTCCTGCAGTTATCTCCTCTCATTCATCACTAATGTCTCTTTCACTGGATCATTCCCATCATCGAACAAATAATATATGATAAATCTGCATTTAACAGTAATCTCTCAATTCTACATCACTCTTCAGCAGACAGCCATTTGTTTCTGTTTATTTTCTTTTTTTTAAAAGATTTATTTATTTATTTATACAAGCACTGGGTACAGTCAGAAGTGCGGGAGGGTGAGAGAATTCACCAGAGCCAGAGCAGGGAACAGAACAGGCAGATGATGAAGTATACTGCTGAGAGGAGCAGTGGGCGCAGCAGGAGAGGTCTGTGCACCATGTGGGACCCTCACCAGCGGCCAGGGATCGAACCGGCGCTGCAAAGGCTGCAGGTAGCTTCGCAGCCCAGCACTCAACCGCTGCGCCACTGGGGAGGCCCTATTTCTGTTCCTTTTTATGGCATAACTTTCTGAAATGCTGTCTCCATTTGTCATTCCTTCTTTTTTCAACCTATTCCAACCACCAAATGTATTCTTGTCAAGATCAGTAACAACCAAGACATAAAGAAATGTGATGGCCAAATTTTATTTTATTGTATTATTCTACTTACTAACTAGCATTTGCTGTAGATGATCACATCTTCCTTCTGAAAATAACTGTTATTTGATTTACATTGTATCATATAGTTTTTATGCCTGCTTCAAACTTCCTCAATTGTCTCCTTTACTGGATCTTTATATGCTTTCAAAACTCTGAGTGACAGAATGCACAGAGGTCTGTCCTGGGATATTCATTTTTACCTCTCCAAACTCAATCTTTAGCAGATCTTAGCCTGCTTCATTGTTTATATGCCATCTTTACGCTGATAACTCATAATTTAATTTCTTCAGCCTTGCTTTTCTTCTTCTGAAGTTAAGACTCTTATATCCATCTTCCCCTTAATTTATTGTCTTGGATGTATAATAGAGGCCTCAAATTATACACGATCTAAACCAAACTCTTGAATTTTCTCTTTTGTTCTTCCCTCATTCTCCCCAATCTCAACTAACGACAACCAGATTCTTTGAGTTCTCAGAATAAAAACGCAGCATTCATTTGTGATATTTATCTTTCTCCTATATCCTGATCCATTAGCAAATCTTGTCATTCACTTCCTTTGATCCTTCCTAGATCTCATTCTGACCACTTCCACAGACTCTCCTGCGACATTGTCATATCTCCTCTGGGCCAGAGAGTTGTTATTTGTAAGGAAGGAAAAAGAATTTACCCTATATCCTTCTATGTTCTTGGTTACCCTCTTCCCCTGGTAATTAAAGACAAGTTAGTAAGAAAAAATAGGTTTAATAACATTTAATAGTGTACATACTTCCCCTATGAGATGCCCAGAAAAAATGAGTTACTGGGCAAAATGGTCTAAGAGATCACCCTAACTATGATCATCAGCTGAAGACAAAAGAAGATCTGGGGTAGGGAGATAGCCAATTAAGGGAGGTTATCAGGCAAAGCAAAATAAATGAGGGTATGGCTGTTATGTAGATATAGTCTCTACCTTTCTATTGATAATAGTTTCCAGAGATTTTGGTCATCCTTCACTTCCTGGAACAAAAAGGAAGACTCCCTTACAAATGGAAACTTCCCTCATAAAATGTAAATGTCTCGCAAAAACTGGTAACTTCTACTCATCATCAGAGCTCATCCTATGTTTGCTGTTTATCAAAAATATCTATTAGGTAGGACATTTTACTCCTTCACACCTTCTAGTTAGTTTCACTCCTACACGTCTACTATCATTCTACACTAGCCAGAGTGATTCTCATAAAACAGATGTCAAGTCGATCATTACACTAGCTGTAAAAGAAACAACAGGCCCAAACCAGAGTCACTTGTACCAAGCCCCTGTCACCAAGCAAAGATTAAATATCTACTTAATTTCAATTCCCACTCTTCCCAGAAATGTAATCTTAACTGGTCCCAGACAACATTAGCAGGTAATCAGTATCTCTATCCAGCCTTCCCCTAAGGATTGTCTAAAACAATCTTTACTTTTGCTAAATAACCTCCATGTCCCACCTTCTTTTTGACTACAAAAACCTTCCATTTTGTACAGTCCCTCAGTGCATCCACCAATCAAAAATGATAAAGTCATGCCTTTCGCAGCAACATGGATGTAGCTGGAAGGGATCATACTCAGTGAAATAAACCAGAAGGTAAAAGAAAAATATTGGATGGTTTCACTTATAGGAGGAATATAGAGGAACCAAATAAAGCATCAGGAAAAAAATAATAATAATTACAATAAATAAAAAAATTAACAGGCAACTATAAATCAGAGACATTCTGTAGGGGAGGGAGAGGGGTCAAAACAGGGGAGGGAAGAGCACAATGGACTATGGTGATGGTAAACAGGTGAACTGATGGTGGGAATTTTTATGGGGACTGCATCTGAGAGGAAAAAGCATACATTGTACAAAAATAAAGAATAACATAAAGTATAAAAAAAATAAAAAAGAGCATCATTTTCATAGCCAGAGGGAT
The DNA here is from genome assembly GCF_014898055.3 of Talpa occidentalis. Lineage (NCBI taxonomy): Eukaryota > Metazoa > Chordata > Mammalia > Eulipotyphla > Talpidae > Talpa > Talpa occidentalis. Next base: position 87,405,138 of record NW_023605305.1, read on the forward strand.
GTTCCCTGAGACATGGGTCATTAAAAAACATTTAGATCTTCAAATTTATTGGGATGTTTTTGTTTGTTTTTTAAACACTTTTCAGAACCCTCTACAACTAAACAAAAAAGTGAAAATTTTCTCTTTACAAATATTATTTATCAGTTTTACTATGTCCCTATCTCCTCTCCTTTCACATTATTTCATTTTACAGTTACTTTCTCCAGACATAAAAAAACTTTTTTTTTGTCATTTGCACATGCCCAGACAATACTGTTTCAGGGATTTTTCACATGCTGTTCCCTCTAATTGGACTTCTCCCAGATGTCAACCTCACTAAATTGTTCCCTCACTTAATTCATATCTCTGTTGCAACATCATCTCCTCAGAGAGACTTTATCAAAAAGAGCATCTCCCATCACTCTGTCATCTCTCAATGTTTTATTTTACATTTTGGCTTATCATTTTGTGTATCTACTTATCTGTGTGTATTATTTGTCTTCCTTATGAAAACATAACATTTAAAGCACAAGTACTTGGTCTATTTTCCATTGCAGTATTTTGGAGTCCAAGCAATGCCTATTAGCAAATATTCAAATAAACTCAAATGGATGAGTGAATTACTAAAACCAGGAATTTTTCTGGGTCTGCCTTCATACAGTTGTAACAGAGACATCTCCATAAAAAGTGCAGATATTAACACTGGTTTGGCGAGGGGTTGGGTTCGGAGAACTAGGTCCTTGGCTTACCTCTGAGAAAGATTTCACCAGAGCTCCCCTTTCTGCAGAACATGGCAAATTTCCCCAGAGGCAGATACATTTATTTATATCCAAACGGGCAAGTTTATTATAAAAAAAAGGAAAGGAAAAGAAAGGAAAGGACACTTGCATAGACAGAAACAGATAGAAAGAGCTGCATCTGAAAGGGACAGGTTTGTTAAAAGAGACACCTGCATAGACACAAGCAGGCAGTATTGGGAAGAGAGCTGCCTCTGGCAAGTGCAGAAATATTACAGACATAGTGCTCTTTTCTTTGGGTGGGGCTCATTGTGGAATTGTTCTCCATTGTTAAATAAATTACTTTTAAGGTATGACTAGGTTGATTTGTAAGGATCTAGTGATTCTCTACTATGTTCCTCAATCACTATTGCCCCACTTCTGGTCTGTTCCTCCAGATACTTTCTATAGCATTCTGACATTTGCTAGAGAAGTTAGCACCTAAGGATTTTTCATTTTTATTGTTGGTTTAATGAGCATGTTAATTATTTCTACCCCCATCACCATTTTCTGGCCTTGTGAAGCCTCCATCCTAAATTTTCTACCATCAGTCTCCATCAGTACTATTATCCCCTCCCCACCTAATGATGGGCCAGGCAAGGCAACATAACACAGAAGATAGGTGGGCTCGAGGGAGACACAAGGAGAGACACAGGAAGAGAGAAACACGGAGAAGAAAAACCCACTTGTTCCTCAGCTTTGGACTTGCACCAGGGACATGGGGGACTTGGAAGAGACAGTGCAGCTGAGACGCACGAGAAACCTGTAAGACACATGAGTGAGACACAATGTGGGGAAGCTGACAACAGCAGCCTTTATCTTGATTTGCACTTTGATTGAGTTCCTTTCGTCCCAGACTCACCTATATTCCCTTTTGCCCCTTACATATGACTCCCTGCCAGAAGGTGCCTTAGGCTTGTGGCAAGCTTTTGGGCCTCAGCAGCCCCACTTTGGGCCAATCCTGTTTTTCTGGGCATTTAGCTTCTAGGGGATAAATAATTTTGGATATTTTATTGGGGAATTCTTCTCCTTTCTCACGATTCATGCTAATCCTGTTAAAATTCTTTCACATTGATATGCTTTATCTTTGTGCTCTCGGATGGATGAAACCCTTTAGAGCATGCAAGTTTGGGGGTCCCAGGGTACCCTTCAAAATAAAGGCCAGATAATTATGAGTAAGTACTGTGAAGGAAATATGTAACATGTGTTTTATTGAACTAAGACAACCCTAGTGAATGATGTGCAACCTCATGTCATGTGGAAGCTTGAAAAAATCGTAGGAAAACCAGAACAGAGGAGGGCCTCCCTGGTAGCACAAGTGGTTGAGCACTGTGAAGCTGTCCGCAACCTCTGTAGCATGGGTTAGATCCTTGCCAGCCAGCGAGAATCCCATATGGCATGGCAGACCTCTCCTGTCTCGCCCGCTGCTCCCCTCAGCAGTGTATTTTGTCAGTCTGCCCGTTCTGTTCCCCACTCTGTCTGGTGAATCTTCTCACCCTCCCACACATCTGGCCTATACCCTGGTTCTTGTATAAATAAATAAATCTTAAAAAAAAAAAAAAAACAGAACAGAGGAAACTGCAAATAGTAAGGTTCTGCTTAAAAAAAAAAAATCTAAATGTTATGTGACTGACATAAGGGAGTAAAGTCCAAGAGTTACAAAAATTGTATGTTCTACAATGTTTATTGTAGCTTTATTTACAAAAACTAAGAAACTGAAATAACCCAAGTTTCTGCGATGTGGGGATGATGCTACATGAAATAAATCAGGAGGAAGACAAATACAAGATGATTTCACTCACACATGGAATATAATGAAACACAACTAAGGAACAGACAAACCTAATCCAAAACAAACCCTAAAAATGGGACTATAGATTAGAGGCGGAGAGCAGGGCTGGGGAGCAGTGGTGGGAAGGAGACCAGCAATCTCTGATGGAAGATTATGGGTGCTTTGGTGTGGTGTAGTAACATACATCTGAAGAGGTGTCAAATAATACCCCTAATTCATGTACAGTATTGTAAAGCAATGTTATCTCAATTAAAAAATAAAAGTTGTGGCATCTCCACAAAACAGAAAACTATTCAGCCATAAGGAAAGAGAAAACTTTGCCATTGGCAGCCAAATGGATGGAGTCTGAGGGAATTATGCAGAATAAAGCATGTCAGAATGACAAAGATTGGATGTTTGCATAGTGGAAGATTTGATGAAGTAAAATACTTACAAACTACTGGACACTAATAAATGAAGTGAGGCTTCTGAGGTTAAGTATGGGGATGGTAGAGGATGGAAAAATACTCAAAGGGGTATAAAAAATGGTGATGGAAAAAAATTAAAAGACTATGAATTTTAAATTAAAAAAAATAAAAATCATGTCAAGTTATGTTCAAGGAACTGACACAGGGTTCCCCTGAGGCAGGGCTACCAGGACAAGTAGACTTGTGGGCATTGAGCTCTATACTCAGCAGGGACAGGCTGATTGTTCTCTTTTAGGAAATACTGAGGCTCCTTGTAAGATGAAATTTTAAAATGATGTTCCTATATAAATTGATAGGTTTGTGAGAAAGTATGAATAAAATTTTAATGGTAGAATCTAAGTGCTGGGAAATTGGTATCCTCTGTAAAGTTATTTCAAGTTTTCCCTAGATAGTATTTTAGCACTTTCTCAACAAGGTGTTGGGGAAGTAGTTTCCACTAAGAAAAATAACAAAGGTGTAGAATCTTTTGAACTAGCTCTTATAGCATACATTATCACTGAAGGGGTGATCTAGTCTTTGGATTTAAGGAACAGTGTTTAACATAATATAAATATATCAATGTCAATGTTGAGTTATTATTGAATAAACACTCTCTTTGAGAGGATGAGAAATTGTTACCTCTGTCCACACAGGAACAAGTTTATCAGAAGTTTATAAATGTGTGTACTTCTTTTTAATTATATCACTTTTTATTGAGGTAGCATTTGTTACAACACTGTATATGTTAGAGGTATTGGTACACACCTTTTCAATTCTACCCTACCATATCATAACCCACCATCAAAGTAATCATAATCCCCTACCAGAAACCACCGGGATCCCCGCCCCAACTGCTCTCCTCAATTGCTCCCCACCCCCATCCCTTTGCTGACTTAATTCTGCAGTTATATTTCTAGGGTTTGTTTTCTGTTAGTTTTTATCTGCTCCATTGTTTTGCTTTGTTTATTTGGAGTCCATGTATTAGTGAAGTATTTTTCCTCTCTTTTTTGACTTATTTCCAATTCCATCCATGTTGTCACAAATAGCAATATTTTATCTTTACTTGTATAGTTGAGTAGTATTTCATTGTGTATACAGGTCATACCTTCCTATATGTGATTTTAACAAAAGAATAAAGAGATGGCATAATAGCTTAGTAATCATTTTGCCAAATAATTGGATGTTATTTTGCTAAGTGCCAAGGCCTTCAAAACTGGTCTGTACATTTGAGTTGACAAAGTAGGCTTTGTACTAGTGCAATATTCCTTCATTTCCCTTCTTTTGTGTTTGTTAAAAACTAACACAAGGCAAACAGAGTAAGGGTAGACTGAGTTGAAAAAAGCACTTACCAGAAAAGGTCCTGTGGGCCTTTTAAACCATCATCTCAGCAAGGTACAAAAAATAACTGCAATCATATTGTCCCAAACACTTGGCAATAATTAGCAAATCCCTCTCTCCACCATGCCCAGGGAAAGGGAACAGAATTCTTTCTTTCCTTTTTCAAAACATAATACTGCATTCGATTTGACAATCCTCTAAAGACCAGTGATAGAATTATGGATAGAATTATAGCTCTGGACTTTTATTGCAAAAGCTAATTTCCCCGTGCCCATTTGGCACAGAGAAAAATATTAACTCCTTCATGGAGCTCTCTTAAGCACATGATAGAGAAGCCATCTACTACAGTAATTACCAAAAACACAACAAGCTTTAAATGAAACCCTGATGTTCTAATATCCCTACTGAAAAAGCAAATAATAAAATATACAAAAGATTTCCATGCTTGGCTCACTGGTTGTGACCTTAAGAACTCAGATATTTCAATTAATGTTAACTACATTTCATACAATGACAGGAGGTTACAACAGTTTCATTTTTGATCTGCTGACACACTGAGAACAGTACTTCTTCCCAAATGTCTTCCACTAAGTGACTAAACACCTCAGAGAATTTTACTAGTGATCAAATGGAATTTTTCCTCCCATACTTTACTGAATTTTAAATGGTATGCGTTCATTTTACTTGTTAATTACAGTCATGTGCACACTGAAACTGATAAAACTCTCATGTTCTTGCATTAGGAATGAGCGCTAAATTTCCAAATGTCTTTACTTATGAGGAGGTCATGCATGATGAGCAAATAAAACAATTTTAAGCAGCCAACTGGGGACAGTTTTATCAGGAATCATGGTGGTTTAAGGTGTCATTATATAGTGTTTTCTCTAAGAAATTCAAGAATGACTATTTTTATTGCAGCACTACTTAGATAGCCAATTGTTTCGGCTACTAGTACAATCTAAATTGTTGTAATATTGAAAAGTCTACGTATCTAAGCACAGTGAATAAATTAAGAATATAGTTACACACACATACACACAGGGTGGACTACTACTCAGCTATAAAAAAGATGCAGTCTTGCCATTTGAAACAACATGGATGGAAATGGAAGGGATTATGCTAAAAAATGAGTTACAAGAACAAAGACAAGTACCAAATGATTTCACTCATATATGGGATATAAAGTAAGTAAACAAAGGAGCAGAGAAACTAAATCAAAACAAACCATAGAAATCTGACTACAGAACTGAGTCTACAAAATAGAGTAGGAACAAAGGGAGGAACGGGCCAGGTGGACTGTGATGGAGATTATGGTTGCTTCGATGATAGGCAAGATGTAGTGACATACATCTAAAGAGAGCCGTACCTGTATCCCTAAATCATATACAAAATTGTAGACAAATGATACCTCAAGAAAAATGATACAATTAAATAAAAAAGAATGACTAAGCAAGTGCTTATTTTGCACCAGCAAGTATAATAAATATTTCAACTAATCTCATAGAATCCTGACAATCCTTTGCAGGAGACCATTTGATCTGAGTCCAAAGATGAGAAAACTCAGGTTTATAAAATGAACTGTTCAAAGTCACAAAGTTCATCAGTAAAGAAGCTGTTCTCATCCCAGTTCTGTCTGACTCTCAGTGCACAGACATAACTACTGCCTCTGATGACCACCGTTCCATGACTGAGGCTGGTGATTCAGCACCCTGACAGGATAGCACAAAACTAATTTTCACCCAGAGCTCTTTTGTTTGCATTAACACTTCTAGTCTATGAATACAGAATATCCAGGTGTCAATTTTTGTATATGTGTCCTTTCTGAATATTCTTGCCAGCATGGTGAAAGTGAAAATTGAAATTTAAAGAAATCAAATAAAAGCTTCCAGAACATTACAGAGTATATGTTGAAGAATATAAATCTTTTTAAAACTGAGTATAGAAATGTGGAATGATGAGGGGGCCTCCCTAGTGGTCTAGGGGATAAGTTTCAGCGCTATCACCACTTCTGCCTGAGTTTGATCCCCAGCTAGGGAGCTAGCCCACATGACACAGCAGACCTCTCCTGCCTTGCCCATTGCTTCCCTTAGCAGTGTATTTTAGTAAATCCACCTGTTCTGCTCCCCACTCTGACTCTGGTGAATTCTCTTAACCTCCACACCTCTGGCCTACCTCCCAAGGTCTTCTATGCAAAAAAAAAGTGTAATGATCAGCAGAAAGGCGTCAAATTAAATAAACTTCACTTACATTTTAACTTGCAAATGTGAGGACATGACATTAAATAACCAGCTAGCTAATAGTTATTTTTTATTTACAACCTTTAAAAGAAGACTGGGGATTGGAATACTATGATTGGTATTGTTAGTCAATAAATAATTGGTATTTTAACATATCAAATATAAATTACTAACTCCTTAAAACATGTTTCATCAACTTATATCTCTCGATAAAGTATACCTTAGAAAATTACATTTTTTCCACTCCCCTATAAAAAACCTATTACTTTGCTTATACCTGAAATAGCAGCATCATTGTTTAAGTCTGCCCAGTATTTCATTACCCGTCCCCTATCCTGCCGTTAAAAATACCCTGATTTTCTTCTGGTGTACCACTCTGCCCCATGCTAAGACAACACAATCATGGAGATGTGAGACTAGCCTATGATTGAGAGTTTATCACATGGGCAGGAAGAACTGTGTGTCATGTTTATATAGGGCCTTAATGACCTGGTACATACCCATGGGTGCAAGTCTAGGAGATTTTCATATTTTGCTTAAGTTGAAAATAAGTCTCTTTCAAAGAGTGCTATTAAGAAGGTAGGCTGTGGGCCTCCCTTGGTGGCGCAGAGGTTGAGCGCTGGGCTGCAAAGCTGCCCACAGCCTCTGCGGTGGCGGTTGGATCCCCAGCCACTGGGCGAGGGTCCCACATGGCGGTGCAGACCTCTCCTGCTGCGCCCAATGCTCCCCTCAGCAGTGTATTTGGTCAGTCTGCCTATTCTGTTCCCCGCTCTGGCTCTGGTGAATTCTCTCACCCTCCTGCGCTTCTGACTGTACCCAGTGCTTGTATAAATAAATAAATAAATCTTTAAAAAAAAAAAAGAAAAAGAAGGTAGTATGTGCACCTGATCTTTGAATAGTCCTTCCAGCTTGGCAGAGACTGAAATGAACCTTGAGGGAAGCAAATTCAAAGGAAAGAGAAAGATTCCTGGAGACATTTTTGAATATTTGGGTCTAACTTACCAGAAATTCAATCTTCCCAGGCAGATCTTCACTTCCTGAGCATATAACTTCCTTATTTTGTGTAACCTGAAAGAGTCCTGCTAATATATTTTGACCCAAAGGAAAAAAAGCTTTAATTGAGTTGTGACAAAAATGCAAAATTGAGAGGACTTTTATTTCTAACTAACAATTTTCTTCATACAGAATTTCTTCTCTGCATTAGAAGGCAGAAAAATGGATTTTTAGTCATAGCTCCCAAAATTATTACATAAGCCCAATATAATAGAGTTGAATATATCCACTTATTCAATATTTAACTCCAAAAACTATAAATTTTTCAATGGCAACAGTATAACAACATAAACTGAAAAGACAAAGCCTTCTTACAAGCGGTAAGGAGATAATTGTGAAACAAGAGATAATTCAAAGTGGGGTTAAGACTCAGTAGATCTGGCTGATACAATTAAACAGCAAAGTTTTACTGTATGTATTAGATGATCACTAAAATGGATGTCACCACAGAATGCTGACTTTATAACATAAACCAAGATGAGTTATTTCCATGCCAACAGGAACAACTTTTTTTTAAAGTATTTTTAAAGTGCATTTTATATGCATAGATCATGGCTCCTGAAGTTACCCTCCATTTGATGCATAAAAGCAAGAGCAAATTGAGCACAGCTACCCTCTGTGTGTTGGCAACCATAAGGCTCTAGAAGCCACTGTCCCAGATACCAACCCTAAAGCTGATTGTTGATGTCCTTCCAATGGTGCCTACCATTCTCTTCTCGATTATTGTTTTGTGCTCTGGAAATGCTTGTGGTCATCTACTTTCCTGCTCTGCCAGGCAGGGTCTCCTTCTGCTGTCCTGCTGAAATCATGACTTCTCTACCCATGGCAGAATAGCATAGGTACTGACAAGGCCTTATCACAAATGAATTCTTACCCTTTGCCTACAGTCTGGCATACTAAATGCAAAATGTGACCCAACTCACCATCAGAGGCTGCCTGTCTGGGCCATTCAGAAGAAGCCACAAGGAGAAAGGATTCTTACACCGACTGCCATCCCCAATCACCATGCCTCTCACACCTCCTACTGTGCGGCTCACTGCCTCACTGCACAAGGCTCCGTGCTCACCAAGTGGCATTAATTAGCAAATGTAATCAAAGATGATTATAATTAATTACACAATTATGAACATTTCAAGTTTAATTCCACCAAAATTGCTTCATGAACTATGTTGTGAATGATGTCTGGCTAAAAAAAAATTGATATGAATATCTTCAAGTCAGTCAACACTCATATATATCCATGCTGCTAATATACATATATGTTATATGTAAATATTTTATATATAAACATGCACATATGCACATTTATACATGCACGTACATTATATATATATTGTATATAAGTGCAAAATGTGCATCATGTGTGCCATTACTGATTAAAACATAAACATCCCTAATTTTTTTTAAAGATTTATCCATTTATTTATCCATTTATTTAATTATTTGTTTGTTTGTTTGTTTGTTTGTTTGTTTGTTTATACATGCACTGGGAACAGTCAGAAGCACAGGAGGGTGAGAGAATTCACCAGAGCCAGAGCGGAGAGCAGAGCAGGCAGAAGGACCGAGGTACACTGCTGAGGGGAGCAGCGGGTGACAGGAGAGGTCTGCGCGCCATGTGGGACCCTCCTCCGGAGGCCGGGGAGCAGCCAGGGAGCAGCCGGGGATCGAACCAGCACTGCAGAGGCTGCAGGCAGCTTCGCAACCCAGCGCTCAACTGCAGTGACACCGGGGAGGCCCAACATCCCTAATTTTGAACTCATTTCCAAATATTGGTTTAAATGGTCATATTAACTATGGCTTTCAGTATTGCTTTGTGACATCTTAAATTGTCATGTTCTGTAGTGGCCCATGATGCTTTGGTTAAGCTAAAAACAAGCTTTCTATCCACAAAATATGCTGTTTCTTCCTGTCTGCCTATTCATTTTTCTTTCTTCCTTCCTTTCTTCCCTTCTTCTTCCCTTCACTTCTTTGTCTCAACTGTAATGAGATCTTTCTGTGTTTCCAATATGATGTTAGTACGAGCAGATACAATACTGAACAAGACAGGAACTCTCTTTTCTTCAAGAGATTAAAATCCAGTATGATATAGTAAACTAGAATGAAAGGTAGATTGAGGAATGAATAAATGGGCAGATTTAATAATGCCAATATAGCAAAATGTCAACTGTGGGTCTATGTGGTAAATATCAATGTGTGATATGCAATTCTCTCAACAATTGTATTTGTTTGAAATTTTTCACAATAAAATTCGGGGGGGGAAGGGAAGAATCTACTGAAAGCGATAGAAAATAAACAAGTTATTCTATAATGTACAATAATTACTATGCTAAGAGATGCATAAAACATTGCGGAAGTCAACCTTGTCTAAGGGGGTAAAAGAATGAGCCCTAGGTTAGCAGATGAAGATCATAAGGCATATTAAGGTGGCTACTGCAACATCCAGATCATAAGAGCCATGTTGTTAGTGGAGACGGACTCCATTCCCTCAGTTCTGGATTGTACTAGTACAACTAATTCAACTAGGCCTACACCAGTGTACATGTGAACATTTCCTGTAACTGGGTTAGGGCAAATAATGTGTAAGAGACTCATTTTCTTGGTGCTAGGACCAAAAGAGCAAGAGTGGGTGTTTTCTGGTGATATGAAAAAATTTCTTCCCTTGCCTTTTTGGAAAAAAGCTACCAGCAGCTATTCTGTATCTTTTTGAATAGTGTGAAATGATTTGTTTGACAACTAAGACTGCTACAGTCATTTTCCTATCCTCGCAGAAACAAAACTTAAGACGCGTCTGACAACTCAGTCCTTGGGGACATTTTAGACGCCATGCTACAAACCAACTCTGAGGTCATATTTAGCCCTCAGAGTTCAAATCACAAGAGTCAAAAAAGTCCCTTTATTCTTTAAATTACTTCAAGTTGTGTTTCTAATTATTTTTTTCTAATTGCATTTGTGTATTTCAATGATAAAATTTTAGGAAATTTAATTTTAAAAGAAGTATTTAAAATATCAATGAAATAAAGGAGATGTGGGAATACATTTAACAAAATTTTTGAATGATCTTTATGGAGAAAATGTAAAATTCTGTTGTAAAAATGTAAATAAGAGTTATACCATTTTATGGGGCCTACACCTGAGGGGGTGGGGGTAAGCAAATATTGTGTTGCTAATTATTCTAGCACAGAATCCAAGCTTGTTTAGAGGACATTTTGTTGTTGTCCACCTGTTTGTTTTGTTTCAAATCTACATTGTTCCTATTTTTTCAATTTCACATGACTAGCTGAGGTTATTTTGCTATCCTTAACATGCAGCTTTGGGTGATGAGTCAAAAGATGACATGACTGCACCCAAATCCTATCTGTAAATCAACGGATAATAGGAAGAAGCTGGTTCACCTTGATCCTCTCAGTCTAGCTTCAACCAGCTTAGCCACTGTCATAGACACCCTAATCTAACTCCCCCCAACTATTCCAAATTAGACATTTTGGACATCCAGTCACACAGACAATAAACCTTTAACAGTGTTCTATTCCTAGTCACAGAAATCTTTATTTTCTTATCACAGGTAATAAAAAAATAAGTTCTATTTGCAGAGAATTCAATCCATCTGCTAGTATTTTGTTGCTGTTTTTAAACTAAAAGCTTCTCAAATGTTTATAATCACAGAAAGATTAAACAAATAAAAACAAATGCTGGCATTGTTAAAAAAATAATTCATTGTTTGGGAAATAAGGTTTCTTTCTATAAAAAATGTTGAGTGTACATTGTGGATTTACTTTATGCCTGTTTCCTTATGTCTACTGAGAGAACAATTCTAAAAAGAATTCTAATCATATTTTAAGTATTAATCACTACAGTATATTTCACTCACTACACCAATCAGCAGAAATCCCCAACTGTCTTTTCTTTGTATTGGTTTATTTTGCAGATATGCAATAAGAATATTTTGTTGTGCAAGTGTTGATAATATTCTACATGAGAAATATATTTAGGACGAAAACCACAAAAGAGTAGGGATTGCAAATCAAAAGATCAAATGTGTCTTCAGGAACTTTCAAAACATTTTCAACAGTCCTGTCATTCTTTTTTCCAAATTATTCCCCATTTATCAATTCCTACACAGAAAACACTTGGTGTTGGGATATTTTATTTGTCTATTTGGTTTATAAAACCTGAGCCCAAAGACCAGGTTTTATTCCAAACACATTTTTAAATCTCCTTTTATTAGTCTTCTACTAATACCAAAACTAATGACCACATGCTCAGTTGCTTAAAACAACACAAATGTATGATATCACAGTTCTGAAGGTGAGAATCCTGAGCAATCCCTGGTGCAGAAGGCCATCCACCCCTGGTTTCACCAAATCAGTGTGTGAGTAGGACAGCTTTACTCTTTGGAACCTCTGGAAATAAATCTGCTTCAAGTGCTTTAGGTTACAGGTCAAATTCAGCTCTTGATATTGTAGGACTGAGCTCATTTCCTTGCTGCTTGTTGACTGGGGATTATTCACAACGTCTTATAGTTGAGACCCATTTTCCTTGGTTCACAGCACTCTTCCTCCATCTTTAATGTCAACAATGCTTTTAGTCTTAATGCTTTGACTCTCCCTGAACTTTTAACTTCATTTCTCCTGTGCTTTTAAGAATCTGTGTGTTATATTTGGCCCATCATCCCACATTCTATTCTACCAACTAGGAGAAAGAATTTAAATGTTACGTAAGGTTAATGGTGATCAGAACTTAATAGAATCCTTTTTCCAAAACCTAGATTTAATATATGCCTTTAGGGTATCTACTTTAAGTAATGGAAAGGGTCAATGTAAGGTAAACTTCTTGAGGTTCTTTGAAGTATCCTTTACAATATATTATATATGGTTATAGTCAACTTGGGTCTTCTGTGCACTCTCTATAGGTAATAAATTTTGTATTCCAGGTTTTATAACACAACTTCTTTCCAATGTTTGGGGAGTTCCTCATCTTATGAATGAGTACCTCCCACCATAAAAGCTAGAAAGTGCTGCATGCTCGCTTTCCAAGTCATCAGTGCAAAGACACAGACATAAGAATGAGATTCAATGATTAAGTGCATCCGAGGTTGAGATTGGAACAGGAAGGGTAGTGAAGATCTCTCTGGAGTAATAGCAACTGTTTCTGAAAATCATAGGTTCCAGCAAAGTTGCCAGTTATATTAACTAACTAGTTCTATGATTTAGTTTTAGACACAGTTTCTGGCTGCATAGTTTTGAGTATTGTTTTCACCCCAACAATCCATGAACTCACAATATCCTTTCAATAAACTTTTTTTCTGTTTACTCAGTCAAAGTCAGCTTTGGTTGTTTTCAGCCAAGAACACAGACTAGTAGTACCGACTACATCAAATGTACTAATGGAGACTTTGATGGAGCTAATGGCACTTCACAGGGGATCCAAATTACTGCAATTCATGGCTCTGATTCAGAGAGACTGAAATGAAGCCTTGCCCTACATACTTCTGCCAACCTTCCAGTGATTTTCATTGAAAATAATTTAACTATACTTTTGGAAATTGCTAGTTTAATTCATCCTTGGTTTGTTTTATATCATCACTTTTTTCCCTACTAACATGAGTAAGTGTTCAATGAGTTACAAGCAAAACAAAAATTGATTGTCATTTTGACACATTTGCATAAGAAATTAGTGTAATGGCTTTAAATTGCATTCCAGTGAAATAAATTTATAGTCAAAATAATTCAGATGGAAAATCATGCATATTTTTCCTTTAATGAAACAGATTTTTTTCATTTAGAAAACTTCAATTAAACTCTGTATGTTCTTAGGCAAGCCTTGGAAGCAGTTTCAAACAGAGCCACAGAAACAATAATAAAAATTCAAAGTTTAATTCTTTTTTTTTTTTTAATTTTATTGTTATATTCCCCATACAAAGTTTAATTCTTGTGCCTAGCCTAAATCATTTGTTTAGTGGCACCATTCATTCTTTGTTCTTTGGTTTTTCACCATCTTCTTTTGTTGTGGGTCACATGAAGGTGAAGCGAGCCCAGATACCGAATTGTAGCAACTTTGTTGAACTTTAAATAGTACATAAAACTGACATCATTTATAATAATGGGGACTGACATCATTTATAAATGAATACCAATGGAAACTAAAAAGAGAAACAACATAAAATATTTTTATTGATGGATACCATTATTTATTTTTGATGGATACCATTTCCATTTTATTTTAGATATTGGCTAGAAGGGCTAAGTTGCCTAAAACACATCTTTGTACTGTCTATCCTACCTTCATAGAAAGCCTGGTTCTGAAATTGGACTGTAGATCTAACTGACTTGGTTCTCCTGACATACCTGATCTATTACTAGAGCAGTTTTAAAAGGTCATGTTAATACTAACAAATGCTTGAAAGCATGACATCTTTGTGAATTATGATTCTTCCACAGCCTTTCTAAAAGAAATTTTGTCCCAGAAACACAAATATTTTGTGTCAATTTAAAATTCAAAGAAAAGAGATTCCATAATTCCTTCTATAAGCTGTGACTAGTTTTAACAAACTTTTCTTAGTAAGTCACTCCAAAGGACTATTTTGCGCAATTCAACTCAAGTAGCCTTACTAATCTTGATTGCAACAAGTAAACAAGTAAGCATTTTCTTAACAGTAAATATAGGATGAGGATATGTGTGTGTGTGTGTGTGTGTGTGTGTGTGTGTGTGTGTATCTCCTCATATGTATCTCCAGCATACTATGCTTTTCCCTTCATGGGAAATCCTCCAATGCAAATTTAATTGGCGAGGTACATTCTATCATGTCTCTCTATAGCAGGCTGGCCAGGGAAGCATTGTAGAGTTCTTATTTGTTATTCTGTCCACTTCACTGGGAACCATTTGCAAGAACATGAATGAGGGCCTCCCCTGGTCACAGGCTGTTGAGCACAGTGCTGCAAAGCTGTCCGCAGCCTCTGCAGCGCCGGTTTGATCCCAGCCGGCCAGCAAGGGTCCCACATGGTGCAGCAGACCTCTCCTGTTGCGCCCGCTGCTCCCTTCAGCAGTGTATTTTGTCAGTCTGCCTGTTCTGTTCCCCGCTCTGTCTCCAGTGAATCCTCTCACCCTCCGTCAGATCTGGCCTGTACCCCAGCTCTTGTATAAATAAATAAATCTTAAAAAAAAAAAGAACATGAACTAGGCCACCACTCACAAGTTACCAAATCCATTTTTATTTACTTGGTTGTAAGGTAAAGAGGAAAAGTAGGTGCCTCCATAAATACATATGTATATTTATGCTGTCCATCCTCAGACAAGCTTTGTCCTGCACCCTCTGACAATCTAAAAATTGTCTTGTATAAATAAATAAGTCTTTGAAAAAAAAAAAAAAAGAACATGAACTAGGCCACCACTCACA
The DNA here is from genome assembly GCF_014898055.3 of Talpa occidentalis. Taxonomy (NCBI): domain Eukaryota; kingdom Metazoa; phylum Chordata; class Mammalia; order Eulipotyphla; family Talpidae; genus Talpa; species Talpa occidentalis. Next base: position 87,420,152 of record NW_023605305.1, read on the forward strand.
AGTTACCAAATCCTTTTTTATTTATTTGGTTGTAAGGTAAAGAGGAAAAGTAGATGCCTCCATAAATACATATGTATATTTATGCTGTCCATCCTCAGACCAGCTTTGTCCTGCCCCCTCTGACTACATATGCTCTATAGTTCTGGTTCCTCAGTCTTTATTCTACCAGGTGAATTCCCAAAATCTTTTTATTAATAAACTTATATTTTTCCAAAACAGCTAGAGAAGGGATTAGTTGCATGCAATAAATAAACTAAAAACTCAAGAATCCTGACTGATATTCCACCAGGTTTAAAGGATGGTACTTACCACCAGTAACAGTGACAGATATTCCAAAGTAAATGTAGGTGGGGGCAAATAGCATGGAAAAGAATATTTCTGTTAGATTTTCAAAAACACTGATTGATTTTCTGAAATGTCCCTGCCTTTCCTTATCCTTTTTATAGAGTGTTAAAATGACCCTAAAAAAACTCAGTATTTTTTTCCCATAAAAGTCACCCAATTTTATTTTATTTTATTTTTGGTGTAAATCTGATATATTTCTTTTTGTAAAAGTTTCAATTTTTTTAAAATAAATTTTATTTTTATATTCCCCATACAATTACGACCCCTTATTTTGACACCAATCCCTCCCCTCCCCGCCCCCCACCCCCCATAGAGTGTCTCTGGTTCATAGATTTTTGTTGATTTTGATTTTCACTTTCTTATAGTTATTCATTTTCCTGGTCCCTTATTTAAATTTTCTAGATTCCTGCTATGAGTAAGACCATCCGTTATTATTCTTTTTCTTTCTGGCTAATTTCGCTGAGCATGATCCCTTCCAGCGCCATCCATGTTGCTGCAAATTGCATGTGTTTATCTTTTTTGAATGCTGAGTAATATTCCATGGTGTATATGTACCACATCTTCTTGATCCAGTCACCTATTTTTGGGCATTTGGGTTGTTTCCAAAGCTTAGCTATTGTAATTAGTGCTGCTATAAACATAGGGGTGCAGGAAAAGTCACCCAATTTTAAAGGTAACAAATAATATCAGGCTTTGAGTCTTGAGTCAATGAAAAAGAGAAAAATGAAAATCTAAACAAATATTCATAAAATCAGCTCTGCCTGCCATCATCATCACATACAAACTGTAGAAAGCTGATTAAGTTTGGACCCCTAGCCTTCAACAATAGAGCTAACATATTTTCAGTGTTTAAATTTCATCTGACATAAGTGAGAAGCTAAGAAGTCAAAGCAGCTTTAAAAAGATCTTCAGCCAGCATCATTGTGTTAGAGTTGCAGACAACCAACTCGGGCTCTTAGCTGGCCCTCAGATTTCATTCTAGATGTCCTTTCTCTCTTGCACATGTGAATAAATAGGAAAATGATTTCCATTTGCTAGATCTCTGGTTTAAGCAGAAATGCAATCACTGTGGTTTCTAAGTGTTTGTACACTCTCTAACTCAATTTTCTCAGCATTATTTAGACACGCTCACTGCTTAAACCTGATAGGAAGTCTTCCCACCCATACCAATTAACCTAACCCTGCAATTTAGTTTTACCCAGGCGTCCTTGAATCCTCCCTTGTTCTCCTCCATGCTGCTTATTTGATTTGCTTTGAATCCTTTCCCAGAAAGTGTTTGTAATCTAAAAATTGTCTTAATCTCTTTGGTCCAATTTTTCCTGCTCTTTAATTTCTCATGATATCTGAGTGGATTTCCAAACTTTTCCCCACATCACATGGAACACTATTTTTTAAGTACAATTTTCTTTTCTGTTTTGCCCATGGGAACTGGCAATCTAAAAACAGCAGTCATTGGCCAAACTGCAATAAAGAGCTTCTCTACCTTCCATTCTCATGGGGTTTCTAGATGTTTTTTTCAATGGGATCTATGAAGTAAAGAAGAAACGAAAATATGTCTTAACTGCTATGCTAATGCCACTCTGTACAGATTAAGAACTGAAAAATCTAAAACAAATGATAGCACTGGAATCAATGATTCCCTTGGAATGTCAATTCTATGGCTATTTGGGACCAGATTAACATAAATAAATGTAGTTCAGAGAAATTTATAATTTGGTTCAAATAGAAATGTAAGTTTTAATGCCATAAATACTTATATCATAAAAGCAAAGTATAGTCATTACTGAGGATGTGCATTGTTCGCTGAAGTTTTTCTTAAAAACTTGCTATTCTTGGGGGCCTCCCTGGTGGTGCAAGGGTTTAAGCACCGCACCATGAAGCAATCCACAGCCTCTGCAGCATGAGTTCAATCCCCAGGCAGCCATGGAGCAACCCACATGGCGCAGCAGACCTCTCCTGACTTGCCCGCTGTTCCCCTCAGCAGTAGACTTCAGACAATCTGCCTGTTCTGTTCGCCCCTCTGTCTCTGGTGAATCCTCTCACCCCCCGCATCTCTGGCTTGTACCCCAGCTCATGAATGCATAAATAAGTAAAATAAAAAAACTTGCTACTCTTGCATCATCTTGAGATCAACTTTGAACCTTCAAATAGGTGTGTGGCTCTAATTGGCTTACTTGGGTGCATAAATTCATGATTTCCTACAAAAATAATTAACAAAAATAATCATGCCACTAGTCATGTGTTCTTATTTTTCTCTTATTTCTTTACATGGGAATTTTTTTGTTATTGATATTCTCTATCTAGTAATCAAATTGAGCCCTCTAATAAAACATTGTAGTAAACTAGCTAATTTTTGATCTAACATCAATACAAAATAGATTTCCTACACAACCAATAACAAAACAACAGAAAATACAGTAATGGATGTAATTTCTATTCAGCATCATAAATGGTGTCTTTTTAGAGTTACATGCTAAAGAAAAATATAGTTTAAATTAAGAAAATTCCCAGAGCTCTATTTCTATTTTCTCAAATAAGCCTCATGTTTTTCCTAGCAAAACCTAGAACGAAGTCTCTGACAATAATAACTTACATGCTAGACACTGTATAATCATCCTTTCAGTTTGTCCTCAAAATAAAACCATGAGTTAGGTATCTGCATAGTTTAAATTTTACAAAGAGAGTGAATGAGGCTTAGAAAGAATTGTTATCTGCTCAAGAGCTACACACCTAATACCTAGGTGAGCCAGTATTTGGACCCCACGTCTATTGGCTACAGAATTCAAGTGCTTAAGTACACCTCTCCTTGGACAGTCTTAAATGTTTATATTACAAATGTAAGTCATACAAAGTACATTTTCTAGATTAATTCTGTGTCTAGTAGGAATAACAGAACTATGCAATTTGTCTCAGACAATAAGAAAGGAACTCATTCCCATGAAGGCCAGGATTTTTCCCATCTGTGTAATAATGATTTGTATTTCTCTTGAAAATATTAGAGAAGAATTGAAATTTCCCCAAAAGGCATGATATGAATGCCAATCCACACAGAGCTTTTTGCTGAACCACCGATTACATTAATCTTAATATCTAAAAGCTCTAATAACTGTAAGATCAAATACTTGTAAACAGTGCCCCAACCCAAAAAAGTAAACAATCCTTTTGTAGGATTATATGATAGCCCAGATAGAATATACCCTAGCTCTACAGGGAAGTCAGGTAACCTGTATGGCTTATTTTTAGAATGCATGTCAGTAGAGTTGTTTACAAGTGGCAGATATGGAAACAAAAAAGAGTATTCAAAGCCATCTAGTCTCACAGAATTATTTTAAGTTAACAAATGATACAAGTTTTCAGAATACAGGGTATTTTTAATCTTGTATTCAAGGAATCCCATGTACCATACAATTCATGCATTAGTTGAATTTTATTTAATATGTTGAATATTTTTATCCAATGTTGAATATTTTATCCAATGTTGAATATATTTATCCTTTAAAAGTATGAAACCAAAATTACATGCTCTGAAATTACCTCACTTGAATTTGATTTACTACTCTGCTAGACATATTACAGAAAAAGCTAACCACATTACAGAATATGGTACTAAGCTTCGATAAGCCAAAAACCATATATATTGCATTATCATATGTTTGTGTTTATCACATTAAATTTTATAAAATAACTTTTTATATTTTTATCCCAATACATTTGAAAAGAAAATTTTAAAAGCTGATAAACATGCATACAAGTGTGTATGCATATATTAAAGTCCACCAAACTGGAGTCCACAGACTTCTGTGAGTTCACAGAAAGGTTTCACTGCAGTATAAATTTGAACCATCTGAACACAGAGACTGGATGTCAGCTCTTTCCTATATAAAATGCAATTGCTGGGCCTCCCTGGTGGCGCAAGGGGTTAAGACGCAACCTATAAAGCTATCCACAGTCACTGCAGCACCAGTTCGATCCCTGACCAGGGAGATGACCCACATGGTGCAGCAGACCTCTCCTGTCTTGCTCTCTGCTCCCCTCAGCAGTGTATTTCAATCAATCTGCCTGTTCTGTTCCCCACTCTGTCTCTGGTGAATCTTCTCACCTCCCACACCTCTGGCCTGTACCCCAGTTCTTGTATGCATAAATAAATAAATCTTAAAAAAAAAAAACAGAAAAAAACAAATAAATAAAATGCAATTGCTGCACAAGATGGTCCCTGAATATGACTGGTTTGAAACAATTCTGAGATGCTGAATGCTAAAATTGCTACATGTCAGTTTAAAATGAAAAGAGGACTATTAATGTCTACTAATGTGATAACTTTCCACAGTAGAGTGGGAGAGGTAGTGAGTATGAATAGGTAAACAATCTTTGCAACTCTCTAACTGAGTATCTAAGAACCTGAGAAAATAAATTCTTGAGCTATATTCCCAGGAATTCTGACTCAACAGGTTTGGAATGGAAACTTGCATTTATAACAAGCACCCTGGTGATGCCCATACTCCTGGTTCATAGACACATTTTAAAGAGCACTCACTAACCTGAAGAATCACAACCTTTCAAGCATCAGCTCACATCATCTACAAAATTACTTCACAATATAATCAAAGTCCTAAATATGAGTTATTAAAAAAGCTTTAAAACTTTAGAAGCTATTAAAAACTCTGAAAACTTAGAAGAGTGAAAATAGATCTTTGTGACTTTGAGCTATATACCAGCAACAACAAAAACAAACAGGTCAACAGGTATCATCAAAATTAAAATGGTTATCCTACAAAGACACTAACAAGAAAGTGAAAAGACACATCATGGAATAGAAGAAAATTTTGCAAATCATATATATGACAAGAAACTTGTGCCTATAATATATAAAGAACCCTTACAACTCAATACTACACAAGAACTTGCTCGTGAACATTCATAACAGCCTAATTAATACTGGCCCCCAAATAGAAAAAGGCCACCAAATGAGTGACTAAGTAAAATGTGTTATATTCATACAATGGAATATTACTTGGCAATGAAAATGAATGAAGTACTGATACATGATATAGCATTATGCTATGTAAAATAATTTACTTACAAAGAAGCACAAATTATATGATTCCAGTTGTATAAATTACCCAAAGTAAACAAATTTACTGTGACAAAAAGTAGATGCCTAGGGCTGGGAGCGGGAACTAGGTTGATGGTGGAACAGAGGGTGTTTGCTAAAGGGTATGAGATTTCTTTGTGGAATAATGAAAATATTCTAAAATTAATTGTAGTGATTGATGTACAACTGAGATTATACTTAAAATCACTAAATTGCATGTTTTAAATAGGACAATTGCACTGTACATCACCCAAATTATATCTTAATAAAGCTGTTTCTTTAAAAGGTGTTAACATTTATTGAGCAACCACTACATTCTGAGTACTGCTTCTCCCTCCTTTTAATTTTCAAAGTATTAGATTAAAGAATAATTCCTCAGGAATGTTTTCTAACCTTCACTATTTCCAGTGACATGATTTGAAGCTTTCAGTCATTGCCTTCAACACACCTTCAACTTCTCCTTTCGTGTATGTAATACATTTAATGTAATGTCATGTTTTTCAATCTAAATGCCAGTGACTATGTTTTGCCCACTGTTATCCTCATAACTGACCATAGCATTTGGTAGAGTTGATACTAATAAATTATTCTCATATTAATTAATGAAGGGCTCAATCTTATGAGACCATGAATCTCCTTGTTTATAGTGTCATAATATAAGGTAGTATGAGGTGAAGAGAAAGTCAAACACATCCTCTGTTAATCACAGGAATACAGACATGGTAATTGTAGAGACAAAGCAACTTTTATTACAATAAAAGAAGATACCATTATATCATACTTTACAAAAAAGGATTTGATTACAGACTTAGCTTAAAATCCTGACCATGTATTATTTCCTTGCCTTTTTAAAATGTGTAGCCCAACTGTACAAGTTGCCTCACCAGCTAAACTTCAGTTTCCTCATCAAAAAAACAGTGATAATGATAACAGCAAGTAGAAGTCAATACTTCTACCTTTGAGCCTCCCTGATAGCACAAGTGGTTAAGACGCAACCTATAAAGCTATCTGCAGCCTCTGCAGCACGAGTTTAATCCGCGGCCAGGGAGCTACCCACGTGGCGCAGTAGACCTCTCCTGTCTCGCCTGCTGCTCCCCTCAGCAGTGTATTTCAGTCAATCTGCCTGTTCAGTTCCCTGCTCTGTCTCTGGTGAATCCTCTCACCACCACCACCCCCACAATTCTGGCCTATACCCCAGTTCTTGTATGAATAAATGAATAAATCTTTTAAAAATATACTTCTACTGTCCCCTCTGGGTGATCACAAAAAACAAATGTGATAATGTTGGAGTGAACTTATTGCAAAGATGTGAAACTCCACAAATGTGATTTGCTAATGGTGTGGCATCTTAGTAAAGAACTAAATACATGACAAGCAAGGAGAGACTTGCATTTACAACAAAACCTCCTAGTAGATGTTCTTAGTTGCCTACACAACTGCCATTCCCTTGCTAAGACAATTCACAGCTCTGGGGTGTGAATATTGATTGATCTTAGTAAATCATTAAAATTGTATTTTTCTTATCTTGGGATAGACAAGTGATTCAGTTCTGGCTATGAAAAGTAAGGTAAAGCTATTATATGTTCCAGGGAAAGAATCTCTCCCCTTTGGAAAGAGGCACTCGAAAGAAAACCCTTTTAATTCCTTCCATTGTAGCTCCTGTGGTAGATTTTTTCCTATTAGGGCCTCTGGCAGAGAGCTGCCACCACAACATCCTACCATGAAGGAAGAGGCAGGAGCATCACAGACACGTGGCCCCAAGGCCGCTGCTAAACCACTGACTTTAGAACAACCTCTAACAGACTGTCGCCATGTGAAATGAGTAACTGTCTTTAATATGGAAGGTTCTATTAGTGTACTTTTCTAAAAAGTTGTTTTTGAAGAATTCTAGGGGATCCTGAGCTCTTCGGGGCAGTGCAAAGCATAATGGCATGGGGCCTCCTGGTAGTGCAAGGGGTTAGGACGCAGCTTGTGAAGCTGTCTGCAGCCTCTGCAGCAAGAGTTCAATCCCTGGCCAGCCAGGGAGCAGCCTACATGGCACAGTGCACCTCTCCTGACTCACCCACTGCTCCCCTCAGCAGTGTATTTCAGTCAGTCTGCCTGTTCTGTTCCCCACTCTGTCTCTGGTGAATCCTCTCACACCCCCACAGCTCTGGCCTGTACCCCAGCTCTTGTATGCATAAATAAATAAATCTTAAAAATAAAAAAGCATAATGGCATAGGGAAGACCAAAAACCTTCCCTGTCTGGCTAGATTCTCAGCTGGGTACAAAGTGGCAGTTGAACATCCCCTGGTATACTGTCACATTAGAGCTGTAACAATAGACAATTAAATTTTTGAAAATTGGAAAACTTGCTCTTGAAATTAGGCAGATTAATTGAAATGATAAAAGGTATTTTTAAATGTCCATGTCTAAGTACCTGTCACACTAATTTTGATAAAAGAAGAGGAGACAAAACAGGAGAAAAGAGGGTGATTTTTTGTAGCCATAGGGAATTACTGATCTCTATTGTAGATTCCTATAGATTCAGGGCACTATTTTAAACAAGGTACAATGGATAGTTAAAGACTAATTTTGCAATTTTCTGTATGGCTTTTGTTGTCCCAGCCAACGTGTCTCTTTTATTAGAGTAACTATATCAAAGCAGGTGTGAAACACAGAAATGCAAAAGCAGGAACACACACGAGCACACACACACACAAATCACATAATTATTTATGAAAATTATTGCTTTATCTCACTGAAGGAAAAATGGAAGTAATCTCTACCCAGTTAGATTTCTTTGAGGATGGTACTTCTACTGAAAATCCAAAAATGTTAATTGCTAGCTAAATAAACTATCCAGAGAGAACCCAGAAAATGGGGGCCTCCCTGATGGTGCAAGGGGTTAAGATACAGAACTATGAGGCTATCCACAGCCACTGCAGCATGGCACAAGTTTGATCCCTGGCCAGGGAGGTGACCCACATGGCACGGCAGACCTCTCCTGACTCACCCGCTGCTCCCCTCTGCAGTGTACTTCAGTAGATCCGCCTGTTCTGCTCTCCACTCTCTCTCTGGTGAGTCTTCTACACCCCTACACACCCTGGTATGTACCCCAGTTCTTGTATGCATAAATAAATAAATCTTTAAGAGAGAGAGAGAGAACCCAAAAATGGAGTTTAAATGATTCTTAACATTGTGTCTGAACAGAATGACTATGGACACGTATTTTTCAGTGAATTTATTCCTCTTTCTTTCAGATGTAAACCCAAGGCCACCTCCAAGTTATTAACCAAGGATAAGGTTGGATGATTCTCATATACAGTAAAGAGCCATCTGTCTGCCAAAGTTGATTCTAAGTTTATTGATAGAAAAGTCCCTTTGCCAGGCCTCCCCTGGTGGCGCAGCGGTTGAGCGCTGGGCTGTGAAGCTGCCTGCAGCCTCTGCAGCACCAGTTCGATCCCCAGCTGCTCCCTGGCCACTGGAGGGAGGGTCCCACATGGCGCACAGACCTCTTCTGCTGCCCGCTGCTCCCCTCAGCAGTGTACTTCGGTCCTTCTGCCTGCTCTGCTCCCCGCTCTGGCTCTGGTGAATTCTCTCACCCACCCGCGCTTCTGACTATACCCACTGCTTGTATAAATAAATAAATAAAATAAAAAATAATAAAAAAAAAGAAAAGACCCTTTGCCTTACTCATGTTTGAGTTTCAATGCTGGAAACTCAAGTGTCTTACACAGAGTATTAGCTTCATAAATTGTTGTGGAATAAATAATGACTGAATGATAGAATGGATAGATCAGTAATTTCCCAAATTTTACCAAGATGCCCCTTTTACTTTCCTATAAGCACGATGAATTTTATGAGAGTAGATATGAGAGTAAATATGACTCTTCATAATAACCTCAGATCATTATAAGCTAGAATAAATAATTCAGTTTAATATACTATGCATTTAATATGTTATATATTTATAAACTGAGTATGGCTAATATGGGGTCTCTAATTAGAATCTAGGATATTGAAATTATTTCAGATTCTGAAACATCTGAGCAGTACCTCACATGTGCCTAAAATCTAGATAGAGGGTCACTGGTGTGGCTGTGGTCTATCCTAGAGAATATAATTTGGTCAAAATATGGTCCTTTTGCATTTGATGAGTCACCCTCTTTATTCAAACCCACAGTTTTAAGTAAGACTCCTGGGAAAAAATAAAAGAGGAACTCATATCTAGACAATCAGAACAGCTTTTTAAATTCTATGATGAAAATATTTTAGCCAGATTACTCTCACATCTCACCCTCTTATCTCACCCTCTTCTGAACAGAGGAAAGGAAATAACCCAAGCAACCTCCTATAATACCTCCTAAGTCAACGATATTGTCACAGTGTCCTTCATATAAACTTTGCTCATTCCCTGCTTCATTTTGCCTATGTCAGGATAACCTCAAATATATCTTGTAATATATTCTACTCTGCTAAATAAAATGCTCTTCTTTATTTTTTAAAAGATTTATTTATTTATGCATACAAGAGCTGGGGTACAGGCCAGAGGCATGGGGGCATGAAAGGATTCATCAGAGACAGAGTGGGGAACAGAACAGACAGACTGTCTGAAATACACTGCTGAGGGGACCAGTGGGCAAGACAGGAGAGGTCTGCTGTGCCATGTGGGTCAGCTTCCTGGCCGGCCGGGGGTCAAACTCATGCTGCAGAGGCTGCAGATAGCTTCATAGTGCTGTGCTTAACCCCTTGTGCCACCAGGGAGGCCCTGCTCTTCTTTATAACAAATAATGCAACCAATCCATTTTTGAAGAAATTATTTCCTTCTCCGAATTCCTAAAACATATATGGCAGCCCCATATCATTTGCCTATATATGCTGTATTATTTCACTAAGTATATAGCCTATCCCCTATCATCTCAGCATATATAACCTGTCCTAGATCAGGCTCACTATTATTTTCAACAAGAGATAACATTTCATGTTGTACATATTAGGTGCTATGTTGAGTTCTTCAATATGCTGTGTCAGGTTGATATTTCTGATATATCTTGAGAGAAATGGTCTCCATCTCTGAATTAATGTCACAGTAGTAACAGAGAGAGAGGAAAGAAGGTGCTGATTAAGTTTATATCCTTGATTAAACAGCAACTGTCTCCCTGAATACTATACGAAGCAAGTGTCCCCATGTGTCTTTTTAGCTCATGGATTCTAAGCTTTTTATTAGGGTCTGCAAAAGGGACTGGAGGAGACAGTCTGGGAAAGAGCAGACAGTTTTGAGTAACGGAAATAAAAAGTCTCCATTCTGGAGGACAGGAGGTAGAAGGGAAAGGAGAAAAGACAACTCTCCCAATTATGCTGGAGAATAGAAGATTCGTTACCTAAAGACAACGCACCACATCAACAGTCTTCACATGAAGTAAGGATGCCCATATCAGGGAGTGGGCATTTGCTTCTCCCCACTTGCTCTGATTTAGTAGACCTTGGAATATAGGTATTTGGAAGGATTTCATAAAAGCTATTTTCATGTCTTATCTATCCTGAGATTTCACTTTGATTATAAAGCTCTAAAAGACAACAATAGTATTCAACTCACCCTAAGGAGACAGTGATTATTCTGGGAAATAATAAAAGAGGACCTCATTACTCAATTAATGGGTATAACTACTGAGTATAACATGTGTCCTATTCATCATAAACATGCCTAATAAGTACAAGTTTATTTAGAGACAGGAAAGCACAGGTCTCTGAAGGTCCAGTCAACCTCACATGGTGATAAGATTAAGAAACGTTTACAATTCATCATGTTGTGTCTTGCCATCAAAGCAATGCAAGTACAGAGAGTCATCTTTTCGATCCTTAATTACATAAAATGTTAACAAGGCTAAATTAAAAACTAAACAAAGTTAAGAAAACTTCAGTTATTAGGAAGCAAGATGTACCACAAGCTTAAGGCTGCCTTACTAATAAAACAACTTATAAAGTATTTTTATCATTTTCACACTTCCCTTTTAGATAGAAAGTACTAGTTAAGAAACTTTTTCAGGTTTGACTACTGCATGATTTCTGACATTGTTAATCATGAAGGAATTGATTATCTTTGTCACCTAATTAGTGAAACAAACCTTCACTTAGCACCTTATGCTGAAAACATGTCAGCACTTCATTACACAGATATTGGAAATTGCAATCTGGTTGCTATGGTGACGACAAGGTCCCATGGAGATTTTGTGTCAGCTGACATATCGAGATCAGATAAAAAGATTAAAAGAAAAGAATCTAACTTAAAGTACCTTAATGCTCAAAACACTGAAAAATTATGTTTTTGAAACTGCCAATTTCAAATAAAATTGTTGTGATAAGTGTCCATAGAAATAACTTTTGTTTCATTTTCCTCTATACTGCTTTTTTTTTACTCTGAAGATAAAAATCATTATTATAGAAACACTCAGAGCATAACCCCATCCTTTCAAGATTTTATTGATTCTAATAATGTCAAAATCATGTCAGGAGTCAGTTAAGACAAAGCAAAGACAACAAACACTAATGGCTTTAAAATAACAAATCAGAAACCGAGATTGCTTTATGTTAGTATGATTCTGTGACAGTAACTGGCAGAGGAACATGTTTAAAACACAATTCTTTAAAAGTTATAGCTTTATATGGTTAAGTGCCAGACAGATTATTCATGGTCCATCTTTTGTGCTATGGAGGCATTTATTTTGAAAAGGCTGATTTGCACAATTTGACAATTATGTAATTGAGCTTTGGAACTGAACTGATACTAACATATGGAATATATTCCACTCAGCAAATAATTAGTCCTCACTCATTCCAAAATAAATAGAACACTTTATATTTTTTGTACTTTCATCCTATTTTTAAATTTTCATTATGTTATTAGTTTTAAATTTTATCTTAATGTCCTTGATTATTTTTTCACAATATAGGATTTCTCCCCTCAGGTGCAATCACCATAGTTTTCCAGTCATCCATCTCTCTCCAGTGCACTTTACTCCTGCCTATTCTCTACTCACCCAGCCCCCACTCCTCCAGAGTGTCTCAGATCTACCATCTGCTTTCAGAATCAGTCTTACAGTTTGTCTTTATCTGATCCTTTGTTTGGTTTCTCTAGATACCACATATAAGTGAAACATCTGGTATTTATCTTTCTCCTACTGGCTCACTTCACTTAGAATAATCCCTTCCAGTTCCATTCATGTCACCACAAATAGCATAAGTGTATCTATTTTGATTGCTGAGTAGTATTCCACTGTGTGTTTGTGTATGTGTGTGTGTGTATGTGTGCATCTCACATCTTGATACACTCATCTGTTCTGAGGCATTTGGGTTGCTTCCAAACCTTAGTTATTAAAAATTGAGTTGCTCTTGAACTACGCATTGGATTTTTTGTACAACACAATTCAGCACATAAACTAGGAATAACCCTGCACATCGTGACTATCAGAGTCTGGCTTCTGTCAATACAAAGGAGCTATTAGTGACAGGGCAGGTAAGACACAGGAGACTGTGTGAAGTCATGACTGAGAATGGCATGTACTTAACAACTGGACTCCAGAGCACAGGATGCCACTAACATGTGACAAAGGGAGTAGTGGGTGCTCCAGTGGGCAGTGCCAAAGGTGGGTATTAGCAATGTACAGGATCAGAGACTTAACTGCAACAAAAATGTCGACCTTAGAAAAAAGTAAGATATTGGGCAGAAAAAAATCAAGGCATTAGCAAACCTGCAACTTAGTTTGGGGAACTGTTTTTAAAATCTATATTGGAGAACAATGACTCAAGACAACCCTAAAATGACTATAAAAGTTGTGTTCCTAAAAAATCATTATATACAAATCATTTTTCCTGATTGAATAATGAATTAGCAGGATAATGAAAACAGGGAGATCCTACTCACATGATTTTTAGAGTCAATAGCAAAGCCTTTGGTATAAATTATCAGTTTCCATGGAAATATGAAAAGTAAGTAACCCATAAAAGAAAAATACAAGAACAACCTTTGATAACCCAGATACCATTTACTCAAGGCAAAATGTATTAAAATTTCTATATTTGTATAGAATTCCTTTTTTGGAGCTGGAAAGTACAGGCAATGATGACGTGAACGGTACCAAAATTTAACTGCTGAATATGTGTGGAGAGCACACAGGAGTTCTTTTTACTAATAACACGTGTCTGGCGTTTTGATATCAAAGCAACTCAAATAATAAAATGTTACTAAAATGGTTTCTGTAAGATTATGGATCTTCTTTTGCTATTTAATTGTGCTTACTCTCTGCTTTTCTCTCTCTTCTAATTATTTAGAGCATTTTATCAATAGATAATTTCTGTGCTTAAAAGAATCACTTAATTTTCCAAATTAAGACAAATACATATCCTTTCAATCAACTAATCAACAGAGCTAAGTTCAAAAAGGCAAATAAAAGCACCACAATGATAATTGCTCCTAGATATATTCATTTTTTAACTAAGCCCATGTATTTTTAGTGAACTACTCAAAGAGCAGAACTCCTTATATAATGTCAAATTTAAAAGCGTAAGCAAACTATAAACATTAACTAGTTTGTATTTTTGCCTAAACAACACATTATCTCCCTAAATTATGACTCTTGGCTCAGGAACTCTGAATATGAATAAGGGTGGCGCAAGGGGTTAAGCACTGCACTATGAAGCAATCCACAGCCTCTGTGGCAAGAGTTCCGTCCCAGGCTGGCTAGGGATCAACCCACATGGCGAGGTAGACCTCTCCTGTCTCGCTTCTGCTCCCCTCCACAGAAGAGTCTCCTGTTCTGCACCCGACTCTGTCTCTGGTGATTCCTCTTATCACCCGGTGCCTCTGGCCTATACCCCAGCTTGAATGCATAAATAAATAAATCTTTAAAAAAAAAGAAAACCAGAACCTCCCTGGTGGCGCAGAGGTTGAGTGCTGGGTTGCAAAGCTGCCCACAGCCTCTGCAGCACCAGTTCGATCCCCGGCCACCGGTCGAGGGTCCCACTTGGCGCCCAGACCTCTCCTGCCGCCCACTGCTCCCCTCAGCAGTGTACTTCGACCATCTGCCTGTTATGCTCTCTGCTCTGGCTCTAGTGAATTCTCTCCCCCTCCCGCGCTTCTGACTGTACCCAGTGCTTGTATAAATAAATAAATAAATAAATCTTTTTTTAAAAAAAAAAGAAAAACAGACACAGTGCAAGACATTGTCATATACATTTCCCTTACTGTTTCCAAAGCAACAATATTTAAGTTGAAGAATCAAATGATTTTAGACAGATGAAATTTCACAAATTAACATCTGATTTTATACTTAATAGGAGATGAATGTTAAGTTTTAATTCTCCTTTATTTGTGTGTTTGCTTCAGCAGCACATATACTATTTTTTATATATCTTTGATTAGTAATTTATGCCAAGATGCTCCCCAAGAGTGGTAATGAACTCCCCTGCCAACCACTCCTTATACAGCCCCTGTCCCTTTCTCATCTTATTCCCTCTGAACCTGAGAGGCCTCAGGATGTGTTGATATTCAGTAGTTTCTGAAAGTACTTTACATTGTCAAATTGTATCCTATGTAACTGTCCAATAATTGGTTTTTATCGTTCTGACTCGATTTGTTGCCATAGAATTCTTTATTTTCTAAAGATATGGTAGTACATTGGACATAATATGTCTTAGGGGCTACTCTGAGTGTCAAATGTGGGCTTCATGTTAAGCTGGAATAGTGCCAGTCAGAAATTGCCCAAGTATATACTGGGTCCTCAGCTCTTGATTAGAGCAGTCACTCTTAGCCTTATAGCTGGGGAGCAGTTCTAAGTTTTGTGCAGGAGTCATGAATAAGTGCCTGAGATTTCAATGCTATTGTTAGGTACTTATTGAGTCACTTCCTACTTACTACTGAGGGAGAGAATGGCTATATTTTGAGCATATTTAAACACAGCCTACAGACAAATATGAAAAGATAAACATTTTTGCTGTTTTTTAATTAAAACTCATATTTTTAGATCATTTTAGATTCACCTGCTGTTTTAAGAAATGATATAGGGATATCCTGTGCACACTTAACCAGTGTCATCCATGGTGACATTTTATACAGCTATAAAAATTATCTCAACTAGGATATTGACAGTTATATCATAAATCAATATGATATTTTCTATCACTATAAGGATCCCTGTTACCTTTATACAACCATATCTAATTTATCCTATACTTCATTAACCCCAAGCAACCACTAAACAACCATTTGTTCTCCTTGTCTATAATTGTGTTATTACAAGAATATTACATAAAAATAACTAGACAGTATGTAACCTCTAGGGACTGACTTACTGATATTTTAATCAGCATAATTATTTGAATATATTCCCAGGTTGTTGTATATATTAATAGTTTGTTCCTCTTTCGTGCTGAGTAGTGATTCCATGGTAAAGATGCAACATGATTTGCTGTATGAGTGACTCAGCATTTGGTGTTATCTCTATTTATTTTGTTTTGTTTTTTCTTTTATTTATTTTTCTTTTAACATTTATCATTTCATAAATTTTTAGACAATATTTGCTTCCCCCCACGACCTCAGATTGAGTCCTCACAGAATTTCCTTCCCCAAGACACCCATGCACCATCACCTCAGTCCCCTGGGCTCCTCCCTCCCTCCTTCTGACCCCTCTCCCTCCTCCTCCTCTGCAGTATGTCTCTAATTTATAATTGTCTGTTTTTACTTTGTTGTGTTTTGTACTATTATTATTATTATTATTATTGATGTCTTATTTGGTTCCCCTATATTCCTGTTATAAGTGAAACCATCTGATTTTTTTCTTTTTCCTTCTGGCTTATTTCACTGAGCATAATTCCTTCTAGCTCCAGCCACGTTGCTGTGAATGGCATGAGTTTACCTTTTTTGATTGCTGAATAATATTCCATTGTGTATATATACCACATCTTCTTGATCCAGTCATCTATTTTTGGGCATTTGGGTTGTTTCCAGAATTTACCTATTGTAAATAGTGCTGCAATAAACATAGGTGTACCAGTGCTCTTTTGAATCACTGTTTTTGTGTCCTTTGGGTAGATCCCTAGGAGTGGAATTGTCGGCTTGCATGTAGCTCCATTTTTAATAGACTGAGGAACCTCCAGATCGCTTTCCACAGTGGCTGGACCAGTGGTTTTGATTTGCATATTCCTGATTATAAGGGATGTTAAACATTTTTTCTTATGCTTGTTGGCCATTTGCATTTCCTCTTTGGAGAAATGTCTTTTGAGTTCTTCTGCCCATTTCTTGACTGGATTGTTTGTTTTGTTTTTGTTGAGCCATGTGAGTTCTTTGTATATCTTTGTGATCAGTCCCTTATCCATTGAATGGAGGGCAAAGATTTTTTCCCAATCAGTGGGGTGTCTCTCTGTTTTGGTTAATGTCTCTTTGGCTGCACAGAATATCTTTTCAGTTTGATGTAATCCCAGGTGTTTATCTTTGCCTTCGCTTTCTTTTATTTATTCATGCCGATAAGTATATCAAATATCACTGTAGGTTTAACTTCCCTACTGACAAATGATACAGATTATCTTTTCGTGCACTTACCTACATCGATATGTCTTCATGCCTTTTGCCCATTTTTTAATTGTAACATTTCATTTTTCACTCTAGTCAATTTTTTAAGAAGTTATGCTTCTTTTTTTTTAAAAGATTTATTTATTTTTATACAAGAGAGGGGGAACAGGCCAGAGGCATGGGAGGGTGAGAGGATTCACCAGAGACAGAGCGGGGAGCAGAACAGGCAGACAACCAAAATATACTGCTGAGGGGAGCAGCGGGCAAGACAGGAGAGGTCTGCTGCGCCATGTGGGAATCTCCCTGGCCGGCTGGGAATCAAACACTTGCTGCAGAGGCTGCAGACAGCTTCACAGTGCTGCGCTCAACACGCTGTGCCACCAGGGAGGCCCTCACTCTTGAGTCTTGGAAGAACTTTATACTCTACATGCTCGTCCTTTGTCAGGTATATGGTTTACAAATCTTTTCTCTCAGGCTTGAGCTTGGCTTTTCACCTTCTTAACAATCTTTCACAGAGCAAAATATTTTAATTTTCATGAAGCCCAATTCATTTTTCATTTTATGTATCATACTATCAAGGTCACATCAAGTAACCTTCAGCTTAGCTCTAGTCCTTAAGGTTTTCGTCTGTTTTTCTTCTTTTTATAATTTTGTATTTCACTTTTAAAAATTCATGAGTGATATTAACTTAATGCTTGTATTACATGTAAAGTTTAAGTTGATGTTAATTTTTTGACATGTTCGCCATTTGCTTCAGCATTATTTGAAGATATTTTTCCTCCATGGGATTAATTTAATTATTTCAACAATCACTTGGGTGTATTTGTGTGGATCTATTTCTGTATTTCTGTTCTTTTCCATTGATATCCATATCCAACTCAGTCAATACCATACAGTTTGGATTACTATTTATATGTCTTAATACCAAGTAGACTGATTACTCCCTCTTCATTCTTCTTTTTCAAAATTATTTTAGCTATCCTAGCTCCTCTTTCTATTAGATTTTAGATCTATACAAAAATTAAATTTTGTTGGGGGGGGTTGATAGAAATTCTATTAAATCTTTGCATTCATTTGGGGAAAATGACATCTGTATTATATTCAGTCTTCTCATTGATGAACATATGTACACACATTGATGAACATATGTACATACAGTTAATCCTTCTTTGATTTCTTTTCATCAGTGTTGTAGTTTTCAGCATACAACTCATATACATGTCTGCTAGTTTTACCTCTAAGTGTTTTAATTCTTTAAGTGGTATTAACTTTGTAATTTTTAACTTCAGTCTTTCATGTCCATCCCTAACATACAGAAATACAATTGATTTTTACAAATTTAAATATCTGTGAACAGGATAAATTCACTTATTACTTTTAGGAGTTTTTCTAGACACCCGAATATGCTATGTAGATAACCAAGTCAGCTACAAGAAGGAACATCTTATCTCTTTGTTTCTAGTTTTTATGGATTGTATTTCTTTTTGTTGTCTACATCACTAACTACAACTTTCAGCAATTTGTTGAGTAGGAACAGATATCCTTGCTTTGTTCCTCTTCTTAGGGCAAAGTAATCAGTCTTCTATCATTAAAAGCAAAATGTTAGGCTTTATTAATATGTTCTTTATCAAGCTGAAAATGTAATCCTCTATTCCTTTTTTTTTCTGAGAGTTCTCATATCAATACATATTAAATTTTGTCAGATATTTCTAACATGTGATCTTCTATGAAGTGTTAGTATAATATATTGCATTGATTTTTGGATGTTGAACTGAACTAGCACCCCTGGATATTGAACCCAACTTGGTAACAGTATAGAGCTTTTTTTATGTATTGCTCGATTCTATTTTCTAAAATTTTATGGATTTTTGTATCTTATTTATGAGGGGCATTTTGGCTGGTAGTTTGTTTTTTCACTATTGTGTTCTATACTTGGTATCATAATACTAGCTTTACCAAATGAACTGAAAAGGAATATTCTCTTCTATAGTCTAGAAGGTCTTATGTAGACTTGGTGTTAGTTCTTTTCTCAATGTTTGTCAGAAATATCCAATGACACTATGTGGCCATGAGGAGTTCTTTTTAGAAGATTTTTACTTACAAATTCAATTTTGTTAATAGGTATACATTATTCAAATTACCCCGTCATGTTAGGTGATTGGTATTACCTTGTGTTTTTTGAAAATATTTATTTTATTTGAGCTAACAACTTTATGTGCTGAATTGTTTGTAATGTACACATATTATATTTTTAATGTCTACATGATTAGTGACATCCTCTGAAAGTGGTAAACTGTGCTTTATCCTTTTAGTTATTTTAACACTTCGTTTCATAAATGTACTTTACTGTTTTACTGTTTTCAATTTCACTGATTTCTATTTTTATATGTTCTTCCTTCTATTTTTTGTGGTTTATTTTGCTCTTCTTTTTCTAGATTATTGATGTGAAGTTTGGGTTGGTTGAGATTTTTCTTCTTTTCAAAGTATTCATTTAGTGCTATAAATTTCCCTCTCAGCACTGACTTACCCATTTCCACCAATTCTGACATACTATATTTTCCTTTTCGGTCAGTTTGATGAGATTTTTATATTTCTTTTGAGACTTACTCTTTTACTCATGGATTATTTAAAGGTGAATTATTTCACCTGCAAGTGTTTGGAAATTATTACAATTTCTAGTTTGATACCAGTCTGCCAAGAGAATATCACCTGTACGACTTTGACTTTTTAAAAATGTGCTCAGGGGCCTCCCCAGTGGCGCAGCAGTTAAGTGCTGGGCTGAGAAGCTGCCCGAAGTCTCTGCAGTGCCAGTTCGATCCCTGGCCGCCAGCAAGGGTCCCACATGGCTTGCAGACCTCTCCTGCCACACCCACTGCTCCCCTCAGCAGTATATTTCATCAGTCAGTCTGCCTGTTCTGCTCTCTGCTCTGGCTCTGGTGAATTCTCTCACCCTCCTGCGCTTCTGACTTTACCCAGTGCTTGTATAAATAAATAAATAAACTTTTAAAAAATAGTATTTTGAGGTTTTCTATAACTTTGCCAATTTTCAATAATTCCAACCAATTGCTGAGGAAAGGTATGATAATCCTATTATTCCTATTTGTCTACTTCTTTCAGGTAAATTATTTCCTCTCAGTTTTTATTTCATATATTTTGCAGCTTTAAGAAAACTTTACTTAATTAGGATTGCCACATGTCTTGGAGAAATGACACTTTCATCATTACATATATCTCAGTTTCTGGAATTTTTTTGATGCTGAAATTAATTTACAGGACATTAATATCCTGCTCTGTTTCAAATAATCTTTGTGTTGGACCCCCCTGACGGTGCAAGGGTTAAAGTCTCAGATCTATGAAGCTACTGCCAGCCAGTACAGCATTTCAATGCTCAGACAGGGAGCTAACCAGCATGGCATAGCAGACCTCTCCTGTCTTGTCTGCTGGTCTCCTCAGCACTGTATTTCAGTTAGATCTGCCTGTTCTGCTCCCCACTTTGGTGAATCCTCTCACCATCCCACACCTCTAGCCTAGACGCCAGTTCTTGTATGCATAAATAAATAAATAAATAAATAAATAAATAGGGGGCGGAGCAACATGGCGGCGAGGAGACGCTGCGAGTAAGATCTCCCATTAAAAAAAGTGAATAGGGAGGAAAAGCGGCAGGTCCCAGTGAGAACTGGGACACGGAAGATAAACGGGTGACGCCAGCGAACTGCCCGAAGAAGAAACTGGCCATAAAAGAGGACTAGAAGGGAGGGAAGCGCAGAACCCTGCTCCCCTCCCCCGCCCACAGAGGTGGCACTCTCCGACCAGCGGAGAGGAGGAAACAACAAACCAAAACGGCCCACAAGAACAAACGACGCAGCAAGCGGGACTGTGAGTGGAAAGGAACTATTGCAGCCACCACACCCCGTGAACGGGAGCTGAGGCGAACCCTGCAGGATCCGCCGCGGCGGTGAGCGAACGGCTCCGGGCGCCATTAGAGAAGAACAAAGACCCCGGGAGACGCGCACACAGCCCGGGCTGCCGGTAAGCTGGCGCGGAAACACGGCGCGCTCAGCGCTTGAAAAGCAAGTGTAGACCTGGATCGCGGCTGCCCAGGTCCCCGCGCCTGCGACCTAGGCTTGCGGGGAGACGACCTAGGCTTGCGGGGAGACGCGCGGAGGTCCTCACTGAGGTGAAGGTCCCTCCCTGAGTGAGCAGGAACCAGGCGCCCAGGCACGGGAGCGGTGCAAAAGGCGCCATTCCCGCGCCACTGAACTGGGCTACAGCCCGCGTCCTGGAACTGAGGGCTTTGAACTGAGACCCGGGGCACGAAAATTCGGGGCGTGGTTTCTCCACGACGGTGGGGCACAAGGCAGACACAGCACCCCAAAGCTGTTGAGGTGTACCCTACCATTCCGCTCTGTTCTCTGTCCCACGGGGTGGGGGGAGGCGAAAAACAGCCCCCCAAGGACAATAGGAGAGATCTCTGGCGCCACCTAGCGACCAGGAAAAAAAAAAGTCACTAACACCCTATAAAACAGGACATTTCTTAAGACTGCTTGAAAAGGGCAGAAGGTTTCTGGAGGACCCAGTGGCCAGCCGGGAAGTTATTCCACGCCAGGCCCCTTCCGACCAGCAGTCTGAGCCCACAGAGGGAGCAGGCACCCACGTCTGGGGCAGACTGGGTGCGCAGAAGAGTGTGCCTGAAACCGGAGGCGCAGGGACTGCATCCCGCTTCGCCATTTGAGAACAGGAACATTTCTTCAGTAAAAACTGCCTAAAACCAGCAGAAAGCTCCCCCAGAAGACAGAGATGGCTCCTGGAAGAGCCAGAGGGGAGCGGAGAAGTTCACCCAAGATGTCAGTCAGTCCAAGCAACACAGTGTCCCAACGCATACGACAAATTAGAAAACAGACAGTAGGGAGTAGAAGAACCACACGCAACCTAAAAACTCCTCAGGAAAGAAGCACACCACAAAAAGAAAACCACTCCCCAGATTGCAACGACAGCAACTTGGAAGAACTTCTGAGCCTTCCAGAAAGAGATTTAAAATTGCCATGATTAAAAAAGTGATAGATCAGAAGAAGGAAATTGAGTCCCTAAAGAGGGAAGTAAGAGAAATGCAGGAGATCAAAGAATTAATGGAGGAACTAAAGAACTCTGGGAAAAGCAATGAAAGCAGAATAGATGAAATGGAAGAACGAATAAGTAATCTTGAAGACACAGAAATAAAAAGAACCAAAACAGAAAAGGAAAGAGAAGTACGAAGGAAAAAGAATGAAGAAAGACTTCGGGAACTATCTGACTCCATGAGGAAAGGAAATATAAGAGTTATAGGAATTCCAGAAGGAGAGGAGAGAGATGTAGGAACAGAGAAAATATTCATGGATATAATTGAAGAGAACTTCCCAAATGAGAAGAAGGAGCTGAAAATTGATATACAAGAAGCAAGAAGAACACCAAACTTCCACGACGAAAGGAAAAACACAGCAAGACACATAATAGTAAAGCTCCCAAGAATCCAGGACAAGGAAAAAATAATGAAGCTGACAAGAGGGAAGAAACAGATAACATTCAAAGGAAAACCAATCAGGCTGACATCAGACTTCTCTGAAGAGAAACACTACGGGCAAGGAGAGAGTGGAGGGACATAGTCAACAGACTCCAAGAAAACAGATGCCAACCAAGAATACTCTATCCCGCAAAGCTCTCTTTCCTCCATGAAGAAAGAATATGGACCTTCCCAGACAAAGAGAAACTCCGGAATTTCATTGCGACTAAACCCCCACTCCAAAAAATACTACAAGGAATCCTAAAGCCAGAACCTCAGAGGGACGAATAACAACGAAAGAAGACCAAAAAAAAAAAAAAAAGTTATTAAAAGAATAAATAAATAAAATCAAAGGAAAGACAAACATAATGGCAAATACAGATGCTAACATATCAATATTAACTCTAAATGTAAATGGACTAAACTCTTCAATAAAAAACACAGAGTGCAGCCTGGATTAAGAAACAAAAACCCAACCTTTTGCTGTCTCCAGGAAACACATTAGCTACAAAAAGATAAAAATAGCTCAAAGTCAAAGGATGGAAAACAATCCTACAAGCAAATGGGCCAAAAAAGAAAGCAGGAACAGCTATACTTATATCAGATAAAACAGACTTCAAACTCAAAAAAATAAAAAGAGACCCCAATGGTCACTACATTATGATTAAGGGGACAATACTTCAAGAAGAAATAACACTCATTAACATATACTCACCAAACGAAAGAGCACCAAAATATATCAGACGACTGTTGTCCTCTCTGAAAACAGACATCAGAGAAAACACATACGTAGTGGGAGACTTCAACACACCACTATCAACAATGGATAGATCAACAAGACAAAAAATAAGTAAAGAAACTAAAGCTCTAAATAAGGACCTAGAGCATTTGGGCTTAACAGACATCTATAGAACACTAAACCCAAAAAAAACGGAGTACACATTTTCTCAAGCGCACACGGATCATTCTCCAGGATTGATCACATCTGGGGCACAAGACAAACATCAACAGATACACCAAGATTGAAATCATACCAACCATCTTTTCTGACCACGAAGGCATCAAACTAGAAATAAATCATAAAAAAAAGGCAAGGTACTATCCTACCTCATGGAGATTAAAAGCCACACTACTGGAAGACCACTGGACTAACGAGGAGATCAAAGAAGAAATTAAAAAATTCTTTGAATTGAATGACAAGGAGGACACCAATATCCTAAATGTATGGGATGCAGCAAAAGCAGTAATAAGAGGAAAATATATAGCAATAGAAGCTCACATCAAAAAACAAGAAAGAACTCAAAGAAACAACCTAATCTCGAAGCTCAAAGATCTAGAAAAAGAACAACAAAAAACCCCAGAACCAGTAGAAGAAAAGAAATAATAAAAACCAAAGCAGAAATAAATGAATTGAAACTAAAAAAACAATCCAAAAGATCAATGAAACCAAGAGCTGGTTCTTTGAAAAAAATAAAAAAATAGACAAAACCCCTAGCCAGGCTCACAAAGAAAAAAGGGAGAAAGCACAAATACACAGAATCATAATGAAAGAGGAGAAATCACAACGGACACAGCAGAAATCAAAAGAATAATCAGTAACTACTATGAACAGTTATATGGAAACAAGTTCAACAATCTAGAGGAGATGGACAAATTCCTACAACTCTACAATCACCCAAAGCTAGATAAAGAAGAAATATAGAACCTAAACAGACCAATTACAAGCAGCGAAATTGAAATGGTAATTAAAAACCTCCCCAAAAACAAAAAGCCCAGGACCTGATGGATTTACAAATGAATTCTACCAAACATTCAGAGACGAATTAGTGCCTATCCTTCACAAACTCTTCCAAAAAATTGAGAAGGAAGGGACAATACCAAACACGTTCTATGAAGCCAATATTACACTAATACCAAAACCGAATAAGGACAACACAAAAAAGGAAAACTATAGGCCAATCTCCCTAATGAACACTGATGCAAAAATCCTCAATAAAATTTTAGCTATCAGAATCCAACAATGTATCCATAAGATAATTCACCACGACCAAGTTGGATTCATTCCAGGGGCACAAGGATGGTTTAACATCCGAAAATCAATCAACGTTATCCAACACATCAACAAAAAGAAATATAAAAAACCATATGATAATATCAATAGATGCTGAGAAAGCTTTCGACAAAGTGCAACACCCATTCATGATAAAAGCCCTTGAAATTCTTGGGATACAAGGAACATACCTCAACATCATAAAGGCCATCTATGACAAGCCAACAGCCAGTATCATTCTCAATGGTGAAAAGCTGAAAGCAATTCCATTAAGATCTGGAACAAGACAAGGATGTCCACTCTCACCACTGCTTTTCAATATAATACTGGAAGTCCTAGCCAGAGCAATAAGACAAGAGAAAGACATCCAAGGAATCCAAATAGGAAAAGAAGAAGTCAAACTATCACTATTTGCAGATGATATGATAATATACATAGAGAACCCCAAAATCTCCACAGAAAAACTAATTCAACTCATCAATCAATTCAGTAAAGTGGCAGGATACAAAATCAACACGCAAAAGTCAGTAGCCTTCCTATACACAAACAATAAATCTGAAGAAGAAGAAATCAAAAAAACCACCCTTTTATTATCGAAACAAAAAAAA
Source organism: Talpa occidentalis (assembly GCF_014898055.3). Classification (NCBI taxonomy): domain Eukaryota; kingdom Metazoa; phylum Chordata; class Mammalia; order Eulipotyphla; family Talpidae; genus Talpa; species Talpa occidentalis. The sequence goes on from NW_023605305.1 coordinate 87,445,329, forward strand.
ATCAAATATTTGGGAATAAATCTAACAAAAGAGGTAAAGGACCTATACAAAGGAAACTATAAAACACTGTTAAAAGAAATAGAAGAAGACACAAAGAAATGGAAAGACATCCCCTGCTCATGGATTGGAAGAATAAACATTATTAAAAATGGCCATCCTACCAAAAGCAATATACAGATTCAATGCTATTCCAATCAAAATCTCAATGGCATTCTTCAAAGAAATAGAACAATTATTGATGAAATTCATATGGAATCACCAAAAACCCCGAATAGCCAAAGCTCTACTGAAAAAAAAAGAAGGAAATGGAGGCATCACACTCCCAGACTTCAAACTATACTACAAAGCCATAATCATCAAAACTGCATGGTATTGAAACAAGAACAGACATACAGACCAATGGAATCGAATAGAAAATCCAGAAATAAACCCACAGATTTATGGTCAACTAATCTTTGACAAAGGAGCAAAGACTATGCATTGGAGCAAAGAAAGTTTGTTCAATAAAATGGTGCTGGGAAAACTGGGTCGCTACATGCAAAAGAATGAAGCTTGACCACTACCTCACACCATACACAAAAATCAACTCAAAATGGATTAAAGAACTAGACATAAGACCTGAAACCATAAAATACATAGAAGGAATATAGGCGAAACACTACGGGATTTGCACATCAAAGACATCTTTACAGACACATCACCCAAAGCAGTGATAGTGAAGAGAAAGATAAACAGCTGGGACTACATCAAATTAAAGAGCTTTTGCACAGCAAAAGAGACAATAACAAAAACAAAGAGAAACCCCACCAACTGGGAGAACATTTTTGCACCCAACACTAATGATAAAGGACTGATCACAAAAATCTGCAAAGAGCTGATGAGACTCAGCAACAACAAAGAAAATAATCCAGTCAAAAAATGGGCAGAAGAGCTAAAAAGAAACTTCTCTGAAGAGGAAATGCAAATGGCCAACAGACATATGAAAAAATGTTCAACATCACTTGTAATCAGGGAAATGCAAATCAAAACTACCATGAGATACCATCTCACACCAGTGAGAATGCACATATTAAAAAAACTAGCAACAACAAATGTTGGCGAGGATGTGGAGAAAAAGGAACTCTTCTGCACTATTGGTGGGAGTGCAAACTGGTCCAACCATTATGGAGAGCTGTGTGGAGATTTCTGGACCTACTAAACATAGAGCTTCCATATGATCCAGCAATTCCACTCCTAGGTATTTACCCAAAGGACACAGAAACATCAATTCCAAAGAGCACCTGCACTCCTATGTTTATAGCAGCACTGTTTACAATAGCTAAGCTTTGGAAACAACCCAAATGCCCAAAAATAGATGACTGGATCAAGAAGATGTGGTACATATATACCATGGAATATTACTCAGCATTCAAAAAAGATAAACACATGCAATTTGCAGCAACATGGATGGCACTGGAAGGGATCATGCTCAGCGAAATAAGCCAAAAAGAAAAAGAAAAAATACCGGATGGTCTCACTCATAGCAGGAATCTAGAAAACTTAATTAGGGACCAGGAAAATGAATATAAGAAAGTGAAAATCAAAATCAACAAAAAACTATGAACCAGAGACACTTTTTGGGGGTGGGGGCGGGAGGGGAAGGATTGGGGTCAGAATGGAGCGTTTGCAATTGTATGGGGAATATAAAAATAAAATTTAATATTTTAAAAAAAAAAATAAAAATAAATAAATAATAAAATAAATAAATAAAATCTTCCAATAATTTGCTGTAATATATATTTTTCTATTTCCTATTGCTCTCAGCTGACTGTAACATTATATTTAATGTTGAGGTTTTTACCAGACAGATAATAACTAGGTTATTTATTATTGTTTGCAGGCAGTGATGGTAGTTTTGTTTCTTAATACATCTGCCAATCTATGTACCCTTAATGTGTAATATTATACCACTTCTATTGATGTAATAGTTGATATATTAGGCATTAAATATGCCATTTTAATTTTTGTTTTTATCTGGAGTTTTATTTTGTGGAATATATGAACACATTTTAGAATGCAGTTTTAATTTATTACTAGTTTTGATTATTACCTTGCATAAATTTTCATTTCTTTAAGCTATTATATTTTATACACGTAACTTACTACAGATACTGCCCTCCTGATTGTATAAGTTCAAGTGTAGTAAACAGTATGTATAATTTGCCTCCCTTTCAGTACCCTGAAACTCTCCCATTTATAATTCATAGGAATTGTCTCTATATCTACCTAAAAACAAATATGATGGTTTATAATTTCACTTCAATCTAAACATTTAGAAAATCCAAGATAAGTTATTTTTATTGTTGCACTAAAGTCTTTCTTTCATTTCTCATGTTTTAATGTTCCATCTTTCACCATTACTAGCAGTGTAGGTCAGGAGTTAGCTTTTTTAATGTAGGCTGTGGTGGTGGATTCTCCACTAGGCTGTCTCAGACACTATCTGGGGGGAAAAGAAAGAACACCTCATAATTGATAGAAGATGGAAGTCTAGTTTCCTACATGGGTTTCAGTCACAACCAGGAAAGGGAGCTCATTATGACCTCCTGAGAATATAACTTATACACATGACTTCTATTTTAATATATTTTATACTGCCTTTTATATTTTTTACACTTGATGTCTTATTTGGTTCCTGCTGTAAGTGAAACCATCCAATTACAATAGATAAAACCTGGAAACAACACAAATGCCCAAAAATAGATGACTAGATCAAGAAGATGCAGCATATATACACAATGGAATATCATTCCAGCAATCAAAAAAAGATAAACTCATGCCATTTGGCAGCAAATGTGGATGGAACTAGAAGGATTTATGCTCAGTGAAATAAGCCAGAAGGAAAAGAAAAAATATTTTTATTAACTAGTGTTATTTTACATCTTTATTCATTTTTTTCACAATAAAGAATTTTGCTCTTGGTTAGGTTACCATAGTTCTCTCATCACCAAATTATCCATAATCCTCCACACCATAGTCTATTGTGCTTACATTTTCCCCTGCATTTTCTCTCTACCCTCCTTTCCTGGATGATTCAGATTTTCTGGTCAGCTTTTAAGATTGGTTTTAAAATTTTTGCCTGTGTCTGATCTTTTGTTTGATTTCTCTATATTCCAAATAAGTGAGGCCATTTTGGTATTTATCTTTCTCCTTCTGGCTTGGTTCACTTAGGATAATCCTTTCTAGTTCTTGTGAAGATTCTTCAAAAGACATAACATGGATTTGCCATATAACC